>NC_142606.1:20077405-21366155 GCF_041222555.1 Hakea prostrata
GGTGGCTTATCAAATGGGTCATATGTTGTCAACCACCTGTTCATCCCATTTGAAACAAATTAGTTCTTAATACTTGGTACTTACTATTTTGTTTTATTTGTTTTATACCATTGCCAATGATATTATATTTCCATCACGGCATCTCAACATATATATTGGAGAAGGCAAACAGCCACTATGGTCTGGAAATTGCTTGGCTGCTGTACAGTTCATGCGCAACACCTGCCGCGAATAGTCGAGAATAAATCTCAACCGAGATTTCGATCTCGACCAATCTATTCCGAAAAATCAGTTTTTCACACTTTTGCGAGGCAGACGGTCTAGATTGAAATTTCGATTCCCAGCACAGTGCTGCACATTAATTCACTGCACGTTAATTGCGCAACATTAAAATCGAATTCCTATGGTCCTAAAAAATGGAAAATGACCCCGGTTGATGCATAACCACCACTTATCTTGTCTTCTTCGGTAGTCTTTTCTTTGGTAACCTGTCTCCCCTCATCAGCTAAAATGGAGTAACGAGGTTTTCCATATTTACAATCATACTTGCTTCTATATGCTGGCTACTCTCATTAGACTAAAAATTAACCTTTCAAATGTAAGCAAAGTCTTTCATCATCATTATTATTATTTTTATTGCTATTTTGAAGATGATTTTGATTGCTAAATGATAAAAGTCTTCACGTTACCCCATAGTATGGTCCATGCCACATCTTTGGTCAACAAGTCAGAGAAACGAGAAGGATAGAAAAGGAAATCTTCACTTGAAGATTTATTTCATTTTCGTGATGAAAAATCCCATGATATCTTGTCGTTGCTCTGCCGACCAAGAACTCTTCTTCAACTAAAAACATGAATCTGTAAATTTATGCGTGTGGGTCCTTACTATAAAAACACTAAATATTTGTGTATTCACAAAAATTACAGAAGAATCGAATAGATTTACTTCTACATATTCAATGAACCAAACAGTCAATTTTATAAATTATGACTCTATAGATTTGAAATCTCTAAATATTTGTAATTTCTAACTCAGGTAACCAAACAGGCCCTAAAAAACTTATTTAAAAATACAATAAATAATTTTTTAATTCATACTAATATTGATTTTCGTTAATTGTTTTATGGCATGTGAAAGAACATTCTTATATTCATGGTATAATAATTGATACTCGACTTTCTCATGTTATAAGTATAGGCATTTTCTTGATTTTATACATTAGCCAATGATCAACACCTGATTGTATGGATCTGCAATAGAATAAGAATCAACATCCTTAGGAGATAAGGGTGTCAATTCATACTATAATTATTTATCGAAATCAATTTATACTGAATAAATATGATATAGTATGATATGACATAGTTGTACCATTTAATAAATAATACAAGTATTAGTAAAATGATATCAAATGGACCATACCACATCAATATCATACCAAAAATTAAAATAGTTTTGTACCAAATAAATATAGTAAAATAATGATATGATATATTTGAACAAGTTTTTTCCAAAAAAAAAGGCACCTTTGATGGAAAATTCAGGTCAAAGTGAAGATTTGTTATGTTTTGACCCGAAATTTTTGTACTCTATTTGAAAGATGGATTCGCACCGACATATTTGGTGTGCGATCCAAATGACCCGTTTGTAGAGATATGTGGAAAGAGTGGCGGGGGGCCGAAGACCAGAAGATGGTCCCCACCCGGTGGATCCAGCCCGTTTGGAGTATGTGGAGAGAGTCCCGCGGTGGATCCCCGCGTGGATCGTGGCAGCAAGGCCACTCTGCCACTTACAATACCCCGTCACGTGTTTGTTTTAACAAATTGCTATATTCACTATGATAATGGCATGACGTAGCTTACCCCTGAGAAAAACATGGCATAAATTGAATTTATTCAATACCAAATTGATACGGTTATTTGGGTTGTGTTGTTTACACCCAAACTTCCATAAGTTTCTTTTCTCATATTAAGAAAATTTTATTTTCCTTCCAAATTATATTCCAAAAGTTTCTCATACTTTTATCATTCCTAAAAAAAATATATAAATATAGTATTTAATTTACCCGAACTGATAATCCAACAGAAAGAAGGTAAATTTTTGAAAAAGAACAGATGGTTGATCGATTTGATCTTTTACCTTTTCGATAGGACTGTTCAGTGTGTATAATTTCATACCTAAAAAGGATTATCTACTTCTAAGTTCTAACTTGATTCCCTAAAAATGTGGGGAAAGTTTCCTTTTTTATACTTTTTTTTTTTTGGTTAATTGTTAAAGTCCTTTGAAGTATGTATTTGAAATGATAATTTGACTGTAGTATCAATCATCAATTTTTTTAAACCTAGAATCAACAATTATTGATACCTTTATATGGATTTTCATTGGCCGTTGGCTTACACTTATGAAGAGCTATAATATAGGTGATACGTTGCCGACATGAAGGATAAATCGGAATCTACACCCCCACGACTGCCAAAACCCCGAAAGGCCATGTGTCGGTGTGTGGGACCCACAAGACGTGGAACCCACAACGGCTTTCAGATCAGAGTATATATAAAATTTGTTCTTTTTCTTTTTTAAATAATTAAATTTTCGTCAACGTTGTCTTCCCAGAAATGAAATTAAAAAAAGAAGAAATGGCTTTTAAGAAAGAAAAAAGTGACGTTATAATTAGTGATTCGCAAGTAAAGTTAACGGGCATCAGGGTATATCTCAACTGTCAGATTGGAATCACTTCTTTATTGGATGTCAGGAAACGAAATCCAACGGTTCTTAAACGAGAACGTGCAAAGCAGAAATCCTTGTAAATAGGATCCGTCATTTTCATCGTTCGGCTCATTCAGCCGAGCCAGCCGGCTTAATTCTTGGAGCCGTCCATGATCGGTACAACCGTCCCCTTCCGCAGCACAACTACCTGACTTGGTTCCAAACCTCTCAAGACTCAGCTTTCACTGTTGCAGAGCTTTTCAGTTCAACAAACGCTCAACGAACGCATCTCTCTCTCTTTCTCTCTCTCTCTGGTGTCGCTTACTGCAAGTCTTCTCCATTTACTGACGCTTTGAAGGATAGTTTCCGTTTCGTAAGTTTCCTATCAAAACAAACGACAGTTTCGCGCCATTTATTTCTGTTAACTCATCTTCCTTAAATTCGTCGCTACAGTTATTTTCCACCTTTCTTCCCAACCTAGATTTCTTTGCTTTTGTTTATTTTCCAAGCTTTTACTTCTTCCTCTCTTTGTGTGATTTTTTTTCTTTCTTCTGGATATAGTTTTTGGATTTGGCAGTTGAACGATTCGGCTGTAAAGGCTTTCGGAATTTGGGTTTCTTACTGATTTCAGAGTTTCCGGATAAGTATGGGTGACGTTTGAAGGTTTCATTCTTATCTTCTCTACAGGTTATTGCTGAAAATCAGAAGGAAGACGATTTGCGAAGTGATTGTGTTGTAAGTTCGTTCTTCCACGAACACTCTGTCTGCTGGTTTTGAGGAACTTCTGTTTTCGAATTGCATCATTTAGTTTGCAGAGTTTGAGTAAGTTTTAAAATGAGTATGGAGCCACAAGGCATTCTTCTTGCACGATCAGGTTGTTGCAGCATATTATTAGAAGAAAGACGATTAACAGAATTGTGCTCTGATTCAGAGACACTCTGTCCAGTCTCTTCTGCTTTTTTATTGGATTCATTAAATACGAACGGCGTTATCACGTCAGTAAGAGCCGGTTAATGTTGGATTTCTAAATGTAGAAGTTTTGTTTCTGTTGTCCATCTTGTTCTTGTAGGTCAAAGAAAAGATTGGAGTTCGATAGCAGCTTAGAAAAAAAACGAACTAGGCTCCCTGTGAATAAAAATCATGAACGGGCTTCTGGATATTGAACCCCCGCGAGCTTAAATTCACGTGTAAGATTTCAATACCAGATCTTTTCCAGTAACTAATTCAGTGTTTCTTAACTTAGTATGGGTTACTATTCTCCTTCGTTAAAAGCATAGGATATGAAGATGCATATGTACAAGCTCAACCTTTCATAGACAAAGTAGATTAGCGTAGTTGATACTAGAGAGAGGCCGTTAATGCCCCATATTATTTCTCTAATTTGATTGCTGCTGTTTTGATGTTATGCTAAAGAAACTGGATGTTAAACAGTTTATTGTAGAAAGGTTAGCTAGGAAGTACAAAATCATCAATGGGAAAGATATCTTATGAGGGCAGTTTTACTAATCACATGGAGTGTTGTTACTGGCATTATTCTGGAACAAGGTTTTTGGAGGAGTTTAGATGATTAAGCTTCTCATTTAAGTTTCCTTTTGTTTTATGAATAATAGATTTTGTTTCTTCAAGAAATGAAATTACACTGCAATCCTGAGGGAAATACAGGAAGTAGTTTTCTGCCTGGGAGTTTGGCCTATGCCAGTACTTCCATGTGTCTATCAGTCTATGGCTCCTAATTCAACCATGTGGACGGAGGTTTCTTTTCATATAGAGAGGAGGGAGATTGACTGATGGGAGTGCTGGTGTAGGCCACTTGCCTGGACAGAGTTCTTTTCCCAGGATATGTGTGTGTGTAGGAGGGGAGCTTGTTCTTATTGACATCCCTTAAGGTGTTAAATAATTTGGATCATAATTTTTTTTCCTCCTAGTATAACTTCTTTCTTCTTTCTTCTTTCTTCTTTCTTTTGACAAGGTAAATTCTGCCATTAATAAACAATCATTCCGATGGATCGGTCTCCAATCTGTACATTGAATTTCAGTATTGGAGTTGTATGACATGAGGTCAAAGTTACTGTAGTAAATTACAAAAATTTCTCTTTTGTTCATCGAAAAAAAAAAAAGGGAAATTTTCAGGTCCACCCCCTTAGTTACCCCTTAATATTAATGCTACCCCTGAGTTATTCAATTTATTAGACAAACCCCCTATTACTAACACCGTTAGTCTCAGTTAGTTTTTACTTATCTATTTCCAATATTACCCCCCACATATTGAGTTTAAAACAATATTCATGATGTGTGAGGATTTATGGTTGGGAGAAGTAGTTACAAACAGTCAATGGAGACAAAAACGAATTGAGCATGGGTTTTTGTTTAAGGTTATTCTTGTCCTTCTGAAATATTTAACTTGCTTACATGAACACATAACTGTGATTTTCTATCGGCAAGGGGTGTCTCTGATATATTTTTATCTTATAGGGGGTCTAATTGATAAATTGCATCACTCAGGGGGTGGCACTGAAAATTTCCCACCAAAAAAAAGAAAAAACTGACAATAGTCCTTGTCTCCATTTTGTTGTAGTCTTTTTTGACATTCATCCTCAAAGTCTTGAAGTTGTCATTCTCTTAGCTCTTCTCTAGCACTAATCATTGCCTCAATTTTATGTTTTCTTAGGGAGATTCTATAAGTGAATGGATGAATAATGTCGTATTACTAATCAATAGTGAATTTTGTTAACTCTTGATTCATATTATCCCCCCCCCCTTCTTTTTGAGCAGCCGGGGGGAGAGGGCAATGATTGGGGGTGGGGGATTGTTGATTTTTGTGTTTCTGTATCCTAGTTGGTTCAAATCACAATTAACCTCCCAAACTACTTTACAATGAATGTCAGTAAAGCTCCATTGACTTTGTTGATTAAATGTATTTAAAATGTGACAGCATTTTTCTGAAACAAAAATCTGTAGTGAAATGGACTTGCAATGAGCTTCTGCTTCTCTAGATCAACTTTACTTGGGTGGAAACTGGCAGCTAGGCTTTGACTTGAGCATTAGGGAACTGAGTTTGAGTCTGAAGAGGGAATAGAGGGAGGATGATCAATATCTGTGTATGGCGAAGAAGGTTTAATTGTCATGTGGAATGGTGTAAGAAATCACCACCTAGAGTAGGGTTGAGGGCTCAAAATAGTGCATGTAATGCACTTCATGGCTCTCATGGGATGCCCTTTTTGACAAATTAGACCTTGCAGGTTGGCATGGGGCATTTATTGCCTGGGGAGGTATTAGGGAACCCAATCTGTCCGGTTGAGCCAGTCTTCCTATTATTTGGCTAGACAACGGTAGACATGCTTTTGAAGGAGAAGCATAAAATACATAGAATAATAAACTGAAAGTAGAAACAAAAGGAAGTTAAGATTACACATACCTGGAGGCTTTTCTACTAAACAAGGGTTAGTATAATTGAAAAATAAAGAAAATTTTATGGAAACCCATACAAGTATATGGATACATGATACATGAAAACTAGCAAGTGAAAAATGAGCAGGGTATGCATCATAAGAATGCATATCATCAAGTGGATGCTGGTCATAGCAAAATTCATGATAAAATACATGGAGAAAGCATAAAATCATAGGAAAACATGTGAAAATATGTAAAGATATATATAGACCTAAATGCATGATGAATATATGAAATCATGGAGAATAGTGTGTGGATTGTTAAGCATGTCCTGAAGGGTATGATTATGGAACCCCCCCCCCCCCCCCCCCAAAAAAAAAAATAATAATAATAATAATAATAATAATAATAATAAAATAATATGAGAATGATGAGATTGTTATGTGAAAGTTGAGGGGAGCCTTAAGCTAAAGGGATTGGGAATATGTATGGCATGATGCATGAAAGTAATATACGAATGCAAGGCATAATACATAATGAAATCAATGAAAATAAGTGATGGAGTGTGTGATCACCCTCTCTAGTGATGAGATCACACTCTTTAGTGATGAAAACAGTATGAGATGATGGAAAATAAACAACAAAAAATTCAAATAAAAATAAAACGAAGCTCCTACCTGGTTGAAGAGGAAGGAGGTTTCCCTTGTGTGACTCAGGTACAGAGAGTATAGAGAGTTTTTTGCCAATTGTCCTGGTTTCTTCCTTCTTTGCCCTTAAACAACACTTGCAAAGCTCTTAAAAATCCACCGAGTATGGAACTCAATGGCTTGGGCTAGGGTGGAATTCCAAGGATAGGTTGTACAAGCTTAGGGTGATCACACACTCCACTTATTTTCATTGATTTCATGGATTAACTTTGTAGATGTACAGGGGTGTGTGTGGGGAGGTATGTCTAGGTTGCTATATGACAAGCATATTCCTTTAAAACTTAAATGGAAGTTCTGTAGGACTGTTTTATGGCTGGCTTTGATGTTTGGGGTAGAATATTGAGCAATTAAGAAGTGTCATATTGAGAAATCATGTGTAGCTCGGATGAGGATGTGAAGATGGATATGGGGAGACTGAGAAGGATGAAGGAATAGCATATTAGAGCAGACTTAGGAGTGAGTTCAATCAATGACAAGCTATGAGAGGCGTGGACATGTTCAAGTGAAGGCATAGGGACACCCTGCTAAGGAGGAGTAATATGATCCCAGTTGAAGAAGATAAAAGATTAGGGGCAGGACTAAAATGACTATGAGAGGCATGGTCATGTTCAAATGGAGGCCCAGGGACACCCTGGTAAGGAGGAGTAATATGATCCCAGTTGAAGGAGATAAAAAGATTAGGGGCAGGACTAAAATGACTGTAAGAGAAGTTGTGAGGATGGACATGCATAATCCAGGTCTTGTACCAAGGATGACCTTGCATAGAGCCTATCGGAGGGCAAGGATCCATGTAGCAGACCTCCTTTAGCAGATATCTTCCTCATTTGCTGGGCTGTGCTTTTTCCTCTTAGTGCCCTCCATCTTTCATTTTGCCATTTTCTACTTTTCATTTCTCAACTTCTCATTGCCTTTTTTATTTAGATGTCTGTTTTCCTTTGTTTTATTTGGATCAATGTAGCTACCCCATTTAGTTGGTATGAACTGTGAACATGACAATGTTGTAAATGCAGGAAAGTAATTTATCTTTTGCAATGTTGTGCTTTACGTATTTGACTATCTTATATATCAAAGTGATGGTTCTGACATATTAAACACTTCAATTTTGCTAGTTGTGCCAAAGAGGCGAAGTTCATGCTCAGTCCAACTTGTCAACGACTCTGATCAGTATATTGCTTTTAAGGTGTGAACAAATTCTTGCTTTAGTTGCAAAATTTCCTTGTTTTCTATAGCAAGTCTGTGCCCTGCAGTGCTGCATTTCCTTTTTTCAAAAATGCATTCTTAAAGTTATGCAACTAACATATCCCCCCCCCCTCCCCTCCAACCCAGAACTTTTCTGATTTTTTCATTCCTTTCCCCCCCCCCCCTTTTCTTTTCCTGGTTGTACGGACTTTAGAAGAGTCAACTTTTGGAAAATGCAAATTGTAGGTATTGGACAATGTATACTACTTGATTTTTAGATTTTTGTTGCTGCCTGAATACAGCTTTTTCAATTTGGTGGAAGCCATAAATCTTTGCTCTAGTTAGGGTCGATAGGAACTAATATATCACAAGCATCATATTTGCAGGTTAAAACTACAGCCCCAAAGAAATACTGTGTGCAACCCAATGTTGGCGTTGTCTTGCCAGGTTCAACTTGTAATTTTACAGGTATATTGTTTCACTTTACATATGAGCCCAGAATTCTCCTTAGGGACCTATTTCATAAAAGTTAATCACCTCTTTTGCCTTGAGCTAATTCTCTGTTCCAGCTTTTGTCTGTTCAATATGTGACGAGGACAACTGTTAATCTCAAAGATTGATGTAGTGTCTGTATGATGATCTGGAAAGAAATTATAGTGCAGCAGATTGGAAACAATCCTCATTTATTTTCCATATATTTTTTCTAGCATCATTTGTTTCATTTCTTTTCTAAACTATGTCACGTGAAACTGCCTTATGTCAGATTCTGCCAATAGTTAGATGTTATTTTTATTTAGTTGTCTATCTTTGCGTATGGTTGTTTATCACTCATCATGCGCAAACTTTGCAGTTGCAATGCAACATTAGGGCCTATTTTGATGATACTAATTTATGATTATTGGTTTCAAGTTGTATTTTTTGTAACGGGCTGAGTTATAAAGCCTAAATTTTAGGACCAAGATAGACAAATGTACTATTCTAATTTAGTTTTCCATTATATGTGGTACTACTCTGGCCTTGCTGTTAAATAGTTCCACCCTAGTAGATTACCGAGAATAGTCTCATCTATGCTAATCTAGTAAGTATTTATATTTATGTCATTAGGTTAATACTGGATGTTTAATTCTCTAGAACTATATCAGGATAAGTGATTGGTGTTTACTTGAATGCATTTCAGTTTTTTATCTAGTTTTGTAAACCCTATCAGATAACACCATTAAACTGACTCTATCTGTGAAAGTCTATTGTTGAGTTGTGAGCTCTTCTCCCTACCTGTCTCTTTCACAATCCCAGATCGGCCAGTGTCTATTATCTTCCTTCTCTTCATCTCACTTTCCCAGATCTAGCGTTTATGTCAATTATGGACGGGTTCCGTTTGGTCCTCTTCCTCCTGGAAGAGCTTTCTAACCTCTGTTGTTTTGGTATAACCTAGTCTTACTTGCTCTTACCTTCCTGCTTTTTCTTGTTTATTTCTTTTATGTAAATACCTGCCCTTCTGCCTCCGCTCTCGTTCATATATGTTGATTGTCAGACTGCATCACAAGTGGTCAGCATCTAAGTTGGCCTTTGGAACTAATACAGTGTGGTTATCAATGCCTGCAGTGAGATAGATGCTTATGGATCACAGAATGACTTTCTAAGTTTCCATTTCTACATCATGAATTCCATTTTGTGTAAAGTAGTATTTATCATGTATTTTTCTTCTATTTTATATTATGTTGCTGGCTACAAATCTGGTCACTTAAAATGGATTTCTTGCACCTTTGCATGTGGTGTCAAAATAGTTCTCATGCAAGCTCAACGGGAAGCTCCACCTGATATGCAGTGTAAAGACAAATTCCTAATCCAGAGCACAGAAGTTCCATTTGGGACAACCGAGGATGATGTTACACCTAGCATGGTAAGTTTTAATCATTGTGTTTGGCTTTAAATGATTATCTGTGTTTCTAATTGTTTCCTTTGACAGTTTATCAAGAATGGCTGCAACCATATTGAAGAGAATAAGTTGAACGTGGTTCTTGTAAGCCCACCTCTCAAGGATGGTTTCACACATATTGAAGAGAATAAATTGAAAGTGTTTCCTGTTGACCCACCCCATTCACCAGTACTGCTGCCAATGAATGGAGCCTTGAAACTCGATCCTGCAATTGAAGCTACAATTCCAAGAGACCAAATAATCAATGGAGCTAAGAACTATCCTCCATCACATATGGTAAGTGAAACTATTCCATTATTGCTGTTTGAATCTGGGATAATGTTTTATTTTTTATTTTTTATTTCTATGCATCTTTGACTTCCAAGTTCCTTTTGGAGAAGGGGGGGGGGGGGAAAGAGAGAGAGAGAGAGGACTTTGAGTTCCAAGTTCCTTTTTCCTTCCTGCTGCAGTTTTGCCTTCTTTTTTTTCTTTTTTTTTTTTGGTGAAAAACAATTAAGGACATTGTTCATTTATGGTTCTTTGAAATTACTCATTGCTATATATTTTATTAATTGCCTAGGTTTCATTTGCGGTTCGAAACTTGGGTTCCAACTCAACCAGGGAACCAAGCATCGTTGTACCCTTGTGCAGCCTCCTGTTTCAACAAAAACTTGAGCATGCAAATTATTCTATGCCACTTTTTTTTTTCCCTTGTTTGATATGTCCTGTAGAGAACACTGTATCAATTACCTAGGTTTTGCTTGTGGTTGGGAAATTTGGTTTGTGGAAATCAACATAGGAATCAAGCATTGGTATACCTTTTGTGAGACTTCCTGTTTAGCGTGCAAGTTATACTTAGAACTTCTTCAGCTGGCATTTTAGAAGAAATCAGAAGATTGCCCCTCATCCGATAACCCCCCCCCCCTTTCCAGGTGCATTATGCTTTGGAGGAATTGAAACCTGGTAAGGATGACGAGTTGAGGCAAACTGACAGTGTGGAGGAGTTGAAATTAACAAAGGAAATAGAGGACTTGAAACTAGCGAAGCAAATTGAGGAGCAAAAGCTGGCTAAGGCGACTAAGGAACTTGAGTCAATGCTCAATGAATGGAAACTGAAGCTATGTGAGGTCAGTATGCCTTCACAATTTCTGCTTCCATGTTTCAAAGAATCTGAATTCAGACTTCCCACTCTGCAACATCCTTGTTGCTGGATGCAGTATATGTCCGTTTAGTTTTTATCACCTTAAATCATGTCATGAGCTAGTTCTGGACCATTTTTAACTAGAATTCAAGAAGTATAGTGAATTCAAGGTACTATAGAGCATCCACTCGACAGCATATAGAGCTCTAAGACTCTCTCTCTCTCTCTCTCTCTATGTATCTAAAAGGCCAATGATTTTGATGGAGTTAATTTCCTTCAAAGTGTTGGCCTATCCATCCAAGAAAAGATTACCAATTTTTCCTCATTATCTTTGTAGCTGGATTATGTATTTGTGCACCATTGTATTTGTGCACCATTGTCTCTAGTGTTACTCTTTATTTGCAGTAGTAAATCGCTTCACTAGAGCTGTGGCACTTTAATATTGATGAAGGTGCTTTGTATGACTTGTTTGCTCACCACTGCACTCTTAGGTGGTTGCTAAATTTGTTGTTTAGTTGGCTGCTCATTTGTTGAGCCCCGTGGCTCTCTTTGCTCGGGCTTTGCGCTTTGTGCTATTATACTTTTATCCTCTTTGGTAATGATTTATTTATTCATCCAAAAAGAAAATATTGATGAAGGTGTTGGCATTGTTTTGCAGGCTGATACTGCCGTTGTAAAGCTAAGAGAAGAGATGAATGGAATTGTTCAAGAAAAGGAAACATTCCAGCAAGAACTTGTGAGTAACTTTTTAATTGTCCCTTTGTACCCTTGTCAGATTCTCTGTTTCTGTGTGCTTGTGACTTAAGGTTTAAACCCTAAAATCCTTCCAAGTATCTCTAAGTTCCCACCAATTAGAACCAATTATGTGAAGCATGAATTATAAACTTGATGATTGGGTGCAAGGCCCCTCATATGGCAACTAGATATATCTGTTGTCTATATTAGAATTTTGTGATCCCACCAAGCATTTTTTTTTTTTTGGGGGGGGGGGGGCCCAAGTGAGTGTAACAATGATTTGGACACCTCATTGGCAACGTTCCTTCCCTCCCACTTTACCCTGGTCTTTCTACCCCTTTGGAGAGATGGCCTGGAGCTCTCTTTTCAGCCATGCTTCACCGCCTGGCAGAGGGCCATCCCATCCACACTGTCTCCCCATCTATAGAGATCTCCAAGGTCGCCTCTTGACCTACACATTATTGGAAGTAGAAGCATCAGAAAGGAAAACTTATTGATTAGGCAGTTCATTGACAGAAAACCTCTGTTTTCTTATTTTCAAGTTGTCTTGATGGAAAGCCATGGTTCTCTAGAAACAAGTGGGTAGAAAACTAATCTTCCTGTGCAAATGAGATGCAATCTGCAACTTCATTGCCCTGATCTTTTGACTACTACATATGAATCATCCTCCCTACGCTGCCTCTTTATATCTGGTGTGAAGATCGGCTTAGCATTATCGGGTGGGTGATGCATGTATTCAGATGGTCACACGTAGAACATGTACAGGCTCGCCTTGTCAATATCCATTAAATTTCTTCAGAAGAAAAATCTCCATCCACCATCAGCATGGCTGATGATGATGGACACTCTTTTAATCAAGAAATTCACTTTTGAGTGGCTCACTCCTCAATGCGTTGTCTGCAAGGTCCTCAGCTATGATTCAAAGACTTGCACTTTCAATTCTACTACTCCCGCTGTTGAGCAATTGCTGGTGTTGGGCACTGATGACCCGGTCGAGTAATTGCTGGCCGTAAATGCTGACGTCCCGGTCGTAAGTCTCCATTGCAGCTCCATCTAGCACCTCTCCCTCCTTTCTCTACCTTCCAATGATCTTTGCTTCACTAACCATGGCCGGAGGAAAAGCCCACCAAAAGACAAACTTACTTTTGGTTCACCATGTGGTGATGGTGATGATGTTGTAATGACCATTGTTCCTACCATGGTCCAAATTTTGGTCAAAACCACTGAAACTTCAGTCAAAATTTCAGATTTTTTGCTAGCCCTGGGGGGCGAAATATTCTTCCTAGGTTTCAACCCATCTTGGTCGAAATTTCAGCCAAATCTCGACTGATTCAACCATTTCGGTCCATCTTCTTTCTTTGAATTATCTAGTTTCAAGTTCAATGAGCTGCTTATTTCGCAGATCTCGTGTGAATACCGCACCTCCAATTTCACACGTTTTGTCCGAAGATCCAACTTTCTTGCTTCAAATTTCTCCCTAAAATCCCTACACCCCTTTAGTCCTTTGTCAACAAACATCCACTTTGTTGGATTGTTGAGGATTAAACACACCTTGAAGTTAGCCAGTTAGGTATGTCTATTCATCCCAAAGTTTTGATTTCTTGATAGGAGATTCATCCAAAAATGTTTGTTTCTTTTCAAATCAATGTATATTTAGTTTAAGAGCATGATCTATAAATTTATGGTATTAATTTTTTTTTTGTGGAGTGCTAGTATATTTAATTAATTTCTATAAAATGTATTTTGAAAGAAAAAAAATAGTATTTATACATGACAGATGACATTGATTTAATATATGTGAGGCACCATCACTCTGTCTACTTTAGGATGGTGTCGAATTTATTCTCTATAACTAATTCTGGATTTAAATTATTCAAAAATTATTAAATATTTTTGTAATTTCTTTAAAAAATGACTAAAAATGCCAATTATTTTCTGTTGTATACTTTTTTTTGGTTTGCCAACCCCGGTTTCCAAGGCTTTGCTTTGACTAATCCGGTGTTCGACCCAGGTCGCACACCTGGCTGTGGTGAGTCTCCCAGCGGGATTTTTTGCATCCACAAGGTTTCAATTCCGGAACCTTGTTTAAGCAGACCAAGCTGCTTACCACTTGGACCAACCCCGTTGGTTCTGTTGTATACTTAAAATATTAGAATGTTAGTACAAGTATGTATGAATTTATTGTTGTAGTTTATGATGATGTTTATGTTTTCAATTAAACCACCTTTGTTACAATTTACAACTCTTTGTATTCGTTGAAATGGACGAGGAATTTTTGTTGGTTTTTTTATGCAAAATACCTCTTCCAGTATGTTAGTTATGCTTTGAATAGGGTGCATGCAAAGACCCAGGTCAAAAACCCATCAAAACAGGGCCAAAATTTCCCTTCGAGATGTTCTGGAAAAATTAATTCCCAGGTTTCTACCGAGTTGGTCAAAATTTTTGTCCCTGACTGGGCTTTGAGGCTGGTCAAAACTGACCTTGAAACCAAAATTTCAAACCTTGGTACCAACTACTTCTTGTCTTGTTATCCCTTGATCCGTTTCCTATGTTGATACCACTTTCGTCCCTCTTATCAGAATGTTGCAAGGTCCTCCTGTTGATAATCTCTCCCCTCTTTGGTGGTTGAGTTTTCACCATCATCTGATGACTCCCACTGTCTGGCTACTGGTCACTCTCCATCCCTCTCCCTTCTACAGTTCCTCCATCCTTGCTCTGTCATTCCCTTCTCGTGGTGTGCTTCCTGGGTGTATTCAAGAATCATTGTCTTGTGTCCTGCCCTCCCTCTTCAGTAATCCTTCCCCTTATTTCGAGGGGTCATTTTGAATCCCCCCCCCCCCCCCAACAACAAAAAAAAAACCAAAAAAACCAAAAAAACCAAAAAAAACCAAAAAAAAATAGAAGGGGAGGAAAGAAAGAAGAAAGAAGGAAAATTTGTCCTTTTTCTCTTTATCTAGATATTATGTAATCAGGTCCGTCCTCTCCTGGCTAGATTTAGCTGCTTGCACGTATGCCTCTTAGCTCACTTTCCCCATCCCATTGTTCCACCTCTTCAAGTCCATTCAACTCTTTTTGATGCCCTTTACCATGATAAATGCCCCCTAGCATCTACTGCCTTTGCCCACAGCTCATCCAACACACAATCTCTGGTGCCAGTTTTAGAGACTCTTCTGCCCCACCTGTCCTCACAAGATATGTTTATCCCCTTCTGTCATTCCTTCCCTGTTCTGAGGGCCACTCCCCTTCCCTTTCTTTTTATATTTCAACTTCCATATTGTCCCATAGCCCCAGTCCTGTGATTTTCTTGCTGCACCCTCATTATAATTGAATGAATGAAGGATTGCTTTAGAATACCTGAGTTATCAGTACCTTCTCCAAAGAGGCTTAGGTTCCTCTGGATCAAACCATTGCATATTGTTTTCTGTTGTCTTCTATAATCCAGAGTCAAAGAAGCAAATGTATCTCAAATTGTTTCTGTTATTGGCCCTAGTTGGTCCCTTTGTTCTATTATTCCCACCACCCTAATGGCCACATCTGGCTCTGGCTACTCTAGCGCCACTCCAAAATATAAATGTCTGTTCTATTCTCCTCTTCTTAGTATCGCCATCTCTAGTTCACTGGTGACTTATCCTTTTTTGCTATCTATGCCTCTAGCTGTGCCTCTGAGAGAGCTACTGTTTGGGGTGACCTTTGTCATATTGCTTTGCAGCTTGGTGATTCCTCTCCCTGGGGCTAGATTTGGGCACAAAAAGCAGGGTGGATACTGTTGATGTTTTCCTCTGTTTGGGGCATTCAACAACTGCCTTGATGATATTAGCATTGCACAGTCTGAGATGGTTTGGTTTAAACTCACTTGGCGCAATAGAATTGGTGTCTCCAGGATTGCCTGCAAGCTTGACAAGATCCTTGTGAAAGAAGCTTGATTTTTAGCCTTTCCATCTCCCCATGTACCTTTTTGGTTCCCTCCCCCCCTAGGGATCTATGATTTGCAGTCCTATCATCATTCATATCCAGCTATGCGTCTTCTTCTCCATTGTTTTTATTGGTCAAACTTCTCCACTGTTAATGAAGCCTGGAATCTCTCTCATCTCTCAAATGTGTAATGCAGGTCCAATCAAATCTTATCGCTCTGATTGGCCTGTGAGTAACGGGCGCAATGATGGAATAAAGAGATCTCAAATTTGACAAGTAGAACGTTAAGTTTTAAAATGTAACTTAAATTAGCTCAAATAATTGTCAGTTAATTTGAAGAGATTGAAAGGAAAGAAATAAGGGAGGCCAGTACGATGGAAACAAGAGGGGAATTATTGTGACATGCTATCCCACTAAAGGAGGGAAAAGGGTCGCAATTGGAATACCAGAGGAAAACTTTCTCCATCATTGATGACAAACCAAATCAATTTATTCAATTTCAACCATGGGGTTTGGGGGTTCATGACTTCAACATCGCCAAATCAATGCTTCTCCTATGTGCTCTCTGTTAGAATGCTTCAGAAGATATCGAGCATCGTTTTTTCCTATGTCCTTGCTTGTCTGGAAGAGATCCTTACAAAGTGTTGGCCCAGAAGCAGAAGCATTCTCCCTTCAGTAAAGAATGGAAATGGATTGACAGTCTTTCTCAGGGTCTACCATTAGTTATGTGGTTGGATGGACTGCCAGTTTCCGGCCTCTCGAACAGATTTGGTTCCTTTTCCTTTAAGTTTAAAGCTAAATTTCTACTGCCAGCTGATTCTTCTTGTTTTAAGACCTCGACAGACAGGCATATTGTTATCTCTTGGGGCAGTATTCCTATGTTTCTTCATGCCGATGCTCCGCTTATTTGACGTTAGGTTCTTCTACTCTTTCTGCCCTTTCTGGCCTTGTAGGCCTTTTCTCTTTGGTAAGGGATTCTTTCGTTCATCCAAACATTTATTTAATTGTGCGTTCAAGCTAACCTCATCAATGACTCCTTCACTGTGGAAGGAATGTCAGTCTACTTAAATCTCCATACTCTGGTTTCCCAAAAGGATACCTTTCCTAGGCCGAAGGTCTAGATCCATACTCTGGTTTCCCAAAAGGATACCTTTCCTAGGCCGAAGGTCTAGATCCAATACTGCCTACCTCAAATGTTAGTCAAAGCTTGGATCATTCCAAGTCCATTCTCATGTTTATTGCTAAAGACGCTTCCTCCCTTTACAACATTGCAGCTGTCAGGGGTGCAGCTGTTGAGTATTTCACAAAGATCTTTAGGCATGCTTCCACAGCTTCTTCTGATCCTAATCGTAATGGTTTTCTGAACAACATCATCCCTGGCATAGTTTTCAAGGACTGCCTAGGCATCCGAGTGTTGCCTTATCACCCTCATTGGTATTGCTTCCCCCCCCCCCCCCCACCTTCCCCCAAAAAAAAGGGTGCACAAGGACACCTTGCTAGGGTAGACAGCATGACAACTGCAATCCCTGGTCACCTCATTGGTTCTTACCAAGTTTTGTCTGCTCAGAGGAGGACATTATGGCCATCATTGGGCTTAGGCCTGAATAACTTGATTATGGGTTTCTTTTCTTCCTACTGGACACATCAAGGAAGACCGCTCTATAAGGCCATAGGAGTTTCTTCTTCAATCCTATCCCAGATCAGAGGGGTCAACTACTCCTTCCTTTGCCTCATTCTCAAGAGTGCAACCCCTTTTTCAAGTCCACAGCCAGGAGGTTGCAGTTGGTCAGAAGTCTTTTTTGTTGATGACAACAAATTATACTGCGGTAGAAGTATCTCTAACAGTGTTATCCTTGCAACAAGTTAGTGAGAGGTTTTGACCGAAAAAATCCATGCACCTTCTACTTGAAGATTGATATCCTCAGGTCATTTCCTCTAGTTTTAATTGGTCTATGACTGCATTGCCTCTCTCATCTTCTATGTGCTTGTCAATGGTAGCCCCGCTGGCTACATAGCCTGGATTGTGGGTTTTCAGCAAGGTTTTGCCTCTTCCTATTCATTGTCTCCCTGATCCTTGAAATCCTCTTCATAAGCATTCAGTGCATTATTGACCAGCACGTCACCTCCCCCATTCCTGAATGCAAGGCACTCAAGATCTCTCGCCATGCTTTTGCTGACAACCTAGCAATGTTCTCCAAGGTGAATATTTGTTTGGTTGAGAGTTGAGACTATTCAGTATTCTGTCCAATTTGCATCAATTTCAGGCCTTTGTAGAATCCTCACCAAAATTCAGCAATTCTTAGTTGGGGTCTTTGATATATTATTCTCCCTTCACCCTTCTGAAATGCTTCCCTAAGTTCGAGACTTTATCGGTGTCAGCAGCCCCTTGTCTCCTTGGCAGAAGATAGTATGACTTAAAATTCATATCCCTTGTCACAGTTTCTCCTTTGGCAGATCCCCAACTAGTTTGGTGATGCTTTTTGTATGTTACTATAATTTTTTTCTTTTCTGCTATTTAGCCCCCCTTGTTTTCCTTCTTTCTTGGGAATGATTTCTTTATTCACCCCAACCCTTCCTCTCCCCCCACACACCCCACCCGGAAAAGGAAAAAAAAATGTGGAGAATGAGTTAATAACCTGTTTAGTTTAAGCAATGTGGTAGTGTAACTCTTCTTATATTAATATATTTTAATTTTGCTCATTTTGGTAGAACAGTGATACTTGAGCATGGTGCGCAAAGTGCCATTGCAGTGGTGCCACAATATGATCAATCCAAAAGACTTTAAATAGTTCGAATCCACAAACCTCCCAAAAAGTGTGAACTCTTAACTCGTGAATCTCCTGGTTCTTGGTGAATTAACTCTACTATTCTTCCCCCTTTCCCCCTCCCCCCGGAATTTTACAGCATCTTACTGCTTTCCATATTCAGGTGACCAAGTTTCAGTAATTGTTTTTCTTCCATTGAGTAATATTTATCATAGATGAAGCTGCTTGTATCTTGTCTCGTCGCTCTGGTATAATTTTGTCTGCAATGAATTCTGTGGCATTTTCTTCCTGATTACATTTCTGATGTCCTCTTTACCTTTTTCCTCCTGTAAGGTTGTTTTGAGAAGGAATAATGGTGTCAGAAGAGCTACTGTTGTGGGATTCCCCTTTCTGTTCGTTTGCATGGTTGGACTTGTTAGCATGGTACTTGGATACATTCTACACTCTTAAAGAGAGGGCGGATGCTGAAAGTAAGTAGAGAAATAGTTGACTTGTGCGCTAGTTAGAAATTCTGGGAAATTTGGACTTCCTCCACTTGTAAGTTCGATGGTATAGCAGAGTAAGGGGACATTAGTCTGATTATGATGTTGATTTTGCAATGGATTTGTCAATAGCATATGTTCTTGTATATATAACAATAGGGGACCTTATAGTCATGAAAGAAATGTCTTCTAAAGTTGTTTGCGCCTGAGGAATGGAATTAATGGATGGTGACATGGTTGTCTCCAATAACTAGGACACTCTCCTCCCTAAACTCTATGGCACGCTATTAAAATATACTAGCAATGTGTGTGTGTGCGCGAAAATATACTGGCAAACTGAGAATAGAACATTCTGTATTTGGCAGGCCGAGAACAGAGAATTGTGGATAGGCAAGCTGAGAATACTCAGAATACTGTATGATGGTCTGTCTAGGTGAAGCTGAAACTAGAGGCTTGTGGTTCTTTTTATACTAACCTGTCTTTAGGACCCAAAGTATGTTCATATTGTTTTTAACTACTCTAGGACACTTAGTGTAGAGACTTTGAATTTGATAGAAGCTTGCCAACCAAAGGTCGTCACTTGACGGTCCTGTGCATAGGAATCTAAAGACAGCCGTTGAGCATCAAATGGTCGGTGTGAGTGCCATTACGGGTGGAGTTAGGATTTTTAACATCGTAGGGGATGAAGTACTGAATTTTCACACAAAATGGAATGATTTTTCTACCTATTATTTTTACCATTCAAATTTTTTTCAACGGGGAGTGCAAGCATTGATATTTCACACATGGAAAAAGGATTGGAAGGAGAGTTTGAATTTTTTATTTTTTTTTAAAGGGAAAAGTGCAGATATTTCACACATGAAAAGAGAACTAAAGATGAAATTATTAAAAATTAAAAAGAAGAGAATTTTTCAAAAAAATCAAGGAGTACCATGGCCCTTGGCTTTGGGTAGCTCTACCCTACTCCACCCCTTTTGGGAAAAACATCATCTGTTGTGCACATCTCTTTGTTATGCACAATAGTGCATTTATATGCTAAATAAGTGGCCGAGAAAACAAGAAAATTATAAGATTATTGAGAATTTTTTTCAATTTAAAATCAAGTCTTTAATCATAGTCTTCTATTTGGCATATAAGTGTATTGCTGTGCACAGTAGAAGATTTTATTCTGCTCCTTTCGCAAACCATACAAGACGTCTCCCAAGGTTGACAACGTCTCTTGGCTTTGAAGTGTTGATGGGCGATTATTGTTTTACCTTCAAATAAAAAAGTTATTATGCAACTATTATCTATCCATAACTTAAATCAATCGTATTTTCAAAGAGTTTTTCTCATGGCACGTTTCTAAATTTACAAAAATAAACCCTAACTCTTATTTGATTTCAAACTACGTTCTTGCTACGTAGTCCTTGTTCTACCAAATCTATCTGACGTGACAGCTAACAACAATTATGGTGAGAAAATATTCAGTTCAGCTCGGATCAAACCCATTAGAATCAAAGGGAGGTTAGGGAAGAATTAGATGTTGCGATGAACATGCAGGGTCCAAAATCATAGAGTAAAATCGTGCGTTGCATCCTCGAATTTCTATCTTTGTCTTTTTTCTCTCTTTTTTCCCTTCTTATAATTTCAAAGATGTTGCGTCAAGGTTAGGGTTCTCATGGGTTATACTAGCGAGGAGAGTGGGAGTTACTTGCAGAGTGAGGGCTTTATGGTCGCCGGAGTTAGAAGAGGAGGATGCGGTGTTACTCTATTCGTAGATGCTTCTTCGTAAAGATAGAGAAAATGCATTTGAGGGCAATTTAGTAATTTGACAAGCAAAGAGCTATTTTAGTCTGTTGACCCCTAAAATTTGAAAATTTAACTGTAAAACTTTTGAAACTTAACCGTGGCTAACTTGAAATGTCTAAAAAAGTGAAAAGTGAACAGTTTGAAATTTTTCCATATAAGTGGGCAGGCAATAAAAAACTCAAAATAACATAAAAATAAAATGAAAGCCAACTGGGTGAACTGGTGAAGGGACTTTATCTTCATTAGTTAAGTTGTATATTTGGTGCCAAAGGTGGTATGTTAAAGCGGTTAAAGACCCAACTTCCCTAGGGGAGGTCTTGGGTTTGCACCCATTCGGCGGCATTAATATAAAGCTCCCCCCTGAGGAAGTAAATCGTGGTGTGCACAAGCAGCCCGGATAAATCTCAGTTCAAAAAAAAAAAAAAAAAAAAAAAAAATTTGTATATTTGAATTACCAAAAAAATGAGGGTCCGAAATCGCCCACCACCGAGCCTGCTTTTGCAACCAATTTTCTCTTTAACTTAATCAGTCCACTTCTTCCATGTTTACAATTGGATCCCTTCCTCTTCTACCGAAAAAAAAGCAATCCCTTCCACCTTATAAGCCTTATAAACTGTCTTGTATATGCCTTTTATATTAATTCTACATGCTTTGAGCTTTATTGGCCCTTTCACTTCTGGAACTGTTGAAAACTCCCACATCGTTTATAGATCATCATTTCCACGATCAAAACCCAGAACCATTCCGGTCCGGTTGTTACTCTTTGTAGATCATTGTCTTGATCAAAATCCTAATCCCTTTAAAGAAAGAAAGCTTGGATGATTGATGGGTTTGAAAACCAACAAACTCACTCACCAGAAAAGAATTATTTGTTACCATTTATCAGACTCATTTAAGTTAAGCATAATCATGAGGATGGCTAAATTGGTAAAAAGCTAAATTGGTAAAAAATGAAAAATCAATGCAAGCAGCACTATTGAAAGAAAAAAAGGAAAAATTCACAAAAAAAAAAAAATTGTCTCTCTTCAACTCGTGACTAAATAGAAACTAGATGACACAAAAAAAAAAAAAACTATACAGAAACTAGTGATAATTTCTTCTTTTATTAACTAGTGATAATTTCCATGATGTAGCATGGATTCTCCTGTTGTCCGTGCATCAAAACATTGCTCATCCCAAGAGATCCGTAAGCATCATCAACTTATTGCAATATAAGGCACAGGTGAGGGATGAGCTTGAATGGAAACTCATAAATCTGGGACACAGAGACACTGTATTCTTCTTGGGGAAGAAAGTTTCTCCAGCAAGATGTCGTTTCCAAGAGATTCCCAAGATGAAGCACAAATATGAGCTAACCAAGCAGCTTGGAAATGAAATAATTTCCTGCGTGAGAGCTTCAAATTTTTTGGTTAAAAGGCAGGATGAGATTGATTGTGATCGGAGTCCTGGACGGTTATCTAAGAAAGGATAATCGGGGAAAGAAGAGGACCAGTCTGGTTAAGCAGAGGCATATGGGTTTCCGTTGGCTTGACTAAGTGTATCTGGTTTTAGGAAATCTGATCTCTTTGGAACACAAATCAAAAATAAATTAACTGATGAAAAATTGTCAAACTTGAAGAACTCAGAAGGATTACGTTGAACTCACCAATTAAGATAGAAAGAAAAAAAGATGAGCAATACTTCTCCCTTCTACTGCGACAAAACCCAAGGCTCAAACTGCTTGAGCTAAGCAAGTCCAAGCCCAATTCATATGCAGAGATCTCCCCCATGACAATATTCTCATCACAAAACTCATCTCTGTCTGCTCCGATTCTGGAACCATTGACTATGCAGGTCGTCTCTTCAACCATGTCAAAGAACCTGATCTCATCCTCTGTAATTCCATGCTAAGTGATATACAAGAAACGGTTTTTTTGAGCAAGCTCTCCTCTTCTATGTTCGATTTATTATGAAAGAATTCATTTTTGACCACTTCACCTTCCCTTATGTCCTCAAGGCTTGCGCTGCCATTGGCTTCATCCACCTTGGGCAGCAAATCCATGGGTACCTCATTAAAAACAGTACAGTTTCTCAAGATATATTTGTCTTAAATTGGCATCTGAATATGCACTTCAAATTTCATCAGAATGAAGCTGCAATGCTAGCTAGTTTTCAAACAAATTGCTTAGCCCAATTTGACTGTTCCATGAAATGCGTAAGAGAGACGCTAATTCTTGGAATACAATGATTAGTGCTTATGCTAAATCAGGGCAGTCAGCAATTGCAAAGAAGAAATTTAGTTTCCTAGAATGCTTTGATTGCTGGTTATTCTAAAAATAATCAGAATGATGAAGCTTTGTCAATATTTACACAGATGTTGATGTCCGGAATTAGAGATGCTGTAGAACAGGTCATCCATTTTTGCAAAGTCAGCTAATTCCCTTTCTGTTTCAACAGAACTTTTAAGTCTTTACGCGAAGCTGGGGAGGATGGATGATGCTAAGAAAGTTTTTTATGAGATTCCCGAGAAGGATCTTGTGATATGGAATGCGATGATTGCAGGCTACTTACTTAGTGCATGTAGTCATGGACTCATGGAGACTTGACATCTGAGGGTTTAGAACTGTTTGATTTGATGCGACACCAATACAACATTCTTCCACAACTTGAGCATTACGGTTGTGCTGTTGATATATTTGGTCGTGGATGCTTATGAGTTTATAAAATGCATGCCTGTCCATCCTGACAGGGTTGTCTGGGGAGCATTGCTAAGTGCATGTCAATCCCCACCAAAATGTTGTATAGGCTGAAGAAGCGGCTAATAGACTTATTGAGTTGAATCCTAACCATGATGGTAATTATGTGCTATTGTCTAATATATATTCCTCGGTGAGGAAATGGAGAGATGTTGCGATGGGGAGAGCTTTAATGAAGACCACTGATGTGCAAAAGACTCCTGGATGTAGTGCTTTTGAACTCGGCGGTGTTTTACATGAATTTAGTGCTGGGGATAGGGTCACACCCAAGATCTGTAGAGATTTATGCTGCTTGGGATGAGCTCATGAAGCGGATCAAGCCAATATGGTATGAACCCAACCAGAGGGGGTCTTGTGAGGAACTTGAATAAGGAGGATGGAGAGCAAGCCTTATACTGTCAAAGTGAAAAGTTGGTGTTATCATTTGCACAAATTACTTCAGAACCTGAATCACCAATCAGAATTGTGACGAATGTAAGGATATGTGGGGATTGTCATAGAGCCATTGAACTGGTCTCCAAACTTGAAAATAGAGAAATAACTCTTAAGGGACTGCAACCATTTCCATCATTTTAGAGCTGGGTCTTGTTCTTGCAGGGGCTACTGGTGAACCATGGAATTGCTGTTGCGAGCTTGCAAATGGTGAAACAGCTATGGGGGATGAATTGAATCCACCAAGAGATGGCCGAGTTATATTAAATCTTGATGTGTGGGGTCTGGAATCCAAAATTCCAGTGAGAATGGAGTGTTTAGAAACCATTTGAGTAATATAGTTTTGTCATTTCCAGGTCGAATTGGAAAATTTTCAAGGGTAATGAACTTATACTCATCAGACATGACCTCAGTAACACAGAGAAACTCAAATATTGTAATCAAATGGTTGTCACAGAACAAAGATGTACCAAGGAGGTCTGAGGACATAACCAGGAGGACTCAAGCTAGTGCATAAATGGGAACATCTAGGTTTTTGTTGGTCAAGATCTGTGATATCTCCTTGGACATGCTTGTTCCTTGAAGGGTTCAGGTGGTGTTGGATATGTGGATTGTGTGAATATTTGCATGCTTCATACTTCATTTGGTACATTGGCTACTAAGCACCTGTTGAGTTGAGGTGTAAAAACACACCTGGGCTGAATTATGTCAGGAGCTTTCTGGTCATACAAAAACCATGTTACTTTATTACAGGGATGGTGTTACAGGCTTCAGAGTTGTAGCGTCAGTCATTATGACAGGGTGTTGGTCAATGCAGCTCTAGGATTTGCAAGCCCTGCATTATGAATTCCCTGGTAACACTGATATTTGAAATTTGGATTGAAATGTTCTTCTTACTGCATGATGTTTACCTGAAGACTTAGGGAATTCAAATCAGCACATTACCCCCTCCAAGTTTCACTTTGGAACAGAGTGGTTCTTTGAATTTTTGGGTTGGGGAGGGTGGGGGTGGGGGGTTCTGCAAAGGTTTATTATTCGCAGAACATTAACAGAAAGGGGAAGACTGAGAAAGTTCTGGGAAAAGAGGAAAAAGTGATGACCAAAAAAGCAATACTAAAAAAACCAGAGAGAAGAGGTTACAATGGCTTCATGCAAGGGATGGTTGTCCAATTCTCCCATGTTGCTGCTATATAAAGTAGGCAAAATCAACCAAATCTCAAAACTGCAGATCGCGAATAGGATGGTCTAGTTGAGCAAAATCTTTCCTGAGTAACTACTAGGTCCTTTTCAAATTAGAATAGTACATCAAACTCATTGCTTTAAAGGCTTCAGACTCCAAGATATGATATATAGAGCAAGATCTCGATCTTGAAGCCTATCACTGCGTAATTGATACATGGATAAACCATAGTTGGAATAACATCTCTGCAAGATCTTGCTAAGTTGGGGCAATTTTCTTCTGTTAAAATCAATGCCGGATTTGAGTGGGAAGCTTTAAATTACATTACTATTCTGAGAATTAGTTCGTGGTGATCTTGAGTTGCTAGGTAAGAGTATAGGCAACCAACCCAAGTTCTCTGTAGATTTTAAAGTCTCAGTGGGAGTATAGAGAATGGCTCCTAACTTTTTTAAGATGCAGCATGATTCCAAGCCTAGCAGGATCAAATTCAAAGATGGGGCACTGGAGGTGGATCCCTTGACAATGAGCATTAAGTCTAACAGAACTACTAGAAGCAAATGCATTGCCAAGAGGTGAAGCAAGTTTTGCTAAGCATTGAAGAGGGCTGTAGCTGAGAAGCAAAGAGATGGTGTTTTCTTGACATGCAAGAAGGTAGGTGACAGTACCGATGGAAGAGTCGAAGCAAACTAGTCCGATGGAAAGAGTCGAAGCAAACTAGTCCTTCCATGGCTTTCAGGGTATACTAAGCCAGGTGTGGTCTCTGGTTGTGCCCACTATTCTTGATGCCTTAGCTGGTGATCACCATAATCTCATTACTGAACCTTTGCTTCCATTTTAGTATTACAGACTCTTAATTTGATTCATTTTAATCTGATCCCCTAAGTAGTTGTCATGAAAACAAAGGTTCTCCCTATATGCATACCAAACACAATCTAATGTATTATCACGTTTGAAAAAAAGACTATTTTTGTGAGCATAAATTGATCCCTGGTTCAGCCCTTTTAGCAAAGCAGGCTGCTAGGGTGCTTTCCCATTACGCTTGATATTGAGTACAAACCATATGTCTGACAAAAAGAAGTATATAAAGTCTCCTATTGAAGTGTCCATTAATGGGTAGTTTTTACTTGCACCAAAGTAAAAGAGACCGATGAGTTACCTAAAGAGAGATGGGATGGCAATCCCTCTCCCCAAAAGATTGCAGAAGGAATTTAAGCACATAATCAAGGTCAGCAGCAGTTTTCCCAAGTTTTGAAGCAGGGCATGACGCACGTTAACACTTGAAACACCACACCTGTATTTGAAGGATTGCTGCTGCTCATGGCACACAGGTAAGAAGGTGGCCAGCTTGATCAATTCGTAGGACCATATATGAGTTCAAGATGATCAACATAAAGATCCTCAGGAAGATAGGAGATCAATGCAGGTGCGGAATGGTGGATAAATAACATTATATCTCCATTTAAGCCTATTCAACAGCCACAGTAGTCCTATTGCTCATGTGCTCATGTTGGGCATTTCCAATACAATTGAGATGGCCGAAAACTATACAGCAAGTGGCCTAGCTGGTACTATATATATAAAACCAACAGTCAAATTTAACAATCAGCTTTCATCAAAAAATAAAAATAAAAAAAATTCAACAATCAGCAACGTACATCGCGTAGCCAGATAGCCCCTCTTCGTGAATGCATGACAAGAATCGATGAACTCAAACACAGAAAATAAAATACATCGAACCCAGTAAATTGGAATGAAGTTTATATTACACTCATCTAACCTAAAATATTACAGGCATGTGTAAATGCATTGGAAGCTCTCTCTATAAACAGGTCAATCCTGCTAGCCAAATGGACTGGGGTTGGGGTGTCTTGAGGTGGGATAGCAGAGAGGAAGAGAAGCAAAGAATATTACAATCAACCGGGGAGGAAAACAAAATTCCCGCTCTTAAAGCATCACTAACATAAACTCTTAAGCACCCACAACTTGCTTACAGACCTTCTGTTTCTCAATTTCTTCTCATTGCCATCGGTGGACACTCTGCTCAACTGGTGATCCAGGAACAACTGGTACGAATCCCCTCCCACCAAACACAGGACGCATAAAAGAGTTATCAAATTTACGCCAGTAATAGTGAACAGTATGAGATGGGGTGCTTAGGAGCATCCGGAGGCTAGTTGGGCGGGGGATATCTTGGCCACCAAAACCTGCTTCACAATCATGTTGTCCGTTCTCAAGAAGTGGGGCAGACAACGATTTTCGAGTTGTTGGCTCAGGGAAGAGGATGCCGCTGCTCAAGGGTTTCGAAAAAGGTAGCAGGAGCCTAATTAGAGGTTTAGTCATCAATCCAAAAACCTGAGAAAACAAAAAGAGATGTGAAGTATTAAACACAATTTTCTAGGCCTTATAAGAGGATTAGATAACCTCAGATACAGAGGCAAAATGACAATCAAGACAAATACTGTACACCCCTTCCTTCCCCCCCCCCCCCCAACCCCGCCCCAAAAAAAAAATTTAGATAACTGAAAAAACCATAGTAGCTTTGCTCACTGCAACCCTCTCTAGGATTAAGTATAGATGTTTTTATAGGTTTGTGATTATCAGCAGAGGTTGAGCCAAAACATTTACTATATGTCACACACAGCAGTCCATGTATAAACCATTTTTTGGGGAAACATTGTAAACCATTGTTTAATAAGGTAATAATGTCTAAATGTCGGTCTTCAGTCCTTCAGCCTAACTAATCATAACCAGAAAGTGGAAATTTGAAAACCCAACACTAAGGTCCATACTTCAATTCTATAAAGATTATGCAAGTTCAAAACCATGGATTGAGCCAACACTTCAGAAAAAGAACAAACACAGTGACCATAGCAAATCCAGAGCAACTACAAAATGATCTTTTTAGGGCATGCAAATCTTACCACTGTACTGAAAAGGACAACGGAAATGGTGCTAGTGATCATGATAGCATTCCCACGCAATTGAGTATGGCCTGCCCGAGTAAACTGCAAGTGAACCAAAAAGAAAGAGAAAAAGGACTTCCTTAAGTGAATCGTGAGCAAACTTAGTACAAAATACATGATTTACATATCTATCTGTTTATTAAAATATCTATTCATCCTCATGGACCAAGGAAATCCTACAATAGTTGGACTTGGACACGCATCTCAAGAGAGAGAGAGAGAGAGAGAGAGAGAGAGAGAGAGAGAGAGAGAGAGAGAGAGAGAGAGAGAGAGAGAGAGGAGGGAGGGAGAGGGAAAGAGAACCATTACAGGTCAGCAGAAATCATAGTATCAGTGATCCATTTTTTTGCTATCAAAAAAAATGATGGGACTGGAAACACAGAGCAATATCATTGCTTCTTTGAAACAGGATGATTCCACAGAAATATAGAGGGTCCTAGGACTCTATTATGCGGAGAACTTCATTGCACGATATTAGAATGGGAATATGCTACATATTTTTCCTTTCTTCCCTCACCACTGGAACAGTGAAGCAAGTTGACTGTACCCCTTTTATTCTTATTTAATAATGAGATTGAACTGTCTTAAGTTTCTGGTGGTTTGACAAATCTGTCACTCTTCTAGCCAATTATGTATTTTTTGAACTTATAAGACGAAACAGAAATATTTTACCTGATTATAAGCAAGTGCCATAGATACTGCTCCTCGCATGAGACCAGCCCACCATACTGTAATCTGCAGGATCAAAATTGCCAATTAATACGTCAATGTTAAAAAGGATGAAAATCCAATAAACGAAATAGGAAAAATAAAAGATGAAAAAGCGAAAAATCAACAGCTTACTTGCTGTTTGAAGGTAATTTTTTCATGAGGAGCCTTCTTAGCAAAGTTGGATAAAAATGATAATGGAAAGACAAAAGCTGCTCTCCCCACCAGAACCAAGCCTAGTAGTATCGAACTCACTCCAACTGATTTCCCAGGACTACAAAGAGAATAAATCAAAGTTAAAGGATTTAATATAAGTAAATAAAACTCTTCTAAATAAATGCAGCTCTATTTGCAACTTATGAACTGAGTAGTCCTGTAAGTTGAAATTCAATGGCTGACATTCAAAAATAAAAAATAAGTAGAGAGAAAGAGAATTAAGAGGTATTCAACAACAAGAAAAAGTGAAAAACACGAAGTCAAAATGATTCCTAGATCTTATTTACATGCAGCTCAATGACATAAGGGTACATAAACCTACCTATTGCTCACAAACCTCCACTTCTCAATGTCCAATGCATCCATACCAACATAAAGAAAGATAAATATCTCAGCAATAAATGACAACGTTGCAAAAGCATGCCTGGGAAAATAGTAAACACAGCCCATATGTAAGAATAACTAATCTAAATCATCAGTAAGGCAAAACAAAATTACAGGTACAGGAAATATTTAAACTATAGAGGAATAAATTGTGAAGAGATTCAACATACTTTGTGGTGACTCTTGAACTCTCCGTCACATTATGCCAGGCATAGTGGGACATGACAATCCCACAGAAGAATACAGTAAGAATACCACTCAAGTAGAACAGCTGCAATAAAAATTTGCCATAGGGCTGTGTTGGTACTGAATTTTTGGAAAATAATCCAGAGCAGGAGCATTCAATAAGGCTCACACAACATTAGAGAGAACATTTTACCTCAGCCAACATATAGGAAAGGTAGGCCATGAGTATCATAAGTGCAACTTCACGATCAGTAGAGTGCCTTCTAGTCACGAGAACAAAAGCTATTAGAGTATTGATAGAAAATAAATTGCAAATGACTTGCATGGCGTACCATTATAATTTTTGTTTCACATGCTAGACAATAAAGACATGACCCTGATGAGCTGCAAGACACTAGTTGTCATTGGCCAGAAAAGTTTGAGTAAAATGTAGGACCCCCCCCCCCCCGGGCCCCCAAAGGGTGGAAAAGAAAACACCAATTGGGGCCCCCCCCCCCCCCCCCCCCCCCCCCCCCCCCCCCCCCCCCCCACCCCCCCCCACCCAAAAACATGCTAGACAATAAAGACATGACCCTGATGAGCTGCAAGACACTAGTTGTCATTGAGAAAAGTTTGAGTAAGCTGTAGAAAGCCACGCTGGCTGGGAACCAATAGGTTGCATAAGAAGCTACCAATTGGGGTCCTGAAGACCCAAACCCCCCCCCCCCCCCTACCCAACCCTCTCCCCCAACAACCACCACCACCCAAAAAACAAAAACACACACACACACACACACACACCTGTGCAACAGTACCCAGCACTGATATGAAAGTACACTCCTGTATGTGCATCATTACAAGGTTGACAGGCATTCCACCTTAAATCTTTTTCTAAAACTTATTCCCCCACTCCCATTTAAAAGGTAAAGCTAATACAGAATAGCCCATAAGTATTGCAGATGAAAGCTGTCAGTAAACACGGAACAGAATATTCAACCAAAGAAAAAGAATAGAAGAATGGCAAGAAATATTAAAGAAAATTTTTTTTTTAAAACAGGCCATTTGCATACCTTCCCATATACAACTTCTTAATAATGAATGCACTTAGCAATCCAGCCTGCAAGGCAACAATAATGTAAATGTAGGTTCTAACAGGATGGTCCAACAAATTCAGGGGGCTAAGAGAGAGAGAGACTCACAATCACTCCCAGCAAGGTGCTTGATATAAATAAATAAAAGAAATTGCCAACAAACTTTAAAGCGATGCTGGTGTCAATGTGCGAGAGATCAAAGCTCTGAATTGCATTAAAGAGCACCACTGAGGTGGCATCATTAACAACACCTTCCCCAAATACTAGACTATAGAGTAAAGGTGTCTCATCCTGATTGAGAACCTGCACCATCAGATGGAATTAATATAACAATGAGCTGTTGTGACAAAACAGCGATGACTGATTCTTAAAACTTCCCATACCTGCAGGGTGCAAACAGAATCGGTTGCAGAAAATATTGCGCCAATTGCTACAGACAATGAAAAGAATTAGAGATGATATAACAAGCAGGTTTACAGCATTCATCAAACAAAATCAAAAACAAAAAAACAGCAAAGAGAGTTCATTGCAGAAGAAAACAGGAAAAAAGAAGGGGGGGGGGGTTGAGGAAGGTTTGGTAGAAGTACCAAGATAATCCCCTATATCAAGGGAACCTACATCCAACTTTTTAAACAGTTCTCTGGCACCTGGATCCACAATTAGAGAGATTGTATCACAAACAGATAATATACCAATAAAAAGGCCAATCATGAGAATTGCAGGCATCAATACTGTTAGCATTGACTTATTACCAAATTTATACTAATTTTAACTTTGAGTGAATTTTGGATTTTTTTTTCTTCTTTTGTTTTTTTCGTCCAAAATTGTCTGTTGAATGTGTACAAGCTGCTAGTTTGAGCATCAACTTAGTAATTAGAAGTTTGCAGCTTAAAAACCACTACAGCAGTTTAACTAACCAAAACCCATAGCCAATTGACATGCTTCAAGAAATGCAACATATAAACTCATATTCTGCTAATATGGGGTCACAACCCACTTCTTTTGAAGGAACAATTTTGGCTTGATTTTATGGCAACCTACCAACGTAAGCTTATCGTGCTAAAAAATGGCACTAATACAGATGAAAAAGGAGGAAAGTATAAACTTCATCCCCAATTAGATTTGCAAAATGACTCCTCGTGGCCCCTTAAAAGAGTTGTATGAGAGTATTTCACCTGTATGAACATGTTAACAACTCTTGTCCAGTAATTTGTGCCAATTTTCTCTTACTATAATTTTTTTTCTTTTTCTTTTTTTAATAACTTTCCATGTTTGATTCATCATTTTCTATTTTCCATTTCCCATCTTTTCTGTATATACCAAAGTTTTGTCCAAGTAGGTTCTTTTGATCCATGTGCTTGACCTCATTGAGTTGGGATAAGGCTAAGGTGTTGTTTTCTTTTTCTTTTCCTTTTTCTTCCCTCTTTTGGAGTGGGGGGCGGGTGAATTTGATGTCAAACACTTCCCCTTTGCTTATTTAGAGTCTTCATCTGAATTTCCTCAGAATGATGCTTAACTGCTCAACAACTTCTTATAGACTTGATTTTACAAGAGACCTATTATTAGGGAAAGAAAAAAATAAAAAAGACAGATTTTATCAGGAACTCACAATTTCAAAAAACTCCAATTTTAACAAACTTATGTCCAATAGTTTAGCTCTTAAATGCTGTATCAAATGGCGCTATAGAAGAATTGAATAGTCTGAAATAACAGCATATATATAAAATCATATAGCATACCTAGTGAAATGATTATAAAGGAAATCAGTGTACCAACAGCACCAAATAGCATGATTGTCATGAAGTTGCGGAAAAATTGCTTCTTTTTCACCTGAAACCTGGTGAAGATCAATAAGGAAGGTAAAGATTAAAATCATCAAGACTGGGAAAATTTTGACGTTGCTGAATCAGAAAACATTTCATGTGCATGCATTGAAAGAGAGGACAAAATTTAGATGAGTAAATTCTATACAACCAAAAACTCGAGTAAGTTAAACTAGGTTTAAGCTGCTTTAAACATTTTCAGTTCTTTTTATTTGTGGTGCCTGAGTTTCACAATTAATCTTTATTGAGAAGCCATGTAAACTTCAACTTTTGCACATTTTATGGTTTATACAATGAGTAACAGCTACTGGTTGAACCAGAAAAGCAGACCAAAGAGGTAATTGTGAAGTACACACTTGAAACGAGGACAACTAATTCAAAGTAACTTTTACTCTCATAGCACACAAGAGATCTCTAGAGCTTTACTTTGCCGTTTACAGACTTGTATTTTACATTGTATATTTGTGACTTGGGTATTGTTACAAGAATGACTTGGACAGATCTGCCTGTTAAAGTGCCTAAACAATTTGTGAACTATCAACTCAATTGAGGTAAAGTCAGTTAATAAATAGCTCCTAGCTCCTAGCTCCTAGTCAATAATTTAATCACAAATATAGAACTGTACTTGTACAAAAATATTGGAAATAAAATGTTAGAACTGTTCATCTCGGTAGTTGGATACATAATGATTTTAACCGCAAACACTCGATACATTGAACAAGTTTTTCACTTAGGAATTTGGAAGAATGCGATAGCTGCTACATTGAAAATGTATACCAATTATTTATTTTCTTTTTTTATTCACTTATATATCAAATGTTATCTAACGTGTATTAGCAAAAAAAGTCGAAATCAAATGAGTTTATGGGGATTCTGGTTGCCCAGGTAACACCAAGCCATCATCTGTCAACTTCTAATTTAGGAAGCTAAAATGCCAATGCCAAGGGCACTGCCAAACAAGCTCAACTGCTCTGGGTGTCCGGATGTCTAGAACAAGGTTCATCATTACCCTTTGACCAGTTCAAATTGGTAGGCCAACTGGCTGAATCCTCTCTAATGTTTTTTTGGTTTCAGGGACAAAAATTTTAGTGGAGCATTTACAACCTTGAATAACTAGTGCAGCTCAAGATAAAATTGATTCAAGTCAGAACCAACCCATGTCTGTTCCCATGCTGACCAAGTTGGACACTGGTCCTGGACTAGGAATAATTATTCAGACTGACTGAACTAGGGCAGGTCTATGAATCAAAGATCATTGTTCACAGCCAGAATGCTCATCAATATTATCGGGTTGGATCATATACTTGGTGCTGAAAGATTATTGAGCCCTAATAACAAAGATTTAACAGCAATACTAACTAGTTGTTCTGAGCTTGTACATGCTGATAAAGAACTTATTTCAACCAAGGTACTTTATTTCAAACAATATGTATATCTAACTGCCCTTTTACAAAATCTTAAATTCATCCTGTGAATGATTCATTAGGGACCTAAATAAAGTGAAACCATCAGGTCCTAGTCCAATTTACTGTCTTTCAACAACCACAACGATAAGAATTCAGCCTTAACCCCCTACTAAATGGGGTGGCTACATCGAACGTTGCATTCCAATTAACTCTATTCTAGGTCATACTGGATACAAGGCATAAGCCATTCATGTCTTTCCTAACTTTTCCTAAGGTTATTTTAGGTCTGCCCCCTTGCTCTTTTGGTTCCTTCAATTTGGACTAAATCACTCTGGACTGAGGCATTTAAATGCCTCCACTGAACACAGCTCAAATGACTTTCTTGTGCTTATCATGTATTGGGCAACTCCCAATTCTAATGGTGATCATTCCTTACTTTATCCTTCCTAATTTTGCCACTCATCCACCTCAACATCCTCATTTCTGCTACACTTAGTTTATCTATATGACGACGATTCTTAAATGCATAGCACCAGTGAGCAAAAGAAGCAGCAGAACATAGAGTGAGAATGCAAATGCAAGACAATTTCTGCAGATGAAGAACTTGCAGTTGAAAACGATGAACTACTGAGTGTTAAAAGTATGAGAAAAATCTACATGAACTGGAGAAACCAATAAAACAAACTATTCACAATCATAAGCTAAAACGGAACTACACGAATTGCTTCTTCTTTTTCCCCTTACCCAGCGTTAAATATAATTGGAGGAAGAAGATATATGAAAAAGAGATCTTCACTGAAGACTAAAATATGAGAGCTTCTCCCCCCAGAAAACAGTAGAATGATGACTCCTGTACAAAGTCCCTGCCATTAACCCACAGAAAACCTATTATGATCCAACAAACTGGGTGAAACTGTAGCCAAAAGGTAAAAAAGCGATAGTGCAGCAACTCACAATTACAAGTGCTGTAATCGACTCGTTCATCCATCGGTTCTCCTCCAGTAGATGCCCAATCACGATACAAGCACATAGGAGAGCCACAAATATATTCATCGAAACTATGGAGGTATGATCAGAAGTGGAGACCATCCCCAACTTCATCAAAACAGAACCAAGAGGGAAAGCCATGTCGGCTACCTCAGTCCAGAAAACTAAACCAAGCAAAACCCAGAGGATAACATGTTACAACTCTCTTGCACTACACGTAAAGCAATACTACCCATTCGAGACGCTTCCTCTTCAGACCCGAAATGTAACTCTGCAACAAAACAACGAACATCAGTAATAAGTTCGCTGGTTGGACCAAGATATCAAATTTTCGAACTTGTAGAGATCTCAGAATCCCAAATCAAATACACCTTTAGATTTCAACGAGAATGACTCCAAAACAAGATCGATTTCTCCGAATTCCTACCCTGAACTAGAAGGAGAAAACTCTGAATTGGCTGAACCAATCCAACTCAGTAATTGGAAGAGAAGTAGGATCATATACTTGAAGACAATACTTCTAGTTTCTCCACTAACAGCTGAAGAGAAGAAATGAGGATTGGATCACTGGGAAGACAGAAACGAAGAGACTCTTATAAAGAAGAGGAGCGAAGCGAAGAAATGAAAAAATGGAATGGAGAGAAAGAGAGAAATGAAAGAAAGAGTAAATTTGGTTACGGAGATGGAACGACACAGAAGGGAAAGAGGTGCAAAATCCTAACTGTTCGAAAAAGAAGATAGAAAAAAAAACGGTTTTTTTATTTTTTTTCTGAGTTCGTTTTTGCTTCTCAACGGATATCTAGGGAACCCCAAAAAAATGAAAACCATTACCAAACAACGAAATTTCTAGTACCGAACGCTGAGCATTTCCCGGTAGTTCTTATTTTTAATTAATTAATTTCATCCTATTTCTATTTTTATTTCTGTTCTATTTTCTCGTTCTTTTCCATTAAATAATGTGCAAATCTTTAGTCTGTCCTTCCACCAATGGTGTGATCTGAAAGTAACGTGACACCTTCGTCTTCATATTCCGTAACGCAGAGTGTGGGGCCCATCATTAGGGCCATCTACACTTTCAATCCCACACGGCCACACGCTGGGATCAATGTATTGCCAAATTTACCCTTCTTCTCTATTTAATATTATAGCTTGGAAGTTCCAAATTGGCACTTTATTTATAATTTTTGTTTTTTCCTTTTTCTCGTTAAGACGTCTGTGGTGTTTGGATTGTCAGAAAAGAATACGAAAGCAACCACTGAATCAATGGAGATACAAATATAACTGCATAGGAACATATGATTCAGATATTCATATTCGATATCAAAGGGTCAGATTTGATCAACTGCCATAATAAACGCACACATAATCGTTCAAAATAAGGGAAAAGATCCAAATCTAACAACTTCCTTAGGAATAGTGTTTGTAGACGAAGCAATTTAGGAGAAAAGAAACAATGACGAACCACCCTCGGTAAAAAGCACTTTTTTTTTTTTTAATATATAGACGGGGTTAAAAAACCCAAATCAATTTAAAGAGAGCTGGTCAAACGATCCACCTGAAGGAACTCCTCCATACCTTGAGGGGGTTCCTGAAAGAAGTGCGTAGGAGACTCCAATGTTGTTGTTCTTTTCGCCATCCAATCGGCAACCATATTTGATTCTCTATTAGTATGAGTAATGATGATATTTCCATGTAAATCTACCAACTCTCGAATCGCCACAATAATCCTTGTCATCCTTCCTTGATGTTGAGTACTCAGTTTCAAACAATTAATTACTTGTGAAGAGTCAGACTCCATGTAAACAGGTAGCATATTTCTTTCTACTGCATAGCATATGCCTATACAAATAGCATAGAGTTCAGTTTCAAGAACACTTGTCTTGGGGATTCTATGCACCAAACCTCTAAAGAGAGTAAGGCTGGTGGGACCCCTAACGTATCAATAGCGTGAAGTTGTTCCACCCTATCCCCGAGGTAGAAGATTCAAACTCTTCACAACAGCATTGGCAAATTAGATTTTGTAAACAAGTTGAATATCAAATCTACAAATGAGGGAAATAGTTAAATTGGCCACGTGGCAATATGGAAACCCCCTAACTTCGGAACCTACTTGAAACTTCTCATGTAGAACAGTAGAAGACGAAAGGAAGTTTGTTGACCAGAAATATTAAAAAAAACAAAAAAATGGAAATATGAAATAAAAAAGGGGCAAAATGATAGGGCTCGATGCACACAACCAGGCAAGAGTGCAAGACTAGTGTGTCTTTTATTTTTACCATTTTACCCTTCTGAATGCTATCAAATTATCAGAGTATCAGGCCATGCTGGTGCGGGTGCCGTCTTTTCCTTCCATGCAAATTACAATTTTAGCCTTTGTCGTTTCCATATCGGCTTTTCTTTTTCGTTTTGGAGTTACGATTCTGCCCTTCTAAGTGATGTTCCCATAATTAAGGGTGTCAACCGATACGGTTTCGGTAATTCGGTACGGTTTTGGTACAGTACCAACTTTGAATACCGAAAACTAGAACCGTACCGTACCGAATTTAAATGGTATGGTACGGTTTCTGTATTTACAAAAACGGTTCGATACGGGAAAACGGTTTAAATAAGGTATCTAGTGCGATACAATTTTGATACGAATGAACTTATGCTGCTTTTGTGATTAATTCATTAAGATCCTAATGAAATTGTGATCAACCAATCGATATAATTTGAAATTAACATAGATAGAGCAAATAAATTTAATTAATAGAGACAAAACAAGTAAATTTAAGAAGAGGAGTGAATGATGAAACGAAAAAATTGAAATAGGGAATTAGGGATAGGGAAAAGGTTAAGTGTTTTAAGTGTAAAATTAGAATTTATATCTCTTAATTTGATACGGTACCAATTCGGTATAGTTTTGGTACGTACCGACGGTATGAGTACCTAAAACCAGAACCGTACCGAATAAATTCGGTTTCCGTACGTACAGTACCAAATTTTGAACAGTAAAGTAAGGTGCGGTTTTAGACGGCGCGGTTCGGTACGTCAAACGGTTTTGATACGCAATTAACACCCTTACCCATAATGGTGCTGCCTGTTGATATTGATGAGGGCAATACAGTCCAATTAGCTTTTCCTACTTTTTGAGTTTTTGTCTATCCCCACGAAAATCATCCTCAACAATCGCGAAAGATCTGAAACTTTCCAAATCAAATCCACGCGCAAACAGAGTGGGCATGGGAAAACCGTAAATCCATTTTCAAAAACCAGATGACAATCGCCAAGCAATCGTGGAAAAAGAAAAAAAAAACTTTCTGAAATTCTTCGTTGCTTTGCTGATACGTAATAATACCAGCCACGTAAATGAAAATCAAATATTTATATCTTAACCTTTTCAATTGAATCTCAACCACACGATCATATTTCGATGACAAGGCGAGATCAGGGCCATCGCTTGCTGCTACCGCAAATAAAAATCCATAAACTATCATCTTCTCACAATCTCACGTATAAATAATTTAAAAAGTAAATTCAACATCAAAGCCATTGAATGATAAATATTTTGCTGTCATGGTACATGGATGTAGTTTTCAAATCCTGTACATGGAGCTCAGAGCCGCTGGTTCTATTCATTAAGGTCAAACTTGCACTACATTGATTTATGGATTTTTATTTAGCCGATCATGAATTTATAGGTTCGACGTCTCTATAGTATATGTAATAGCCTCTACCCCTAATCAATTCTCTTAAAAAACACAGCAATAGTCAACTGATAAAAATCTCGATCAACCCAGTTCAAAGGGTACGATCTTAGTTGTTGAGTGTTGACATCTTAGTGGAAAGAAAAATCTTTTCTTGGATATCTAAAAACTAAATTATATTAAGTATGGTCTATTATGATGGTGTCTTTTCTTAATTGTCTCAAAAAAACAAAACAATACATCATTTCGCTAGGGGGAGTCGTGTCACCCCAGCGACATGACGATCTATCGCCTTGTGTCGGTGATACATCATTGAACGTTGCTTACACCTCAGGTCTTATCTTTTCTCTATGTGTTTTTATTGGTTCAAGATCAAACATCAAACTTCCACTGATGTCGATCTTAATCAAGGACAAAAACTCAACTCTATATTGAAGAAAAAAAAACCCAATAGTCACAATTCAAGGGGAGCTCCATTGATGATGACAGGCACCTCTTATTCAACGGGGTCACGGGTTTCGATGTCTCTCTAGTATGTGTAACAAACCCCACCCCTAACATGAAGCTACCAATTCTTTCAAAAAAACACAGCAATAACAATAGTCAACTGATAAGAATTTGAATCAACCTGATTCAAAGGGTACATCTTAGTTGTTGAGTGTTAACATCTTTAATGGAAAGAAAAATCTTTTCTTGGGTAAGAATAAAAGGAAAAATCAAAGCATCTAAAGACTAAATTATACTAAAGTAAGTGTAGTCTATAGTGATGGTATCTTTTCTTATTTGTCTCAAAAAACTAAATAGTAAAGCGAATCCAAGAAACCATGCAACATAAAAGAGGAAGCACGAGAGAGTGTTGATTTAAATCCCACCATAATCATAGTCATTAAGGTTCCCATAGTTCATTGATTGTTCCGGCAATCTAGCTGGGGGAAGCCGGTCCACCATTTTCTTCTCTAATTATCATGATTCAATAAGAAATATGTGCATCACTGCTCTCAACTTGCACTCCATGAAAGCAACACAGTGAGATGCTTGATCCCACCAGTCTTCAACTTTGCCAAAATGGGTTACAAGGTAAACAGACACACAAGGACCAACGTTAATGATATCTCTTCTGTGTGGTTTGAAATGATGATGGTGATGGTGATGGTCTCCTTTGATGCCTCTCTGTGTCACTTGAATTCAAACTAAAGGAAGAAAGCGAGCCTGAGAAAGGCCCAAAGCTCTTTAAAAGGACAAACATAGAGGAGTGGTTTTGTCTTAAAATATTGGAGAAAGATGAGATCTTAGCTGACACAAGCATGAATGGTGGCCAACCTTTCATGGTTGTCTAGGAATATTCTATGCTTCTCAATATTCAAACCATATAATTACTTATCAAACTCTCTTGTGCACTTTTGCTTCTGGGGATTGTAATTATCATAAAAATGAAGATGTATATATTTTTACAGGGTTTATTTTATCTTTTGCATCCAAAATAAATTTATTTGGCAAATCGAGCTGATATACATAAAATCTATCAATGAACAAAATTTATGAATGTGGGTTGACCTAGTTTGGTGGGCAGATCAGATCGTCTCCGACGATCAAGTTAGTAAAGAAACACAACAATTCCCTTATATATAGATGTAAAATCAGAAATGCATTGCCACCTATTTGCATACACTTTCAACATTTCAGCCGAATAATTTAGGAAAATATTATTTATTAAATGGATTGGACGGTTTAAACCTGAAGAGAACATGAGTTTGTCCACCAGGTCATGGAAGCCTTAATCTGTATATGTATATAATATAATTAGATCTGTGGGTTTTTTTTTCTTTCATTTTTTTGGGTAAAATAGATCTGTGGTACGAGGTTTAATCTGGATGCTTATAATATATATATATTATTATTCTTATACCAAAAAATTATAGATTATTATAAAAGAATCTATATGTATAAAATATAAGTAGATCTGGTCTCAAGTATAGGTGAGGCTACTTATCTAGATTCTGATCAATATTTATCATAAAGAGTATTTTTTTAAGTGTGGGTCTGTTTAGTGGATTACAAACTAATATTAAAAAAAAAACTCACTCTTTTTTTTTTTTTGGATATGAGGTTCATCTGGGCCAGCGCCGCCACACCACGATTTACATCCTCAAAAGAGCTTTTTTATATTAATGCCGCTGGGTGCGAACCCAAGACCTCCCTTAGGGAAGTTGGATCTTTAACCGCTTTAACATACCACCTTTGGAAAAAACTCACTCTTTCACGCCTTATGAAAAGATACACCTCTTCAACTAACACCCTCTATCTCAAACCTTATGAGTTATGTTTCTTCGCCCACCTCCCTTATTTCTCTCCTATAAATATTATTTACAACATATGGTAGGAACTAGGAAGGTACACTATAATTGTGCTAGTCAACAAGCAGTCAAGTAGGGGAACATTGTAGTTGGGTCCACCAAATCAACCTATCATCAAGCTTAACGTTGAGGCTTCATGGAAGGAAAAACCAAGAAAGTGTGACCTCGGTTTTGTTGGTAGAAATTGGGAAGGGAAGTCACAACTAGCATAGTCTATTCCAAGCAATTTTTCCTCAGTGTTGAAAGGTGAAGCCTTTGCAGTTTGGGAAGGCTTGTTCTACTCTTTGGCAGATTGCATTGAACATATACACGCTAAAAGAGACAACCAACAACTGGTAAATTTGGCGAATGGTCATAGCATGGATCATTTACCTTTGATGAAGCCTTTGCTTAATGGTATTCTTACCTTGACTGGAAATTATGGCTAATGTTATAGCTGGTCTTCTAGCTAAGAAGGCCCTTTTGGTGTCAAGCTCAATCGAATGACAATGTTCCACTGGGTGGTTATTTGAGCGATGCTTGCCACTCCCTCTACTTGAGCCAATAAAATACTTAATTACCAAAAAAAATACAACAAATAAAAGTTCTCATTGTATTTTATCCCACTCCAAAAATCCCCCAAATATCTATTTTCTAAAAGGACATAACAAAAAAAAATGATAATTCCTAAACGAGTACCACATCAATCAACAATATTAATAACTCAAAAATATTTAAAATTTCAAAACCATAAAAGAAAAGGGGAATAATTTAACCTTAACCCTTAGTAATATCTATGTTGTTTGAAATGATGGTGATGGTCTCCTTTGATGCCTTTGTTTAGTGGTCTCTTTGCCTTTGTTTTGTTTGCTGGTCTTACTTGATGCCTTTTCTTTTAATTATGGAAATGTATAAGTGGGCTTAAAAAGGACAAACATTGGAAGAGTGGTTCTGTCTTAAAATATTGGAGAAAGATAAAGATGTTAGCTGACACAACCATGAATGATCGCCAACCTTTCATGGCTGCCTAGGAATATTATGTACTTTTCTATATTCAAACCCGTTAAATGCCATGTCAGCATTGTCATATCAACAAACACAAAGTACTAATGGCTATTTTGAGTTGTATGTGTCTAGCCTAAGAGGGAGCAAATAGACCAAATTCAACTCAAGACCAAATCCCCAAGCTCAAGTGAAGGCAAAAACCAAGCCAAGATAAACATAAAGTCTAAGTCAAGATGAGCATAAATAATGGAATACAAGAAGACTCAAGGTCAATAACGGAAATTGTCACACCCCACCCGACGGTATCAGATCTGCCACGACAACCCATGCGTGTGATCCACAGCCTCCAGATCTCAGTTACACTATCAGTAATAAATAAGGCATACAATTCCATAATCAAAAGCAAAACGAACGGTTTAATAATTAATAAAGGTTCTAAAATCCTAAGAAAATGAATATTGAATAAATCAAATATGAGTGTAAGAACAAAAACAAATATGTCTGGTTATGGTGTACAATTATCTTTCAGTTTCTTAGGGTATTTTTCTTCAAATTTCTTTATGAAATGAATCATAAGACCCTCTTTCATCCCTTATCCCAGCAGCAAACAACTGGAGCTTTATTCTCATCAATGAATGTTGTAAGAGCACCCCATGCATCCACTCTGTCATGAAAGCCTTAACCTATAAACTTATATAAAATATAAGTAGATCTAATCTCAGGTATAGACAAAGGGTGCTTATCTAAATGGGTACTTATCTAGATTCTGATTTATATTTATTATTAAAAAAAGAAAAAAAATTTGTATATATGGAAAAGTTGGATATGCCGCTATTGTGTATTATTCACCTTTCACATTCTTTCTTCTTCTTGATATTTGTTCCTTGTATGCAAACGATGCTTGGTCTCTGATATTTGTTCCTTGTATGCAAACGATGCTTGGTCTCTTCTTTTACTTCTTATTGATCTTACTCATAGTTGCTTGCCTTACATGGCAACATGAGAGATTAAAAAAATTTGTCCTTGGTTTTGATTCAGTCAAGGTGAATCGAAGATCATTGGATCCATCTTGTGTACTGAAATCGAATCAGGTCCTTTGGACTTCAGGAATGGTTTAGAACTTTGTCTAGCTGGGGTAACCATGACCTTTGATTCTTAGACATGTGCTCAATATATATTCTTAGGACATGTCCCCTTGTCATTGTAGATAACTCTTATTTTACCTCCAAAAATATTAGTATGGAGAGTTTAGTATAACTTTCTATTTGCACAAAAAATGGAAAAGGCTCTATCTCCCATACCAAGCTCTATGTTGGAGGAGAAGGTATGTCAATATCTTGATAGCCCTGGTGGTTGAGACAGAATTAGATTTGAGGCGCTTTTGCCAGGTGGAATTATTATGAAGATTGAAACGTGCACTCTGTCGACGTCGATAACAAAGAGGGATGTTATCATGTGGAATTCTACCCAAGAGGTTGTTCTCACGGTCTGATCAGCTTATGGTTTCCCGGTGGCAGATGGTGAAAATAGGGTCAAACAGTTCTTTGATGGAAGGTATTGGGAGGGTCTACATCTCCCTCAAAGAATCATTGCATTTGTGTGACTTGTGTCAAAAGGGTGTCTCCTAACGAATGCCGGAAAGCTCAAGATGAATCTCTCAAACCATGAAGCGTGTAACATTTGTGTGGGACGAAGGGAGGATGCTATTCATGTTCTCAGAGACTGCATTTATGCTCGGGGAGTTTGGGATGCTCTTGTTCCAGCTAATAAGCGTACGAGATTTTATATGGGAAGGGTGAAAGAATGGCTCCATGCTAATATTATTGGGTGGATGGCAGAGAAGAATGAGCGATGGTCGACCAAGTTCGCTTGTACCATTTAGTCGTCGTGACATTAGCGTAATTGAGACATTGCATGAATAAAGTTTTGTTCGCATTGGTAATGGAGTGCAACTTGTAAACTCCTATGTCGGTACCGTGATTGAAGCATGGTCGTCAGGCTCTAGGACAATCATGAGCAGTGGTGCAATGAAAAGGTGCTCTTAATGGAAGGCTCCTGGGCGAGGTTGGCTCAAGCGTAATGTTTATGCATCAGTTAAAAAGCGAAAGGGGTTTGCCCAAGTAGAAGATGTTTTCAGGGATGATGAAGGACAATACATAGAGGGGCGTTTGTTAGATGCATTCACCCTTGCTAGGTTTTGAAAGCTGAACTTGCAGCAATCATTGAGGGACTTAGGCTTGCTCATGAAATGCATGCGGACCCACTTCAGTTGGAATTGGACTCATTGAAGGCTATACAACTCCTCGATCCTACTATTTGGATCTCGGGAGGTATTCAAATTACATGGATGAAATAAAGGTTGTGGCCGGTAGGAGAGGTCTTGTCTGCTTTGATCATGTAGGGCGAGAGGCAAACCATGTTGCCAATTGGATGGCTAAGGTGCCGCTTGATGCTGGGACTCCTTTGAAATTCTTTCAGAACATCCCTCTCGCTTTGAAGGAGGTTCTAACGGCGGAAGAAGTTCTTCATTCCAGCTAATTTCCTTATTTTCTTCTAGGTCTTTGACCCCCTTTTGGCATTCCCAAAAAGTATTCAGTAAATAAATAATGAACAAGTGAGCTTAATAGTAGATGCTGCCTTTTTATTCATGTAGGCCGATTTTCATTTAGAATTGGTTGTACTTTAAGCCCATGTACTGATGCCCACTAAGCCCAAGTAACAATAGAAAAGTAAAGCCCATGGGCTATCAAGTTTAGATATGAGTACGACTTATATAACAACTTGGAATTTTGAACAAAATAAATAAGTTGGAATGAGCCCTAATTCATGACATATTTGTGTTTTTTTTTTTTTTTGGAAGGTTTTAAATGAGGCCTAATTCGTGCTATATTTGGATATTTAAGTTTTAAATTTTTAGCTTCCTTTTTAATCAAACTTAATGGTAGTCCATTTGGGTTCTTCAAGGCCTCAAGGGGTATATGATAAATTTGTCTTATTAGTCCTAATTATTTTAATAATGGAGGGTTCATCTGGTCTTCTTAGGGTTGTTTTGTAGTATTGAAGTGGCTCTACAAACTCCAAAATATTTGCATTCTTTAATACACATACATTTATCTATTATAGATAGTTGTGGAGAAATTACAAACTATAATGAGAAGTCTTAATATATATAAAATTTTATATTTATATTTATTTATTTTAATTTTTAAATATAAAAATAAATAAATAAATGAAGTTTGAGGTGTGGTTTGGCCTTCATAATGCCCTAACTTTTGATTGCTTTGCTTAGAAAGTTGGTTAGGAATGTCTATGAGATAATTTTATGGACCAGGTGGTAGTGCTTATGTTCGTTGTCTAACGTGTTGTTTTGTGCTGGTGGGATTATTTTTATTTATTTTAATAACGAAATCTTCCATTTGGATATACTAGTCTGTTTACGTGTATGAGTAATATAGTTTGACCTCATTTTTGTGTTAGAAACATTAGAAACCTTATCGCACCGATAATAAAATGACTCTAGATAAGCTATATTCTTTTATTTATTTATTTTTTATTGCAAGTTCAAACAACAAAGAGAGAAGAGCAAATACTTGCAAGTTGCAACTTCCCTTTTCTATCTTCACTTATGCTTTGAAAATGAATTTCACCTTTACTTATTTCTTTTGAAAATGAGTTTTCAAATAGGTTTATTATAGAAAAAAATTCCCTCGCCGTGCACAACATATGATTTTTTTTTTCCATTGCCATTTTATACTTCAAAAGATGATATTACCATCATTTAGAAAAATCATATGGAACACTAATCCGATCATAATGAGATAATTAAATAAGGGTAATTTTCATCTGGCCCAGTTAAGTTTGATCTATGTCATTTTTAGTCAAAAAAATTAAGACTTTGCATTTGCCTCTCTTGTGTTATAGAGAAAGTCAATTTAAGGACAAATTATCACTTTTATGACCAATTTGCTCTTACTATCATTATTCTTTTTGTGGTCATTTTCATTTGGACTCTCTGATGTTTGGTCTATGTCATTTTTAGTCCAAAAAACTGAAACTTTGCATTTGCCTCTCCTATGCTATAAAAAAATCAATTTAAGGCAAATTATCATTTTTTTGAATATTCTTCACTTGATATATTTGTTGAGAATATTCTTCACTTGAGATATTTGTTTGAGGAGTATATTTTGATGTATGGTGTTAGGGAGACTAATAGGTGCGCGGATTTTTTAGCCGGATTAGCAACGTTGGACCAAGAAATTTTGTTGGATCCTCTCACTCTGCCTGCTCAGCTCTCTCAATATGTTGTAGAAGAGCGACAGGGTTGTAGTGTCTTTAGGACATAATCCTGTATTATTGTTTGTATTCTATTTATTTATATTAATATAAAGTCTCATTTTCTTTAAAAAAAAAAATTGAAAATCCATCTTATAATCTTATTCATTACTCAATAGAAAGATTCCATTCCAATGGTTCTCACGGCAAACCTTGCTGTATCAGATCCAGGCCCGCAACGTTAACCGTTGCAGTTCAATCCTAGTCCGCTCCTGAAAAATTCCAGGTTTTCAGTTCTGGCCAAGCTGCGTTTCAAACCATGCATGTGTGAGGGAGTGCCACTTGCGAGATAGGCCATACCACGTTTCACAAGTTTTCAATTTTCCGTTTCGTCTTGATCTTCTCCTCTTCCCAGGAGAAGAGAAAGGAGGGTTGGGAAAAAATTTCTTTGGTTTTTATCTAATTCAGTCGAAGTTTTTCATTTTTCCTGAGTTCCTCTGACTGCCTATCTCAAGAGCTTCATCGATTAATTCAAATTTTGGATCTGACATATCAGCTGGCGTCATAAAAGTAGGTTTTGTATCCTGCTTTGATTTGCATTTTATTAGTTACGGACTGATTCCTGGTTCTTCTTAGTTTCAATATTATTGTTGGTTGTCTTTGGTGCATGCGCTTCCCCACTTGCATGGAGGCGAAAGTTCTTGATTCAGCGGCATTTGCGTGGTTGCTTTTAGAAATATGTATACTACTAACTATGCAATCCTTCCTTTCATAGGTTGCATCCGGGTTTGAGCTCATCTCACATGGGTGCTCTCGCACTGCATTACCTTCTGGGATTTGGGTGCTAGATTCTTTCTTTTGTTTGGGCTAATTTCACCACATATCCCCCTACATTTTGAAGAATTGAAGTACCAGTACGAATCGGAGATTTATCATAACTCAGGAGAAATTTTGCCAAATCGAGCATCTCAACAGATTCTAGGATTTGGTTTCCGGTGATAATTTTTTCGAGGACAACTGTTGGAATAAGATAGGAACGTCCAAAAATATTTTTGGGCAACAATGAAGTATGTAAAATAAAAATTTAAATATAATTATGCGGAGTTAAGAAGAGAATTGCAGTTTGCAACATCAGAAAAGTAGACAGAAATAGGAGAAAGACGGTATATAACCTCAAGCCCTCCTCTCTTCCTTTTTTTTTTCGTTCCTATTGTCTAAACTTGAGACTGCCGTTTTTTGTCATTGTCCATGGGCAAGGTGTGAATGAGTTAGATATTGATAATAAATTGATATCAAGAGGGGGCTTGAGATTTAATCCCGGCAATCGTTAACCTGTTTCTTTAAGTAGAGAAGAGACATAGAATGATAGGATTCAGAAGAGGGATTACCTTAGCTGATAATATTAATTGGCATGGAAGGTGGCTTGAGATGTAGGTCCAATAGGACAAGAGTCAGATACCAAGATCTAATAATGAACCAACAAGCAAAATTTAGGGTTTCTAGACCTTATGGCGAGGGTAATTAGGTTTTAGAAGCTTAGGGCTGATAAAACCTTGATGTTTTGGTTTCAGATTTAATTATCAGAAGTTTAGGGTTTAGGGAAACTAGGGTTTTGGGGATGAGTGCTGCTTCTAGGGTTTGAGTATTAGGCAAGGGGAGGGGGTGGGATTTGGAGATTTTAGAAACTAGGGTTTGGGAAGAAAAGAGAAGAGGAGTCTTAGGGCTGCAATGGGGTTAGTAGATGGGAAAGGGTAGGGAAGGTCACTTGTTATAGAAGATAGGAACTTGTTGAACAGTTGAAGAAGTACACACAACACAAGCTGCTGCAAGGTTTCTCCCAACTTGGAAATCCTAGGCACCTCAGTCGCACCTTTCCCTTGGCTTTAACTCCTTTGCAAATTTCATTCATCAAAACTAGTTTGATTACAAGCAATAGGCTGTATTTATAGCCTTTATTAAACTACTGCTACTGGTACTCAGATTAGAAACCAAAATAAAGAGCTTCTTCTGAAATGATTAGGACCCTTGTTTTATCTAAACTTAGACCAAGTAAAACAACAAAATAAGAGTAGGACTAGACTCAGTAATACAATTTTGAATTCGATTGGACCTAGCTGGGTTTGACTAGGACTACCCAAAATTACCAAATTGTCCTTCATGCCGGCCGAAATTCCCCATGCTGCTGGCAGGGCTGCAGGGTGCTAGGCAGCAACCCTAGACCTTCTTTGGGTGGCCGTCGGGTTCTGCATCGGTTGATCAAGAAGAGATGTTAAGATGTCTGTCTTGGATTTTGAGATGGATGAGGGACATTATGTAATGGGTGGTACAAAATCTTTTTTGGACTCTGGGTTTATGAGATTCTTAAGGGAGTTGAGGTAGAGCAAGTCATAATAATATATCATGTACATGCTGAATCATCTTTCTTTTCTCTTCACCCCTTGTATCAGTTTTTTATACATTTTCGTATTTATGGTTGCATGTGTTGAAAAATCCGGCAGCATCATGTACATAAAATAGATTTGAAATCATCAGTTATAAGCATTCTCCACTGTTATTGTTCAACTTGGTGAGCAAATCCCTCTCACTTGTGGAAGCTAGCTTAGCGAAACATTTGAACACCATCTGAGTGTCCTCCGGTATTATCTATTTCACTTGCTTTTATCTCTTTTACTTTTTGGCATAGTGTTCTGTCTTGTTCTGTTAGCCTATCGTGTCGTATTTGGCCTGTACCATCCCCCCTCTTTTTCCTGTCCTTTTCTTCCCCCATATTTTCATTTTTTGACATTACATCAAGATCTCATATAATTTGTAGCATTCATCAAGTCCTTGATTGAATTTAGTGTCTAGAAGAAATGCAATATGCTTTTGCATTATGTAACTAAAATGTAGGCTTTTATGTGGGTGTTTCTGTATCTTGTCTTTGCAGGTGCAGTTTCCACCTGTTTTATGGCTGGCTTTGTTTATTGTGTTTAATTTCCTTTTAATTATTTAAAAAAAAGGAAAAAAATTGATGCTTGGTTAATTTTTTGTTGTAAATTGACCACTTCACTATCTAACTGCCTTTTGGGAATTGACAGGATTTTTGTGCTATAATATGGTAGCAGCAATTCACTTGCTACAGTGCGAAATCCACTGCAGGAACTAGAGGTGCCTTTTATTGATATATTTTATTGCTGAGTTGCATTTTACTTTTCTCTTTGGCTCTGCATAAACCCAAGCCAATGAGATTCTTCAAGTGTCTGTTCTTGTGTTCTGCATTGGTGCTTTCTGACAATCTTTAATTAACAAGCTTATTTTTCTTCATTAAGTAAGTTATTTTGATAATGGGAATATTTATTTGCTATTATCGGATAAACAAACAGTAATTTTGTGATCTCTAGTGATTTAAGATATTCATTGCATCACTTTTTGTTATTCAGGTAAATATCTTCTATCGTGAAAAAGTAGTGATGCATGCATGGGAATATGGGATGAAGGGTTATTCACCTCATCTAGCATGTGGGCTCTCTTGCTAATTAGAAATATCCTACCATGCATCGAAAAGAGGCCCTCATTGCTTAATGGGTTGTGTCAACTTTGTATCCTTCCACCTATTACTATTCCCTAAGAGCTGCGCTGGTCCAGTGATAAGAATCCTCTAATCGATAATGCAAATATGAAAGACACAAGCAAAATATGAAAGATAACTTTGGTTTTGACGGTGCCAGTCACCCCCTAAAGCATTGCCCAACAGCAGAAGCTGCCCCTCAGCCTATGGCTGCCCTAAACTCTCTACAAAGATAAATCATGCCTCTCATGTATTCCTCCTTTTTGTTGCCCACCAAAAAATGTCAGTTATGGTAAGCACCTCCCCGTCCATGTGTCCTGCTCCCAGGGCCTATCATTATCACCCCTTTTGAAATTCACCTTGTCCTCAAGGTGAGGTTACATCGGAAGCTTGGTCTTCACATGCTTGCTGCACAACCACGCCAATTCAGCAGTGTCTCAAATGCCCAACAGAAAATCATAGACCATTCAACCTTTAGAACATCATAGACCAGTGTTTCTGCATGTCGTTTCTTCCTGCTTCCACATACCATTTAGTTCCACATAAAACTCCAGAGTAACCTGCCCTTGGTGATGGATGGAAACCTCAAACTTTAATTCTTGACCATATTATTGTTTCGTAATCAAGCAAGTATAAGCATGATAAAATATATTGCCAAAATTCAACTGAAATTCGCCATTTTTCGGTCGTTTTGGCTTAGTGAACCGAAAGACCCTTCGAAAATGAGATTACCCAATATTGGCGGAAAATCGCCAAACCTGCGAAAACGGCGGCAAAAATTGCCGCGAACCTTTGTGTTTCAAATCTTTAGGGTTTCTTCACAACCAGACAACATAAACCCAGATGAAGAGAAGATGAAAATATAAGGATGGAGATAGAAGAGAAGAGCATCTCACAGTTGCAACTATGGAAACCCTTGCTGGAACCATGATCCGCATCCCGTCGGTGCTACATTGTTTACTGTGAGAACCAGAGTGATTTCACCACTGAGAGACCCACTTGGTGCTGCTGGTGTTGATTCAGAGAGATTAGGAAATCTGCAACGTGAATTTTTGGGTTGAAGGGAATTTTTCATACCAGAGATTGGAGATTGGGATTTCACCGAGAGAAAAGAAAAACTTGCTCCACCATCTTGTGACGGAGAACGTGATCCTTGTTGAGGACTTTGATGGCTACGCTGTCTCCAGTCTCAATGTTTTTGGCATACTTGACCTCCGCAAACAAGTAAAGCTCCCTTGTGGATGGCTATATTTAGGTCGAAATGTCGAGAACTTTCGCTTGGAGAACCGGTGAATTTTGCCGAAACTTCGCACCTTGAGTACAAGTCATTTAGATTCTTTGACTTTGATGATCCTTCAATAATTAGGAGAACCCTATCATCATAAAGAGCTATACATGGTTGGATCTCTGAGATGGTCCTGCTCCTGTCCAGCGGAGAGGGATCCACATCAGGGACTTCCAGATCAAACATATGAAGATCATTTAGTCTCCTCTTTTTGGTATGTTCACCTCCAAGGAGGAATAAAACAAAGCCCACTCTAACCACAGAGTGGCTAGTGGCTACAACGAGCAAGCGGGACATCTCCTTTAAACCCCTTGTTGGCAACTATAAGGTGGACAACTTCACGAGCAGAAGCATGCTGCCCAGTCTGCATCCTTTTCTTGACAACTGCTGTTGGTACATGAACAAGAGAAGCTGTTCCTCCAATGGCACCTGAAGTCAAGTGAGCAAAAGCACTAATGTTCTCTGCAAAGATCCTTGACATTTCTGCCTTTTGGGTTCAGAAACTCTAGTAAATACCGTAGAAGCCCTTTCAATACATGGAACAGAGCATTCATCCACCTCTTGTATCCAAACCTGAGCTGGAAGTACCTGAATCCTGGTATCAAGGAAGATTTCAAAAACTTCCCGGTGAGTGGAATGCCTGGGAGTTAACTATCACCATCCAACCCACTGGGATCGTCTTTGTCCATGGGGTGTAGCACTGCTGCCATCGGAATCAAAGCAGCCTCCCTCGCGATGGCTAACAGCTCCTGATGGCCCTCATTTACAGACCCACTAGGGTTTCCCATTGTGGCCAAAAGCCTTGCTCGATTTTGGAAGGTTGAAGACGATGATTCGTTCGACTGGCTTGGTTTCTTGGGTTGTACTGATTCACGAGTGGGCTTTCGGTCCAGCTGCACTAGTTGGGTCCAGATTATGTGGGCTGGGCTTTGATCCATGGTGTTTTTTCAATCCAGCTGCACTAGTTGGGCTAACTTAATTACATTGTAGGTGGAGCTTTGGGTTAATGGAATGGGTTGGGCCCATGGTGTTTTCTTAGGCCACATGATGGACTGGGACAAGTCCATTGACTAGCCGAGTGTAGCAGGCCCATGCCCTCTCAACTCAGCCATAATTTTCCTCTCTCTTTGGTCATCTTCTCTAAATGTCCCTTCATCTCGAGCTCCAGCTATTAACACCCCTTTCAATCTGTTTGTGTCGCTAGCTGCTAGGAATTCGAACTGTTTCCTGTATTCCACCATTGTGCCAATTGTTGCAGCCTCATAAGTTCTTGCGGGCTCCTCATCTTAGGAGAACCAAAGTGATGGAGCAATTCTGATGTGAACCAGATTCTAGTGTTTAGCTTGTTGAAATATTGCCCTAGAATTGGGCTCACTCCAGGATCCTCTCTTAGGGAACTAGCAGTCTTCTAGGGTTGTGTTACTTGTGTATGCTTGTGACTGAAGATTTTTTGGAGGAATTAAGGTTTGGAAGGATAAAGTAATGGCCTAGAAGGGTTCGGCCAGGTTTAGGAATAGGGATTCTGGATTTTGAAGCTTGGAACCTTGCTGTAATTAAGTCTCAGAATTTCAGATCTAGTATAAAAGGTTTGGATTGAGTTTATTAGGTTTTAGGGCTGAATGGAAGGGTTTTAGTGTTTCGGCTATTGCTGCAATGTAACTGCAGGTTAGGTTTATAATTTTGGGCTTAGGGATTAGGTATTAAGGTTTCAGATGGACTAGGAAAGGGACTGTTATTGTTATTTGATATTTTCCAGATAGTCCTAATTGGTTTGGGACCTTTGGGTTTGGGTTGAAGTATCCTACTTGGGTTAGGACTCTTGGGGAAGTCAACTACAGTTAGGAAGAGGTAGACTAGGGGGTGGGGGATGCCAATCCTAAAAGGTTCTGAAGTTTGGTTGAGGAATTTGAGTGATATAGGGTTTCTAGTAAGTTAGGGTTTGGGTTTCTAGAGGATGAAGATGAAGTGCAGGAAATTCAAAACCTAATGGAGGAGGGTTTAATCGAGGATCCAAGGGTAGGGATGTCACACCCCACCCGCCGGTCTCGGTTATCCGCCCGACAACCCGTGGGAGTGAACCGTCACAGGATCCACGGTCTTACTCATGAATAATAATAAACACAAGTGTAGACAATCAAGAGCAAGAATAAGTGCAATAATCAATAAAAAGGTTATAGGAGTCCAAATACTCCAATAAATATCCAAGAAAGAATCAAAGGAAAGAATCAAGAATCAAATGTAATATCGAGTTCAGCGGAAGCAAAATAAAAAAAATAAATAATCCTCTTTTCGGTTTTCTTTTCTAAATCTAAAAATTGGTTTTCTAAATTAGCAAGTAAAGGGGGTCCTCCAATCTTTCTCCATACGATCATCAAAATCCTGACAATCTGCCTCCGTCGGCCATCAATGGGTGCTATAAGCGCACACCAAACATCTTCAAGAGACTTCATGCTCTGTAATTTCATGTACCACTGTTTGTGCCATATCAGCTTCATACGAGAAGGCTCTTTCATACGAATCATCTCCAACTTCTGATGTTGTGCCATCATTTGTACACCTCATATAATATATACAATGAAAGGAATGAGTTTTGACGAACTCAGTAAGGAACAGACAATTCTCATATGTATGTCAATACAATCTACGAATACATATATGAAATGATATGGATGGTATGCAGAAATATGAATGCTACGAAGATCTAACTATGCAAGTCTCTATCAGCTGACATGCTTTAAGATATACACCAGCCCTCCTTTGGGTAGGTCTAGTCACTCTGATTTGGCAAGGATTGGTTACCTCTGTAGGGATCCTGGGCAAAGGGGTAAATCCACACCTGGCTCTCAAACCATGGCTGGGGATAAGTCAACACTCTCTCACCACGACCATTGGCAATGAGTACTGGCGCATGTTGGGGTTTCTAATCCAATACAAGTCATAATGGTAACATACTATATGAAGTCCAGATACTTCCCCTATGGCACCAACCAACCATAGTTGTCAAGGCGTCGCCTGGCGACGCCTTGGCGTCCGGCGGCCTTAGAGGGCTCGAGGCGGAGTATCGCCTCGGTTGGAGCCCATAAGGCGAGCGCCTCAGGCTCTGAGGCGTCGCCTCGGGCTCGCCTCGGACGCCTTGGACGCCTCAGACCCTGAGGCGACCGCCTTATGGGATTTTAAAAAACCACCATTTTTTTTTTTCAAATCAAAGGCCAAAAATAAATTGGAAATTAGATTCCAATTGGGAATAATCTAATGGCTGAATGCTTATACAAATGTTACACGGAATACATGGGATCATTTGTAACATTAATTCATTAACGTTTTGCAGCGGCCTCCGGTGATTTTGTTCACCATCTCAGGCGACGGTATGTCGCCAACATGCTTTTTTTCTTTTTCTTTTGTGTTTTAACAATGTTATAAGTTGCTACTCGTTATTTAATTTCTGTTTGGAGATTATTAACTAATTATTTACTTCTTTGTGACTTGCAAATTGCAATTAAAGTTTCTGTTATGGTTCTTGTGACATAGCTACTTCTCTGTGACTTTCACGTGGTTGTTATCCATGTAATGTTCTGATGTCATACTCTGAACTTGCTATATGATTACTGCATCCTATCCTACTCCAAGTAGTATTTGATTACTGTTGTTTAAAGGTCATTCAACATCTTTCATACTCTGAACCTGCTATCTGGTTACTGCATACAATTCCTACTCCAAGTAGTATGATACTTGGAATTTATTTAGGACCTACTATGTGTGGTTTGTAGTATTATGGATGACTTAAGGTAGGCTAAATGGCTAATATTAGTTTTTTTATTATATATAAGATAGGTTTATAATGAATTAGTGTATAAGATGTACATAAAGTAAAAATTTCACTTAAAACGCCTCGACCGCCTCAAAAGCGCCTCGGAGGGCGCCTCGTCGACTCATCGCCCCAACTAGCTAAAACCGCCTCGCATCGCCTCGTCGCCGTGACAACTATGCAACCAACTCGGTTCAGTATCCTTCGCAACCTAGGAGTGAGAACCTTCACGGACTGGCTACCGCTGTTGGACTCCACTCCTTAACCCTATGGTCATCTACATATTATTAGGGCGGATGCTCTCATGACTCCTCACGACACCCGGTCCACTCCTTGGACGTCTATGAGCCCAACCCTAACATATGCAACCCTACCATTGCATGATCAACAGTGGATCACTGAGTCTCCGCACCGGACTGGTTACCGCTGTAGGATGAAACGAGTCACATCACCATTGTCACGGGTCACCCGGCTTCAATTCCCCTGCCGAAAGGGTAATAGCATGTGGGGTACCTAGCCATGCAATTCTAGACTCTCCTAGGTATGTCATCCAGTAATCATGATAGTGTTAGAGGCATCAGTGAGCATGTGTCTCATACCACAGCCCTTTGATATCTCCAGCCAAGATATCCCAATGGAATACCCCTTCCATCACAACTACACTACATCACTCTTTATCATACCATGAACAATTGTGCAATATCATAAAAGATGAAGTACATCAAGGAATACCACAAACAATAAGTATACAATAAGATTCAAATGGTTTATACAATTACAGCAAATTACATGATCAAAGAATAGTAAATAGAACAGCTGAATCATCATGTATATGTAATTGCATATAAATAAGAATGTATGTCCTTACCTATAATTTAGTAGAAGTCCTTTAAATTGCAATCCAAACACAATTATAAGACTTTAAGCATAAACAGAGGACACTTATATGCAGGGTTACAAAAATGTATAAGAGTCAAAACAAATCCAAAATCAAACCTACACAGTAACTGGAAACTAGCCGGTTGCTAGTACCGGTTGCTTAGGTTAAGTGACCTCCACAAGCGACCGCCCCTGTTTCAGACAGTTTCCAACTCCGAAAATTAGACTTCTGATCATTCGATTTCAATCCGTTTTGGGATGATCTTAGTCCGAATTTCAATCTTGATAGGTCTATAATAAAGGGATAACAAGAAACCCTAAAATTAACACAGATCTAATACCCAAATCATTCCCCTTGATGAGATCCATCCATTTAACAAATGCGGGGATTCGTTTCTGGATAGGATCCCATCAAGAATATTGGAAAGAGAGCCACAACTAACCAAGTGGGTAACCACTAACAAAAATGGGGATGTGTTCATATCAATTAGAGTTTAAAAAAGAAGAGAATAGCAGATGGAGATTCATTACCTTATCCAGAATCACCAAGAATAGAAGGGAAAATGTTTCAGATCACTAACAACACTTTGCCCACCTTCCAGCACGTTTCCATTACTGCCTAATCGCCCAAAATAGCAATACTGAACATAATAATGCGTTAATAGGGCAATGGATGCTATTTATAACGAACATGGGGCAAAATAGGGCATTTTCCCACAAGTAGAAAGTGGCGGTCGTTTGGTTTAATCAACCGCCACTAGCAACCGCCCCCAAGTATATTGCTATACAAGGGTGTTTTGTTCAGGGGGTTGAAACCCAAACACAATCTAATCCAAAACAACACATGGGGGAGGTCTTACCTTCATTCCGGACATCTCCAAACACCACTTGCTTTCTACCAGAGATCCAACTTCCCAGTAAGGCAGATTCTTCAACAAGAGAATCTAGATCCATGGGTTCTGGATATGGATCATGGACTTCTATCTGGACACTCCACAAAATTAATCCAACTAGACCTTCGGGTTCTCGGACTTGCAATACGGATTCCAGGTTAGAAATACGGGGGTTGTTACAAGGGATATGGTAAGGGGAGGGGTGTGATACAAGTAGAAGTGGGAGGGGGTGGATAGGGTTTGGGGATCTAAGAGTTTGAAAGGGAGGGGAAAGGCTGCTTCTGCAAGGAAGAGGGGAGGGCGGGAGCTTGCATGGGCTAGGGGAGATGGAGAAGGGGGCTGGTATGGGAGGCGGAGGGGCTGTACTTACTTGGGAGTGGAAGTAGGCTGCTGTCGTTGTTGAATTGCTGCTGGAGCTTGAAGGCAATGGCTGAAATAACTCACTCTAAGGCTGCCACAGGCTTCCCCAATGGGAACCCACGACTTCTCTTCCTCTAAACTTTCAATCTCAATTTTATTAATCAATTCAAATTGCCTCTCTAATTCTGACTCTATCTTTACTAATGACTCTCACATAAAAAAATATTCTATCATATCTTACTCTAGAGGGATCCAATTTAGATTCTAAGAGTAGATATGTAGTCCTAATTAGAAGTAGATTGAAACTAGGGGATTCAACACAACCTAGAAATCTCACCTATACAAGGACTCTTCAATAAAACATAAAATACTTACTTAAATCAGAAGATTAAAATAAATCTAGGGTCCTGACACTTAGTGGACTGAATGGGACTCAGACCTAGGAGACGTAGGAGACCATGAAATTTGCAAAACGACCAAAATACCCCTGGACCAACTTAGTGGCTTTATGGTTTGAGAAATTAACCCTAGGCCTTATGAAACCCTTGGAAACAGTTTAGATCAACTTCTTCTAATGTAACTATGTTTGGCAACATTAGTGCCTTTCATATTTTAGGCCCAAATTCAGCCCACAATCATGTGACACCAAGTTGGCCGGATAACCCTTGGGGTAATTTCGTCATTTCCCCACTTTTGGGCTCCAAAGTGCTCCAAGAGAATCCAAAATAATTTTAGGAGCAATGATTTACTCTTTGTTTTTCATTCGGTTAGAGTCCCAGTAAGAGAAGGGACTTCCCTAGTTGTACTTCACTTTCTACAATGAAGCTCTACTTTTTGTTTTTTTGAGTCCTTGGTTAACTACTTATTGAAGAGTCCTTGTATGAGTAAGAGTCCCAAAATTTTCAAGTATGATTCTTTACGGAAGTTGGTTCTTTAGTTTGCAAGTTGTATTTGTTTAGGAACTCTTAAGATTTCTTTTATAATTTAGAAAGTTAATTCTAGTTGTAGTAGGGAATTCTAATCCTAATTGGATTCCCTAAGATGAGTCCACTTAGGTTTCCTAAGTTGAGTTCAAGTTGGTTTTCCTTTTCTGAGTCCTAGTTATTTTCCTTCAATGTAATATGGCAATAAATAGAGCCACTCCCCATGTAACAAATCAGATTTGATGAATTGAATAAAAGCATTATAGGAAGAGTTGGAGTCGTGGGAGAGAGAGCTACGACCTGTGTTTTGATTGTTCAAACAATTTTCTGCTATTTCAATTCTGTCCATCATCTTCAAAGCTTGTAGCAGCCATGGTTTTCAAAGCGTCCACCTAAGTGGTTTTTCAGCCGCTTTTTTGCCAAATTGCTATTGCTTTGTCACCTGTGTGTGCCTTATTGCCGCCTAGACGCTAAAGCGACCTCTTTTTTGACATTTTGTACATTATAATATTTGTTTTGATTTTTAAAAAAATCAAATTTATTCTACAGAGCCGTATATGAACTGAATAGTTAGTTATTTCGGAATTGGGAATCAATGAATCATTAAATGGATAAGGCTCTTATTTGCATCACACCATCATAGAGGTAAGTAAAAATGTAAAATTACTACTTTCATATTCGTACTTATAATTTGATATAGTTCATAGTCATATGTTTATGATGCTTGATGAGATTAACATATGTTTGTCCCCTTTTTTGGATCATCTTTCATAATTATGATTCTTAAATGCTTGTTTTTTGTGGATGAATATGATTCTTGAATGTTTGTTTAGCTTAATAATTGAAATTTATTAGTTTAAAAGTAGTTGTATATAAAAAATGACCCAACCACTTTGGTTGCCTTGCCGCCTTGACAACCATGACAGCAGCCATTGAAGACCAATTTTTCTGCAATTGTCCAACAATCCATTTCTCCTACAAGTAAGCTCATTCCCAACCCATCTCCCAAGCCCATTCCCCTTCCCCTAACCCTGTGGTGGCATCTCCTCACCTCCCCATATCCTTTCTTTATTTTTCAGATTTTTTCTGAAATTTTCGGACTTTTTCTTAGACCTAAAATTCAAGGTAAGATCTACAACAATCTAACTGTTAGGTCTGTCCCAAACTTTAGGAATATCATTCCCCTAGCCCTTGTGACCTTCCCTCCTAATTTCACCCCAATTGGAGCAAGCCTTAACCCTAACCAAGAGTCCTAAGCCAATTTGGATACCTAGTTTTTGAACCCTAGCCTTAAGGAGTTAATTCTGAAATTACAGAACAATAAAAGCATTAATTCTCTCAATTTCCAGCCCTAAGTCAACCTAAGCTAACCCTAGAAACCCTAAAATTCCTTAAACCCTAACTTTAAGAATAATTCTGCACTCAAAATTCTGTCAAAACAGAAGTATCTTCTTCTAGTTCCGGCGCTAATACAGCTTAGCTGAGTCTTGATATTCTTCCCCATCATCCCTAAATCAACCTTAGAACCCCTTAACCCTAGCCATAGGAGTTGGAAGCCAAAAGCCCTTGCCACAAGATTTAATTGGTTATATGCAGCTGCTGTCCATTAAGAATTGAGTGAGGATTGACATAGAACAGCAGGGTTTTCAAGCCTAATTGTACTGTTGGTTCTCTTAAGAGGATCTTGAAGTCTGGCCCAGACCTTGGGTTACATCATCTTTCATGGCTGCTCGGATCAGAGAATCGGTTTGATGACTTCCGTGACCTTATTCACCCTAGGGCTGTGCCATGGAAGCAACCTGCAATATCTCCTCCAGCCTAGATCATTTGATGTACCCAATTCTAAGGTTAGCATTTATTGAAATATTTCCCTAGAATTTAGGGTTAGCCCAGAATCCTTGTTGTTGAACAGCAGTTGGATACCCAAACCTAGGGTTTAAAGGTTGCTAATGGACCTAAATGGGGTAGGTAAATTGTTAAATATGGGTTGTAGATATGATAGAGAAGATACATTTTGGGATCTAAAAGGGTAAGCTTTTGGGTAAGATTTGGTTTAACAAAACTGAATTTCTAGTTTTTCATTTTCTTCTAATTCTGCGGCAGCCATTGAAGCTTTTCAACTTCTGCAACTTCTTTAAGGAACACCTTCTACAAATAAGTACAGACATTCCCCAACCCCTACACAATATAGAATTTGCAGAGCAATGCTTCTTTGTACATGGTATCTAGACATGCCACCTGCAGTAAACCAATTCAAAGTTACCCTCCTGAAATGTAGTTTCTTGAAACTGATTTCTCACAAATTACATCCTTTCTGCTAAGAGATGCATTAGTTTTTCATGTAGAACCATTGTGTTGCCAAGTGTCCCATTTATGCTAGGTCCTGGGTTCCCTTGCTGCACGAGATATTTTGTTTGACAGATTATTGGCTTCTAGTTCCACAATTTGGTCAATCTTGTCATCTGTGCTTTGATGCCCTTCAGGAAATTTTTGGTTGTTTAATCACTTCTCCTAGCTTGCTCTTGAGTGTAGATGGGAAGCACTTGGTTTTGGCCAGAAAATTAGAGAGGAAGTCTTCTTAAAAAAATTGGGGTTTGGCAGCCAGTTTGTTGACACCATAACCAATCTTTACATAAATTTTCTTTTTGGTATTTGTTTTTATTCTGTGGACATGTCCAATCTGGATGTGTATTAGATACAGCTGATGTGTGGGGAATCTATGGATGCTTGTTTCCATGGCTTTCTCTGCTTTAGGCTTCAACAACCTCTTTGCAATCTAGAATTAGAAGGAAGGGTCATTCTCTCACACACAGCATTGCAACAGTGGAAGCTAGATTCCTGCCTATGAATAAGCAAGCTCAACAGCCCTTTTGGAATAGCTCATAGTTTATCTTCCAAATGTGCATGTCTGAGAAAGATTCCCTTTGTTACTGTTTCTCAAAGACTTAGATATAACTGCTGAATTTTTCAATGACTGAGTACCATCTTTGCCAGCACCGACAATCACCCTGTGAAAGGGACTAATATCTGTAAATTTCTCACTTTGGCTATAAACTTATAACTTGCTTATCTCTCAAAATATTTGGGTAATTAGCATTTATACTTGTGTTTTGATGTGAATTTTGTAGTTTACTGTTTGTAATCCTATTTATTTTCTGTTTCAGGCAATAAGTGCATTTATATATATATATATATATATATATATATATATATATATATATAATATATTTTTTTTATTTAAATTGAGAAGTATGCATGCATACTTCAGAAGTCATTTTAACATGTTTAGGTTTGCCTTCTAATCAAGTCATGCTACATTTTCACTGAATATTTTCTGAACTGGATTGCTTGTATACTTTGGAGCATTCTGCCTAGTAATGGGGTTGAGATCTTGTGTGAACTGATGTTGTGATGCAGAGTATTGATCCGTAGGTTTCCTTGGTCTCAATGGTATGTGCACTTGGAAAGTGCAGAATGGCAGCTATGGTGAGGCTTCTGGAATCTGGAAATTTCTCAGAAATCACAGCAGGTACTAATATATATTATTGTTGTGGTATTCGTGATTTGAAGACTCTGGTTTAGAACATCATATTTAGCATTCATCAACTGGATGCAACTGAGAATGCATTGTAATTTGTAACTACCCAAAAGCATTAAAAATTGGTGGTAGTAAATGTAGCAGCTATATAAGTTCTAGCCAATAAGATGTAACCGTGTTGATATGTTGGTTTTGGAGCTACTGTACACCATTTATGATGCGAGTGAAACCTTAGGAGATGGACCTTTGATTGTAGGTCCTTAGACTTGATTTGGAAAGCCATCTGCTTTGACGTCTCCTCTAAGCTCCTGCTGGTTCCCCATCCCTCTCCTCTAAGCGTTTAGTTTTTGTCAAGAGTTACGTTGCTTGCAATACCAGTGGTATCTGCGGTGGTTTGTATTGTTTGGAAACAAATGGTTGACTGATATACATGGGAAGTCTTCCCTGCAACTTATTTCTTTTGTTGCAGAGGGAGAGAAAATGTCAAAGTATTGTTTGCATGGACAAATAGTGGCAGACTGTTGTTTGTAATGTCAGCTGAAAAAAAGAAGACTTAATGATAGGGAATCTGGCTCTAGAAGTTGTTATTGTGTATTTCCTGCCATTTATTTTATGTTATCTTTTAGGAGATGTCCTTTTGGATGAAAGTTGTGTAGAATCTGTACTCCATGTTATGTGTTTAATTGATTGGTTCCTTTTTCTAAAATAGGAAATTTGTGAGAGTAATTCTAAGTCATGTGGTGTAGTAAGGCATCTGTGTGCTTCATACCTTCTATTAGTGGTTTAGAACACTCCATTGATGTTCTGGTTACTTAGCTTTTGGAGACATGGTCTGGATCAATATGTTTAGTAACATATTAGGCTATTAGCTTAGTGCTGGTAAAAAGAAGATAAGAAGGGTAAGGAAAAAAGAAAGAGTAAATATTCCTCTTGATGACACTCCGTTCATTTGCTGGTCACTAAGCTTTTGGAGAAAAGGCCTAGATCAATATATGAATTAATAACATTTTAACTTAATTAGTGCTGGGAAAAAGAAGATAACAATTAAGGAAAAATGCAAGGGTGAAATATTTGTCTTGATGAATTGTATTGCCTATGAGTTTCCATGGAAATAATAGCTGATTATTATTGTGCTTTTATAACCATGAAACTTCATTACTGGCTTAGCTGTTCTTAATAAATATAATAAGTTCAATGACTTAGTATGTTTATCAGAGACGCATTCTTGATAATATCCTCTCTTTTTTTTTGGGTGAAATTTTGATAATATCCTTACCAAATAGTTTTTTGTTTTGCTTATTTTCAACTTCATGATGTTAAGCAATTGCTTTGTGGGCAAGGTTAGAATAAGTATTGTTACTGTTCATTGCAGCTTGAGTTTACTGGTAATGGAAGCTAGTTTCATTTAATTCATATATGATACAACACCGTTGTCATCAATGTCATTCTTTATGTGCATGTTACCAGAGATAATCAATATTTGTTATTGTTTCGGATGAAGTTATATGTTATCCACTCTGGATGGTACATTTCAATTATTTGCTGCTCCACTTATTATGTTGTACTCCTTCCCAGAAGAAGCTAGCCGCGAGAAATTAGCTGTTCAGTCCATTCAGAGAGAATTACGTGAGGCAGATGAAGCAAATTTGCTTGAAGAGGAAGGTTAGAACATTTTCCTTTGTCCAGATGTTATTCTGTAAAGCTTTCCAATTTTTGACGCATGATCTTGGCATATTAGGTTCTGTTTACTGCAAATTTATTTAATCCAATTGCATCGACTCAATTAGGCAGGGATGCCAGGCTTTATTGATATTTTTCTCTTCTATTTCTAGAGGTATTTGATAATATAATTTTTGGTTCTTAGTTTCTTTTTCTATGGACTTGCTATAGCAATAATTCTATCAAATACCAACATTTTTAAAGTCGGGAAAGTTAGAATTGAAGGTTCAAGAACTTGAGATCACTAAGCTTTTTTGTGGTTTGATGTTGAAAAGGTAATTGGAATAAGGAAAATAGAATTTATATTACTTCTCAGAGAAGATCTACGTGTTGCAAAGAGGCAAAAAGTTAAGTGGTGTGGGGCAATTGGGTTATTATCTTATTTGGTTTCTTGAAATACAAGACTCAAAAGAAGATTGAGTATGCTGTATATTTGGGTTTAGTTGGTAATAAACTTGGTTTACAGGACCAAAATTTTTCATGGAATAGGAGGCTACTGGAGCTCAGTTCTGTTGGAGGGAGATGCATGTAGTCCATTGTTTGGGCTAGTCAATGCCACAGGTAGGTAATGTAGGTCTGCAATTGAAAGTTCAAAATGTTCCTAAAAATAATTCAGAGAGAATGGAAATCCAGGAGCAAAATTTTCCTAAACATAAATTCTGAGAGAATGGAAATCCAGGATTAAGGATAAATCAAGTTTCTCAAAATCAGATGGATGGATTCATTGAAACTATACTAAAGTTCAGTAATTAGGGTGCAGTATGTTTGCTTATAGCTTGAAGTTTTAACCCAATTTAGACCTGTACATATGGAGTATCCTAGCAGCAAAAGGATATGACCAGAACAGTAATTTCAGAGATTAAACTATTAATTGATTCTGCATATGGATTTGATATAATTAAAGGAAACAGAACAATAAATAAATTAGAATTGATACTAATATATCAGGGTATAGATAGATGGTTAAGAAAAAACAGAGGCAGAATTGGAAAAAGGGATACCAGATCAGTATGTCAGAATCTGGTCAAAATTGAGGAGATGGATTGAAAACCAAATTGAAGCAGATTGTAACAGCTGGATACTTCTGCTTCCAATTCATGCAAACAAGAAGCTTGTATATGGAATCTGGATCTTGAGTAGAGCAGAAGTTGCGTCGGAATTTAGAACCTAACTTGTTAACAGCAACTCGGGACGTATTAAGGAAAAAGATAAGAAGTTAAATCTGAAAACGAACTTCAAATCAGGATGACAAATCAGATCATGGGGGAGGGGGGATATGGAAGATAGAAGAGTGTGAGTTAGTATGGATGGGCATTCTCAGCCCTGGGTCCCTGGGTCTCTCACCGACTGCTATCTCTGCTGTTGAAATGGGAGTTTTCTTCCATAGTCAAGTGTAGCAGCATGCCTCTTTTTTCATTAATTTCTCTTCTAAACTGATTATATTGGCTGCACATTTATTGATTCAGAACAATTAGAAACTTTGGAAACTCAAAAATAACAATTAATAAGCTTAACCAGCTAAAACTTCAAACTAAATTGAAATAGAAACCACTAAAGGCTTCAGTGGGCACTACAACATCTACTAATCAAAACGAGAAATTTCTGGGCAGCAGTTGAAGGTGACTGGTCAATGGCAAGGCTCCTTTCCTGGAAAATCAAGCAGCAGCCTGTTTGGGTCTTCTGGAAAAATCATGATGGAAAATCCAATGGGGTCCTTGCAGGATCAGTTTTGGAGGACAACTCAGATAAAAATCAGGTTGCGCAGGTCCAAAAGAGGATAGAGGGGTTGCAAGCTAGGGAAGATGAAGAGTCATCTTGACATGGTCCCATGGATTGAAGTTGATGTGGTGGAAGGTTGAAGATTTTGGGTATGATGATGATTTTTGAAGTTGAAATTAAGAGAAAGAAGATTACAGTTGCTAGATGTCCAAGCCCAACCTTACGAGTCCACCTAGAGCACTATCAGGTAGATCTACCTTGAATGTAAATGCTGAGATCTATATCTGCTTGAGTTTCAAGTGAGAGTTCTCAAAGAGAGCTTCTGTTTTTTGGTTGCATATTTTGCATGAAAACTCCCATGATTTTCTTTATAGCCAAAGCAGGGAGGCTGGTTCTTTTGGAACTTACAAAAAGTATTGAAGAGGCCTTTGATTCTGCGACAAGGGAATTTTCGACATGTCCACATTATTAGACCCAAGCAAAAAAAAAATGACATGAAGACTAGTACTAGACTCTAGACTAATACTTAGGAAATTAAATAGATAACCCAGGAATAGGAAAAAGGCTTGTAAAAGTCAAAACACTAGTAACTAGGAACATTAAAGTACATTCTAGCGCCTTCCTAGCAATACCACTAAGTGTACTACTGGAGAAATAATAGGGGCTTGGAGTGCCCTGGCCAGCATAGACTGGGCCTGTGAGGCTTGGCCTTTGGCTGGTCTCACAGCTGGGTTGCTTGTTTGGTCCAGTCTGGCCAATTTGAAGCTAGTTTGACGTTACTTGATTTTTCTTTTTATGTCCAGTCATGGCATCTACATTATCCAATGCCAATGTGGATCTTACTAACTAGTAACTACTTGATAAATAAAATATTGCAACTTAAGTCTCTCCATGTTTCAATTAGTCTAACCAAAACAATTGAACATGAAATAAAACTAAGTGAAAAAAGGAAAAAGAAAAAACAGAGAAGGCCATGAGTTGGCCTTGCTTGGGTTTCTTCTTACGGATGTAGAAATACAGATCTGTACCATTAGGTGTCTTGTTACACATGATTTTGTCATCCAGTATCTTTCTGATCAGTTTGGTTCAAAGAATTCATTGAAATATTTCCTGACTTTTAGATTAGGCTACAGTCAAAGGAGAGCCCTTAGTTACTGAACTGATTGTGAGTGAGATTTTCTTGAGTTCCCATTGTTTTTTAATGTTTGCTGGTTATTACTCATCTGTCCAAAACCAAAATTTTATTAGTGTTAAGTGGTGACCCCGCTTAGTGTGTTTTCAACTTAGTATCTATGGTTCTGTGTAGCTATCATGCATGAATGGTTCTAGTTCAACTGAGGAGGAATAGTGCCAACTCTTCTGTGGTTGGGTGCAGAAGGTTTCCAGGGTCTCCACTGGTGCAACCAAATTGGTGGTATTATCTCTAGGTTAAACGGTAACTGCATCTCTTCATTGAACACACACACACACTCTTAGATACATGGGTTTCTATGGCCAACTTATAGACCTACAAGATGGCTAATTAAATTGAGTAAGAAAAATTCTTTTTCGCTTAGTTTATTTTAAGTTGTTTTGGCTTAGGTAAATTGAACCAGTTCTATGTTGTTCAATCTAAGTTAGCATGTGACTAGCACATGACTGATTAGTAGAATGCAATTAAGACTTTATTTTGAGCCTATTTTAGTTTCCTAATTAGTTTAAGTTACCTAACAGTTTTAAGGATTGGTTAGGTCTTCCCTTTTTAGTTTACGAGACTGTTTTAGAGCTATTTTTGTAAGATTATAGCAGGTTGCATTTTTGAACATGGATTTTTTTTTTTTGAAATTACTGGTCACAAGCTTGACTGCTACCATCCTTTTCTGCAAGAGAACTTCATGTAGTGTTTAAACTTTAAAGTCTAGACTGATTAGCTACTTGGTGTTTAAAGTTTCGAGTGTTTGCAGTTGGCTCCTTGGTGCTGCAAGTCCAACTTCCTGTTGGGGCTCGGTGTTTAAAGTCCAAGTTACAGTAGGGATTGTGGAATTAGTCAACTCATTTTCAGTAGAAGCCCGGCAGGTTCCATTAAAGCTTCCCTTCAACACGGTTGGAGACTTATCTTCTCCAACAAAGATCTAGTTATTATCCATTTGAAGCTGCTGCTATTAATAGACTGTGACAACAACCACTCAAATTTCTAGAAAATACCATATTTATATGCTATATTGCTATGATATTATGATCAACATAGTTTGTTTTGTTTTATTTTGATGAATACCTTTTTTCATTATGATCCTTTAATATTTATTTAGCACATAATCAGAATTATATAATTTATATGATGCTGTTGTGCCGAGTAAAATCTTTATATTAGAAAAGGCACACCAAGACATTTTGTCTGCCAAAGACGCTTCATGGCTGCCTATTGTCAAGGTGTTTCCAGACACCCTTAATGCCATGGTAGGCGCAATGCCTTGATTACTATTGTATACAATACTGAGTGGGTGAACCTTTGTGCAAGTTCAATGGTAAAGGTTGCCTCAATGTAACCAAGAGGCTGTATGGCTGCATACGTTATGACATTTCACAGACCCCTCAGTGGCTAGAGCCTTATGCACAGGGTATGTCCTCATTATACAGTAGTGCTATACTGCTATATTCATACTTCCTGCTCTTTGAGTTGTTGCAGCAATAATTTAAAAGATCTTTGAAGACCGTCATCTGATGGTTGATACAGGCCCTTCTTGTATGTTAATTAATTTGATGGTTTATTGCCATCTCAAACACAAGGTCTACTCTTTGTTTTATCAAATTATCAATCTAGTGAAGGCAGTTTTAAATCCTTAGAACAACAGTTTATAAAGCAGAGCTAACAGCAAACGTAGAAATCTGCATGGGAAGGGTATGAATCTGGCTGGAACTCCTTCAAGCCCTTTGCATGTTTGAGTCCACAAAACAAGAAAAACATAAACAGAGTAAAGCTATTGGGAAAATTGGAGCCCAAAAATTTGAATGTTAATCACTCAGATCAATAAACTAAATGAGGGCACGGGAAGGATGAAGAAAACATTGGCCTTTGGTTTTTCACAGCTTTATGCTTTAGCCATAACCAGAATTGTGTCCGTTAGCACTTCTTCCTGAACCAGAGATGCAAATTGAGACAAAAAAAGTGGGCGGATAGTGATCTGCGGCATGAGGGAATGATGGAGGGAGAGAGCCACAGTACAGAGTCATGGAGTAGTCAGCACTTTCACCCTTAAGGATCAAAATACCATTGCAGTTTGTGATAATTAAACGTCGCCATGAAATGCACCAAAAAATTGTGGTCCAACGTCCTTGGTAAACTCAAGAGTCTATTACGGATTCTGGAGTTATTTCATTTTCTTTAAATGAAAAGTTTGACAAATAATACCTGACATATAAATGAAATTAAAAGGTTGTCAGAAAATTAAAAAAGTTAGTAATGGTACCAAAACTAAAAGCTAGCTGCAAATTTATTTAGAATGTTTGAGTATGGGACATAATTTTGCTTGTTTTGGGAGTGTCTCTTTTTCTCTCTTGGTTACATGATTCATTACTTCAAAATTTTTATGCTTTTCAGCATGGATTCTGTACTGTTATAATATTTGGTAATATGAGATATATGCTAATTCTGATTCTTTGTGCAGATATGCACGTTTTTGATTGCAAACCATTGACAGACCCTCTACATTTGGTAATGCCTTTACTGATACAAACCACTTTTCAGCTACCCAGGATGCATCATATTTGTTAATTTTGGTTGTGTTATTATTCGGATTGAGTTTGTTAAATATCTAATGGATGAGTTTGACAGTCAATTAATGTCATAGGAAATTTTGCCCCCCTTCCCCCCCCCCCGGAGGCTCTGTCGTATGTGCAGAAGCCTTCGACACCGGGTGTGCTCCTTTTCAGCTGTATGTATTGTGTGAACTCTTGTGTAGATCAATTCCTTGGGTACACAATGATCTGCTAAAGTCTCCGGATTTTGATTTCTTATGAGGATTTACAATATTCCATGTGAGTCTTGTACTTTTATTTGGGAGAAGATACCACATTGTGTGGACTCAGTGTAGATGAATTCCTCGGGTAACAACACAATGATCTGCTGAAGTTTCCAGATTTTGATTTCTTATGACGATTTTCAATAATCCATGTGTATCTTGTACTCTTATTTGGGAGAAGATACCATCCCAAATGTGGAATATCTTTCTTGTGTGTCAAGGACGAGGTTTTTGGGTGCTCATCCAATGAAAAGAATAGCATTTTCACTTAAAAAATTCCAATTTATTTTAAAATATTGTTTCTTTGGTTCTTTGAGTGGTGTTCAATGGAAGTTACTCTCAGTAACTTCTTAAGAAACTATCTCATTGCTGTGTATAAGTTCAGTTTGAATCTAATATTCATTATTCTACTGCAAATGGAGGCTGCCCAAATGTTACTCTTCCATTCTTTTTGCCGTGTCTTCAAGCACTTAGAATGCAACATTGGTGGATATTGTCATCACTTCCATGATTCATTGTGCTTCATGTTCAATGATGAATGTTATGGAGAATTGTTTGTGTTTTCTTCTTTAATTATCTTGGTTGCCATGCACTTTGTTCTCTGATTCTTTGTTCTTGATTAACTGTGAAGGTTTGTTGCAATGCTTGTAAGAAACCCATCAAGGCCAGTCAGTATGCTGCGCATGCAGGTTGGGATCCCTCTTTTCTGTTCCAATTGTCAGATTTTCCCCACTGCTTCAAGAAGGGAAGATGTAATTATGTATTTTATAGCTTGGGTTATTATATGAGTTGCTTTACACTGTTGAAATATGTCCAGTTAGCATGAGGGAGGAGCTCGACAGGGCAGAGAAACCTGTAGGAATGAAAATAGGAACAATGTAATGAAGGAAACTTAGATAGTCCATGCAATAGATTCATCATGCACTAGAATGTATTCTACCATGCAACTGTTATTACCTAGAGTTACATAAGAACCCAGGAAAAGAATCAGCTAAATCCTTAGTCATCACGTAGAAGCTATATAATTGATTGATTTGTAGATCACTTAAACTAGTCCCGTTCAAACACAAACTGTTAAATTTGGACCTACCAATCTTGGTTTGTTATTTTATTCTTTTTGAACTTCTCTTTTGGTGGATACTTTATGAGTTGACTCTTAGGTGTATGCGTAACATGGAATTAAAATGAGTTTTTTTTATTGGTGGCTCCTTTAAGCAAGTTAAGAAATATCACTGACATCAGGGTTTCGCCCCCTGGCGAAAAGGGTGAAACCCTAATATGTCGGCGAACTATTGCCGACATCTAAATGGGGTTCCGCAGCTTCCACCGGTACTTTCGCTGGAGTTGCCTTTGCAGGTGTGGCCGTGTGAGTTTGAGAAGCAGGAGAGAGGTCGCAAAATCAAAGAGTTATCGCAATATTTTTGATATTTTCAACATTTGGATTCTACAACTTCCGATATTTTCAGAATTTATCATGATATTTTAAAGGTATTGGTGATATATCGACCTTTATATTCCACAATATTTTCGGTGATTTATAGCCGATTTTTGGTAAATCTCGTATCTTCGTTCCAATTCGTATTGCTAAGCTCCAAAATGGCAAAATATTGCCGAGTTTTGACAATATTTGTCGGTGATATTTCGCTGATTTTTCCTTTCTTGCCCTTAAGGGGGGGGGTGAAACTGAAGGCACCTCCCTTAAGTGCAAAATATTTCTGGTGGCTCACCCTTTTATTACTGGTTACCCAGACTTAATAGAGTTACTTAGATTCTGTTAGGTCCCAAAATAAAATGACTAAAATACCCTCCAATATCAATTTACTAAACTATACTCCCATACCTAACCCTTAGGTGGGTGAAGGGATTTCTCCTTCACCCATCTTTTTCCTACACCTTGCCGTAAACCACCGCCCCCACCTTCCGCTTGCCGGAAATCACCCACTTGCAGATTGTTACTTAGATGAATGATTTTCACTCTCTGTTTCTCAACCCTGCAAGTCTGACTATAGAAGAACAATGAAATTGATGAAAGAAATCGATTAACAATTCGGATATTGAACTCAACCCTCATGTTATAATATCCTACCGTGGTCCTCACTCTGTTTAACATTCCGGTCACAATCTTTCAGTTGATCCAAATTCCCTTATCAAATTTCAATTTGTTGCAGACGTTCAATTTGGAATTCCGATTTCCAAATTCTCATTTTTAGAGTTTTCAAATTTTCTTCTTTTTACATTAGTTTTCTGTAAAAACAGAAGATTTTCTTCTTTTTGCCCCAAATTTGTTTCTCCTCCTTTGATATGAATTTGTATGTCAGATGCATTTTGATTAAATGGGATGAAAAGATTCAGTGACGAGCGAGGATGTGGTGTGCTAAACCCACCATTTAGGGTTTTCACTGAAGAACAAATGTGGGGTAATCAGCACTATGGAATGGTTCATGGATTCCATTAAAGCTTCAACCAGCGCTAGGGGAAAACCCTTTAGTAATTAAACCTCAATTATTTTTGTTTGTGAATGATTTTTGGTCTCTGATAGCTTTTCTCCTCCCTTCCTTCTTTTTATCTTAGTTCTATCTACAAGAAGCTGGGTGGGTTTGTTGGAACGGTGAGGACCATGGTCGATGCTGTCAGCACTAGAAGTGAAGGTGTGGGTAATTTGCTCCAATTCATTCAGATTTACAGGAGGTTGATCTTGGAGTTTGTTCGATGAGGTTATTCATTTTAGGGGAGTGTTTGGTTTGTGTTTCAGTTTTGACAGAAATGATCCACCACCCTCCCGGAAAATCCTAATACAGATTGGGGAAAATCATTTCAGAAGAGATGATGGGGCTTCTGGGTTTAGGAAAACAAAATTAGCAGAGAACGAATCTAAGAAGGGGACATTGGAACTGTTGAAAGGAAGTAGAAGGAGAAGAACAACAATCAAAAGTTGATCACAGAAGGGAGATAAGTTATAAAGAGAGAGGTTTTATGCTTTCCTAGAACCAATTGATTCTCCTCATAATAACTCGGTGGGGATGCATGGTGGTGGAAGATTCATAAGCATCGGTGGATGGTGGGTGATTTCCGGGAGGGGGAAGGTGGGGGCGGCGGTTGTTTCCGGCAAGGTGTAGGAAGAAAATGGGTTAAGGGGGGATCCCTTCTCTAACCTAAGGGTTGGGTATGGGACATAGTTTAGTGAATAGATATTGGAGGGTATTTTAGTCATTTTATTTTGGGACTTAATAGAATCTAAGTAACTCTGTTAAGTGTGAGTAACCAGTAATAAAAGGGTGAGCCACCAGTAATATTTGGCGCTTAAGGGAGGTGCCTTCAATGTCACCCCCACTTAGGGAGCCACCGGTAAAAAACTCTCAGAATATTTTGGGCACATCAGACATACCGTGATTCTGATTACTGCATAATATATGCTGTATCAGTTACTTTAGGAGCAATTATGTTTGCCAATCCCAGATGTGATGTTCCATTAAATGTGAGGTCATATCCTGCATCTTGGGTCTTCCATCTTGCCCATTTTAGATGCTTCAAAAGGTTATTCATGGAGGAGACTGATCATTTTATTGTATAGATTAAAGACTGTCAATTCCTCGTTTGCAATTGTTTTTCTTATTATCTGTATCCTTTATTGACTTCAAAACATATTCGGATTTTTTACAGAATAAAGTAATGAGGTGAGTAGAAACCTCAAGTGGTTTCTCTAGAATAATATTTTTGTTGACTTTGTTGATGCAGTTGCCTTGGCTGAACCAGCATGACCCACTTTGAGGCCTAAACTGAGGACTGGTTCTAAACTAGTTTTCTGACTGGGCGAGGGTTGGCAGATCATGTAGAATATTTATTTCCTTGTACTTAATCCTCATTGTTTTAGAAGGTGGGGTAGATAACATAGGATTACTATGGTAGTTTCTCTTTCTTAGATTAGCTTAGTTTGCTAGTTTCTAGTTGGCTTTTTCTTTTTGTTGGGTTTCTATTGCTGTGCAATAATATTCTCTATATATTATTGTAATTGCAGCAGAACTCAGATTTGAAGTTAGGAAGAATCGAATGTTGAAAGTTGTAAATGCAAGAGTTGCCTATGCGTGTGTGTGTGTGCAAGAAGTAGTATGCATGTGTCCTCTCTCTCCTCTCTTCTCCCCACTGCAACTCTACTCCCAAGTCACCCTCTTCTCCTACACCATTAATGCATTATCTTTTGGTTGATATTTCATTTGGTACCTTTAAATTTTTTGTGGATGTGTTGAAGTGATACAAGTCCATTTAATCTTTTCAGAGCATTGTAGGCCATTTAATTCCTCAGAAGAAACTGGTTTGGAGCTTGATGGTGGTACAGGACATAAGAAACCTCCAAGAAAGGGGAGGAAAAAATTGCAAACAGCTCAGGATAGTATGCTTCCTTCCTTTATACTATTTCATTGTAGGGAAAAGGTTGGGCACAACCCCAGCATAGCATAAGCTAGGGTACACTTTCACTCTCCCCCACCCCCTGTTTTGAAATACTATGCTAGTTAACTTAAGCATGCGTAAATTTCTTTCTTGTGTCGTAAATAAAAATAAAGTTTTACAGGTTGCAAATGTTATTTTGGGAAGTATCCCTTGAATATTGTTGTGTTTTTTCTTTTTTCTTTTTTAATTTTATACGAGCGGTTTGTGGGACCACGAACTATATTCCTAATAATTTGTTGATGTCTTCTAGATCAAGCTGCTGCAGTTGTGGAACAAGAGAGGTCTGAGTCTCTGCATGCTGATGATCATGCTGTTTCAGAATCCACTGCTGATGACCAAAGTGGAATGAATTATTCCATCTCTAGAGAGGCAAAAAGTAACTAGTTTTTAATGTTCAATTTGATATATTCTATCATATTATCATACTAAACTCACAACATTTGCATAGAAATTGATAACCATAGAATTCATATTGCAAAAATAGTGTACTTGTCAATATCAAATTGCTATCATCGATGAATGCTACAGTGAGAGAATCTTTGCCATTTTTGGCTAGTTAGTCTGTCTTCTACATGGGTGATAGTTGTCTGTGAGTCTGAATTTGTTGACCGGATATATAACATTATTCCAACTAAATGTGGTTGGCTATATGATCAGCTCAATTGGCAGTCATACATGATATGAGGTCTAAGCTCTGAATTTCTTGCCTCACCACTTTCCTTTGGTTATTTTACGCTTGCCCCTGGCTAGTGTAAGACAAAAGCCGGGGTAGGTTTACATCCTATGTAAAGAGAATTAAAAGACTTCTAAAATAAGAGTAACTATTTTAGTAGTCCGTAATTCAAATGAGAACAAATAGGAGTTAAGATCCAAATATTCTATCTATGCAGCTGATATCTCTAATAAATAGATTAAAATAAATTAAAAGACAATATTTTCCCCAAATAACATAAATTCCTAATATTCTACTCATGAGTCGTGACTCAGTCTAGACTTTGTACATTTTTGTCTGGAAACCTACTTGGGTTTGGGTCCGTCTAATATGGTGTGTTTGCATACACTCCTGGTGTTGAGAAAAACTCATACCAAACAACCATTCGCTTAGTCGACAAACATTTGATTTTGATGAGGTGATGAGCCAGGGCACCATAGGGTCTATCATCATGGTCTACTATTAAACGACATCTCTTAAGTGGCAATCTGATTGTGGGGTTTCACAGTTGAAATTGGACCATTCATTGATTCTTCAATCATGAATTTGGTTGGACCATGTACTTCAGTTTGATTGTTGCTTTCATTTTCTACATCTGATCCACTTTCTGATGATTTTATCATGCTTGGGTTCTTATCATTGAGGCAGTTAGCACTACTGGCAAGCTCCTGAAGACCTATCATCAGTCAGAGAGTTTGGTCTGTATTTTATGGAATCCATCACTATTGGCATAGAGTAAATCATGTTGGTCGATCTCCATGTGGTGGCTTGTGAATTTGTGATTAAATGGCAGAGTAGTAAATAAATTCAAACGAATAAGGGATGTCAAAGTCAAAATGTTGGAATTCAAACAGAGGAAGAATTAGTAGTACAATAAGGGAGGGCAAAGTTGGAAACCAGTTTGGAAGTGACATAAGAGAAGAATAAAGGTTCTAAGAGCAATCTTGGAAATAAGTGAAAAAGAATAGGATGGAAGTAATGAAAACAGAAGGGAAGGGTAGTGTAGGCAAGATTAAAAAAAAAAATCACTTAGGGAAGGGTCAGAAGAGGTATCATGGGTTACGGAGTAAAATATTAAGAAAGTAAAATGAGGGGAAAGGTATTCCTAGAAAGCCGACAAAAAGGGAAGGGGCATTAAGTTACTGAGAGTGGTGGACTCTTTGCTCTTGTCTCTCTTCTTTGATTTCTCTTTCTTTTGTATTATTATTATTATTCTTCTTTGGGTTCACTGGTTTGAACCCTAAAAGCTTCAATTGTGGAGGAAAAAAGGGGCGGTGAGGTGGTTTTGGAATTTTTGCTGATGAGCTCAGAGCCCCTGCAGTTGGATTTACTGCTAAAGTAAAAGGAAGGAACAGGGTTGATAGGTTCATAGAGAAGCAGGAAAGAAGTGGGGGAGGTTTGCAGGTTGTGTTCCCACCTTCCACCAACTCTGCCAGTGCTGCTGCTGATTGTTGAACAGCATCCGAAAAACAGGAGAATTGAAAAATTATCGGTTGAAAGAGATAAACGGAGAAATATGATGGATCCTTTGGCTCTAATACCATGTTGATGGCTGGTTTGTTAGGGTTTCAGGGAAAACCTAAAGTGAAATCTAGGTTGCAAGGGAGAAGTATGCATAAGGGAGAGGGGGTGGGGGATGAAGAGTGCTGACATGGCACAGACACACAAAAAGCCACATGAGCTCTCAAATAATAATTCAATCTATCCATACCGATGTGGGACCACATCATATATAAATAAAATTATTAGATTTTGGAAATAAAACTTACTTTTCTTACCAGGATTCTTCAACTAAGGGAAAAAGGATTTGGAACCAAATATCCTTCCCAGCTTATACAATTAGTCTCCGAGAAACATAAACTCCTAGAACTCTACTAGACCCATGACTAAAATTGTACACGATCCATCTTGGGTTGGAAACCGAGTTGGGTTTGGGTTGGTCCAAGGTAAGCATATATGGATCAGGGAGATTAAGTTTTCTAACTTTCCATGAGTTTATGTTTATGTATATCACGATTTGCTGTACGTAGAAGTTGGTACTTGATAGTTGAAAGTTCGTAATATGTAATCTTGACTCAGTTATCATTAGAGACGAGTTTGTACTTTAAAGTAGAAACATCCAAGTCTTTATTTAAGTTTTGCATGTCAATTAATGCCAAATTTAGTTATCAAACTATGTGTAGAATATGCAATATTACATCTTTATGACAATGTTTTAGCCTTCAATACCAAGGGTGAAAATTCAAATACGTAAATTTATTTGTCTCTATGTGTGTCTCATCTTCAATATGAAAGCTTAAATATGTTTATTAATGTTATAACAAGCTTACCTTAAAGTTTCAGAACCAAGCGTGCCCAGTTGACCACAGAAACGTCAATTTGAAACCTAAAAGAATAAAATATGCAATGCCTTGTGGTATCAAGATTTTAGAATCTTGTCGTGGTTGAGATGGCAAGTTGAGACGAGATCTCAAACCTTGCTTTCTCTGTAAGTGAATTCAAGGTACTTCCTTTTAAGCTCCACCAGCTTATCTTAAGGCAAGTAGGCACCTATATCTTATGATTCTATGTAATGTGGCACATTTTTAGAGCCACCAATTTATATTGAGTGGTTAGGCTCTCTCTAGGTGTACTTACAGTCCTTATAAGGCCAACCTTTTTGGTGATTTGATGGCAAGTTTCAGTTGGTAGTTGATACTTGACAGTTTGGTATGTGTAATACCGACTTACTTGTTGTTTAAATGAGTTCATACTTTGTAGTAGAATCTTGTAAGTTCTTAATTTATGTTTTATGCGTTAATTATATCTCATATCATTTAAAGCTTCAAACTGTGTTGATTTTGCAATATTATATGTTTACGATAAGGATCTGACCTTTATTGTGGTCGACCAAGGGATTAATTTCAAATCACAAAATTGTATGTATGTGTCTGTGTATGTGGTTGTTTTTACTTTATTATTATTATTTTTTTTTTTTGGGGGGGGGGGGGGGGGGGAGATTTTCATGTTCTCTCTCTCTCTCTCTCTCTCTCTCTCTCTCTTGTGGGAGATTTCCATGTTCTCTCTCTCTCTGAGTACTCCTAACTTCCTCATTGTAGAATATCTCTTATCTCATGCTAGAAATCTAGAGCTTATGTGGATGAAAGTTTCTCCTTGAGGCAAATTTCTGGTGTTAACCCTTGAGTTGACAAGACTAATCCCTCCCTCTTCTCTGTACAGGGCACTTGGCTTCTATTGATGGGTCAGCTGTAATTGATGGTTCACGACTCAGTCCTAGAAATACAAACTATTTAGCAGGTGTAATGTCTCCTTCAAAAAGACGTACTAAGTTGTATGTTCACCTCACCTTTGTGACAGTACGACTGATCTTGATCATACCTGCATAGCTTCAATTCCTAGGACTAATTTCTTGTTATCTTTGTGAATTGATATTTAGTCATTGTATCTCATGAATGTGTCCTGGTGGATATAAACAAAAAAATTCGTACTTTTTGGCCTTGTCATATATTAATCATGCTCATTTTTAATAAGACCATCTTTATGTTCTTAGGTTTTTAATGCATTGAAGTTACTTTTTGTATTCCTCCCCCAAAATTTAAAGCAAGTCTTCTCATTTGTCTTTGTAGGATGGCTTCCGAGGGTCTACAACCATCTGATGGCATAGAAACAGCATATGGGGTAACTACAAATACGGGCATAAGTTGTCAGGAGGCTCAAACCTGTAAGGCCAACTTTAAATTTATTGCAGCTATCCTGTTTTATCAAATCAGCCATTGCTTTCATGACTTTCAGCTTGTAGATTGTCAGGTAAATCTCAAATAAGGTGCACTAGCACCTAGATGGCAGGCTGCTACAAGTATTAAGAAAGTATTTTGCATGGTTTTCTCTGCTTAGTTATTGCTGCTGAAAAAATCGGCTCTGGAATCTCCATTTTCCCCTCTGCAAATAATAAGCTAGTCTGGTGAATTAATGTAGCTTCGGCCATCAAGGTTTCCTAGAGTCAGGGTTGTCATGTTTTCTACATAACCCAATTCGTCATAGAGGATCTAAAATCAGGGCAACACCAACAAGACAACCAAGGGACCCAAGTTATAGACAATAATTTGACAGCTATACTTAACCAGGGGACTCAATCTGTGGTTGTTACATCCAGGTAGCTGTTGATCCAGCTTCCATTCTTTCATTCTAACCATCATGACTTTTCCAAACTTCAAGCACAGCCTCTTCTTAGACCATCTTTTGGTCTAATTTTTTGTTGCCTTCTAGTGGCTCATTTGACCTGCCACCCCTTAGTTATTGATTTCGGAGTTGCTGGCATATCTTTTGATTGAACCATCCAAAGTTGACAAAACCTTGTGTGTTTATCCATCATATGAGCTACTCAATCAAGATTGGAGCCATTATGCTGGCTGCTTTGGTTCTTATTCTCTAAGTGACTAGTCCTGGTTTATTGCTATCTTGGTGTTCTTCTACTACATGTTATTGATCCTACTGCAGAGTTATTCATAACAGAACCTCTTCTACATTGTTGATTCTTCTTCCGATCCATCACTTATACCACTTAATGTAGTCCCTAGATTGGTAAGAGATAATAGGAGCCACCAACCATGATTTGCCATGAAATGGAAAGCTCGATAGGGACCAAACGAGGGTTAGGGTTGGTAAGACTTATTGCATATTCATCACCAAATTGGGCTTCTTTCCTTAGAAACAAGGCTTGTGTGGGAATATATAGTTGGGCTTTGATCCCGTGGGTTTACTTTTTATCAGCAACTCTCATGGGCCTAAAATTTTGGTAGTTAGGCTGAGCACGAAAATAGCTTCTACACTTATATTTCAAGTCTTTTTAGTTGAATTGATTGAACCAATGTTCTAATTGGTTAATTAGCATGTTACTAACAGAATTAATTAGTGTAATGTAACTAGGACTTTATCTTGAGTCTACTTTTGTTTCCTTGTCAACTTAAGTTAGTATGTCAAGGATTTTGTGAGGCTTTTCCCTTCTAGAATAAGAGTCTATTTTTGGACCCCTTTTCTGGATGAACCATTGGAATAGGAGTATATTTTTTAGCCTTTTATATAAGGTTGTAATAGGGTTCATTACTGAACACAAAATTTCATCAATGAAATTTGCTTTGCGAGTGCCGGTGCCTTCCTTCTCCGTGGAGCAAGGGTTCTAGTTTATTGAGTAAGATCTAAACTTTGGTGGGATTGTTGTGGAATATTGAGTCTGACTCCTTTCAGTGGGAAGTGCTCAGGTGTTCCATTGGTAGGATTGGTTGGACCAATTGAATCCTTGACTGTGTGTGTGTCCCAGGAGATTCGAATTAAAGCTTCAGCATCAACAGGCATGAATTCTGCCTAGCCAAATTTAACTATTAAAACCTGCTGAAATTTTGATTAAATCTTCTCCTACCTTAAGACTTGATCAAAATTTATACACATCCGCCCAGCTGATTACATGAAATTACTGCTTTAGCCTTCATTCATTCCTAGTTCTACTTGGAATTCCTCCATACATACAGATTTAGTAACGTGATATTATAATTTTCCACATGTTGTCTTCGGTATTGCTTGACATAACCCCCGTCATTAAACCCTAACTCTCTAGTGGGCCCCCAAACTCAATTTTGGCCTGCCTGAATTTGCTGGTGCATACAAGATCCTGGTTTTACTGGGCCCTAGTTGATGTCAATCTAGGACTACATAAACGTACAGTTTGATGTTAGGGTTATGTCACGTGAGTGTAGGGAATTTTATTGGTGAAGGTTTGGGGTTTCATGGACGGTGGAATATTGCCTGCTTTGAAGCTTCTGCAATTCAGGGTTTCTAGAAAGTGAAGAATGAGGGAGTCTGCACTTTCTTTTAGTCAGAATGCAACCAAACTCGAATGGTTGTGTTAGGAGAGTACAGAAAGCAATCAGTCAGAATTGGAGTTAATTCTGGTATGGGCTGGGGGAAATCTTAGGTTGCTTGGAAATAATTAGAGATAGGTTTTCTTTTAAGGGTTTGAGTAGGAGATGGAGGCTTGGTAGCTTTGAGTTTCCGATGGTGGCAAGGGACTATTCTATCAAAATTGGCTCCATTGGGTAAGTTAGATCTTGGAAAATTGAAAGAAAAAAAGAAAAAAAAAAAAAGAGAGGGGAAAACAAGGGTTCATTATAGAGAATAGAAGGAGAACAGGGTTTGGGGAATGATTCAGCTTACTGATTAGTGATGAACGGTGGGTTGAATGGTTGGACATATCTTTCAACTTGCAGAATCCCAGAAACTAGAAAGATTCTTCGGTGGAAATCGATTATGGAAGCTTGAAGAATTTTGATTGAGGGATGGGGAGGGGAACTTTTGTCTCAAAGATAGCAATCTGACAAATAAGAACTTTCATTAACCAGATCATTGGGCTCAAATGAGTACTTATTTCTATACTGTCTGACTTAACTTCCAGAGTTAAATTAGGGTTCAGAGATAGAAATTAGGAGTTAGGACTCACAATAGAACCAAGTTTACTGTCCACTTGAACAGTAGGTTCACATGTCCTATTGGACTTATGAAGTAGACCTTCAAAAAAATGCAGCTAATAGGCCAATAGAAAAATTATAACACCTAACCATGTTTGTAACTTTGGTGCAAATGTAGGTTGCTCTGTATACCTAACCTACACTTAATGGTGCTGGTGTAGGAGGAATTCCTACATCTGAGGCTTATTTAAGTCAGCCAAACTGCTTCATCTCTAATTATTATGTACTGATTGCCATCTTGAGATGCACATTGTTGCATGACACTGGTGTACACTGCATTTCACATTTTTCTACCACTCTGATTTTGAGACCATACTGCTAACTGATATCTCCTCACATGTTTCTAGTTGCCTTGTCTTGGGGAAAAAGAAAACTGAATTAGTAACTTAAATAGTATTATCTGTTTCCTCTCATGCATGATTGAATGGAATTGTAGCTGTTGGCCAGATACATTCTTATACAAATTACATGTACACAGAATAACGCTGGCATTATTCTTCATGCCTCATGCCAGGTGGAGAATTTTCCATGGGATTAATTGCCGGAAGAGAAAAGCCTTGTGATTCTGCTGGAAATTCAAAGCTTCGGCAGGTGCCTGAACACAAAATTTCAGCCAAAGGTAACAATGGATTTGAATAAATTTCCCTAACCCCTCCTCCCCCCCCCCCCCCCCCTCTTTCCCCACTTCAAGAATTGTCCTGTTGATAAATCTATTGAGGAGCACGAAATAATATAATAAGAAAATGTCCACGCCTAATTTTCTTGGAGCAAATCAGATGTTTCAGAAATTTGGAAGTGAACCTGAGTCACCTGACTCTCTTGTCTTATGGGTTGCAACAGTTTTTATAATCCATCCTGGCATTGAACTGAAAATGGGTCTGTTCTTCAGACCGATCAAACTGCCTCAAAATAGATATAAAAGTAAAATTGAAAAAAGTGAATAAACCATCAAACTGAACTCTGTGGTTTCTGAAGTTCAGATAGTTTAATTCTGGTTTTGGTCCTAGGCAGTTCTATATCTCTACACCAAGCCAAAAAAGAGGCATTTCCAATCTTAACCCAGTTCAACCATCCTGCGTGGGTTGCAACACAATGATCTCAACTTCACTACATGTTGAATTTATTGGTCTTTAAACCATCTGACTTAAGTTGATGTGATGGTAACAAAATCAGATGCTCCAGTTCCTCTTGCAACAAAAGTTTACAACTTGCAAAGAAATAATCGTCTCCGGTCAGCACTTTGCCGTCTTTACTTTGACACATCTGTGAACTCCAGTGACTCTCTGAGTCCAAAATCAGCAGAGGGAATTGCGGTGTTACCATCTCAGAATTCATCACCTAAGGATTCATCACATGAGAGAATGGATGATCCACTACAAAAGAAGGTTTGCAGCTCAGCTTATTCCTGTATAATGTACCTAGCTGTTGCGTTTTGACCTTGTGGTTGACTAGCATTTGGCATCTTAATTTTATCACAACCTACATTAGGTTACATAGTTGGGCAGGTCAAGTGTGTCTTTTAGACTTCTAGTTCATACTATAAAGAATCCTGGCTGTGGTTGTTTTGCTTGATCATATAGAAAGGAAAACTTATTCTTGTCGCCCCCCTCATTTCTTTTTTATGGAACAGGATAATACTTATACATTGCATGCCGTGCAAAAGCCTGACCAGATTTTGGCTCAAAGTTCTGAATTGTGTTTGGGAAACTCAAGTGAACATCCAGCAGTCACAAACTTCACAAACTTCTCAGAACAGTTTCTGGATAATAACTTCTCAAGACCTGGGATCTCTATTGATGCTTCTTCCGCAGGGATAATGAGAGGCAGATATTTTCCTGCTCCGTATTCCTTTCCTGGCAACTCTGGTAGTTACTTTCTACTTCTCACTCTAGGTCATTTGATGTGCTCTTCCTCCTTGCAGCAAAACAATTTTGCAAACCTAATTACCTATAACCATAGATCATGAAACATAGAAAAATTGATTTAAGCGAAAGGGATATTTGTTTTGCACTTTGTCAGACCCATTCATTTGGAGCCTAATAATGAGTTTTATTTGGCTTTAGTCCACTAATAGTTTGAATCCCTTCAGCTCCCAATCTCATTTTAAGTGTTTTTCCCCCTTGTGTAGGTGGAAACCCTTATGCACTATAATTTTCATTTAGGACGTACAAATATGGAAGTGATCATATTTTTCATGGCATCTAGGAGACAGCAACCAAGGTGGTGGTGTTCTCTTTTTTTTTTTTTTTTTTTTTTTTTTTGGGGGTTGGGGGGTGGGGGCACCTGGATGCGAGGCATGTAGGCTGTCGAGGCACGTTACAAACAATGCAAGGAATAGTTCTTTTGGTGCAGACCTGTCTTGAGTTGCTGCTCAGCTCAGTTAATGATTTACATTTTAAAATAGAGAGGAGATGGTTGGATGGATCTGCAAAGGTTTTGGGAGAAGACTGTTTTGGTTAACAATCCGAAGATCTGTAACCAATAAGGAGAGAGATTGAGGGAGAAGAAAGGAGAACAATCTGAAAACAGGGCTGGGGATAAAACCTATTTTCTATCATATCACCCACTACATATTTATAATAAGCCAAAATAGAATTACGTAAGGAATATGACTCCTAACTTTTATCTAATTAACCTAAAACTTAACAAGAAACTTAACTCAGATCAGGACACTGAAGTGAAGACATTAAGCAATGAGAAAACAACAATAGAAACTTACTCAGATTAGGATACTAATAAGTAATAAGAGAGTACCTAAAGCAATAAGGAAACCACGATAGGGGGACTCCCACTATCGTGTTACATCATAATATCTCATATTCACATCTCATATCTGTAGCAGGGATATATGACCTACTTCTTGATTTGGCTTTTTGTGCCTGAGATGTTTGGGGTGTATGAGACTCACTAGCTGAGGGCCTGGCAATCTGATAGAGATCTTGGATAAAGATTGAAACTTGAATCTGAGAATGAACTTGATTCTGATTTTTTATCAAAACTTGAAGAAGATCTTCAAGAAATTGCATAGGGCAGGTTCAGGAAGGATGAAGAATTTGATGGAGGAATGGAGAAGTTGAATAGTTCAGACAAGGCTAAGCAATACCCAAAATAATAATCTTATTTATCAATTTGTTTTTCAATACTTGTCCCCTCAGAACCTTGTTTGAAAGAACAGACTCTTACAATAAAAAGGAACTGTTTAACCCAATCCTATTTTCATGTACTCTTGTGGTAAGTTCGTCGGTGTCATCATGTGGCAGAATATAGTTTGAACATTGAGAAATCAATAATTTTAAATGAGAATTTTCAGGTTTAATGTAAATCAATAATTTTAAATGAGAATTTTCAGGTTTAATGTACAATGAAAAGGTTAAGTATCCCCACCAATCTTCTCTAGAGATTTTAAAATTGTTTGACTGGCTTATAGTTCATTGGATCGGTAGGATATTTTCAGATTAGGCTTGTGCCTCCACTGAAATCTTGGATTAGAGTCTCCTAGCAAGCTTCCTCCATTGATTTATTATTCATTGCCTGGTGTAGCAATGTTCATATTATGATATATATTTCCCATATACTGCTTTGACATCTTAATTGGTCTGATGGTTGTGAAGTTCTGTAATTTACAATGGTCTATATTGCTCTCTTGTTTTGAAACCCTAAGTTCATTTAATACATTAATTCATTAGACATTCTGCATTGCATATGTTTGCATGCTAAAATTTGTGAATGCTTGCGGGTAAAGCAGTAGGCATCATCCTTTCTTCTTAGGGATGTTACTACGTCTGCCAATGGATTTCTAATGGCCGTGTTCCTGTCCTTTTGGGTACAGTGGGATATTTAGGAGATATCAAATTTAGTTAGTTCTTAATGCATAAAAACTATTGCTGGTTTTGTAGGCACATCACTTGGGACCATGCAGCAGGCGAATGGTAGTGTTCCAGTTATATAGGACTCTTCAAAAAATTACTTTTCCTTGGGTAAAGTTGGTCCATCACTTCCCAATTCAAGTTGTAGATCATTCCACCATTCCCTTCAGGATTTTCATATTCCATTGTTATTTTTAGCAGTAGATACCACTTTTGTCTTACATGGTGATACTTAGAATCTTAATACCAAGTCTATTGTTTTGTTGGCATTAAACTTTGTTTGCCAAGTTAGTTTATATCTTTATATGAATTGCAACTTTACCTCTCTTTCAGGGTTCTCTGAATCTTATTAGTTTCACATTCTTCTTTTTATTTTAGTTGTCTTCTATCGAACAGGAAGTGGATGTAACCATTCAAAAGTCATTAAATTGTGTGAGTGCTCGAGTCTGTTCTGGTTCTTTCCTGGTGTTAGCCAGGGAGTCATTAGGAAACCATTTGGGTCCTTTATATTTCAAAAAGTACAGGAGAATTAATTATAGCTCAGGCTAGTTAAGTGGGTTCTTATAGCTCACTAAGAACCCACTTAACTAGCCTGAGCGTTAGTTACTGTAAATGTTCTTACTCAGATTTGTGATTATTACCTCTGTTAGGATCCTGAGATTTTTCTGCACGAAATACGAAATGTTTTTGTATCCTCTCACCAGATACTTGGAATTTTTTTTTTTCTTCTTCTTTTCTCCTGAACATATTGATCAACACATAAGACAATTTTATGAGAATTGAGAAGACAGGAGAGTTTGAATTATTGACTTTGATGTTGAAACAATTGGAACATTTGAATTAGAAGCTCATGCCATAAGCCCATCATCATCATGAGCAGTAGTGGTGGTGCTCCATGCCCCTTAGTCGGACAAGTCATTGTATTGTATATATTCGTGGAAAAGCTTTCTATGAAGGAATCAATGAAATTTCCCTTTCATAAATCAAGGCCAGCTAAGAGAGTAACCCTTCACCAAAAAGGAAATAATAGGGTAACCTACCACCACAATGTTTGGGTTCTCCAACCTCTGAAAAGACCAGAAACTACTTTGCAAATTAGTGGGGAATTTGCTTTTAAGCTTTGAGAGTGAAAGAACACCAGAAAACTTACAGGAGTGCATCACATGTTAAAGGTGCGCCAGTGATTGCATTTCACTAAGTTTTGTCTTGATTCCTGAGCAAGGTTCATGTAGCTGGAATTGGAAATGAGATTAGCATCAATTGATCTTAGATTTTCAAAGCTTTATTTTCTTACCAGGTCATTTCAAACCCTAGTTGGACTGAAATCTTACAATACTTCGAATCACATTTATGTAATGCAATTTTGCTTTCCATGTACCATAGCATCTAACTTCAGATCCTGCTTTTGGTAAAAATTTCTTTTTATTAGTCTAAGAGCCACCCATTAAAGTGGGGAGCAGAGATTGGGAAGAACCTGAATTCTTCACCCAAGTTGTCTCTTTTTAATCAATTTGTCTTTTGTTTAATGGGAAACATGGCCATTTTAAGAATCTAAATTCAGGAACCAGGCCCACAAGGCACACTCATATCATCTTCTCTTTGCCACCGGGAAAGAGACAATTGCTGTGAATGTCTTTGATACCTCTTGTGTGTCACCATCTTAATGCACCGTTTGTTTGCGACAATGGAGTAAGAAAAAATGGGCAGAAAAAATAATCACGTAGCATCGGGGTGGAGCAAGAAGGAAAAAAATGATTTTATGAAAAAGTTTTAAATGTGGGTCTAATTTTGTTAATTTCTATATTTTTTTATAAAATTTTATCAATTTTGTGGGATTTTAAAAAATGATAGGATAGGAAAGTTAGCATGTCGCATGTCTCCTCAACAGAGAATTTTATAGAAAAATTTCACCCCTTTTTCATACCTTATTTTAGATCCAACAAACAAACGGTACCTAAATGAGTTTGTGAAGAATCTAGGGGAAAAGGGTTCTCTGTGCTACTCAGGAAGGCTATTTATGTTTAAGGTTTTGGTTTTGAGCAGAAGAAAGCTTCTAAATATAATAAGGGGGAGATTATTGTATATACCATCGAACAGAGTCGAATCTATGACATCTTTATTAATAAGTATTGGTCATTGTCAAATTGAATCCATTTTTGGTGGTGTATAGGGTTTTGTTCACTGTATTGATGTAATTATTGAATTAAAAAATTGTTCAATACAATTCAAATCAGTTTTAAATAAAATTCAAATGACTTCTTTCACTGATGCAATTATCGTGTATATTGTATCGATATGGTCGTGACCAATATAGTTATCATACTTAAATTTACGGGAAGACTTGCATGCCCTCTCGTACACTAAATGTCTCATTGGAGCACTCTTCTTTGTTTTTTGCTTAGGAAACACTTCCTTTGACATTTATAAAATATTCTGATAGAATATTTTCTTTGTTTTTCGCTTGTCTAGAGAAGCATCTTCCAAAGTTTTGGACTTACATCGAATCTAACTTTAAGTAACCTATAGCAACCCCTTTTAAACCCTAAAAGAAAGAGAAAAAGAAAAAGGAACCATAAATTGATAAAGGGAGTCAAAATAATTCACTTTTGCAACCTTATAATAATAACAATATAGCATCTCTTTTCCTTTGTGAAATGTTTTTTAGATGTGTTACATGATCATATGCTTTTATGTAAACCTGACAAATGTATAATTACCAACTTGTCCTTGATTCTGTGGAAACTTGTAACTAAACAAAGTCCACTAACTTTAGGTGGGGTGTCCCCTCCTCTCTCTCTCTCTCTCTTTCTTTCTTTCTCACAGTGATAAGAAAGTTGAAAAGGAAATGGTATCATCATCTCACCCATTTGCCTAGATTTCAGGTTTTATAATTATGCCTTTTCATAAGGACCACAGTTTTCTTTTCATCATCGATTGAAAAAGAAAAACAAAATTTAATTCTTATTCAATTTTTCAAGCTCCAATTATGGAGATAGGCAACTTTCCTAACTTTAGTGGATATGATTTTCTGTTATTCCTTGTCTCTCACTGGTCTATAATTTTTCTTCCCATTTATAACTTATTTGTTTAAGGGGGTTCGTATCCAAAAATTTTCTTATCGAAAAATATCCTTATCCGTCCGTTAAACAACCAGATTTGGATTCAGATAATTACTTATCGGATCGGATAATATTTATCCCGATAGAGTTAAGTATTCAACATTATTTTCTTTGAAATGGATGATAATCAAATTTGAAAATCGATAATCGGATAATCAGAATTATTCGGTTAGAGTAAAGTATTAAATATTTTTCTTTAGAAAGGGGTTAATAATCGGATTTGGAAACCAGTAATCGGTAATCAGATAATCGGAAATCAGAAATATAAAAATTTAAAAAAATGACAATCACCGATCAATAATCGAACAGTTTATCAAATCGGATATCCGATAAAGTTTCAGATTCGAATTCGGATGCCTTCTCTAAATGTCTGGCGGATTCAGATTCGGATACTGGTGTATCCGAGCCGAATCCAATCTGTTTACGGGTCTACTCTTAAGACAATCATCAGTATTTAGATCATTTTTATTTTTATATTGACCAAAACATTTATTAATTGGTATGAAAGAATTAAGTACTTTTAATTCTTGCAAATACAAATCAAATTCGGATATACCCATAGAATGATGGATATACACAACATAGCTTATTAGTTTTCTAGTTCCATGACATTAGGACTATACCCGAACCAATGAGCTTACCAATTCCATGTCTAAGATCCAAAACCACTAACTATAGGTTCTAAATCCCTAATGGATCCAAATTATCCAAGACATCAAAAAAAAATCCAAATAACTTTCCTAAGCATTCCAATTCTTGCAAGTTGCTATAAAATACAATGTTGGGTCACTTCTCACTCCAAGACAAATGGACCCCCACAATTTTGCTTTTGGCCACTCTCTTTTTTTATCTAGGAGGGGGAGGGATAAAAATAATACTCTTTTAGGGTAATCTAGATATTTAAGATAGTTAACTAGCTATTCATATATTTAAGAAAGAGCGCAAATTTTCTTGAATTTATGCATGTATTTACTTAGTTCTATGAGTTCTGATCACTAGGATTAGAACCGCCATTACTTTCGATTCTTAATGAGCTAATTGTATTTCTGCTATCGATTTCGGTTCTAAATTGACACTCTTGCCTTAACCTATCACCGGGCGGTGAAAAATGAATATTGGACCACTGTATCTTTATTTTAAGTCAATAAAAGAATATATTTAGGCCTACCCAATATAAGTGGGACCCCGTAACAAGTATGTGAACTTGACCATTTTACTACAAAAGTCATTGTTCAATTGAAACAGTCTAGTGACTAGAGAAAGTAGACACTTGCCCTTACCATAGCTATAGAAAGAATTGAGAGGTTAAACTCTTGATTTAGGAATAGATAGAATTGATTGTTAGATAAAGCTACCAATTTGAGTTTGACACTCTCTCTTGGAGTGCTCTTTCACTTTCTTGAGATTACTAGCAAATTTAGCACTAAAGTAGAATTATTGTTAGATGGTGATGGAAGTCATGGAACTTTATCATGTGATGCACCCATTTTAGCTAGTAAGCTTGAAAACACAAGCAAAAATATATTAGATGATGATGCCAAAGGATCAGATTTTTGTAGGATCATTTTCTCTTATGATGTAGATTTTTTATGGAGGAAATACAACATTTCTCATTTTATGATGACCTAGGTAGGAAGTTTACAACTTCATTTTTCCTTAGAACAACTCTCTTATCTTCATAGAGTAAAAAAATCATGTTGGTATTGCCGTGTTCGAGATCTCCCAGAAACCCATTGTAGGTCAAGGCCACGCAGCTTAACAGCAAACCCATTTCTTTTTTTATCGAGATATTAGATTATAATGTCCTAAGGGGAAGGGAGGAGGAAAAAAGATGTGTGTAAGAACGAAAAACTCGAGATTTTCTTGGTCTTCCTACAGAAAGAAGTCGTCACCATTGTACCGAAAACACATCTATTAAAAATTTAATAATTCAAAATCTAAAATTAGAAGTGAATTGTCATTACATCCATGACATCATGCATCTTGCACGTCTCAAGATGTTATAGTTTTATATAGAAAGCCATGACCAATAATAGTATAGATCGATTGATGCATCTCTTACATATTATTCATGGAAGTCCTCTTTGAATTTTTAATGTTCTTGAGAATAGTGTTCATAGAGAATAAAAAGTAATTTTATTTATTACCCAAAAAAAAAAGATAAATTAATAAAAAAGGTATTTAGTTAAGAAAGATGGATGCCACGTGGAGCAACTATATAATCATGAAAGCTTCATTCCACGTAATGCCCATGTGGTTCCCACTTATTCGTCTTATTTTATTTCTTAAAAAAATTAAGTAATTTATAAGCCCCATGTGAGAGAAGGGTAGTTTGGACATTTGACATTAAAGGTCGATAATGATAGAAAAGAGGGACCGAGTTGCTTTACCGAGGTAGAGAGAGAGAGAGAGAGAGGAGAGAGAAATGGAATGGAGTGGAGACGGTAGAGACCAACGAGAGACAAGGGAGTGAGAAATTGAGATAATGCAGCTCTTCTGTTCTGAGATCGATCCCTGAAACTGAAAGGGACCCAACTGCACAGAAAACCCTAATTTCTGTCTAATCACTCCTCTTTTGCTTATGGGTCTGGCTTCCTAACGCCCATTGAAGGGCCTATAGCTAGTAGTAGTTCGAGCAATAACAAAGAAGCTTCCCCAGATGAGAGAGATATATAAACGAGTGGAGAAAGAGAGAGAGAGAGAGAGAGGGGTTCTTGATCTTATCCGTTCGAGCTTATTAACTGTTTGGGTTTTGGATCTGTGGTTAGTTTTTGTTATTTAGTGGGAAGTTCTTGTTGGGACTCAAGTTTGATTCTTTCGCGTTCTGGAAAGCTTTATGGGTTGTCATTTGGTAGGAGTATTCCGGAGAGGGATGAGTTGTTGATATACTCGGTTCACTGCAAAATCTTTTCTTTCTTTTCCGCAAAGTTGAAGCTTTCAAGGACAGATCCATGGCGTTGCTTGGGTTGTATGTTGATTTAGCTCTAAGTGATCGAATCCTTGAAATTCGATTTCCTTTTCTTCGTTGATCTATTCCGTGGTTGTTGAATTGGTGGGTCCTGGGAAGATACCACTGGTCTCTGCCCCGCTTTTACGATGGTGTTTATGATGCTAATGTGCTGTACACACCAACGCTAGGTATTTTGCGTTTTAAGATCTTTTAAGGTTCTTAAACTTTTGGGTTTTTTTGATACGGCGTTGAAACTTGAAAGTGAGGGTTTCGAGATTTGTAGGCATTGTGTGTTGTGTTGTGATTTAAAGGGGAAGTAGATGTCTTTCAAGAGTATCATTCAAGACATGAAGGGGGATTTCGGTAGCATTTCGAGGAAAGGCTTTGAAGTGAAGCTGGGCTATGGCTTGCGATCGAGATCACATCGAGTGGTTCAAGATGTTTTCGTTCCAGTTGATGCTATGAAGCAGAGCTGTTGGGCTAACATGCCACCGGAGCTTCTGAGGGATGTGCTTATGAGGATAGAAGATTCAGAGAGTACATGGCCTCCGCGGAAGCATGTAGTCGCATGTGCTGGGGTTTGCAGGAGCTGGAGAGATATCACAATGGAGATTGTTAAGACTCCCCAACTCTCCGCCAAGATTACATTTCCAATTGCCTTGAAGCAGGTTGAGTTTATAAATGTTCTATTTTTCCAATATACAGTTTTCTCTGTTGCCATTTCTATTTTCCTGACTTAATGTGTTTTTGTTTCCAAGTGCGAATGCTTCCATGACTAATCTTATCTATGATGCGTGATTCTTTGTGTTAGTCTTTACTGCAAGTTTCAGTTAAAATATGCTGTACTTTAGAATCAGTACCAATGATTTATTGGAGAAATATAATCTTCTCTATTTTCTTAGACCCATACTCTGATTATTTTTGGGTAATTGATTGTCGCAATGGTAAATTAAATGTGCTGCCTCTTTGAGCAGTCCTGTCATGTTTGGATTATTACTTTTCTGAATGTATGCCAATTTTATGTTAGACTTCATATCAGTAAAGCTGGTGGATGCTGGTATCAATTGAATCATCCTGCAAATTGTGCGCCAAGAAGTAGTTGATCATAAGATTCAGGACAGTAATGGAAGTAATGTAACTATTGTAAAGCACTGATTTGGCAATTACAAATTTACTGTGATGACAATTGGCTTTTGTTTTTGCTTTATAGGGTGAATATCGGTTGTGCTACTTGTGCATATATTTCGCTCTTCATGCTGGATTTAATGATTCAGGAAAACTCAATCATTCTAGTTTTCTATCATTCCCTGTGGAATAATCCATAATATTTTTCTCATTGAACTTTTTCTGAAGTTGGAACATTGTAATCATCTATTTGTCAGCTGACTTTGAGGTTTTATGCTGTTGTTCTAAGAGAATGCATTGTAATGATATTGCAGCCAGGCCCTAGAGACTCCCTCCTCCAGTGTTTCATAAAACGGAATAGAGCCTCCCAGACATACCGTCTTTACCTTGGACTAACTCAAGGTGAGTGTTAGTAATACTATCAAGTCATTAACTTTTTCCATCTTTGAGCCCAGAGTTTGTTGTACACACAACAGGCCATCTTTGTATGTTATTGGCTGCTTATAGTAGTAAATAGCTAAATTCATTTGTTTTTATACATTTGTATAAAGAGGAACTTTTTGGGGTAGGTGAGCTGTGAACTCTTTTTCCTTGTCTGCTGAGCAGCACTAACTGATAATGGGAAATTCCTTCTTGCCGCACGCAAGTGTCGACGCCCTACCTGCACCGACTATATCATCTCTCTAGATGCTGAGGATATGTCTAAGGGGAGTGGAACTTACATTGGGAAGCTGAGGTGTGTGCCAGGTGGCATTATATTATAAATGTTATCTTCTTTTTGTGGGTTGGACCAAGATTTCACTTTCTTGCTTCCTTTGTAGGTCAAACTTCTTGGGAACCAAGTTTACAGTATATGATGCACAGCCTCCTCATGCTGGCGCCATGATGACAAAAAGTCATTCCACTCGGCTGGTGGGTTTGAAACAAGTTTCTCCCAGAATCCCTGCTGCCAACTACCCAGTAGCGCACATCTCTTATGAGTTGAATGTTTTGGGTTCCAGGTAATAGGCTTATGCAACTATTTTTAGATTATTGATGATGTTTCCCAGTGGGTTTTTATTTCCCTCATGGAGCCCAAGTATTGTTTTGTATGGAATTGGAAGAAGTTTGATACCATATGTATTGCTCACGGTACCAAAGTTTGTCTGAGTCATCATTTACTTGTTCTGTTACTTTCCTAAACAATTTTAATTGATCCTCGTATGTCTTCTGGATAAATCAGGGGTCCAAGGAGAATGAACTGTATAATGGATGGCATCCCTGCGTCTGCAATTGAACCTGGGGGTGAGGCCCCCACACCAACTGAATTCCCCCTAAGCAACCCAGATTCCTTCCCGTCTCTTCCCTTTTTTAGGTCGAAATCAATTCGCACAGATAATGTCCCGTCGGGACCATCAGGACCGTCAGGACCTTTGACTACCCCAAAAGATGGATCGCTTGTGTTAAAGAACAAGGCTCCTAGGTGGCACGAACAGCTCCAGTGCTGGTGCCTGAATTTTCGAGGACGAGTGACAGTTGCTTCGGTGAAGAATTTTCAGCTGGTGGCCTCTCCAGAGAATGGAATTGCAGGGCAGGAGCATGAGAAGGTGATCCTTCAGTTTGGGAAAGTGGGGAAGGACTTGTTCACCATGGATTACCGGTATCCAATCTCAGCATTCCAGGCATTTGCTATCTGCCTCAGCAGCTTTGACACCAAGATTGCTTGTGAGTGACATTTAGGTGTGTCTACTTTTACCCATTTTTGAGGTGGGGGACTAGAAATTCTAGTGTTGAATGTTATACTGTTACATGTTGCTAGCATGTTTTCTTCATAATCTTTTTTTTCCCTGGCATGGCCAAATTCTGCTTCGTCTTTCAGTCATTGTGCACTGCCTAACATTGCTCTGGGTTCAAATTGTCCATGGTCCATCAGACTGACCAACCATTGTGAAATTTGTTGTAGATAAGGACGGCATTTGCTAGTCGCTAATGGATGCATGTCAGCTATTCCCTGCATGTGGTGGTCTGCTTGCCAATCAAACTTTAGGCTAACAGTACCATGTGGAAGTGTGGTTCCATGCCATGTGTTTGTGACATTCATGCAGGACTCGATGAGACCATATTGCTGAAGCCAGACTTAGATGTCTGAAACACCAGATTCTTTTCTAGGTTTGGATGATTGAAGTACATAGGCTGTCATGGCCTCAGTCATCCAAAACAAACTTATTTATGTAGATATGGACCATCTGATAGTTGTAACATTTTCATAAATGCATTAAGTTTCATGGTTGGGTTGTAGAATGGGAAATTTTAGAATATGTTTCATGTTTCTATAAAACCGTGTAGTGCAGATGGGAAGAGGGATGAGCTGTAAAAATTCAGGTGACCCAGATAAATTAATGAACATTTTATGGTCTGAATTCATTCAAATCATTGAATCATGATGTTTGTTCTAAATTAGATCCATTCAACCGTAATTCTTCATTTCTTGGCCAAAATAAATGAAATCATGCACAGATAAATTTGTTATTGAGTCATTGTTACTGTGATTAAATCTCTGAGATACTAATTATGTTTCTTGTTTGATCTTGTTCTTTGTTGGAGCAGCTGTTTTTGCAGCATTTCCTGGTGTTTCATGAGGGTCCATGACTGATCGATCGAAATTCAGCATGCAGTGCTATAAATGCAGAGGCTGGTGGGACTGCAATGAGATGTTACTTTCTGGGCTGAATCTTCTGTTTCTGCAAGTCTGTATGTATATTTCAATGTACATAATATTCTGGAACATGACATGTTGGGAAGAAAAAAAACATGTTTGGGGTTGTGCTCCTAGATTCAATTACATCTAATCCCTTGTCTCAAACCAAACCAGAGACTAGATTTTTCAAGTCTTTTTTCCAGATTTGTTACTTTGGAGAACCACCCCTGCCAAGTGTTTCCTTGAAGTTGCTGTCATTTTTCTTGGGTTTATCTTAAGTTCGATAGGTTGATGTTATCTCACATTTCTCATCCAATCCGAAGGCTATGTTTGGAAGCCGATAATAGAAAGGGAAAGAAAAATTCATCATAACAATAAAAATCATACATCTTTCAAACCAAAGTCAAGTCGGTTTGTGTGTGCTGCAGATTTTGTTGATCTTCTTTATTTTTTAAAAGTAGTCATTGAATGGGAACCGTGGTGAAAGTGGATGCACATCCACCAAGAGCGAAGTATATTTATCACTTCACTGTACTTTGGCCAAATTGCCAAACTACAAGAAAAAAGAACGGTCGATTTGAATCAAATCAAACCTGGTTAGTGTCAACCAATAGAATTGGAACTTGTTTCTGAGATTCACTGGAAAACACTTGTACAGAAAGGGAATCAAGTTACCGAGGAGAAGAGAGTTGGCTAGATTGGACTTTTTTTAATTCACTCGTTAAGCTCTGCTAGTCTGAGTTGGTTCGTTAATATATGCTAGAGTGGATTTAGCTCTTCTCCTCGAAGAGCAGAAATCTTCCAAAAAGCGTTCAATGATAAGATTTAACCATCTGTACGTATTCTAATCTAAAAACATTCATTGGATTTAATGAGTTTATTGCTGATCCTTGAAGATGAAAATTTAATTTGGGAAATCGGGTTTTCTTCATTGATTCTCATGGAATGATTCAGGAGGCTTGTAGTTTATCATAGAATATCTCTTTCATTATGAAATAAAAAATGACAAAGAAGCCAATATAGGAAGACTACTTTCAGGTAGCACAGAATAGACAGGGACTTGTAACATAAAAGAAAGTACCCAGAAATTTTTCTCTTCAACGGCTATCTGTTTATCTATATTTATGGTATGCTTGGTTTATGTACATGAACTCGAAACTCATTAAGCTGTCATCTGCAGATCCTTGCTTGAACTCGAATCCATGGGTAGAGAGACAGAGGTCTCTTCCTCCAGATCAGGTTGGTCATCTGAATGTGGCTCCGGAAGTGCTTGGATGCTTCTGACCAACTCAAAGAATTTGGGGAAGTGTTCAGGTGAGAAGAAATGAGCTCCCATCCTCTGATAAGTGAACGAATCCAAAATTCCCAGTTTTTCATTCTCTCCAAGCAAATTCTTCTTAATTTGTTCCAAACCCTCTGGGGTTTCTGAGTTAGAGTTTTCCCCAGAGACCATAACTCCGTGTTTACTGCATGTTGCCCTGATTTGTGCAAGCAACAACTCAGGACTGGACAGTGATCCACTGGGCTGGTGCTTCTCGGATAGATCCATGCCAGGAACAACCATTCTGCAAGAATTTTTAGCGAACACCTGGGCTACAGCATCGTAGCCATCTCTTTTAACAGTATTATAGAACCCTGCTGTTACCTCAGAAGGGTGGGATCTGGTCTTGTACCAGGAATGCACCAAGGGCACCTTACCTGATACGCTGACACAAGAATCGGCGAATGCAGCGGAAGCCAGAGAGAGGATTCGGTCGCTGTGGGAGATGAGCTGGTTGGAGTACCAGGAGAGGAAGAAATCTCCATATGAAGTTTCCCATGAACCACCGTTCTCCTTGAAGAAGTAATTGGAGTTTGGTACATCGTCGTATATGGGTGCATTGTGTGGACCTCGGAGACCCCATAAAGGGTTTCCGGTGGCCTCTGCGTGTTGCTTAAGATGAATCAACGCGTGTTCATCGAAGCACTGGAATTCCCCAGTTCCAGGAATTTTAGTTTTGCTGCTTCTGTTCGAAGGATATCGTAGCTCGCCGTCAGGCCCAAGACTCATTGAGACATCCTGAAGGAACAATCGCAATCAGATCAGATTTAACAAAATAAACCAAAATTTTGGATTAAGAAGTTGTGGTTATGTGTTAACTACCGTGATTGTGGAACCCAGGAGATGAGAAAAGGAAGACTTGAAGCTCTCGCAAAATTCCTCGTAAACTTGCAAGGGAGTCTTGCCATCGAGGACAGGCAAGTCATCGATCGACAGTGACAAACAGTCTTTGTACTGGTTTCCAGAGCGATCCGTGAAGAAGATGTTCGATTTAGCAATCTGAGATATCCATTTAGGGAGAGAGATTTTTGGTTTTGTGGAGGCATGGAAACAGAGAGAGACATGGAGCTTGAGACCTGCGTCTTGAACCATCTGAGCAAGAGAAAGATAAGATGACCACTCGTACTTTCCCATGGCATCCTTCTCTACCAAACCCCACCAGATAGGGAGTTCCACACCTTCCAGCCCTAACAGCTTCAAAGCCTTCAAACCGGCGACGATGGCTTTTGCATGGTTAATCGTATTGCAATCGGAAACAGCATCTAAGGGAAGCCCCACGAATAACTTCACCTTGTCCTGTACATCAAGAGGGCTTTTTTCTTAAATTGATGAACACAGACATCAATTTCATCTTAAAACTCTTTCAAATCAAAATATTTCATATCGAAAAGAAAAGAAAGCAGAGCACTACTTACAGTCGCTGATCTTTTGTTTGTGCTCGTCTCTGCTGAAAGAGAAACAGCCGAGTTATTAGCCTTGGCTGCTGTGAGTCTAACTCCGGCACTTCTCCAGTTTGTTGAGAGATTGAAAGAAACCTTCTTCTGTCTTGGCAAGACCTGATGGTTTGAACTACAAAATAAACCTAATTCACGGAAAGCGATCTCCGTTGCCGTCGTTCGCATCTTCGACTGAGACCTTCCAACCACTGAAACCTCCATCTCCTCGAAAACCAGAATTCAATTCTACCAGACACGAACACGATACCTTCCAGCAAGACACACAGAGAATTCTAGAGAAGAAGACAGATATATAGCTAGATAGATTTTCTTTTAAAAGCAGATGGATCCAACTAAACAGTAAAACTGATTCGCCAAAATTTAGGAAATCATGAAACTGTCAGAACAAGTCTAAGAGATTGAAAAATGAATATTTCCTAACGAAATCCAAAATAGATAAGCGAAGAGATCTGGAAAAATAGAGAGAATAGCTGGATTCTATGTTCGTTCGTCGAAACCGAAGCCGCGGGAGTCGTTTATTTATAGTACACGTCGGAAATGCCACATGTCGAGTTTAAAGTGGGTGAAATAAGTAAAGACGGTTAATAGTGGCGTCTAAGGAGGATATGGATATTTCCTCCACCTGTGTCACCGGCCACCCTGGACCACCTGTGTCTTTTTTTTTTTTTTTGGACCACCTGTGTCGGGTGGGTGATTATGGATAAGGTCCCACCAAATGAAAATTAAATTCCACGTAAGACTACTCAGCTTCATGGGATTTGGTGGAAATTAGCCACGTCACCATGTGAACATTTTTTATTTTGTGGAAAATGGAAATAGAAAAAAAAATCTTTTATCCACTTTTTATACCAAATAATAGGCAGATGTAACGCTCGATTTCAAATTTGAAAATTTCAAAATAGTTTTGTAATTTTTTTTGTTTTTTCAACTAATTATTTAACGTGTACGTCTACCATTGTAAGCTTTGCACAGCAGATGCTGTTATTTCAAATAATAATAAGGCAAGAAAGCCAACAAGAACAAAATGGCTCCGTAGAGTTTTGGCCACAGATCGATTTTTGTGTAATTAGAAATTTATAATGGGATTTCTTACCGAAAATAAGGAGAAAAAGAAGAATAAAAAAAGTAATTAGATTTGAGAAATCACAGTAAAATGTAAAAATCATTCACTTATTATTGATCAAACCGTTTTATCGAATGGAATCCAAGTCGATTCTAATTATTCTCAAGGAGACATAATCCATATTAATTGGTTCCATTTAATTCTAGAATTGATTCTATTTTATTTTTTTGGAGAAGTTATTCGAGTTTAATCAAGGGGCAGAACTGTCTCTAGCATAAGAGTACAATTTACCAAAGTAAAACATATCGGCAAAATTCTCTGCACTAGTTGAACTTCACCTAAAAGTGGCTGAAACTGGATCTGCAGACTTTGCACGTCTTGAAAATGTCGGCAAACAATTGGTGAAATTCTCCGATTTATCAAGTTTCACTAAAAGGCGAATTGACGAATCTCGCCGGAATGTTGCATCTTGCAAATTACATAAAATTTCGTTTTCCAATACAACTATTGAAGCAACATACAGATTCTACTTCACTATAATAGAGATTTGCTATATCAGGATTTTTTTAATATTTTTAATAGTATATATATCACTTATAATTGATCTGTAGAGAAAGAGACTATATATATATATATATATATATATATTATATATATCGTACATATCACTCAACAAAAGTATGATTGAGTGACACCATCTCTCACTTTTGGTAATATAAATTGCAGGGAAAAAAAGCCCAAAAATGTAAAAAATTACACCTTGTTTTTTATATTTTATATTGTTGAATATTTTATTGTTTAAATGGCATTCTTCCCTTTGACAGTTGAGAGATATCCACAAGACAACAAACAAAAGTCCCATATTTCTGGATTTTTGTTCACGCCTATGTAGAAATCTTCTGCGCAGGCGCGTTTCATCAAAATTGATATTTAATGAATGGGATTTTGTATTTAAAAGTCTTAAATAATTACAATTTATCACCCCTCAAACTTCTTGAATTTGCAAACTCAATCCAGAAACATGGGGAAGCGGCAACTATCCCAAATAGGGTTTTGATTCAAAATGGACGCATCTACGAATTTTCAGTAAAATTTCTTGGATTTTCTCAAACAATGATGAATCTGTAACAGGATAACTTGAAAAGCATCAAAAATTGATGTACCTTTGAGAAATGAATATCATAAGAGGAAGGGTAAGGTTTATCGGGCAGAGATGAAGGGGAAGAGAGTAAGTTGGAAGGGTTAAATTCAACAACTGTGAGAGGTTGAACATACAACAAGAGAAAGCAAAGCGAAGTGATTGACCATTCTCTTTGTCAAAACGACTTCCGGTCACAGAGGAGCAAAGAAACTGAGGTAATGTGGGTAGTCTTTGGCATTTATTAGCACCAATTTCATCACTTATTCTTTCTATTTGCGAATGGGTTTATTCCATTCTCACCAATCATTCAGTTCATCGTTTTGTAGAGTTTTAGGATTCAGTTCATATCTTGCTTTATTGTGAATTCGAGTAAGATGAATCGAAACCTATGGTTGACTTCGAAGAAAATCCAAAGAGACCATCGCTAGGAAAGACGACTCTGAAATTTAGGGTTTCGTTTCATCGAGGATTTCATTTGATCGGAGAATCTGGGTTTAGTTTGTAAATTTAAGAAGTCTGAGGGGTGACAAATTGTAATTATTCAAGACTTTTTAAATACAAAATTCCGTTTATAAATCTCAACCGTTCATCTATTTTTGAACAAAGGTGGCGCACTCTAACACCTGCGTGCAGAGGATATCCGCACAGGCACGAATAAAAATCCCATATTTCCATAGATGTTTATCTAGTAACTAACAAAAGATGATGATGTGTTTACCGAAAAACAAAACAAAAAACAAAAAGTTGATGATGTGTTGAGCGATATGCATTACAATGGATGGGGGAGAGAAAAAGATTAGCCACGTAGGATTAATTTGGCCTTTAGTGACATGGAAAGTAAAAGAACCAGATAAAAGTGATATCTGGCGGTTTTGGTTTCAATCGTGATGGGCTGACGTGTTCCACTTCCACACAAAAAATGAAAAGCCATGGGCCGTTTACCGTTTATTTGTGGTGGAGATTTTATTCTCATCACGAACAGTAAAACGTGTGGACCACGTAAGAGAAAGAGAGAAAAGACAATTCAAAAGCAAGTCAAACACGTGTCTTCATAATAGAGGTTGGTTACAGCATCAGAGTGCGCGCTGAGTCATCGATACGTAACCCCTGAAAACAACCACAACCACTTGGGCTGCGTTTGTTTGCAAAGGTGGGGTGGGAAAAAAGGGGTGGGAAAAAAAAACATATGGGTCCCACATGTAGTGGGGTGAGGGAGAAGAAAAGGAAAGGAAAGGGTTTTGTGGAAAAGTGATGAGGTGGGTCCCACTTTTTACTTTTCCCAACTTTCCCACAAAATCCCATCAAATATGTGGGGTTTTAAAATAGCATGGGGTGGGAAAGTTGAACTGCCACATCAGCAGACAAGGTTCCTTGAATCAAGGAACCTTGTCTCCCACTTTCCCACCCCAAGCAACCAAACACTCTACCATTTTAGGATTTAAAGGAAAAGTAATAAATTTACACATTTTTCAAGAATTTTCCCACCCCTTTTTTCCCACCCCACATTTATTCCAGCAAACAAACGCAGCCTGGGGTTTGGTTTTGTTTTTGTTACCCTTTGTTTGTTTTAACTTTTAAGCACCTTGGATTCTCCCACGTGGGACATCTGTCTTATACTAAATATAATAATAAGAAAGTTCTAAAAATATTATTTAAAAGACTTATCGCCATTAAAACATCTACACTGAGTTTGGCTCAACTCCTTAAAAGAATTTCTTTTTATATTTTAAAATTTTTACCAACTGAAATTCTTTTTCTAAGAATGAGTGACATGATTCATTTACATGTATTTCACATGATTGAATATTGTCACTCTTAGATTAAAATATTTCACATGATCGAATATTGTCACTCATTAAAGATTTATTTAAGGAGAAGATCCAAACCAGATCAGTTAACATCAACACAATACAATTATCAGAAATAAAATTTAACAAAAAGTAGGTTTTTCTTTACAAAGTGGCCACCCAATATTTTAGTTAATAAAATTAGTTAAGTCTAATTTTGTATTTATAGAAGTAATCAAAACAATGATTTTTCATCCCCTTCAACAGTTTTACCCTTAAAATTTTAATTATATTGACACATCAGACAACCAGAAAGGCAATGACAAAAGAAAAAAAAATAATGGGAGAAGTTAGGGATGTAGAGAGTAGATAATGGTTGCTTAATGTGTTGGCATGATTAAAGGGTAAAAACGTCTAAAAGGATGAAAATTCCCTATTTTGATCAGTTTTGTAAACTCACATTTAAAACATTAAGGAGCTACTTTTGTGAAGAAAAAAAATATAAAAGATTACTAATCATGTAATTTTTCCAAGAAACTTGGAGCATTTGATTCATGGCAAAATCTCCTCCAAATGGAGATTCCACTGCATTTAGCATTTGGTTGTTTAGTTGTGGTATGTACGTCCAAAGGTGTCATTCTAAACCGTGATAAAACTCAATAATTACAAGGGAAGAGAAGGAAGAACACCATAAGTGATTACGAAGTTTGTCCAATATAGCCTACATTTCTAGGACTTAAGAGAGAATCCAATTCCAATATGAGAAATGGAAGTCTTACAGATTTAGAGTGAATGAACATAATAAAAAAGGATAATCATGATGAACCAGCCAACTCTGATACCAAATGTCATTCTAAACCGTGATGAAACTCAAGAATTGCAAAAGAAGAGAATGAAGAATACTACAAGTGATTACAAAGTTCAGCCAATATAGCTTACATCTCTGGGACTCAAGAGAGAGTATGATTCCTATATGAGAAGTAGAAGTCTTACAGATTTAGGGTAGAATGAACATAATAGAAATGGGTAATCATGGAAAACCAGCCAGCTCTGATACCAAATGTTGTTCTAAATTGTGATGAAACTCAATAATTGCAAGAGAAGAGAAGGAAGAACACCACAAGTGATTACGCAGTTCGGCCAATATGGCCTACATCTTCGGGACTGAAGAGAGAGTCCGATTCCAATATGAGAAGTAGAAGTCTTACAGATTTAGGGTAAAATGAACATATTAAAAAGGGGTAATCATGGTGAACCAGCCAACACCTCCATCGCTTGAGAACGCACACCAATCACAAGAGAAAAACCCCTCCAGTTGCACCGGTAACACCTTTGTCAGAGTCAAATCGCACAAGAGAGAGGAGAGTGAACAGATCGCGTATGAGAAAACCAAATATGACCTTAAACTCTCAAACCACTTAATAAATATATACGATGACATGAACCAAAACGGTTCAGCCTTAGTTCACCCAAACCAGAAAAGTTATAGATTAACCCTAACAAATCTCCCCCTTAATCTGTAAGCACAATCTGTCACATCCACCCAGCCAGTACCCTACCTAGCATACCCAGGTATGTGATCCACAGTCCCAATGATCAAGTATCGAGCAATCATGCCTCCCACATACGTGATAACACAATCATGAACAATAATATGATCAAGGTCATAGCATATAAACAATGAAATCACGATAAGAATAAGAACAATATAATTAGAGCACGGATATAAAAGATACCAATGTATATAATCAAAAAGGAAGAGAGTAGCAGAAAGTAAATCAAATCATAGTTAAGGTTACAAATCCAAGTCTCGAAAAAAGAAATAAAGAGATGAATATCTAAACAATTATTTCCTCAGTCATATACAAAATGTCTTCATATGTATAAACATAAGAGACAAGGCACGGCCACTCCCACACCAGAGTCGAACTAATCCTGGTATGAAGCGTAATCACCCTCAGGATCTTCACAGTAATCTTTATGGTAGCTAGTACCCGAAGGGTAGTATGCCTCATCAAGGGCCGTCTCGGAGTAGGTGCCATCAAATCCTTCTTGTACTGTGGAATAATCTAACAAAACATTTGCACAGAAAGGAATGAGTTCGAAAGAACTCAGCAAGGCAGTTATCCATAATACATAAGTCACGTGATCCAAAACATAACATGATGCAAGATGATATGAAACAGATGATGCAAATATGATTCTAACTCTATATATGTTAGTCTATATGGTAGACATGCTTTAAGTCATAGCACCATACTTCTTTGGGTAGGTCTCAAATCACTCTTCCCTCAACCATTCCGATATATTGGGTTCTTCGATGGTAATTAGGTCCTGCATCCCTAGGGACAATCCATGGCTGGGGTTTAAGTCACCGCTCTCTCACATCACCATTGGTATAAGTATTGACGCATGTCACGGTAAAGCCTAGCCCAATGCAAGTCATCTACTCAATCTTATCATGTCAGATCCGGATACTTTTCATATGGCTACAACCAACTCGGTTCAGTATCTTTTACACTAGAGTCACGTATCATATGGTTACAACCAACTCGGACTACGGACTCATCAACCCTATTGGTCATCCACAAATAATAGACGGGAAGCTCTCACGTCTTCTCACGGGTTGGTTACCGGTCTTGAGCACCCGTGAGCCCAAGTCTAGCTATTCGCAACCTTACCAATAAATGGCCTCAATGAGTATCTGTAATGCGATCTATGTCCTCTCACGGGTTGGTTACCAGTCTTGAGTTCCCATAAAATCACATTACTACAACGGGTCGTTCGGTCTCAATACCCTTCCAATTCGGGTTTGATACAACAAGGACATCCTAGCCAACACCACTAGACAAGTCCTATATATGACATCCAATAATCCAGGAAAGCGTTGACGGGCATCTTCGGAGAACATCCATACTATTCCCTCCGATGTCCAAGGACATAAATATCAATAGGACATTCCCCAATCCCAAATCGTACTTATCCAATCACATTCTCAATTTCACCATATCATACATAAATGAAATTCATCATATTGAAAAGTAAATCATAACATCAATAAGTATATAAACACAGTACTATTGTCGCTTTGACCCGTTATACGTCCCAGGAATCTCGGACTCGTGCACATCTACTGATAGCCGTTGTTTCTTCCTAAATACGCCATATTTGAACCCGGTTGATTCGCGTCTGAATCGGTCGGTTCATCCCCCACCGAGGTCGAGGGTTGAACCTCGGGCGAAACCGGTTCAATGATATTTTTCCCATATCAAGTAGTTTAGGGTTTAAACTAAAAAAATGTTTTCAGAATTGTAGTTTAGGATTTTAGAAAGATATTTAACAGTAAAAGTCAAATTTTACCAAGAAATTAACAAAAGTGAGGTGTTTTACATATTTGTTAGGTAAAAGGGGAGGTAAGGTAAATGACATTATCCAACTAAGAGGGGCCTAACTGCTATTTGTTCTACTAAGAGGGGTGATATACCTTTTTAATTTGAAATGACGTTGAAATGGTTTGATTTGGGGTTGAAAATGGCCTTGTAACGGATCGAATCAAACTCAAACTATAAGCCCAAACCAAACCCAACCCGAAATCAAAATTGATTGGGTTTGGTACTTTAACCCGAAACAAGAAAACTCAAACCAAAACCGGTCCAGACCAAAGCCTTAACACCCCTAAATTGAATACAAACTAAGATGTACTGATCGACCTACGTATGCTTAATTGCTCATCTTCCTTTAAACCAAATGTTAAGAATGGTAGGATGTTTTTCCACTTACTTCGAGTCTCTGAACCGGCGTCCCGGCTCATTTACAAATCGAGTTAATAAAATGCAATAAACCAAACATGGAACTTAACATTGAAAAGATTTCATGGTCAGGATCCCAGAAGAAAAATCAGAAAAGCACACTCTAAATTATTTTAGGGTTATGTTCTTGGTTCGATGAATGAACCATACATGTTGATGTTGGTAAAGAAAAAAAACATAATCTCCACCATAGTTGTTGCTTGTTAAAGCTTCAAAAACGAGGAGGACCAAAAGGAGGAGGGCCGGGCGGACCGGGTGGACCACCAAAAAATGGTCCACAGCACTCTTGGAAGATGCAGCAACAACACAACACGTAGAAACTGCAACCATAAACAACAATGAGAAAAGAAAGAAAGAAACCCAGAGAGAAAGAAAGATATCTGAATCAGTAAAGCATTTCATTTATCAGAGAAGTAGAAGAGACTTGCCATGAAGACACCAGTCGACAGATTCCACCGAAGAGAAACTCAAAACAGTTGCAGGGAGGAGGAGGGCCTCCTGGCCCTGGTGGTGGCGGTCCCCATCGCATTTTTGTTACTCTTTCTCTGTGTTCTCACTGACCAGACTTGTTACCTGAGATCTCAAATCAAATGTTCATGACAGGGGCATACATGAAGGGAAGGAGACACTTGTGAAGCAAAGCAGTGTTGCTAACTTTATATAGAGAGAAGGGCCTTCTGGGTGAGTGTCCAAAATTTTCAAAGCCAGTGAAGTGAAGTGGGTGCATGGAGCATTCATTATGGGAAAGAGTGTTGGAATGGTAGAGGAGCTAGCTAATTAAGAAGAAGTAGCTTGAGATCAACATCACATGTAATGCTCTTCGTCAACACCTACCATTCAAATTTCAAAATTCTATTACTTCATTAATAGGGAACTGCTTCTCTGCCTTCACAACTAAGGAAACTTCTTTAACCCCTAAGATAACTCCTTCACAGACAATCCTTAAGTAACAGCCCAACCCTTTCAGTGTTTTTGTTTTCTAGGGCATTCTCAGCCCTAATGCACTCGGAAATTGCTTGGATGCTGCACAATTAATGCGCAGCACCTGCAGGCTGCAGCGAATGGTCGAGATCAAAATCTCGACTTTCCATTTCTAAAAAATGTGTTTCATACTTTTGAAAAACGGACGGTCGAGATGTCAATCTCGACCTTGACCATTTGCAGCACTGAAGTCGAGCCCAATAGACTCGGAAGAACCTGGCCTAGTTTGACTCATCCAGGTTGTTCTTATATACGAATGTCGCCAAACAAATTTTGAAGTATTTGTATCATATATTGTATTGTACTGGCCAATGCATTTTTTGTGCTATCTAGTGCGCATGCTTTGGAAGAAAGAAAAAAAAGAGAGAGCATGAAAATAAATTTTAATATAAATGCATACTCACTAGCGTCACATATCATATCGTATTTTATTATTTTTTGGATAGTATCAATAGATATAAATTTCGTGTTAGACTAGCTTTCTCTTTTATGACATCCTCGTCAAATACAATTAATTTCCACATGCAGATTATGTTTGAACAACCAAGAAAAAGGTGGAATAAAAAATATAATAACACAAGTAATACGATGATGCATTCATTAGTTTATATATTTTTGGTCAAAACAATTTAGTTTTTGTGTCAAGCCCTCTTTCAAATCACTTGAACTTTATGTATTGAGATTGCGGCTTACATAAATTTTGAGAACCCTTGTTGTAGATATTTTCTCATCAAAACACAAGGAAAACAATTTTTTTTTTTTTTTTTACAAAGGCGCTTTTATATATAGGGGATAGGGATATTATATTGTCGCCGGTAGGGGTTGAACCCACGACCTCTCCACTGAGAAGTCAAGTTCCTAATTATCCTATTACCCCTCCGTTGAGAAGTCAAGAAAACAATGTTGTGTTTGGAGGAGTTTCACGATGGGCTTTCTTTTAAGAATGATCCTTCTATATATGAACATTTGGTTTGAGACCTTGGACCCAAGTAAATCAACGGACCAGCACCTCTGATGCGGCCTTGGTTCATGGGGTTCATATGGCACTTTTTGGCAAGGCACTTCTCAACAGAGAACTTGCTAAAAAGAGCATCTCCTATGCTGGCAGCCAGCTGTCATGAGGGACTTTCGGATGACTTCTCAGTGAACTCCCGACAAGCTACATCTAGGATAAAGTAGCTTTGCCAGAGGATTATGAATATCTCTCTCCATACGTCAATCAACGCATTAATTTCAGTATTTAAGGCACTGAGATTCATTAAACGCTCATTGACGACCAGAAAAATTCTCATTCGCTTAAGGCTTCCTCGAGTATTGTACCATACTGTTTTGTCTGCCGAAGATTGGACTTGCTGTCACATCAACATAAATCTAATCGTCTTTTAGTGGGATTATGTCTTGAGGCTTCTTCGGAAAGTTTGGGCACTTAGCTTGCTGATCAAGGAACACATCTAATGACATCGCCACCCTCTTTCTGGGATCAAGAAATCCAAGGGCTACGATACATCTTCATCACCCTAGAGGTATGAGCGTGATATATATCTTAATTAACTCTAGTTATTACTCTCCTGCAACTACCCAAGAAGACATTCTCTCTTCGTCTTCTGAGAGCATTTACTCCTCTCCACGAGAATTTGTGCTCTTCAGGATCTAACTTAATCATTGGATGTGGCTTCCCACCATGGTATACTATGTCGGTGATATATCGCCGACACAGGGCGATATATCGCTGTGTCGCTGGGGGGCGACACGACTCCCCCCAGCGACACGATATTTACAATATATCGGCGATATATCACCTTGTGTCAACGATATATCTCCGAAATGTTGATATATCGCTGAAAAATTGGTGATATATCACTACATTCGCATATATAACAGTATTTCATTCGTTTTTCGCTGATTTTTCGCTCTATTTTTGCCAAAGTGACATAGGACCTCTACAAGGCTCCGGGAGCGGGACCCCGTATCCGTCGACAACAATATGTGAAGCATGAGCCATACTCAACATAATTGTATAATGAATTGTAAACTTTAGTACATATATTTACTAGTTGTGTATTTGTGTTCTAGTTACATATTTACATTAGTTTATATGAATTTTCCAAACTTCAAGTTTTGCCCGCATATAGCCGGACATGTGCTAATTATAAACTTTAGATTATGTGATGTTTTAGGTCAAAATAACACTCCCAATGTGTTTATTGGCCTCAAATTAGACTACACGTCAAATTTCATGTCAAAATGACCTAAAATACCCTTCAAAACAAGAAAATCAAACCCTTGCCAAAAGTTGGCCAAAATTTGGCAACATGTCGCCGTGTCGCCATGGTCCGACACAGCACACGACCGACATGTCAGACCATGCTTCCCACGCTCACTTTTGTTGTTCCTCAGAAAATAGGTTTGGTCTTAAAACGAACCAGTCAGCCTATAGTCAGATTTTGGAGCAACAACTCCCGTTTTTTAATATGGTACATATATAACTGCCATTATTCTTCTTCATATGTTACTACCATTTATTCTTCTCACAATCGTCCGATTTATTTTTGAATACATGGCCAACTCCTAACCGTTTAGTAGCAAGGTGCAACTACTGCAGCAAATAAAAATCCCTAACTCTTCATCATATTCAATAGTAGATCTACCTATACTTCTGAAAACGCTTTTAGAATGAATTCATCAAATGATTCAAAAACATTTATTAACACATAAAAAATCAGCTTGAAGTGAAAAACATGTGTTTCAACAAAGAAGCCACCAGGACCCCAAGAACCTCCACCCCAACCAGGTTATGGTCCTCCACCCCATCCACGCGGAGGCCCCGGACCTCCTGGACAACCCCAGCCACCACCCGGACCTCCTCCTCCTCCTCCAGGATCCATTCTTATCTCAGCTTATTAGCAGCACAATCACCACAGGAAGTATTGGGTTTCTGAGTACAGAAGCACAAAGGAAAATTGAGCATAGACACACCTTAAGTAGCCAGAGATCTGACAAGTCTGAACACACAGAAAGATATATCATACCCGTGCAGCGGTTTTACATAGCATGTCCCTTTTCTTAGCCTTCACTGTGTATTTTCTCTTCCAACGACTGGTCAATTACATAATCAATAACATAAAACAGTTGGACCAGAGCTATTGTGCACAAATATGCCCCTTTTTTTGGATAAAAAATCTAATTTTAAATTTAACTGTGAAGTCTTATTTAATCTTAACAAGCTCTGTCAACCAACTGAGAAGACTTTGAATTATGCTTAAAATATCAACAAGTCATAGAGTTAGTGAAGAAATTTCTCTTTCAAACAAATTTAACTTCACCATTAGAAATTCTCTTTCAAACAAATGATCCAAACCTCATTGTAATTCAATTTCTAGCTTAGAATTAATTGAATTATGGGACTCAATTTTAGGATTGAACCGAATTAGTGCATTAATGACCCAAACCGGATCAACTTCAGGTTAATTAGCCCAGGGTGCAAGTTGAATATTGAAAAAACTTAATTGGTTTCGAACTAGTTTGGTCCAACTCATTAGTAACCCACCAGTTCAATATAAGGGATAATTACTATTGTCCCCTTGTACTTTGGTTTTATTACTAATCAAACCTCTTTCTTTATGAAATTACTGTTGCCCCCTTCACTTCTAACGGTGTTAAGTGGTTGTTAACATCAAATATGTAATGTCTATTTTGCCCTTCATTAAAATTAAGAAGTTAAAAAATATGACATTACCGTCATTTTTAGAAACTATATTGAATGTCAATTATATCATTAAAATCTTATATTTTACAATAAATTTTGACTTTGGTGGGACCACACACTTTGTACAATGGTTAGCATATATTTGGAGATTTTCAATTTCCAACTTTGAATTACATTTGATATTTCCTAATATTTTAGTTTCTATTTTAAGTTTTATTTAATCACATATTTCCTTTATTCGGCGATTTCTTTTTAGAGAAGAAAAATCAAGTCTTTTCTTTATTTGGTAGTTTCTTTTTAAAAAAGAAATTTTAATTTAAAGTTAATTTTTCTCCATAGTTAATTAAGGATAGTATTATAACTTGCAAAAGAGTAAATAAGTAATGAGATAATTGTAAGGTTATTTTTGGGTTTTTGAAATAATATATAAATGCCACATCATCAGTGAACTAACTGAGCTTAACGGAAGGGGGCATTAGTAATTTTAGACAAAGTTAAAGGTTGGATTAGCAATTTTAAAAAGTAGAGAGGATAAAGAAGTAATAAAATCAGAGTACAAGGGGCAACAGTAATTATCCCTTAATATAATTTGATTTGTAGAGGTTGGTAAATTTGGACCTTAGGCCCCAAAAAGCAAAATCCAAAACCGAAGTATAATTTTTAATTTGGAACGGCTGAAATGGTTTGATTATGGTCTTTTAACTAGGGGTGTAAACGAACCAAATTCTGATCAAATAGTGGTAATACCATATCCGCATCCTATTATATTTAGACGGATTCGAATAATATACTAGCAGTTTTAAGACAGATTCAGTCCGGATTCAGAGCATATGGAAAGAACAACAAAAAAAACACAGGAAGCAAAACCCAAGAATAAAACCCACAATATGACCACAGATAGTGGTGGTGAAAACTCGTAGGGTTTGGGAAATTTGGAGATTTGAGTCCAATAAAATTAGGTAATTGATTTTATGAACTCCAAAAATTTTAAAACTTAGAATATAAAAATAAAATTTTTTATATATATCCCACAGTCTCTTACAATCATCCGATTTATTTTTAAATACATGGCCAAATCCTAACCGTTAACAACCGACTGCATCTACTGCAACAAATAAAAATCCCCAACTCTTCATCATATTCAATCTCAGTGGATCTACCTATACTACTAAGAAAAGCTTTTAGAATGCATTCATCAAATGGTTCGAAAACATTTATTAATACATAAAACATTACCTAGAAGTGAAAAACATGTGTTTCAACAAAGAAAAACTACCAAACACCGCCAAGAAGAACCAATTGTACCACCTTGACCCTACAATTTTAAGGAGACAGATATAATTTATTTCCCATCATCTACCTTCTTGTATCAACATCCACTTCCAATCATTTCTCTTCAGATATCATTTTACTGCATAATAACATAATACCATGTCTCTGTAGGTACTATTTCAGAAGATCGAGAGTGAAAGTTGAGCACGGAAGGCAGCAATTGACAGAGCCCATGAAGATCACCGTAAAAGTGGAAAAAGAATATATGAGAAATGGCCAAAAAGGTAGCAGATACTCTGTCATGACAACCTAAGACTCATCTGCAGCGAATAAATCAAGCATATCAATAGGGACGACCAGGGCCACCAGGCGGGCCTCCACCACAGCAGTCTCTCAGCAGCCAGCAACAGCACATGAAGTCCAAGCTGCAAAATCACCCAAATGAAAGAGAATCAATCAAATGGATTAGTGACTTTGGTTTTGGAGGGGGGGGGGGGGGAGGAGAAAATCCTACTGAAAGGATCAAACCAAGCAAAATTCATTCTAACTCACCAAGAATACATGAAATTCCCAAAGCCACCGAAGAAGCCACCAGGACCCCAAGGACCTCCACCCCAACCCCAACCCCAACCAGGTCCTGGTCCTCCACCCCATCCACCAGGGCCTCCCGGACCTCCCGGTCCACCCCAGCCACCACCCGGACCTCCAGGTCCACCCCAGCCACCCCCAGGACCTCCAGGTCCACCCCAGCCACCCCCCGGACCTCCTGGTCCACCCCAGCCACCACCTGGACCTCCTCCTCCTCCTCCCCCTCCTGGACCTCCAGGACCCATTCTTATCTGAGCTTATCAGCAACACAATCACCACAGGGAGTATTGGATTCGTAAGTAAAGAAGCATAAAGGAAAATTGAGCATAGACACACCTTAAGTAGCCTGAGATCTGAGAAGTCTGAACACACAGAGATATCATACCCGTGCAGCGGTTTTACATAGGTGTACACGGCATGCCCCTTTTCTTAGCCTTCAAGTAGACTCTGTCCATCTTCTCTTCCAACAACTGGTCAATAATATAAAACAGTTGGACCTGAGCTTCTTTGACGACCACACCCAGAACTACTCTTCTCGTTTCAACTAACCTTCAAATTACCTCAACTTCCTTTAAAATCTAAACAGCATTAACAACTCACCAATTTTCCAGCTGGGTTGGGGGCAGGTGTTGTAGGAAGAAGGCACTATGGTCAACAGAGGATAACCTTAAATATCATGAGAAGGATACTTTGGGTTCAAAAAAATATATCAAAGGCTAATGTCATCATTAACCGCACTTTTCACGAACTGCATACAAGTCACCATTAACCGCACTTTTCACGAACTGCGTACAGTTGGGTAGTGTCATTGTTCAATATGTAGGGGTAGGTGTTGAAATTAAAGCAAAGTTCAGGGAAGGGAAATATGGTTTCCACTAAAACATAAGTACATACAGGGTTAAAATGATTTAAGAGGCAGATAGTGTATCTTGGAAACCATAATTTAGATGCCAAAGATCTGCCGAGGAACCACAGCCGATAAAGCAACAAAGTTTCCCAACCAAAATTAAGCAGGCTGGGTTGTCTTGCATCAACTCAGTAGACTGAGACTAACAAGCATGTCACAGTGCCCTGCTCCCTCCCTGGAACCCCTCTTCTCAGTCACTCAAAAGAATATATGAAATACACCATCTAAAGCCATTGATTTTTGTCCTGATGAGGTTTCACCCCTCCAAGACTTAACATGATGCTGGAAAATTGGACGAATGAAATGATGAAGTGTTATCGTTAGACATTGACAACATATGTGATAGATAGTACAAAACCAAACATACAAACATAGGTTTCAAATCAAATCGAAAATACAACAATGTTCCAACAATAATATCAGATAGGGAAAACCAAGACTCAGATAAGGAGGTACCCATACACAGTATATAGTAGTACAAAAACAGCATTTTCCTATCACTATTTTTCTTCAGGGGGGAGGGGGTAGAAGAAAGTCTATATATGATAAAGCCTGATGCCAGAATAACAGCGCTCAATAACCAGGGGTTAGGATCGGCAATTGGCAATTACATCCAAAACTCATCGGCCCTCCTAGACAAGGAATCCACAGTAAGGTTCAACTCTCTTGAAATATGAAAAGAAGCATGAAACTGACAACTTAAGAGCTGAATCTAAAATATCTGGCACCATACCCTGAACCTCAGATTCTATCATATGTGTAGCTCCATGTCCAATTCAGCAATGACATATTGTAGTGCTAGAAAAAAGCATTCTATCATCCCAGCTCAAAGTGTAAGGGCCTCTTCCAGTAGCACAGAATTAGTAAACATTAAGCTCAGAGAAAGCTGAAACAGATGCGCCATTGACATCTCTAATTATGTACCCAATCAACCACTCTTTCGCTCTTAGTATTCAGATCTGAGTTGAATATGAAAAATGAGGACCTGGTGGTCTCCAGCCTGAGGAAGATAGCAGGTATGTTTGTATCATTGGGCTTTGCTGTTGTAGTTGGGTGGGCTGAAAATTGCAGAATTCCATGAAATCCTTTTCAGCTAGTCTATAGTCTCAATGTGACATCATGAACCATTTTTAGAAAAACAAAAAAGCTTCCATCAAGATTCCTAGCTAAAAATCTCTTCTTTTTATCATTGTATGGAAGGGAGATGCAACCAACCAACCATCCATAGATAAAGAAAGAAACATGTAACACAGAGATAAAGCATCAGATTAGCATTTTGGCACATTCTCCCTCACCACCAACAACCCAGGTATGAATATACCTCGGTGCGCAAATGTTGTAGAGGTTCATGGCTGATATTGTTGTCCTTGGGAAACAGTGTTTACAAGAATAAAGTCAACTCAGTTAAAATGCCAGGAATTGAATGGTAACTGAGTTATTCCATTACAATTAGCAGCAAGAAGATGAGAGAAACGAAAGTGGAAAAAAGAGAGGGAATTGGTTTGTAAGCAAGTCTCTTATAACCCTATGGCATCTTTACATGTCACAGAGTTAGAAATTGGAAGATACAGAAGCATGGATAAAGAAAGAACACATGTAAACATAGAGATAAAGCCTCAGATTAGCATTTTGGCACATTCTTCCTCACCACCAACAACCCAGGTACGAATATACCTTGGTGCGCAAATGTTGTTGAGGTTCATGCCTAATGTTGTCGTCCTCAGCAAACAGTATTTACAAGAATAAAGGCTACTCAATTAAAGTGTCAGGAATTGAACAATAACTGAGTTATTCCATTACATAAGATGAGAGACAAGAAAGTGGAAAAAGAAGACTTGGTTCCTAAGCAAGTCTCTTATAACTCTATGGCATCTTTACATGTTACACAGTTAGAAATTGGAAGATAGAGAAGCATGGATAAAGAAAAGAAACATGTAAACATAGAGATAAAGCCTCAGATTAGCATTTTGGCACGTTCTTCCTCACCACCAACAACCCAGGTATGAATATACCTTGGTGCGCAAATGTTGCTGAGGTTCATGCCTAATGTTGTCGTCCTCGGCAAACAGTGTTTTACAAGCATAAAAGCTATTGGATTTAAATGCCAGGAACTGAACGTAACTCAGTTATTCCATTTAGCAGCAATAAGATGAGAGAAATGAAAAGAGAAGATAAAGATGAATTGGTTAGTAAGCAAGTTCTTATAACCCTATAGCATCTTTACATGTTCTACAGTTAGAAATTGGAAGATACAGAATCATCAAGAGCAAAGAAACATCAGCCATTTTCGATCCACAAAAATAATCACGCATTCAAATAATTTTCGTATTATCAAAAATGGTTATGAAAACTGTACAGACGAACACTCCTCAAAATATCAAATACTGGTAAATAAACAAATTACAGATTTAACTAAAGATCTACAATTCTGAAATCTGATAATTGAAAAGTAGCAACTACATGACCTATTTTCCAGTTCTGGAGTCACAAGTATGTCAAAAATCCAGTCGAAAACTGATAAGGAATATCAACGATTTCTCCTTCCTGAGAAAGAAAAAACACAATAGAAGGTTAAAAACAACAAATCGAAACAAAATTACAATCTCATGCGGAAGAGAGACAGAACAATAAATTTCTTCCGAAAAACACTGACCGGAACTGAGTTTCAAGTCCACATGATTCTGTAGCTTTCTGGAAACCTAAAATTCAATTTCAAGTTTACATGATTCGCAACGACAATTCAGCAGCTGAGGCCCGTAGGTAACCCTAACGCTAGAGTCCAAAGCCTAATGACTCGAAATAAGCAAAGCACAAGAAGGAACATAAGTTGGGCCTTGCAGAGATAGGTGTTGGGCCCAACCCGATTTGCAACTGATCTCATTGGGCTCGATCTTTCAAGATATGGTCCAGTGATGCAAGCCCACTATTTTATTCTGTTTAGCATCTAAGCTATCAAATTGAAAAAAATTTAGGTTTAAAAATGAAAATCAAGATCACTACCTTTTTTTTTTTTTCGTAAATCAAGATCACTACTTAGGGGCATGGTTTTAGGATATGGTATCAGTTAATATAGGATCAAAAACATGGGTGGGATGCATTATTACCTAACTAGGAAGAGAGTAATGAGCAATTAGGAGCCGTATAAATAAAACAAGTGTAGCAGAGATGAGGATGTTGAGGAGGAGGTGTAGCATGACTATGAGAGACAAAGTAAGGAACGATCGTATTGGGTCCAACTTGAATGCTACAACAATTCAAAACAGGCTAAGAGAGTGACATTTGAGGTGTGGTATGGGAATGTCCAACGCAGACTGATAGAGGCTCTATAAGAAAAAGTGATCAGATCGAGTTAGATGGAACTAAAAGAGGTAGGGGTAGGCTTAAATTGACAATTGAAGAAGTAGTAAGAAAATGATACGTTTGTACTAGGATTAGATGCCCATATGAGTGTTGCTAGAGCTGCCTGGAGGACGAGGACACGTGCGGCTAATCCCATGTAAAGAGATAGTCATTATGTTTTTCTAACGAGTTAAAGATTATAATATTAATGGGCTTATACAAAATATAGAGTCAGGATGGCCGAGTGGTCTAAGGTGCTAGACTTAAGTTCTAATCCTTCGTGAGAAGGCCTGGGTTCCAATTTAATTTTTTTTTTCAATCAAAATACATTTTTCGTCAAAAGATTATTTTATTTACTTATTAAATTTAGATAAAGTTATGGTTGTTGTTGTTGAAGAGAGTTCACATAAGGTTAGAATTCTATTCTCGTATGATTTCCCCTATTTGCTAGTCTTCGTACATTGATATCTGCAAGTTGATTTTCCCTTCTTACAACAAGATGATGCATATCGGCTTCTCTCTTCTCTTCAATGGACAATTCTGGAGATTTATAACACTTGTATTAGACTAGAATGATTGACCTACCATCCTATCCAATCCTCACGAGAAAAACAACATCATATTGTATTTGACTTGAGTATTGCAACAATTCAAGACAAGCTAAGAGAGTGTTGCTTGAGAATGTCTAACGCAAACTATTAGAAGCACTATAGAAAAAGTGATCCAACCCTATTGGATTGATCTAAAATATGTATGGATAAGCTTAAATTGACAATTATAGTAAGTAAAGAATATGTTTGTGACAAGACTAGACGCCCATGTGAGTGTTTATAGATTTGTTTGGAGGTTGAAGACACGCAGCTGATCCCATGTAAAGAGATGTTCTTGGAATGCTACTTTGACTTTTTAAATCCTACTTATTTCTGTTTACACTTAAAATTTCTAGTGTTATTTCTCTTATCTCTTCTATGTTTTTCTAACAAGTTAAACATTATAAAACTAGTGTAGGAATCTTATAAAACATTTAGTCAGGATGGCCGAGTGGTCTAAGGCGCCAGACTCAAGTTCTGGTCTTCGTGAGAGGGCGTGGGTTCAAATCCCACTTCTGACATTTTATTTTTTTAAATCAAATACATATTTTACCTATTGAATTGGGATAAGGTTGTGGTGGTTGTTGAAGAGAGTTCACATAAGGTTATGAGCAAGGTTTAAAGTATTTATATACTTGCTCCATATTTGACCCAATTGATACGATACATTTCGATACGTCTTTCCATTGAATTACACAAAAATACATTAGCTAGAGCGATACAATACTCGATACAGGACGATACGTCTCTTAAAATCACCTGACTGATACGATACTCGATACCGATACTTTAAACCTTGGTTATGAGAGTCATATTTTAATATAACTTCCCCTCTACTAGTCTTCTTACATTGATATATACAAACTGATTTTCAATTCTTACTACAAGATGATACATATCAGTTTCTCTGCTAGATAGAGGCCCTTGTCATCCATATGAAATGAAGGAGGAGATCTCTAACTAGATTTTGGTTCAACATCAAGCCCAAGAGACTAACAATCATTTTGGCCCATGGGCCACCAACATGAGATACAACCATATGAAGAAACATCCATAGTCCCAAATGATTGAGGTAGGGCTATACCTCTGTTACTCCTAATGTCTCAAAAAATTAAGGAAAAATATTCCTTGCTGCCCATGCATGAAAGTTTTTTTTTTTCCTCACTTTGAAATATCCTAAATTACAAGGACAATTTTATGTATAAATAGCGCAAAATGAGCACGTATTTCGACCATCAAGACTTTGCCTCAAACTCTTCTCCCGTACTTTCTTTTGAGTTTAAAACCGGTGAGGAAAGCCCTTAAGAAAACTATAATCATGGCACAACATCCTCCCCACCCTATCCATTACCATTCCCCACAAAAATAAAATCCACTAGTGGAATTCCATTTCCTTCATCTTATCTATATTTCTATATTATTTTCTTTTCTTTTATATGATAAGTTGACCAAAACCTAACATCAACCATAACAGCATAGAAAGAAGCAAAAGGAAAAGAAAGAATCACGTAAACTCGAAGCTTTATCAGCTTTTCTACACGCAACTATTGATGGGGAAATGAAGAAGAAGGTTTCTCAAATTTACTTTAAAAGTTCCTTTCCATCAAAATCACTTCTTTTTTTTCTTCTTCTTTTTTTGAAAAAAGAAGATGAATCTCTTTCCCACACACCCATAAGACTATAAGAGAGACTTCACTAAAGTCAAGTGAAAAAACCATGTAAATAAGCTACTTAATCTGCATAGCCGTTCTGGAAAACTATTTGATTCCGTTGATCAATTAGGAAATTGCGACTAAACCCATGTATGTGCAGCGTAGGCTCCCTCAATCAACATTAAAACTAGACATTTTTCTTCGTATTTAAATCCTCTATCTACGTGGATAGAGGATTTCACTCCCCTTATATCTCCTTTACATGTATAAAAGGAGAATCTACCTCTAGTATATTTGATTAATACTCAAAAGTAAATCTTCCTTCAACATATATGATAGATAAGTATGAAGAAAACACAATTCTCTACCCCTACATGTAGAAGATCCAAACTCCTAATTCTTCTAAATCGTTTCAGCGTTTTTCAAAGGTAATTTTCAATTGTAAAATAAATATTTGTTTATTTTTCTTTTTTTTTAAAGAAAATGGATGTCAATTCATCAGCAATTGAATTTTTCTCATAGCTGATCTGTCGAGTGGTTAAGAAAACGCAAGATTTTTTGTCTACATGAATCTTTCCTTTCAGACTTTTCCAACCCCTTACAAAAGTATTAAAGAAACAAAAGGAGTGGTTGGGTGTGACTATGACCCATTTGCCTCTAAATTTCTCTTATCTTTTGTTTCAAAATTTAATTAAATTTTAAATGTCAACTGGTTGGTTTTATTTTATTTGATTTGGTTCAATTTGGATTGGTTTTATAAGATGGTTGGGTTAGACCATGTCGAGCCAGGCCGATCTTACTCAACCATTCAACCCTAATTCAACCAAAGCAAAATTTTGAATCCAAACCCTACTTGGGCTCAAAGGTGAGTTATAACAAACCCAAGCCATCAGAGCCAAATTTACATCCTTATTTTCTTAGAACACGAAAAAGAATGTTTACATGTAACCCTCCATAGACCTTGCTAAAGTGCTCATGGGTACCAAAGTAATTTTAGATCAACCAAAGTGAATAAATCATTAAACCAATTTGAATTTGAATAGACGTACATCACAATTCTTCAAGTGACAAGGTAGGATGCGTGGAAATTTTATCCATTCTAAAATGGACCGTCCAGATCTTTGTAGATGTATGATATGCGTCTCAACATCACATCAAATGGTTGAAATCCATTTATAAGTCACATCAAAGAGTTACGATTAAATTTTTTTAAAAAAATTATATGACTTATAAATGGACTTCAATCTTTTGATGTAATGTTAGAACATACGTCACACATTTACATGGTTTATTTTCTTATCGAAATGGACAGGATATTTGGGATGCGTGCTCCCTCAGGAGTTGTGTTTGGTTTTCTTTGAAATGAGAAGAAAAGAAAATTGATTCCAAACGCACCATCAGACCAATTTTAAAAAAGTAATTTGGTTTCTTTCACTCATCATAGATTGAGTGTAGATTAAGATCTCCACTTCCAATCAAACATGAGTCATCTCACTTAGCCGTGTTTGGAAGTTTGGCTATAATAAAGCACTTTGTAGTTTTGGATAAACATGAGAAGCCATTATCAAAAATGTCAATTGTTGTTATTCACTTTAAACATCTTTAATCAATTATTCAAGAATTTGTTTTGGTTTGATTTTGACACCTCAAATTTAAACTATTTTATTGTTATTTTTATACTCTAATAAATTTCTACTTTTTTAGGCTATCATCTAGAGGTTATCATCTAGATTTGTTATCATCAATCCAATCATGCCCTTAAAACCTGAAAATAAGGCATGGTGGATATAGGCTTTTTAAGTGTGCCAATTTAGAATCATTTCTATCAATAACAGCCAATGGGTTTTCATCAGGAGAAACTTGGTCAAAGACTAAGAAACCCACATTGAAATCCTATGAGTTTGGAAAATAAAGATTGATAAAGTTCTCTTAACAATTAAAATAATTTACTTATGCTCCCTCATTATTAGAGAATAGTAAATATTATTGTAATTAGCCGTGGTGTGCAAACGGTGGAGCAAGTGACTCGTGGAATCATTAGCACTTCGTTTAGGAGGATTTCAGTGGTGAAAGACCGGGTGAGAGGCTTTTATTGTTCAACGTGCGGATCAATTAGACTAGTTCAACTTTGATTTATGGAGGATTTCTTAGTGGTTGAAAGTAGCGGTGTGCTCCCACCGTTAGATGCATTTGGTAGGTTTACCCCCCCCCGGGGCCCCCCCCCCCCCCGAGCCCCCCCCCCCCCGCGCGCGCTTCCCCCCCCATCGGCGCGGGTTGCTTTCTTGATCGTTCAAACATTACTTGTTGGTGTGCTGCCTTTTTTGAATGTTATGTCCCGATTGGATGTGGCCCCACTGGGCGTAACATGATGAAAGCGGGTAAGAGATGCCCAACGGATTTGATGATCAATTCGGGTTATACCTCCGTCACAAACATTACTTGTTCCTTTAATTACTCAGCCTCATTGGCCGGTTAGGTGGTTGTGAATAGTGATGGGCTAGTGTCTAACAACAAGAGAGGGTATGGGGCGATTGGAAGGGATCACATAGGAAAAATCATCTTTGCACTTGCAGCTGGTTCATTGGAAGACAACATTCTTATATGTGAACTGCAAGGGATGAGAGCAGACTTGTTAGAGACTGTAAGGTGTGGCTTTAGCATGGTGGAGCTTCGATGTGATTCTCTCAATGCTGTTCAAGTTGTGAATGGAGAGACCAACCTTCCCTGGTATATTATGGGAATTGTGGAGGATATTTGGAGGTTGAAAGATGAGTTGACTCATCTTCGGGTGATTCATCGGAGTTTGTAAGACCAATCGGTGTGCTGATTATTCGACAAGCTTGATTTTGGTTCCGGTGAAGATTCAGTTAGATACGAATATTTTGTCCAACAAACTTCATGGAATGGTTTGTGAAGAAATGGAGGATAGACGTTCTTCCGTTATTAGCTTTGTATTATCTTAATATTTTATTAATATAATATTATCGCCTTGGTCCAAAAAAATTGTATACCTGTACCTACATTTATATATTTATGTACCTACATATTTATATATATATATATATATTATGATAGACCTGTATTAGATAACCATCTAGTTTACTCAAACATGGTATCAGTCGCTTGGGTCTAACCCTGGTTTGTTTTACTTGTTCTAGTTCAAAGAATTGAATCTTCTTAACTCTTCTTAGTTTTTCAAGGTAACCATCTAGTTTACTCAAACATCAATTTTTATTTTATTATAAATTATCTAAAAAAGAAAACCAAATAAATTAAAATTCTCTATAAGTGAGCAAAAATACTAGAATTTCAGTTGTATAATAAAAATTATTTTTCCTACCCAAAAATGATTTAAAAGAAAAAAAAACTTATTTGCTAACTATTTCTTGAAATCAATTCGAATTGAAGTAAGAATCATATGAAAGAAAATCTAAAATTTTTCCTAAAATTATGCTGTCCCTTTATGAGGTTTTTCATTGTTTTGTCTTTTTGTCATAAGATACAAAAAGAATTTCTCTCCTCAGACAAGGCATGTGAGGAAAGGACTTTTTGTCTCTCCACAAATCTTCTATCTCATCTCATCTGATGTGTGACAAATATCTTGAGTAGACCAGGCAAGGTTATTTGATTTGACAAAAACATAAATCCTGAGCTTCTTAATTATTGTTATATATAATGTTAATTTATGACCTAAATCTTTTGGATTTGCATTTTTCTTGCATCTGATATTTTCTTCCATGAGAAAATTTTTGCATATGTATGCACATACTTGTTTATCAAAAATATACATAAGTACATTTATATGAATCAATATGTTTACACATAAGATATTTAAGTTACACAAATGAATGTTACAAAGAATTTGAAAAGGAAGCCCGCCTCCGTTCCATTGTCAATGTTCAGAGGTGCGTAGGGATGGAGTCAAGATTCAACATTAAGAGAGGTAGATAATGTTTGAATAATTATTGATAATGACTTTCTACTTATTATCTTTACCTTTAAATTTTTTATTCAATTAAAAAGCACACACGGAAAGAGCGCCAAATGACTAAGAAAAAACAAATAGGGCTGAAAGGGATTTTTTAGGAAAATTTAAAAAATCAACCTATCCCTGAAGAAGCTTCACCCTTGATGGTGGGTCATCCTTCTAAATTTGTTAAATCAAGAACTACGAGATTGTCGAATCCTTTATTACGCGAGTAGAACCTCTAAAGTTAAACTCAATCAAACTTTTTTAATATTGAAAAATCGTAGATTTTTTTCTCTTTTTGGTATAGAAATGATTTTTTATATATATAAGGAACGAAAATATTACATATATTACCAGCGAAAGTCAAATTCACGATTTTTTCAATAAAAAATGTTGGTCATTTCTAATTGAACAATCTTACGATAGTAAAAATTGATAATTATTACGTTAAAGTTACGATATATCACATGGATATATACTCGGAGAGTTAAACACAAGGGTATGAGAGGTAAATTTAGCAATTAGCGAGGGTTAAAATTGTCAAAGGATTTAAACATGGTAGTAGTAGTACCATTATATTTAATAATTGTGGAATCTAAACGTCGCTCGCGGAGTCTCAGTCAACCTTCTTGAAGAGCCAAGCGAGGTGTGGAGTGTGGACCACACAGAGATCGTCAAAAGCATGACACGTGTATAGGTCTACTAATAGGGTAGGGCACATAGGTACACTAGGTAATAGTAACCATGAAGTCTATAACAGTAGCCTTCATGCGATGCGACATGTTTTTTAAATAAAGAAACCGAAAACATGGAAGCTTGTGGGAGAGAAATGGAATCCTATCTCGGGTTCGACAAAATTGGTTTGACCCGAAATTTCCGCTATTCCATTGGTTCATCCTTTAACCCCGCCGGTCCAAGTTGTCTAGTTCTTGACCACTCTCAAATGGATTTACCACTTTACCACTCAACTCCCTAAACTACTTTTTGCCCCTCTCTCTCTCGCTCTCTCCAGAGTCCAGACTCCAAGGTGGTAATAATAAATAAAACCTACCTGAACCTGAGCAAAGCTAAGTACGTAATGATGATTAGAAAGAAAGAGTTTGACATAACTCTTCCTTAATAAAAGACCAAAGGGCAAAGACTCGTCACACTCGTGTGTGTGTGTGTTTGTGTAAGAGAAACATGAGAGAGTCTGGGCTTGGCACAACGTTGTTCCTTCTTTTGCGCATTTATTCGAACAGAAGATGTACAGAAACCTAGCTATCTATCCGTTGTCGGAGGCTGAGGCATCACTTCAAGTAGCCACGAGGAAATCAGCGTCCCGAAGGTGCACAGGCATGTGTAAACAGCTTCTTATCCGGTACGCCACCAATGACCAAGCAAGGCGAGTCCGGATCAGCTACCCTCTGTGCTCTCCGACGACTTTATCACAGGTTGGATAACAGGATCTTTTTATTATTTTTTACTTGTGGGTCCCATAGGATTTGTGGTGGTAAAGCTATCGGCGGGGTGATGATCGGGATTCAAGCAAGACCACCCCTCTCGCCGATCTGGATCATTTCTCCTAACGTGTTGACTTTACAACCACAAACTATGTGGGATCTATAAATAATAATAATATACATATATTTTTTAAAGTTCACCTTAATCCTGTGAATCCCCTTATAATTTGTGGTCAACATCCGTCGGAGAGCATAGAGTGGACCCACCTTCTACTGTGTGGCTTGTTCAAAAGTGTCAGGGGAAAACAAAGAGGTGATCCAAACTCGAATTCATCCCCCAACCACTATCCTTCAGCCAAAAGTCTTTGATAAAATCATTTTGTTACACAAGTTTTTTGCAACATAAGTTGAAATTTATGAAAATTTTTACTTCGAGAAAACACTTTTCTTGCATTTGTTTCTGAAAGCAAAAATTGAGCATGAGTTAGGTTTAAATGAAACACTTTTAGAAGGTATTTGTGAAATTTGACACTCTAATTTGTGGTCAACATCCGTCGGAGAGCATAGAGTGGACCCACCTTCTACTGTGTGGCTTGTTCAAAAGTGTCAGGGGAAAACAAAGAGGTGATCCAAACTCGAATTCATCCCCCAACCACTATCCTTCAGCCAAAAGTCTTTGATAAAATCATTTTGTTACACAAGTTTTTTGCAACATAAGTTGAAATTTATGAAAATTTTTACTTCGAGAAAACACTTTTCTTGCATTTGTTTCTGAAAGCAAAAATTGAGCATGAGTTAGGTTTAAATGAAACACTTTTAGAAGGTATTTGTGAAATTTGACACTCTAAACGTAAGAGCTTGCTAAAAATCTTCTCAATGCTATGATAGAGCTCCTCCATCCTTGGCAAGAAGAAGATGAGAGTTGGAATTAGAATTACAGGAGCAGTACACGAGAGATATAAAAAAATCGCCCATGAATGTTGTCTCTACTTCTAGAAGCAAGTTCTATTTCATGCCTAAAAAGTGGTTCAGCTAGCTTCCAGAAACACATAGAACTATTTTCGGTCACTTCGTGAGTTATCAAATGGGTCCTAAACTCCTTGCATGTGAGTGTGCCCCTCCTTATCTATAGTTCTCATTTTTATGAACCAAGGTCACTTGGATCTCATTTGTATTTTAAATTACTTCTTTTTAAATTTCTATTGTTACTCAAATTTAAGCATTAGAAAACTTGGTAATAACAATTTCCTTTTTAGTTAAAAAAAAGAAAAAATCGAAAACATGTTCGATGTGATGGTGTTGCAAGTGGCAGAGGCAGTGACAACAACAAAAATAGATTCATAGAAATGGTGATGGTAGCTGAGGCAATAGTTGTGGTGGTAGTTATGGTGAAGGTATCAAAAAAAGTGATTTTGCTTGGGTTGACCTCTCCTTTTCGAAAAGTGAATTTTCAAAATGAGCGGTCGAGATTTCAATCTCCAACATTCGCTACAGGTGCTACAAATTAATTACGCATCACCCAAGCATGCGCTCAAAAAAGCGATACTTTGACATTCTATCTTTTTGTATTATTTACTGAACTTCTTTCGTCCCATTTTGAATCGAGTATTATTCAGATAGAAAATCAAGTGTATCAGAATCTCTCAGGGTATTGAAAGTCGCAACAATCTTAACTTTGCTGATGATTTGATCCTCTTTAGTCAAGCAAATAGACAAAGGACAGCAAAATTCCAAGACATTATCACTGAGTATTGCTCTCTCTAGGGGCAATAATTCAATGTCTCTAAAATAAGAGCATATTCTAGCCCTAGTACCTCCTCATCTATGAAGTGACCACTAAATTACAAGGGTGAAAAGCAAAGTACTTGACTATTGTTGATAGAACTCTACTCATTCAATCAACAACTAATGCCATGCCTGTTCAAGTCTATGGAGCATATGAAGCAAGCTATCTTGGCTAAAAAAGCATGGGAACTTCTCCAAACTTGTCAAGCCTCTTGGGATAGAATACTGAAGCCAAATCTCCCCCTAATGCTTCAAAGGTGTTTAAAGTGCATTAGTGATGGTTACTCTTCTTTCTTTTCTTTGCTGTGTCTGTAGTTTTTTTCAAGTTCATGAATGAAGCTCTTCAGTTTCGTACAAAAAAAAATTAGATTCATGGTGTTGAGACTTTGAAAACCCTCTTCTCTTCCTCTTTATCATGGAAGTGGCAGATTTTATTACTCAAGAGCATACTTGGAATGTAGATCTTGGTAGGTAGTGGTGGCCTGATGATCTAATTTGATCTTCACTTGTAGGTTATACAATTGAAGAAACTGTTCTACTTAAGTATTTCAGATCTAAGTACCTATTGCACTTGAATACTATGGGGTCACTGTGGAAAAACTTTACAATGCATATATGGAAAACCTTGCATACCAGCAACACAAGTGCTCAACTTTGCCTATAAGGTCACCAGAGACTTCTACAAGCAAGAACAAAGGCGCCTAAAGACCAGGGCCCATAGCAAATCAAATGGATAGCATTAACACCAGGTTGGGTCAAAGTAAAAAAAAAAAAAAATTTAATCTCAAAGCAAAAAAAATTATTTTAATAAACTAGTAAACTTTCAGGTGCATATGCATGTAAAGCTATATACGAGGGTGTAGAAAAAATATCAAATAGAGGAGGGGAGTAATATATTTCATACATATGGCATGGTAATTAATTTCTACAAAAAAAAAAACAAAACAAAACAAAAAAAAACAAAAAACATGGTCACTAATTAGTTTTAAATTTATGTATAAAATTACTAATAGATCTCATAATACTTTGTCTATAAAGTTCAGGACATTTGGTAAAACTTATCAAAATTAGCTTGGGTCAGCTCTTAACAAGACAAACCCCCCCCCCCCCCCCCCAAAACGTCATACTCATAAGTGACAATTAGTTATAAGGTTCTTTGATGCATTGTAAAGCCAAATAATATTTCAAACTATAATGTACACTAGTGAAATAAAGTAAATACAAAGAAATGTTTAAATTTGTGATATTTATGAAAAATGCCCATTATTTGAGCATTTTAAGAATACTTCATTTCTTTTTTGTTTGTTCTTGGTGATTTAGAATTGATAAATACATACATTATGCAAAATTTAAGATAATAAATAGAGTCTTTTACCTGTTGGTCTTTTTAGTAGACTCTAAACTAATGTTAGGTCTCTTTCACGCAATATATTACATCTGGGTCCCAACTAAACTAACATCATTACCTATCATTAAAATTTTCAAATTGTTTAATACATATGGTAGACTAAAATACCCTCAATAACCACTTCTTCCTTCACCCATCTTGAACCACCACCAAAACCTATCTTGTTGGAAACCACCCAACAAAAGAAGAAGGGAGGAAAAAAAAAAAGAGATTCGTACCTCAATATGCCCTTGGATCAGTGAGACACAAAATTAGCTAGAGAGGCTTTTTAAATAGTGACCGAGAGAGAGAAGAAGAATGCTCTCTCTTTCGGATTGGGATCATTGGGCGAAGTGCTTCCCGACGGCTTCCCAACCACAAAAATACAGTGGGGCCCACGGGTGAAAAAATATTTTTTTTCTTTCCAAAAAGTGTTTTTCACCGTGGGCCTCATTGTTTTTATGGTCAGGAAGTCGTCAAGGAGCACAAATCAGGGGAGCTGATCCCGACTCATTTTCTAGAAGACTCTCGATCTTCGAGACAAAATCGTCATTGTTCTTACCTACTATTATCGCTATGATTATCAAAAAGAGTAAAAAGCAAATATTTGAGTTTTTTCAATCGCAACCAAAACAAAATTCAAATATTTAGTTCCTTCACTCGGGTTTGACTTTGACCTCTTGCCATCTCCCACTGATTAGAGAATTGAACGATGAAGGACGCAATCAGTGGTTTCTTTCTCTTGTCAAATTAGAAATATCTAGAGATAATTTAATAGATAATGTTTGATTCTTCTCCACTGCCCAATGCCTTAAAAAAGGGACAAAACAAAATTAACCCAATGTAACTATTAACAGTAACAATAGCTATTAAAAAAATGAAAGAATTAATCTTGAAAAAGAATGGACCTTCCTTCTTTTAAAAAATCAAATGTGATTGGGTTCAATTTGCCAATGCTTACTGGCTTATTCTAGAAACCTGAATTGAGTGAATAACTAAAGCAAATGCATATGAAGAAATTAAACAATTTTGAGTGAGAAAGTTAATTATATCAGTTCTACTTTTCCACCTTGAAAAGATCAGATTTCCTGCAAATGAAAGAAGCCTCAAATTTTTGATCTTCCATTGAACAAGACAGCAAAATGAAGAAAGAAGATGAGTAATCCCTTCACCCACCTATATGATTTATAAAAATTAATTATTATGGGTATTTTAGTCATATCGTATGTATTAAACAATGTCAAGGATATTTTGGCCTCTCCAGACTAAAAATCTAAAAACATGTAGGAAAAAAAAAAATCTCCACTTGCCAAGATAGTTGCAACTTATAAAAGCTTTGACTTTGTCATAATTTGAAGTTGTATACATAATAATTCCCATTTTTCTATGTAGATTTTCCCTTTTTTTTTTTTTCTGGGTAAAGATTTCTATGTAGATTTTCCCTTGTACAAAAAGTAGAATTTTGCTTATAGTTGTTATCAATTATACATTTGAGTATTTATGAAACAAGATTTTTATTTGCAGCAGCGTTGTTGGCTAATACAAATAGTTAAGATTTCGCCACGTGTCTAAAAAGAAATTGGATGATTATAAGAGAAACCACGGTATAATATGTCGCCGAAATGTCGCGACATTTCGTCGAAAAATCGATCTGTCGGAATTGAGCGAAATGAAATGGGGAGTCGATACGAAATTTGCCAAAAGTCAGAGATGTCGACGAAAAATCGTCGGAATGTCGTGATACATCGCCGATAACTTCTAAATATCGCAAAAAGTCGAGATATAGAAGGTTTGTCGATTCCAAACACTTCCAGAATGTACCAGGGTTCATCATCTATGAAGGCGATGGAAGCAGAGAACGGACGATGCTTTGCTTCAATCGGCGATGACATCTACTGCCTGCGTTAGCTGCTCCAGAATCGCCTCTACAATCAAATCCTCTCTCGCGATCTCGCTCCAAGCTCTCTGCTCTCTCATATCTGGATTTGCTTTCTGTGTTTTTCATGGTTTTTCATCTTCTTTTTCTTGCAGATCTCTTCATTTGACCTCTGCAACTAATGCGCCAGCGGCCTGAATCTTGTCCTTGGGGCAGCCATCGTCTTCCTAGTGGGAGATAGCAAAAGACACTTCACAAGTAGTAGAAACAGAGGAGAATGAAGAAGAGGCCTAAAGATTGTTTGTTGCAGCCGTTTTTTCTAACAAATTGCTTAAAGATTGCCTTTATCTCTTCGAACTTGAAAATGATTTTGGCGAGGAAATTGCAGAGCTTTGCTCACCTTTACTCTTATCTTTATTCTATTTTTTCGTCCTTTACATTTTCCAGTCAGCACTGCAATTTCAGTAATTCACTCATTCGAATCACGGACCCCATGGATGTCGACAAAATGTCGCCGACATTTCAGGATGTAGGTGGTGTCGACGGCCACCAACACCCGAAGTATCAGCGACATTTCGGACCATGAGAGAAACTGCACAAGTATATATGTAATTTATTTATCTTTACATCAAAAGGTTAAACAAATTTCAAAATTTACGAAATCAAGTCCCTAACTCTACCCGACTCAATTCTCAAATTTTCCAAACCCTATGTGCTCCTTCGCTCCTCCTCCACCTCCTCCGACCATCATACACTTTGAGTGATCAAATCATCTGGATTAGACATTAGATTTCAGTATACGTATGAGGATTTATGAACTGATTCTATCCTGGGTGGCCCACCTAAAGCAAGATTAATCGTATGATGAGAATCGAATGAAAGGTTCCCTTTTGAAGGGAAGTAGTGGTCCCACTTAAAAGTTAGATCGAGCACGTGATGGGGAATATTCACTTCATGCCTTTCTGTTTCGCGCGCTTTACAACTTAAATTGTCGTTTTCTGACCGAGAAATTGAAAGATTCCCGATACGAAATCTCGATATTTTTCAAATTTATCGTCTCGCTATAACTAAACCATGTGGATCTATAAATTTGCCTAGTAAATTTGCCCTTTTCAATTTTTGCGGCTGCGCTTCAACGCAAGCGGATAAGGACATTCTTTCCCGTAGACCGCACCGTAAATCCAACGGCTATCGTGCTCCTTAAAAGAATATGAGATTCTGAGCCGTCGATGAGAACACCTTCGAGTAAGTTAACCCTGGTTAGGATTTAACCCAACCAAAACCAGAATAAAACATCGTTCTGAACGATCCTCTCTGGTCTACCCTTCCCTCTCTCTCTCTCTCTCTCTCTCTCTCTCTCTCTCCGGTGTTGCTCAGCTGAGCGATCTGAGGTTGAGCTTGCTGGTGGAATCTCTGATCTAAGTTCTTCGTTCTCGAGCGAAACGAGAATCCAAATTTTGATTAGAGCAAAGCTGAGCTGAGCTGAGTTGAGGATCTGTAACTGTATACCATGGAATCTTGAAGTCTGCTGGGAGACATTTGGTCTGGTTTCTCAGATCTACTTGAAAAGCAGTTCTCGGAACTATTGAGTTTTTGAAGCAGTTGAAGGACTGGTAAGTAAATATCAATGGCGTGTTCATTTCCTGAAGAGCTTCTGGAGCATGTTTTCTCGTTTATCGACTCGTATCAGGACCGGAATGCTGTTTCTCTTGTCTGCAAGTCTTGGTATGAGATTGAGCGGTGGTGCAGGCGTCGGATCTTCATCGGTAACTGTTATGCAGTAAGTCCGGAGATTACAATCAGAAGGTTTCCGGAGCTCCGATCTGTGTCATTGAAAGGGAAACCTCATTTTGCTGATTATAATCTAGTACCACAAGGATGGGGTGCTATTATGTATCCTTGGGTTACTGCCATGGCTCAGCCTTATCCTTGGTTGGAAGAGTTGAGGCTGAAACGTATGGTGGTGACGGATGATGCTTTGGAGCTGATTTCTCGTTCGTTTAAGAATTTCAAGGTTTTGGTTCTCTCGTCCTGTGAGGGTTTCACTACTTGTGGACTTGCCGCCATTGCTGCCAATTGCAGGTTTCTTTTCTTTTTCTTAGTGTCTTGTTTTGTTTCTCTCCGGAGTGCGCCCCCCCCCCCAACACACACACACACAAAAAGAAAAAGAAAAAGAAAAAGAAAGAACAGTCAATACTGGAGCCTTGGCTGTTTTGTTAGTTCTTGTTTTTGTTAAAGAGTCAATGCTACTGAAAGTTTTGATCTTTTATTCTTGTCAAGGTACTTGTGAAAGCTTTGATTTCCAAGGGCTGTTTTTGGGGTTGGGATGAAATATTAGCGTTGAGTTTTCTGGGGATCCCTGCTGTGATTACGATTTTAGCTTGGCCTACGGTTTCAATTCGTGAATGATTAGAACTTTGTTTGCTTTTGCGAATTTGGATCTTCTTTTCGGCTTGTAGAATGGGAATCTATTGGTCAGGAGTAAAAGATACCGTTTTCAGTTTTCCTTCTTTATTTCCCAAAGATCTAGAGAGTAGTCGAGAGTTTGCATGACCCATGTAGATAATCTATGAGGATCATTGGGGTTGCTATTTACGTTGTTATGGCTTTTCAATTGTGGGGTTCTCTCTCAGGATTTTGAATGGTTGCTTTCGCAAATGTGGGTTAATATTTGTGTTAATATTTTGATTATGTCACTTTTAAGTATTCTCGTTGTGCTACTGCATTTGGTACTTAAATAGATTTGAGAACAATAAGTTTCATTTTATGAACTATAAATTTCACTAGAATTGTTGTATGCAAAATTCATCACATGGTGTTGTAGTTCCCTTGATTGCCATGTCATTCCCTCCGTGCCAGGTTGGATTTGGCAGCAAAGTAGTACCATTCCTTCTTTCTTTTCTCCTTAATAATTCACTTTCCAATGCCTTTCCTTTTTCTAAATGGGTGGATTGGATTCTATAATTATCTCCAATCCTAAAAGGCCTGGATGGATGAAGTTCAAAATCTCGTTCCTTGACATTGCTTACCCCTGAGCTCCATAACTTGTTATTTATTGATTGATGTTGCTGTATCATATCTTTTTTCACTCGAGATATTCATATGTTGGAATTTGCCTTAGAACTGTTGTGACTGATTTCTTTTTTTCATTTTTTTTGGGCTGCTGTTAAGATGTTAATTCTTCCATACCTTGGTCTTAACTATGGTCTGTGTTATCCCTTGTGTGATTGGAGGAACCTGAGAGAGTTAGACTTGCGGGAGAGTGAAGTGGATGAGCCAAGTGGCAATTGGCTAAGCCATTTTCCTGAGTCATGTACTTCACTGGTTTCGCTTAACTTCGCATGCCTGGATGGGGAGGTCAGCTTCTCAGCACTGGAGCGCCTCGTAGGAAGGTGTACCAATTTGAGGACCCTTCGGCTAAACCAAGCAGTGCCCCTTGACAAGCTTGCAAAGCTCCTCCGTCGGGCCCCTCAACTGATTGATCTAGGCACAGGGACATACTCTGCTGAGGTCCGTCCTGAACTCTACTCAAAGCTTGCAAGCGCCTTTGCAGGCTGCAAGGAGCTTAAGTCCCTTTCTGGGCTCTGGGAAGTGGTCCCTGCTTATCTTCCAGCTATCTACCCTGTTTGTCCTGGACTGACATCATTGAACTTGAGCTATGCTGCTGTCCAAAGTGAGGATCTTGTCAAGCTTGTTAGCCAATGTCATAATCTGCAGCGGTTGTTGGTATGTTCTGAATGATCCTATGTAATTTAAGTTTCATTTTCTCATTCAACATGTGAAGTTTGTGCACCTTGTCTGTTGTTGACTAAATTAGTACAAAACTACAGGTACTGGATTACATTGAAGACAGTGGCCTTGAAGCTCTTGCTGCATCTTGCAAGGATCTGCGGGAGCTGAGGGTATTTCCATCAGACCCATATGGTGCAGAGCAGAATGTTTCACTAACAGAACATGGCTTAGTCTCCGTTTCGGAGGGTTGCCCCAAGCTTAATTCAGTGCTTTACTTCTGCCGTCAAATGTCTAATGCTGCGTTATTTACAATTGCTAGAAACCGTCCCAACTTTACTCGTTTTCGTCTGTGCATTCTTGAGCCGCATACCCCTGATTACCTTACTTTTCAGCCTCTTGATGCGGGTTTTGGTGCTATTGTGGAGCACTGCAAGGATCTCCGGCGCCTTTCACTCTCTGGTCTCCTCACAGATCGAGTATTTGAGTACATTGGCACCCATGGTAAGAATCTTCAGATGCTGTCAATAGCCTTTGCCGGGGATACTGACTTGGGACTCCATCATGTGCTGTCCGGGTGTAAGAACCTCCGGAAGCTGGAGATCCGGGACTGTCCCTTTGGTGACAAGGCCCTCTTGGCCAATGCATCAAAGCTGGAGACAATGCGATCCCTTTGGATGTCTTCATGCTCAGTTAGCTTTGGAGCTTGCAAGCTGTTGGGTCAGCAGATGAAAAGGCTCAATGTGGAAGTTATTGATGAGAGGATACCACTGGATTCTAGGCCGGATGGCTTTTCGGTTGAAAGGCTTTATGCTTATCGGACGGTTGCAGGGCGTAGATTAGACAGCCCAAACTTTGTTTGGACGGTGGATGATAACTCTGCCATTAGGCTTTCCTAGTCAATCCATCGTTTTGGGGGAGGAATACTGGGACAGTTTTGAGGTAAGAGCTTACCTTCTTTTCCTTTATTATGTATTATGTTCTTAAACTCCATGACTGCATTGGCACTGGATGTTGATATGGGAGAGAATCAGAGAAGGGTATATAAAGTGTCAGGAGGTGGGAGGCGTTTGTACTAGTAGCCAGCTGGTACAGAAGGTGAGAATCAGGGCAGGGGGCTCAAATTGGTGGGGGCAATAAGAGATCAAGCACTTATTATTACATCTATGTAAAAGAGTGAGCTGATTCTGGGCATCAATGTATACATGCTGGCATCTGTAGCTAAACTATTCTTACTTAACTATTTTTTGGATTAATTACTTTTAATCATTATTGGATGGATTTCACTGTGCTCAGCCTGACATGTTCTAATTGCAGATAACTCAGAGATAAGGTCAGGTTGTAGATAATAATGATTAATGCTACCCTACCAAATTGTGTTTTCAATTATCGCTTATTCTCAAGTCAATCCATGATTGATACCAAATTCATCATTTATCAACTTTTATTTGTTTGAGTCATTTCAAGCATTAAATCGTGTTTTTCTTCCATCCACCCACCTGCAGATCCCTAAACAAATTTATGGTCATTATTACAGTGCAGCATTGATTTAGATGTTCGTTTCTCTTCCTGGTCTTCGGTAGATCTTCTCTCTTGATTTGCTTTTAGGAAACGGATGGTAAGTTGGTGGGTTGGAGTTGGTGTTAGATAATTGGTTATCTGACTTATTTCTTGACTTTTTGCATCGTTGGAAGGCCTCTTGGAACTCAAATATTTCGTTTTCAGTGTTGCGTGTGCGTGTTCATATGCATGTTTTTTGCAAGTGGGTTACGAATAGGGGTTGGTGCATATTCTCCAATCTCAAGGAACATTGATATCGTAAATGGGCATATTTTGACTCAATTCTCTCTGAATATGTTGACTGTTTCTGGTGTTCAGTAGTCATGAAAATATAAATTTATATTTTTCCCTCTGGATAAATAAAGGTCTAGTTTTATGGGCGTTCGTCTACAGATGTGGTTCCTTGAACCCAGGTTTAGCTTCTGGTGCTAGAGATGACTACATTTTTAATAGTTCAAAGAAAAATTCTGTAGTCATCATGCCACCATTTTTAATGTAGAACCTGAACCTTTTTTCTGCCCACTTGGAGAGGAAATATTACAACTCCCAGGATTGGATTCTTAACATGTGTTTAATCTTAAGGGTAAGATTTTTCTTTTTTCAATAAATTAGCTTAAAGTAGAAATCAACACCATTAATCAACATTTACTAAGAAAATATCTTGTTTGGAGAATAAACGTGTTAGGAATCTAACTACGTGTATTAAATCGAAGGATCTAAAATAAATAGTCTAAATACTGAAAATAGCACTAAGAGTGGTGAGAAAAATATGCACGGCTAAGGCATCTAGCATGACCTCAAGGAAGGTTGATTGTAAGGCAATGTCCATATAAAAATTCTACTTAGGAAAAGACTTGTCATTATTTTCTTTTTGGGCTCAAAATTTAACTACAAAAAATGATAAACATGGGGAAAGAGTCTCAGAGGAACAACAAAGAAATGATGAGAGAAGAAGTGAGGGAGGGAGGGGAGAAGGGGTGGGTGAAAGGCCTTTATTTTGTAATCAATTTCTGTTTTACTATTTTAATATTTTAAATAAAAGGTTATAAGCAAAACTTTAAATCATTTGTTGCAATCCGCGGTTCTCTACACTTACTATACAATTTGCCCAACACTATGCATCTTCTCTTTCTTTCTTTTTTCACTCCTTCAAGGGAGGGGGAGGGTTTCTGGTATGGGGTCCTGCAAAAGTGAAATGATTTACATATTCTAGCTGATCTCAAGGAAATGAAGATCTTCCCAATGAAGTAGATTTTCATTACTGTACACTCAGCGTGTGAACACCAACACTCGAAAGCCGGTTATGTAATCGCTGCCAATCCCACGACCTCATCTTCCTCTGTGCTAACTTCAGGCATGGCAACTGAGCTGCGAGTCCTTGCTGGAAAAGCACAAATATCATGTCAATTGTGATTCAAAGATTTACACAAAAAACTGAGCGTAAAAGTAATAGCAATTTCCTCAACGGAGATACACTTTTACAGATGCAACAAAGGCAACAAATCCTGAGAGCCCAGTTGACAGAGAATGCAAAAAATGTCAAAATGAAGACAACGAAATACCAAAAGGGCCAAAGAAACTGGCTGATTTCTATTCAGCATAATGCTATGCATCAAGGAAGCCTAATTGAATTTTAATGAGAATGTGCTCTGCCTACGTGAACAATCAATCATCTACGACTTGGGTTGAAAATAAACCCTTTAAGTTGTGCCTTTAATGGTTATCAGGTGACCGGTACAGCAAAAAAGTTCAATTCTTTTCAGCACCCAAAAACAGTAAGAAACAACGAAAATGCATTAACACAAGAAAATTTGTTTCTTATCTAAAACAGGAAATGGAATAGAAACGTTGCCATACAACTCCTTAGTTACAGGCAATTGGATTATCTCCGTTACTGTTCTTTGAGGTTATACTTTTGAATAGTCAGGCATTCTCTACTTTGCACAAAGATTATTGGGATTTGTGCCTCACCAACCCACAATCCCCCCCTCCCCAACCCTTTTTTTTGCAGCAATGATGGTAATTTCCCACTGAGGCTTCCTATTTTGACAACTGGAGATGAAGACATCCAAGAGTGCAGAGAATACAAAATAGTCACAACTAAGGCTCTTTTTGGTATCAATTATCATTGTCAATTATGAGAAATTTTCATTATTTTAAATTGTTTGGCATCTATTCTGAATTTTATTTTTATTTAAAATAATAGAAAAACCTCCAAAATCCATAATGAACTTTTTGTCCATTATGGATTATGATGAGAATTTCATTATCTTCATTTGTGTAAGTTTACTTAAAATTCTATAAGTAAGATGAGGGTAAAATAGTCAATACACATTCTTTTATAACAATCATACTTTTTCCTTCTTTTCTCACTTGTTTACTATCATTTTTAACAATTTTTTATCTTGACACCAAACTTATTTTCCATTTCATAATTTATTTTCGATAAAATTCACCAAACCATTTTTCATTCTTGACCAAAAATGAATTCTTGTACTTATTTATTTTAAATAGGCATAATAGAGAATGAGAATTGATACCAAAAAGAGCCTAACTCAGTTTCATTTTTCTTACCTAGCTAAAACATTCAAGAATACAATCAATAGCAAGACTATATCTTCAAATAGAGAAGGCAACGTTTTCCTCTAAGAAGCCCAGCTCCAGTCTCATCTTGGGACAAAGTCTCAGGGGCAGCTCCAGATTTTCTTGGTCCCTCGTCCATACCCATCCAAACACCGTTCCCAATGGGATCTCTGCAAATTTAGTTTAAAAGGAATGTTTCTCTTTATCTCTTCGATGTGCCATACCTGTTTTGAGAAAATTTCTTGAACACCCATTTGGATTTGCAACCAGGCAGATAAGTTAACTGACAATGTAGAACAAATCTTACCCAGCTTTCAGATATGCATAAGCAATGGAAGACGAGAGCCAACATTAGCAAGTGCTAGGATTTTAGGGTCTCTTATGACACCAAGCAGAGATTTCTCTGGCTGTGGATTGCACTTAGGGCTGCAATGGGCCAGGTTGGGCCAGGCTTTTGCAATCCCAAGCCCAGCCCTATATGTTCTAATCTGAGCCCATTCCCGCCCTGACCCTAGTTTAGGGCCAAGGATTATTACCTGGCCCTAAGCCCTACAGGGCCAAGCCAAGCCCATTCCCGCCCTAATTGGCCCTAATTGGGCCGGGTCGGGATGGGTTGACCCTGACCCTGACCCTGATTGGCCCTATTTAGCCCTTATTGACCCTAATTAGCCTGGTCCCTTGCCCTGATTGACCCTATCTTGACCCTAGCCTTAATTGGTCATATTATTGGACCTAAAATAACAAATGTAAATTCATAAAATAATAATAATAATAAAAGTATCATAAGTAAACTAAAAATAAAATTCATAAAAATATAAGATGATTCAAGCTCATACAAAATGATAAAATAGTCAATAAGTTGATAGTGTTGCTTTAAACATAAATAAATTCATACTCTATAATTCTATATTGATCTCTGAAAATCTCTCATTGCTTTGATGATGGAAATTGAAAACCTCTCCCATTACTTTGGTGATGAAAATTGAAAACCCCTCCCATTAATATCCTTATTCAACAAAAAAAAATCATATTCAAAACTTTGTTAACAAGTAAATCAACGATAATTTAGTATTGATATTTTTTTCGTAGTTAAAGAAAATTATATTTTAGTTACAAACATAGTTATCTATCTTTAATATTTTTTTTCTTTCTCTGAAATATCACATTGGAGGCAAAAGAAAAATGTCAATATTCATGATGAGAAGTTGGGGTGTAGATTTGTTAGATATTAATTCTCTATATACTAGCTTTTATTATTTATAATATATTATCTCGCCTTAGTCCAAAAAAAAATCAATGATTTTTTGGAACTAAAATTGACTTGATTCGAAAAATAAAAATTATCTTAAAAATAATATAAAAAGTGAATTCATAGTCTAACATTATCAAAATGGCTGAAGGTCAAAGTCGAGACTTATAATTATATCAATGTTAATGTGAAGATTATGGTAAAAATCTAATACATGATCAGGGTCAAATTAACATTAAGACTAGAGCCAAAATTTGGATCAGGATTGGGCCAAAATCAGGTGGATGTTTACTACATTGGTAATGAAGATATAATGTATTTTTATTAATTTTTTTACAAAACATGATCATGTTTTTAAAATTTGACAGGTGTCAAATATTCACCCATGTGGATTATAATTAATTCCTCTCCATATGGGTGGAGGGTCCAAACTCAAATCAGGGCCTAGATCAAAGCCAAGATTAGGGTCAATATCAGGGCTAGAATCAGGGCCAAAATCAGGGTCAGAATCAGGGCCAATCAAGGCCAAAATCGGGGCGTGAATCGGGGATCGGTCGGTGATGGGCCAGGCCTGGAAGAGTAATCCCGTGCCCGCCCATTTGGCCCTAGTTCAGGGCCAGAATATTTTGGCCCTAACCCACCCTTAGGGCCAAAATCTTTAGCCCAAGCCCTATTCGGTAGGGCAGGCTTAGGGCAGGTCAGGGCACCTACGGCCAAACTTGCACCCCTGGATTGCAGCCTCCAATCAGGTAATTCTCTCTCCTCCACAACATTAGTTAAGGCTCCTTCACCCAAGTGCGGGCCAGCAATCCCCACCCCCTTTAATTTCTATTTTGAAACCCTGCCCCGTTCAATCCCTTCTCTATCATTATTCACCCTAATTCCATATCTTCCCATTCTACCATCAGAATCTTACCAAATTGCAGACGCATCATCCTTATTTCCCCATTAACATTCAATCCTAATTGCAGCCCCTATCATCCATTCAAAACCCTAACCCTTTGATACCTTAATTCCTAAAACCCAAACCCAAAACCCAGAGTCCATCCAACAGAAAGCCAAACTTGGAGATCATAATCTAGGCATAGTACCCTCAGTTCTATCCTAGTTTGAGGCCAGAGTTCCAGCAGCTTCAGCAGAATCTCTTGAGAGCTCCAAATCTGCCCTAAAAGCTGATTATGTCTTCAGATCCTGGATTGAACTACATCAAGAGCTGGTAATGCACTGAACATCAACCAGGGTGGATGCAGGTTTACACAACTCTTCTTTCTTATGTGGAAACAGGAACCAGCAGCAGTCCTCTCCAACTAAAATTGATAGAACTCCATCAGTTCAACTCCAATCAAATGGAGAGACCCTCCAAAGCAACAGATACTTGGAAGATCAACACAAAAATAAAATATAAACAAGGGAGTTTAAGGAAGAAAAGAGTTGGGATGAGAGAGATTGAACTCTCTCTGAAACAGTGATGCAAGGCAGACAGTAAAACTAGGCAGAATGCAGTAACAGGACCAGAGCACAAGAGAGCAGAAATAAAACACAGAACTCAAACCTTTTACAGAGGAACCAGGGAGAAACAAACGAATAGGGTGAGAAAAATAAGGAAGAAGCTGGGAAAGAGTGCAACAGGATAGATGACTGCTCGTTACCCTGCTCTGGTTTGTCAAAGAAAACAGCAGGTCACTGGCATATCTTTGTTGGAGATTAATGACTTCAGGAACATCGCTTTAAATGGAGAAGGAAGGGGCTCCAGAGAATATACCTCAACCCAAATTGTCTCCCTAGCAGTTTGGGATTTCAACATAAAGGGTAAAATGGAATATACCTCAACCCTAAATTGTCTCCCTAGCAGTTTGGGGTTTCAGCATTAAGGGTAAAATGGTATTGGCCATTTAGTAAAACCAAACCTGACAATGTCATTAGTTACCAGGACTAAACTAAACCGAGTCGACCATTCTAATATTAGTGTAAAAAGATGGGGAGGGTGCATATAGTTTTTCCAAATAGGAGAGATTTGTAACATGATTTATGGGTTAGTTCCAGCGGATGTACACAAATTCACTCTCTCTATTTTACACATTTCATATTTGTAGTGTTTAATGCTTCAAAAATGTATTTCACATGTATCCCATACCTTTCCATGTGTGCCTTGACTTTGATAGGATACATTAATGCTTCATAAATGTATTTCACATGTATCCTATACCTTTCCATGTGTACCTTGAATTTGATAAGGTACATCTCTTGTAACCACCTTTCGGATGTGACATCAAATACCAATTCTTAACCATCTGTATTTCACCCTTCCCATAACTAGGAGGTGGTACTAGGAATCTAGGATGACCAGAGAGGTGACTTGACGGTATTTTTCACTCCCATATCTTTGACTCTTCGTAATGAACATGTATAGCATCTGACAATAAATTATGCAATGGTTTATAATTTTTATGTTTATTCTAATCTAATGTGCTTTTCAGTCATTTAAATTGATTTATCAGTGTTCTAGTAATAAAACTCGCCTGCAGTGGCAGGATGGATTTCTTGTTGCACAATAAGACCTGAAGGCATATCCGTGCCATCAGTAGCTTTCGAGGTTAGGTCCATACCTGATCAGGAACAGTTTCCTTCTGATTCCTCCTTGTAGCCATTACTCATGTTCAAGCAAATGTGGTTGCTGCACTCTCCCCCCCCCCCTTCCCCACACACACACACACAAAATAAAAAAAAGTAAAAAAAAAAAAAAAAACCCTTACTTGACGAGGAATCCATTTTTGAAAATGTAAACATACAAGTGTACAATGTATGCTACCAACCTAGGGTCCAAATTCAAGCTTCTGTTTTGTCTGTGTTTATTTAGGATCTTGGTTCAAAGTGTCACCTAGGACGCTTTGAAGCCTGGGCAACATTGCTGATGTAACTTTGCATCCAGGTCCCCTACAACACATTGGGTCGCCTGGATGCCATGACAACTATGTGTCCAACTACAAAAATTTAATTATGAACCTTGAAACACATCGCAATGATGGAAAGGAATCAATTCTCTCCCCTCCTGCAACCTTAAAAGCAGTGTTTCATAATTTCATTCAAAATAATCATAAAAAGCAAAGATTGTAAAGGAAACTAAAGCAGAATGAGGAAGATTCAGAAATCAAATTTTCCTCAAAGAGGATAACAAGTATGATCAAATTTAATTCACCCAAAAAGAAAACTATGATGATTTTCTTTTCTTTTTTTTTTTTTTTTTTTTTTTTTTTTTTTTTGGGGGGGGGGGGGGGAGCAAAGCATGATGAGATGATCAATGCAAAGATATACATTTCTGAAACTGCCAAAAATAAGAGTAAAAAAATCAAGAGGAGAAAAAGAGTCAAACTACTTACTTGAAACATTTGTAATTGCACTGATGCTTTTCTGAGCCAGAACTGCTTTCATCTTGTTTCCTGTAGCTAATAGAAGCAAGCTCTTCATATGCTGCTTTTGTTCCCTAGGGCTAGAAGTCTTTGTCAAAGCCTCCTCAAAAGCAAGTAAATCCTGGGGTGCACAAGGAAGGGAAAGCAGAACCTGCAACCCACATAGAGAAATCACATACCATTATCAAAAACTTTATAAAGGATCTTATTTAGGATTCTGGGTGTATGCCTGATTTGAAACAAATTCACAGCAACGCAAAGCTCTGCTAACTGATATCCCTTGAAATTCAACTTGGTCCATCCCCCACCCCCACCCCCAAAAAAAAAAAAAAAATAAAAAAAGGGTAAACTCACAAACCTGTCTAGGAGTGGGGTCCCTATCGGAGAGATAAACGAAGATTTCACGACAAAGACCTACAAGCTCTGCACTGATGATAGCATTTGACTCGAGTGTCAAACCTTGAATAATTGCATAAAACAATTTTTGGGCAACAAATTCCTGGAGTTCCAAATCATTTGTTGAAACAGCTAGAAGTATCACAGCTCCACAGAAAGAAGAAACTTTAGCTACTGCTTCACCATCAGTCCATCTAAATACTTCAATGCATAACTGCAACGCCGGAAGGAATGGACCCTTATGCTTCAAGACAAAGCTGCAAGAAGGGTGAAGGGGAGAAGGGAGGTCAAGTTTCTTCATGCTTAGGTAATCAACTAGATGTAGAATTAGGTTTTACAATGAAAACATGCTTTAAACTTACCCAACCAGTGACATTGAGGCAAAAGTATCCAAATCTTTGAGGGAAGTCCCCTCCAACCGACTGATATGTCCTACTTGTTCTAAGGAAGGGAGTCCACTATTTAGCGATGGTAAAGCAAAAACTGAGAGGAGATGACATATCTCGCGAGTCAGATCTCTAAGTAACTTTTCCTCCATTACCTCCACTTTCAGGTTCGATCCAGCAAGGATGCCATGGTTATCTGGAACCTTTGCACTACCTTCATGGAGAAGACAAGACCATGAAAAGCTCAGAGCCTGTAAACAGTGAAGAAACAATGGATGTAGAAGCTTTTCTAGCCACTCCTTCCACAAATCTGAAGGGCAGCATTTGACCAAAGGAACCAGAACTGAATGAATAAGCTGCCTCATATGCCTGAATTCCATGAACTGAATATTCTCCATAAGAGATAATGCAACCGAATGACTATCTGTGGATTTGAAAAAGGAATCCCCAATGGTTGTTGATAGACCCAAAACATTATATCTACAACCAATGAAGATATATCAGCAAGTTGAGCTATCAAATAAGAAAGACATGTACATTAGAGGTATAAAAATATGTTACTTTGAACTAGATTGAGGAAAAGACTCATATCTTTAGATGAATAAAGAATGACACTACATAGGTGAGAAGACACAGGAGAAGAGTGCCATACCATGCTGAAAGAAATGGCCAAATATTGACATGATAGGTAAGGGGTTCTGGGATAAAACAAATGACAAATAGAGGTAGAAGGTAACGGGTTCTGGGAAAACTACCCACCAGGGTTTCTTCCTATTGCTTTCATTTTTTCTTACATTTTACTTCAGGTCTCCAACATGTTTTGTAAAAACTAATGGATTTTCTATTTTTCCGCGCCGGGGTGGGGGTGGGGGGTGGTGTTTACAGCCTGAAGTAGCAACATTAGAGTCTCAATTTAGTAAACTATAGAAGCTGAGGAACATTAACAAAAACAGCTAGAATAGCGACGAACAGCAAAGAATCCTGAGAGATAAAAGTGATCTCAATTCTATCTATACATACCCACTGTCTCTGATACCCTTTAACCAATTCCGTATATCATTTTCATTGGTGTCGGCACTTCCATCCTTATTCACATCAACCTGGAACCCATCTGTGTAGTTTGAAGCATTTTTTGATGATTTTAGGTTTGCTTCCCCAATTAGGCTGGCTCGCTCAGCATCACTCATACTCATAGCAGCCTTTAAATCTGCTGGCAATGCTTGACTTACAGGTGGAGACCAAAGTGAATGTATTACACGAAGCAGCTGCAACAAGAACATTGGCAAAGCATTACCATGGTGTTGTTGCCAAGAATATATGCAAATCTTCATTAGATAAAAGATTAATAAACTTTTTACAAATAAAATGCATGGCATTTACAATATCTCATTTAACAAGCATTTTACTAACCCTTAGGAGAGGAGGCAGCATCCAAGACAAATGAGAAGCCATTGGGTGTTGAGAAGCAGAACAAACTACTAAGCCACCTTGTAAACTCGAAATGTTTTTCCTAGCACCACTCCTTTTAAGGGATTTCTCAAAGAATGTTACTGTGTGGAAAAGAGACCACATAAATGAAGTCTCGGAGCATAAACGGACCAGACCCATGGGTTCAGACAAATAATTATTTTGCCATTCTATTGAAGTCCATTGTTTGCTTAAAGGTTCAAGCAACCAGGCTAAAACATCTCGCTGCTGTTGAATCCTGCATCAGAAACTAAAAAGTTGAGAAAATTTGAGAGACACATTGCATAGATAACTATAATTGAGAAGACAGAATGCAGCATTAAAACATAGGATCAGTCTATTTCAAAAGAGAATTACCCAGCAGCAGAAGCCATGACAAGGAATGCTTCACCTAGAAGATTATGTTCCCCACGAAGAAGACGCCCTTCACTTTGCAGATAAGCCATGGTGTCAGCAATCCCCTATAAAATATATATAACAGGGAGTGAATAAGACAGATACTATTCCTTTCATCTATCATAGATGCTTCAACAAGAATAAATGCAACACATGCAGGCAATAACGTTATATGTACTGAATCTGAAAGTTTTTACTAGTTAAATGGATACTTTTATCTCCAAGAGTAACAATATCTGAACATTTCTATTTCTCCCAAGAATAGGTTTGACTGCCAAGAGAAATTTTCATATAAAAAACTGAGGAACAAATTTGTTTTTCAACTTTCAAAAGTTTGTTTAGCAGGACACTGTCAATTATAATGAAAAACTAAAAAGTAGATGACTAAAGAGAGGAAATATTGATCTCAGTAGGAGCTTCACCTCTTAATCTGTGTAGACTTCAAATAATACCTTATACGTAGAGTCTTCAGAAGACATTAAAAACAGAATCATAAAAGGATTTAAGTCCTATTTCCAATCTAACTCTTAAGGGACTCAAACTCGCTCTCCATCTTAATCTAAAGCATCTCAATTCTCAGGATTAGCTTCTAGTAGTAATCCCGACAACCATTCTATCCCTTTTTTACCCCTTACTAATTATTCTACAAGCCGCCTCAAGCTGGAGTATACAAAAATCAAAAGAATGCTTCAACTTGGACAAACAAGATTAGATTTGAAAGGAGCACCACTCTTGAGCTGTGTAGTAGTCAAAACACTAGCAAGTTCAAAGTAGTAATCCAATCAATTGTCATCAATCCATGCCTTCCCAGGGAGCTAAAAACATCAAACACCCTTCCCCAATAAAGGTCACAAAAATCTGCGCCCAACCACAACATAAAGGTCCATAAAAAAGTAGCACCTAATGGCTACACAAAAGTTCATTACATCGCAGCTCCAATGCTTGAAAGAAAATCTCATAAAACCACCACTCCAAATAGTCATAAAAATACATCACCAATGGCAATCCAAAAGCTAGATTCACTCGAGTCCATAAAATCCAAGAAAATATCTCAAAAGATCACTTGCTGTAACCATCTAACAACCAAATAATGACCAACAAATAGCATCTCAAAGGAATCTGAGAAGCAAAAGCAGCACCAATGAATAAAATCCCAAATTGGTGCAGCCTGAGGTCCATTAAAGTATAATAATGAAAAAATTAGTAATTAATTCACCAATAGTAATTGCAGGATTCCAAGGTGGAATTTGGACTTCCCAAAAAAAAAAAAAGTTTGCAGTTTCTCTCTCTCACACACACACACAATCGAGACCAATCTTGGTCTCAGGTTTTCTTTTCATGTTACCTTTTTCCTTTTCCTTTTCTACAACCCTACCCCCCGGGTTGAAGAAAAGTGGGGGTCCCCCATCTCCAGCATGAACCAGGGGCGCAAACCTATTAAATGATCATCACTTCCGAAGTATCTAGTAGTTCAAACCAATACCAAAAATCAAAGCACACAACAACAAATCTTAGTCGCTATCCCAATGAGACCATGAAGCAAACAGTAAAGAGTTTTAGAAGCAACTACATCCCCATGCTTCAAAAGACAGATGACCTTCAACATTCGACCAAGAGATAATCATGGCTGGGTTGCCATCTTCGTTGGCAGGATAGTAGCAGAACCTTCATCTTCAACCAGCAGCATATCAGTAGCAGTAGGCATTCAGCATAAAAATGATGTGAAACTCCAGTAGCACCAAAATATCTTCTCCAAGAACAGCATATAGAAAAAATAAGGGATAATTACTATTGCCCCCCTGTACTTTGATTTTATTACTACTGTATCCCCTGTACTTTTCAAAATTACTAATCCAACCTTTAACTTTGTCTACAATTACTATTGCCCCCCTACCGTTAAGTTCCGTTAGTTTACTGATGATGTGGCATCTTTATATTTTCTCAAAAAACCCCCAAAATACCCTTATACTTATCTATTTACTTATTTACCCTTTTGTCAAGTTACAGTAGTGCCCTTAATTAACTGTGGAGAAAAAAGTAATTATAATCCGTTTTGTTCTCAAAAGAAAAGAAAGAATGATTGAATAAAACTCAACTAGAAACCGAAGTGGAAGGAAAATCGAATTCAACTCAAATTGGAAACTGAATATCACCTAAAATATTTTCAAAATAAATGAAGTTTAGTGAATGTGGGAAACCAAATTGGATTTGGATTTTGCTCATTTCTTTAATTCAAAATAAATGAAGTTTAGTGAAGGTGGGAAACCAAATCGGATTTGGATTTTGCCCATTTCTTTAATTCAAAATAAATGAATTCAAAACAAATGAAGTTTAGTGAAGGTGGGAAACCAAATTGGATTTGGATTTTGCCCATTTCATTAATTCAAAATAAATGAAGTTTAGAGTAAATTTGACATTTAATTTGGTTTTTATAAATGGGATAACATCGTCTTTTGATTTCTTAATTTTAATGAAGGGCAAATTAGACATTATATATTCAAACTTAACGGTTACTTAACACCGTTATAAGGAAGGGGAGCAACAGTAATTTCGTAAAGAACAGGGTTTTATTAGTAATAAAATCAAACTACAAGGGGTGCAACATTAATTATCCCAAAAAATAAATAAATAACCCAAAGGCACAGTGTCCTTCCCATAACTTGATTAACAATGGAAAACACAAGAATAAAAGCCTAGTAACCAAGTTATTCAACAATCAATCAACAAAATTAGTATTTAGTCTGCAACTCATCTCAGCAGTAGAGTGGAAATCAGATTCAAAGAATTAAATATATCTTCAACAGAGAGTTTCAAACATCATTGATTGAACCTGCAATACATAGAACTCATCAAAACTGAAGCATTACTAGAAAACCACATACAACTCTTAACCCATCAACTGGTTATAGGCCTATAGCTCTAATACCATATCAATTATAATAAAACAACATAGAAGAAATGGAGAGAAGAAGAAAGAGAGGAGAGATTAATCTGTAGACTCCAAGGAATAAGCCTTATATTTTGTACTCTTTAGAATACATGAAAAACAAAAATGAAAAAGGATCCAACGTCCTATTTTCCATCTAACTCCAGGGCATATCAGAATTAACTTCTAGTGCTAATCCTGATATCCCTTTTTTACCCCTTCACAAATTATTCTAACAAACAACAATGCATTCCTCATCACAGTTTCACTGTCTAACGGGGCCCTTCTGTCCTTCCTCATCCAGAGGCAACTGTTGGCTTCCCCCTTGCGGCTTTTGCTGGAAAGCATCTTGTTGTAAGCGGCGGCGCCGGGCACGCACGGCCCGCCCCCGCGCCGCGGCGCCGCCCGGGGCCTACGGGCGTTGACTTGTGTGTCTTTGTTTGCCTTGTTGTCTGTTGTTTAAAACTTAGTTTGTTCCTCCCCCCTCCCTTCTTCTCCTTTTTTCCCCCCGCCCCCGGGGCGCCTTCTTCTCTCCTTCTTCGCTTTTTTTGGCCTTTGTGGTTGTGTTGTTGGTGCTTGGTTCTGTTTTTTTTTGTTGTCTTTTGGTGGTGTCCTTTTCCTCGCCCCGCCCGGGGCGCCCGCCTCTGCCCGGCCTTCTTGTAAGTTGGATTTATTGATTTTTATTTATTTTTAATGTGATTGTGGTGTGATAATCAACTAGCTATGCATATTGCCCCTAAGCCAGTATTTCATGAGAGAACCAAACACATTGAAGTTGATTATCACGTTGAGAGAAGTTGCAACAATGGCTCATTTCTTGATAACATGTTCACACAAGAGAACTGGCAGATGTCTTTACTAAAGCATTGGGTCTTGGGAGGATTGTTTATATCTGTAACAAGTTGGGTTAATTAACATCAATGCTCTAACTTGATGAAGAGTGTTTCAGTTACAAAGATCCCTTGGATCTCAGTTAGTGCGAGGCTCAGATATTGAAATTGTCTGCTAACATGGCTTTTTTCGTCTTTATTGTCAACCTCTTTTGTTTGTTATGCCTATTAAGTTGACAAAATTGGGAAGTTCTAATTTATAGGTTGAACTCTCACAGTTGCAGCCTCCTTATCCTCCTCTTCTTATCACATTCATCATTTACAAGAACCAATACGAAGAGAACACAAACAGGACTAATCAAAGCGCTCACTTCCATCCAATTTCATGCAGTTAATTAGGAACTAGGGGAAGTGAAGCTGGATAACTTCTTCATGTCCAGTAGATGCAGTTGAAATGTCAGAAATTGTTACCAACCAAATATGGGCACAAGAAAGGACCCCTCCAAATGTAGAAAATAGACAAAATATTTGAATATTGGTCATGAAAGATTCCACCACATGAAGAAAAGGCCAATATCTTGAAATATTGGTAACGAACTTCAAAATCTTGGTAATGAGAGATATTGGGCATTGAAAAGAATAAACCCTTGGTGGGAGAAACTCATCACCAAGGGTGAAGTGAAGGGAACAAAAGACACCACAGTAGGTCAGCCACAAAAAAGGCGAGAGGAAGGCAGCTGTGTGGTGGCCACTGCAAGAGGATGGTGCTGGAGGTTCAAGGGTCCTGGCATTAGGTTTAGGATCTTCAATCTTTATCCCAGTTTTGATACCAAGATGGTTTTGGGGAATTGAGATTGTATCAGTGAGACACCAGCCAAGCTTTATTTATAACTGACTAGCATGAGGTACAAGTACAATAATGCCCTCAGCAACACTATTAAACCTCAATGGACAATTATACCCTAGTACCAAACTACCAATATTATGACATTTACATAATCTGAGTTTTTTTCCTCGAAAACTTTCATCTCAGAAACTTGACTTCTAGAAATAGGTTGGCAGTCTACTTTTCCATCTCATGGACCTAGCACAAAATGTACATTAAGATATTGGATGCTGATGATACTGAATATGGAATACCAACATACCATAATAACAGTTGATGAGTTGTGAATTTCAAGGTTTCCAGAAAGACCATAAAAAGAACCCATCTATCCCCCCCCCCCCCAAAAAAAAAAAAAAAAAAGACAACATTCACCAACTCAATACAGATAGTCACACCATTAATCCCATTACATGCAATACTCTTGTCCCCCCCCCCCACTGATTGAGTTGGATCGGAAATAATTGCTTCATGTGACTATTTGTTAGCTAATTGATAGAGGACAAGAGAACAACAAAACCTTCATATGAGGCAGGAGGACTTTGTCAGCAGCTTTTGCAATCCGAATAAATGATGAGCAAATCTGTAACCTCGCGTGACGAGCACCATTTGTTGAAGGGTCCTGTCAAGTAAACTAATCATAAGCATACCATATAGATTATATTTAGTTATTTACATGTATTGGAAATATTAGAAAAGAAAAATGAGTGGAAAGAAGAACCTTAAGAGCAGACGGAAGAGATGTCAGAAGTTCAAAAATTTTATTGATAACACCACCAACCGCATCCGGAAAGTATTTCAGAAAGGGACCCAGTGAATGTAAATAGTGCCCAAGTACTACCACATGCGCTGGTGCAGTCCATTTCAACGAAAGAAGTTGTTGAAGCAGACCTTCAATAAAAGAAACCACAGTTTCTCAGTAACACCTCAGATAAAGGAACCTAAAACATCAGAAGATGTATGGAAAACTCACTGGACAACCTTCAAATTTTCTGCACAGAGCTAGTTGGATTTCAGAACTACCACTGCCAAACTCAGCTGATCCATCAAAAATCACACTGGTACTAGCCTCAAGTGCCAGTTGCATGCTTTCCATAACAGCCAAGTCCTAAAGAATATTCAACAAGGATAGATGTATACATGAGCAAGAAAATATTTAAATATTAATAAGACCATGAGGCAGCATTTTGCAGGAAACCGTCAAAAACGGCTCCACCATGGCCAAATCTATTACCAAGTATTTATAACCAAACCTTGGCAGGGGTTGAAGCATGCAATAAGTCATTAATGATGGCATGAATTCTTTCAGAAACCCTAGTTGCAGCAATTAAGGGTTTGTAAGAAGCAACTAATCGAATCAGCTCCAACTGCATAAGAAGCACCAGAATCAGTCAGCATCTAAAGATGGAGGAAAAGAGTACATCAATAGATTTAAGCTAGACCAGGAGAAATTGAAATATTTGTATCCTCTAAACAGTCTATATTGAAGCAAACATGTCCTTATAAGAGTCGGCAGGGGGGGGGGGGGACTATGCCCACCCAACTTGCTAAACAACTGGTTCACTAAGAAGGAAGAGGGGGGAAGTAGGCCTAGATAGAGAAAAGTTCAGATGATGCCCCATATATGTTGAGGACACTTGCAGAATAATCTGAAGTAGCCCATTTTGCAAATTGATGAACTAGCACAACCTTGTACAGTAGTACATCTAAACAGAAGTTCCTAAACACAAGTCAGCATTCGGTTAGGACAACTACATATTACAGATTAGAAAGAGCAACTGAATGTTTTGAAATCACCAGTTTAGAACGATACTGGCCGAAGTCCCCCTTGCTATCAAAATCATCACTCCACAGCTCCAGTGTTCCTAGAGAAAGAGTCGTTCCAGATGAAACTTTTTCTCTCTTGAGCATACGCTGGAAAGATACATCCAGAATCACGCCACAAATATCATCATTGGTGAAAACCAAAATTCCTTTCTTTTCTTTATCAACATGTACAAATCCTAAACCAGGATTATTAGCAGCAGAATTTTCCTCACTTGATTGCACAACCACCTTTGGCTTGGATAACAAGTCCCTCATTAGTGCCTGCCAAAGAAACAAAAATGCAGGAGTGGGGGAAGAGAGAGAGAGAGAGAGAGAGAGAGAAATAGACTGTTAGTGCCTAGTGGAAGATCTGAGGAGCCCTGCAGCTATAATAATTTGCCACCTTATCGGTAAATACAAGTGGGATGTTTCCACATACCAGCCAAAAAAGCAATGATTGAAAGTGAAGTACAAATTTATGGTGTTGGAAATATCCCAGCATCTGAAAACAAAGAGAAGTTCATGATTCAACCTAAAACCAAAGAACGTGAAGAAAAGAGAAATTCTACGAACATATGGAAAATAATTAAATAAAAGGCTGACAAATTAAGTCGCTTAATTCATTTTTTTAATTATTTCGTCCCTTAATATACTTTATTCTTCAGAAATTTAGATGGCTCTCCCAGAAGTCCCTAAAGTTGGGTATTCCTAATGTGTTTTATTTTATTTATTCCTTATAGATAAACATATGCAGGGTTAACCCCCACAATTACTGAAATGGATTTGAATTAGTTTGTCTAATTGAGAGGACTCCCCCCCCCCCCCCTTTTTTCCTCTTTCTTACTCCCCTCTACTCCAACTGATAGCCAAATTTTTGCCTTTTTCTTCCCTGCTACCAGAGGCTCTCTATAACAGCGGATTCTTACTTATCTTTTTCTTTGTTTGGTGGGGGCAGGAAAAAAGAGCAAATAAGAACATCACATTTCAGGGGTGTTTTCCCAACATCTGATTTTGAGGGGGATACCAACGAAATGTTCACTAAGATAACAAACTGTATTAAGAAACTTGCAAAAGAAGTCCTTGGGGTGTCAAAGGGTGTGCTCTTAGTGTCACACTGCACCTGAACTGCTAGTTTCAAGGCATGACTGTTAGGCTACACCGGCACACCACAAAATCCAAGATTGCATAGTTATAAGCCACATCTCACATCCACACCATAGATCTCGATATCAATAGCATAAAGAGAATCCAAAATCATAAGCAGCAGAAAGAAAATAAATCATACTAATTAAATGATTAAGATTCTCACAACCTAATTATCAAATTACTATCTTATTACATTTGAAGTGTTGTTACATAGCATCAAACTAAACAAGAGTGATATCTAAGATTAAAGCAATAATGGAACTGAGATAACTAAGTCTGCAATCCCGATAAGCATAGTCATCACAAGCACAACACAGGTCATTTGCCAATAATATCTAAGATTAAAGAACTAAAGGATACCAAGATAACTAAGTCTGTAATATCGATAAGCATAGTCATCACAAGCAGAACAAAGGTCATTAGCCTTGTCTCCTTCTCTAGCCAAACATACACCTCCAATGTTGGAGTATCACTTGTGACAATGTCTATAAGAGACAATCCCAAGGGGTAAGCTCTCAACTCAAGATTAGTGAGGGGAAATATACATGCAATGAACTCTAACCTCTTCTAAACTGCAGCAATACAATTAAAGTGAATAAACATGCAAAGTGATCACACAAATAAATCAGAACACATATAGTCCATGTCCATAATAATGCACAGTCCAATTATTAGAAAATAAAGCAAACCTACCAAACTACTCTTAAGTGCTGGCAGAATACTACTAAAATGCATTACAATAACCTTAATATCTCTCATGAAATGGATACCACAAGTAAAACGCTAGCTGCACTTAAGTAATTTGGGTCCAGACCCGAGAACCCACATATAACTTTGTTCGATTACGGCCAGCCGGCATACACTCAAAAGCTGGCAACATCTATTTCTGATAGATCTCAACGTCATACCCTAGAACAAGTAGTTCAACATGATCTCATTGAACCGATCCCATCAGAATTAGATAACACCTAATCATTGTCAACAAGGATCATAGTATTATGTGTATACACTCAACTAAATCTAAATGCACACAACTCACATGATGCTATGCCTCATTACACTTATGCATATCTCCTATACCACAAGCACTCGTGTAATAAGTGAAGCAAAGAATCATAATAACCACCCTCCTCCCCCTACTACAACAATATCCATCACAATGAAATACCTCATATCTCATAATTATCACTACTACTCAAAACTACATAATCATGATTCATGATTACATATCCTAAATCCAATGCAAAATTATCAATAAAAGAATAATAATGATGCATGATGCGGCAAATACAATAGAACTTCGTAAAACAAACTAATCCCACTCACCTATAGTGACAGTCAACGTAATGGAAGAATCAGGCATCCACTACGTCTTCAGAATTAATAGTCTTTAAACCTAATAAAACATCACATAAACACAAAGTACTTCTGGATTTTTATTATTTTCAAAATATTTATTACATATACAGACTCATATTGAACATTATCCTAAAAGCTTTGAGTCAAAATATCTAGAATTCTAGTAATGACTTTTACCCAAAAAGAAGGGGGGTTCAGATTGTGCTTTCAGTCAGTTTGTCTGAATTGTGGTATTTTACAACCCTCTAGACAAGGTCAAAAAGATATCAAACATGGTGAAGACATTCATCTATGAATCCTCTATTTGCCCATCAAGTTTCTAGTCAAAACTCCATGCATAAGAGATATACCTCTTCTCCATGATTCAAAAACATCATCCCACACCCAATAAGAGAATTGGTTTCATGTAGCCTCAAAATTAAGGGCCAGTTACAGGATCAAATAATCGAATTCAGCTTGCAAAATTAGGGCTTCCCAAGCCCTACGGTTGGGAATGTTTGGGTTAGGATGTATAGGGAAGAGTTGAATAGCTGCGGCTAGGGCTTGTAGACTTAGGGCTAAAGGAAAATAAATCTAAATCTAGTTATTTTCAAATTCAGATTCAAATATCAAGTCTAGGGTTTAGGGAAAATTTTGGGTTTCTACGGGTGGCTAGAGTTAGGATTATGGTGGAAGGTTGAGGAGGGGGAGGGAATGAAAAAACGGCAAGGAAGTGGAATTCAGGTGAGGGGATTGAGACATCTAGGGTATGGGAGATTAGGGTCATCCAGGTTTTGGAGAAAGAATATGAAGTGCAGGTTTTAGGGTTTTGGGTGCACAATTGGGGTGACGGATGGGGATTGAATGCTAGGAAGGGAAGGAGGTGATTTATCCCAAAAGGAGTTGGGATTTGTGGAAGGAGATTAGGAGGTATGGGAATTAGGGATTGCGGAAGAAAGAAGAGATGCTGTAGGTTTGGGGAGGGAGAAGGAGAAGACCTGCAATAAAGAGGATGATGGGAAGGGTTGGGAATGCATACTTAGGCTCCCTTTGGCATAAGTTATATTTATGTTTATGACCTATTTATGAATGATCAATTATGATAACAGGTTATGAGTGACAAACAGTTTTCATTTGGTTACTATTAGAAATAATATATTATATAGCAACAAATAGTTTTGGTCCCATTGGTTGAATAATTTATTATGTATTGTCAATTTGGTTTTGGGTAGGTTTCAGTTCACCTTGTCAAATATATATTGGCTTTAGTTTTGATTTTGGCTCGTTTAATTGGTTTGGGCTAGTTTTGATATCCCTAAAAGATTGTTAAAGAGGAGGTGGAAGCAATGTGGAGGTTGGAGAGTGAGAAAACAAGGTATTGTTCTAATTTTTAGTAATTTTATCATTTTACCCCTACTTAAGTAGTAATTCTGCACATAAACAAAAATTAAAAGTTTATGGTGACAAATCATAAACAGCCCTTGACCTATTTATGCATTATGCCTTTATGTTTAAATCGATTTATCTTAATGAGAAACAAGATCATAAATCATACCAAATACAGCTGTTTACATTTATAGGTCAAATAATCATAAATTTAAACTGCACAAAAGATAGCCTTACTGTTGAAGAAGGCAGGTGTAATACCCGCACCCCAAAATCCCAGTCTAATTTGAACTTTTGGTTTTTAGCTAAAGAACCAACTCGGACCGGTGAACCTCAATTCGACATCACCAAACCAACAAGTGAACCATCGAGTGGGAAAGTCATTCCGAAGAGGTACGATTCGATTATTTGAAAATTCGGCTTTTAATTTTTTCATGTTAATTCGGCATACATTTTGTAGCCGATACCAATGACGACGAACCAAACCGAAACACAAAAGGTTACCGACATCTTGAATTAACCAAGGATACAACAATTGCGCTAAAAGTATAATAAAGGTAACCCTAAATTCATATTTTGGCCATACTTTAGTAATGGCCGTAGATTTCATATCCGATTGAATTAGATTAACCCAAATACAAGAAAATGATCAGTACAATTTTCTGAACCCGAAGTACCAATAAATGAACTCAAGGATGGGTTCCACACGAGAACGTCACAAGAGACAAAGTGGGTTGCAATAATATGTAAGGCTTGAAGCAGCAAGGAGGTGAGTCACCTCACCTCCCATCTCATCTCTATGCCCCCACGTAATAGGCAAGGTGTAAGATGAAGAGATTGGGTGGTGATTAGTGAATAGGTCAAAATATAATATAATATATATTGAAGTTGTAAATCTAAGGTGACAATCATTGTACGACATATTATATTAGTCAAGAATTATTAAGCCAAGGCTCAAGGCTGCAACTATAATTAGGAGTAAGGGGAGGAGAGAGAAAGTTTTGCAAGAAATTTCATTCGTTGGAGAGGAGAGAGAAAGAAGAGAAAGAAAAAGGAAGGTGTACGTGTGATACGACTAAAAGTGATCTCTAAAGTCAAGTATGGCCTTAAGCACCTCTTCTCCTTACCTAATTTAAATATTAATCCATAGGATTGCGAGAATAAGTTGGTAAATTAATCGTGTCCGTGTAGAATTATGCATATGAAAATAGAGAAGGGAAAAGAGTATGTTCCTTTGTAAGGCTCATCATGAAAAGAGAACTAAAATTACGATTAAAGGGAGCCTGAACGAGTCAAGAATCATGTAGTAATTTGTAGAAAGGATCCCGATCGGATCCATATCAAAAACCCTAAAAAGCAAGGAGTGTAGGCTGTAAATGTACGATCCGGTTGAATCAATCCTACACACAGAGACTCTACACTCATGGGGCCCTTGATTGGGTATCCACACTGAGGCCAAACCAAGGTAGCCTTCCATATAAAATTTGACTGGAATGGCTTAAAAGCCGAATTAGACCTTGGCCAGACCTGAAAATTTCAAGAATATCCCGATGAGTGAAGGATGAGCTTGAGTGTAGGATTTTGTCTGAATATGCAACCTACATTGACGTTGTACACTTGTTAACTTAGGTACTGAATTGATTGAAAGTTGCTCCCAAGCAAGGGAGAATTGAGCAGGAATCGCGAATCAGAAGTAACCAATGAGTGGGAATGTAGGAATCTCATGCATCATGGATCTTATGCATTCTTTGGTCATATGTGCATGCATATATTGTGTGTAGAATTGATGCAACTAGGGGCATGCATTTGTGTGTGTGTAATATGGACATATTGTGGATTTATGAACATGTGTACATACCTAGTGGTGATGGTGCGAGGGATGCCGTGGATGAGTGATTGCTCCCTCCGGTGGGAATGTATGATGGATGTTACACTCATGAATAGTACATTCATGGGAGTGTATGATAGATGTTACATTCATGGACAATACACTCGGCATTCCTACACTTATCACTACCCTAATGAATGATGGGCATGAAATGAATGGATAGTAAATGAATTATAATTAAATGGATAGCATATTTGTTATAATTCTATATTGCATACGAGGTCATCTGTATGACTATGTATGACTATGGTATGGGACACAAAAGATACCTCAGAGCTCGCATAATCATCATGTGTAGAATGCGTGGCTAGGTGCATACCCCAATGCTACTCCCCTTACCAATAGGGGGTTAGGTGTTGGCCAGCTAATGGGATATGGGTGAAATGTGAGTAGCCCAGGGTAAAATTCGAGTAACCTAATGTATGTCTGTACCATATGGTTGACTTAGGGTAATGTGAGTAGCCCAACCAGCCGGTGGTATTATTGTGGATATATGATTATGATGGGCAATGAGAGGCCCTTATTGATATTGATGATATGGGGGGTATTGTGTGAATGATATGGAATTACCCCATGATGGAAGAATATTGCACTACGACCGGAGCAATTCTTAACCCTCATAGACCTAGGCATTTATGTGATAGAGCATGTGTTTGCACATCATGTCATCATGATATATTGTTGTGTTTGCGCATTAGATATTCCCCTCACTGGGCTCTGAGAGCTCACTTTTGTACGTGTGTATCTTCTATAGATTCTACACTGTCTGAAGATGCCGATCATTGTATGTCCAGCTTCGCGCTTAGGGACCCATTGGCACACATTCAGGATAGCGGGGATTGGTGCAGTCCCACTTCTTCTGATCATAGAGATGATGTGTATGCAATGTCTGTGCCTGCTGTAGACCCACATAGACCACATGGGATATCTGGAGACATAGTAGACTATGGTACAGTGGACATTATAGTGGTTATGGGTTACAACTAGTTCGTGCATAGCGAGGGACCTTGTGATGGGAGTTTATGTGATTTCCTTTTGTTGTATGTGTGTCACTTGTTCGGGGTCAGCATCAGGTATATCTTATTGTGTAATGTACCCCAGCTTTGAGGTTGTGTATATGCATGCAAGTGACTTTTGGATAGAAATGAAATAACACAACTTTTACTTTTTGCCCTTAGTAATTTTTTGTTATTATTGGTCTAACTCTGTTAGTTTGTTGTGGTTGGTTCTTGTGACAAATGGGAACATACAACAACTTGATCCTAGTTTGGTTTCGGAGCAAACCAGTAATTGTTCCCAGTGCTGTATTCCGATTTGGCAAAACAATAGGGGGTGTGACATAGGGAATTCAAGAATTGCTGAAAAGAAGAAGAGCCAAGCTGCCACAGGTTTAAGGTTTTCTCCCTTGGAAACCCCTAACTCCACTCAATTCTCCTTCAGTCAAATTTATTTAATCATCAAAACTGTCTTGGTTACATGAATTAGGCTTTTTTTTAGCATACATCGAAGGACTCATACTTGGACTCAACTTTTAAAGCAAAACAAAGGACTTCCACTTTATTTAGGAACACTACCTACTAAGGACTTTCACTTATCTCAACCTAAAATGATTCAAATTACACAATAAAAATAGGATTGCAATAGTAGTAAAATTTGGACAACTAAAGGAATCCCACATTAAATAGCCCTCCTAAGTCCTAACTAGACTAGGACTCTTTAATAGCTTAACACGTACTAGCTCAAACAAATTAAGACTAGAATCCTAATAAAATTCTGGTTCTACTTATTAGATCAAATCGGGTTGGACTAGGGGTACCCAACATGACTAAGATGTCCCTATTCTGGCTGAAACCTTCCAGGGTTGCTAGGTCGCAGGGTGATGGACAACCTCCCAAGCCTTCCTTGGGTCTCCCTGTTGGTCCTACATTATGGTTTTTTAATATTTTTTTCCTTAGGTCAACCCTTACCTGAAGGTCATTTCATAATTAAAAAGGGACATACAGGACCACATTTAAGTTGACTCCCATTTTGTTCAAAAGAACCTGCAACAGGGAGTAATTTCTACATAGCAAATTACCACAGAACTTGCAAAAGTGTTTACAAAATCTCACTAAGTGGGCCAATTGATTATATTTGTAAAAAACTGCGTAAGATTAACATCTCTGCACAAGCTTGAGGGGGGTGTAATAAAATATAGGGTATCAGGATTAGTGCCAAGCTAGTTAATGCTAAAACTTATATGCCTTGGATGCCTATAATTTAGTTTTTATATTTTTATCCCTTTTCTTGTTTTGCCCTTACCTTTTGTTAAATACTGAAATGGCAAAGAGGAATCTAACCTAACAGCTGTGACCCCTCAGAGTTGCAGCAATATATCTCTATTATTATTCTCTCTTCTTCTCCTCTTATTATATACACCAAATTATCTATATATGTCAAAATCCAGAGTGTTTAGGCCCATACAGCATCTAACATTTCTACATCCATACTAATCTAAACCAAAACATAGAGTGCCATCACATGATTAAAAAACAACTTTAAATTATATTCAATTAAATAGCCAGTTACCTGTTGAAGATAAAGAGGTAATATGCTGCTATCACCAACTATACATTGCAAGTTGGAAGAACCCAGTGACACCATACTCTCACATATATATTCAGCAAACTCAATTTCACTTTCATCTATACTGCCGTTGCTGGAGGTAGACCTGAACAAGAAATCTTGTGATACATTCATCAAGATCTGAAAAATATTATTCATTGCAGAATCAAATTCCGAACCCGTGTCATCAAGAGGTCTCTTCCTGAAAGTTCATAAATAAGACAAAAAACAGAAAGCCATGAGAACAAGTGCCACTAGGACAGTCAAAAGCAAATTCAGTGTCATATGGACATAACTTTCAAAGCTTTGCATTGGATACCTTGGGGAGATAAGTTTGAAGAATTCACAAGCATGCAGACGGAAGTCAGGAGAAGAAAGTAAACATCCACACCTATTTTAAGAAGAAAAATAAATTACTATGACAAAGATCCAGATAAAAGGTTCATTAAGAAAATTGGAAAGATAAAATAATACCCATGAATAAGTCCATATTTTGCAAGATCATGTACTGGGACCCACTCAGCATAAGCATTAATGGCATTAAGAGTAGCTGTAACTGTGGCTGCATGCTGTTTTGCAATGTCTAAATGTTGATTGCCTGCTTCAGTTAATGCAGCTCCAAAGTGCCTTTCAAGTAACTATTCATCAATTAGACATTTCCTACATGAAACCAAACCATCCTATTTCTTCTAGCAGCAAGAACCATGACTTACAGTGTATAGTAAGGGCAGAATTTCAGGCAGAGATTGAGTTAGTCCACGCAATAACACTCTACGCCGATCTCCTGTAAAATACATGTCCTGAGCAGGTTAGCAAAGAGAAGCCACCCACCAGAGAAGAATGTAATAGTATAAAATTGATATGAAAACTTTTTTTACGATGAAATTACAATCAGTGATTCCTCTTACAAACCTTCTAAGTCTTCATTATGAACTGTAATATCTTCAGGAAGCCACCTCAGCATCATGGAAATCAATTCAGCCTGTCAAAGGATTCAAACTGTCAACTAATACATCATCTAGTTTTGTAGGTATAAAATAGTATAAATTCAATTCAGCTACGGTTACGCCAAATAAATGAGTCAGGTAACAAAAATAAATAAAAGCAAGACCACCAAATTAATCAGAAGGCATACTTGTATAGGACCATTGTTAGACAGGGAAATGAGTGATGGAAGCAGCTCTTGCCACAGACTTACTCCCTCCCTCCTGACTATCTGTCACAGAGAAACAGCAATGAATGCCACAACGAACAAGAACAGAAAGTTGACCACATGCAAAGCAAAATAGGACAAACCTCAGCAACAAGGGCAGCTGTTTGACTTTTCAAAGCCCAGACTTCACAAGGATTTGCCATCTCAGAAATCAAACCAACAGCAACATTAGCAAAGTTTCTCCTTTCTACAGAGCTCAATTCCTCCCATCTCAAGCGGACCAAATGCTGCATAAAATTCATTTGAACATCATATAGCAGAAGCACATGGCTATTTAAGAGAATGCATTTTGAGAAGAAGGTCTTGCTTAGAATCTCTTATTAGTATGCAATTCCATTTAACTACAATAAAGGAAAGGGGGAAATGGAAACTCATCCTAAGTTGACAAAACTTTGACTGAACCAACCTACCCAAATTGATGGGGTTTGGGATGGTAAACTGAAACAATTCTCAACCATCCTTCAGGGAGTGTGCAGCAAGATGCTACAGTTTAATCAGACAATCTGTTTTTCAACCCACTGATTTTCTAAGTTTCTCCTTGCAGGTGACTTGCACATCTATGTTTAGCAAAGTAATGAGAAATAGAACTCTTCGGCTGCTGATAATAAGAAGAATGCTGGCACTCTATCCTAGGCTCAAATTTTTCTTCAGAACGATGAAACTAGAAACAACTCAAGCTTACCCCAACTAAATTTTGGCAAGCCACAGAGATCCTTGCCCTCCAATCAGTTCTATTTAAGGTCATACTTGATACAAGGCCTAATATGCATGTTTTTTCTCACCACTTCTCCAAATGTCATTTTAGGTCTGTCCCTGACTCTTTTACTCCTTCATTCTAAATCAAATCAAATGCTTTGTACTGAAGCAATCAAAGGCCTCTATTGAAAATGGCCATACCACATCAAACAACTTTCTCATCGCATATCGTGACCAAAGCTACTCCAAAACAAATTTAATATGATCATTCCTTACTTTATCCTTTTAGTTTGCAACTCCTCAATCTACACATCCTCACCTCTGCCATGTGGAGTTAATATGGTGAATTTTAACAGCCCAACTTTCCATCCCAGACATCAAGCTGGTTCTACGACAATCATATACATTTGTCCTTTAAGTTTAAAGGAATACACCACTCACACAGAACTCCAGATGTACCTCTCCATTTCATGCATCCTATTATAACTTTATGTGCAATGTGGTCCTTCATATAACCTTCTTTATATCTTATCCAGCCAAGATACCAAAAAAAATTACTTTGTGGAATCTGCCTCTCATCAAGTTTGACCACCTCATTATCCATCCTAGTGGAAACAAACAACACAACAAATACTTTATTTCCGTCCTACTTGGCATAAAACTTCTCTATTCAATTTAGCTCGATAAAGACAATAAGGAGACCTTTCTTGCAGTCTCTGAACCTTTCTTCTATTTCTAGTAAGGGAAACGTCCAGGTTGATTCATTCCTCATGCTCCTCAGTTTAAAACTAACCTGCTATCTGGGATTGTGAGCCATATAAGCAAATCCTTGAATCGTTGTATCATTTTTCCTAGGTCATTCTGTTCTTTGATGTTGGTGACAAAGAGGATTATTGGCATCAGTGATGAGGGAAATGGACCCTTCCTTACTGCCTACTTGATCCAAGAATATTCCCTCTACCTACTACTCAATCCTATGTGTCTAAGGTTAGTGACAACAGCTCTGTTGACTCTATGCTGTTGTGATGTCAATGTTTGGGCCACCTTTCTACTGGTGTAATGACTTATAACCACTGTTGATGTCAGGACTGATCATACTTCAGATTGCAGGTTTGTTTCAGACCATAAAATATTAAACTCTGTCTTCCATTCCAATTTTCTGTGCTGTGGACTATTTGGGGCTAAGGCACTCCTAGTCTCAGTTTTACATCATTTGGTATCAGAGCCATGGTGGAAGAGAGGAGTTCTATTTCAAGCTATACAACGACTGAAGGACAGATCTAACAAGTAACAAATAGAGAAAGAGGTGCTGAACTCAAGAGACCTCCATCTCATCAAGAACTTCATCTGCCTCTTCCTCAAAGGGTTCAACTCCAACACAAAGAACACATTGGCAACTTTGGTGGGGAGCAATAAGATGACGAACATGAAGCCAAGTTGGACTTCAAGAACTACAACAGGAAATCTGATCCCATTCTTTTTTACAACTGGCTGAACATTTAACAAGTATTTTAATACATTCTCCTCTTCCTCTTCTTCTCCAACCTTGTGCTTTCATCTTTCTCCCTATACATTATTGAACTTCCATGTTCCAACTGATGCCGACTCAAACCATCAAAAGGTGAAATCCCATGTCCCTTAGATAAGTGAACAAATGTATATTTTTCCACTAATACAACATTTTTGCAGTCTACCCCATATGGTACATTATAACTACAGATATGAAAGTGCAATTTATCATAAATAGATATTAACCTGCAACATTTTAAATGCATGTAAACGAATCTCAGAAGACCAATCCCTGCTAACCAATAGGAATGATGTTTTCGCCAGAAGACCAATATCTCCTGATTTAATCTGCAAACACTCAGGAAAGCTTAGAATCAGCAGCGTGCAAATCAAATAATAGGTTGGACTCTCACATTGCTCATTGCATATAGGAAAAGAGAATAACAACTGAAAAGGAAATAATCAAAAATCAGTTAGTTTACATGTTATATATATTGGTTTTCCAGATGAGAAAGAAGATATATATGGATAGAAAGAGACACTAAATGTAGAAAATCATAGCCTGAAAATTATCCTCAAGAACGTTTCAGAAAAAAGGAACTTTATGATAATTACATATTTTAAAGGAGAATCAATTTTTTTGGATGAAATAAAGGAGATATTAAGAAAATAGAATTAGTAACTAGGATCTCAAAATACAGAGAGATATCTAACGAAATATTGGAGCACTTAGATCCATGTTCCCATATATGGCACTCTTTCACTCGTAACTGCTATTTATTGAAAAGTTCACAGTTCTCAGAAATTACTAATCTCCAGTTGACAGTAGGTCACGGATATCAAACAAATGGTTTTAATCCAGCATATGTTTGTGTCAGTGGTGTGTCTATGAGTAAACTATCCCAAAATAGATATAGCTGACAAGGTTTAGGCATTCTTCTTGAACAATCTGAATTCATCAGCCTACATATTGTAACTATCTCAGTTTGCTTCATCCTTGCTAGATAAAAATCAATTGACTATTTTCAGCATGTCAAAGCTACGAAGGAAAGACAAAAACTGTTATGGTGAAACAAGATCAGAATACTAATGCTTTTGATGCTTCTTATCGAAAGAAATGGGAGGCTCACTATCACAGCCGTCAAAAGAGTAAGACAAAAGACACAAAAAAATTTCAATATGATGAGAGGGAGTATTCTTGTTAAGTCTTGGGAATTAGTCTTTCAACTTGGAGATTGCTTATGTTTTATGCATGTTTATGATGTAAATCATTTCCAGCGGTTCCACAGGGCCTAGGGTTGATACCCCAAACCCTAGGACCCCTAATTCAAACCAGGGGCATTTCAGTAATTCTGGCAAAATTTGGGTGTCTTAGGTTTGGGTCCCCATGAGTCCAGATTGTTGTCAAGACCCTAGACCCCTTTTTTTTTTTTTTTTATTTGGTTTAGTATTTTGAAAGTTATTGCAGAGTACTAGTCTAAGTGAGGTTCCCAGTCATGTTGGGATCCCCTAATTTCAGTCCACTTTGATTCTCCCTTTTAATAGGACATCATATCTACTCTTGAATTTGGATTGGAGTCCTCTAGAGTCAGTTACTTAGTTAAGCAGTTTTCTTGTGCAAGTTAAAGTCTTAGTCAACTAGTAGTTAGAATTGCTTAAACCAGTTACAATTCTAATTGGCTTTCCAACACAGAGTCCTTTTTAATTTCTTTATTTGAAGCTATAAATATAGCCTTCAGACCATATAATTACAAATGGAATTGAAGAAAATTTCTGAGTTTGGAGGAAATCCAAGTCGTGGTCTTCATGGGAGGGCCACAGCACCATTGAGTCTTATTCTACAATTTCCAGAATACATCTTTAAGCCCCAGCAACACTTCAACATTACAGCAGCCTTCTACCCTTCTTCAAGTAAGTACAGCCTTCCCTCCCTTCTCCAGCCCATCTGCAGGCCTCCCCTCTCATCCCTTCGATAGCAGCTCACCCCTCCCATTGAAAATTTGAAATTTCATCAAACCTCACCCTTAGCCCCTCCTTTCACCCCTAGTACTCTAGTAGGATTGCACCCATCCCTAGATCCTAGTGCTACCCCAAGAATCATCATTAAACCCTCTCCATTAGCTTGCACAATTTTCTGCAGTTCATCTTTATCCTTGAAACCCCTAAACCTTAATTGAATTAGAATTCCTCTCTCTCTCTCCAACCTCAACTCCAATCACCTTCCTCTTTTAGGATAGCATCCCCACCCCTTCTCTCACGCTCAACCCAAATCCTAGCCTAATCCAAGAATCCCAAACCCTTTAGGAAACCCGTCCTAGTCTTTTTAGCACCGACCTAAACTATTAGACTTAACCTGAAACTATAAAATAACTACAACAGCCACATTCTAAGACCAATCAAACCCCTCCAGCGGCCTTCTGCAAGCCCTAACTTACATATTCAGTCCTGGATCTCAAGTAAAGCAGTAGCCAAACCTTGGTATCACCCTTCCCAAGCCTTAGAACCCCTTATACCTGTACCTAAACCCATTCCCTGATGTAAAAGTGTAAACCAGGAACTAGGGCTAAGGGTATTGAGGCAATTTCGCTAGATCTAGGTTTGTCCAGGAAATTTCAGCGAAGAAGAATGAAAATTCTAGGATAGTTACAGTGTGGACAGGGTTCTAGATATTTGCAGAAATCAGGATTTAGGACTTTATGAAGGTTGGGCTGGGGTGGATGAAGGGCAATCCTTCCTGCTTCTGTAATTTCAGAGCTAAGGTTCAATGATTCAGAGGTTTTAAGAGGTCTGAATGATCTAAACTTAAGGTTTCAGAAGCTTTAAAATTCTGCGGAATTCTTCCAAGGAAGAAGATGAAGTGCAGAAATTTTCTAAGGGAATGAGGTGTAATTGGAAATTAATGATAGGGCTAGGTTCTAGGATTAGGTGTGATCCCAGGGGAAAGTGGAAATCTAAAGGAGCTGGGGAGGTAGATCTAACAGGGGATGGGCTGCTGCTATCGCAGGAAGAAGTGGAAAGGGGGAGGGGCCTACGGTTGCTAAGGGAAGGGGTAGGGCATGGCTGTAACTGAAGGGGAAGGGAGAGGGAGTACTTGCGATGGGGCTCGGGTGGTTTTCTAGGGCTGTGCAAGAGGGGAGGCAGGGGAGTCTTACGGTGGAAGGGGAAGTGTTTCTAGGGTTGCGCAGGAGAGGGAGGACTTTCTATTTACTTGTTGATGGCTGGAATTATTGATTGAAAGGCTGAAAATGCCTGTTGGAATTACAGAACTGAACTTGAGAGCTTGAAGACGATGAATCTAGACAACCGCAAGATCCCCCTCAAAGGAACCCTGGCAACCACTCTGTCTGCAATAAATTCAATAGTCTTTATTCATCAAAACTGAAAAAACTACATAGACTACTTGGCTATTTATAGCCCTTTTGAATAGAATTGGACTCAACTTAGGAATTCTTAATTGACAAGGATCCAACTACTAACCTAACACCTTAGATTAGAATCTAAATAATTAAAGACTTGGATTCTAAGCGGGGTTCCTTTATAGATTAGGATCCCACATTCCCATCTCCTTACATGAACTCCTTGACTTGGACTCTACTAAGAAAAGACAAACTCCTAAAATATAAGAACCCTTTTGATAACGAGTCGTTTCTTATCCATAATTTTGACTAAGTCAACACAATTCAAGAAATTAAAATGGACTACAACTCTCAAACAACACTCAACTACGACATCCAAATAAAAAATAAAAAATAAAAAAATAGATCCATAACCCTTGGATCAAGGGAATTCCATCTCGACCCATATTGAGCCCTTGGAAAATAACCAAAATGTCACTGGGGGAATTCAGCCAGATTTGGATGGGCTTGTTGAGTCTGGGTTTTGGGCCCACAACCTGGTTCATACCATTCCCAGGTCTCAGACTAATAATACAGCAAGGTTACAAGCTTCTCAACCGACAATTCGCTGTTTCCAAGCTTTGCCAAACCCATCATGGGTCTACATAATCTACCCAAATAATTATATTACTTAAAATAAAGTAATACTAACATTATTACCAATATTATTAATTCCAGCCTTCTCCAAACCAGAAATCTGGTTTAGGCCTAGCCCTTGGCGTGGGTTTCCAAAGCGGATCACGTTGGCCCAGCCAATCCAAGGCTACTGCATCATATTTCGAAAAGGAAAATGAAGAAGAGAATAAAAGCAAGCAAGGCCAACAGAGTTGAAGATAAAAAAGTAATTGAGAACACTCCCCCATAAGCCCTCAAATTGCAAGATGGTGTTCTTGATGAAATAAAATGCATCTGATGTGAACATGATTTTACCACCTGGCCAAAACCCTAAGTGGGGCCCACAAGATGGCCTCTAAGAAACCTCCCTAGGCTGACCGAACACTCTAGGAGGGGTATTTTGGGCATTTTCAGGCCTAATTAGTTGCTGGAATTTAATTCCAGTACTCTAGAGTCCAGTTTGGCTAAGAAGTCCTAAATTGAGTTAGTAGGTGAGTCCTTCTTCTCAAAGTCTCGCACATGTGGCAATTAGAGTTTTAATTAACTAAGAATTTAGCATCTGCTTATAAGAGTTTGAAGTTATTTAAACTCTATGTCAGCATGTGTCCATTGGAGATCTTTGGATGTTTTAAATTTTCTTTCAATGGTTGAGATTATGTGGGGAATCCTAATCTACAAAAGAATCCCACCTGGTGTCAAGTTCTTTTGATGGGCTATAAGTTAACGTTTACTCTTTCTTTGCAAGTTAAGTTTGATTATTGCATGAAAAGCTATTGAGTCGAGGACCAGAGTTCCTATTGAGGGGGCCTCGGTGGATTTCTTGTCGATTCTTCTTCAATATTCAGCATTTCTCTTCAAGCTTCTTCAAGTTCTAGCATCTCTCTACAGCCTTTAATAATTCCAGCAGCCATTGACAACCACAGCAACTTCATCAAGTAAGCACAGCAGCCCAACCCCTACCCTCACCTCCCAAGCCCATCGCAGCCATCCCTCTCCCCCTCCCCCCCCCTTGCTGCCGTGACCAGGCAGCAACCTCCCCCACCCCCTGTAGACCTTCCAGCCCCTCCCCCCCCCCCCATCCCTACAACAACCCTAGCCCTTCCCCTGCCCCTCCCCCGCTCTGCACAACCCTACCAGACCCTCCCCCTTGCTGCTGCAACCCTGCAGCGAGTATCCCCAGCCCCTACAGCACCCCTATTCCCTCCCCCCCCCCAACCCCTTGCAACCCTCCCCAGCCCTTTCCCCACCTTCCCCAAGCCTTGGGGCAACCCCCTCCCCCCTCTCAGACTCCCTCTCCCTTCTATCTCTGACTTTGTGGCAGATCAGAGAGAAACAGAAAAGAAAAAAAGAAAAAGAAAAGAAAGAAGAAGAAAGGAGGGGGACAAAAAGAGAGAAAGAATGAAAGATCCAGAAAAATGATTGCCCAAGATCCATGCCCAAAACCCTAAATTTCCCATCTTTGAAATCATCCCCTCAATCTACCCTAAACCTTACCTAATCATCCAAATTATCTCATTCTTCTTACCATCAACCTTAGGATAACTTTTTGGATATCTCAAAATTCATCCCACAAAGATTTTTCTTAAACCCTTAGCAAACCCTAGGATTCCAATTGCTTTTCGTTACCTTTCCTTCCAATTCCCATCTACCCATAGATTCCCCTAAAACTGTTGGCTTATTTGCTGAAAGATTCTAGGCAAATCCTAAATTCTAGGGAATTCTCTTAGAAACCCTAACCCTAGAATTGTGTTCACATCAGTGTGGCTCAAATCTTCATCAAGAAGGACAAAAACTATTGCAAACTAGTTAGACCCCCCCCCCTCTTAAATTGGGCCAAAAACCCAGACCCAAAAGGCCCAATCCAAAGCTAGCCGAATGCCCCCATGGTATTTTGGTCATTTTCCCTTTTGTGGATCAAGAATGGTTAGGTTGGAACCCCCTCAATCCAATGGTCATGGATCTATCTTCAGTTTTTGGATCGGAGTCCTCTAAGCATAAAACAAAATTCCCTTGAAACTTGCGAAATTTCCCATTTTGGGAACCTTGAAACGAAAAACTAGAGGACCGAAAAAATCCCAAGTTTCGATCGAAATCGTCGAAATTTGGTCGAAACTTCTCGAAACCTCGAAACCTATTCAAACCTGGTTGATTCAACCCAGCTAGACCAGCTAGGTCATGAGGAAAAAAATTCCCAAATTTCGTGGAAACTTGAAACTTTTTCCCGCAACTTTCGTAGCTTTCCCATATTTTTAATTTTTTTTGTTTCTTTCATGTTTCCCCAAATGCCCCCTCCATCAGGACTTTCCTATCCAAATTGCGTATTCCCTCAAATTGGTTATCTTGGGCATGTTGATGACCAGACTTATAAAGTTATAGTTGTCGATTACCTTGACAACCATAGACTAATAGACATAAAATGTCATGAGATGTCTATGTTCGTTGGTTGGAGAAGAGGATGTTACAGGCATAGTACTACTCGGCTCACAGGATAAATCCACCGAGACACTCTTCTTGGCACTGAGTTGTACTTTCCTTTTTATTGTTAGTTACTCTGTATTTGATGTTTTGAAGTTAGAAATTATATATTGAATGTTATGTACTTAAGTAGATAAGTTTATAATGTACTTCTCAAACAACTCTACATTGATGTTATGTACATTAAATGACATATCTACATTGACTTTTTTAGCAAAATACAGCCAATGTGTTCTTTATACTCTAATTAGCTTAAATGCAGAGTCTCACCCTAAAATACTCCCTAAAACTTGTCGAAACTTGCACAAAAAAGTCCGAAGTTTCCTCGAAATTTCTTAGTTTCCCACCTAGGTTTCCCATTTTCACCTAGTCGAAACTTGAGTTTCCCTCAAATTTTTTTCTATGCCTCTAAGTTATTGAGTTTTTGGGGAGTCAAAATACTTAGTCAGAATTAGAAGTCCCAATTGGAATATATTTTAAATTAAGATCCTTTTGGATAATTAGGTGTTATTTTCGAATGTGGTTTCTTTTATTTGTGGTTGAGTCTTAGGGGGAATCTATTCTAAGGAGGTTCCATTAGATCTTCAATTATTTATTTGGATGGCTAAGATTATTTTTAAGGGGATTCTAATCTATAAAGGAAACCTACTTAGGATTAGAGTCTTTTAGTAGGCTATAAATAGCCTATTCTTTCTTTATAAATTTATCAAAGAATTGCAGCCAAGAAAGGAACAGCAGGGTCCTATTTGGGAATTTTGGGTAGGACCTTGCAGTTGTTTAGATTTCCAAAGTCTCTCACTTCTTCCTGCAATTCAGCAAGAAATTCCAGCAAATCTTCATAAAGAAAATTTTGCATTTTGCAAACCAGTGAGTAATCCCCTTCCCCACTCCAGCCCCACTTCTTCTTCTTCTCCCCTTCTTCCCTACCCTGCGCAACCCTAGATTGCCCCCTGCCCTTGCTGCAACACCACTGGCAGCACCCCCAGGCCCCCACGACACCCTAAACCCTCCCCTATCCCCTTCGACACTGCCCTACCCCTCTCCCACCTCTCCCCTACCCTGCTGCCTCCTTCTTTCCCTCTCTCTTCTCTACTGACTTGTGGCAGAAAATAGAAAATAGAAAACAGAAAAAAGAAAGAACGGAAAAGAAAAGAAGAAATAAAGGTTCAAATGATTGCCCAATAGCCGGTGGCTCCAAAAACCAACTTACCAACAAGATCACAAATAGAGGAACCAAGGAGGATGAGGTTACTTAACAAGGTGGAATAACTCAAGAAGAAAACGGACTTTGAATAAAAGTTGAATAGAAACAATATAATCTACCGCGTGGTGTTCCTCGCTACCCAGCATGGCTCTCACATAACTTCTCTCTATATCCTTTCTACTCATCCTCCCCCTATTTATAGCATTACATTCCTATCGATTATTAACAAAATCGCCTACTTCGGTGGACTCTTCAAAGAAACCTAACTGTAATGTAACTCTACCTAGATTTTTGACTCTTGACTCTCTATCTAATTCTAATAACCTTCGCGGGCTCTTCTGCTTCTTTGCCTCCTTCCTGGACTCGCTCGCGGCTCTCTTCCTCTTCGCTGTCAATCGTTTCCTTGGGGTGCTTTCCTTGTCGATTGCTCTTGATATCGGGCTTATCTCTCCCCTCCGTTTCACCTTGTCCTCAAGGTGAAATCTGAAAAGTGGGACTGTATTTCAGCATAAGATTCCCAAGTATTTTCACAAGGCGGCATCCTTTCCATTGAATCAAAACCTCCAGCAACCCTTGGTAGAGAGCGAATGTTGAGCAAGGCTTCGGTGTGAGCTGCAACTCGCCATTTCCCCAAACAAGTTGGAAGCGGCTCGGCTAATGTCTGCCCGTGCCCTTCGCGTGAACGTGAACACGGGTGGATCCGTGAATCATCGGGTAACGTAGACGATAGCCTGGTCCCCGCTCTGATCCGGTACGCCCATAGTGCGTGGCTGGTTTCTCATTGGCCTTTGCGAGTTTCTGCGTAGGTTGTAGCTTAGAAACTTCATCCCCCACTTGATAATGCACTTCCCTACGCTTTGAATCCGCGGTTGCACATCCTATCTTGGGCCACCCGCGATTTGTTTTGAGATCCTCCAACACCTGATTGCGCTTTCGGAGGAACACATCAACCTCATCCACTTTAGATCGACCATCCTCCCAACACGGAGGGGGGGTCTCTCCTCACACCTGGGGAGTCATTTTTGTGGCTGATGAAACGTCTATTGAACCAATATTCGCCCACGGTAACCAATTAATCCAGTCCTTCGGTTGCGCGCAAAACATCGTGGTAATTTCAGGCTGCGTTTACCACCTCTGTTTCCATCCTTTGGGATGGTGCCTTCTGAACTTGAGGTTGGTACCCGCTAATTTAAAGCTCCATCCAAAAATTACTAAGGAAGACACGATCTCGATCGAGACGTGGTTCGGAACCCTCAGCGGATAACCTCCTTCTGCGAGATAGCCACATCCTTGGCGGAATAGGGTGTGAAAGCGATGAAATCCGTACTTATCCTCAACTACAACAGCACGGTATCTCCACTCTTAGTCTGGTAACCCACCAATAAAATCCATGCTAATGTCTTCCCAAATGCGATCTGGAATTGGTGTGGTTGAAGGAGTCCGGCTTTCTGCTTGATATTTCTCCACAGCATCACAACTAGCCACAAATTCGAGGACCCCTTCATTCCTACCCGGTATACCCCCTGCTAATCCTCGTAAGTCCTCAAAACCCGAATGCCCACCGAATGGGGTAGAATGATACTCGAAAGTAATTTGGGAATTAATGGTGACCCATCGGGGATGACTAACCGATTCTTATAGAGTAAGGTCCCTTTTGAGGTGGTAGCTTAGTCTTCCCTTCACCTTCGTCTTTCGTCCGCTGTACCCTTATCTAGTCCCTCACTTTCTCCGTTCTTGTTGTCTCGAATAGCTCTTATCATCCTCGACCTTCCGCATCCCTTTGTTTTCCTCCCGTCATATCTCATCAATCCCAAGTTTCAGACCCACTTTTGTTGTCTCCCTCCTGTTCCGCTTTTCGACTTTTCGATCCTTCGTACTTTGAAATGTCTCCCCATCAAGTAATGACGCCATTTTTGATGCAAGTACTATTCCATTAGTTCTTTCTCATAGACGACTTGGTTTGTCGGACAACACTTGCTCCGTGCTGGGATGGCCCTCTTGCATCAACCCACCCCCCAAAACCAGCATCGGTCTCTACCACTCTTTCGTGATCCGTCCCTCTGGACGGTTGTCTGGCTTCTTGGGCTTCGCCGCCGTTGCCTCTTCCCCCTTGCATCTTTCTTCTAAGTTTGTGAGTGGGCGGCAATTTTACCATAATTTCGGACTCTCTATACCCGTTAATCCTAAAACCCTCCAGGCTTTAAGATTCGTTGGGCCCTCCACCTGCCTTAATCTTCCTGGTCCCTGCTCCGTCTTTGATATGATTGTCCTAATACTCCAGTGTCACCCCAACTGCATTTTTTCGGTTGACTCGGTGTCTTTTGAGTATAAGGTGGTTCCTGGCCACTGTTCCTCCATGGTCTTCTTACACCAAAATATCGTCAAAGAACACCAAAATAAATTTTCCAAGTGTTCTCGAAATACCTCATGCATTAGTGTTGTGTCTGGCATTCCCCAACCATCACCGACTCTTGCCCTTTGTGTCGCCTCTTTTCTTCATCACCTTCCTCTTCTTTTGTGGTATCCTCTTTCAAATCAGCTTGGTCCTTGGCTCCCCTAGCTCATCCAACGTTCTCATTCTGGACTTTCCTTTTTTCCCTTCCCCCCCTCCCCTCCTTCTTTCAACCAACGATCTTTGTGGACTCACACTGTCGTCCATCCTCTGTTAACATTTCTTACCAATCTTTCACCTCTTCTTTTGTGTTCTGTCTTTTGGTTACTCCTCTCCTCCTTCTTCTTCTTCCTTCTTCCTTCTTTTCCTTTCGTCTTTTGTCCTCTTTTACTCTCTTTCCTCTATATCTCTCCCTCGTTTCCTTCCTCCCACCCTTACCCTTCCCTCTTCTTTTTTCTTCCACGTTTCCCCTTTTTTCCTCTCCCCCCTCGCTCTTTCTCCCCTTCTCTACTTCCCTTTCTCCCTTCTCGCCGTTATTCATCTCCCTTGGTTTTTCCCCTCCCCCTGCTTCGTCTCCTCCCCTACCTTTGCTTCTCCCTCCCCAGCACCTTTTTGTTTTCGTTTCCATCCCCCTCCCCCTCTTCCTGTCGTTGCTCCCTCATCGGTGTCTTCATAGCCTTTTTTGTCCCGTTGTTTCTTTGTGGTGTCTCCCCCCGGGTTCTTCCTCTCCCCGCTCCTATCTCATCTTGATCCTCCTTCCCTCTCCTTCCTTCTCTCTTCCCCTTTTCTTCGGCATCTCCTTTGGGTTGGCCTCCCACTCCCCTTTGTCCTTTTATCTTTGTTTCTTCCGTCCCTCTCCTCCCTCCCTTTTCTCGTTTCCTTCCTTTTTTTTCCCCCTTTCTTTGGTTCTTCGTTCCCACCTTTGTTCCTTTAATATTGGTTTGTGCTGTTATACCTGTTATTTTCTTTTGCTCCAGGTTTCTTATTTTCCCCACTCCATTTTTGTCCTCCCCTTGGCCGTCCTTTTTGCCCTTGTGCCCTTCCTTCCCCTTACTTCTTCTTTACCCCCCCCCTTCCCATTCTCCTCTCCCTCCCTCCTCTTTTCTCCCCTTCTCATATCTCCTTCCCTTTCTTTTTTCTCTTCTTGAGTCTTCTTCTTTTTTCTATCTTTTCTTTCAAGTTTCTCCATTGACTCTCTCTTCTCGGAAGCGTATCCATCCTAGTGCTTGCACCTTCAAAACAAAGGGTTGCGGTTCGAGTTTCTCTTCATCGCTGAGTTTGTACGGATCAAAGTACCTTTCAGCTCGTGCGATCCATCCCATCGGATCTTCCCCCGTGAAAATTGGCATCTCAAGATGTCTAGGAAGGAAGTCTCTCGGTTTCTCGGTTCGATTGTACGCTTGCTTGTGTCTGGAACTCCATCGGTTCTAGTCACCTCCGGCATTAAGGTATGCATCTCTGCTGATTTTCCTTGCGATAACATGAACCTTAATTCATCTCTAAACTCGTCATTGGCCTTTTCTCCTTTCTCTATGTTTTGTGCTAGGAGTCCCACTTGACCTTGAATCTCTTTCACGATACTTTCCAATTCCTCTACCCTCTGCTCCATTCGACTCTTGACCATTCCCCTAGAATCGATGGCTCCGATGCCAATTTGTTAGGTACACGAATGAGGTTACTTAACAAGGTGGAATAACTCAAGAAGAAAAACGAGACTTTGAATAAAAGTTGAATAAGAAACAATATAATCTACCAGCGGTAGGTGATTCCTACGGCTACCCAAGAGCAATGGCTCTCACATAAACTTCTCTCTATATCCTTTCTACTCATCCTCCCCCCTATTTATAGCAATTACATTCCTATCGAATTAATTAACAAAATCAGCCTACTTCGAGTAGGACTCTTCAAAAGAAACCTAACTGTAATGTAACTCTAACCTAGATGTATTATGACTCTTGACTCTCTAAATCTAATTCTAATAACCTTAACGCAGAAGGACTCTTCATGCTTCAAATTTGCCGGTGCTTGAATGCACTGGACTCTGCTGAACGCGGACTCTCTTCACTCTTCAAGCGTCAATCGTTTCCTTGGGAGTGCTTTCCTTGTCGAATATAGACTCTTGATAGGGGGGGGGGTTGGGGGCCCCCCCCTTATTTTATATTTTTTGGGTGTGGGGGGGTTGTTGTTGGGGGGGGGGGGGGGGGGGGGGCGGGGGAGAGTTCAAGTTTATAGTAATGGAACAAAGCATCAGAAGAAAAGGAGAGGAGAGGGGTAAGAAGTACGAGAAGAGGAAGTTCGATAATGTCGCTGGGAGAGAATGGATTTATGTTCCCTAGATTTACTTGCTTGCTTATAGTATGAGTAATACATAAATAATCCCCACACTTACGAAAGCTAGCTTAGCAAGGAGAAGGATAACATACAACACAAGTTAGTATCAAACTAACACTAAATAACCTATTACATAAACTCTAGCATTCCCCATTGAGCTTGAGAATAAATGTCATGCATATCATATATGTCATGGCATCTACGAGAGCAAGGAATTCGACATGCGGAAAAAATCAACACAAGACTAACGAAGAAGATACCTTGACAACAACAACACACACTCAACTTGCTCAACCAGGTACTGAACCGGTGAGAATTGATCCCGTTGGTGAATATATCTGCCAATTGGTTGCTTATCTTCAGAAAAGAAATACAGATATGACCAGCATCAAAGTTATCTTTATTAAAGAAATGCCAATCCACCTCAATGTGCTTTATCCAATTATGTTGAACAGGAGTATGAACTACACTAAAACCAGAAAGACTCGTCAATATCAAATCGCAACTCTTGGACCAACCTTTTCTACCATAGAAATTCACGTGCTTCACAAGACATGACTCAAGCATCTGCCAATGCGCTTGACATAGACATAACAGGTTTTTTTAGCTTCTCCACTTACCAAGGTTACCGCCCTATGTGCAACATCTTGACGCAAATATTCTGTCAAAAACAGATCTTACCCATTCAACATTAATGTAGCCTTCCATCCTCAAATGATTGAGCCTGGCGACAGAAGCCCTTCACCTAAAAGAATTTTGTTATGGTTCTGACTGGCAGGTAAACTTGAACGGTAGACATGCGATACTAATTGATTAGTAACAATTAGGTTTCCCTTGTTGCTAACCCAGGGAGCTGTCCACGCACAGCATAATTAAGACGGTGACAGTGTGCGGGCTGTAATCCATGTTCCTTAGATACTGTCAAGTTCCAAAACAATGGGGGGCGGGGGCAAATACCTCCTTTCCGATACTCAGTGATCGCCTTTATAAACCAAATAACTATACTAAGTGAGCAAATGAGAAACGAAATCAATAATTTAAATTCTACACGCGAAATATCTAGTAGTTCCATAGTTCAACTGTCACTCACAACGATCTTACGACACTGTGATCATGGAAGAACTCCACTTCACTTTTAGTGTCACTATAAAATACATAATCACCGGCAAAATGCTAAAGTTCAAACTTTGGCAAAAATTATTGAGTACCGTACAGCACAAGTAAACTCCTGAGTCATGACTCCCCGAATGAGAATTTATTTTATAACCGATTGATTCAAATTGACAGAACAAGAGGAATGAAAAAAGAAAATAGAATAGCAGAGAGTTTAAAAACTCACAGATTCCAAATACGAAACAGCAGCGTTCCTTGCTTCCGGAGATGAACTCCAATCTAGGGCTGCATGTATAGCTCGAGCAACGTTGCTCGCTGTGCTGTTGTCTTCCATCTCTCATAAGTCTTTAACAATGCTTTATGATGAGTAAATTGAGATTCTTTCGTCCTGCAGCTCGTACTCTTAATTCGTCTCTACGCAGTATGTTCGTTCTTGGTTCTCAGTTACCACAATCAACCAGCGGAAACGAATGGAATAAATTTTTTATTTTTTAAAATAAATTATCATACACGAAACACGAAAGCGGTCCTCGGGCGCTTCTTTTCTTCACCCTTCTCGTTTCCTCCTCTCTTTGTCTTTGTTATAATTTAGGGTGGCACCCAAAATTGAGGTTTAAACTTTTAAAGCATTGATACCTGCTTCATCTTTAAAAACACAGCTACTTCAAATTAGATTTTGATTAGACATATTAGTCTAAATAATTACTTAAAATCATTAAATCACTTTTATTTTTTCTTTTTATTTTGGTAACAATATTTTTAGAATTGAATAAAGTAAAGAATGATTTAATATTTTTCAATGACAAATTGGACTAATGTATCCAATAAAAATCTAATTTTAGAGTGTTTGTATATTTCAAGTATAAAGTTGGGTGTCATACTTTAAGACCTCCCTTTTAAAGTACCGATGCAATTTGCTCTTTGATTTATTATTATTTTTTTTTTCTCATTGTCTCACTCGCAAACATTCCACCACTGGCTCCAGAAGTCCCAAGTCTGGTCTCTAACCTCAAAGGTGAAACTTATTCTATATTTTATCAGGAATCTTATTTTTAATCATTTGGTTTGTGTACGGTTTAGGTTTAGCTCATATCCAAGTCTAGTTATTTGGTTCAACCAGCCACGTAGAATAGCCATGTACTCCTTAGTATTCACATAACCCAACCCATGCATAAGTTGGGACATTGAAGGTCTTAGATCAATAGATGGAACTAGAAGTAACCCTCCGATGCCAAAGCTAGACCCTAAATAACTATCTATAAATCCTTCATTTAAGAAACTCATTCAATAAAATAGCTATTACAAGCAACAACATCTACGTGGCAAAGATTCACAAACCAAGGATTGGACATGTGCCAAACTTTCAATAGCATCACCAGAAGGGCAAACCTAGTCAAAAATTTTGCCAAAGAGTTGGAGCCTCCCTTAAAAAAAATTAAAACACAAGTGATTCAAAATCATTTCTTGACATAACAAATGTCCAAGAAAATTGGCTCAGATGCAAACTCATAGCAAATTGAGGAATTTAATGTGTTTAGTAACCTCATGGGTATCAAATTCAACAAAAAGGAGTTGAGCCCTTATTCATTTAGCATAGAGAATACCTGCACATACCGCATTAGCTTCAACCCCAGTAATTGAATAATAGCAAGACCCTCGTGAATAAGCATTGATGGGAGCTACATAATTGTTTGTTATGATAGTGTCAATATCTCATTTTGAGTTTGGACGCCAAGAAGCATCAACACTAACCTTAAAGCTAATTTTGAGGATGAAGTACAAATGGTACAAAATTTCGGCGAAATTTGCCAATTTGCCTATTGGCAAACCTGGCTAACCGGCAATTTTCGCCGGTATTTTGCCAAACCTCAATATATGTTATTGACGACATCCATGATATAATAAACATCAAGGATTATCTTTTTCTTTTGTATGTTCATCAGTAGTCCGAATCCACATTCAATTCTTCTCGTTGGGTAGGTAGCAGTGGCAATTTTAAAATTAAATTGAAAAGTTTTGGTATTTGTAAGGATTGCTCTACTTACTTTTCATATTGTGGATGAGGGCGTGTCACGTGTGTGGGGGAGGAGTTCTTGGGTTCAATCAAGGAACAGAGTTTTATGCCTTTTATTGTTTTGACCGTTTCACTTTTCATTTATTTTCTTCCATTGAATGCTCTAGGCACAAGTGCCTAAATGCACACTTCACGACCCCTTTAGCCGTTTAGCGTCCGCCGACTATTGATGAGTGTCCTCTCTCATCAGACTTGAGGAACAAGTATAATGTGAGGTTTGTTCCCATTGAGGTAGGACAATGAGGTGTAGGTGGTGAGGGAAACTTACAGAGGTAAAGAAGGTAAGGTGGTTCCTATCTATTGTCACAAGTGGGTCATTCACATAGAGCATATCACTAGGGATAAAGTTAACGGATCCACCATTGCAAGGGGAAGTTCACCGCTAAAGATGTTGCCGTTGGTGAAGTTCTGTGAAGTTTTGGCGATTTTCACCAATTTTTCGGCGACTTTCCCACGTCAAGTAATTGAAGATCCACGTTTGGTTTTTTATTTCCGTGAGCCCAAATACACCCAAAACAAGAAACCCCATCACCACTATTCCGATGGAAAATACCACCCGGATGAAGAATAAAATTGAAGATCACAAACAATGGTGTTGTCAAAGCAATATTAGCAATGATGACTGATGGTAAATGCTTTATTAGCCACGGTAATCACCTCATCCACCGTCCCACTATGGCGGAAGACCGTGATGAACACTATGACGTTGGGTCGGCGGTCTCTTCTCGGGAACGGAATGTGAGTCTTGATGCCTTGGCTGATATATCTTGGCACCTCAAGTCTTTACAGACTGACGACGACACCCAAAGTCTTCTAACTAACGCTTTCCAGAACATCATAAATATGTTTTTACTCCACTAACATAAGCGGCAGTGATACAATTGGTTCAAATTGCAGCTGTCTAACTTGAGTTTCTCTTTTGGCTTTTGAATATGAGTTCTTGAAAGAAGACGATGGCATTAAAAAATAGATTTTTTGGTAAAAGTTGAAAAGTGATTGATTGTTGCTTGTTCTGTTGCCCGATCTTTAGTTTTTTTGTTTAATAAAATATAAATTAAAGGTAAAGGCACTTTAAGGTGCCAGTTGACGACACCACTCCTTAAGGTATTTGAAATGCCAATTTCTTTTTATAAAATATGGGTTGACAAATTTGCAAAGATACAACAACTCCTAGATCCGACATGCGCACTCCAACGAGTCTACTTGCAAAGGAGATCCGAAGGTAATACACACCGACCGAATGAAGAAAACAAAAGAGGGAATTTTCTAACACTAGATTTTCACTAGGGATCACCAAATAACGGAATAGATTATTGTTCAAGGGTAACATCTATTTACCGACTCAAGATGGACACCTTCGAAGTTCTTTGTATGTAAGTTTACCTGGCGAGATTTATGACTATATGATCTGTCCCTCCTTTACGTCAAAACCCGATTTCGGTTTGTTTTCTAGATCCATGACCCACGACCCATCATAGACAACTTCCAATATTATTTCCATGGAAAATACCACCCGCATGAGTTTAGAATCTATACTAGGGTCTACGGACCACTACCGTAAACAATACCCGCCTTGGTCCAACTCTTTAAATGCGTTATGATCCACACATAGTCACCTCTCTCCAAAGATACACCCCACTTATGAGCTATATATGATTATATAATCATATAATCATTAGCTCCATCCGATGTGAGACTAAACGCATATAGTAATCTAAATCACCTAATATACATTCAGAAGAGTCCTATAGAAACAAGAGTCCTAAAACAAAACTAGGGAGATAGAGTTTTAATGATTTTGAAACTTATCTAAATAGTATATTATATATTTTTTAAAACAAAATCCAACACACCAACTTTATTTTTCAACCCAAAAAAGAAAAGGAAAAAACACCAACTTATTCTATTATTAGTGTTCTTAAAATATTTTCATAACGGATTTATCAAATGTCATTTTCAAGCAAAGAACAGTCTTTTAGCACATAAACATTCAAAAATGATTTTGCATAAGAACTGGTTTCTCATAACATAAACGTTACCAAACGCATACTAAGTTTCTATAAACAATATCATTCATTTACTTCCATATACACTACATAAAAAAAAAAAGGAAAACTTGTTTTACGGGCTTTGTCATTCTTAAGTATGACCTCCATTTTTTATGCAATTGATAAAACTTGATAGCTCTAATAAACTTTAATGTATGGCAACGGAGTGGGATTACTTGTATATACAAGATAGACCAACAGACTAACGAGAGGTTGGTGATATGGCAATAGAAGAGGCCTTAGAAGACCGTGGTGGAAATCCTCCACATGAAGGAGCTTCTTGTTGAGGAACAACCTATTGTTAAGCAACCCCAAAAAGTGGCTGCTAAAACAATGTCAAGGAAACTTATTAGGGTCAGAAAATCAGCAATACTTACTAATTATGTTGTATATTTACAAGAGTTTGACTACAATATCACTACTGAAACAAATCCTGAAACACTTTCACAAGCAATAAATAGTGATAAATATGGTTTGTGTTATGAAGCAGTGAGGGATGAGAAGGATTCTATGGCACATAATGATGTTTGGGACCTTGTTGAGATGCCTAAAGGAAATAAACTAATAGGTTGTAAACGAGTCTTTAAAACTAATAAAGTTTCGCTAGGCAACATTGAGCAATACAAAGCTCGACTAGTTGTCAAATGATTCATACAAAGGGAAGACATTGACTATAAGGAGACATTATCTCTATGTCAAATAAGGATTATTTCCGCATCATCATGGCATTAGTTTCCCATTTTCATATATTTTACATTATATGAATGTGAAAACAATGTTTCTCATTGGAGATTTGCATGAGGAGGTATACATGAAAAAAACTAATGGGTTTATTTCGAGTAGTGGTGAACAATTGGTTTGTAAACTTAAGAGATCCATTTATGGATAAATGGATCTAAGTAGGCATCCCGATAGTAGTATTTGAAATTTCATGACGTTAACTCTTTATTTGGTTTTGAATATAATATTATGGATCACTGTATATACCACAAGGCTTGGGAGCAAGATCATCTTTTTTGTGTTATAATCTAGATGATATTCTGTTTGCAACCAATGACTTACGGTTGTTGCATGAGGTGAAAAAGTTGATATCTCACAACTTTGATATGAATGATATGGATGAGGCATCTTATGTCATTAGCATTGAGATCTACAAGGCATTAGCATTAATATCTATAGGGATAGGTCCAAGCGTGTTTAGGGACCATCTTAATAAGTCTATATAAACAAAGTTCTTTAGAGATTTAGGATGAAAGATTGTTCACTGAGTGTTGCACCAATTGTTAAAGGTGACATCTCCATTTGAACCAATGTCCAAGGTTGGAGATTAAAAAATATTAAATGGCCAACATTCCATATGCTTCCATAGTGGGAAGCTTGATGTATGCACAGTCTGTACAAGACCTGATATTGCTTTTGCTATTGGAATGTTAGGGAGATTTCAAAGTAATATCGGCCTAGATCATTGGGGAGTTACAAAGAAGGTCATGAGATACCTTCAAGGAACAAATGAGTTGATGTTTACATATAGGAATATAGATATTTCGATACTTTGGAAGTTATTGAATATTCAGATTCGGATTTTGTGGGTCGTGTTGATTATCGTAAATCAACATCAGGCTATGTCTTTATGCTACCTAGTGGGGCCATATATTGGAGAAGTGCCAAGCCAACTGGTTGTTACTTCTACCATGGAAGCTGAATTTGTATCTTAGTTTGATGCTACAGTGCAGGGAATATGGTTGAGGAACTTCATTTCTATGCTTAGAGTTGTTGAGTCTTTCTATAAGCTAGTGAACTTATACTGTGATTATACTATTGTAGTATTATTTGCTAAGAATAATAAAAGTGGAAGTCCAAGTAAACATATCGACATTAAGTATTTATCAATAAGAGAGTACATTAAGGTTAAGGAAGTTCTCATATAACACATAAGGACTAAGCAAACGATTATTGATCCATTGATAAAGGGCTTGCCACCTAACACTTTTGAGGATCATGTTGTCCGTTTGGGACTTTGGAAAAATTTATCTTCATGAAAGGTAATTATTACACATTCCGATGTAATAACTATTATGTAGTTTGTTTCTCATTTCATTGTATACATTTCTGTTGAGATTATAAACGTGTTGTTGGATCAAGAATAAACATTTGGGGTTTATTCGTAAAGTTGGATTTATGTAGAAAAATAAATATTGTATCGTGATATATAAAAGGAACCGCATGATTCAAGGTGTCTACCGCAATGACTCAAACAGTTATATTTTTCTATTTGAACATTAAGAATTAAGATGTAATGTTATTTGAGCAAAGTAAGAGAATGTTATATATCATTTATTTTAATAAATAAAATAAATATACTAATTTCTTATAATTATGATATGGTCCAAACATTATTGGTAATTGCAACAACTTAGTTAAAGGTAACTATTTTGATAACTATTATGCGGTTACTTATAGGTGTTTGATTGGAACACCATTTCTACAAGGCTCATCTGAACATGTATTCTAAAGAAAAAAAAACATTACGGTAATTTTTTGTAAACTATGGTCCCCAGTTTGCTAGCAATAAAAATTATCTGTCTCTCAATCATTCGGTTGTTAAGGAAAACACTGGATTAATTTATTCGACATTCAAGATAATGATATTCTTGGAGGGGAACTTACAAGCAACTTCTCAAGTTTACATGGTTAGAGGTAAGGACCTTAACTTTGTCTTCCGCACAATTGAACAGATTACAGTATAGGTTGGTTATGGAGTTTAATATTAAATAGATTATTATACTATGTTGTAGTTTTTACATTTGGCATCAAAGCCAAGTTTTTCATCTATTTTGAATTATTTATGAAATTTCCGTCAATGATGTGATGATCCATAGTGATATTAATCTTAAGAATAAATATTTGATCTATTAATCCATAGTAGATGTTGTTTTACAAATTGTTTGGAAATTTTTCGTATCCATTAGAAGTGTTGGATGTTGAAAATTTGAAATTTGAGTTTTTTTTTTGTTGTTTTTTGGGTCCCATCTCTGGACGAGGAAAAAACTAATACTTCATGAAGACTTTAAATTCCTCTAGAGCTTAATATGCATGAGCTTCATTTGAATTAATAGTCATATGTACATGAACTAATCCACAAATACCAGCTTGCGGACACCTCCGTTGGCACTCGCTTCTTATTAAGCCCCCTTGTGATCAATTTGGTTTTCATTATTTGATATTTTGAGAAGCCACACTTTAATGTTGTCGTGATTTATTTCTCTTTTAGTGGATACAAATGGATTTAAATGTTAGACTCCAATCTCCTATCATATTAGTGCAACCACAAGTAGTATCGTGTTTTTTTGTAATTATTATTTTGTTGGTTTAAGAGAAAAGTTTATTACAATGACAATAGAAGAATAATTACAAACTACGGAAATAAATAGCTGGAATAATATCACCTGTATGGATCTACATGGTTAGAGTGGTAAGAGCATGCAACAAATCAATAACATCATATTTATTGTAATAACCCCCCCCCCCCCCCAAAAAAAAAAAAAACCAAAAAACAATGATTTCCATGCATGTTTATATAATATAAGTTAATTAATAACTACAATTGCATTGTTGGTGAAGGGAACTTGCCTTATTTTGCCTATAGTTGTAAACAAATATTTTTTATTTTATTTTAATTATAACATGAGTGTTGACAAAAAACACGTCGTGAAAGTGAACTAAGGAGGAAAGTGACTAGTCTTTATTGTTGTTTTACTTGCATCTCCCAAAGTAAAATACACAATTCAGTAGATTTCTTTATTATTTGGTCGGTCCGTCGATCTAATAGGCGATATATATGACTTCCAAGTTTCAACTTTAACAGAGATTATTAAGTGAACGTGTTGAGTTCTTAAAAGCACAATATTAAACTTGAATGTGCAAATACCACAAATACATGTTGTATTGTTTAATGATATATGTTTCACTTTCGGGTTCAAATTTGAAATGTGACAATATTTAACAACAAATTATATAATTAACAATTATGTAAATTATTGTGAAATTTTATATTATTTTCCTTTTTTGGTTTGTTTATTTTTCACATTAATTTAAAAAGTAAAAGAAAAACTTTAACGAGAAGGCATGTAAAATAACTGTTGTGCCGCATTGATCCGTTTGCAGTGAGGCTTCACGTGTGTTTTTATTGGCTATGATGGTAGTGTAGGACCACATTGCCATCAAGTGAATTTTCTCCTTAATAATACTAAGGTGAATATATTGCCAACTTATGTAGTGTACAAGATGTCTGTTATGTTTTTCTCTCATACCATCAGGTGATATATGTGTCATTTTTAAGAAAAATGTATTGAGTTTGCATTGGTACCTTTGTACTTACCAAAAAGATGGAACAAGACTAGACAGTTCCACTTATTATTATTAGGCATAAATGTAGCTGAACGGCTGTGTAAATAAATTATACTATTAAATGTATTGAATAAATCTGAACCGTTTATGATGGATGACTCAGATTTAATTCCACCAAATTAAAGGTAGGATTTCTAGAATCGTTCAACCACCACATTCCCTTATTATTATCATTTTATTTAAGATTGAGAAGCTAATTTACAATTCAGCATCCACTGGAGCAGTTAAATGGGGCCGTTCTCCAATAGAGGGTTAATAAAATGGTTATAAACTTGATTTCTTTGGTGGATTCAATCATTTTTTGATAGCATATGTAATATCTCCACCCTTTATTACTTGATATATAAAGGATGTCCTTGTAAAAATAAAATAAAATTGTGCCATCGCAACATGCCTACACAGAAAACGCCGACAATTAACGGTAACGTCTAACAGAGTAACAGGCACAAGCAAACACCGCTGGCGAAGGGCATGAATCTAACAGTCAAAGCTCGATTTAAGACACAGATACCAAACCGGAAAAGCTTCTTTCTGGAGAATTTGCAATAATAAAAAAAAAAAAAACTTTTGAGTTTTTTTGACTTCTTTAGTTCTTTTCTCCATGGGTACAGACAAATGACGAAACTAGCCTTCATGAAATGAATGTGATACAGAGTCAAATGCGTCATCAGACGAGCTAAATTTATATCGAAGGCCACTCCGGTTTTCTTTCGCTTGTTTGTCTCCCTTAACTATCAGACATAGTCGAGAAGAGATGTCTACGGCTCCATTTCTGGATTGACCTTCCTGTTCTGACGCAGAGCTTCAAGATTAAAGAGCCGGCGTTACTCTCGATAAACTCGTCTATTTAATTGAACAAGGTTGGACTTTGATCCTGTTCGTACCTGATGTTTTCTTCGTTCTACCGGTGTCTTTCGTTTCTTTGCAATTTAGGACAGATGAGATGTTGTCGTGTTGATCTTTATTATTATATACCTCTATGTAGTTAACATCTGATCGTTACTTTGGTTGCAGTAACGGTTGTGCAAAACACAGTTTTATTGATCTTGATGCATTAAATGGATATAAAAGATAAAAGATGCTAGAACTTGTCTTTAGGGCTTGTTTAGTTGATATGAGATATCGACGATCGTTTTGTTGGCTCAAACTTTATTGTTTCGGACTATGTTGAAAAACCCTAATCTAATTTGGCTCGTTTTCTGAGGTGCTGTTACAGTGCTGGAATCTCGAGCCCCACCAATTGTTGTTCTTCTTCTTATGAATATCTAATTTATAGGAGTATGCTCGTACCTGCGACGTAGCTTGTCACTCTCTCCCTGTCTCTCTCGTGTGTGTGTGAGATATATAGGTTCTTTTGCCATTGCAAAACTCAAGCAATGAATCATTTAAGCAGCCAATCCTTATGCTTACTTGTTGACTGAGTTTAACTGTAGAGCTAGTAGTAAAGAGTTAATGGGAATGAAAAAGGGAAAGTTTCTGCTAATCAAACTGAGTACTTAGTGCTTGCTTTACCTTAAGAGAAAGGTTGGGTAGAAAGGCATTGATGGTTTAGTAAGATGAAGTAACCTCCAAAATACATCAGTTATAGTAGTTAGTCTATTGGGTATCATAGTCAAAGTGGTTGTGGGAACAGAACGAGATGCTTTGGTTACCGGCGAACGCTTCCAAAGGCGACCCTCTTGAGTTTCCGGCTCTTTGGAAGTTTTTCTTTCATTATCCTTAGGAAGCTAATCCATGTAACAAATTTGTCTATTATGGAAATTTAAAGCAATTTGCAAATGTGATACAATGGATGCATGCTGTCAGTATAGTGGCTGGGAACTGACAACTGAGTAATACAACCATCTATTGGAAAAAAGAGTAGTTTACCAATTGCGATACCAAGAGATTTCAGTTCCACCTAGCATCGCTAAACTGATGATGTTTAAATCTTAAGTATAGTAAACAATTTGCCATATCATAGAAGGTTTCTGAAATATTAGTAATTTCGTATTAGGGACCTGCGATTTGAATTCGAAAATTACTAAGATTAATTATTGGAATAACAAGAACAAACACAATGAAGGATGACATTGGTTACAATGGTCCAGTCATCCCCTACACCAAATGGTGCCCTCAGCCAAAGGCTGCCCAAAACCTTCCACAAAATAACCGATACTTTCCTTGACATGTTTCCCCACTTTTATAACCCCAACCAGCAGTTGGTTGATAATCCCACTTTCTCTCTCCTCCACATGGCTTCCTTCTAGGGTTATAACATAACTCTTCTTGAACTAAAAGAGAATTTTCCATAAGAGTCCTACTTTAAAGAAAGACTCCTGTGGACTCGAGAACTCAACTGACAACCCAAACTAAGACTTTGAAAATTAAGACTAAACTTCTAAAATGAAATCTTAGCAACTACTTAGGGCTGAAATGGACCAAAATACCCCTTTTAGAGTTCAGCCAGCCCCAAATGCACCACCTTGGTGGGGCCTTGGGGCCCACAACAGTGTTTTGGCTAGGGGGACCCTTGTTTGCATAAAAAACTGTTCTGTTGTAGGGTTTTCATTGGGCCTTGGGCTCCCACTTGTTGTAGGCATGGCTTGAGATCTCGGTCCCTCAAAAAACCGAGATTTGGTAAAAATCTCCGGTCAACTTGACCCAACTCGAGGGCCCATGTTGGTGGGTATTAGGGTTCAATTTGGACCGGAACTCAGCATTTAGCCTATTTTAGGCCTTTTTAGCACAATGGTGGCTTTAGATTTGTGAGAAAAAAGTGTATTCTTCAACTCAACCCTAACTTTGAAACCAATACACTAAAGGAGTGAACATGCAGCCTTATAAAACATGAAATACACAACCATTAATTGATATAAATGAATGCATAAAGGTTTAAAGTCAAATAGTACATCTAACATGTTTAGTTGTTCACAATTTCACTTTACAACATTGATGTGCTTATAAGTTGCACCACGAGAGTACAAGAGTAAAATCAATGACTAAGCAACTTGTCCAATTTCTGCTCCACTAGCACCAGCCAACACCACCTCCACTAGTGTAGGATATAATTTTTGAAAAAAGTGAAGTTTGGGAAGAACACTCACCTTGCTTCAAGATTGGCTTCAAAATTAGTAGATTTTTGCTCTAGGTGAGCTAAATAGCTTGTGGATGCAACTTAGGTAGAGATTTGACCAATTTTCTAGTGAAAAATTCAGGCAAAGCACCAAACCAGCGAAGGGAGAAGGAGTAGAGATCGAGATATCTCAACTCGTCCTGACTGAGATGGGGTATTTTGAAAGATTGGGTAGAACTGAGATCCTGGGTCAACCGAGATCTCAACAAAGATATTGTATTTTTTGGTAGTGACTTGACTTGGAGTGCAAGGTTCAAAATCTCATGAGTTTTGGGCTTGACCATATTGACCTTGGCAAGACAAAGCATGCTTTGCTAAGAGATTATTGATTGAATCTGGATGAAATCTGGATGAAATCTTGGTGTTTTGGTGGAATTTTGAAAATTTCAGGGGGTTGTATAATATAAAGTTATAAACTGTAATTTGTAACTTTTAAATTATAATTGAGATTTGACTACTTAGTATTTGCTCTTACATTTTAATGGAAGTTTCAATGTTTCTTGTATATCGATGTTTAGATTCTTAAAGATACATGATCCAATTTCGTTTGCATACAACTGAGCATGTGTGAATCAAAGAAGACCAGTTTGTTTTAGGTTTTTGTAAAAAAAAAAAACATTGCATTGTATTTAGTGGGCTCAAATTTGGTTGTACACAAACAATGGGACCCAAAAACCACCAAAAACCCACCGCAACACTCAACCAAAACCTGGAACAATAATGTACCATGTTTTGCTGAGATTTCGGTGAAATCTTGGTACTCGGTTGTTTCAACCTTGTGGAGAAACTGAGACAAGATGATATTTTGAACATTGCTCGCATGAGATCTTGCCTTGAGGTCTCAAAAATAGGGTTCTAGGCTGAGATCTCATGAGACCTTGAATTATGTAGGTCTTTGGGAACTGCATCATATGAGTCATTCCTCCATTGTAATTGAAGCCTGAAATCGTGTGTTCCTTGCGGGTGAAGTGACAATACTAAGGTTAAAGGGGGCTTAAATCTAATAGAAACCTTCACATAGACATGAATATACAGTATTAGTTGGGAAGATTTTGCTTCTTGCAGAAATTTTTGGGATTGTTGGATCATTTAACATATGGAAATCCAAAGAAACTTCTCTTCTTAAGATCGTTAATCTTCTTTTAGGTGGGGGTGGGGAGGTGGCAATGGGGTTTAGGTAAACCCAGAATGTCATCCTGATTGACTTTGCAAATTACAGAAGATCCCTGAGTAGATAAAGAAGTCTAATTTAACCACTTCGTAAGTAATCATAAGATAGACTTTGCTGCTTAGATGATATTTGGTTGCTGTACTCTTGCCTTATTTCTCTTCTTTGATGAAAATGAACCTCATGCCTTTTTTTGGGGTACATCCAATTAGGTTTTTGGGTTTAGTAGGATATCTTTAGTTCATTTATTTAGACTTCTATTTGTTGGATGTGTCTTGTAATTTTTTTGGGGGGTTTTCATTAGGCTGATTCGTGATTCAGTCTTCAAGGGTTTATGAGTCCCAGTCAGTCAAGTTTAGATTCACTTTCGGAATATGATTAGTATCCTTATATATTCTTTATGCATACTAATTTGTTACCATGGAAGATCCATATTTGGAATAAAAAGATTTAGAAAGTGCTATCTTACAGTATTGTCTGAACCAGCTTCTGTGACCTGTTCTTTCTCCTCTGAAATCTCTTATTCCATCGTTGCTCTAAACCCTTTCATTTTCTTCACTATTTCCTGTCCTCCTTTCCTAGCAGTTAGCCAATTGTTGCATCAGGTGCAGCTTTGTTTCCCATTGGTTAATATCTTACAAAAGGTCATTGAAATCTGGAGTAGGAGCACGTTACTGAGATTTTGCAGGCCAGGGTACAATTTGAACCTTGTAGTTCCGGTTCCTAATGGCTCTCTTGTGGCAAACACCAAAACCAACTTAGCCCTGGATTTGTAGTTACTGTTACTGACAAGTTCTTTAGCACGCCTAGGATCTCCTTCCTTCATGAGCTCTTGGGTCTATTGGTACCTGATTCGTAGAGGTCTATTGTGAATCAAACTGGTAAGACCCTTAATCCCTCTGCAATAACTCACCCTATTGATTCTCAACTAACCCAACCAGTGCAGCTAGGATTGAAGGCTGAAACTTGCATTAGCTTCAGACTAGTTACAGAACATAGGGAAGGAACAAAAACTAGTTGAGTTGCTAAACTACTAATACTAACTCAAAATTGGACTACAATAAGAGTAATTGCAGTCGTTAACACTCACCTGTGAACTGAATTCTCCCCAGCAAGACCTCCTTGCTTAACTAGACTTGATGCATAAAAACCCCCTCTCTACTTCTCTCCCCTTGCATAACCCCAAAACCCTTCTAACTAACTGCTGTACCATACCCAATATGTTCTTGCCATCTGGACCCATTGTCTGTCCCCTGTCATAAGCTAAAGTTAAAATTTCTGTCCAATCCCTTCTTGCCACCCTCCCAACTGAGTGTGTCTTTCAAGTGTTCATCTGGGGATGATCCCCTGTAGCAGCTGATGATCCTGTGTTGCTCCCTTTCTTCTTGTGCCTATACACTTGAGCCATTAGGGGCTTATCAATACTCCCCCCTTGAGTTTCACTTTGTTTCAAGGTGAAAATCTGGAAACTGCTTGTGCACTTCAACAAAATCCTCCCCAAGTGTTCTCACAAGGGCGTAGGTTCTTCCACTTGAGTAGCACTTCTAGATGCCCTTGTGAAGAATAACGAGCTTGTAGTTCCTTCAGCAGTAACTGCAGCTCCCAATCCTCAGCTAAGCAAGATGGGAGGCTTGGGTAATGATGTCGGTCCCACTACCTTCTTAAGTTGTGAGACATGAAAAACTGGGTGCACTTTGGTGTCAGGTGGGAGGGTAAGTTGGTCGGCTACAGGACCAATCTGAGCTGAAATGGGATGGGGTCCATAGTAGTGTTGACTGAGCTTCTCACTGGGGCATTTCGCCACCTTTTTATACCTATATGCATAGAACAAAATTTCGTCGAAACTTGCGAAATTTTCCATTTTGGTAACCTCGAAACGAAAAACTAGGGGACCGAAAAAAATCCCAAGTTTCGATCGAAACCGTCGAAATTTTGTTGAAACTTGTCGAAACCTGGTTCAACCAAGCTAGACCAGTTGGTTCAGGAGGAAAAAATTCTCAAATTTCGTGGGAAACATGGGAGATTTCGTGAAAACTTGGGAAATTTCGTGGAAGCTGGGAAATTTCATGGAAACTTGGAAAATTTCGTGGAAACTTGGGACTTTTCCTACAAGTTTCATAGCTTTCCCATATTTTCAATTGTTTTGTTTCTTTAATGTTTCCTCAAATACCCCTTCCATCAGAACTTCCATATCCAAATTGTGTATTCCCTTAAACTGGTTATCTTAGGCATGTTGATGACCAGACTTATAAAGTTACAGTTGTCAATTTCCTCGACAACCATAGGCATAAAATATCATGGGATGTTTATGTTCATTGGTTGAAGGAGAGGATGTCACATGCATAGTACTACTTAGCTCACAGGATGGATCCACCGAGACACTCCTCTTGGCACTAAGTTCTACTTTCCTTTTATTGTCAGTTACTTTGAATTTGATGTTTTGAAGTTAGAAATTATATAGTGAATGTTATGTACTTAGGTAGTTAAGTTTATAGTGTACTTCTTAGACAACTTTACATTGATGTTATGTACATCAAATGACATATCTACATTGACTTTTTTAGCAAAATACAACCAATATGTTCTTTATACTCTAACTAGCTTAAATGTTAATGTCGAAACTTGCACAAAAAAGTCATAAGTTTCCACGAAATTTCCCACCTAGGTTTCCCATTTTCACCTAGTCGAAACTTAAGTTTCCCTCGAATTTTTTTCTATGCCTCTATGGTTGGAGCTTGAGAAAAACTTCTTCTCCCACATGGTTGTGACCTCCCCCTGGTGCTGATTTCTGGCATACTCGTGTGATCTTGGGCCACCCTCAAATTTGATTTCATCTCATCTAAGATGCGATCCTGTTTGCGCAATTAATTATCAACATCGTCTACCTTGGAGTATCCCCTTCCCAAAGGAGTAAAGCTGGTGGCTTTCTTCCATAGAACACTTGAAACGGAGTTAACTTTGTGGTGGAATGATAGGTCGTGTTGTACCAATATTCTGCCCAAGAGAGCCATGTTGTCCAATCACGCGGCTGCCTAGCACAAAAAACCTTAGATAAATCTCCAATCCCCTGTTTACCACCTCTGTTTGTCCATCCGTTTGTGGGTGATAGGCGCTGCTGAACCTGAGTTCATGCCAGCAATTTAAAATAGTTCCCTCCAGAAATTGTTGATAAAAAACTCGGTCCCTATTAGATACAATTGACCGTGGGAAACTGTGAAGGTGAACCACTTCTTTGCTGAAAATCAGAGCTACCTCCTTTGCTGAATAGGGATGAGTTAGGGGAATAAAGTGCCATACTTCCACCACTAACACGGTATCACCCCCGCATGTTTTATGTGACCTTTCCACAAAATCCATACTGATATCGTCCCAAACGCTATTTGGAATGGGTAATGCCTGCAATAAACCAGCTGGTTTCATGGAGTCATGCTTACTCCTTCGGCATGTGTCAGACTTAGCTACAAACTCCTTAACAGCCTTCTTCATGTCCACACAATAAACCACTGCAGCCAGCCTCTTCTAAGGGTGAAGGTGCCTGGGATGACCCCCAAAAGGTGTGGAATGGAACTCAGCCAACAGCTTGGGAATCAACTGCAAATTGTCAGGGATTACTGATCTGCCTTTATAAAGCAGGTGCCATTTTTCAACTGATAATTAGGGAATTCATGAGAGCCACTGAGCAAAGATTGCTCCACAGCCTTGTAATGAGGGGAAGCTCGAACTTCATCAGCCAACCCTTTGTTTCCCTCCCACACTGCTGTTGACAGAAAAAAAAGCTCAGTCTCCCCTTCCATCCTTCGAGAGAGAGAATCCGCAGCCTTTTTCTTGCTGCCCGGTTTATGAGTGATCTCAAAGTCGATCCCATCAGTTTCATGATCTATTTTTTGCTAGTCTTCTGCCACGATTTTCTGATCTAATAGGGATTTCAAACTCTGTTGATCTGTTCTTTAAAGTGTTCCCCAATAAGATAGTGTTGCCATTTTAACTGCTACCCTAATTGCCATCAACTCCTTTTCATATATGGATTTAGCACAGGCACGAGTAGAGAGCGCTGGGCTCCAACAAGCAATGGGATGACCCTCTTGCATGAGGACAGCACCTAGGCCCAACCCCGATGCATTGGTTTCCATTACACACTCCTCAGAAAAATCCAGCATAAGTAACACTGGGACTGATTTCATGGCTACCTTCAAGGTCTCAAAAGCTTTAGTAGCTGCTTCATCCCAATGAAATGCATCTTTCTTCAACAAATTGGTGAGGGGAGCTGCCATCTTCCCATAATCATGAACGAACCTCCGGTAATACCCTATGAGGGCTATAAAACTCCTCAATGCCCGGATTTTCCTTGGTTGTGGCCACTCGACCATGCAACCGATTTTCTTCAGATTTGCTGCCACCCTATCTCCGGATTTGATGTGCCCCTGCCCCAGGTAGTCCAACTAAGTCACCGACTCACCGCAAAGGGGCATTTCTTTGGTTGGCTACTGGGTGATGCTGTACCAAAAGAGTAAAAACTGCCTGTAAATGCCCCAAATGGTCCTCCACGGTCCTGCTAAACTCTAGGATATCATCAAAAAACACAAGCACAATTTTTCTTAGGTGTTCCCGTCATTCATTAGAGCTTGAAATCTTGCCGGTGCATTGGAGCCCAAATGCCATGTCAAGAAACTCATAATGTCCGTTGTGAGTGTGGAAAGCTGTCTTCTCTTCATCCCCTTTGGCGACCAGAATCTGGTGGTACTGTGGTAGCTTGATTTGAGATCTAAGAAGCTGAACACCTTTGCTCCGCCAAGTGCATCTAACAACTCATCAATGACGGCTATAGGGAACTTGTCAGGTATTGTCAATTTGTTTAGAGCTCGATAATCTACACAAAACTGCCAGCCCCCATCTTTCTTCCTCACCAACAACACGGGGCTTGATTACGGGCTTGCAGTCCGTCGGATCAGCCCTGCTGCTAACATTTCTCCAACCTTTCTACCTCATTATTTTGAGAATGGGGGTAACAATAAGGGCGAATGTTCGGTGGATTGCTGCCTTCTACCAAATGGATGGAGCAATCATGTGTTCGTTGTGGCAGGAGACTTGTGAGATCTGCAAAGGGAACCTCAAACTCTAACAACAACTATTATACATCTCTTGATCCTGCCTGCATGTGGTCCACTGTATCCGTAGATTCTGCATTCATGAGTTTCAGCCAATACCCCTCTCCCCTAGTCTTGATTGATTTCCACACACTCTTCAAAGTAGTTTCAGACCTGAGTAGTGATGGATCCCCTCTCAGTCCGACTGGCCTTCCTTCCCATTTGCACTACATTGTTTGTAACCTCCAGTTACTATTGATATCTCCCATTGTTGATAAACATTCTACCCCAAGAATCACATCTACATTTCCTAAATCGAATGGCAGCAAGCTTTGAATAGGTGTAACCCCTTCTATGGTGATTAGAACATCACGACATACCCCAATTCTTCCCACATTCTTGAATCTTGTCAATGCCCAATGTGACTTGAAACTTTTTTCCCCATGCTTCCGACCCCTGAAGTTCCACCAGCTCCTGAGTAATAAAGTTGTGTGTTGCTCCACAATCAGCCCACACGACAATTGGTGCCTCCAAGATTTTGCCTCTGAGTTTCATTGTGCGTGGAGAATCAATACCAGCCGTAGAGCGATGAGAGAGCTCTGCCACTTCAGGACTAGTGCCATTGGATTGTTCTCCTCCGCCATCAGCAACATCTCTTCCTCTTCCTGCACCAACAAAGCCTTCAACTGTTTATTAGGACATTGGTGGGACTTTGAATAGGGGCTGTTGCGGCGAAAGTAGAGTCCCTTGTACATTTTTTCTTTTATTTCTTTGGGAGTTAGCCACCGTGATTGAGCCTTGTCGCCACTGGAAGTCACTGCTGCTTGAGAAGATGAGGAAGACGAAGGGTTTGTCATGTTTGGGGTCGGTTTGGTCTAACCACTTGTACCAGTTTTTTTCCGCTTGAACCAATTGTATTGGTTCCTGCTCCACTCGAACCACTTAGAGGTGGGTTGGGCTTGGGGCCATTCAGGCTTGAGGCACTTATGTTTGTAACTCATTGGGCTGCAGTTTGAATTGCTGAAATGGTCTGATGGATCATGGACCTCTGTGGATTGTGAAGGACTAAATTTTTGGCCTCAATCGATTGGGCTAGGTCTATGACCTGGGCTAAGGTGGCGGTTTCAAATACCTGGACTTCTGCCTTTATATCGTCATGAAACAATCGGCATGATGGCTCCCGGTAGCCAGTTTTCATCCCTTTCTCTGGTGACAGCAGCTTGGGGTTCAAACTCCCCGCTGTATTCAGCCACCAAACCAGTTTGTTGCAAACCAATCAGTGCTTCCTGGGGTGTCTTCAGTTGTGGCGACCCAAATTGTTTTCGCAATTCTTCCTTCAGCTCCGTCCAAGTTGAGATAGGGCTCTTCAATTCCTGAAATTGAATCCAGCCAAGTGCCGGACCATCAAAGCATAGAGTTGCTGCTTTCAGCCTCGTCTGCGTGAAGTTCATGGAGATTGAAATACCTCTCAGCCTGGCTGTCCAACTGATGGGATCCTCTTAAACACCGGCATCTCCAACTGCCGCAGAAAGAAATCACATCGTCCCTCATAATCACCTCCCCTGTTCGGCACCTTTTGAGATCTCGCCTCTATGGTATCTATTGATGAGGGATTCAGTATATTCGATGGGCTTTCCTTTGATGCCTCTCTCGATGGGGACTCGGGGAGTTCACCTCCAATGCCTTTCCCTTCTGCAGGTAAGTTCCCAACTTGTCCCTAAATTCCTGATTGCTTTTGCCCTGTTTCTCGATGTGATTTGCTAGTGACCCTAACTTTGAATTGAAATCATCTGTCCCTGCAAGAACTTCACGAGGGCCTCTAATTCCTCTACTCTCCCATCCATTCTACTCTTAGCCATCACCTAGATCGGACGTGCTCTGATACCAATTTGATAATCCCTCTGCAATAACTCACCCTATTGATTCTCAACTAACTCAACCAGTACAGCAAGGAATTGAAGGCTGAAACTTGCATTAACTTCATTCAACATGCTTCAGACTAGTTACGGAACACAGGGAAAGAAGAAAAACTAATAGAGTTGCTGAACTACTAATATTAACTCAAAATTGGATGACGATAAGAGTAATTGCAGCCATTAATACTAACCTAAGAACTGAGTTCTCGCCAGCAAGTCCTCCTTGCTTAACTACAGACTTTATGCATAAAAACCCCCTCTCTACCTCTCTCCCCTTACATAACCCCAAAACCCTTCTAACTAACTGCTGTACCCTACCCAATACTTTCTTGCCATCTGGACCACATTGTCTGTCCCCTGTCATAAGCTAAAGTTAAAGTTGCTGTCTAATCCCTTCTTGCCACTTGTCCCTTCCAACTGAGTGGGTTATCTTTACCATTTTGTTTTTACATTCACCTCTGCCTCCATGATTCTCTTGCTTTCTTATTTATTCTTTTATTTTTTTCTTTTATACCCGTTGCATATGTTCTCTTCCAAGATTGTCCTGGGCAATAAATAGTAAATGCTTTCTGTTTGAGCCATCTGTTGGTTCAGTGACCCATAAGCAATCCGATTATGGTTTTGGTACCCCAGATCTGCATCATCATGTTTTCACAGGCTGAGCTGGTACAGTGAGTAGAAAGCTCAAGTTTTGAACCTCAGTATGGTGATGAGCTTCAGTTGGCTCCCAATGAAACTTCTATTTGGTGGGGCCATCTGAACTGATCAAAACTTAGTTCAGCTTTGCTTTTTCATTGTCACATCAGATTGCACAATTGCAAACCGGCTAAGCCTGTGTTTTGATGAGTTAATTTCTAACTGAAGTGATTGTACCAACAATTTTATGATGGTACCAAAGTTGGCACCTAGATATTAAACTAACCATCTCTATTATCTATTTCAGGGTTTTCGCAATGCACCGTGTGGGTAGTGCAGGGAACACGTCCAACTCATCCCGACCAAGGAAGGAAAAGAGATTGACATACGTGTTGAATGATGCTGATGACACAAAGGTAGAAGTCATGATTTCATCTTTTTATTCTCATTATCATTTTCATTATGGAGCCTTTCAGTAATTGAAAGGAAATCTCTTGCTCTTTTGTAACTAGTTCAAATAAATTCTTTTTTTGAGTGGGGTTGGGCGTTAAACCTGCTATTTTGATTAATGTTTTTATTCTTGTAAGTTTGTCAACATTCATATTGGATTTTCCTATAGACTGATGATACTAATATTTCTACACTTAAACATTTATCGGTATGATTTGGGTTTTGGATCTTTCTCCTGTTGGTTCCATTGGTTTCATGCAAAATTAGGAAAGTTAATGCAAAATTTGGAATATGAAATTAAATGGGGGTAAGAAACCTAGAATCTCCTGTAACTAATTTATTACGTATTGAATTTCAAAAAGATGGAAATAAATTTCATATTATATGAATTTTACTGAATAGTTAATGGTATTCTCATTTTAATTAATATAGATAGAAAGTGAGATCTTCCCAGAGAATGATTTTCATTGGAAGATGACATTAAAATTTTGCTGCAGAGAAGACAGAAATTGTCTGTACAATCAGATAAGCTCCATATATTGGAAAGTGACTTATCAGGTAACATCGAACAAATTATTAGTTAGTTTCCAAAATGGAAATTATTAGTTTCCAAAGTGGAAATTATTTGAACTTCAATTGGTGGACTTTGATTGATCCCAAGTGATGTGCACCCAATTCTAGGGTTAGGGTTTCTTAGAGAATTTCCCTAGAATTTAGGATTCACCCAGAATTTTCCAGCATATAAGCCAACAATTTTAGGGGAACTATGGGTAGATGGGAATTGGAAGGAAAGCTAAGGAAACACCATTGGGATCCTAAGGGTTGTAAATGGTTTAACAAAAATGCCTGTGGGTGGGGTAATTGGGAAGAAAGGTAAAAGTAGGGTTTTATCAATCCTTGGAGAAGGTAATAGAATAATGGGGAATGAGTAACCAAGATGATGATCTAAATATTGGATATTTGGAAAAGGGAAAGAAACTAGGGACTGATCTATATGAGATGGATCTTTGAGAAACCTTTTCTTTAATCTTTCTTTTTCTGCTCTTCTCTTCTGTTTCAGGTCTGCTGCAAGCCAAAATTTTTTGGAGGCAGGGGGGTTGGTGTGATGAAGGGAAGAGAGGGAAAGAAGGGAAGTAGGGTAGGGGAGAGGTGGGGGAGTGGCCAGGAAGAATTGTAGGGGGCTGGGGGAGGGAACTAGGGTCTGTGGGGGGGGGGGGGGTTGTGAGGGCTGGTGCCTGGGGTGCAACAGCAGGGGGTGTAGGGTTGCATAGATTGGGGAGGGGCCGGGGAAAGGGGTGGATGGCTGCTAGGGTGTTGTACCTACCTAGATTTGAGCTGAACTGATGTCTGCAGGTTGAATGCTCACTGTACTTGCTGGAATTGAAGGTTGAATGCGGAAGGTGGGTGCTGGAGTTGTTGAAGAAGAACGCTAGATAGGTTGTTGATTATTGAAGAAGAATACTTTATCAAAATCTGCCGTGGCCCCCTCAAACAGAAATCATGGTCCTCTAAAACTCAATTTCTTATTCACATAATCAGATCTAACTTACAAAGAAAGAGTAGGCCTTAATTTATAGCCTACTAAAAAGAACTCAACACTAAGTGAGATCCCTTTATAGATCAGGGTCCCACCACAATAATCACAACATTGGACTGAAAATTAAAGGATCTAAGGGTCCCTAATAGACACATGCTGAAATAAAAGTTTAAATAACTTAAAACTCTAATAAGCACATGCCAAATTCTGTTTAATTAAAATTATAATTGACACGTGTGATCAAGGTTTAAAGTATTGGTATCGAGTATCGTATCGGTCAGGTGATTTTAAGAGACGTATTGTCTTGTATCGAGTATTGTATCGCTCTGGCTAATGTATTTTAGTGTAATTCAATGGAGAGACGTATCGAGATGTATCGTATCGGTTGGGTTAAATATGGATATGTATCGGCAAGTATCGTATAGTATCGTGGGGTATTTTAAACCTTGCGTGTGAGAGTTTAAAAGAACTAAGGACTCAACTACTTAACTGAAATCACGACTTCTTAACCAAATTGGACTCTAGAATTAAACTAGAATTTAATTCCAGCAACTAAATAGAGCAGAAAATGCCCCAAATTCCCCTCTTATACGGTTCAGCCAGCCTAGGGAGGCTTTTTAGGTGCATCACGTGGGCGCCACTTAGGGTTTTGGCCAAGGGGCAATTTTATGTTCACATCGGTTCTCCCCTCCTTGGAAGCATTCATCTCCTGATGAATGTGCTGATCAAATGCTCCTAGTTTGATGTGTTGGATATCTATGGGGTGGACTTGTCCTCACATCTTGCACTGGGGAGGAAGTAGTAGATACCTTACTGCTAGTACTGCCTCCAAGACAAAACTCTGGTATGGTAGGACTGGTGGAGATGAAATCCTCATGCCTAGGGGACTGTTTGTCAAAAGTGCAAGGAGGAAAGATGAAGTCAATGTTCTGGAGTCGTTCATTGTCACCATCTCTGTCAGTATTTGTTAAAAGGTTTGAGAAATCCTGACTTGTGTCAGAGAGACTCAGTAGGTTCTTTATTTATACTAATAACTTTCCAAAAATAGAACAAATCAAATCTTCCCTGTGTAGGAATATTACAAAGAGAATAAAATCAAAGATATTAACAAGAAAATTATACCTTTTAATGAAATTATATTAATATCGCCCTTACAAAACTCCTCCACTAATGCTAGATCTACTTCTTATATTAGTTATGATCTCTTGTCGTTTTTAGGTTCTGTTCACTCAACCATTTTAACGTGTGCCATGGGTTAAAAAGTCTGTTCGGATTTATGGAACTTTTGGTGGATCCTTTCCAGCCATTAGCTATGGGTGGTCAGGGTCTCATTTTTCGGATGCCAAGATTTGCTGCATCTAGAGGAGATTAGATCAGGCACAACTTCTCTAGTTTCTCTAGTGCCATGTTGATGAGATATGATGTAGCAAGCAAGCTGTTTTTGATCTCCTCCCGGCCCCAACTAAATCTCAGTGGCCTCTTAAACTCACCCCTTGTTTTTAGACATCTTAAGTAAAAGTGTAAAACTGCGTCTGCAGCTTTTAAATTGTTGGATAATATGGAGTTAAATTACTGGTTTCTGAGTTATGATGGCATGTCTCTAGTGGAACTATCCTCTGGAGAGGGGATGGATGTAAAAGTTACTGATTCTGTGTAATGGTTCCTAATTAATGCAATTCGGTTTGATCATTGAAAAAAGGGAATTGCTTTTGGTTTGTTACTTTCCTGGAAATCCCAGAGGGCCTCCGCATTGTGGTTCTCTTTATTTATTTACCCCAAGTTACTGTTTTTGATGAGGAACAGGAAAAGTGTTTTCCTTGTATGCTGGGATAAGATTCTAATCATAAGTTGCAGTTCTTTGGTTAGCTATACACTTTAATCTCACTTGTTGTCTATTTTCAGCATTGTGCAGGTGTAAATTGCTTGGCGGTATTAAGGACCCCAGTACCTGATGATTGTGATTATCTTTTTACTGGAAGCCGAGATGGAACTCTGAAGAGGTGGGCTCTGGCTGAGGATACTGCGACCTGCTCTGCTACATTTGAGTCTCATGTTGATTGGGTATCTTTTCTTTCCCTTATTTTGATTTTAAAAAAAAATCTATATCTATACTTCGGTCAAAACCAAAATGATCATAGTAGTAGTGACATGGAGTGCTCTGTTTGACTAAAAAGCAAAGCATCAACTAGCACGCTTTTTCCATGGTTAGTCAATGCATAAAATACTTGAATAGTTATGTTAATAAGAAAAAAAAAATTCTCAAGTGATGGATGGCAATTAGCAAATTATGTTAAGCCCTAAGGCTGTTCCCTTGTTGCTCATTTCGAGGTGCGTTTCTGACTAGACAAGTCACCTATACTGCTTAGTATATTGGATGTGCTATGGGTTGGGTTAGTATGTGTTGCGCCTTGGACCCCGTGTGTTTTAATGGGCCTAAAATATGAACAGGGATTAGGCTTAGTTAATTCTTTTTAACTTTAGGTTGTTTAACTACCTTTGAATTCCCTCAGCTTTGTTAGAAGGTTTCTAATGGAAGAGATTTAAATAATGACCTGTTTCTCAGGAGAGCACAGTGGTGTTCTATTTATAGTAAGGAGAAAATGGTAACTACTAGCATGGTACGGAATATTGCCTGGTTTCGGGGTTTCGCCCCCGGCGAAACAGGCCCAATATGTCAGTGATATTTTTACCGACTACAGAAAAACCGGCGAGAGGGATGAACGGAGTAGCAGCAGACGGTGGTTCGCCAATAATAGAGAGAGAAAGGGATGATAAGAGAAAGAAAGGTGCGAGAGGAAGGAGAAGAAGAATCACAGAAATTTGTAATCATGGTTGTTCTTGGAACACTCTAATGGGTTCTCCACCACCAGAAAGAGGTACAAGTGTCATTGCAAGTGCTTAAAATTCAGAAGAAGTGGAATCATCTGGTGGTGAAAGAACAAATCCTATCCCCTAACGGTGGTAGAGGTGTGTTACCTTCTGAAGGCGGTAGGCCTTCTGATCTATTTCTTGCCGGCAGTGGTTATCTTGCTTTCTTCTACCTAACTCCCTCATCAATTTCTTCAATCTTCAATCTTGTGGATGAAGAGGGATTTACTAACCAAATCCTTTCTTTACGTCCTTAACCTACACTTTCTTTAGCTCTTTACGTTTCCATATTCTGTGTTTGCTTTCAATTTTGTTGAGATGTCGACAATCAAAAGGGTTCCAAGGAAAAATCTAAATGAAGAGAACGATCTGCAAGTCTGCAACTCAGAAGAGGAGAAGGATCAATACAAAAGGAATGTATTCGTATTTTCACGAGCAAGGTATTCGTATTTCCACTGCTTGCTACCTTTGTTGCTCTGCAACTCAGAGGACAGCTGGTCTGTTCCTGAGATAAAAAAGTCGAGAGAAAGAAGATGAGAAACCGAGAAGATTGATACTTTCGCAATTTATCGCGATATTTTTAAAATTATCGGCAATATATCATATTTTGCGATATTTTCAGCGATTTTATCACTGATTTTTGGTAAATTTTGTATTGCCGCAGATTGCATATTGCTAAGCTCCAAAACTCGGCTATATTTTGCTGATTTTTCCTTCCTTGATTACAAGTATATCTAGAACACCTTTAAACTCACATTACAATTTGCAACTCTTTCCCTTGAATTGGTGCATAGATACCACACATGCCCAACTTGCACAAAATAAAATAAAATAAAATACTTTTATTTCTCAGTCCTTTAGTGAAAACATCAACCTACAAACTGATCATTGGACTGATGTATGAGACACACTTAACTCCTTGATCGAGCTTTTCCTTGATACGAAGATAGTATGTTTTCACATGCTTTTTCCTGGCATGGTGAATTGCGTTTTGGTTGATACCATCAGCAGAATTGCTACCACATAAAAGCATCAAAGGTGAGTTGGTGCTAAAACCAAGGTCTTGCAGAAGGTCCATGAGCCATAACAATTTACATATGCAATGTACCATGGCTTTTAACTCTGCCATGGTACTACAATGAGCAAGCATGACTTGTTTCTGGGTAGAGTAAGTCTTATTTAGTGGTTCAGTGATGACTCATGACTGTCATATGGGCATGTGTACAGAGATTAAACTGAATAGACGGCAAAAATACTTAAATAAATGCCAGCACGATAAAAATATAAAATGTGTGCAGCAATGATGGTTGTGTTTGACAGTTTCTCTTCAAGTAAAACACAGACCTATGTGAGAGACATTTGCAACCTAATAAACAAAATTATAGGGCATAAACATTAGTATTTATCAAAAGGAAACCCCACAACGAAATGTACACAACATTATATCGTCTATTACATCTCATTGTATCATAATGGGTAATGATTATGGTAAATTATAGGGTAGTAAGTCAGTGAGTCCATTTGCAATTTGTAACGTGGAGGAGGAATGTCCCACTCCCCCCCCCTTTCACTTTTGAATGGCCTAATAAGAGAATCTTTTCTTTTTCGCTTCATTTTTATTGTTCCTTTTTGCAATGTCCAGTAACCATGCCCAATAGTCCACTTGACAGATGTGTTCTGAGATAATCCGAATTAGGCTAATTCCTTCTGTCTGATTATAGGGCAACAACCAGGTCCCAGAGGAAATTCCTCACCACCTGAAGGTATGAACAATGATCAAGCTGTTTTTTTCAATGAGAACACGTCCGAACAATACAACAATTAAAAATCTTATTAAAATTAAAAAATACTGAGAACTCAGAAAGCACCAATACCAGGCTGTAGTCGTTGCTCCGAGCCTGCAAATGGTTGGCAAATCAGAATTTCAGAACCAAGGATAGTGATCTGAAGTCTAAATCTGTGATTGTTTATTAGTTAAAAAAAAATCACTACAGTCAACGGTTAGCACTTAGCTGACATACCTGTTTGTTTAATCTCATGAGGTTTGTGGTGCACTTACTACACATACTCAGCCTTTTCTTTGCATGTTTGGTCTTATTAGCTACCTTTGAGCTTACATATTCAAACTGGTCACTGGACAGTGCTTCAGACCTTTCCCACAATTCCACCATTATAATTGTTTCTGCAATGGGACATGGCTAGGATATGGAGCCTCTCAAAGAGGAGAAGATCAGGATGATGGCCAGGAGATCACTTCTTGCAGAGGAGAAGATCACAACAGGGGTTCTGTTTTTGCCATTTTTCTGCGCTTAGTTTTGATCCTTGGTATACGTGTAAAACACAGGCTCTTTCTTAAAAATTGCAAGTTTTGTGTGTCTATGTATATACACACACAAACACATTAAGAATGCAGTATTATATGTTATAATATGTTTCGGTTATATGTATGGAATATGGATACACATAGTATGCATAGAATACACAAATCTACTAACAAGGCGCTCGGTCACAAAATTTCCTCCTACAAAGGAACAGTAGCCAGATGTAGACCTGGAGTTATCTGGAGTCCCTACCCAATCAGCAACTGTCAAAGCTTCTATAAATATGTGATTGTGACGAGAAAAAGGAACCCTTTTCCTAGGGCTGACATTAGATGCCGCAAGATGCAAGACACAACAGCTAAATGACTAGAGTGTGAATCGTGCATATACTAACTCATCAGACTTACAAGATGAGCAATTCCTGGTGTAGTAGAGAATATCAATCTCCAACAAGTTGATTAGCCTCCTTTATTTATTGTCTGCCCTTCATGTCTGTTCAACCTTGAGTAGATATCAACCGGGTGATAACCAAGCATCTCAGTCTCTAATGAAGAATCTGGAGGTTTACTTCCTTTGTGATAGGAAGTTTCCCTTGGAAGAACAAGCAACTTTAATTCCAAGGAAGCACTACGGCTGCCCGAGTCTTCAATTTCAAATTCTTGGCCCAAGTAGGATTTAAATTTTGCTATCTCAGTTGTGTCATTCCTAGTAAGGACGGTGACATTGGCATAGGCAGTGAGAACAATGATCTGTTCACTAGATCATGTGGTGAACAAGGTATGATTATGAGTGTACCCTAGTATGATCATAGTTCTTGTGGAAACACCCAAACCATGGTCTAGGGATTGCTTCAGCCCATATAATCCATGCTTTAGCCTGCACACCTTCCCTTGGGTTTCTTTGTTTGAGAGTCCTTGAAGAACATCCATATATGTCTTCTCTTTCAGTTTAACATGAGAAAGCACTTTTAACATCAAGATGCTGTAGATCCTAGCCCAACTTGTCAGCGCATGGGAGAAACCCAAACATATTCAGTTTTGCAATAGGTGCAGAGGTTCCCTAGTAGTTAATCCATGGCTTTATACTGATCCACTGTTTTGTAAGCACTTTGCACAACTGTTTGTTTACACCGATATGCATCCCATCGGTCTTTTTCTGTAGGGAGAGAGATAAGATCCCAAGTATGATTCTTGCTTGCATTTCCTCTATCATGGCCACTCTTCATTATGAACTTGCCATTGCATCTTGGCAAATTCTAGCGAAGCAAGATGTCATGGCCCCTGTCAATTGTGAAGCTTGTTTGAGGCTTAGTACCTTATTTTAGCATTCAGTTTGTTAAAATAAAGCACAATTTGGTGTTTTGTTTTGCATCCTTGTTTAGCTGTAGTCGTTTAACTTTGAAGGTAACATTCCCCATGCAACACCTTAATAACTTTTGGAATTATTTAAAGACTTATAGTTTCTATTGTAAACCACAAGATATAATGAAGTGCTTATAATGCCTATTACCTAGAGACCAACCCAAGTACATGCCATAGACATCTTACTACCCTAGCCTTACATGTCTCAACTTCCAGGTCCATCAATACAATACTTGAGTCCGACTGCCTAATGAGGAGGTTGATGTAATTGAAATATTCAAGATTTCATTGAGATTCTTGAAATATTTCCGATCTCGATTGAAGTTTTCAAAACAAATGCATTTTTTTTCAATTTTTTTTTTGTATGCTAGTCTGTTTTGAGATGGTCAAGATTGCTGATATATTTGAGATCTTGCTGAGTTTTTAAACCATGGTAATTGAAATGTACGTCCACTATGTTCTGTTACTTCTGTTCAACTGCAGATGTCAATGGACATTTCTTCATGCTCTAGAGTTTATCAGTTTCTCTATGTTCTGGTTTTTCTTTTTTTCCCCCCGTTTCGAGATGATTCCTTCATATTTTCAAGCTTTGGATGTTCAATATGCTGCTTTTACGTTAATTAGTTATAATATAATTCTTCTGGTTGTGTAGGTCAATGATGCAGTCCTTGCAGGTGATAACATCCTAGTGTCATGCTCCTCAGACACCACTGTCAAGGTTTGTTTTCTTCAGTATCGTATGTTGGTTTTCAGTCATTGCTGTAGTACTAATGTATTTGTTCTGTTGGGATACTTCAGACATGGAATTGCTTGTCTGATGGGACTTGTACTAAAACTCTCCGCCAACACTCTGACTATGTTACTTGTCTTGCATCAACCCAGAAAAATGTAATTTCTTTCTCAGTCCAAGGTCCTTAATTTTCTACATGATGGTAAATTTTGTCAGATATATTGTTTATATTTCAATTGGATATCATGGTGCGGGATGTTTCAATGAGTTTCTGATCCTTTTGCATGGTTTCAATGAGTTTCTGATCCTTTTGTAGTGTCATGCATTTTAGAGCAATATTGTTGCCTCTGGTGGCCTTGGTGGGGAGGTTTTCATTTGGGACCTTGAAGCAGCACTAGTTCCAGTCATGAAATCTACTGATGCAATGGAAGAGGATAGTTCAAATGGCCTAATTGGTACTGGGAATTCTGGGCTGCCTTCCACGAGTTTACGTTCTATTGGTTCAAGCAGTAGCATTTCACCCCACCCGATACAGTCACATGGTTATGGTCCTATTGCTGCTAAGGGCCATAAAGAGTCTGTCTATGCTTTGGCAATGAATGATGATGGAAGCCTACTTGTTTCTGGTGGAACTGAGAAGGTACGTTTGATGGTTGATGTTATCTCCTAGTTCCCATTCCAATGCTTGCTTGTCTATTATCATAGCCATTACCTATATTTGTATTTACATTTTCCTTGATTTCATCATATTGGTTAGTTAATGCTTTAGAAATTGAAGACAACTACTCTTTAGAGTATCTTCTACCCAAGTAATCCACTGTTTTCTGTAGGTTGTGCGTGTTTGGGATCCTAGAACTGGTTCAAAGACTATGAAGTTAAGGGGGCACACAGATAACATAAGGGCTCTGCTGCTGGATCCTACTGGGAGGTTGGTCACTGGAATTTCATTCTATTGGGTAGAAGTGTTTTTTCGTCTGTGATCTTGGTTTAATTGATTGTGTTCATTCACATGAAACAAGAGGAGTTCTGCATACCAAGTGCTTCATTTGTGAAAATAAGGGCTTTAAATTTTTTTCTCTGCATGCACTTTCTAGCAATCCTATTTCCAGAAGGTCCAGTATATTCATGGCTGGCTTCATCAATCCTTTTCTTCCATTTCATTTCAGCTGTGGTGATACCTTCTGCCAAATCATTAACTTTACATTCTTTCTTGTCCTCAGGAATCTTGTTCTCTATTGTGTTCTATTGTGATTCAAATTTTCTCTTAAAATATCAATTATTACTTCCTTCCTGGGTACCGTATCAGTCTCATTGACTTATGTTGTCTCCATTAAGTCCTGAATTTTCATAAGATCATTACTTGGAGGTGTGTGTGTGTGTGTGTGTTTGTTCTACATCCATGTCATCATTTTCTCACCTGTTTTTGACATCCTTAATTGTCACAAATGTTTTCACTTCTAAATGGAAATTGTCAGTTGCGCCTCAGCAACAGATGTCATGTCATGATCGTTGGTTCATCCACATCTAAGTTCTCCATTTTGTAAATCCCTCTTGACAAACATGACTTTTTTTGGCTGTGGAGTGTGGGATATGGAGTAATAATCTATTGGCAAAAAGCTAAAAAAACTGTAGAGATATTTACATGCCAAACTGCTCTGCTCAGAAAAGACTCCTCTATTCTCTATCTAACCTTCCCAAATTTTTTACCTGACTATTGAAGAAGGACTAGAGTTATATTGCATGACTCCATTTAGTTTTTTTACTTTCTATTACTACTTTCCAGAAATGCTTATTACATGAATTGGATAGTGTGTGCCCCCCTCCTCAATGGAGTGCTAAAACAAAATTTACCTGGATTAGGAAATACGAGTTAGTCATAGGTACAGTTGTTTGGGACTCTTGTTGACAATATATACAGTTTTTTGTTGTTATATACATAACCTACCGATTGTTTCCATTCTTCTGTTGCAGATTTTGCTTATCAGGATCCTCTGATTCTATGATCAGGTAACTTTTCTTATTTCTTAGAATATTCTTAACCAGTTTTTTAATCCAAACTCTTGCAACTTTTATAATTTCTTGATATGTTTGTTTAGTTCTTGGCACTTTGACCATTTATTTGACTCCATAGTGAGCAATTGCAAGGTCACTATAAATTATAATGGTTTGGGGTTTGAAAAGATCTGTGATTTGTGGTTTTTACTTTCCTCTACAAAATTCTCATTTTCAATATAGATGTTATTATGTCAAAACAAAAAAGGATTTTATTCTGTAGGGCTAGAGTTTTTCTCTATGTGAGAACAGTTGTATTCAGTTTTAGCAGAGCTGTTGACACTGGATATGCATATCTTGAAAAAATAAAGAAAGAAAAAGGAAATAGGCCTAATGCTGCATGTGTTGATTAATTTCCCCTGTTTCTTCCCCAACTCCTTACCCCCCCTTCTTTTTCCCTTTTTCTTTCTTTTAGACTATGGGATCTTGGTCAGCAGCGTTGTGTACATTCCTATGCTGTGCATACAGACTCCGTTTGGGCGCTTGCTAGCACTCCAACATTCAGCCATGTTTATAGTGGTGGGAGGGATCTTTCTGTATGTAACTTTTCCCAGAGGAGTTTTGTCTTCTTTTGGATGATTCACTTAGTTTTTCTTGTTTAAATATTTTTTTGAATTGATATACTCATTTTTGTGTGTGTGTACAATTCTGGATGTTGTTTCAGTTGTACCTAACTGACTTGGCAACAAGAGAGAGCGTGCTGCTTTGCACCAAAGAACATCCTATTTTGCAACTTGCATTGCATGATGATAGCATATGGGTTGCAACAACAGATTCTTCAGTAAGCATGTGGCCAGCGGATGGACGTAACCCGCAGATGGTTTTTCAAAAAGGCAGCTCATTTTTGGCTGGCAATTTGTCCTTTTCCAGGGCAAGAGCTTGCTTAGAAGGATCCACTCCCGTGAGTCATGCATGCCCTATTTATTAAATATATCAATAATGCAGCTGACACCCTTCTTTCATATTAAACTAATTTCCTTCTATGTTATGCTTATGCTAGACATTGAATTCAGCGATTTTTTTGGGCATGTGATTGTTACTTTGTTTGGCATGAATAGTATCAACTCTTTGACATTTTTGCAGGCACCTGTTTACAAAGAATCGTCATTTACAATTCCTGGAACCCCAGGAATCGTTCAGCATGAAATTTTAAACAACAGACGGCATATCCTCACTAAGGTGCCCGTGTCTTCTAAATGCTATATATATGATATATATATATATATATATATATATATATATATATTTATTTATTTATTTATTTATTTGGGTGTAAATACCTATTGTGATTGAGTCTAGCACTTCAAATCATTTAATTATCTATAGCTATTCCATAATTTTTTTGTTGCTTATCTTTGATAGGATACAGCGGACTCAGTTAAGTTATGGGAGATCACCAGGGGAATTGTGATTGAGGATTATGGCAAGGTTCGTAAAATAAATATGTTGCATTGACTAGACAGTTCTTGAATAGTTTCTTCTTCTTCTTCTTCTTCTTTTTTTTTTAATTTTTTTTAACAGAGAAACTTTCTTTTAGTAGGTTAGCTATATAGTACTTACACTCATGATGTCTAATTGCAGGTTTCATTTGAAGAGAAGAAGGAAGAACTATTTGAGATGGTATGAATGATCTTTTCTTCCTTTTCTGCTCTTCCTAGTTGGTAGTTCTATTGTTAAGATTTTTTTGGGACATTATTGTGTTTTATGTATTTTGGTTCTCCAGGTGAGTATTCCTGCATGGTTCACTACAGATACTAGGCTTGGAAGCTTGGCCATCCATCTGGACACACCACAATGCTTTTCTGCTGAAATGTATTCGGCTGACCTTAACATTCCTGTGAAATCTGAGGATGACAAGGTAATCAAAACTTTTCACAGGTCATTCTAGAACCTAAGATGTATTCTTTGGCTATTGTCTTTTGTTTGGATGCTTCTAACATTAGGGGGCGCCTCGTAAAACTCTAGTATTTGTTGATTATTATGAGAGTGGTAATCGTGTAGTTGCTGGACGGCTCCAATTTGTACGTTTTATGCATGCTAGTCAATCGCTAGTAAATTCTCTAGTATAATATGTAGATTCATTTGAATGGTAAGTATATCAATCACTTGTTCTAGATTGAGGGCCAACCTTCTATTGTATTGACTTGCATGTGGATGTGGTGCTGCAGGTCAATCTAGCACGTGAGACACTTAAAGGTTTGTTGGTTCATTGGTTAGCCAAAAGAAGGCAAAGGATAACATCACAAGCTTCAGCCAATGGTGATGTTACATCAGGGAAGGATTTTTCTGCTAGAAATCATTCCCATTCGAGAGTTGATGTTGATGGCAATGCAGAAAATGACTCAATAGTTTACGGACCATTTGAGTTTTCAACAGTTTCACCTCCTTCTATAATTACTGAGGGCTCTTATGGAGGCCCATGGAGAAAGAAGATCACTGCGTTTGATGGTACTGAAGATGACAAGGATTTACCATGGTGGTGCATTGAATGTGTTTTGAATAATCGATTGCCACCAAAAGAAAATACCAAGTAATAATCTGACCAACTGCTTTTTATATGCACATTAATGTGAAAATCAATTGATTAGGTTGCTATTCTTTATGTTACTTGTGTTGGAATGATTTGCTGCTTATTGTGATCGTGTGGAAGATGTGTACTACTTCCAAAAGGCATTTTTATTGCATTCAGATAAGCTAATGATTAGGTGGGAATAGTAATGTTTTGTCGTCCCTTTGTGCTTTTACCAGACAAGCCAATATTTGCTTGGCGAAGTCTAAAAGAGCTGTAGCACACTCCCTAGAAAAGGGAAAATTAATAAGGAGAAATCCCTATTACTGGCCAGCTTAGTTGGTTGTTGCGAACTGTATATATATTGGCTTCTGTTGTGGAGCAGGGGGAAAAAGAGCAGCAAAAGGGATGAAAATGTAGATCTCGATAGGAAAATAATTGCTTGCCTTAGCAGTGTCTGTGACAATATTATGCTAGCAGTTATGTCACTTGTTTTCTTTTTGTAGCTTAAGACAGTTTCTCTCCGTGTTATTTGTCTGCAGGTGCAGCTTTTACTTACAACCTTGTGAAGGATCTACTGTCCAAATTGTCACACAGGGAAAGCTCAGTGCACCTCGGATATTGCGAATACATAAAGTAAGTGTTTTATCTTTGGTACATGAGATAGTGAATTCAGTATTGGGTTCAGCCACCATCTGTGGTAGTTGAGATGGTTTGCCTGGAAGTTTTGGATGCCTGTAACCTGAAGACAATCTTTTAGTTGGAATAGGATATTGGATATGCTAACCGATGCACAGAATAACCATCTTGAATGGTGTAGTGTGTACTCATGAAAGCAATGCTGTTGAAGAATGCAAGCAAAAAATGCACGCAAAACAATTGATAATAGTTTTCAATCTGGGAATTTTGAAGAATGTCAATACAGGTTTTAAGATCTGTTTGGAGGCTGCTTTTTACTGCCAAAACACTCAGAGAAATGTTAGTTGTATTAATCTTCCCTTACCTAGATTCTTAAGTATGTTTGTATACATTCGTATGAATGTGAAATGCTTAAAACTATTGCACCAAAAAATGAAGAAAGTAAGAATAGATTCACTTTACACCATATCATATTTAATCCAGCTTATGAAACCAAATTTGATCTCTGTGTTTGGTATCTGCTTGTGTGTCCTTGACTTTGAATTGCTGACCTACAGCCACTTTTCGTGTCTAATGAGTTGAATTTTTTTGTTGTGTTCAAGTGTTGCCGAGTTAATATCTAATAAATTGAGCATGTTCTTGTGTTTGTGTCAGTTTACAGTGTTCTGATTTGGAATTCAAAAAATTGGTCCTGTCAATTAACATCAAAATGTATATGATGCTTTTGGTATTCTCAATCCTTGATATTATACAACAAGCAACTATCAGATATAAAGGTAAGGTAACTGTTGATAATTGAATCACCAAGTCTTGTCATAAACTTTTTATTGTGGCTTCATGAGTCTTGTTCTACCATTCCACTCATATAAGGTCATATCTGTTGACTTCGAGCTGTAGTCGTAGTCTGGTAGGAGACTAACTAGGAGCCCAATATCCAGGATCTAGGTTGAACTGGTAAGCTTGGGAAGGTCAAATTTTAGGGTTGGCAAGACCTGAGGTTTGATGGTAGAGTTGTGTCAAGCGAGTGTAGCGAAGGCTATTGATGAAACTTTGGGGTTTCACAGATGGTGGAATATTGCTGAAATTGAAGAAACAGCAAATAAGGTTTTGCTCCCAGGTTTCTGAAAAGAGATCTAAGAGGAATCTAGGGTTTCTAATGGTCATATCAGGCTGCTATTAATATCAAGGTTGCAATGGGTGTGTGGGAGATTTGATCCAAGTATGGAGGTGAATTGATGGTTAGTTTGTGCTGGGTGAAAAACTTGGTTTCTTAGGAAGAACTGAGATGAGGGAAAGTTAACATTTTAATGGTTGGATTGGACAGGAATGGAGATTGAGTGATGATTATAAATTTTTAGTTAGAAGATGATATGGTCAATGTTTGGAAATTCTTTTATTATTGGATGAAGTGATTTTGGATCTATGAAATTAAAAGGTTAGATATGGATTTTGAAGTTTAGGGCTTCTTTCTGGACCGAATTGAATTTGCTAGGATCGAAGGCTAAGGGGATGAGAGGGTATTCAAAACCTGGTTTGGGGATATTTTGATGGTTAGTTTAGTATGTGAATGAGTAATTGCGTGAGTGAAAGAAAATCAATGGGTGGAAAATGGGATTTGGATTTCTGATTTAGAAGATTAGGAGTAGAATTGGGGCTGGGGATTCATTCAACTCACTGATGTTTGTATTGCCGCTCATTTTGAATAATGATCCTTGAATTTGCAAGAAATTCTGGCAACCATGAAGAGTCTTCATAGAGATTAAACTTGGCAGCTTAGGGGAAATTGAAAATTTTGATGCAGGGGATGGGAAAGCTGAATAGCTCTCAGAGGGCCAAGCTATACTCATTTTAACTCTTGGTCATCAAATTACGGTTGTCTCCTTAGGGGCTGTTACATACGTGTAGCCCTATGTCTGCACAAAAGTAAATAAGAACATAGAGTCTAATTAGGATTCTTAGTAATACTTCAATTTGAAATTAGAGTCTAGGAATCAAAACTAGATGTAGGACTTATTACTACAACTCATTATCAAGTCCAAGATTACAATTGTAAAATAAGATTAACTTCAACTAAAAATAATATTATCTAATCCTTGGCCCAAAATTTTGATGCTGATTGAGGGAGGAATTCCTACACCTGAGGCTGTTTTTAAGGTGCTGAACTGCATCACATAGTCCGTTAGAAACAGAAATGACCTTTTGGAAAAGAATGTTTTCTTTTTCGAAGTTGAATACATCAGCTGAAGACAAGGAGATGATTGACAATGTAAGCCAATACAATAAATATAAGTCATGGCAGTTTTTGGTGGCTCTCTCTCAAAAAAGTTTTCCTTGGCATTTCCATAATTTCAGGGGAAAGTCTATGTTGAGTTAGCTACCATATTTTTATCTAAGACTCTTGAGTTAAAATATGTTTTTCAAACTCCAAACTGAAGCCACAGTAATTAAAGAGTATTTTTTTTAGCCCTCTGGATATAAAGGCTTTAACTTAGTATTAGTTTGAGTACTGGAATGAAACAAAGTTGTTTCTTCATTTGAGAATGGAGATGAACGCAGCCTTGGACATTTTACTGGCCTAGGTCTCTCTTCTTTTACTTTTTATCGTGTGTTTTTCCCCCCTAATTGTGTTGCTGTTTCTTACCAGTCTGAGCCTGATGACTATATTGTTCACCAATTTCCCCTAGATCTTCTAATGTAGTTCAAGATTGAAAAGACATACCTAGAGAAGCCAATAACCAGGATTTGAGATGAACTAGTAAATTTGGTTAGGTCAAGAATGGGGTTTTAGATCAAAGTAGGGTTAGGGTTTGGTAGGGCTAAGTGGTGTAGGGGAATCTAATAGTGAAGGTTTGATGACATCATGATGGTGGAATATTGCTGAAATTGAAGTAGCAGGAAATCAGGGTTTGGTCCAAGGTTTTTGGAAGGGCGAAGATGAGAAATGTAGGGTTTCTGGTCAGAATGGGTTACAACTTGTATTGAGCTCCTCTTGTGGTAAGGAGAATTAAATCCAACCCCCGGGGGGGGGGCTTGGGGGCAATTCTGATGATTGGGTTGATCTTTGGAAGTGTGGGCTTGTGGATGGTGTACAGAGATTGGGGAGAGGCTAGGGTTTATGATTTAGGGGATTTGCAGAAGATATAGGGTTGGTGATGATTTGACTTACTATTTATTGAAGGTACTCTTGACCAGCAGCTTGATTAATTGAACTTTTTCTTCAGGTATTGCAGAGAGTGACAATCAACTAGAAGAAGCTTCATGAGATCTAGTAGGGAAGGTTTGGGGAATGCTGGAGAATTTGATGGTAGGGGTTTAGGAGACACAATGGCCCTCTCAAATCTAGCTTCTGCTCATAGCAAAATTCTTGTTCAATAAATCAAATTTGGCTCTTAAGGGCTGTTAAATATATAGCCTAATGGCTGGATAGAAAAAATAGAAATTCAATGTCTATTGAGGATTCCCAACAATGTTTGATTCCTAGGGGCAGCCTTGGCGCAATGGTGGGTGGACCACAGTTGTAGTCTGAGGTCAAGGCATCGAAACAGCGTTGCAGGAAAAATTTGCTGGGGGTAAGGTTGCATAGGAAAATTGCCTCTTGGGACCCTGCTTGTGTGGAAGCTTTCGGCACTGGGTTTGCCCTTTGACAATATTTGGATTCCCAATTAGAAGGATTGCCAACTAAGATTTGCTGTCAAATCCTCATTAATATTATGACTCAAAATAAAAGAATAAGTAAAGAATTTCTCCTAAACTACTCCATTATTTCTGTCTGCCGTTTCATTTAAGTATGGATCGTAGTAAAAAAGTCGCTAAAGTTTTAACAGGTTTGAGACAAAACTAGAGGCAAAGCCTAGAATCAGCACTGTTTCCCTGCAAGGTTTCTTTAATTTTGGTCATAGGAATGCACTGTTTCGTTGAAATATCGGTCATCTTCGCTGATTGGTACATGAAATGGCAAAGCAAGAACTCACTATTTCCATGAAACATTTGGTATTTGGCTAATTTTCTGACCAGCTGAAATGGCCCTACTGAAATGAGATTTTGAGCTACTGAAATGAGATTTTGAGCCATGGTTGGGGTTTTGTGTAATGTAAGTCACATCTTCAGAACTTCAAGTCTTCCTTGTAGGTTCGTCCTTGTATTACATGACTTGGTATGTTTAAATTAGTGTCCCAAGTAGTGATGCATGAATTAGACTTGCGGTATCAGACACTTTGAAAGAGTGCCTTGTGCATGAAATAGAGCAGTTGGCTATCAGTATATTTTATTATTGAATATGGACATCTGTTGTGTAAATTATATTGCGCTACATGGTCTACATTACATATGAAAATGTATTATTTATTTTCGTATTTGTTTGTAGGTATATTTTGCCATGTATGAATAATTTGTGCATTCAAATTACCATGGATTTGATGCTGGCAGTGTTCAATTATAAGTTTGTTAAGTAATCCATGTGTTGTACCTTTTACTTGTCTGGGTACAATCGGTATTACATAGACATTTGGTTTTGTGCCTGCAGGTTATCAACTATGTCGTAGAAAAAATGGTCCTTGATAAACCATTGGATGGTGCAAATTCTGATGGAACATTTCCTCCAGCAATGGGTGTTGGTCACTCACAACTGTCGACCCCTGGGGCTGATATTTCCTTCCGGCCTGGCTCGAAGACCTGGCAGAAGCTAAAACCTTCGATCGAGATATTGTGCAATAATCAGGCAAGTGAACTTATATATGAAAGATGCACCATAGCACTCCTCTATTTCCTTCAGACCCAACCAATAGAAAGAGGGGGGGAAAATCAATTAAGATTTTTTTTGGTATTATTAGTCATCCATTGCTGTAGTTTATGACATGCTTTTATAACATCTGAAACAATGGACTTTCTTGGCACCAACATGATTCAAAGTCATTGAGGTGATGTTATCCATGGTTTAGAATCCCAAACGCCTTTTTTTTTTTTTTTGAACTGAAAAGTAAGGTAAAAAAGGACCTCTTTATTTGTTTCTATTGTAAGAAGTGATCAATTCCTTGCTAGCAGTGGGGTCGTTATTGTGAAAACATGTGCTAGAGTCAAGAAACGGTAGCTTTGCTTTCATATAATGTAAATACCAAACAAATCTGAAGCTTTTGAGGAAGACAGTGGAGGTACCAGCTACACATGAATGTTACTTTTTAAGTCTCAGGAGATGCTGATGAAGCTATTGGTTTTGAAGAAAACAGAGCCCCTAGGATCTCTAAGGCCTGGAGTGTTTGTAATTTACGTACTCTTTTAACCCAGTTTTGTGCCCAAAGAAATAAGTGTTCCCCTAGTGGCTGCTGAGTGAATAGCTATCAACTGCAAATAATACGAAAAATTTATATCTACCAACTTACGGCATAAAGAAAATAGTACCTAGGTGATTTATATCAATTTGAGCTCAATTTTTTCAAAATTTGTTTTCCTTATGAGAAATGCCAAAACCAAAGCAACCATCCTTGAGAGAATTAAAATTAATTCCAAAGTTCTCAGGCATATCCAAAGAGGTTTTTCATGTATGGCCATCACATAATTTATATTGATCCCAAGCCATCTGATGCCCAGATATCTTTGAATTCCACCTGTATCAAGTTGAAGGTATAGCAAGTAATTGCAGGGCTGTATAGTACTGGGCCTAATAGATTTTCCAAGGAATTGTTGACTTCTATGATATGGTGAAACCAAAGATCTGGGTTAGAAACACTTGATGTTTAGGTTCTCCTACAGAGTCTCCAACAAACAGCTCTGATACCTGTCTAGATCTGAGCAAAATTTGATTACCAAGTCTCGAAGACCTTCTGGTGTCCAGAGAATAAGTGTTAGCTTACTAACTAAAACAATAGATTTATTTAGCTTTCTTTAAGGATGATGGTAGTTTTCTTTTCTATAATTTGTTATTGTTCTCCATACCATCTCTTCAGCTCAGCTTTTTTTAGTTTCTAGTTAGTCCCAACATCCCAGAAGACAGAAAAGTTTGAGTTTCAGTAATGCAACAATTGACCCCAAATCAGGGAACCCAACAGGAGATCGATTGGTGATCGGATTAACACAGCTTCAGCTAAGAACCACTACTGTAGGATTAATAGTTGCAGCAGCAAGACTGAATATCAGGAACATCGACAACCTTCAAAACAGCAATAGCTGCATTTGTATTCAACTGAAGGTGAATTCCACTCTTCTTGGTTTGAGTTATTAATGTATTGTTGTAGACACAAACAGTAGCAGCAGCAAGGAATATAAAGCAGGGAAAGTTAGAAGAAGAGAAGATAAAAGAAGGGGTAGGGAATGCGCAATCTTAGCCCTACAACATGGCCCACAAATCTGATTTCTCTATAGTCTAATATTCTATTTCAAGGAAGGGCCTTTTATAGCTTGGGTAGAGCTTTACAAGAAGTAGCAAGTTTCCAGAATTGAAAAAGTGATAGAAGCTAACCTAGTAACTAGTGACAATGGAATATTATGAAAATAGAAACTAACTAGAATTCCAAATGCTAGGCTTTATAGTTCAGCTGCATGTGAGAACAACTAAAATAAAAACTAATTATATTTAAAATAGAAAGCAAACTAAGCTTCTAAATCTCGTAAGAATGGTGTCTCCATGCAATCTGGCCTTGGGCCCCACAGATCTTCTGGAATATTTTGACTTAAGTCAAATATGGGGCTGTGACACTGTTCCTGTAAATGGTGTATGGGTCTCTTTCTGGCCTTTTCTAGCAAGACGTGTGCTGGGCTTGCTTGGCCTGGTACAGTTCTGGTCCGACAACTGGAGCTGGTTTGGTGGACCCTGGTCTTCATGTGTCCTAGATCTACATTGTTTAATATGGAAATATGTACTGACTAGGATTTCTGTATTGGATCCTTTCTGGAAAAGGCATGCCAGTGGTTCAGCTGCAATTGTTCTTTAGCTTTATATGGCAAACTTGCAGAGTCTTAGTTCCATCAGCCTTGAATTGTATGTCAAGTTGTATGTGTCAAAATCTCCTGTGTCACTTCATGGGGTAAGGACTACCTTGATATATGTCACTCAATTGGGTAAGGACTTCCTTGATAATAATATATCAAAACAGCCTTTGGTAATCTGAAAGTCCCTATGATCATTCTATTACTTTCTCATGAACATATCCCTTTTTGGCACCTTGAAAGAGTTCAGATTTTGACTTTTTCTCTTTTCAAAATCCTACCCCTGTAAATACAAGCATTAATAAAAAGGAAAAAAATATAAAAGAGAAGAGAAGAGAATCCGAGCTTCAATGCCTGATTACTATTTGTTTCTGATTATATTGGACATTCAAATCATAAAACAAAAGTTTGCACTTGAGATTATTAAAAATAGGTCAATGCTAAAGCAGAGATTTATCAAAGTTACATTGTTTGAAGGGGGAGGAAAGTTTCCCCTGGCTATTTTATCTCTCGGCAAATGCAGAAATTTCCTTTAGTACTTGTGCTTTTCTTTTAGGTCCTCTAAGTGGAACAGTTATGAAATCTTGAAGGGGGTAACTAGAGTTGTATGCTGAGAAGATTATAATATAAGTATAATTTTTGGAGAGATTCATTATGTGTAGTTTAGTAAATCACGCCAATTAGATTAACATGGATGTTTTATTGATTTTCTGTTAAAATAGGAATATCAACATCTCTACCTGATTTTAAATGCTTCTTTTTGACTGAATGAAAGCCTTTTTCAGGTCTTATCCCCAGACATGAGTTTAGCCACAGTTCGAGCATATATATGGAAGAAATCCGATGACTTGCTTCTTAATTATAGACTAGTGCAAGGGCGATAATTCTGTAGGACAGTTTCAAGTAGGTGAGTGCATCTTGATTGATCTTATATTATGCTTGTCGGCATCTTCTGGTCCAGTTACTTCTTGTGTGGGTTTTTTTTTTTTTTTTTTTTTTTTTTTAATATTTTTTATTTATTTTATAAGTCTTATTTTTGAGGCATGATGTAAAGGGAAATTGAATTCTAATTTGATGACATGAGATTTTGAATTTGAAAATTTCCCCCTTAATTTGCACCCCGTGAAGAAATGAAATTTCATCATGATTATTCTTAGTAAACTTAGCAATGAATCATTTTCTTAAGAAGATATTCCTGTATTGTCCTGATAAGTGCCACATGATTAGTCTGATGCTGCCCTTTGTGGGATGGCCTGAAATCCAATGCTGACATGTTTAGCTTCAGCTTGGAGTACCCTAAATTCTGAAAGGTTGCTTTTGAAATTCACCTGAAAAGGGGAAATTTTTGAGGAAGGTTGAAAGTGAATTGATGGAGTGTGATAACAATGGAAAATTTTTGTAATTTTAGTTCTAAGATTTGATTTGTGGTAGAACCAGTTTATGCCTTTAATTTGCAGTTGAAATCACCACATCACCCTTCACTGTGGCTCAATCAGGGAACCACAGAGGAGTCCTTCCTATGTGGCCTGTACTAGAAACTTGTACCCCCTTTGTACACTAGATCCACCCCAAACCCTTTCTCTCAACCCCCCAACTCTCTTCAAGTGGAAAAAAAGGAAAAGAAAAGAAGCAACCATACCCAGTGCACAAGGATCCTATTTTTTGTTGGGTCTGAGAAGTGTCAGTTTTTTTTTTTTGCAGCCTTACCCTGTTTTAATAGAGGCTAATTCCAATACCTGAACACATGACCAAACATTCATCAAGTGGGTGTGAATTAGTTTTTCGGCTATTTTTGAGTTTAACCTTGAGTTTCCTGATAAAGATGATTTAAAACTTTTGAGTTCTTGTGGATGTAGTTAAGAGTTTAGATTTTCAATAGAGAGAACAGAAACCATTGAAAATGTATTCATGTGAACATTTCACTCGGCATTCTAAAAGTGTTCTTTCTTTGCTTCCAGTTCAGATGCTTGGGGCGATGAGCATTCTGGTCAGTGGAGATTGTGGGGGCCATCTACTGCTGTGTACAGTATAAATGTAATTGATTGAAGGAGCAGGCCATGATTGTAACGGTTTTTCTATTCCATGCGGAGCTGATCACTCGAGATGAAGCCTTGGATATTCTCCAAAATTTTCAGAGGGTCCAGGGCTGGCTTCTTGTTTTGATGTGTGATCTTCCAATTCTTCCAATTCCAAGTTTTGTTTCTCAGGCACGCAGATGGGCGGCCATTGCTTTGGATGAGTTTGTCAGCTATCAGTGTCAAGCTGGTAAAAGAGAACAGGAGGTTGGCGACATGATGAAGCTCAAGAATCCCAGGAACAATATGGTTGAGAGAGCATTGTAGAAGTGATTGTGGGGTGCCTGATAGTGTAAACTCTTGTTTAGGAGGTAATTTGGGCCTTGAAAATAAGACGATTCCATGCGTTACACATGTCATTCATATGTATCATTTGTATATCTAATTCCTCTTGCATCTGTCATTTCCATGTTTTCTTCCTCTTGAATTAGTTGAAGATCAAACGTTTTGCCGTGTCTGACATCTGCTCTGGTTTTTCTTAGTATGTTTTCACTTTGAAGGTGATTTTAGTCTTGGAGTTCACTCACTCTTTTGTTATATGATTTCAGCCCAAGTCCTTTAAGCTTCATTAACCCTGCAGCTCGAAGTTTGTACTCCCTGATGACCAATGTAAGAAGCGACTTGAATTTAAAGTGAATAGGCAGTAGTGCAGCCTTTTATTTTATGTGAAGGCTGTAAGACAAAGGAGGTCTTAGGTTTTCTCCTGGGCCCATGGTCTCCACTGGGTCAACGATGATATATGAAAAAAAGAAGAAAAAAATAATAATAATTATAAAACTGCACATTTCGAATTGAGTCAAACCTTGTTCATTTAAGTTCTAAAATCTACCTGTCAGGATTAGAGCGATCACAATCGAATATAAAACAAGAAAAAAAGAGACAAGACGGATTTTATCCTGGTTTGCTTCAATATAAAGTTACGTTCAACATTAGGTTTTTCACTATATTCTTCTAAAAATAATTACATTAGAAATCGTAAGCCACAGCTATTCATGGGCCTAAGACCAAATTTTGATATTTTTTTTTTGTCGATAACACAATATGAAGTATGAGTCAGTCAACACTATCTGAATTCAGAATTGAATTGGACCAGTTTTTAAAAATTTTACTGGGTCAAGTGGACCAATTTTAACTGGAATTAGACTAGCCTAAACCGGATCTCTGCTAGTGATGATCTAAATTGGTAAAACCTGACAAATCCCTCAATAAAGTATCAGCCCAAGCATTGGTTGGTTGGGTAACCCTATGATTTTGGATATTTTCTTCAGAAAAATCTTAATGGGTTTCTTTCTGAAAAGACTTGTGTGAACGCTTCACAGCCACTTCAAACGGGTATCTGTCATCTTGTGTGATGAAATATAGGAGTTTTGATTTGGTTTCTTGGATCTCATCAAGTCCCTGTTAGAGATGAACAAGGCTAGTAGTTGGAAGTTGTGATACTTGAAGAACAAGGAATGGTAGGGTATCATCTGCTCTTGCAGTGTTTGGGGTGATAGAGACCTGATGGGAAATGCGTGATTATCTGTAGTTTGGGTTGTAATCATGTGACTTGTCTTTTGTACCTCTTGTAATCTTTTCATTAAAAGCTTACCTGATAATGAGAGGGCTGTCTGTCTGACTTTGTGTGACACACACATGATATCACTGATGACTTCATTAGCCTTTCTAGCTTTTTCTGTCATTGTTTTCTTACTTCCATTGGAGTCCGGATCAGCTATCCGTCGGGGAACACTGACTTTACCACCATAAATACAGGGGACCCAAGATTGGGTGATGGTTTTTTTTAAATTTTTATTCCTGTGGGTCCCACATGATTTGTGATGATAAAGCCGTCCTTGATAGGGTGATGATCCGAATTCCTTCCATTGGGAGCAATGCTGCTTTACAAAACACACTTTTCCCTTGTTTATATTCGAGATCAGAGAGCTTTATTGCATACTTAACAAATTTCAATTTTGATGAAATTCAGACTACTTGCATCTTTGACCATGTTTGCATCCCTACTTTCAAGTGTGAACCCTCAATTGTCTTTCGATTCAAATTAGCTTATTTATGTCAATTTTTTAAAAATCTCAAATTCAAGCATCATTCCTTGAAAATTCAATTTAATTCAATGTTTTTTTGGGGGAAGTGAATAATCCCTGCAATGTTACTAGAAAATAATGATGAAGCAAATAAGGAATGCATTTGACTATGAATGGTTTATCCTCTGCCAATGGTCGAGAGTAGCTTCTCATTTTGAAAGTATTCGCTTTCATTCTTCTTACAATAAGCTTTGATAAGAATGAACTTTCTATAGTCCTTATCGAGTTCGATTCTATTTCCCTTAAGGGTTTGTTTAGTGCCTAATGTCCTAGGTATAATTCTTGAAAAGAGTGTAGCTTTTCACTTTTCCCTATGAGATCCTCCAATAGTGATTGTTTGGTGGCTTAAGATAAAACTACCCTCAATGGGCTCATGTGATGTGATCTCAACTTGTCCCATCTAGCCATGGTTTAAAACCGTACGTATTTGGTTGGACTTTGTGGGAAAGTTGGGAAAAGTAAAAAGTGGGACCCACCACTATTATTTTTTCACACAATTCTTTCCTTTCATTTTCTTTTCCCTCATCCCACGACACATGGGACCCACATATTTTTTTTTCCCACCCCACCTTTGCAAACAAACGCAACCTTAAGGGTAGTGTAATGCCTAATTCCTAACTATACATTCGGGAGAGCTTTTCACCTTTCAGAGATGACACCCTTCACCTGATGATTGTGCAAAAGATAATACTAACCTCAATGGGAGGTGATCTCAAGTTGTCTCATCTAGCTATTCCAAATTGAATTTGCTAAATGTCAAGCATCATGAAAGAAAATCCAACACCACCTTAATTATAATGACCATGATGACATTTTTTCCATGAGACTAATTTTTCGTCAGATAAGGCTGCTCTCCTAATTGCTATAGAGAGTGACTTTGCATAAGGACCATTTATAGAAATCTCTCTTTTTCTTTATTTGGATGAAGAAATAAATTAATTAAAAACCAAAGGAGATAACAGCATTATGGTTCTCAATGGTGACCACCGTTGCCTGGTCAATTTGTCCCCTAAGCTAGGTAGTATGTTATTTTTCCATATTTTGATTGAAGTTTAAGGAAATATGAATGTTATTTGGTCACATGTAGCCTAAGTTAGGGTTTCAATAGGATCAGGTTAAATTGATTTTACAAAACCCAAACCAAGCCTATGTCCCCTTCACTAGGCCCAAAAGCCCCTGGATATAGGTCAGGGTCAGATAATGATTCAACCTTGTTCCCTTGGCTAGGTCAGGCTGACCTTTGTTGGTTCTAATCATGGGGAGAAGGAAGCGAGATGCAAGGGTTAGGGTGGCCATCTTGGGAGAAGAAAAAAGGTAACGAGAGGAAGGCAAAGACAAATTCAGGCTAAGTCAAGCTTAGTTTGAGGCCTCGATCTTGCTCTGGTCTAGCCCTAATTCAAGGTTTGAAAGTTCTAACCCTAACCTATCCTTAGGGTTAGGATTTCTCAACTCAGACCCAAATATGGTAGTAACGCCAACCCATTGGTACTATTACTTTCTTATCTGACTTTAGCATCTGAGGTGGACCATTTGTCCTAGATCCTAGAGATCAGACCGCTTTGACTTTCCTTGTTTCTTAGATCGGATTAGTGCTTAGCTTGACACTCAATTGGTTCAGGGTTCAATCCATTGGTCAAATTCTACAAAAACACAGTGTAAACAAAAATTACAATCCATTGGCAAATTATTCTTCGAGCAAGTAGATTTTTTCTAATTTAACTAATTTTATTTGTAGTTGTTTCTCACTTTTCCTTGAAAAATATGAAAAGAAGAGGACCTATTTGATAGCCTGCTGAAAAACAATTTTTCGTGTTTTTAACTTCGAGAACCAAAAAAATTGTCTTGAAAATCGTTTGATAAAACAGTTTTATTTTGCATGATTTTTGCAATATAAGATTGAAATTTATGGAACATTTTGCTTCGAGAAACACTTTCGACGCAATTTGTTTTTGTGTTTGTTTCTCGAAGCAACATTTGATGCAAGTTGGATTTAGGTGAGACAATTTTAGAAGGGACATTTATGTTTGAAACTTTAAACATAACAATGAAAATTTTAATAAATTATATTACAATTTTAAAAATTTTCTACTTCAACAACTTTTATCGAATGCCTACAAAAGTGTTTCTACTTAAAAAATACAGACTTATTTATGATATTTCTTAGGATAGAAACACTTGGTGGATTATCAAACGTGTTTGAAGTATTTCTATTTTTATTTTCGTTTTTTTTTTTTTTGAATAACTTGTACTAGTTCAATTAATGTTCATATGGCATCATGATCGTCCCAATGGAAGTCAAAGCACTTTTGTTCCGCGGAAGTGTTTTTCCTTGTCTTCGCTCTCAGAGTCAGGGACACACCAACGGTTGTTTCTTGTGAATCACGATTCTTTTCACATTTGAGAATTGAGATACGTTTAAGTTCGAATGTCAACTGACGGGACTCACCAGATTAGAAGAAAACAATTTCCCATTAACCTCTAACCATGTTTATTTAGAATTTAAATTTTATTTAATCTTAAACCGATAACAGAAGCATGTTTTCTCCTCCCTCCCAAGATTTCAAGCATCTTAGTCTATCTTCAATCCTTTTTTCTTTTTGGGTTTTGGGTAGGAATTCCATCTTCAATCCATTAAAAACATTATAGGATCAAAACTACTGTCTTCCCTGTTCAACGTGCATGGATATCATCAAATCAAGCGTTTAGCAGGACAAAGAAATGGTTCGCCAAAGCTGAATCTAACATAGAACATCCTGCTGGAACAGAAAATTAATCACTTGGGTAAAGCTTAAGCACTGCATTAATCTCAGAATTAACACTTGTGATTCTCCACCTTTGGACTAGTCAATATCAGTAATGAGCGTGTATAACAATTGGAATATGAGTAAAATTCTGTATAATTTCGGTAAATAATCAATCTAAGTAATTTTCGAAATATCTGTTTTAAGAATTATTACCTTATTATCAATCCATACCATTGAAACTATATTGATGGATAAAAGGCTTTTGTCGTTCAAACCAAGTAAACATCTTTATCCTCTCTTTCCAGAAGACAAAACATCTGTAAGAGAACCAGAAATTTTGGAAATTTTGTTTTCTAGAGAACCCATATCATCATCATCTTTCATTCAGATGTTATTTGGTGTGATGTTGTATAGTTAGATCATTAAAACTTTTGCTCTTTCTGCAAAGTTCCTCAGATTAGGAAAAGGAAAAAGACCAAGCAGTCCAGAGATGGAGAAGTCTGAAATGGCTGATTCTGAGAAACCCCATCACACTGGAGGAGAAGAGCACGGAGGGGATGCAGTGGAGGGAGACGAGACAAGATCGGAGCAAAATGACAGAACCCACCAGCGTCTCTGTGATTTCTGCTCTGAATCCATGGCTATCTTATACTGCAGAGCTGATACCGCTAAACTCTGCTTCTCCTGCGACCGTGAAGTCCACTCTGGGAACGCGCTCTTCCGGAAGCACAATCGTTCCCTGTTGTGTGATTCCTGTGATTCAAGCCCGGCTTCTATCTTCTGTTCCACAGAGGGTCTTGTTCTCTGCCAGAACTGCGATTGGAACTCTCATGGTCTCTTATCTTCTCTGCACGACAGGAGACCGCTGGAGGAGTTTTCTGGGTGTCCGTCGGTGATTGATTTTTCGTCTATTTTTGGGTTTGATGACGTTGGAGAAAAGTCCTTGTTGCCGACGGAAGATAAGGCTGATGGTGGCTTGGTGGGTTCTGGGTTTTATGGTTCTGTGGAAGGAATAGTGGATGAGCTTTCTGATGCATTCGTTTGGGAGACGCCACCTGTTGTTAGTCTTGACGATCTGATTCTTTCCTCTAATTCCAGCCGTAACTTCCAAGCTATTGGAAATCCTCCTCTGCCAAAGGTGATGCACGATTTGATCGTTTCTTCCGTTTCTAATTTTATATGCTCCATATTCTCTTGAAGTGCGTATACTTTCCTCTTTTAGGGGCTAGAATTTTAAACTTGAATTCTTTTGTGCTATTCTACTGTTATTACTCTTCTATTATATTCTGTTTAGCTGTTGTTTTACTCAGATTTGATATTTAAATATATCTAAAAGATCTGGGCTTGGTTGTAGATATTCTACTGTTTCCCGGCTGTTCTTTTGTTACCTTCAAAAGTTCTGTGTTGTACTTCACCTCACGTTTTAAATCATGGGAGGTTGTAAAATTTTCTCCTGATTGGTCTTCTATATAATAATGGTTTGTAGCAGTGGTTTTCTTATACCATATTTTTGTCATTCTTGATATTCAAACTCTAAACTCAATCTCAAAACGGGGATAAGGGCAACTGAGTATATAATGTTAAATTTCTTCCTAGTAATTTAAACTGCAATATTACTTTGATGCTATAGTCTTCTGATGCCATATTATTGTCATTGTTGTGATTCAAATCTACATTCCTGCATTTGGCATTGAGACTTAAAAAACCTGTGATATTTTTTTGTGTTTCTATTGGATTTTTACCTAAACCATCTTTTGTAGGTTCAGTTTTTTTTTTCATGCCTTTGCACGGTTAAATTGTTCTAATATTATAATGACAATGTTTAATAGGCTTTCTTGTTTTGTAATTGGATCAGAACCGGAACACGACTTGTGGGAGACACAAAGAAGATATTCAATCTCAACTCTGTCAGTTGGCAAAGTTAGAGCACTCTTCGAGTACTGATCATGGGCATTTTGAATCACTTATCAGTGTCAAAACCCAGGACGTAGAACCCTGTAAATATGGGTTCTATGGATGCTAGATTTGAACATGGTACAGAACATATGGACTTGCCTGGTTTCAGGGTATGCATCTCAACTAGTTTTGCTGGAATAGTTCTTTACTACATGTCTTCCGTATTTTCTGTTTGTGGAGCTTTGTTTGTCTAGAAGTTACCTCACTTGTCTACAATCTCTGCCATACTCAATCTTTTCCCAGTAAATTTATGGACAAGTCAAGGTATTGATGTGTCTAATGGACTGAAGGAGGTGAGAAAGGATTTAGTTTTTATACCAAGCTGAAAAAGAAAGGATGGTAGGCACGGGACTGAGTGATGAGAACAAATTTGAATTGCATGGCTCAAGGTTATGCTTCTGTAGTTGTGGCTTTTATTACTGTTTTGGGAATCTTTTGGTATGGTCATCCATTTCAGGGTTAGTGTGGGTTCTATTATAATCATTTCTTGTCGGATGGAGGTGCACTCTTCATTGCCTCACAGGCTTCCAGTGTTATTAATTTTACTGTTACATTCTTGTTCCTTCCCCCCTTTTTCTTTTCCCTTTTTTTCGTTCTTTCTTGTGTCCTGTTTTGGGGCGGGTGGTGGGTGTGGAGAGCTTAAACCTGTGGTAATGGGGAAAGAGAATGATGGGTATTCCTTAATGATTATCTTCAGGTTTCCTGCTCCAGGGTGTGACGTCTGCTGGAATTTTGATGCCTAGAATTTCATTTGTATTCCTTATATGATCTTCAGTTGTTAAGAGTCAGATTTGATTGGCACTTTCTTTCCAGATATCTTGCTTGTAGTGCTTTTAGGTTCTTTTTGGATCTTTTGGTGGCTGAGTTGTGATGTGACCAAATGATTCATTAAGGTGTGGTCAATGATCCTTCAACTTTGATGAAAGCAAAATTTTGATGTTCATGCTTTCATATACTTCCTGTTTTAACTGGTCAGTTTGGAAAGCTAGAATCACTTTATCCATTAGATGTATTACACATGAGTCAAAGACCAGAAGTCAGCTGGTTGAGTTTTAATGGCTCTGTCCATCCAGGCAATAATAAACTGACGTAAAGGCTTCCAATTTTTACAGCGTACACAAAGGATGAAGACTTCTTATTATGTTCCTCAATTCAGTTTTAGTGGCAGACTGACTTTTAACTGGTTCAGTGATGAAATGTATTTTTCTGGTGCCATATGCCATTCAGGTTTAGGTTTTGTTGTGCTCAAGGATGTCATGGAACAGCGTAAAAGCTTCCAATGCATTCAATCCTAGTTATTTTCATCACCCTTACATAATTGTATCTGCCTGCACTCATGATGTCATCTTCTAGTATTCTCCAGTAACCGAAAGTTTTAAGCCCCTGCTCTTGACTCAGTTATTATTTTGAGTACCTACAGAGTACCACAAGTGGATATGTTCCCACATGGATAGGTTCCGATATTGGTACCTCAATGGCCAAATTCTTCTTGAATGGTCTCTGAGGTCCCATGGTGATGCTAAGGTGTGCCCATATGATTTGATGGACTAATCATATGATGATTCTATGAAGAACCTTAATTGTTAGCGTGTATAATGTACATAAGATTTGGGCAGTTTCACTCAGTTAGGCAGCCTCAACGTAGACCCATCCATTATGGTTTTGCTGTCTTCTGAGCTACTATTGATCTATCTTATGATTTTTCGTTGATTCTCTGCTTGCCTGTGGAGTTTCAACCTGTGTTATTATGAGGTTTTATGAGTTTGCATGCTATGATTGGCCATGGGGTCTCCATCACTACCTAAGAGAATTTTATTTCTTACTAATTATTATCAGGTTCATCCTTCTGTCAACTTGAGTATTCTGTTACAATTTGGGGTCAGAATATAGAGTTTCTCTTGATGCAGGGAGGTGGTCTTCCATGGCGTAGTAACAGTTGTGCAGCAGCTAGTCCAGAACCCATTCCTTTTATGTCTCTTGAAAGCCATGTGGAGGAAAGATTGTTGTTTCCTGGGAAGCCTGCTGAGGTTGGTGACTTTGGCTACCATGATAATTCTGGCTGGAAGGAGCAGACACAGCATCCAACTAGAAGCTTGCAGGCTCCACCAAAAGTTGTTGCACGTGAATTAACAAGCCAGGAGAGAGACTCCGTGATCTTACGATACAAGGAGAAGAGGAAAGCAAGAAGGTAACTGTACTACATCCCCTGCTATATGATATTTCTTTAGATATGTAATGTAGTTAGATGAAGATTATGGGCTCTTGTTGCAAAAAGAGCTGGTAATGCTTGCATGACTATGTTCAAGGATTCCTAGTTTGATATCTAAACTAAATCTTCTCTATTTCCCAACCAATATGGATCTAAGGAAAATTGCACATAGAATGTGTAGTCCTTGACACTAAATTGACTTTTTTTTTAGTCTCCTCCATTTGCACATTATTCCTGTCATTGTATTGATATCTTAATTTTAGATTCGACAAGCACATCCGGTATGAATCCCGGAAGGCTCGTGCAGAAAGCAGGACAAGAATTAGGGGACGTTTTGCAAAGCTGGATCAGTGAAATATTTGCATATGGGCATGACACTGCAATTTGAAGTGCTTGTATTCCTTAGATCTTTTTCTTTTTGTTTGTTTTTGGTTCTTTTCCTTTTCTTTTGGGTAAACTTCATTTCTGTCCTAGTTCAAATAAAATACCAAGAAACATTACAAATTTGTGGTGTATATACACTTTCATTTTTGTGCAGCTAATTGTAAGAATTTTGTATTGCTCTCATTTGCGGATTGAGGACGATGGAGGACTGCAGCTCAGATTTTTGGGTCTGTAGGTTTATGGCCTTGAAAAGGAGGAGAGGAGGGCAGCAGGGTTGTTGTTTGAAAGAGTAATTAGACAATGTGAGTAAACCTTAAGTCAAGATGAAAAAAAAGCAGCAAGAACCCTATTAACAGAAAGATGGAGGAATGAACTGACGCTACCAAGAATTCCTGGACAATGCTGAACAATGCAACATTGCCAAAAACAATCACTTCCATGGATGAGTTTTGTGGGTTTGCAGATAAAACTTACTCTCAGGGGTGGAAGTTAAGATTTAATATCAGATTGCAAAGTATTGATATTTCACTAAAAACACTAGCACTTTTCTATCCGTTGTCGTTAAAAATTGCCCACTCTCGGGACCAAGTACTAATATTTCACATATAGAAAGAGGGGGGCCAGAGGATACAAAATTTAAAGTATTGAAAATGTGAGGAAATTTGGGGTCCGAGAATCATATACTTCACACTTGGAAAGAGGATCAGAGTGAAATTTCCAGAAACTTGGGAAGGGGAGGAGGAAATTTCAAAGCCATGGGCTGGCTGTGCCCCAGCTTACTCTGCATCACTCCAGAAGGAGAAAAGAAACCTTGATGATATTACAACTTAACTGATACACATCGGATTACTATTATCTGATACTGATACCAATCATTTTTCAAGGTATCGGTTGATATCGGTATTACATTAAGGGTAATTCAAAACTGTCTCATACCGGCTGATCCTTGTTGATGTGTATCTGTATCAAATCGGTTTGGGGGAGACTAATATCTGATACAGTGCATAAATCCATCTTAGAGAATGATATTAAAACGATATGGGAGCAAATAGTGGTATCAGACTATCAGTTACTATGCAGAGTAATCTGATCCAGAGAGAGAATTGTCAATTACAAGAAGGTTGGACTAGATAAGGCACTGTGTTATCAGTGTACAACACTATTTTCTCTCTCTCTCTCTCTAGCTGCCCAGAACAGAACATCAATGAAGATCAAGAGAGAACAGCCAAAAGGTCCTTTCTGATCCTCTGCACCACATCTCCATTGATCTTTTTGACAAGTGCTGTGATGGTTAACGTTGTTTTATGTTCGTTAGCATTAATGTTGGCTGCCAGTACCTCTGCCTGGTGATTCTCCAACACCCTCATCAATGCCTTCACTGCAAAACCCTTCTGTGTGACCGATTCTATACCAAAGAAAGCAATATCTCCCGAAACCATCACCTCTACTGATGATGAAGAATTAGAATTCTGGTGGGTACTTGATTTTGCCACCATTAATGTTGGTGCTTCCACTGATGAAGCTCTCTTTGCTGCCTCCATTTTCGCAAGCTTCTCCTCCAGTTCTCTAATGTAATTGACTGTCTCCATGACCACCGTCGCTTGGGAGCTGCTAGGCTGTGGAAAAGAGGTTATCAGCACTTCCTTTTATTCTCAGAAGAACAGTGTGTAAAGAAGAAAAATGAACACAACTGACCTTATGCTGGACGGTAGGAACCATGGTTCGAAGAACTTGATAGAGCTCTGCTGCTTTTTTTCTCCTCTGTTGTTCCACCATCGCACCGTCCTCCATCGGAATTCTCTCTTGTGGTAACTGGGCTTTTCTACATCTGAATCTCGTACTGGTGGTGGTGGTGGTTTCAGGTAAAGAGCAGAGGTGTGACAAGGGAGGAATTACAGAGTCGCTATAGTCCTCCATGATAGTCTGAAACAATTCAGAGATGGCTTTTTCTTCTTCCATTGTTTCTTCCTGTTGTGTAGATAAAACCGATTCTTAACTTGTTATCATATCAAATGCGATTTGGTTGGGGAGCTGCTAAATGTGTTATGGGTTCGTTCTCATTGATTCCAATTGCAGCAAATTTTGGTCAATGTGTCAGATGTTGAACCCAATTGTGTGTTTAGCACTTTAGCTTGTGCCTGACCTGTAACCCCTATTTCCAATATAGAAACTAAGAAATAGAAATTTTATTTTGACTGAAAGCTTCCAGGTTGAAGAACTTGATCATTATTTGTCATCATTGCTTAGATCATCTATCAAATTATCACTGAAGAGCCATGATTCAGTCCTATGGTACTTACTTGCAACCAAAGTAGTGAAGTTATCTTAATTTAAATCAGCGATAAAATATTTTGAAACATAATTTTTGAACAATTTATCATATGCACAGTGTAAGCTAATGGAGTAATTTTTTCTGTGAAGTATGGTTTCAGAGTTTTTCCCTGCAGTCCCTCCTGTACATTGTAAGCTAAATGAATTCAACCTAATAAGCTGTTTGAGTTGAAAACCAGAAGTAACCCAAGAGAGGAGGAGTGTATCATTTCAGAACTCAGAAACCAGGAGATCAAGAGCGTGGGTAAGTTTTTTTTATTCTTTCAGCATTAACTTGATCATCTTTATCGCCTTTCAGTAGAGCAGTGATAGTTAATGTCATGGTCTGGTCCTCAACGGCGACACTGGCTGCCAACAACTCCACCTTGTGCTCCTCGAACACCATGAAAACTCTCTCCATTGTTGCAGTAGGCCTCTTTATCTTTGCACGAATGCCAAACAATGCAACATTGCCAGAAACAGTCACTTCGATGGATGATTCATGGTGGGTTTGCAGATTAATCGATTCTGCATCTGCCTTCCGTTCCTGCAGGTCCTGCAAATCTCGCTCAAGCTTTCTTATGTAAGAGATTGTTTGGTCTACAATCCTCTCCTTCGTACCCTGTTTTTTCTGATCAAACACGAACCCATTCAGAAACTTATAACCCAGAATGAAAAGAAGAAGAAGAAAAAGAACCCATTATCAGTGCGTATTACCTCTTGGAGGTGCGGAATCATCAATCGAAGAGTCGAGAAATGATCAGCCATCTTCTGTTTCCTTCCTGCATTCTTCTGAATCTCGTCGACTCTCATCTTCTCTTTTGCTCCACCCCTGGTTCTCTTACTAGAGCTTGAGCCCTCATTAATGGCGATTCCCTTTGAGACTTGAACTGCATCTCTGCAACTCTTCATTTTGATTCGTTCATGGGTTTTCTCTCCCTCTTCCGATTTCATGGCTTCTTCCCAGATAAACCGTTAGCCATAGACAGGGGTTTTAATCCTGATTTTTACAAATAAAACTACACATTGAGGATTATTTTCTGCAGGAATCGATATACCTGCTTTTAGTGCTCAGTTCAGACAGTTCCTTTTACGGTATAAAGTTGCAGAGGAGAATGTGGGCGTATACGGACGATCAATGATGAGATTTCGATTCCATCGCATTTCTATAGTTGTTACTTGTTAGGCAAAGGAGAGAGAAAATGCAATGACGTTTATCGTTTTATTGTACCATACCGGATCGGGTCTTGGTACCTTGTGAAATGATACAATACGATATGGTGGATAAATTGCGAAAAAGACTAATATCCTGTGCATTTATGACAAGGGTTATCATTTTCTTAACTGTTCATTTCCTTATAGATGTGTGATATATGTGCTTTAGGATCACATCAAAAGGTTGATGTTCATTTACAATAAATAAAACCACAATCATTAAAGCAACATAATATCTTATTATTTGATTGATTCTTATATTCAATAAAACACATACCTTTTATCATGATGCACTTACATTTCAAGATGGACAGGTAAACTCCATTGTTTAAAACGTGAGGAGTCGTCATTATTTTCACTTTGGAATAGAAACATAATGATCATTGTCTCTTTCTTTCTTCTCAAAATGCATACTTGGTTGTTCTTGGGGATCGTCTTGTGTTTTATAAGAATATATTGATACGGACAGTGAGTTCAATTGATTCATTCAATTGAGTGTTTACATATTTATGTGAAGACATCTACTCGATTGGAATACAATATATGATTCTTGACACATGATATTCTTGATATGGGATGTTGCCCGATGAGTACATAGTGGTTTGCTGCCAATATTGTGTAATGAGATGGTTGTGATCTTCACCAATATTGCATCCTGACGTATTGGTCTTCAATTGGAAGTACAATCTCTTTGGGGTAATGGACATCCATAATAAATATTATTTATAACACTCCCCTTGGATGTCCATCAATAGATATGTACTCGTTAAAACCTTACTAGAAAACTTATGGTTTAAATAATATTTATTATGGATGTCCATTACCCCAAAGAGATTGTACTTCCAATTGAAGATCTCAATTACGTCAGATGCAATATTGGTGAAGATCACAACCATCTCATTACACAATATTGGCATCAATATTTCCATTCTATGTACCTTCTATCTTGGGCGGCAATCTATCTTTCCATATCAAGAATATCTTTATTGTGTGCAAGAATCATATATTGTATTTCCATATCATAGTAGATGCTCCTTCTACTATAAATATGTAATGCACTCAACTGATTGAATTACTTCTGATTGAACTCATCTTGTCTTTCTTCTTTGTATCTAATATATTTTCTTTTTATTTTATAACACGTTATCGCACGATTCCGCTCGAAGAACGAATCCGCTCAAGTATTGCGTTTTGAGAAGAAAGACAGCAGACAATGTATCATTATGTTTTCTATTCCAAAGTGAAAATAATGATCGATCTCCTCGCACGTTTTTGTAAACAATGGAGTTTACCTTGTCCATCTTGAAATGTAAGTGCATCATGATAAAAGGTATGTGTTTTATTGAATATAAGAATCAATCAAATAATAAGATATTATGTTGCTTTAATGATTGTGGTTTTATTTATTGTATATAGTGGCTGCTAGCTTTGCACCACAAAGATTGTTAAATGCATCTGAAGTTCCAAGATTTGAAATTGTAAATGAATATAGTTCTGCAGATGCACATGAAGTTGAAAGATTTGAAATCGTAAATGAATTATTCTGAGTGCACATGAAGTTGCAAGATTTGAACTCAGATAAATACGTTCAGATGCACATGAGTTGCAGATTTGAAATCGGTGCACATGAAGTTGCAGTTTGCGTATTCTTTTTTGATGCACATGAAGTTGCAAGATTTGAACTGTAAATGAGTCGGTTCAGATGCACTTGAGTTGCAAGATTTGAAACTGTAAATAAATCCAGTTCTGCAGATGCACATGAAGTTGCAAGATTTGAAACTGTAAATAAATACAGTTCTGTAGTTTTTGAAATTAATTCTCTTTTGAAATTATAAGGAGAAAATATTATTCATGAAAATATCCCAGCAAATTTTCAAGTTTCGATTTGTTGTTACAATAGTAATATTGTAAAAGGAGTTTTAAGAAATACTCTAATGATATCATGCCTATTTGTGGCTGAGTAAAATAATGGACTATTAATGAAAAGTCATGAAGCTCGTCTTATTGGTTCTGCTCCATTCCCTCAAGTGAATGCAACAATTCATGATATGCCTGAAAGAAGGCAAAATTAAAATTATGGTCATGACTGTAGAAGAGGATGAGGCAAAAGACGGAATAATTACCGTCATTATTATGGAAGTAAATAAGAGAATAATAAGGATTCTCAATATAACAATTCAAGAAGTGAAGATAATATTTTTTACCGATGTGGTATGAAAGCTATTAGACACGTATCTATCATACTCCACAATATTTAATTAAGCTTTGTCAAGCCTTAATTAAAGAAATAAAAATAATGTGGAGATAAATTAGATTTTCCAAAATCATGATACTTGAGCAATTTTTGCCTATAAAAGGAATGATTTTGATGGCCTCACATGTACTTCATATCTAGATGCTGCAAACTTTTTTGAAGATAATAGTTGAAGATTTGATTATGTAATTCTTTTCTCTTCAAATCTCATCTCATATGTTAGTTTATCTTAAATTTAATCTTTTTCTTCTATAAATTTTTTTTATTGACTTTCTATATATCTTTTAATATATTTTGTTTCATTTTGATGAAGAATGTGAATATTCTCTTATATGCTGTGACGCATATTATACCGAGAGAAAAATATACATATTTCTCTTTTTGATGATATGGAAGCCAATGTTCATATAAAATCGGTAGTACAACATTGATTGGAAGCTCCGAAGAGCTAATCTATTATTATCCGGGAGATAAAATTGGTTATAAATAATTCATTATTTTGTAGTAAGTCTCAAAGAAACTTATTAAGTTTCAAAGCTATTTGCCAAAATTATTATCGATTGAGACTACAAATAATGGTATAAGTAAATATCTATACAAAGTTATTAGATATTTCTCCCAATTTGTACTACACTTAATATCGCATGGTTGAAACACATGCTTGGGTAAATCAAATGAACATTGATTCCAATAATTTTATTATTTGGCATGACCGGTTGGACCATACCGGATCAAGTATGATGCGAAAAATTATTGAAAATTCAATTGTCATCCATTGAAGAACCAGAAGATTCTTCAATTAAGTGAATTTTCTTGTATTGTTTGTTCTCAAGAAATATTTATTATTAATATTCACCAGCTAAAGTTGAGATTGAACATTCTACGCTTTTTGAAACGTATAGAGGGTGAAATGTATGGGCCCATTCACCCATCATGTGGACCATTCAGATAATATATGATTTTAATAGATGCATCTATAAAGTGGTCACATGTATGTTCATTATGAACTCGCAATTTGATGTTTCAGATTGTTTGCTCAAATAATGAGATTAAGAGCATAATTTATGAATTATAAGATAAAGACAGTTTATCTTGATAATGCTGGTGAATTTACATCTCGTGCTTTATGATTATTGTATAACAACCGAGATCACGTTGAATAGCCTGTTACTCATGTTTATATCCAAAATGGTTTGGTAAAATTATTTATTAATTGTCTCCAATTAATTGCTAAACCATTGTTTATGAGAACAAAGCATCATTTGTACGCATCGTGCCAAAATGTTGTCATAAATTCTCCCTATTACAATTGGCTTATGGTCAAGCCAAATATTTCTCATCTTAAAATTTTTGGATGTACGGCTTACGCTCCAATTGCTCCACCACAAATAACAAAGATGAGTCCCAAAATAAAGTTGGGAATATATGTTGGATATAAATCTCCTTATATAATTCAATATATTGCTAAGGATAGGAGATTTATTTAATGCAATACTTGCTTGTATTATTTTGATGAATTAGTTTTTCCAACATGAGGGGGAGAGAATAAACAGTTGAAAAAGAGATTGATTGTATGCATTATCATTATCTCATTAGATCCTCGTCAGCACTCGTGAACTTGAAGTTCAAAGGATAATGCAATAAATATTATAAATCAACTCCGATTTGTCGACTCGCTAAGAGTTACTAAATCTCATATTCCAAATTGTAAATGCTCCAATTAGAATTGATGTCCCAAAGGACAATCTATCAGGCAAATGAAATTAAACCACGCTTAAAACGTGGAAGATCAATCGGTTCCAAGGATAAAATCCTAGAAAAGGAAAGGAGCAAATGATCAAGATGGTCATAATATGGAGACAATTGATTATGAAGATCCCGAAGACATAACTTTCTATAAAACCCGTAAGAGGTTCTACCTAAAATAATGAAGAGATCTCGATTAGTTATGTCATTGCAGGAAAAGATGGAACCTAAAAGATAAAGTTGTCGACAACATTTTTGCATATTATGTTATTGTTGAAATAATACATCAAGACGAGGATCTTGAACATAAATTTGTTGATGAATATAAATCAAGAAATGATTGGCCAAAATGTAGAGCGCAATTCGCTGCACTTGAATTCGCTTGAAAATTAAAGTTTTTGGACCCGTAGTCCAACATCTCAAGGTATAAAGCCTGGGTACAATTGAGTTTTCTAAATGAAATGAGAAAAATAATGAAATCGTGATATATAAAGCATGAATTATGGCACAAGAATTTTCGCAGATGCCTGGCATTGATTACATGGAAACTGTTCTCTGTGGTGGATGCAATCACCTTCGATATCTTATTAATCGCAAGATATGAAAATTTTGACATGCGCTAATGGATATTATTACGCCTATTTATATGGCTCACTCGAGTGTGAAATATATATGAAAATCCCTGAAGGATTCAAAATGACTCAAGCATATAAAAATTCCTAGGAAGTTTGTTCAATAATGCTTCAAAGATTATCAAGGCATATATGGTAATCTCCTGTGGATATTTACTAAATGAAAAGCATAAAAATGATCCAATTTATTATTGTGCCTTTATTAAAGGATATGGATCTAATTTTAGTAAGTATATATGATGATGATTTAAATATCATCAAACTCCTAAGAGTTTCAAAAGTAGTAGATTATTTTAAGAAAGTTGAAATGAAAATCTTGAAAAGACATGTTTTGTCTTGATTTATAAATTGAGCATTTGACATGAAATATTCGCTCATCAATCAACTTATATGAGATATTTTGAAGAGATTTTATCTAGATAAAATACATCCATTGAGTACCCCATGGTTGTGAGATCGCCAATATAAAGAAAGATTCATTTCACCCCAAGAAAACGAGAATTTCTTGGTCCTAGTACCATATCTTAGTGCTTTGGCATTAATGTATCTTCTGATATACACAACGGATGTAGCATTTTCTATAAGTGTATTAACAAGATTTATTTATTCTCCAATACGAAGACACCGAAATGTTATAAAACATATATTTCAAGATATATTCGAGAAATTATTGACATGATATTATTTTATGAATGTGGATATCAACTTACTAGTTTTGCAGATGCAGGATATTTATCTGATCTACATAAAACTAGATCTCAAACATGCTATTTATTTTCAAGTGAATGTTAGCTATTTTATATTTGGTTAAGATCAATGATACAACACATTCATGAAGCATGCAGTCTTCTACTAGAAGAAGGAATTTCAACAATATTATATGAAGATTATGCTGCATGCAAAGCTCAATTGAAGGGATGATACATCAAAGAAGATAGAACGAAGCATATTTCACCGAAATTCTTCTTCACTCTTGATCTTCAATGAAATGGTGAAATATATGTTCATTGAATTCGCTCAAGTGATAACTTGACAGTTTATTTATTGAGGCGTTGCCTACTTCAAATGTTGAGAAGTTGGTATATGATAATGGAATGTACGTATTCAAAGATACTCAATGATGTTATCATCAGGGGGAGTAAAATACGTGCTGCACTCTTTTTCCCTTAACCAAGGTTTTGTCCCACTGGGTTTTCCTGGTAAGGTTTTTAATGAGGCAGCTACCAATACGTATTATTTAGATATGTATACTCTTTTTCCTTCACTAAGATTTTTTTCCCACAGGGTTTTTCTTAGTAAGGTTTTAACGAGGTACATTATCTATTGATGGACATCCAAGGGGGAGTGTTATAAATAATATTTATTATGGATGTCCATTACCCCAAAGAGATTGTACTTCCAATTGAAGATCTCAATTACCTCCAGGATGCAATATTGGTGAAGATCACAACCATCTCATTACACAATATTGGCAGTCAATATTTCCATTATATGTACCTTCTATCTTGGGCGGCAATCTATCTTTCCATATCAAGAATATCTTTATTGTGTGCAAGAATCATATATTGTATTTCCATATCAGAGTAAATGTTCCTTCTACTATAAATATGTAATACACTCAATTGAATGAATCACTTCTGATTGAACTCATCTTGTCTTTCTTCTTTGTATCTAATATATTTTCTCTTTATTTTTTTTTTTTTTTTTTTTTTTTTTTTTTTGTTTTTTTTTTTTGCCCCCCCTTTGGTTTGGGCTGGGTTTTTTTTGTTTTTTTTTTTTTTTTTTTTTGTTTGTCTTTTGTTTGGTTTTTTAGTATTTTTAAAATAAGTATATATGTATAGATTTTATTTTTTTTTTTTTGTGGCGAAAACCCCCTTTTTTTTTTTTTTTTTTTTTTTTTTTTTTTTTTTTTTTTTTCCAAAGAAAAAATGTAAAAATTTCATTATTGATAGTGAGAGGAGTCTCTTCGTCTTCTCCATCGTTGGCTAAGAACCCAGCCCTTGTTGCAGCTGACTTTGAAAACTTCGGAGACAAAGCAGAAGAAGAGCCCTTTGAAAATAAATTTTCAAGATTTCATAAATAATGGTTTTCTAATCTCTCACTTTACATCTAACAGTTTCAGTATCTCATTTTCATCTTCTGCGTTTATGGGTGAGAGAGAAAAGAGGAGAAATGAAGCCTGGTGTGTGGGATGTGTTGCCATTTGCACTGATGGTGATGATAGAATGTGCCGAAGTAAGCATAACCACTCTCAGCAAAGCAGCCATGTCAAAGGGGATGAGCCAGTTCGTCTTCATCGTCTATTATAACACACTTGGCACTCTCATCCTTCTTCCTTCTTTCCTCCTCCGCAGGTCTCTCTCCCCCTCTTTCACCAATTCCTCTCAGTTTCTTTCTCCTCTTTTCTGTTTTTATCCTGAAGCATAAATGGTAACCAACAATGGATCTATTTCCTTTTTCTCTTTTAATGAATGAATCTGCAGAAACAAGCACCCTCCACTAACCTTCTCCATCCTCTATCCTCTGTAGATTTTTCTTGCTGGGTTTCATTGGGTAAGCCCAACAACTGCTATTTTTGGTTCTTTTAATTCAAATCTTGAAGCAGTCAAGTGGGTTTGCTTAGATTTCCATTTTAATTTATGGGTATTCGATGAACATTAGATTGAATTGAAGCTCGAAATTATGGTTGTGATTAATTGCAGGATATGCTTGAGGCAGATCTTTGAGTTCGGTGGAATAAGCTTGAGTTCTCCGACTCTGGCATCGGCGTTGGGAAATCTTATTCCAGCCATCACTTTCGTTCTTGCCGTCATTTTCAAATTTTGGGTTTTAAAAATTTTGAGATTTCTTTTCAAAGGGCTCTTCTTCTGCTTGTCTCTGAAGCTTTCGAAGTCACCTGCAACAAGGTTGAATTCTTGGGCCACAATGGAGAAGACGGAGAGACTCCTTTCACTATCAATAATGAAATTTTTACATTTTTTCTGTGAATAAAAGAAAGAAAATTTTTAAAAAGAAAAAAAAAATCTAAAACAAATAAATTGGAAAAATGGGATTTTCGTCACAAAAATTATTAAATTAACAGTTTCTGTTAAACTTGTCCTTATTTAATCATTTCATGAAACCACATGGGAGCCATATGCAGAAGAAAACTTAAATTGGACTAAAAGTGACCTGGACCAAACCTCAGGGGGTCCAGATGAAAATTACCCTAATTTTTTTATGTGACTTATAAATGGATTTCAACCATTTGATGATGTTGTGACACATGTCATATATCTATGAAATTTAAGGGCCTGTTTGGTTACATGAACCCAAAGATTTCAAATCTCTGGATTCATGAATCTGAGAATTATACCCGTTTGGTTGTAAAAATCTCTAGATTCATGAAATCTAGAGATTCACCTTTACACTAAACGTGAATCGAGATTTATGGGTAAGGGGTGAAATCCAGAGATTTCAAAAAAACTATACATTTGCACATTCACAAAAATCACGTCGATCAAATAGTATTTTAGGATGAATCCATAGATTTCATTCCACAACCAAACATCTAATTTTATAAATTATAACTCCATAGATTTAAAATCTATAGATTTGAAATCTCTAAATATTTGAAATCTCCAGACTCATGTAACCAAACATGCCCTAAATGAATGAATCTGGATCATCTCCCTATGTGCTCTCGACGGCTTTACAATCACAAAACACAGTGGGGCCTACTGTGTTTTAACAATATTTTTTGTTTTTACCTGTGGGCCCCACTGTGTTTTGCGGTTGTAAAGCTGTTAAAGAGCACAAAGTGCTCCCCCGACGCGGAGATGATCTGGATTCGAAATGAGTGGTCCATTTCCTTGGATAAAATTTCGAGATATTCTTGTGGTTTTTCGAAGTCGATATATGGACCCATTAGGATCCAATGTCTCTGATCTCTCTCGTTTCCTTGGAATTAAAGTTGCTTGATAGATATCAGGTGAAGCTACCAAATGATTATTGCAAGATCAAAGGTGAAATTTAAACATGTGTCGCAGTTTTCTTGGGTACATGCAAAGCTATGAGCACGAAGAAAAGACCACAACAATTGAAGGCTCAATGAAGCGGTTAAAGACTCTACCTCCCACGGGGAGGTCTTGGGTTCGCAACCATTTGGCGGCATTAATTTGAGGATGTAATCGTGGTGCGCGCAAGCTGGCCCGGATGAACCTCATAAAAAAAATGTAGAAAAAAGAGAGTTAAATTTGGCCAAAAAGGCTCAATGAAGCGAGAGTACTTCTCGAATGCCAATGGTGGGTCAGTTGAGCGGTTAAAAGCCCAAACTCCCATGGATTGGGTTCGCACTCATTTGACGGCAGCTATATTAGTAATATCCCCCCACATGCCCTCACTAATACAAACTCACCGGCTGCAAAAAAAAAAAAGAAAAAGAAAAAAAGAGACAGTACTTTTCCAACATGTCACAAATTTTATGCCATGGTTTTTTTTTTTTTTTTTTTGTATGTGTGTGTAATAAAAGCCTTTATGTAGGGAAATTGGTGATGGAGATATTACATATGCCGCCGGCAAGGGTTGAACTCACAACCTTTCCACTGATAGAGGTTCTCAACCATCTACTTGGCATGTTCGTTTCCTTCATATCCCACAACGCCAATAGTAGCAGCGGCTCCATTGCCGGAAGAAAGCAACGCCACCATCTAGCATAAATGATAGAAAGATCACAAGAAACAAGAACAAAGTACAACCTAAGTGTTTTCTATCCTTATTGATCTTTCTGAAAAATTATAAGAACAATAACAGGTGAAAACCCTTAATATTATCCAAAAATGTTAATATTAAGGGCGCAAGACGGTATACGTATAGAAACTCGGCACATAAAATTAAAACCATATTGTACCATTTTTGTATCAGTATCGGTCTGGTACGAGTTCAATAAAAAAATGATATGGATATTGAGATGAAAATAATACGGTTCAATTTCAATATGTAAATGGTACATAAATTGTATGATACGAGAACGGTATAGCTCCGTACATACTGTTGGTATGGCACCAAAAACGATGTCATATCGTACCAAATTATAATTTTTTTTTGGTAAAAAATTATAAATAATTTTTTATAAACGGTATCATTGTTTTAAACGATTCCACTGTATGGTTTTATACAGCCGTTTTTTTTTTTTTTTGGTAAACAACACTTTTATTCAAAGCGGGCAAGAGGTGTTGGAGAACACAATTCCACCAACCACCTAGTGGAAGACGGTCATTTTTTCGGGCCCGAAACCGAAAGGGCCTTCCTGGCTAAGACATCTGCAACTACATTAGATCTCCTAAGAATAAAGGCAGGGATACAATGTATGAAGTTATCCATTAAATAATGAATATCTTGGATCAGAGGTTCCACTACCATCGGGGGTTGAATCTCTCCTTCAAGGTACCTGATGAGCTGCTTACAATCTGACTCAACTATAATTGACTCATACCCGCATGCAAGCGCCTCCGAGCGCTGGTTTGGATATTGAATTGACAACCTTAGCCAAAATAGCAAGATAGGACCTCTAAATGGTTTTAAGACCCACAACCAGTAATTTAAAAGAATTCAACATTCTAAATAAGACCCATGCCTACTTGGCAATGATCAACAATTAAAAGACATTCATCACTGCTTAAACATGTGGGTCTTATTATTATTCAATTAAAAGACATTCTCCAAGCCAAAGAATAATGGCTCAATTTCTTATTGTTGAATTTGATTCAAATGAGGTGGTTCAACACATTAATTCTTCTACCAGTCCTGAATTTGCAATTGAACCGATTTTCTTAGATATTTTTCACCTTTTGAATCACTTTTGTTTAATTTTATTCCAAGATAGTCCAACTTTTTGGCAAATTCTTTATCCAGGTTTCTCCTTTTGGCGGAGCTTCAGAAAGTTTTGCCTATGTCCAATTTTTGGCTTTTGAATCGTTGTAACAGATGCCATTGCTTGTAGTACCTCTGTCTCTTACCAAAAACAATAACATTGAAAAGCGATCATTCATATAGCGTTATGCTCTAAATGGACCCTATAAAATTTTTAGATAGTGAAAATTAGTCTTCACCACAACAATTAGCTACTATTTGGATTCCATTGATCACATCAGCAATCCCAATCACAAAATGGTAACAAAATTAGAAGAATTTCTACAAAAAAAAAATTAGAAGAAAAGAAGAAAATTTTACATGCATGATGCCACTTAGCACTTGTAAGAACATTCAAGGGAGGGAGGACCGTTAGGTAAGACAATGAAGGGGGGGACAAATTTAGTGTCTTTTAGCCCATTTCCTATATTAATTATATAAAAGTGCCCTTGAGGATGTAGTCAAGGTGCGCGCAAACTGGTCAGGATAAACCTCAGATAAAAAATAAAAAAAATGCTGATAGCGAGAACAGCGATAAATGTTACAATCAGTGCTAACATCCAAATCCCAACTCCTAGCCTTTCTTTCCTTCACCACCTTCATCATCATGTACATCACTCTCTGATAGTCTCTACCCTTCTTCATATTTTATTGATTTATCATTGTCTTACAGAAAGAGACAAATGAAGGTGAGAACAACTATGGAGGCTGGGAATTTGAAGGTTGGTAATCTCATTTACAACTTGAGAGGGCAGTGTTGTGTTAGGCATCAACAACACATGTGTGGATAGCTGTAGTCCTGTGAATATCTGAACCTGAGACACAAATAGAGTAATTTTTTTTTTTTTTCTTTTCAGTACAACACAAATAGAGTAATGTGGAGCATGACAAGACAAGACATTTGGTAAGCATTAAGTAAAAAACAATGATAATCCACCCTCACATAAAAGAGCTCGACTTCAGTGTTGTGCAATGATGTACAGTCGAGATTTCGATCTCGACCGTCTATTTTGCAAAAGTATGATAATACACTTTTAGAAATGGACGATTGAGATCGAAATTTCGATCGCTGTAGATGCTATCCACAATTTTACACAAAAAAGATTTCTAATGTTATTTTATCATAATTTTTTTTTAAACCTATTTTATCATAAAATCACACTTCACATTTGATCCTTAAAGCCTTAAAGGTTATGCTTATGCAACTTTGATGATTGAGAATAATGTGCTCTCCTAAAACCTCCAAAATTGTCATCTTACCCCGATTGATATGACCATTTTACCCCTACTAATAGTGATTTGTTACGAATTACGAAATGCCCTTATTTTCTCACTTTGTTCTTCAGTTTGTTATATTTATAAACTTACTAGTTGTGAATGCCAAAAATGTGGAGACGCCATTAGAGAGACACTTTCTTTTAAGGAGGTCAGCTGGATAGGTACATTCCTGAAGGGAGTTGAGCTGAATAGGTATCCTCACAAAAAGAAGTGACCTTACCCTTTTACTCACAGCCTTTGGGGCTCTATATAAACCTATTTTCAAGTTTATTCTAAATAATGAATTTGCTCTTTATAAACCTATTTTCAAGTTTATTCTAAATACTGTATTTACTCCTCTTCTCTCTCTCTCTCTCTCTCTCTCTCTCTCTCTCTCTCTCTCTCTCTCTCTCTCTCTCTCTCTCTCTCTCTCTCTCCCCCTGTTGTTATTCTGTGAAGTAGTGAACATACCTGATTACACCTTGAGTAGCCTCTCTGGGGTGCAACGTTGAAGGTTAGGGCTGACTGATTTTGGGGTGAAGACACAATTAGAACCCGTATTGCACAATTTGGGGTGTCTAAATACCTTAAAAAAATACCTCTGCTACGTTTCAGCTCTGAAAAAGTATTGCGATTACAACAACCGTTTAAGTGTTTCTACAGATTCATCAATAAGTTTCAACAATTTTTGAAATCTCCACACTCAAGTAACCAAACAGGCCTAAAAGGAATAGAAGAAGATAGTTAAGATATAAATGTAATTGAGTACACATAAAGATAAAATGATCATTTCATAATAATAATAAATGTTTAACCACAAGCTTTTACAAATTTAAGGAAGAAGATGAAGATTACAGTCTTGACATTTTTTTGTTTTCTCCTAATAAATTACAATCTAGACTTTACTCTTGTGGAGACGAGAAGCTGTGAGTGCAACCATTATAAGAAAGATTATAGCTCCCATGAGAGACATAATAACCGAAGCAGTGATAAATCGACAATACTTGGGGAATTTGTTACAGATCTTCGTCCATCCAGTATGCACATTCCCTTTATATCCCAAATACCCAATGGCAAAAGTAGCTCCATCACTAGAGAAGAGTAATGCTGCTATGATCAGATCAAGGGCGATAATAGTCATATTTATTCTCACTAGCTTCACCAACAACAACACCAGAGAAACCAATGCATAAGCACAAGCCACCATGTTTGCTACAAAGAAATACCTGCAACCAAAATGAATTACTATTTAAGTGCAGCTATAATGATAAAAAAAAAAAAAAATTATAATCAACATTATAGAGGATGTTCAAAATTTGAAATCACATACACAAAAGCAGGCGAATATTGCCACTTAGCGTTGATATGAACATTCAAAGGAGGGAGATTAGGTAAGACGGTGACGGCAATAAGCTCAGTTTCTTTAGAAAGACCCATGACGATAATAGCTATGAGAGTGGCAACTAGTGCCAACATCCTAAGCAGCACCTCCAAAGCCCTTGGCTTGTTTTCATTGACAACATTCATCATGAGTTTCATTCTCGATAGTTGTTCAGTGTTGTTGAGTCTTCATAGATTTATAGAGATGAGGAGAAAGGGGAGGATAATTAAGGAGTGAAGGATAGTAGTCTCATTCATAGCAGTTGACAGGGCGATTTGCATTAGGCATCATTATGAAGAGACAATAGAAACTTGTGGATACCTGAAATAGGGTAGAGCAATTAAGGGAGTGTTTGGATCAAGTTGTTATCAAGACAGTTGAGGACCAAATTGATGTTTTTTAACGGTTTTACCATCTACTATAATGAGAAGTTTGACTTTTGAGGGCTATAGAGAAGATACGAGTTCGGATCAGCAACCCTAATGGGAGCACAAAAACCAGTGGGGCCTACGGTGAAAAACACTTTTTGGAAAAAATAAAAATATAAAAATTTTCACCAGTGGGACCCACTGGTTTTTATGGTCAGGAAGCCATGGAGGAGCACTCTGTGCTCCCTCGACGGGGAGATGATCCGGATTCAGAAGATACCCATGTTGTAGCAAAAAGAAAGGTTCTATGGTCAAGTTTCAACATATGTTTTCGCATGTTGTAGTCTGGTCTCTATCACTTCTAGGCATTTTTGGAAAAGGAAAAAATAGTTTCAAAAGCTACATGCCTAATGCCTAATGCCTAATGCCTAAGCACAAGATAGATTAAAAAAAAAAATCTCGATCATGGGACCTAGAAGGCAAATCACTTAGAATCAATCACGGGACCATAGTGGAGTGATTCTATTTTCAAGGCATTGTTTATGTTGTGGATTCTTTGATGTTATGTAGCTTATTGTACACGTACAAGATCTGGACTCTAAAGTAATTTCACTATTCTTTATGAAACAACGATATGTTAGGTTCAATGTGTCGGTAATATATTGCCAATGTCGCTTATAGGCGATATGAAACCCCCACCTGAAATGTCATGTTCCAATAATCACCCATATATTGCCAACTTTTCGGCGATATATCGCCAAATTCATGATATTTAGCAAAATTTTGTTCGATTTTTCACTAATTTTTCATTCGATTTTTGCCCTAGTTATGTAGGACCTCTACATGCTCCGGAGGAAGGACCCTCGTATTCGTCGACAACAAAATGTGAAGCATGAGCCATACTCAACATAATTGTATAATGAATTGTAGACTTTAGTATTTCTCTTCACTAGTTGTGTACTTGTGTTATCTTTGCATGTTTACATTAGCTTTTATGAGTTTTCCAGGCTTCCGATTTTTCCTGCATATAGCTGGGTATGTGTCAATCAAGAAATTTAGATTAAGTGATGTTTTTTGCCAAAATAATGCTCCCAATGTGTTTATTGACCTCAAATTAGGCTACATAACAAAATTCAAACCAAAACAACCCTAAATACCCCTTGAAACTAGGGGTTGAATTTTCGTCGACATCCTGTCAAAAGTCACTGACATGTTGGCGAAATGTCACCATGTCGCTGGTGTTGACAGCCAGTGACATGCGACATTTTGCCGACATGTCGAACCTTGAATATGTATCAATTGTTACGCTTTAAGCAACAATAGTACTTAAAACTACGCTTAGCAATTAGGGCGTGTTTGGTTCCACGATTCTATGGAATCCGATTTAAAGTCATGTTTCTATAGAATCATGATTCTGTGGAATTAGTTTCTTTAGAATCATATTTGTTCAAACAATCTACCAAATATCAAACACCTTACTTAATTTCCCTCCATAAAAAGTTTCAAATACCTACCAAATATCGAACACTTTAATTTCCTCTCTACTTTCATTCTCACCCTTCTGTATTTGACCTTTGTCTTCTAATATAATATTTGGAACATAATTCCTTGTTAAATTTCAAAGACAGAGATAATCTATGACATGCAAATTCCACATATACTTGCAAGATGCAACCAATTTCTACCATGAAGCTTAGCCAAAAATAGAAACATAAAAAGAACAAGTATGGGATGCAAAAACAAGTAAAAAATGGAAGCATAAAAAGAATTCAAGCAGGTTAGTTTATTGTCAACCCATATGAGAATATGAACCACATCACTGCATCCAACTAATATTCCAAAGATCTACTTAAGAAACAAAAGGCAAATAAAACAAGAAAATAAAGCCTACAGAAGAAGGTCTTTTAAGCAAAACTAGTGACGACAAAGACCCTACTGCTGTCCCCAGCAAATAAAAGGCAAAAATAGTGACGACAAATGAAATAGAATACGGAGGACAAGGAACGAAAGAGGACTCTGGACAAGTTGAACCCTTGACGATGAAGACCTTCGAACGGTGAATCTCTGCTGAAGCTCTCGAAAACCAATCTAGAGTCTAGGGATAATTCCAACGGAATCACCATATTTATACTAGGGTAAAACTTGGGTGATTCTATTTGGAGAGGTGGTTTCCAATGGAATCGGGATTTTAGCCTAAAATGCGGATTCTAGGGTGATTTTGTTGAATTCTTGATTCTGATTCCGAATCAATATTGAACCAAATGGTTTTTTTTTTATTGGAATCACGATTCCCTAGAATCTGATTCTAGGGAAACGCGAAACCAAACACGGCCTAATGGATTTCGGTTGGGACTACCAGGTCTTAAGATTGCATGGTGTTTGACCATTTACGTAGTCATGCAATGGTGAAGGTCTTTGGAGGCCACCCCCACCCCGACCGTTGTTCATAAACCCTTTATATATTGCTCTCTTGCCTTGCATCCTGGTTTGAAAGCAAGTTTTTCATATTGAAGTTCAATTGGAAAATGTTTCTATAACATATTTATCAAATGCCCGCTTTCAAATAAAGAACAATCTCCCATCACAAACTTACCTAGAGTGTGAGTCAGGCCTTATCGAACCATTTTACCCATAAAAAAGTATAGCCCTAAATTAAACATTCATATCATTTGATTAAACTATTTTTACTATATATCAGTTTAAATTTGCATCACTTAATTTACTAGTCATTAGTTAACACACTAGCAAAGTTAATTCTTTGGAAAATATTACCGGAATTTATAATTTTAGACTTGAATCTCCATAAATTAGGTATTAACCCTAAAAAAATTACATTACTAATATAAATTTAAACCACTTAAGTTAGCAATTTTTGCATCTTTATGCATAAAAAAAGATCTAAATTTCACCAAATATCCTTCAAGATGGTTTAAAGGTTCAGAACCGGTCGGTTTAACCGACAATAACCGACCGGGCTACATTGGGCTGGGCCAATACCAATAAATACTTCAAATGGGCCCATGGAATTTAGTGAGAAGTCAGGACCTAATCGAAACCGTTGGATTAGAATCTAAATCTTGAGTCGTGTCAGGAGAATCAAAAGAGGAATGATTCCGAAACGGCGAATTATTTCAAACGCTTGCGATGAGCAGATCCTGCTTACAACTAATCATCTTTAAAAAAGATTCCAATCCAACGACCAAATGTCCCAGAATGCTGAACCCCAACATTATTGGAGAAAACGAGGGTTTCAAATTGAAACCTTTTCAGTGCGTCTGAAAAATCACAGTCTCTCTCTCTAGACGTTTCGGACGGTAGAGGAAGCAAGAGAGCGAGCGGGTGTGGCGGGAGGGAACTGGGAAGTCATCTGCTCGCCTGAGTTTTAGTAAACCAAGTTAAAGGGATTCCTGAATCAATTGTTTCTCGTTTGAACGCCCTTCGTTCTAATCCAATGGTGCGCTCTAATGGTGCTAGACTTGCTTACGGGCTCGCTCGACGGTCTCTCGGCTCGAAGCTCGTCAGCTTCAATGATTCATCAATTAGCGTAGCTGCCCTCTTCTTTTTTGGTTTATTTTCCCCTCTTTAATCCCTTCTTATCTTATCTTCATTGATCCAAGCTTTTTTTTCTTCTACCATGGACAGTTAAACAAGTCTTTGCGCCTAGGGAACTCTCGGGAATTTGGTTCAGGAATCTGCAATTCGTCCCGGTTATTGGGAAATTCAAAAAATGGTATTTTTTTCTTAGTGATGTTCGATTGAGTTTAAATGTTTCAATTTGTTCACCAGTTGGCGAATGAAGTCTATTTCAGTGCCTACAATTGATTGGTTCGGTTGTTATCAGGTAATCAAAGAAATGGAGTGTGCTTTGGAGTTTCTCATTACGGTTTGGACTCGAAGAGGTTGTTTCATGGGACGGGTACTAAAAAAAATCCCTGCTTTTTTCCGTTACATTATATGTAATTGATCTTTGTTGTGTTTATGTCAGATTCATCTCATTTTTGAATGTTTATTTATCTGTTTACCTGTTAGGGTCAACGTACATGGCTGCCAGAGACTATTACGATATACTTGGAGTAAGCAGGAATGCCAATGCATCGGAGATCAAGAAAGCTTATTATGGGGTTAGGGGTCTTCGTTGTTCAATTTCCTTTGAGGTCCTTTGAAGTGTAATTGTCTTTCTCAGCTGTGGTTATCCTTGATATTTTATAATTTGGCATGCTTTGCAGCTCGCAAAGAAGCTTCATCCAGATACGAATAAAGAGGACGCCGATGCAGAGAGTAAGTTCCAAGAAGTTCAGAAGGCCTATGAGGTATGCTTCTCTCTTGTTGAACTTTGGTGAGGGGATGGTGTTTGCAGCACTGAAAATTTTATTTTTCTTTTCAGGTCTTAAAAGATGAAGAAAAGCGACAACTGTACGACCAGGTGTGCAATCTGGAATTAGATAAAGAAATCAATTATTTTTCTTGCACTTGTCTTCTTGAGATTGAAGTAGTTAAGTTACTTTAGCTGGTTATAATATTACAATTGTAGCACAACCCCCCGCGCTCCCTCCAGCACTCCACCCCAACCTATAACCTCTAACTAGACCCTATATACCCACCCTACAAACCCTAAAACACCTAAGCAGCCTAGAATCCCTTAGCCACAGGTTTTTGCAAAGCCTAATTTACTGCTGTTAATCTATTTGATCTTTGTTTCTTGGCCCTAACCCTGTTGAGGCTACATCAACTATAAATTACATCATCATTCAGGAGTACTATGCTGTGAGCATGAGATTATAAATGAAAGTTGGAACTAGGGAGGGCAGAAGTATGTATTGACAGTCAGTCAAAACTGATTTAGGTCTTGTGACTTTATTGAATACTAGGTGTACTAGAAACATAAACAGGGTTCCTGAACTGGGGTAATGGAAATAAAAAGAAAACTGCTTCTGAAAATTCTTTTGATGATAAAGAGAAAATTTTGTTGATTAGTCCAAGCTTGTATTAAGATTGTTACCCTTTACATTGGTCAGAGAGATGGATTCCTAGATTCCTAAGTTGTGATTTACTCAAAATATCCAAAATAAAAGGTTGAGAGGCCAACTCGATCTGGGTTTATCTGGTGCAGAGAGATCAAGAACCTCTGGTCCACTACACCAGATCTTTTGAAGCTGGCAAGGGACAAGTTGTGCATGATCTAGCCCACGTTGCATGCAGACCAGTTCGGCTTCCAAAAAATTGAGAGACACTAGTTGCCCCATGCTAATCACATGGAAACACCCCTCTAAAAGAAGGCCACAAATCCACCATGATCTTTTCAACTTGGAAAAAGAATTCCTGCGGCTGCACACATTAAAGTCGGCATGTGAATAGAAACTAAATACTGAGAAAAACATTGCAAATACATTGTTTAATAATATGATAATAAGATGGAAGCCGGCTTTCCCCAGTTCCGGGTGGGGGGGGGTGGGGAGCTGGAGGTTAATAATTGAACTTTTTTTCACATTATTAAGGATCCAGGCAGGATCAGCAGGGCACTTCTCTCAAATTTGAACTTTGACATATCAACTCTTCTGTGGATGTTCTCTGTGATAATCTTAACTTGCTACTTTGTGTGGCCTGTAAACTGCTTCTGAATTGTTCACCTGTAGGATGAGTTACTGAATTATATTTGGTTGGTTTTAATTTTTTCATTTCTATACTATATATCAGTCGCGCAATTCTTTTTCCTTTCCCCCTCCTTTTTCTTTTTCAAAACTAAATTTATTTTCCTTTTTCAAATTGAATAGGTTGGTCCTGATGCATTTGAACAAGCTGCTTCCGGGGGTGGTGACCCTGGTGGTCCTTTTGGAGGTGGATTTGGTAACCCGTTTGAGGATCTCTTTAATGGTGGTGGATTTGGTGATGTAAATTTCCTTCCTTCTGTTTTACGGAGTTAAGTCATTCATAGTTATCAAGGCATTGCCTAGGTGATATTAAGTAGTTTCTGAAGTCCAAATTATATCTGGTCATGGGTAACAGGAAAAAGGTTTAGATACACGTGTCCACTCAGTTATTCCCCCTTTAAAATGTGGCCGGAGCTATTAGATGATGATTTATGTTGTTTCTAGGTTGTGATTGAATTCACAGGTATGAATTATGATTCATTGGTAGCCGCTGGGTGATGGTACATATTCAGAATAGATGAGTGAGTGCTTTTAGGCCTGTTAAGTATTGTAAAGGAAAATAGAACCTCAAAGGATTTGAACTTGTAATTGATTTACTAGAATTTAGTACCTTAAGGCCTCAGGAATTCCTTATATATGACTTATATTATAGATTTCCATTGTGATTATTGTTATTACTGTTACCACCATAGAAATTGGTTCCTGTTTCTGTTATGTGGGTATTCAACATTTTGGAGTAATTGTTGGGTCCCCATGCTGTGGTCAGTTGTTTGCACCTGTTCCTAAATATGACTTGAGTTGGGCTTAAAGAGTTTTTTTAACCTTTTCCTGCATTCATAATTTCGAAGTTACTATTATGATCTAATTTTTGTTCGTATTATTAATGGACTGGGGACATCTTTTCACTTGGAACCCAGGTTTTCAAGAATTTCTATCAGCGTGGCGGTCAGGATGTCAAGGTTTGTCTGTCCCATTACATGTTAATTATTAAATTATCCTCCACATTATGTTTATGTAGTGTTTTAAATTATTTTCTCTGACGCCTGCTCTTTTTCATTTATTTCCCATTTCCACAGGTTCCCCTTGAATTGTCATTCATGGATGCTGTTCAGGGTTGCTCCAAAACTGTGACATTTCAGGCTGCTGTATCTTGTAATGCATGTGGTATGACAGTAATCTTCTTAGTGGTCATTTCTATATATTTTTACTGCCAATAAAATGGTTTGGTGTCAATGATCTCTGAATCTTAATGTGTTTGTCCATATAATTTTGTTGGTAGGTGGCAGTGGTGTTCCCCCTGGAACCAAGCCTGTAACATGTAAACCATGTAGAGGTTCTGGAATGGTTAGTTTTCCTTGAACTCTTTATATGTCAATATTCACATCCTGACTGTGTTTATGGCTAACTGATGCATTTTTTATTTTATTTTTATCTATTTTCAGATATACATGCAGAAGGGGCCATTCAGGTTGCAGTCCACCTGTTCACATTGTGGTGGAACAGGAAAAACTGTGACGGTATAGAACCTGTTGTATATGTTTGATAAACTATTTTCCTAATTATACCACATTTTGTCTGCTCTATATTGGACATATTCTAAGGTAGTTCACTTGTTTGCATACATAAACCAGAGACTGTATGCTTAGTGCGGTTTCATTTGCTATATGCCTCTGATGTGTTTTCAAATGGCTTTACAAAAGACTGACTTTTCCTGGATTGCCATGAATTTCAGTTTTAAATCCTATCAGTTGATGGAGCCTCTATTATAATATCAGCATGTCACGTTGGATACAACAACAACAATATTGCCCTATCCTATTAAATGGGTTGAATGGATCCCTATCTCTGACAGTAGCGATGTTTTTGAAATCTTATTTCATCCTCTCTTTATGCATTGATCTGCATTAATTCCACCCATATGTGATGAAATTTTTACCCAAGAGAATTTTCAATGTTGTTTCTCACTTTTCTTCTAGGTAGTTAATTTAACACTACTTGGCTCAACCCATTGGTATGAATATTTTATTGTTCCCTTTCTATGTTAGTAGCCTGCATCCTAACTGGAACTTGGAAGTATATCTCCAGCCTCAACATGATATTTCAATTTTTTCTTGAAGATAGGAAGCAAGCCTATTAAAACACATTAGTTTCCAAAAGAAAAAGGACATATTATGTAACCCAGGGTTTAACTTTCCAGGATCCTCTTTAATCAGGACCAGCTAATTAATGGGCTCACAGTAAGTTTTAGGGTTACCTTTGGGATCATTTGGGTATGTTTTGAGAAGGCTAGGAAACCTATGGGCGTCCCTATGGGTGGTTTTGGGTTTACTTTGAGATGGCTAAAAATTACTGGATAACCTTTCGAATGGTTTGGGAGAAGGAAGATGAGAAATATATTGTTTAACTTGGGTGTGTGGTATAGTTGTCAAGGCGTCGCCTAGGCGTCGCTTAATCGTTGCCTCGGCGTCTAGGCTCCTTCGGAGCGCCTCAAATTGGCGTCGTCTTATTTTTAGGCAATAAGGCGTCCGCTTTTTTTCTTTCTTTTTTAAATCACGAGAAAGATGCCTAATCGAAGGCATATATTGAAATGCTTATTAGATTCCGATTGTAAAGTATCTATTGTTTGAACCTATATGCATATGTATAATGACGTTACATGTGATCAAATGTTAAAATAAAAATAAAAACAAACAAAATTGAAAGAGAATAAGTTCTTGACTCAAGTCTCACACTCTCACTCTCACTCTCACTCTCACTCCAATCCCTAATCTCTTTCTCTCTTCCTCTCTTCCTCTCTTCTTCCATTCACGCAGCGACACTCCGGCAAGCAGTGGCCAGTGACAAGCAACTTCTTCTCTTCCTTTCTTCTTGAGACTTTTTATTTAGGACCTATTATGTGTGGTTTGTAGTATGTTGGATGACTTGAGGTAGTCTGATATTAGTTTTTTTATTATATAAGATATGATAGATTTAGAGTGAATGAGACATACACTAAAAATTTCACTTAAAATGCCTCAACCGCCTCAAAAGCGCCTCGGAGGGCACCTCATCGACTCATCGCCTCAATTAGCCTAAACCGCCTTGCATCGCCTCGTCGCCGTGACAACTATGGTGTGTGGGTAAGGGTGAGAGATGGGATGTGCTAGAATTTTAATACCAATAATCAGCCTGGGGCTGAAAAAGAAATTCAGAAAGGAAAAGAAGAATAGAAGGAGGAGGAGGAGGAGAAGAAGAGAAGAGGGAGAGAGCTTGTGCATGTATACTCTGACTCTCCCTTGGTAATTTATTTATGATGTAAAATCAAGTCTTAGTTTAGTAAAGTTTCTTGAGTTGTAGCAAGAAGGAAAATTACTGCATAGAATCTCCCAAATCTACTAAAAAGGACACTATCTTAGGAAGATTACTTGTCAACCAAACAATAAGAAAAATAGAAAGTAACCAAAATGGAAAGTAACTAAAATAGAAAGGAACCAAAATAGAAACCTAAGGTAAAACGGAAAGTGATATTCTAACACTCCCTGATGTGAACACGGAGTGAATCCCACAACCGAACCCTAAAATGGGCCCCAAGAACCATCAAGCATGCTGGCCGAACCCACTCCAGGGGTATTTTGGTCATTTTTCTTGCCCTTGTAGGGATCAGTATGGGTCTAATTGGAATCCCCTTGATCCAAGGATTTTGGATCTATTTTTTGTTTTTATTTGGGTTAGTAGTTTGGGAGTTATAGTTATTTTAATTTCTTGAGTTGTGTTGGCCTTGGTCAGAATTGTAGATAAGAATCAGAAGATAAGACTCTTTTACAAGAAGGGTTCTTATTTTTTGGGGGTTTGCTTTTGATTAAGAGTTGTCTTTTATTAGTAGAGTCCAATTTAAAGAGTTCATGTTACGAGGTGGGATCCTAATCTATAAAGGAACCCCACCTAGAGTCCAAGTCTTCTAATTAATTAGATTCCAATCTAAGGATTTTTGGTTAAGGGGTGGGATCCTTATCCATTAGGGAATCCCAATCCAAGTTAGAGTATTTTGAAGGCTATAAATAGCCTATTAGTTCTTTGTGATTTTCAGTTTTGGATTGAATGAAAGTTATTTAGGACCGGGTTGTTTTGAGGGGACCTTGGCAGATTTTAGAAGATCTTCAATATTCAGCATCATTCAAGTTCCAGCAGGTTTCTTCAAGCTCTTGAATTCTGTTATGCAATTTGCAGCCATCAAACGACAGCTCCAGATCAATCCCATGTTAGTCCAGTCACCTCCCAACCCCATTGCAGCCCCTTCCTAACCCCCTCCCTCTTCTTCTAGACCACTGGCAAGCTTCTCCTCACCTCCCTACTTTTATTTTTTTTCAGAAATTTTCTGAATTTTCAAACCTTTTCTGGCCCCAAAAATTGAGGTCAGATTATGGCAATCTAACCGTTAGATCTGGGCCAAACTCTAGGAACATCATCCCTCTAACCATAGTGACCCTCCATCCTAATTTCAAACCAATCAGACCAAAGCCCTAACCCTAACAAAGAGTCCGAAGCCAAATAGGAAACCTATTTTGAACCATGGCCTTAAAGGATTAATTTTGAAATTGTAAACAACAAAATCAAAGTTAATTCTAGCCTAAGAGAACCCTTGAATCATTCCATTACTCAACCTTAGAAGCCTTAAAACACCCAAACCCTAGTTTTCAGACATTTTGTGTTAAAATTCTGATCTGTTACGGCAGGGTTTTTTCGAGTTTTAGAATTCCCTAAACACCCTAAATCGACCCTCCCTTTTGCTGGACTTCTTGGGGAGCCCTTAGATCTAGGGAAAATTACTAAATTACTCCTAGCCCTAGATCCGGGTTTACATCACTTCCCCCAAGCTGGAGTATACATATAAAAGGCTCCACTTTGGAATTACAAGAACCTATCAATGAACTTCGTTAACTGTTGAGCATATGTAGCTACAACAAGCGCTGATAGTACTTTGCTTAGGAGATAATCAACAGTAACTTAAGTAAGCAAGCTTCATGTCGAGCGAACCATCCAACAATAAGAATAATTGGTGGTGATGAAATGAACCCTATCCATAAGCATAGCACGAACAATTACATCATGGGCACTATCCAAATAATGCCAGTAGTAGGGAGGAATCTCCACAGATGAAGACAAAATATGCAGCCCAAAGTTGAAATAAGCTCTTCACAAGAAGGCAAGTAGTAGGTAAAAGAATGGGTTACTACGATCACATAGGTAGACAAAAGGCAGTATGGGTTACTGAGGACCACGTAGGTAGTTAAATGTAGTATAAGTTACTACAAACCAAGTAGGTAGGTAAAGGTAGTATGGGTTACTACGGACCATGAATTAGTAAGGATCAACTAGGTAGATAAAAGGCAAGCAAGTAGTTAGGCGTTGCTATAGAATACCATCTTAGGAGGATGAAGATCTTCACCAATAATATTCTTTAACAAACCCTAATTAGATATAGGATTCTCCAATCTCCCCCTAACGTGTAGCATTACACGTGAACAAATAATGATGACCAATTGCCAACATCTCAAAGTATGAGTACAAAAGAAATCCAAGAAGGAAAAGTAGCAGCCACAGAGCAGTGTATTATTCACCAATAAAGTTTTTTTTTTATACTGATATTCACCAATAAAGTTGATCAAGCAATAGTAAATCGTTTCGCAGGACAAGTCTTGTTTACTAGAAAAAGAAATTCCGAACCACCGATAACACTCAAAACAGGACAGCAGCAAATTATATCTGAAGAAATTACTGAACCAGCTTTGAATTTCAGACAATAGTAGCTGCAGCAACCCACTGTAATATTTGGCAGTGGCACCCACAACAGTATTCAGAAACCCCTAGGTAGAATCAGACCAACAAGGCAGAGAATACCTCTGCAGAACTGCAATAACAATTGCCGCACTAGCAGATAATATCAGACATGTTTACCCAAAAAAAAAGCAGCCAATGTAGTGCAGATTCAATTAAATTCGTAGTTCATAAGAAAACATCCCAGAGGTCCTTGCTAGTGCAGTCTGATCTTCAGAAGAAAAGAGACATCTTGTGCTTTACCTGGGACCATAGCTGCAAACTTTTGCTAGATTTGAAACTCTAATAGATCTTGATATGAAGGAAGCAGTAGTAAAAGGAAGGCTGAAGTTTATTCTGAAATAAACAATGGAAGCAGTGGTAAAGCAATACAGTACCAGCAGAATTTTTAGGGAAAAAAAATTCAATGAAACAGGGGCAGCAGTATACAACATGCAGCAAAACTCATAGCAAGAACAATGGAGGACAAATGGCAGATCTGATTATGCCATACTGTTGGCAACTTGAAGTTGTAGACCCACTGTGACACAAAAACAGCCTTTGTTGCAAAGCAAATACAGCCTCTTCGGACTTCACAGACTGCCAGAATACCAATGGAAACCATGGGGAAATTGCCGTCGCAATTCAGAGCATATTTTGTTGTCACCATCAATTGTGGGTTTGCCACCACAGTTGAGCTTCTCAGGTGGCCTTGGTATGTGGTTCCTGTTTGCCATCCACTATCGAGCATGGACAGAAGTTCCGGTGGAACTGACCACCCTAATCTGAAACTTCGGTGGGGAGAGAAAGCCCTTTGCATCTGCGTTCAACGAACCGGAACTTCACAGATTGCCGGATTACCAATGGAAACCATGGTGAAATTGCTGTTGCCATTTAGAGCACATTCTGTTGTCGCCATCATTTGTGGTTTGCCACCACCATTGTTGAGCTCAGTAGGTGGCCCTGCTACATGGTTTTGGTTTGCCGTCTACCGTCGAGCATGGTCTGAAGTTCCAGTGGAATCGACCACCCTAATCTGGAACTTCGGCGGGAAAGAAAACCCTTTGCGCTGGTGTTCGATGAGTGATTTGGGCCTACTATCGGCATAGCCTAGTGCGTGGGTTTGGTTGAAGGAACAGAGGAAGGAGATGGATGAATAGTGTTTTCCCAGAATTGCCTCTGGTTGTCCTTTGTCAATGGGTATACTTGCTAGGCCACTATTGACAAAATAAAAGGCAGACCTTCTGGGCTGGGCCGGAAAATAGTAACCATAACGAGCCCATGATTTAATTCTTGGGTAGTCAAGTGAATGCTGCTGGGGTTGTGTTATAGTTGTACCAATTAAGGCCCATTTTGCTGGGTTATTCCCTGGGCTAGTTGCCTGGAGTGGACCAGCCCCATTGGTCCAATTGCCACTCAAACCATCTTCTTCTTCCTCACTTCCTGCGATCCATACCTTAACTGTCGCCCAAAACTTTGCCACTAGATCTAGAATAATAGATTTGAGCTCTTCCTCAAATCTTGCCGCTGATTGGGATGTAGCTGACTCCTCTTGGACGGAACAACGCTGGAAACCATACGTGGCTGGCCCCATGCTGCTGCTGAGTAATCCTCCTACACTTTCGCCCTCCTCTAGGGTTGTTTTGCTGGAGGTTGCGCTACCCAATCAAACTCGCCTTTGAACTGGCGAAATTTCCACAATTTTAGACACAAATCAAGAGCGACTCCACCTTCACCTATCTAGTGATTGGCAGAAATTGGGAGATTCTCACGACGAGGAATCTCTTTGACCGCCTACCTGAAATGAATGGACTAAGTAGTGGTTCTTTTACTTGGCTCTAATCTACCAATTCAATCCCTTCGACATCTTGTATTTGCCTCTTCTTCTTCTCATAGATCTCCATTGCAATTCTCTTTCTGGGACCCCCATTGACATCCATCATATACAACTCGCTGGCCTTTTCTTCACCTAACTCCATTTTCAGAGCTTCTTTGAGGCATGACCAATTGGATTATGACCAGTTTCTTTGGTAAACCCAATCTAGAGCATCCCCTTCCAAGTGTTGGGGAACCCCCCCATGCCGTTGATCCTCCTCACTCTAGTTTTCTAAGCAGAATAGCAGGACTTGTTAACCATTGCTCTGCTTTTCCTTCGCCAATAAACGAAGGTAGTGCCTTATCAACTCCCTGGGATCGTCATTGCTCTGATACCAATTTGATAGGATCCTTCAAATTGACTATGATATACAATGACAAAATAGAGGAATTAACAAGCAATTCTGGTTTTAATGTCACCAGTCATCCCTTACACCACACGGTGCCTTCAACTAGAGGCTGTCCCAACACTAATATCAAATATCCGATGCCCTCTCCTAGCAATTCCTCCTTATTTATAATCCTCTCAATCACCCCTAACCCCCTCTCTCTCCTCCACATGGCTACCTCTCAGTGTCCTACCAGAGTTGAAGTAGGGAGCTTGAATTTCAGAAAATTTGCCTCAATCTCAGCCCAGGTCGTGTGAAAGCTACCCAAGATTCTAAGCCTTCAATCTTATTAATCTTTGACAGCCAAATTTTTTTTTTTCCGCCAAATAACTGCCAATTACATGAGAGGTGGCTCTATTTATAGCCATATTACATTGACACTTGGACTCTTAACTAATTAACGGATAGGGACTTTAACTAGGGAATCTTCTCGGATTAGAATACCATTTACAACTCGAGACTAGTCAAGAGGAGTCTTCTAAAGAAGCTTGCAAAAATAGATAGGTAATTATCCAGAAGGAATCTTTTTAAAATTAGACTCCAATTGGGATTCTTACTAGACTGGGACTCTGTTATATCTCACAAATACTGAGCAAAATGGAAAAATGAAGATATATCCATGACTGCGTTCCAACCAGAGCCCTCTTCAGCCCTGAAAGGGCTGGGAAAATGACTAAAATGCCCCTGGGGTATTCGGCCAGTTTTAAAGTGGGCCTTCTAGGTCTGGTCTTTGGGCCGGGGCCCAACCCTGGTTACCTCAACATAACTGTTGCATGAGGGTCACATTACTGTGGGATTGTGGGAAGGTTCATAATGTGCATAGCCTCACCTTTGCATTCCCATCTCAAACGCGCCACCACCAAGTTGCTATAGAACAACCTACTGTTTCGCCTAGTTCCTTCCCTGGATTAGTATCCAGAGGAACCTCTCAATGTACTCCAACAACTTCAAAGAAATGGGCCAAATCATTCTCTTAGTAGTAGGCCTGTAGATATAAAAATGTCTCTTTTGTCGTTATTCTATTTGTATGTGATTCAGGTACTAGAAAAGAAGGTTGTTTTCTTTGCTACAAATAAATTCTCGTTCCTTCATATTTCCATTTCCAGTTATTGAAATTTCTCTCCTTTTTGAAACAATTGTGGCCTTAATTTACTATTTCATCCACATTTTGTGCAGAGCTTTTGCAAATCCTGTAAAGGAGAACGTGTTGTAATGGGTTCAAAATCAGTCAAACTTGATATTATGCCAGGTATTTTCAAGTGACTTCTGAATCAAATATAACTTCTATTTTAAAATAATGTGAGTAAAGAAGCAAACTAGCTAATACCATATACAACCTTCTTGCGCATGCTTCAGATCCATATGGTCATCACATTGAAAAATTTTATGGTATCACAGGCTTAGCACGTATACAACCCAACCCTGGACTCATTTCTAAGGAAAGTAGCCCCTAGTTTCGTGAGAAATCTGCATCATACAGAATTCCTATAGTGTGAGACCCATACAAGTGACTTGTGTTTCTTATTAAGATACCATTAACCATTCAAACCATTCCTTATCTCCAAGTTAGTTGGATACATTTTTCTTTGCATGTGTATTTGTTAATATTAGAAGAAAACAAACCCATAAATTGAACAGAAGAAACAATATTTTATGCGTTGGACATTCTGTCTATGTGCTCATCTTTGATAATGTACATTCATTAGAGAAGACCCTCAATTCATGACTTGCTGCATGCAGGAATTGATGATGGTGAGACAATAAAGATGCAAAGAAGTGGTGGAGAAGATCCTGATGGCAATCAACCTGGTGATCTTTATGTTACAATCAAAGTAACTTGTCCAACTTTGTCATCTGTTATTTTAATATCTGATTGATTATTAGCAGTTTTCTATATGTCCATGTTTGCTCAGAATTTGTTGCTTCAATTTTTCCCCAGGTCCAGAAGGACCCGGTTTTCCGGAGAGAAGGTTCTGATATCCATGTTGAGGCTGTTCTGAGTATCACTCAGGTAGTTCCTACTCTTGATTATATCTGTTTTTCCACATGTTCCCAGATGATAATGAAGTGTCCCAGTAGTGCAAGTCTTGACACATTGACAAAATGTGCGACCTATGGCGATATGTAACCAATCAGGTTTGATTTGCAAAGAGGACAAACTACATATAGACCCCTTGGATTTGCAATCAATTACATCTACTACCCCTAAAAAGAAATCAATTACGAGTACCCCCTTACTGTTAAGTAGTAAAGCTAAATGATGATATTAACGGTAAGGGGGTATTTGTAATTGATTTCTTTTTAGGGGTGTAGATGTAATTGATTGCAAATCCAGGGGTTCTATATGTAATTTTCCCTCGCAAATAATATTTGTGAGAACAGTTTAATTCTATGCAATTATAACATCATGTATGGGAACCCCTTTTGGCAGGACTTCCAGTCTTGATTCACACTATAATATTCGTGCATTTCCTCTAAGATAAAACAGGATCATGTAGTAGGGATGATTTGGGGTTGGAATTACACAATCCCACTATAATATGCATCCTCAGTTTTATGCATAGCAGAATCCCCCCTTTCACTATTTCATGCTTTCTGGAAAAAGAATTGAACTCATATTCACTGTTAACATATTTATGTTATTGGCTTATTCTCTGTTTCACACAGATTATGAACTGAGCCACTTCTAGTTTTATATTTAGTGTTAAGTAGTGTTACATTTTTTTTTTCTTTCTTGTTTGCAGGCTGTTCTTGGAGGAACCGTCCAGGTTCCAACTCTTACAGGAGATGTTGTTCTTAAGGTATGTTGAATTACTATTCTACCATTAGTCTGTTTTGAGGTTTATTGGTATGAGTGACAGAAAGTCAACCCCCCAAGTCCATGCACGTGGGGGGAATGTGGTTAAAGGAAAGCTGACTCTCAATTAATATGGAAAAGTGGCAAACCTGTGGTATTGGACCCCTGTATTTCTGGAAAAAATGTTATAGTTCAGTCATTCAGGTTCGATGAGTAATTTGTTTTGTGGTTTCCAGGTCCGTCCAGGCACTCAACCCAAACAGACAGTTGTTCTGAAGAGAAAAGGTGAGGTCTACTCAATTACATAGCTGCTGTTTTTATGCGATCTCTCTCATCATTCTGGTTTTCACATGCATTTCTGTTGTCATTCATTATATTTCTTGTTTCTATGCCTGTCTGGCTCTACCTTGTAATGTCATTACTGAGGCCTGTTGTTCACCAAACATCTGCATGTACATCAATGATGTGCCTGGGAAACTCATCTGCCTCTATACTGATGGTAGCCTGTTTTGGGAGGGGCATCAAATCAATGGGGCCTGTTTGATTGGGTGTCAAATGGAGTTCAGGTAGTGGTTCTGTTTACAAAACTGTTGTAGAACGAACTCCATCTGAGGCCCTCCTTGGCAGAACTTGAGATGTTAATTGTTTTGATGCCCCTTCCAAAGCATGCTAGGTTCGGTATAGGGGTACGAGTTTCTCATGTGTGTCACTGAGGTATACATGCAAGTATTTGAAGAAAAATAGCCCTCAATAATGTCATTATCTTGTCATCCTTTTGGGTTCAGGTGCCCATATATGGACTTTAAAATTTTCTTCAACTGATGACATATTCAATACGATCTCTTATCAATGTGGTGGATAGCAAGATTTCTGTGTGATAGTTAATTAGATATCTGTCTGCTACCTTCCTATAGGGATCAAGGGTAGGCTTTCTTCAATGTTTGGAGATCAATATGTGCACTTCAATGTTAGCATCCCAACGTGAGTCTGCTTGCTCTCAGCTTCTTATCAGTAAAAATTGATTTCTTTCCCCTTAGTTCTCTCAGACGGATGAAGCTTTATTTCTTATGATTAAACATGCAGGCACTTGACACATAGACAGCGTAAGCTATTTGAAGACTACGCAAAGGAGGAGCAAGGAGAAAATGACAAGGGTGCTGCTGCTGCTTCTGATACTGATGCTGATGCTGCTGCTGCTGGAGCATCTGGCTGAGTACTGTGCACTGACTGCATGGCATGGTGAACTCATTCATTGAAATTTACCTACCCACGCTGGAATTTTGTAGAAGAGATGTAGGTTTGTTTTCTTGGAACCTTTTCTTTCCCCCTTTCTCTTCCCAATGTCTTTGTACGATATATAATATTTTTGGGTCTTACAATCCCATCAAATTATCGAAGGCCACATGTTGGTGGTTCCACATTCTTCAGGAGCTAATTGTTGTATATAATAAATATTTTTGTCATGAGGAAAATGAATTTAGGTGCATGCCTGCACTTCTATGAATATAATGTATCGGTCCTAGATGGTACTTTACATTCTTAGAGCAGGGTTGATTATTTGTGTAGGACATTTCATGGTTTTGCGATATTTTGGTTTGGTGTTGGTTTTTCTGGGGGGGGGTAGGGAAGAAGGAGGGAGGGGGACGAGCCCGGCGCCCCCCTTTTTTTTTTTTTTTTTTTTTTTTTTTTCCTTCTCAGCCTGTGGTGTTTGTCCTTCCCGTCTCCCGCCCCCCCCCCCCCCCCTTTTTGTTTTTTTTTTTTTTTTTTTTTTTGGGTTCCTTTTTTTTTTTCCCCTTCTCCCTCCTTTTTCTTTTCCCTGTTCCTTTTTCCTTTTTTTTCCCTTCCTTTGCTTTTTTTTTTTTTTTTTTTTTTTTTTTTTGTTTGGTTTTTTTTTTTTTTTTTTTCTTCCCTTCCCCCCACCCCCCCCCCCCTCTTTTCTCTCTTTTTGTGTGGAGTTGGCGTCCCCCCCCCCCCCCCCCCCCCCCCCCCCCCCCCCCTTTTTTTTTTTTTGTGGTTTTTTTCTCCCCGACACCCCCCCCTTTCTTTTTTTGTTTCCCCCCCGGGGGGTTGTTTCTGTTATTTTGGTGTTTCATGGTTTTTCAGAAGAGCCAGAAGAAGTTTAGAGCTTTAAGTGGATTGCTGATGCTGCGGATGCCTTTATCAATTGGGGCATTTAAAATGTAATAAAATGTAAATTATGCAATTGAAATTAACAAGTTTGATAGTTCTATGGAAACCCATGCTTGACAAATAGCAAGAATTGCGTATTGGTGCTGATGAACCGATCAAAGCCTAACAAGAACTTTTACAAGGCTGGTACTTAAATCAAGTTTCCCAATTAAAGACTCCAAAAAGCTGAATGTCAAAGAAATTCATGCTTCATCTCTGATTTCTTTTATCCCGCAACAGATTATTATTTCCATGATTCCAGGCGGATCTAAATTACATGATTTTGATTTTGAGAGGTGTTGATGCCAACCACAGCGTCCAAATAACTCTTCTTTTAAGAATCTAGAACATTATAAATGTAGGTGAGTTTTGGGCTGATTTTTGGATAAAAAACATAGAATTGCCTGAAAAAATTAGTAAATTGGGGTACGGAGTACTAATTTTTTCAAAAAAAAAAAATGGTGGTAGGAGGAATTGATTTGGTCTTGGATGAGAATTGAAGGATTTATCAAATCTTATGCATGGTTTTTCAAATGTCATTACTCAGATTTAATTGTGCTATGACAATTTAAATGTTCTGTGTTCAAATCCAGAAGATTGATTGAACCCAGATAAAGGTTAGTGCCAAAGCCTTTTAATTCTTTAATGTTGATTTCTTGACATGAGTTGCAGAGAGAGAGTTGCGATACGACAGAGTTGCAGACGAGATAATGGGGAGGGACAGTAGCTTGTTGTGCATTAATGGAGAGTAGCAGTGGTGAGATTGGTTGGAGAACAAGAAGATATAATGGAAGACTTACGATGGTGGTCGGAGAAGAGGACTTGCAGTGGGGGGAGTAGCGGGGAAGCGAGAGAGAGATACACGGTGGAGGAGATGAAGTCGTGTAGTGGGGAGGGATAAGTGAGTTAAGGAGGGGTAATTAGCTAATTTAACTGCTCAAAGAGCATTAAAAGTGGTTACCATGCTGTAACCCTAGTTTGATTCTCAGCATGGGGTACACAAGTTGACGAACTGAGGAACGACATGATCCACAAGCTGATGGTTGGGGCCACCATGCTCAGGTTCCCCTGTTTCTAAAGACTAGCATGTTTTCTGGGTTTTTAAGTTGTTTATATTGATGTTTTCCTCTTTCATCTGCTAATTTGTTCGATCAACTACCTGGGGCCGGCAGGTTTGGTGGAAAATTGTGAATTTTCATCCCTTTCTCTGCTTGGAGACACTTATGTTAAAATGTATGTTCAAAGAATTCTGCAAGAAATTATTTGTGAGATACAGTCGTTCAACTTGGAGTTCAAGCCAAAAACTTCCATATACCAAAAAATTGGCATGCGTAATGTGGATCTCTCCACATAAGATTTGTTGGCGTCCACTCGCCAAAAAATCAGAAAACATAGAGGGATATAAAGTCCATCGATGTTGCACACTTTTAGGTTTGCTTAATGCACAGCACTGAAGCAACACCCAAAGTCCATAGGCACACTTTTAAGTTTGCTTTAGTGGACTTCTTCTTGTAGGGTGGGTACCATATTCCTGCTTTCCTTGCTGCTCTTTTCTTGATTGGGGAAAAAAGGCGATCTTTTTTCTTAATGATGGTTTGGATTTTAGAGTTCTTTCACAAGCTTGATTTCGTTGGAATGTCTAATTTTATAATAACAAACAGAAAAGAGAGTGAGAAGAGAGAAGGAAAGGGGGGGGGGGGAGGGAAGGGAAAGGGAAGTTGTTGATTACAATGAACTCATAAACATAATATGTTGAAGCATATTATTACATTAGGAAGCTTAAACATTGATGCAAAGGCTCTTGCCTTGAGTTAATGTACAAACATACATCTCCACAGGACACAAACTGAAAATGTAAAGGAAGAAAGGTTTCCAAATTAGCCAACAAACATATAACAGTAGTAGGGTCATTTATCAGACATCAGATCATGCTATCTACACGAGCTGGCAATCTCTTGAAGAAATTGCTAGGTACTGAGGGTAATTTGCTCCGGAATCTAGGGTGGCGGAGCGTGTGCAGGCCTGTGACAAGTGCCACAACTCTGAATGGTGAAACATACAGCACCACAGCAGCCAACAGACAAAAGAGTATAAAGAGGCTGGTTGCTCTTGGGTCTCTCCAGCTGAGCAAAGACTGAAATCTTTCGCCTTGTGTTGCCATGTCTCCAACTACAGTCTGTATCCTTCCGGCTACACTTCTAAGCCGATCATATCTCATCTGGACTATGTTGTGGGGTCTAGATGTTGGGAAGGTGTCAAATTCCTCATCTAGCTCATCTTGATGGACTGCTTCTGCCCATGAAAGTTTAGTATCCATGTATGGTGGTTGCCTTGGGCGGAACCTGTAGTTCCATACCCCAATGAGGAACATATAGAGAAAGATTGTTGGAAGTATCAGTTCTGGATAACAGACCAGTATCAAGAACAGAACATGAACCAGCACTGTTGTGATTGGGTTCTTCCAATGGCAAACATCGTCTAACCATCTACTAATGGTGATAATACCTGAAAGTATTGACATGATCCTAAAGAAGTTAGCTTTGCTTCTTCTCATACTCCACATGTGAGAATCCACATCCAGCATGTACTCAACAACCTCTTTCCTGAGTGGCGGCTCAGCTCGTCCAAGCCTCACAGCTACAATGTTCATTGCCTGGTACCTGAGACTGTCTAACTGGTTCACTGTGAAAGGATGGAGGTAATGCATCTTTGGCAGTAGAGGATGACCATAGATGTATATCATGTTAGCCACAGACAGGCAAGTGAAACGAACTGCTAATTGCAGCTCCCCCATCTTTTTCACCCCAGATGGATGTAGAACTAGTAGTGGGTAAGAGTGTTTGTAAATCCGATCTGCTTCAAGAGTTGATAGTCGAATTCTTACCTTCCCAATCCTCGAGTCTCTTGCAGGGCCACCACCAGCGGATCTCTCATAGCCTCCTACATGGCAGTTGTGGAAAATCCCAAGTGTGATTACTGTACAGGGATCATACACTTCCCATGTATATTGCTCATTCCATAGGGGATTAAAGCTGTCGATTATTGTTCTAGTTCTTACCCACTTCTGTCCATATTTTGCCACACAGTAAGCATCTGTAGAACCTCGACCGTCCTTCGACTTCATTGGGAGGAGGTTTTGTGCACTTAAGATGCCTACCTCCAATATGCCAACTGGTTGCTTCCAAAGCTGCCTTGCAGTAGGGCGTTGGTCACTTATGTACATAGTTGATTCATCAAGCACATGGTAACCACCCTCAAGGCACACTCTTAGGTGAACTCTGCTTGAAAACTTGAGCTCCTTTCTTCTGTCTCCTTCCAAGATCCCAAACCCAAATTTCTCAAGGTTGAACCAACGAGAATGCACAGGCCGGTGGTCCAAACGCTTCTCAAATATATTGAGCGGGAGACTTATCTTCCCGAGCACATCATCTTTCGATGGGTGCACTCTATCCTCAACTGTAAGGACCAGCTGTTCTTCAAAGGGCTCAGCTGCTACAAAAACTAGATCTTCATTCCACATCGGACTGGCAGTTGGTGTAGGGCATATCTTTGTTCTGAGCACCTGGTTGCCTACTTGAACCTTCACAGAAACTTCAGGGAGACGGTTTTTGTCATATGGTTGTATGTCTTGGGCTTCAATCACATTCACCCTTAGATACCATAGTTTAGGTGAGACATAGACCTTAGATCGAGTGTTGAAAACACCCTCTCCTTGAACAGAAGCAGCATCTGAGTGCCAGGCCTCTGAGAAGGCTTCATCAGCTTGTGTTCCCATCCAAACCGCTAGCATAATCTCCCCTCTGACCTTGCCCTCTCCCCGGCGTTCCTCCAATCTATACCACTGAGGTGCCAAGGGACTATCTGGTGGCACTCTGGTTGGCACCTCATTCAGGTCAAATGTCACCTTGCCGATGTAATCATCTCTACCCACCATCTCTTTGTCCCTGACAAAAACTTCCAGCACTGTTGAATGGATTCGGTCTTTGGAGAATGCAAAGACCTGGTTCCACTCAGGGTTGATCTTCTTCTCAAAATGTCTTGTTTTCCCTTTGTAGTTCCCAAGTTTCACCTCTGCATATGGGTCACAGCTTCCAGTGATGGCACTAGGGGGTAGATCTTTCGCTTTGACAACTCGAACATACAGATAGAACATCTGTTCTACAAGGTCATATGTGCTGGAGAATTTGTCTCCCGTCATCCACCCTCCACTGGCAAGTACTCCTCCATTTGGCCACTGTTCTCCTAAGCGGGGATTGGTGTCCTTCAATTCATAGTCTCCTTGGTTGTTAGAATGGGTTTTGGGGTTGATCTGCAGCATGGTTGGTGTCAATTCTACAGGCTTTTCTCAACTGATACTCCAGCTTTTGGGAAACTTGATGCTTGTATATGTATTGAATCTTCTCAAGTTTAACTTGTATGGGCTCCTTTACGTCCTCCTCTGGCTCTTTGGCAGCGGTAGCTGCTGCACCGCTGGTTCTAGTAATTGCAGCTGGGGCAGAGCTATTGATTCCAGAAACTCTGGTAGTATAACAGCAGCTTTGGAAGTAGCAGGAGTTGTGAAATTACTGCTACTAGAATTGGCCACAGTTCAAAAAGCTGCAAAATATTCTGTAAAAATGTTGTAGTGTTATAAGAAAAAGGCTGTGGTGGGGGGGGGGGGGGGGGGGGGAGAATTCTATCCAAATTCAAGTGCAACATAAATTCAGGCCAATATCACCTTTTCTAACTATACTTGAGTCAAGAATTCATACCTTTTCAGGGAAGTTCCAACTGGGGAATGATTTCCTCTTGTTACAGACAGAGACCTTGATGTTATGATGATGGAGGGTGTTGGAGTAATCCAAAGTGAAGTGTCTGGTTCCGGACAGTGTTGAGGTTTTTAGGGACTCTAGGTTCTCTGGTTCTTTGATTCTCAAAGTCAACATCCAATATGGAACTCTCTCTCTCTCTCTCTCTCCCAGCCTTTGGACATAACATACCATCCAGCACATCTATCAAGCTTCATGGTCCCTTTTCAGCTAGTTTGCTGCTGTGAGAAGCTGCAAGGAATCGGCCCCTCACAAGAAACCCGAAGCTCGATTCTGAAGCAAAGGTATCCCAGGCAGGAAAGCAAAAGCTAAAGGAAGGAATAGTAAAGATTTTGGCCGGACATCATTCCAGGTATTTATTTTGGTTGTAGAGAAAAAAGAATGCTTTGATTGAGAAGCCGTCCATGAACACCACTCACCTGACAGATGGGTTGAAGGGGTAGGGAAATGAGGTATGAAGAGTTGTTCAAAAGCTTCCGAGGTGGACAAATTCTTTCTTTAGTAGAAAACAAATGGGCTCTTTGCATAAAGGCACCATCAGAAGAAGACAGAGCAGGCCTTTTGGGGTTTATGATGAACAATGCAGTACATGCTACCTTAGCTAGATTCTGGGTTAAAGTGGCACCATTCCCTTTTGTATATGTTCACAAGGAAGCTTACACTATCACAATGCCTTTGGTTCTGTTTTAGATTACTCTGCTTTGGGCTGTGTGGTGTGCTGTAGGGACATGCCTTTCTTCTTTGGGCAGCAAAGCTAATATTGAGAAAAGTAAGTGGACAATAAAGACAAAAACAGAGAGCAGAGTGGAAGAAAACTGAAGGCCTAACCGAAAGCACAAGAAGTTATCAGAGCTTGCCAAAGATGCTTTTCCTCTGCTTTGTTCTTTCTTTCTCTTCATTGATTTAATTCTAATATATTTCATGGGAGTATTTACACTAAGATTTCCTAACCCACCTTTCTGTATCTAATGATTTAATGTCACACAAAATACTTTTGTGATCTGGGTTACCTTTGATGCCAAAGATTTACTGTTACCAGCCCATGACAGTTCCACAGATTCTAGATTCTAAATTGGCATTTGCAGTAAAGCATATTCTATACGTTGAGGCAAGCAAGGATTCAAACTTGGGAATGAAAGGTATCTCATTGACTTTGGACCTTTCGACTGGAAATGGTCCTTGGGCTAGTATTTTTGCTACCATGTACACGTGCGAATGAATAGAAATTTGATCTATAAAACAAGACGGATTCCGATCTGGAATCCAAGTTTAAATCCTCTGGTTCAGATCCCAGCTTTGCCCAAGAATTTAATAAGGGTAACTCTTTTTGAGATTGACCCTTTTGGACCTGAACCCACATCAACTGACACCTAAGTGATGAAAACTGTAATCTTGTTTCGATTTCTGCTAGTCTTCATTCCAAATGTTATTTGGGTATTTCCATGGATTCTATGAGCACCAATGGTTGGGCTTTCGTCATGCACAGAAAGGCCAGTGCGTAAACGCAGCACATGTTTTTACCAGCAGAAGAGCTAGAAACGGTGATACAAGGATTACTGGGTGGACTTGCATGATGCAGTCTTTCTTCAGATTTCAGTAATTAAAACAGTTTCTAATGACAGGCATCGGCCGCGTTGGCCACCGGAAACCTGATTCCCTTGGCCTTTAAATATAGTACCAATTTTGTTCAACTTTGTTTTCTGTCTGCTCTGATATTCTCTTTTGTGTGACTCGCATCATCAAGAATTTGTGGCCTTTGCTCAACATTTGGCTCTACACCAGGGGCATGCAACAGGGTTTCACCCCAAGAGGAGTAGAGGACCCACTCAGTGTTCCACGTACTTTGTGTTGTTCATTTTCTTAATCAGAAGAAACTGATCCATCCATCAGATAATAGTGACTGCAACCCAAAATGATAGATAGATTTGACCTTTAAAGGCTCGCCCCAAAGTTTTTCATAGTACCAACACAACAAACCTTACGTCTCTCAGGACTCTCAGAAGGATAAACGGCAAACAAATGCTAAAGGCTTCGCACTAGCAAAGTCCAGCAGGGATAGTTTTCCTATGCAAGCTTACCCCAACAGTTTTTATATAGAAACTGTTTCAATGCCTTGATCTCAAGGCTAAAGAACTCCTCAGGTTCATATTTCTTGAGCAACAAAACCTGAAGTGGCCAAGTGGCTCTTGCGATAAATAGAAAAGCATGACGCAGACCATAAGAACTATTATCCTCAGCAGAACAATGTGATTGTTACCATCATAGTAGCTCATTCCAACTGAAAATAAAGCTATAGTGAAGCACATTCAGCCAACATAGACCAAATCAATGATAAGGGCCAGTTAATTTGCGGACAAGGAAAGTTTTATGACTATATCTATGAGCTTGTAGAATTGAGCTGCTCACTTGAAGGAGATGACTCGGTGACTGGTTCAGAATTGGTGCTTCCTTCAGAGCCTGTGTCTTGTGTTCCAGACATAATTTCACCTGTAGTCTCCATATTAATGTCTTTGTTATCTTCATCAACTACTTCCTCTGCCTCTGCCTCAGCCTCTGCTTCTGCCTCTGCCTCTGCCTCTACTTCTGCCTCAGCCTCTACCATTTCTTCATCCCCATCACCTGCATCACCTTCTACCCCATTTTGTATTGGATAAGAATGATCTTGGAGATCTTTGTTTCCATTAGCAGGTTCATCTGGCTTTTGTTTCATCGAAGGGAATGGATCAGTGGACATTGATAGAGTTGACGTCACTGACAAATTCTGCATAGAGGGGCAAGTCAATGAGATAAATCAACCTCTGCCAGTAAACAAAGCAGGGGATGGAACAACATGAACTTCAGAACAAATATACTTTTGGCAATAGATGTGTCCCTTAAGAAAGAGCATCCCAAGGCACAAGGCTGCTACTAATGTAGAGTCTACGAGCAGCCATACCCGTGCTTCGTAAAGAGGCTGTCTCCAAGTTTGAAGCCACAACCTTTGCAATAGTGCAAAGGAACCATTGCACCAAGGTTTTCCTAAATTGGCAAGTAAAGTAGTCCTCGACAGAATGTCACTAATATTACAAGTTGTGGCATATCGGGGTGCATGGACATTTCCAGCATGGTTTTTACAGAGTACATGTTCCTGATGAACATTAATACTCAGAATGCAAAACCCTGACCCACTTACCCACCAGATCTTCAGCTTCAGAAACGGCAATAGTCTGTAGTATATATGTAACTACATAGCAAAAGAAAGTCATCAATCCAGCACTTTTTTCAAAATGGTCTGATGATACCTGTACTAAGATTCAGATAACTGTAGCACCATCCCCTATAAAATGCCAAATCTCTTCCCCTCTCCCTCACCCATCCCCCCCCCCCCCCAAAAAAAAAAAAAAAAAAACCCAAATTTTGTGTTTTCACTAGTACCTCTCCTCCACAGCAAAATCTATTCGAAAAGCATATCAAGGTGATGAATGTACACACACACACACCCAACCCCGTGAACTGGGAGGGGGAATCCCAATTTTGGTGTTTTGACTAATACCTCTACTCAGGTGAAGTGATGTTCTAATATTCTTTTCATTGCAGCATGTATTATTCCCAAAATTTATTAATGTGGACCAAAAGTTCCTACCAAAATATGCTCAAGGAACAAGAACTAAACACTAAACAGCATAGGACTGTGCTCATAAATTTTCAAGGATCAAGAAGGCCCAAAGTCTAAGACCAATACTGGGGCAGGCATAAATCCAATTCCAATCTATTTCAGGAATGAATGTATCTACAAGTACTTCAAATATTAACAAAGAAGGCCCTATTTCAAATGGGGTGGTTCCATTGTTAAAATTAGGAAAAGGTCCTATCAATGTTAATCAATGTATGGTGGCTGCTAGGTGGAAGTCAGCACATTTTTTGTGGGTTTATTATTTTCTTTTTCCTAATGATTTAGTCAGCCTATAAAAAACAGAGTTCAATAAACACGTAAAAAGAAGCGCAAACTCGGTGCCAAAGGCTTCCAAGTAGAGTCCCCAGGGACATTTTTCCTATGCAGCTTTACCCTAACAATTTTTGTTAGGAGGCTGTTTTGATACGTTGACCTCAGGCTACAACTGTGGTCCACCAACCATTGCACCAAGCCCCCCTTAGAGTTCAATACACAAGTGTATTTCATAAATGAAAAATGCTTTGGGTTGGCACCATTGGGCGGGCTATAAGAGACTGTAAGGTGAGATACCTTGCAGTTAGTGAGAGAGACTATTCTTGGCCATATAATAACCAAAGCTGCTAGTTAGAGACCTTCCTTGTACCAACCCCCCCCCCCCCCCAAAAAAAAAAAATTTTAAATAAATAAATAAAAATAAATTCTTTTTCCTCTTTTTTTTTTTTTTTTTTACCCTGTTTCTGTTAAGAACCTAAAATCTGTGCTTAAATTGTCAAAATTATTCCAAAATCTATTCCACTGAAGGCTCAAAGATGGCTGCTATGAGTAGTCCAATTTCTGTCACCCTAACTTTCCTGTCCTGCAAGTCAACATAGCCAATAGTCTTTCTGGCAGGGTAGACAGTCTCTACTTGGAAGGATTCCTTGCTGCCATGAGGTACCAAGGTATTTGGCGTAGCTTTCAGTTGCGGTATTCCTCGTCATATATGGGCCCATTTGACCAGCATATTTGATCCACCCAAGTAGCAGGTGTGTATCACTCAACCACAAACCTTATGGGTCAGGATACTGAAAGAAAAATACTTCAAAAACGGCTCGGTTTTTTATCCAAAGGTGATGAAGAAGAGAGGGTCGTGGACTTCGAATGGCATTTCAAGTATACTTCCGCAACTAAAAACTTTGGTTAACCGGCGGGTTGGGAATGGGGTTCATACCTCGTTTTGGTTTGACCCTTGGATTCCACAGCAACAAACAGTTGTGATCAGTGACCACGATCTCTCAAACCAGCAAAGACAGGCAACTGTGGCAGAAGTTTTTAATAACCAACGACGACTTCAAAGGGAGTTTTCTTCAAACCCAAACTCTTCTCACCTCATCCTCCTTTCACATTTACCACAAAGTCTGTCTGACCAAAGGGATGATGTTTGGATATCTCGGCTGTCCTCCAATGGGGATTTTTCAGTTAAGTTGGCTCTTCGCACTATTATAAAGCTGCGATCTCCTTCCCACACGGAGCAGGAGACTAGGTGGTGGAAGTTCCTTTGGAAACTACCACTACACCCTAAATTCATCATCTTCTTTTGGCGAGTTTTGACTGGTGGATTACCAGTTAGAGCCATACTTGCTCAATGGATGGATATCCAACCACATTGTGTGTTAGTGGTAAGGAAGAAGAAACAATTTGGCATGTACGGATCTCGTGTGATTGGACAAAGAGAATCCATGCAGCCAGACCATTAGGCTTAAGAACGGAGTATTGGACCGACACGACACTATTAAGTTTGTGTCAAAATATACACCATCAAATACATAAGCCAATGGCCACATGGATCTTCTCTGTGTTTATTCTTACGGGTTATTTTATATGGCATGAAAGGAATGGCAAAGTTTTTTCACAATCAATGCCTGACCCTAGGCGAATTCTATCTCAAGTGAATAGATGGATTAAATATCTAAATTTAGAACAAAAGGAAAATGAGAACCTTGAGAATATCTTAAGTGCATCAAATGATGATCATGTATTCTCAACAACAATAGAAGCAAATATTTGCTCATTAATACCACATAATTCTAATGTTGTGTTAATGTGTGCAAGGATTTTTAACAAATGGATGAAGACGGCAGGATGGAGTACTGGGATTGTAGTAGATGGACATATACAGTCTGTCAATTTTGGTGGGCTTGAAATCGAAGATTGTTTGGAAGCAACTCTAGTAGCTCTACAAGAAGGACTAAATGCTGCCAAGGAAAAAGGACTGGAGGTGGAAGAAATTTGGACTAACTACACTACTCTACCAAATCTCTTACCTAAACCTGTTAATTGTTTTTACTATGTAATACCTAACTTAATGCAGATAGCAAGTATAGAGCAAAATATGCGGATGAAAACATTCCCGGATCCAGTAATTCAGCGATGGATTACTAATATAGCTCTAAAGGCTACTTTTTCTAGGTTACAAGCCAATGGCTTGCAAACTTATGGTTGTAAGTGTTTTTAAGTAATATAACTTTCTTTTTCGTATCAAAAAAAGTAGCAGGTGTGTTGTTTAATGTAGGAATAAATAAAAGTTTAAAACAATAATTTGAAATTGGTTATTTCAATATATAGCTGCATGTTTTTAATTAGGCATCTGAATGACAGGATTTACCATCATAGGCAAAATAAGTGGTGATACTAAGGGGAAAAAAGCAAGATTACGACTTTCTCTTTTCAGCAACCCGGTTACAAGTTAGAACCACATTTTTTCAAATATATGTGGAACAGTGTACCAAGTACATGAGGCTCCAGCCACTGTGGGGTCTAGGGAGGATCACAGCATACAGTCTTAACCCCCAATTCATGGACTTATGGAGAGGCTATTTACCTAGTTGAACCCTGATATTGATAAAGGAGAATTCAGTTTTCCCAGTAATTAAAATGATTATGATCTTGGAACATTTCTATTCTCTTTTCAAAATCAAAAGTAGGTTATAATTTAAGTCACAATGTTATATCCTATAAATTATTGTAGAAACAAACTGGTTTTAACCATGATATCAATTCGTGCCATCAAAAAGGTAAACTCCTGTGTAAAAAAGTAGTTGTCAAAAGTTAAGTTGCAGGCTGGACCAGGCACGGTCTTTTAGGTCCCAGGGTTCTGAACCCGAAGTATTTAACAGTACCAACAAAAGTTATGACAACAAACCTTTTCTAATGCAAGAGCAAGCTTCGAAAGGTTCGGATATATGCTTGACGCAGAAAGGAGAATCTGCTCAATTCCCAATAAAAGCAAAAATAAAAATCAAATAGCATAAACAATGTAATTGACTATTCTATGACAAGAAAATAAGTAGAAAAAAAAACAACTGACATATTACAGATTTGAAATGTGAAATACTATAAAAAGAAACCCATGAATGACTAACATAAAAACCCCATGTTCAAAACATGGAAGTATTAATTGACTTTTCACCACCTTTTTTGAGGGTTGCTATTGGTGTATTACTTGCAAATTTCTAGACAAGACATCAAAACAATCTCATTGTCAACAGCAAACTAGAACTCAAAAAGTACAAGAAACCACACCAAAAAATGGCATATAACCTCACAAAGCCTCTGAAGGGTGAATGGAGGACCTTCCACAAAGCTGAGGAGAGCTGCAAAACAGCAGAGAGTAACCTGAAGAACTGGTTCACTAATCAAAACAAGAATAAACATAAAAACAGACACACATGAAATAGAGTTACTGTAGCAAGGACCTACAACTTTGACCCCATGCCCATGACAGACAAATGCAGGAGTCCAAAAATACACATATTCATGGTCAGCTTCTACATTTATTTTTTCCTGAGCTAATATGTTTGGCATAAGTTCAGATCTATTTTACAATTTCACATTCTTCACATAAAAGTTTGGAGGCACAAACCAAGATATATTAGTGTTACATTAACTAACATTCTGAAAATGAATACCCAAACCCCTATTTTTTAAGCTTCTTGAATCAGATCTACAAACCCAAGACACCCTTGAGATTAAGAGAAAGAAAAAGGAGGGAAAAAGAAAAGAAAAGAAAAGGGAGGGGGGAGGGGGCAGAAGGTGATGCACAGAAAAGACTTTCCAAACACCACCTACCGTTTGAACAACATATTGTGCCAGACCATGTACAATATCTTATAACCACATTAGAACAGCATCACTCACAGATGAAGTTTCATTTGCATTTCAAATTCAACAAATGAAGTAACTCAATAGCATTACTGACAACGTTAAAAGATATAAATAATTTTAAAATACCTTCATCCAGCCTTTTTACCAACTCAGCATGCGTTTCTCCTAATAAAGAGCTCTGTTGATCATTGGCCATCTTTGCTTCTGGATACTCAAATAGGACCTTCGGACAACCAGTGAAACAGAGAGTCAAAACAATCCATTCTAAACACCGACTTAAACGACCGCTTCAAATATAAAAGAATATCCATGTTATGCAGTTAGCTGGAGACTATCAGGCTGGCGTACCTCCCCATACCTGCTTCAGCTGAAATGATAACAAGCTCTTCAATGTATCCCAATCATTCCTATAGTGCAACAAGCAACATAAGCAGTTATAAAATCAAATATTTTTAATTTAATCTATGAAAGGTTAAAAAGAAAATACTAACTTTGAATTTAAAGTTGCCTAAACCCACACAAATGATAAGTCAAATATTTTGCTTTCATGGTCCACGATAACAATAAAAAAAACTGGAGCAGCCCAAATATTACATGAAATGATGAGAGCTAAATGTTTGGCATTAATGGTCCTACGCAGTACTGAACAATGTCATTCTGGATTGGACAACCTGTACCCAAGGATCAGCTGATCCAGGGGCATAGAACAAAATTCCGTCGAAACTTGCGAAATTTCCACCGAAATTTTCCATTTTGGGAACCTCAAAATGAAATACTAGGGGACAAAAAAAATCACAAATCGATCGAAACAGTCGAAATTTTGTTGAAACATTCAAAACCTGGTTCATGAGAAGAAAAAAATTCCCAAATTTCATGGGAAACATGGGAAATATGGGAAATTTTATGGAAACCTGAGAAATTTCATGGAAACTTGGGAATTTTCGTGGAAACCTAAGACTTTTTCCTGCAAGTTTTGTAGCTTTCCCAAATTTTCAATTTTTTTGTTTCTTTCATGTTTCCCCAAATACCCCCTCCATCAGGACTTCCCTATCCAAATTGCGTATCCCCTTAGACTGGTTATCTTAGGCATGTTGATGACCAGACTTATAAAGTTACAATTGTCGATTACCTTGATAACCATAGGCATAAAATTTCATGGTATGTCTATGTTCGTTGGTTGGAGGAGAGGATGTTACATGGATAGTACTACTCAACTCACAGGAAGGATCCACTCTTGGAACTCCTCTAGGCACTAAGTTGTACTTTCCTTTTATTGTTAGTTACTTTGTATTTGATGTTTTGAAGTTAAAAATTATATATTGAATGTTATGTACTAAAGTAGTTAAGTTTATAGTGTACTTCTCGGACAATTCTACATTGATGTTATGTACATTGAATGACATATCTACATTGACTCTTTTAGCAAAATACAGCCAATGTGTTATTTATACTCTAATTAGTTTAAATGTAGAGTCCAAACCTAAAATACTCCCTAAAACCTGTCGAAACTTGCACGAAAAAATCCTAAGTTTCCTCGAAATTTCCTAGTTTCCCACCTAGGTTTCCCATTTTCACTTGGTCGAAACTTGAGTTTCCCTCGAATTTTTTTCTATGTCCAGGGGTAAAAGTAAATGATAAAATATTAAGGATCTAGAATCCTGCACTATATCTTAAGCTTGAATCATCCACATCAATATCGATCTAGAATCAATACTCAATATTCGAGTCATGCTAATTGCTATTTGAAAGAACAAACAAACATGTGGTTCACACAACATGTTGTATCAGAGGATAGAACAATGTTGACACTAACCCAAGAGGGATGGGGTGTATTGTGTATGAATAGCAAGCATGACCACTGAATTCACTCATTTACCCCTCCCTGGCAATTCTGACTATTGGATGTTTAGGGACTTTAATGGATTGACCAACCAAATATTCATTCATTTACCCCTGTATGTCTTGTAGTCTTGTGCACCTTTCTTCTCTTCTTCTTCTTTTTTAATTCCTGAGAATGAAGTTAATGGCTTGCTTTACCACATGATTTGGACGATGAAACCGCCTCTCCACAAAATGTAGATATAAGGCTGTGTAAATGCCCCCGTCTAACCTGCAGTAGTGAGAGCCTCATATGCCGGATATACCCTTTTTTTGCTTTGCCACACAGTAGACACTGATTAGGCTTAAACTTGACACATGCACAGGAATTCTAAGGACCCATCTGTCCACAAAATTTCAACGTCATTTGAGATACCAAATGGCAGACCATGTGCCTGACCCTGATTCTGAAGCAGTGAAGCAGATCAGGTATGGAATCAATCAGACTGGGAATTAACCAATCCAATCTGATTCTCACTCCAATTTCTGTTGTTTCTTTTCAATCTTAATTCATGCCACTGAACCAACTCTACATGAAGGCCACATTCTACAATCTGCAGAAAAAAGGGAAGGCGGAAAAGAAAGTAAAAAAGCAACAGTAGTTCCTGAAAGAAAATGAAAGGGGAAGAATGGGAAGAATGCAGAGGCGGGGTTGTTGCATCCAGGAGAGGGAAGAATAGAGGTGAGAGGTGTTGCAGCCAGAGAAGGGGGGTTGGCACAATAGCAGTGAAATGGTTGGAACAGTGGAAGCCCAAGCCTAGAGGGACCCACCCAACCTAACTTTTTGGTCCAAAGGGATTGATAGATATTTAATCTTTGCATGGGATAGGAGACAGGTAATATTTTACTGTATTGGGTAGATTAAACAGGAGCTAGCTACGAGGCAAAGGCAAAGCTACTAAGGGGCCGAGGGGACCATGGCCACCCTCAATTTTTTTTGAAGTTTCCGTATTCCCTTTATTTTCTCTTTCTGTGTGTGAAATATAGTATTTGCATCCCCCCCCCCCCCCCCAAAAAAAAAAAAAAAAAATCCCTAAACTTTCTCCAAATATTTCGATTGCTTTAATAACAATTTCAATCTTAAGTTTTATTAGTTGGACATTTAGAAGTTTTAGCCATTGATTTTTTATCAGATCTAATCATAACCATTGAATCTTTTTTCTACTTAATTTATGGAAATTGACTGTTTTCCCCATATTTAGTTCATAGGCTTCAACCTACCTTTTCTCCAACAATTTCTCACCTACCTTCTTTCTTTCATGATTTTTTAAAGTTTTAAATGGTAACAAATCTAATCATACAATTTTAGCCCTTGGGCTTTATTTCAATATATTTTTAATAATTTAACTATAATTTTGTTATCTATATTTTAACCCTCCCATTAATTTATCTATATTTTATCATGTCCAAATATGATAAAATAATTCAGAGGTGGGACCCACATGGGCCCACACAATGTGTGGTGAAAAGGCATTACTGCTCACACAACGAGGAGGCGATCCGAACTCATTATCCCCCCCCCCCAATGTCCAATCCTGACTACCCTTGTACGTAGGATCTAGTTTCCTGATACAAACATCAAGGAGGCACCCAGACATAGTTTTGCAACTACCTCCTAAGTTCTTTCAGCTCTCAATATCCCTTCCCCAAAGTTGAACCGACACCAATCCCAAACAGGGTTTCCAAACCAGGATTGCAATAGAGAAGGTGGTGCACGAATGAAGTGATAAGCCAAGGGTGTGGAAGACCATCAAGAATTAGATGATGGCTCTTCTGTTGGTGTCAGCAACAACACAAACTGAGGCCCTATTAGGTGATGTGAACAGCGTTGACACACCCCACACCCCCAGCCGAACCCTAAAGTGCATCCCTCCCACTCAAGCCAAACCCTCTAGGAGTATTCGGTCACCTTAGCCCTAATTTAGTGGCTGGTTTCTATTTTCATAATTTTCTCAATTATTTTCTGAAGAGTTTCAGTCATTCAGGAAATCCAGTTTGAGTTAATTAAAAGTCCTTGAGTCTTTAGTCCAGCACATGTCAATCAGAGTTCTAATTAAATAGAATTTAGCATGTGCTAATTAGAGTTTTAAGTTACTTAGAATTTTGTTTTAGCGTGTGTCAATTAGGGTCCATTAGATATTTCAATGTTTACTTCAACGGTTGTGAATAATGTGGTGGGGTCCTAATCTACAAAAGAATCCCGCTCAGAGTTGAGGTCTTTTAGTAGAGTATAGGTAAAACCAACTCTTCTTTGTAAGGTAAGTCTGATTACGTGAATAAGAAATTGAGTTTGCACGACCGTGGTTCGTGTTTGAGCAGGTCATGGTGGATTTTGAGAAAAAACTTTCTTCTTCAACGATCAGCACCCTGTGTAGCAATCTTCTTCAACAACTCCAGCAGCTATTGACATTCAAAAGTAGCCTTTAATAGGTGCAGCAGCCCCACCCCCCGCCCGCAGCTCCCAAACCCCTCACAAGCCTTCCCCTTCCCTCCCCATCCCTGTGCACCCTAGTTTCCTCCTTCCCCTTGCTGCCGTGACCTGGCAACAACCTTCCCCAACCCCCTTTGAAATGCCAGCCCGTCCCTCACCCCTACAACCACCCTCAACCCCTCCCCTGTTCTGTGCAACCCGAACAGGCCCTCTCCTTGCTACTGCAACACAGCAGCAGCCTCCCCAGCCCCTGCAACTCCCCTATCCCCATCCCCTCCCCCTGCGACCCACCCCAGCCTTTCCCTTACCAACCCCAAGCCTTGTGGCAACCCTCACACCCTCCCCTCTATTGGTGTCTCTTCTTCCTCTGACTTGTGGCAGAATCTGACAACATTAAAAGAAGAGAAGAGAGAACACAGAAAGAAAAGAGAAAAAAGAAAAAGTAAGAAAGACGAGAGTTCAAGATTTGCCCAAGATCTTTTCATTAGTTCCTAACTTGTCTCTAGAGTTCTACAAACATCCCAAAACCTTCCCATAATATTTTACCATTATTTACTGGAAGATTCTGGACAAATCCTTAATTCTAGGGAAATTATTCTAGAAACCCTAACCCTAGAATCAGGTTCACATCATTAGGTGAAACAAATACACCAGCACCTCCACCCAATCGTAATGGCTCAGCATATGACTGCAAACTGGTTCATCTTTCTGTAGATCTGCCACCATCCCGATTCCATGGACTGGTTGATCAAGACTCCTAATTGTTAGTTGGGTTTCATTTTTGTTGGACTTCCATGGGTGGGGAAGGGCAAGCTGCAAGGCTTTGCAGGGGGTCAAGGTAAGGAGAGTTCTGTGGAGCAGGGATTAAAGAAGTTGAATGGCAGGACTTTGTTTTTTTTTTTTTTTTTTTTTTTTTTGGGGGGGGGGGGGGGTGGTTTGGAGGGAGGGGAAGACAGAGAGCGCACTTCACTGGTTTAAGACAATCTGAAATGTGCTACTATTTCAGAACAGTTAACTGTAACCACTAAGAGCAGCTAAGAATAAAATAAGAAAACCGGAGGAAGAGATCAAGAAGGGAAAGATAACTGGTCATCTGGCCCATTTACAAAACCAAAACAAATGTATCGCATTATTTTCCTCTCTTTTTTCTCTCTTTTTTTTTTTTTTTTTGGGGGGGGGGGGGGGGGGGGGTTTAATTTATTAAAAATTTAAAAAACAAAAAGAGAAGTCTATTTAATTCTAAAACCATTAGACAGCCATACCGGCTTAAATAAGGACTCACAAATACTTAACTAATAAGAATTTCTGAAGCCCAGATCCTCTAGATAACTTGGACCCCACCCAACTGAAAATGACCAATAAACAAAAAGCCAACTAAGCTAGCTAATGGTCCCCAATACCGATTAGAACATTTATTTTCAGGCACCAGGTTGTTTCTGTCTTTCTGAGGCCTTAAAGTTTGGTCAATTAAAATAAAACCCACAGAATTAAAAGCTGCAATAGATATACCAAAGGACCACTTTTAGACTGGGGAAAATTAATAGCATTGCATGATATAGACTACGCACTATATGTAATAAAGTGCCTGTGAGCGCACACCACCCTGACACACAGAAAAGGTAAAGACATTCTACTCTGGCCAAGAAACAATAGATCCCCCTAGCATAAGGAAAGATAACATACCAAAACTTTCCAGTGTTTGCAATAAGTTCCAGTACTTTTCTAACTTCTTCATCGGATATCTCTTGCTTTTTTCCTTCATCCCTATAATTACAAAGACAACTAAACATTATTAGCACATTAAAATATATTAGTAAAATGCAGTGGGGGGTTGGGAGGGAACATCTTATATAGTCAAGCAATTAAGTGTAGAATAATGACTGATCTTTCACATTCAACAACTTAACTCTGATGGGTACTTTTATCAGGTTGGTCCAACTGGGATTTTGCGGGAATCCAGAGAGTATAATAGCACTTTCGCTAACAGCAGATACCACAATCAGAGCAAAGATCATGACTTTGGCTTTCCAATCACCTTCAGAGTTGTGAAATCATGCTAGACTCAGCTATTTCCACACCATGCTGCCTCAGGTTCTAGTGAAACCCCAGAAGTTGTTTTAACTCATTATAGAGGCTTAGCCCGAAATTCCTCTTTGAACATCTCATATATGTGGATCTGGACCCATATCAAGGAAGTCCTAAGTAATAGTTTTGATTGGGTTTTGTTGAGAATTGCGTAGAATCCAAGGCTGCTGCCTTGGTGCGCAAGCCTTGGCAGCAGCTGCCTTTCACTTCACTTTCTATTTGGTGCTAGTTTCTATTTTGGACAGATTTTAGGAGTTAGAAAATTAGTAAGTTTAGTCTTTAAGCTTTATTTTTTATTTCCTTTTCTAGAAGGCAGTTGCTTGTCCCTCAAGTTGCATTAGATCTCTTGAAAACCATAAATATAAGCTTCCAACGATTCTAGGCTCTTTAGCTAAAACCATAGGTCTTCTCTGCTGGTTCTTCACTTCTCTTCTCTTTCTTCTTCTTCTCTTTTTTTCTTCTCAAAGTTCAGCTACTGTTTTGATTGTTTAAAGCTTGTTTTCTAACAGTTTTCAAATAATCACTAGGCAAATTCCACTCTGATACTCAAACATTTATAATTGTGATGCACTCAGCCATGTTAAGCTGGTGTGTCTTGTTGTTCTTGGAGAGTTTGACTCCTCACTGCAATAATATCTAAGTTAATTGCTTCAAAAAGAGAGAATGGGGAAAAGGGGGGATGCAAAGAAATATGACAGAGAGTTAAGGGCAACAACTATGGCACATAACCAAAACATGAATATACTTTCAGGTATCATCTCCTAAATTCATTAGTTCAATTGAGTGAACTAACAGCATCCATAAGTATTTGTCATTTTTCTCTTAAATACACTGAGTATATGAAACAGAAAAACCCTACTGATCCTGTGCATCCCAAAGGCAGCCATAGAATTTGTCATCCACAAGATCAGCATGTATAGCCTTGATGGCAAGATAGTCAATGAGGAGAAGTAAGTCCATCAGTTCACGCTCAAAACCACCATTTTCTCAATTTTGCAATCCAGTCAACAACAAGAATACGAAGATTTCCATGGGATTAGGACCAATAAAACTTCCAACATACGCATGCTAGAAGAGACCCTTTCATTGGAAACACCAACAAGAGAAAGGGATGCAAAAGCATAAAAGATAATATGTTCTTAGGGACTAGGGTGTTAATTTGGCAAGCACTAGAGAAGAAACGTTGCAAGTATATTTGCACATAATTAACAATATTATGATGCTTCAGTGACAAGTGTAAGAACAATAGGAGGACAAGGCAGTGAATTCCCAACTACAGCTAGGCTACATCAAGGATCAGTTTTAAGACCATTTATTAGCACTTACAATGGATGATTTAACCAAAGACATTCAAGATGAGGTTCCTTGGTGTATGTTTTTTGCTAAAGACATTGTTTTGGTAGATGAGACCAAGTAGGGATTAATACCAAGTTAGAATCATGGAGAGCAACTTTGGAATCAAAAGGCTAAAAACTAAGTAAAACAAAGACAAAATATATAGTGTGTAACTTTGGTCGTGATCAGACGAATGATGAGATGGTGAGGCTTGATGAGAAGTTGATATCACAAACTGATTATTTTAGGTACCTTGGCTCAATCATAAATAGAAAAAAAAATGATTTAGAGGATGATGTTTCCCAAAAGAATTAAAATAGGGTGGATGAAGTGGCGAGGTGCATCTGGGTGCTTGTGTCAACATACTCCTTTAAAGTCAAAGGAAAATTCTATAGGACTGTCATAAATCTAATTATTATGTATGGTGTAGAGTGTTGTGCTATTAAGAAGCGTCATATAGATAAACACGGCGCAGCAGAAATGATGATGCTAAGATGGATGAGTGGCAAATCAGGAAGGATAAGGTAAGAAAATAAGAAGTGATCATATTGGAATTGGACTATGAGTAGCTCCGCTAAATGATGAGTTACAAGAAAGTCGATTGAGGTGGCCCGGCCACCTTCCACAGAGGCCTTTAAATGCCATTGTGCCGAGAAGTGATTTAATCCAACTCAAAGGAATTAGAAGAACTAGGGGCAAACCTTGAAGTGGTGAGAACGGACATGCCTAGCTTAGGCCTCAAATCTAGGACGGCCTCAAATAAAGCAAAGCAGAAGGCAAGCCAACCCTAGTTAGGCCTCATATGTAGAGCCAATCTAGTATCTTGGTTCAAGTCAAGGGTAGTTTAGGTATAATGTTATATTTGCTTCTTTCTCATTCCCCTATTGTGTCTCTTTAAGCCAATACATATTGAATGAAGAAAGAGCACCAATACTAAGTGGAAAACTCCTGAGGGATACACAAACACATCGATTCTCATTGTTATCCTTCTTCTTTTCTCCTTACATGATATCAGAGCAAGATCTATAGGGATGGCCACAACCTTCCTAGTATCTTGCCTCCTTCCTTTCAAGGATTCAATCATCATTTGTCAATTTACTAAGTTTGAGTTTTGGAAGTACCATCAGTTTTTGTCTGAAAGGGGTGCAGCAACCTATGGTGTATTTAGGACTCTTACGGGACATCCATTTTGCCAAGGGCTTGGATCAACTTTTGCAGTAGGTATTTAAGATTGGCTATTTATCAGGGTACTGGAGGTCATTTAAACGGCAACACAGTCGGGAAGTGGTTTCCATTGAGTTAGAAGTAGGAAATAATGCTTGCTTCAGGGTCTTGAGATTGAGAATAATCAACTTTTTCAGGGTTTTGACATCAACATTTAAGGTTTTTGGCTATTTGTCTGATTCTTTGGTGTGTATTGCAACTTCTTACCGTTTTGTGTTTGGTGAAATGCCTGAAGCACCTGAAGTTATGTCTTCATCATCCAACCATGCTACTGAGAAGAAGGATTCGGCAACTTTTATTATTGGAAGAAGATTGTTAGGTTGGTATTGATTGGTTGTGACCAACAGGCCCACTTGACCAGGACAAAGCCTATTTCAGGGCAGTTGCTGAACTCCATGGAAAATCAAATTGTTGATTTGGTCAATCTATTGATACACTTAAAAAAGCGTGGGTCATCTAGTTCTATTATATCTGTACAAACCATTTGTCTATAAGTTACCTCAGGATTTTAAGTGGACTGAACTTGACTCAGTACTTTGCTTATTTAAGAGGATGTAGTAACGTAATCTCAACAGGATTGAGGACCAAGTATAAGATCCCAACCGACAACCGACTTGAAATTGGACTGCGTTTTTTCTGGACATATGTTTTCTAGGTTTCAGATTGGTGGAACTGGATTTAAGTGTAGTGAGGGCTAGAGAAGGAGTGTATGATCTAAGACTGGGACAAATCTGGTGGGTGAATTTCAATTCCTAAAATTTGAGGCAATTGAGAGATCTATGACTTGCTGGCCAATGGGGTTTTACTGGGAGCTAGCTGGGCCTTGGATCAATATAGGGGCTGTGATGAAGATGCTGTCCCCCCAAAACCGAATGAATTATAATGGTTAGAATGAAAGGAATAAGGAGTTGCAAGTTTTAGGGTTTTAGTGGTGAATGTTAGGGGATGAGAAAGCATAGGGGTCAAGTGTACCACCGAGGGGTTCTAAAATTTGTGAGGGAAACTGATGAATATGGATCTAGAATTTGGATTTCAAATTCCCATATTTTGGAATTTTCAAACTTCAACAAAGGTGAATTTCTCGGGTTTGATGGAGGCTGATGGGGGATGGGACTTGCGGATCATGTTTGCACATGAGAACAACTAGTACATTTTATACACAGTCTTACTTTGGGGAGTGCTAGAGTGGGTTATGTTTGTAACAAGGGCATGATCAAATATCTATGCTCCAGCTTGAAGGAAGGTGTCAATAGAGACCGCTAGTGTCCTGGTTCTAGTCAAGGGTAGTTTAAGTACTATGTTTTATTTGCTTCTTTCTTATATCCCTATTGTATCCTTCAGTCAATAAACTTCGAACTAGGAATGCTAACAATAAGAGGAAAACACAAATACATTGATTATCACTGCTCTTACAACATTACACAATATAGCAAAAATAATAACCACCAAATGAGAAATAGCACATACCCATGATTTAAGAAATTTTTATCAGGATCTTCAGATTGATGATCTACAGCATCAGAAGAAAATGATGAAGGCTGAGAATTTTCTAATGAAGTTGTTTCCATCTACCCACCTGCACAAGCATTACAGGTTCACAAGATATGATTATCATATCTTTCATATTTCAAAGAAAGTAATAACAAATACAGCATGATAAAAATAACTTCAGAACTCGATACCCAACATCACCATTTCAACTGGATGTGTAAGGCACCTCAAATTTATAACTATTCTATTTTCCTTGAGAATCATAGGGGGAATGTCAGGTAGCCAGTCAATCCTATGACCCTGGGTTCTGAAAATTTAATACTTCCAGGGTATTTCTGTAAGTGAAAAAGAAAACATAACCTACCGCAGCAATAAATGACCAAATTTTTAGCTAGAATGCCCATTTGGAAGCGACAAGCAACATATCAACTAAAAAAAAATCCAATTGCTCAGGGGATGTCTGATCCTCAGTGTATGGTTCAGGTAAAGGTACAGGACAACCACCAAATACATGACTTCAACAAAAGCTTCGGAACCTGACAGACTATCTTGAAAACAAGCAATGATGCTTCCAAATTTTCATTGGGGATAGCATGATGGTACACAAAGCAATGTTCTCAATAGTGTATTTTTTATTTTTTACTTTTTATTTTTTTGTTTGGGTGGGGAGAGGGGGTACATAAACAGTGTCAAAGACCCAAAACAAACAGCAAACTAGACGACATCAACATGAGGAATCTCTGCTTGCAGAACCTCCTCCAAGGCTAGATGAGGATTCAGGAAGAATATCAAAGAGCCCTTAAAACCAAAGACATCTTTGACATCCAAACCGCAGCACCATTAGCATCTCTAGAGGTGTGAGAGAAGGAAACCTGGGATAAGGAGCCCAATGTGGATCTAATCTCATCCACCAACCTAACAGGCCAACCCATAGGCACCTTATCAATGGAAAGGCAAGAAATAGCCTCTAGGGAATCCGACTCCACTTTCAAAGGACGAACACCCTTCATAGTCAAAAGCAGCAGACCCTCCTTTATAGCTAAGAGCTCTGCCTCCAAGCCTGCATAAAGGTCAGTGCACTTCAGAAAAAACCCGTATGGCCATAGAAACCCCTCCATTTTGAGCAAAATCATACTGCCCGTTAACCGCCGCGTCAAGATTTCAACTCCACAACCCCAAGGGGAGGAGATTTTCACATAGCTTTTCCTTCAAAAGCCAAGGCCCAAGGGTCTAGAAACCATGGCCTTAAAAGGACACCCAAGCATCTGAAACTAAGAAAGAGAACTCTTCAATCAACCTGCAGCCCTCTCCCGGCAGCTGGTGTTCCTCTTCGTGGCAATCCTTATTACACCAAGTACAAAGTGAGTACACCAAACAAGCAAAGATGGTCGGCCATTTTCCCCCAATGATGCTCCTACAGAAAGGCACAACAAGGCTGAACTTGAACCACTCATTAACATCCTGCATATCAAACAACTCAACACTATAGAAGGGAAGGAGTTTCAACCCAACACCCTTCGCAGAATGGCAGCCTCTTAAGACATTGAAAGTATCCTCTCTTCCGTTCCATAAGCCGAATCCTTCTCTTCCTGTCATCTGTGAGCAGCTAATGGCAAGCTAGCACAATAAGTGATAGATCCAATTTGGGATCTCAAGCTTCCAAATTGCTCCCCACAAATCCTCATCACCTCCCCGCAACGGAAAGGGAGCTTGCTCCGCTCTGGGCAAACATAGGCACCTTGGACTGAGAAAATCCCATTACTAGAATGCTCCCAAATCCAGACATCCCGCCTCGCCCTTGGCCTAGGGGACCACAAACAGCAATAAGATCACAACTCTCACAAGGGAGGCAACTGCTGAAACGTTCCCACCTCCAATTCCCTTCACTGACGACATACTCAACCATCTTCTCCCACCTCATACCAGGAAGGGTAGGGACCAAAGCGACAGAGGTTAGGTGTATTAGTTAAACTAGGACACCAAGCTTACAGTTGCAGAGGTTATCCTATTAAACTCATACAAACACTAGCTCAACCAGAAAGAAGAAAAAAAAACACTTATGTAGCACTGACACGCTAATGGTAACAACGATTATGAGCCTAGAAGCAAGGAACTTGACCAGAAAACTCATTAATCCAAATCCATATTAGCCCAAAAAACCATAATTCCAGGCAAAAATAATAAGCAAACCATCTCAAAAATAAATCACCGAATGAGAAATAGGCTATAAGGTTAGTGATGGAGCAATTCAATGTTATTAAGACATGACAAGTCAGAAAAAATGATAATAAGCACCGAAACAAACCAACAAGTCTTATTCACTCAAAGATAGCTTGAGATTTGGAACGGAAACGAATAAATACTAACAAGCAACAACTAACAGATTGAGATACAACTTACCAGGGAATCCAAGACGTACGAGCTTCTGAAAATCTGGAATTTCACCCAAAGAGCAAAGAAACCCTAGATCAATGACGCTGTGCTCCGCCTCACACTTCCACCGCTTCACCAAATGAACGTTAAATTCATAAACTGAGGAGGTTCGCAGCAAGTGAAGTGGAGCCGTCTAGATATCAGCGACGGGAACTTCTCTACTGTAAAATCTGATATTTTTACGCCAGACTTCAACTTATTTATCTTTGTACCGTGAACCACGGTTTTCTACGACTGATAAGCTTTATTAGTCTTGTGGTAAATATGTCAAAAACGCCTAATTATCAAAAAAGTTAAATATCTAGACAAGAATATCTTGAACAAAAATTTTTTACGCACGACGCATTTCTTCTTCTTTTTTTTGGTAAATAAAAAGAGGGGATGCAGTGGCGACCTAGCGCCCCCCGCTACGCAATGTTCGAACTTTTTATCGAGTGCGACCTATGCAAGCATTAACCCTGTGCACTACCAGCGCAAGCACTGGCCCCATCACAACGCATTTCTTCTCCTCCCTCTATTGTTTAGAGTGGGGAGATATAATCCATAGATAGCATCTTTAAATTTAAAATATGAAACAATATTAGAAATTAATAAATAAAAATTAACTGAAATTAATGGTGTTAGTAGTAGAGGGTTGATGAATTGAATAATTCGAGGGTGCATTTATATTATAGGATAACTCAAGGGGTGAAATGAAAACCATCAATTTTTATTATTTTATGGGTTATTAATTCTCTTAATGTTTTTTTTTCCTTTTTTCTATTTTAACCCAAATTATTATTTCTCAGATGCTGATCTATGTGGATGTTCATCTGGTCAATAGGTGGTTTGCCTTCAAGGATCAATAATGAGGCATCCCTCGTTTAGGTTACATTTGGATATTTGCCTAGTCAGGCATCTAGATGTACGTAGCACAATCTAATGTTCAATCCCATGAGACAAGTTTAGTTAATTGGTACTATTTGGTCAAATTTTTTACATTAAGAAATTTCATCTCTTATTTTTTTTTTATATCTATGAAGGGAATGAATCTTTGTGCAATCTAAGCTGGGATGCAAATTTAAATAAAAATGACTTCTCATTTTTTCTTTTTTCTTTATTTAGTCTAAAGGAAAAGCTATATCAAGCACTTCAAGCTAACGCTCTTCGAGGAAAAAAAGTTATTGGCCAACATAATAAACGTGGGCAGTTCCACCAAAGTGTGGGCTATGAAATAAAATAAAAAACCATTATTGTCCCTACTAACATCACAAAAAATCTAATAGATTCAAAGGAGTTCCTAAACTTAAGCACTTCATTCAGTAAATAGCAACATGCCAAATCCAAAAAATATCCCTGTCCATTGAGTGCCTCAACCACACCCCTACAATCTAAGTGTATCATCACTTTGGAGATTTGAAGCTCTTGTTGCCAATAGAACCTCATCCCTAATAGCCTCCAACTCCATGACTGTTGTCAAGCTACTTGATTAGTGACTTGTTGTGATAGCCAAGTGATACGAGGATATCGGGGGGTAGTTTGGGGGGGCGCATCATGATGCAACGTAATCGGGTCCCACTGAATGGGGCTCCACATTGCCGTTAGTCGGGAGGGATGCCGATCTTCTATAACCAAAGGCGTAACGTACGCCACAAATATAGCAATCATCCTTATTATAGAAGGTCAACTCGACAGCTGATTGAAGGGGGCTAACGACAAGGGAGCATGATCCGAGGAGAAACATCAGTCCTTGTCAAACCAACTTACCAAACACGTAAAAGGTAACACCCGCACTATAAATGCATAGATCTACCCCTCCGGTAAGCAACCAATACACTTTGAGCATAATCTTGTGTAGCTTTTGCACGATACCTCATTCGGTTCATCATCCGACTTTGCCATCGGAGGCGGTTGCCCGGCACACAAGCCGGCCCGCATCTAACCTTTCTTGCAGACTCATCGTCCCGGATACGAGAGGAGGCTCACCGGATCCGAAGCATAATTGATCCGCATCGCTTGGCGCCGTCTGTGGGAACGACAAAAACCTCAAGTCATGGTAAGACGCACAAATGGACGTTCCCGACAAGAAAGTGCGGGGGATGATCGAGTAATTCCCGAAGAAACGATTAATCCGCCGCCACGAAGAACAAGAGATGCTCCCGGACAATATGGTTCTGGGACGATCCAATTGAAGAAGGGACATCACGAGGACCTCGGGACCGGGCCATTATGGCAGATATGGACGAATCGCGTAAAGGTATGCTCGAAATGCAAGGGGTATTACGTGGTTTAGTACATCAAATTGGGGTCGAACAAGGACCAAGGCGTAACACTCGGCCGGGAAGGCTAATGAGAGCCTTCAGACGGTGCGAGGAGCCCGACATCCAAGGCGCATCCCGAGAACAAAAATAACTCGGGAGCAGAGGGAGGTACAATCTGATCGAAGCAAGCGCCAAACCACGCCTAATGGGACAAGGATCAGTGCTTTAGAACGTATTTCGTTGCCGCCTAAAACAGGGTCTTTGCCCCCGTGCATAGTCGGGAGCATGTTGATAAGATCGTGGAGAAGGAGCAGGAAGGAGAAAGCCAGCCCCAACCTTCAAGATCGAGAATCTCGACCTCTCGGCACCATCCCAAAGGAAGGAAACTACAAACCTTCACTCAAAAAGGAACGAGTCGAATCCGATGAGGAAGGTACAAGGCGTAACCGGCGCGGAGGCGAGTGGCCGAGGTCGAGCGAAAACTAGAAGATCGGGATCATGACGAGGATCTTGATGTAGTAGATCGGGAGCCATTCTCAGATGAAATCATGAACATGCCTCTACCAAGGAATTTTATCATGCCAACCTTCACCCCTTTTGAAGGAAAAACAAATCCAAAAGAGCACATCAGCTACTTTAAGTCAGTGATGACGGTGCTAGGTCGGGAGGATGAATTGCTCTCGCAGAACCTTTCCAAAGATCACCGAAGGGCCCGGCTATAAAATGGTTTAGCGCACGTCCGGCATCAATAAATAATTTCCGGAGCTGGCCCAAAAATTCATAGCTCGGTTCCGAAGCGATCGGGAGTAAAAAGACATCCGACGCCTCTCTTTGGCATACGACAAGGCCGAAATGAGTCCATCCGGGATTATCCGAAAAGATTTGATGAAGTTGCCATCGAGATCGAGGAGCTAGATGACCAAGTGGCATACAGCGCGCTTTGGAGTGGCATTACTCACCAAAGGCTTCTGGAGGTCTTGCTTACGGACAAGCCAAAAACGTACGGCATGCTGTTACGCAGTGCCAAAAGCAAGCCGTTGTCTATGAGGTGATAGATGCCCGGTTAAAGCAGACGGGAAAGGAGATCGGATCGGGACAAAAGATCAGATCGTGAGGAAAAACCATCCCCAAGTGACAAGCATCAAAGGCCAAAAAGTAACTGAAGCGTGAATGTAAACTATACTCCTTTAAACTCGAAGCCGTCGAGATTCTGATGAATATCCGGGATAAAAAGGAGTTGAAATGGCCCGGAAGATACGTGCACCTCCGTAAGACCGGATATGACCAAATATTGCCGATTCCATCAAGATTACGGGCACCATACGGATGCTTGTCGGAATCAAGTTCGAAATAGAAAAGTTGATTCAACAAGGAAAGTTGGGTCAATACGTGAGGCGATCGGGGAAGAGTCAAGCATATTCACCGCGCCAAAGAAAAGAGGTCGATCCCCAAGCCCAAAAGAGCTTGACAAAAAAGCGGACAAAGGCAAGGAGAAGGAAGATCGGGAGGAAACACCCGTGTACGCCATAATGGGGGGACCAACTGTGGAGTCGATCGAAAGGCGAAACAAAAGGCTCGGTTCGTGGGGGCTGTACATTTGCCTAAGAAAAGGCAAAATCCAAAGATGTCCCGAGCCAATAACCTTTACTGACGCTGACCTTGACGGTGTCATGTCACCGCATGATGACGCAATCATCATCAAAGTCAAGATAGCCAACCGGGAGGTTCACCGAGTTCGTGGACACGGGATCCTCTCGTCGACCTCATCTCGTATGATGCCTTCGTAAGATTAAAGTTGGCTGATGATTTGTTAACACCATCATCAACGCCACTATATGGTTTCGCGGGATCATCCACAAGCGCATGGAACTATCCATCCGGATCTTAAAGTGGGAGTGTCACCCCGAGATACTTCGGTTCGGGTAAACTTCATGGTGGTCCGGGAACTGCCGGCATACAACGCCATTCCGGGACGACCAACGTTGAACGACTTGAAGCAAAGAGTGTCTCCCGCATATGAAGTTAAAGTTCCCGATCAATCCGGAGTCGGGGAATGTTGCTCGATCAATCGGCTTCCCGACAATGTTATACAAACTATCTAAAGGAAAAGCGTAAGCCGAAAGTTCGGGAACGGCCATGAACGCGAGGTTCGGGATGACCGCGATGAAGAAAGCATGCAGCGGGCGGAACCTCGTCGAAAGCTGGAAAGGATCCAACTTAGTCAATCCTTTCCCGATCGAGGAACGCTCATTGGTTCGAGAGCAGCCGACGATTTCAAGAAGGGACTTACCCAGTTCTTGTGTGATAATGCAGATATCTTCGCATGGTCAGCAAATGATATGCCCGGATAGACAGACGGGTAGCAGAGCACAAACTCGGATACGTAAAGATGCTACCCCGGTCATCCAAAGACGAAGAAATTTCGCAATTGAAAAGCATGAGGCAATCAGGTAGAAGTAGAAAAATTGGAGAAGTCGGGTTTCATAGAACCAATCGAATGCCCAACCCGGCTTGCCAATGTAGTTATGGTGAAAAAGCAAATGGGAAATGGAGAATGTGTACCGATTATACCGACTTGAATAAGGCCTCGCCCCAAGGATTGCTATCCTCTCCCGAGGATTGATCTTTTGATCGATGCTACCGCAGTCATGAGGTCCTTAGCTTCATGGACGCATACTGGATATAACCAGATCTTAATGAGTCGGGAAGACGAGAAACACACTTCCTTCATGATGACCGGGAGAGCTATTACTACCGAGTAATGCCATTCGGTTTAAAAATGCAGGGGCAACTTATCGAGGGTCACAATAGGATCTTTCAAAAACAGATCGGGCGGAACATGGAGGTATATGTGGACGACATGCTTGTAAAAAGTTTGGTTCGGCAGACATTTGGCCGACTTGGAGGAGACATTCGATGTGCTTAGGACATACCGAATGCGCCCAACCCCGAAAAATGCGCCTTTGGGGTATCCTCGGAAAGTTTCTTGGGTTCATGGTTTCCAAAGAGGGATCGAGGCTAATCCTAAAAGATTCAAGCATTGGCCAACATGACACCACCAGCACTATAAAAGAAATCCAAGTTTAACGGAGGGTGGCCGCGAATCGGTTCATATCCCGAGCCGGGGAAAAGTGTAATACATTCTTCAAAGCCTTGAAGACCACGCAGCTCGGGAACAATTGCTTGAACGGAGTGTCAACAGCCTTCGATCATCTTGTAACATACCTCGACAACACCGGTTGGCCCGACCCTCCTGGAGAAGCTCTTACGGTTTATCCGCAACTCGCCAACAGCGGTCGCGCTTGTTCGGGTGATACAGCTGAACCCAATCTATTATGTGAGCCATGTGCTTATAGATGCTGAAAACGGTACCCTGACATTGATAAGCAAGCGTTGGCACTTCTCGTGGCATCACGAAAACTAAGACCCTACTTCCAGCCGCACCCGATCATAGTCCCGACTAACTTCCGAAAGAAAATACTTCAAAGGCCGATGAGCAGAGGATGGTCGGTGGTCCGTGGAACTTAGCGAGTACCAGATTGAATTCAGCCGAGGACGGCTATAAAAGCCTGTGTGTGGCCGACTTTATAGTCGAAAGCACTATACCACAGAGAAATGACCAAGTGCCAACAAGAAAACCGAGTTGTGGATTCTACATGTTGATGGTTCGAGTAATATTTCAGATCGGAGCAGGATTGACTCTCTCGTAGTCCCGAGAACTTCACCATCAGCTACGCCATAAGATTCAAATTCCCACCTCAAACAATGAGGCAGAGTAGAGGCACATAGCAGCTTGAGTGGCCCGAGCCGGGTTCGGAGCCGGAAGTGAGAAGTGATTCTCAATTGGTTGTCAACCAAACGGGGGAGTATGAAGCTAAGGATGAAAGAATGGCTAAATACTTGGTCAAAGTTGGACAGCTTCAAACCTTCTTTGAGCAGTAACATACCGACGATACCAAGAAAGGAAAATGAGAATGCAGATGAACTCTCCCGATCACAATGGCAAGTTACAAAAACTTGGACTCAGCGGTTTACATTGAAGAGTTAAATAGCCCGAGTATCCAAGAACTGAAACCCTTGAGATCAGCGAAGAATCGACTCGACCACACCTCTAATTTCGTATATTCGGGATGACATCCTCCCGACCGATCCGAAAGAAGCAAAGAAAGTTCGAACCAAGCGCTCGGTTCACCATGGTCTGGGAGCACCTATATAGAAGGTCCTTCACGAACCTCTCTTAAAATGTGTAGGACCGTCCCGAGCGAGTTACGCCCTTGCCGAATCCACGAAGGCATATGTGGTGCACATATGGGTGGGAAGGCGTTAGCACAAAAAATATTAAGATCGGGAATATTCCGCCTACAATACAAAAAGACGCGATTGAATATGTTCGTAAGTGCGAACGGTGCGTAAACACGCTAATGTCCCAAAGTTACCAGCGGTCCCCATGGTATCCATCTCCAACCCGACCCCATTTGCGATGTGGGGAATGGACCTAGTCGGAAACTACCGAAAGCTCCCAAGAATCGGGAGTACGGTGGTTGCAATAGACTACTTCACAAAGTGGGTCGAGGCTGAGCCATTATCTTCCATCACGGAGAAACGAGGAAAAGTTTTTCAAGAGAAGATAATATACAGTTCGGGATACCCCTGATACTAGTAATGACAATGGCAAACAATTTGAAGGTGCGGTTCAAAGCCTTTGTACGAGGTACCATATAGAACATCGATTCGCTTCGGTTTCCTACCCCAGAGCAATGGGCAGGTTTGAGGTCACCAACAGACACTTCTGACGGGATAAAAAGAGGTTGGAGGATAATCGGGCAATGTGGGTCGAGGAACTCCCGAGTGTACTGTCATACGTAACTACGGTACGTAACCCCAACCGGCGAAACCCCTTTTTGTTTGGCTTATGGGACCGAGGCCCTAGCCCCGTGGAAGTATTGGGGATCATGCTATGATACATTTAATGAACAACAAAATGATGAAGGACTCAGGGAGAATTTAGATCTCTTACAAGAAACCCGACAAAAGCACAACAGAAAAATCTATTGTATCAAAAAAGAGTGGCACAAAGACTACAACTCTCGGGTTAACAACCAAGATATAGACGGGGATCTGGTTTTAAGACGAACAGGGCTTCAGACCCAAGAAATCAAGGAAAATTAGCTCCAACATGGGAAGGACCTTATCCGTGGAAAAAGAAACAAGGCCAGGATCATACCGACAAGAGAATCAAGACGGAAACCCGATTGACGCCATGGCATCCACAAATTTGAAGAAGTTTTACCAATAAAGACATCGGGTCAATGCCTCACCTCCGCGCTCCTTTTCGGATCAAACTCTTTCTAAAGAACGACTTCTCAAAGATACCATTCACTCGGGATGATTCCCGCCTGATTAATTACTCCTTTCTAAAGGAACTTGCATCTTTTCTCAAAGATACCATTCACTCGGGATGATTCCCGCGATTAATTACCCTTTCTAAAGGAACTTGCATCTTTTCTCAAAGATACCATTCACTCGGGATGATTCCCGTCTGATTAATTACTCCTTTATAAAGGAACTTGCATCTTTTCTCAAAGATACCATTCACTCGGGATGATTCCCGTCTGATTAATTACTCCTTTCTAAAGGAACTTGCATCTTTTCTCAAAGATACCATTCACTCGGGATGATTCCCGTCTGATTAATTACTCCTTTCTAAAGGAACTTGCATCTTTTCTTAAAGATACCATACACTCGGGATGATTCCCGTCTGATTAATTACTCCTTTATAAAGGAACTTGCATCTTTTCTTAAAGATACCATTTACTCGGGATGATTCCCGTTTGATTAATTACTTCTTTCTTAAATGGGAATTGCATTTTTTCTTAAAAATATCGTATACTCAGGTTCATGCAAAAACGAAGAAAAATTTGATTCAGTCATAAAAGGATTACAATATTCAGCATTAAGACTTAATCAATTTTAACCAAGGACTCCCTGAAGGTCCTCCGCAACACTGGTTCGGTAGCCTGAGGGACTCCAGCAGCCTACGTTGGCAGCGAACCTTGGATCTCCTCCTCGCCCGCTCGCTCCTCCGGCAACTCACTATCTCCTTCCCGAACCGTGTTGCTTCGCCTCATCTTCCTCCCTTACTTCGCTTGGGGGGGGTTTGGGGAAGAGGATCAATGTAGTCCACAAGATCGAAAGGGGAAATCCTCAACTCGGAAGGCCTTCGGACGAGGGCGTTTGAGTTCATCATAAACTGGGGGTCCAGAGTTTCTCCAGCCTCGGGGGCGAGGAAGGTCATGCTGCAGACCTCTTAAAGGCAACCCGCATACCTCTCTTAAAGGAGGGGGTAGCCACCGCCAGAGGAGACTCTTGAACTCCGGAGTCGAGAAGTATTCCTCCAAAGACACTTCGCCTTGAAGCCCCGCACCCGAGGACCCAGCCTCTTTCAACTGCTCTCACCGGGCATTCTCATTCTTCTCCACCAATAGAAGGGCTTCGATGATGCCTTCGCATCCCTGACATCTTCCCGACTTTCTCTTCCAAGTCACCGACCTTCCCTTTGTATTTGCTCTTGCTTTTGGAAAGGACATCCCTTTCCTTCTTCGCCGCCGCCTTCTCTTCGCGTCCTTCATTTTCTTCTCCGCATCTTCCTTGGCGCAAATAGCGGTGCGGGGCCCGAACGTTCGACTCCCCATGGAGCCGTTCGGCCGCCGCAATCGCTGGCTTGGTCCCGAGCTCGCGAAGAGACTCAGAAAAATGTGCACAAAGACCAAGAACATATCCGAAGAAAGAATTTACCCGGTAAGAAGATTCATAATAGTGATTCGGAAGAAAAAGAGGAAAGACAGTACCCGAATCCCTCATTAAAAAATTCCCCGCTCGGGAGGTTGCACAGATATGTTGCATCAGATCGTAGGGCATCATTCAGCCACTGCTCAAGATACTCCGAGTCGCTGAAAACGGAGTTGAAACCAAGGTCACCACCCGAGGAAGAAGGGGCAATCTCCCGAGCCGGTTCGTCAAACGAACCCTTTTTGAAGGACGAGGGACGCCGCCTCCCTTACGCTTCTCGCTCCCGAGGAAGGAGCCTTTTTCTTTGAACTCTTGTCCGGGGATGCCCCCGGGAGGAAGGGCTATCGCCTTGGCAGCGGCAGGAGTTTGAGCCGGACTTTTTTGAGTACTCCCGAAGGAGTCTTGCTTGTAGACACAAAGCCTGTCGCTTGGCCTCATCCATATTCCCGAGCGCCATGGCCGTAAGATCATCTTCGGAGATGTTTTGACTCACCGAAAGACGAAGAGTACGTATCGTCAAGCACAACATAGACAACACATAAATAACAAAAAGAGACTTACTCGGGGAGAAACCCCATAGCTGAAGAATCGACTCGCACTCCATGGAATACCCATGGACCTGCGAGTTCGCCATCGCAACCGAGTTTATTATATCTACATAGTCCTCCTCCTCGGGATGAAGGGCGACAGGATGTTCAGACGGCCAATCTTCCCCTTGGAGACTTCTTGGAATTGGGTACGGAAGGGCTCGGGAGAAGGCGGTTTAAAAAAGAGATAAAACTCCCGCCATTTCTTGGTAGTGGACGGGAGGGAATCCTTCGAATAAAGTTCCCTTGAGAAGGGGAAATTCTTTTGGATAAGAAAAACCAGCCGCGTTGGTCGTGAGGATGAAGGGAATAGTAATGGTGGAATAAGCCAAAAGTCGGGAAGACCCCGATCGACTTACAGAAACCGACGAACCCGATCATAATCCTCCAACTGTTCGGGCTCAAATTGGAAGGACTGAGCTTATAATGCTCAAGCACATCTATGAAAAGATCATGCAACGGAAGACGTAACCCCCCGATAAAAGCATCATAATATAAGGGATAAAATCCCTCGGGAGGACTATTTACTCTCCGTCGTCACGGGGATAATAACCCGATACCCCTCAGAATTCCAAAACTACCCAAGAACCTATCCAGCATCCCTGAAACAAGGAGCAAAGATAGAATTCAGGTCCCGAGGAGTTCTGGACAAAATTAATGTGCCAGGGAGTTAAGGGTTCGGCTTGAAGAATTTCTAAGGCCGCGGAGTCGAGTTTCTTAACGTCAGGTTTACGAGGGATGGCCCCCCGGAAACCGCTAGGACGTTGAAAGGGCGGTCGAGGGGGAGCTTTTGATCCGGATGGTCGGGAGGTAGATGGGACATCAGTCCAAGAAAGGCTTGGGAAGATACGGCAGGGGGATCTCGAGAAGTGGCCGTAGACTCGGGTCTTAGGGCACTCTGAGCGGAAGGAGTGGCAGAATCAGAAACGAGGACAGGGTTCGAATCGAAACTTTGATCAGACCCTCCCGAGATTCTACACTTGGAACGGTCTCAACCTCGGCCTCTTCCTCTCGCTTCTACCCCGGTCTCTATTTCCCTTCCACTTCATCGGGTGCGAGGGATGGAGCCGAGGCTTGCATCGCCGCCTCTCTTTGTCCTTACGGAACATCTCTTGAATCTCATCATAGAGTCGGGATCGTCGTCCCGGGTTGAGCAGCTATTAGATTTGGATTTCTCCTCATCGAAGATTGCTCATGGAGTTCTTTCAAGCGATCCCCGGCAGTTGTATTTTTCGTTTGATCGCTATCACCCTCGCCGGTATAACCCTCAGCCCGACGACGCCTATCACGGTAGATGGGGACGGGAACCTTGTTTTGATACCTAAACCCTCTCAAGCTTACTTTTGGCTTCTTCGGGGCCTTATATCTTCTCGGGCCATAAGGAAAAAGAAACTTACCGATTAAAAAGCAGGAAGGCTTGAGAAGGCTTCGGAGTCGACGGGAGCGTTGCTTAGTCGAGAGCGAAGAAAACAATGAGAAGAAAAGGAAGGTAAAGGCCCCTATTTATACTACCGGAAGAGGCGTTACACTTCCCGGATCGACGGTTACGACTCTTGACGATCAACGGTTGCAAAGCAAAACGGTTCGCCTCCCCCGGCTCTCATTATGAGGCCTACGCCTAGCCACCCGACGTGTCAATCCCAAGTTGGGCGAGTCTCGAGGACAGCCGTTACAAAAACGGCTGGTCACTTTAGTGCGCAGCATTCAATGCGCCCACTAAGGGATATCCCCGGAAGTGTCCCGAGGGAAGGGAAGACGAGGAGCCTCCCGAGACACGACTCATTCCAACCACTTAACTATCCCGAACATCGCAAGCAACGATCGGGATAGGGGGCTTATGATACGAAGGATATGCACCAGGCGGGTATAACCCGAGTTAATGGGTACCGTCATATTAAACGGGTTACACCCGTCCATATCATGATGCAACGTAATCGGGTCCCAGCTGAATGGGGCTCCACATTGCCGTTAGTCGGGAGGGATGCCGATCTTCTATAACCGAGGCGTAACGACGCCACAAATATAGCAATCATCCTTATTATAGAAGGTCAACTCGACACCGATTGAAGGGGGCTAACAACAAGGGAGCATGATCCGAGGAGAAACATCAGTCCTTGTCAAACCAACTTACCAAACACGTAAAAGGTAACACCCGCACTATAAATGCATAGATCTACCCCTCCGGTAAGCAACCAATACACTTTGAGCATAATCTTGTGTAGCTTTTGCACGATACCTCATTCGGTTCATCATCTGACTTTGCCATCGGAGGCGGTTGCCCGGCACACAAGCCGGCCCGCATCTAACCTTTCTTGCAGGACTCATCGTCCCGGATACGAGAGGAGCCCCCCCCCCCCCCCCCCCGAGACCCCCCCCCCCACCCCACAAAAACCCCAATTTTTTTTTTTTTTTTATTTTGGGGGGAAAAAAAAACATCCACCCACGAAAGGAGGGCCCCAAAATTCAAACAATCAACTTTGAGGGCTAAGGCTTTCCAACAATTTTTTGCAAAGGGACAAAATATTAGAGCATATACACTATGGATTCAATTTCCATACTACAAATCATACATAAAGGGGACAAGCAGCATTGCCTATTAAATGAATTTGAATTAGTAGCAATGACCTCACTAGCAACTCTCCATATGAAGTGCTTTATCTTGGGAACATTTGGAATGTTTCAAATCTCCTTCGAGCAGGATAGATAGGCATAAGAAGAAATTGCATTGCTATCTCAGGAGATTGTAAAAGGCATATGAATTATGTTGATCTCACAATGAATTTTCCTAAGTATGTTATGACCAATATCAAGAGTTTGAGGTTCTTTGGGATAATATAGGCAAGAGGACAAACTCATTGATCTCCATCTGGGAGAATAGAGTATCTAAGAGGTGTCTATTTGAAGACTTAGTATTCCAATCAACTAGTTTTCCTACAAAGATACACCCATTAAGTATTGGGGGACTTGCTATGCCTTTTGATGGAAGGGATGAAATTCAAGGATCATCATATATCAAAGTATTTAGTCCATTGCCAATCTTCCTACCCAAACTAGATAGTAATAAATCCCTCCCCAATAAAACACTCTTCCAACTCCACGAAGCATTTCTAGAGACGCCCGCCTTCAACAAGTCCTGATCTCGGAGGTATCTAGCAATCCTAGCTCATAGAAAATCGAGACTAGTAATAAGTCTACATGCATGTTGGCTAAGAGGGCTCTATTAAAGCAATTTAGGTCTCTAAATCCAATGACCCCCTCCATCTTCCTTTTACACAAGGTTCCTAGTCCACTCCCCTCCCACTATTGCTTTTCTACTAGAACTATCTGATTTTCTGGTGTAACTTATTGCACAATTCTTGGGGCATTGAAAAAGAGACATTGCATACATGGGGAGAGCACAAAGCTGTGGGATTAATAAAGACTTTCTTTCCCACATGGGTAATATAAATTCTCCCCCCCCCCCCAACCATATAATTTTAATTTAATCTATAAAAAATAAAAAAGAATTTTTGGGATTTTAACTTACCAAAAGCACAAAAGCGTAAGGAGACCTAAATAAAACAAGACATTGTATATATGGGGAGAGCACAAAGCTATGGGATTAATAAAGACTTTCTTCCCACATGGGTAAGATAATTCCCCCCCCCCCCATCAAATAATTTTAATTTAATCTATCAAAAATTAAAGAGAATTTTCGGGATTTTAACTTACCAAAAGCGGAAAGGAGACCTAAATAAATACCATGTGACCGCACCTCCACAATGTCTAGTAAAGAGGTTATCTTAGGTCTTGTAATTAGACAAGTATGTGAATTGAAGATCATTGTGGACTTGTCTGGGTTGATATTAAGCCCCAACACTTATTTATACTCCTGCAATAGAACATTAATCAGTGATGCATTTTGTGTTGTAGCAGGAATAATAATCATAGAATCATTAGCAAAGAATAAATGATTAATTTATGGGGCATGCCTAATCGCACTAAACCCTAACAAACAGGGGCGGACCCGGATGAAAATTGGGGGCCAATACGAAGCCGATAACCTTCCCGTTAAGCATAACTTTTTGCACTATTAGGGGCCCTTAAAAATTTATTGGGTCCCATCTCTAATTATTTTATTATATTAGATCCCACTATTTTGGGGGCCCACCTTTTGGAAAAAAAGGTAACTTTTGTAATGATTTTTTTTCCGCAAATATGAAAATATTACCTGCTTACCCTAAAGTTGATGCAGCCATATTTTCTTTGGTGGAGATGTAACCAATTTTTTTGTAAGGTGCAACCTGGCTTGTTCCTCCATTTGATATTTTATTCGTTCAAAATCAATAACAAAATTGCGGATAAAGACATAGTAAATCATAAATAAAAAAGGAATATACGATATTTGGGAGGTACCTTTGTGGAGTGTTTTTTTCTCCTTTTCTCCCACGCTTATAGGCGAGATATAGAGAGAAATGAGAGACCAAATAAGAAGGAGGGCGAGGGAGGGACATGGAGATTAGGTTGGAGTTACTTTCTAATTATGATGACATTTTGAATACTTAATAGATTTTTTTCCAAAATTTCCTTTCGGTTTATGACGAGATAAATAGGAGAAAGATAGAGAGATGTGGGGAGTATGGATTGAGGATTGTTTTTATTAGGAATGACATATGTGCCCATTATTTTACCTTTAAAAATTGTGCTCAATATTTGGGGGGGGGGCAAATAGTGACATTTCACATATAGGAAGAGAAAAAAAATGGAAAAAACAAGGAATTAAGGGAATTTAAATAAAAATTTTAAAAATCCTGGGGGGGCCATGGCCCCCCTCGGCCCCTTCATAGGTCCACCCCTGCTAACAAACAATCTTTGGATGCCAATATTAAGGATAACCTTTGACTAAATGTTTATTGATAAAGTATAAGATATAAGGCAAAGGGGTGACCTTAACTAAACCCTCTCTTGGGGGTAATCTTTTCGGAGAGATCCTCATTGATTTTAAGTTGATATTCAACAGTTCTAATACACTACATCACAAGCCCAATCCACTTATCTGCAAAACCAAACCTTCTTAGAGAAGCCTCGGTAAATGACCACTCTAGCTTGTCATGAGCTTTACAGATGATCAAGTTTTAAAGCCATATACCCCTTCTTGCACCTAGACTTTTTCATGAAATATAGGTACTCATGAGCTAAGTACACATTATTGTTATGGTTCTCCCGAAGACAAAAGCATTATGTGTCTGACTGATGACAGTCCTTAAGATGGGTTTAAGATGATTAGCCAAACATTTAGAAATAATCTTGTAGGGAACCATACGCAAACTAATAGGTCTAAGATGGGCCACTTCTAGAGGGTTGGATCTCTTTGGAATTAGGTGATGATTGTCTTATTAAGGCTTGTAAGCATATATCAAGTTTTAAAGCCATATACCCCTTCTTGGACCTAGATTTTTTCATGAAATGCAGGTACTCATGAGCTAAGTACACATTATTGTTATGGTTCTCCCAAAGACAAAAGCACTTTATGTGTGACTAGTGATGGTCCCTAAGATGGGTTTAAGATGATTAGTCAAACATTTATCAATAATTTTGTAAGGAACCGTACACAAACTAATAGGTCTAAGATGGGCCACTTCCAGAGGGTTGGATCTCTTCAGAATCAAGGTGATGATTGTCTTATTGAGGCTTCTAAGCATATATATAACCTCCATAAAAAAAATGTTGTATTCTTTTAACAAAGTCCGATCCCAATGTATCCCAATGCCTTATCATCCCCATTGATGTGTGCTCAAAGTGACACAACATAGACAACAATCATCCATCTCTCTAAGTATTACATGCATATTATTTTTTGGATTAATGAAAGTAAAGAAGAAAAAAAATCACTCCACGTGCCTTTTCCAAAATACAAGCATAACTATACTATCACTTATTAATGGCATAGTGATTTATCACTATCATGTCATGTTTGAAGACCCTTTTGTAGTCAAATAATATGAACCTATGGGAGTAAGAAAATACATAATAATAAAAAATGTTTGTCAACTTCTAAACAGACATATAAAGGTTTAAATACATCTAACATTATATACCTAAGTCACAAAATCAAATCAAATCAAATAAAGTTAAAACTTGATGCTAAAAGCTTCTACACATGCAGAGTTTGAGGGGAATTCTCCTTTCTAGCTTTATTTCAATAATTTGTGTTAAGAGATTGATCCAATGCCCTGACCTCATGCTACAATTATGCTACATTGACGATTACACTAGGATCACAATGAGTAAACTACAATTATGCTCCATCGACAAATACACCAAGATCACCGTGAGTCCCCCAATCAGCTCAAATGAGCTCCCTTTAGATAATATATAATGATGAAAGTCTTATTTTGTCATATGTGAAAGAGAAGTAAAACATTATAGCATTATCATTAAAACCTTATAGCATTATCATTACTCTTGCAACACTAAGTTCTATAATAATTCTTTCTTTGCTCTCCCCAATGCCCATTCATGGCACCTATATTCACTAGTGAGGTAATTCCTCCTTGATTGCATGTGAAAGAAATTGTATCATTGGTTAATTGTAGTAATGTCTATGCATCCATAGTCTTTTTTGGTAAACACACCCATAATTTTGCGTATAAATAATAAAAAATGCTTATCATCCAATCACTACCACTTTATGATTATTTTTTTGTCATTGTCAAGCTAGTCACAATGATTGGGGAATCCATAGGCCCTATGGATGGGAGGTGTTGGAAAGTGTAGAGGGTAGATGTTTGAACCCAAGACATCTTTGGGTTTGTTGCTTTTGTAGAGGAGACTGACACCACTATGCCAAAAGCACATCCGTTGCAACTATATGATTAATTGAACGAGTTCACTAAGGTTGATCAATTCTTTATAGGAAGCCTTCATTTGAATGAATGGAATTTAAAATAATAAAACCATTGGAACCAGTTTTGCATTATGTGAATCCTCAAAGACCAATTGTGTTATCTCATAGCTTTGTAGTGGGATATCTATCACGTGATATTGTGAATTGATGGTCTACATAGAGTTGCTAAACAATACTATGTCATAGGAATCAGTACAAATTGGAACCCCAAAGTCTATATACATTTTTGATAAAGATATAGAACATCAAACTAGCAAAAAAGAAAGGAAAATTATCGTTGTCAGCCCTTGTGTTACTCCTTAATATTAATGTCATATTTTTACAAATCATTTATCAACTAGACCCCTAACTAATAAATTATCTATTGAAAAAGATAAAAGTATCCCTCTATGGTAAGAATTTGTTACACCCTCTTATGAACTCCTTGAACCAAGAGGACAATACACATGTAAATAGTATCGAACCTAGCTAAAACCAATCAAAATAATAACAAAGATTGATTGATTAATATCTCACTAAGTTGAATTCATGTTCGTACGATTGTTTTTTATTTATTTAAAGGACACTTCACATTATTGGAGGCTTATTTTAGCCTTTTTAAAATGATTTGTTGATAAGGGGTCTATTAGATATTTTGATTTGTTTTGAACTAGCATTAATATTATGGGGTAGTACATGGGGTGGCATTAATGATTTCTAAAAATGAAATGAGTCTAAAATGGTAACTCTAACTATCCAATTTTGGCATCCTGAGTGAATTATGTCAAAAGAAATCGGTCAAGGAGCTCCACCCATTACACCCCTAGACAGGAAGCTTATTGTCCCTCGCAACTCCTATACTCCACTCATTGACAAGTGGGGCCATCATGGTCAGGAAAGGTGAACAAGCCAATTTAAAGGTTTATTGTGTCAAATGTTTAGTATTACCCCATACGGGCTAAGGTCCTTTTGAGAGAGATATCAAGATGCTAAGGGTACATATCTACCACATATCATGTTGCATCCAAGTCTAACTTCTCTAAGTGGACCAAGGTTGAACCTCAATTTCAATTCAACACCTATATGAGAACAAACAGTGAGAGCAAGCCGATAGTGTTGGTCGTGTACATCCAACAATCAAGTCAGTAGATGACTGCAACGCCGTTAGTGCAAAAACGCTCAAAATATGGAGTTACAGAGCTGGAGAAAAAGAAAACGAGCATATACAAGACGCAGTAGGTGAATTTCAATGGTACTCTATAACCTTTGGTAGGGTTAGGTATGTAGTTTACATAGAGTAGATGCTTGTGCATTGGATCTCCCACATTGGTTCTGATTCTCTCTCTACTTGACATGTAGGAGTCCAATTGGCATAGGTCTTTGCTTGATATTCGGTTTTCCTAACTACTTTGTAAATTCCTTAGTGGATGCGTCATCCTTGCTGATCTGATATTGAATATCCCATTAAAGTGGGATACAACATTATATTCCAAGTCCTTTCCTATCACTACTCTAGGCATTCCCCAGCATTGATCTTCTCAAGCTTATTAGTTCATGCAACTGAAGTAACCCCAACCTTTCATCCTATACCATTAATAAGCCATCTAGAGGACACAGGGCTAAGGCCCCCTAATCGGCTCAGACTTCTCAGTCAAAGATCATAGACCCGATTAAACCAACAGTTTGGGATCAATTCAAAAGTGTGCAATATATTGGATTCTCCATTTTTATTTTTTAATTATTCAATCCTAATGGGGGGGAAAAGTTCATGGAAAAATGAGTTTCACGACACCATGTGAGGATTCCTACATATGTCTCCTCACAAAACTCCAAGATCCACATCCATCCTTCTTGTATTAACTCTACCTGATAATTTGCAACCCATAATGGTCATCTTACAAAAGTGTACCTTAATATACTAGGATACCACCCCCCCCCCCCCAAAAAAAAAAAATAAAAATAAAATTACAAGCTTTATTTTTACAAATATCACCTACGCTAGGGGAAAACTATAAATTTTGAATGTAAATTCTACATTTAAACCCCCTCTCCCAAAAAAAATAAAAAAAGGAGAAGAGCCAATGACTGAACATGTTGATTTATCACCCCCACATGCATACATTGCCTCCTCAAGATCAATTGATAACTTAGATTTTTCACAAGAATCATGTGGCATGATGACAAAAGGCCAATGTTCTTTAGCATGTATTTCTCGGGATTTTTGTTCCTTATCACGGATTGCCTAGTCTTACGGTGCGTTAATGACTGGTTGACCAATTTCCTCTCAATGGATATTCAAACTATGTAACTCAGATACTTGATCTTTAATACTAATTAATGAGTCTCTCTTTACCTCCCAAGAGAAAGAAAGAAAGAAAAGATAAAATACCTGGAAAGTATTCTCCAAAATTTTCCCTTAAGTAACTATGCACTTGTATATTAACACTAATCTACAGCTTCTTTTGAACACTTAAGTTATTTTTCATAGATTTCAAATTTAAATCTATCTTTAGCAAAAGAAAATTTTTAATTTGTAAAAATTGTATTATTTGGTCATGAAGCTCACACTAAGCATTACATTTTTAGAAATGATATCAAAGAACAAGTTTGGATTTTATTGAGATGTTTTACGTCTAATTTGGATCCGATAAGCATCCGTGTTCATACTTCTTGTAAATGACCCTGTGATTCATATTTGTATAGTGTAAAAAAGTATATAATTTCTATATGGTATGTTTTGCATTATTTCTCTACCTACTTTCCTATTCAACAACCACTCTTTATATGCGAAATTTTCGGTCTTACATTTAAGTGGTGGATCAAAGGGTATACGTTTTATATGAGATTTGATATTTACTGTGCTTCCTGTACTATTCAATGCATCACGTGGATGGCACCTCATAGTGCACCAGATGTGGGAAGATGGAATTCCGTCCTTCTATACCTTTGCTCTCTATAAGAAAATTAACAAGCAATATCTCCATTCTTAGTTTGATTAACCATGTTCAGTTTGCACAACATGACGCAGAGAAGAGAAGATGAAGATAAAAAGTTGGTGTACTATGTGAGAGGTATGTTATTGCGAACATCCTATTTTCTCTGTATGTTTTTTTATTATCATGGTTGCTAGAATATCCTTGTTCTTGTAATAGTTGTTGGGTTTTTTTTTTAAACTTTTTTACATAATTCGTTAATAAATTTGTTGAATGCTCCACATTTTGTCTTATATAATTATTGGTTATTCTTTTATTATCGTTTTATATCTTCGGAGGCACAAATCTTCATGTTTTTTCATATTTTTCATTCCTGATATTTGCATGTACATTTTATTAATGTTTTTAGGGTTAAGTTTTATTATTCTTCCAAGTTTTGTTAGGATTACTTATCTTGACTGTGTGCAATTGAAATCTCTCAAATGTTTCTACCAACGGAAAAAAAAAAATCTCTCAAATGTTGTTTATGGTAGTTTATAAATCTCTGAATTTTGTTTATTCGAAGTGTTCTCTAAATAAATTTTTTCTATATCATTGCTGGAAATAGTAATTGATTTTTTTCTCCATCTCAAATAAGATTATTTATTGGTAGATGTGCTTTTGATACAGTAGTGGCAACCTCGTATCTAGAGATAGTAAGTCCAATGAAGTTTTGGATTTGAACCTCCTTCTCAAGTTTGGGATTATTAAAAAAAAAAAAAAAAAAAAGAATTCTTTTATCTATAAATTTGTTTATTAGATTCTTGATCTTTGTACTACTTAATTCTATAACTACATGTTTTTTCGTGATTCATAAAATGTATGGTTATTATACTTATATTATTCTTTGCCTCACCATTCTTGTACAATGAGTACTTAGCATTAATCTTTCAATGTATGTTGGCTAGGAAAAACTTTTCTTGATTTAACTAAGAAATGGATGGGGGTGGTTGCTGGTGCAATGGTTGATGGACCATAATTATAGCTTGATGTCAAAGTTGTAGTTTCTTAATAAAATTTGTTGGGGGTAGGCTACATAAGAAAACTGCTCTCCCAAACTCTAATTGTGTAGAAGCCTCTCAATATGTTCGCCCTTTCAAGGTAATGGTTGCAATCACTAGCATAATGGGCTCTTGTAGGTTTTTCCAACTTACCTCATCTATGTTGAAGTTGAATTGCATAGTGGGTTCTTGCATCGTTTGGCAACTTAGCTCCTTTTCACTGTAGTCCCTAAATGGGTTGAGTTGCATAATGGGTTGTCTTCAACTATTTCCTAGCTTAGCTCATTTGCAGCTATGGTCACCAAGTGTGAAAATGCTACTAGAAAATACATAATTGGTTTATGACTAAACTAACCTTGGGATTGGAGTCCAGATCCTACGAGAGTAGAGGATTATAGTACCCTCACACTCCACTACACATTTAGAAGGGAGTCCACCTTTTAGCACTGACAATGTGGACTAAGAGGTGAGTCCCTCCTAAATGTGTGGTAATGGGTGGGAGGATGGTGCAATCCAAAACACTTGTGGTAGGGGTGAACGGTTCGGTTTGGGGCAGTTTCACTTTGGGTTTAATGGTTTTGAGCTAAAAAACACTAAGCCCAAACATGACCCATTTGCAAAATAACAATTTTGGTTTAGTGCAGTTTGGGTTCGGTTGACTAATGATTTGGTTTTCAGTTTGGGGCGGTTTTGAGACAATTACCAACCTGTTATCAAACTGTTATAGCTGAATTAAATTTCATGTGGGTCTCGAATCTTACCTCTTGGGCTTAAGGTCCAACCACAGACTTCCTTCTTTTCTTTTTTTTTTTTCGTGAGAATAAAACCTAGCATTAATAAAAGTGGGTAATACATCATAGTCTATCCTACATATAAATTGTACTAGCATGTCTCACTCAGTTAAAGGTGGGGTTACTTGTGCAGGGAGTGTCTCTACTTGCAGACAACCTTAGATTGCTAATTAGCCATCTAAAAACACTAGAAGCACATGTGAATTGCAGAGATGGAATTGGACAACCATGTTTCACTACCCACTTATTTTAGTCATGCTTACCTTTTTAGTTAGTTTAGTTAGCAAATATGATAATTGATAACAAGCTTGAGTAGATAAACCATATGGCATTTTGTTTCTCTTTCTTTCTTTATATATTTTGTTTATAATGGGTTCAGAAATTTAGTCTGGTTCAGTCCGGTCCATTTGGTTAGGGCTAACAAGCCACATGGTTGACCCAAACTAGCTAGCCCATTAAGTTTCGGTTAGGGTTGGTTCGGGTAATAATCCGCCAGTTTAGTTTGGCTTAATGATCTGGTCTACAAATTGACACCCCCACCTATGGGTAGAGGATTCCAACTCTTTGACTTTGGAGTTTTAACACAAGGACTGGTTGACCCCGTTTAGCCCAAATCAGGATCGATAGTGCGCATCGACGAATCATGGATAGAGTCTAGATGAATGATGATCAAAATTTGGCTTCTTAGGATTCAGCCAGAGTCAACTTGAATCCTAGAAACCCAACCTAGTTGGAGCCAAAAAAATTTGTCCAAAACAAATAGTTAATAATGAAATAAGATTAGAAGATGGGCCCAAGCCCACTTCATACTCAAGATGGGCCTAGGCCCAGTTTGTACATAAAATGGGCTTAGGTTATAAGGCCCATGTGATAGTATGGAATCCCACATTTGACAGGTAGGATATTAATCCACTATCTGATAGGCAGAAGAATCTCAGTTGAAGTCAAACTCAATTGGTGCACGACTTCTCTCTCTTCTCTTACTTCAGTAAAGTCGTCTGTTTCATTAATTACCTTATAGAGGGTATTTAGATAAATTCACTTTGAAATTTAGTGCGGTAGGTGCACATTAGCAAAACGTCCAGACTTAATTCGTATTAATGGCCGATGGAAAAGTAGCTTCTTTATCGTCGTAGTAGTAGTGTAGGAGTCAGAATAGTAGTAGAGAGAGAGGGGAGAGGGAAGGAGTGAGAAAGCAGTGATGGATGCATAGACATCTCATCAAAGAGCGTGAAAATTCAGTTTGTTGTTCAGATCTTGTTATTTTTCTCCATTGAATCTCATGATAGTCTCCGACTAGAAAACGAACGTTTGAATGACTTGCAGGTCGAGAATTCATCACCTGGAGGGCCTGAGGTTAGTTTTTTAGCAAGTTAACTTCCTTTTTACTCGTTTTGATTGACTAAATGAAATGGGTTCGATTTTCTCTATGTTTCTTTCAAGTTTTATTGAGGTGTCACCTGTGGAGGCTAGTTTTGGGCTTATTTAGTTCCATGGGTTTTCAACCATATTGGTTGTTTGGTTCGTTTCCGATGAGTTCTTGGTCTGCGTTGTTTTGGGGTTTATGGGCGATCTGATCGAGGTGATGTTATGTGATGTAAATGCTTGGTTTTAGTCTTTAAAGAAGTTGATTCCCAGTATCCGAATTCATTGCGGAATTGGTTAATGTGAACGTGGAGTTCTATGGAAGTTCTGAATTATGAAGATCAGATAATTTATGGCAGTATCTTTTTCGTTTATTTCTGCCTCTATAGAATGCGTTTTAGTTGTTTTCCATCATTGGGTAGTTTTGAGAAGCTCTCAGCTTCTTGAGCCCTAAACGATTAAATATCCCCTGTTGTCCTTGAATGCTTTGGCGTGGTCGTTGGGTTAGCTGTGACACTTTCAAGTTTCAAGTTCATTTCCTTGTTGATGAACTTGTATCAGACTTGAGAGAGGTTGCAGGTTCCATTTAAGTTTAACCCAACAGAAAAAGGGGGCAAATGGGATTTTGAAATCAGACTTCTGTTAGTCATATTTGCCTTTGATTAGAGCAACTTTAGAATAGATTGGTTTAGAAAAGTTTGTTAGTATCTTTCACAGAATGAGTTGACTTTGGTGCAAATTTGTATAGGGGAAAGAGTAAGTTGAAGTCGTTGGTGTTGATCCTATTTCTGAGTTTAAAGTTGTAAACCATAATGGAAATGAGTACTTTGCTCTAATTTGTTGCGGTTCAAATCCTCTAGTTCTCCCCCCTCAACCCCTCTCTCTCTCTATTGTATATTTTGTTCATTCTACATGATTTTTGTAACATCCAGGCATGTATAAAAACCAGTTGCAAGAATTAGCTCAAAGAAGCTGTTTCAACTTGCCAACGTATGCTTATGTTCGTGAAGGACCTGATCATGCTCCTCGATTCAAAGCCACTGTTAACTTCAATGGGGAGACCTTTGAAAGTCCAACCTTCTGCACCACCCTGAGACAAGCAGAGCATTCTGCAGCCGAGGTAGCACTCAGCACACTCTCAAAGAGGGGTCCCTCCAGATTTCTGGCAGCAAAAGTGTTGGTAGGTGAATGATTCTTTTCTTCATCTGTCATTTAATTGACATTTTATTTCTGCTTGCATCTTCTTCTGCTTAATGCCTTCTTTGTTAGTGTGCTTTCCATGCAGTGACCATCATTCAAAAACATGGATGAAAAATAGTAAATTTGATTTTGAACCAATAAGGTTAGGTAGGGTAGGAACCAGGTAGCCTTGGGTTGACCATCAGCTTATAGTGGAAACATATTCAATCTTTTGGTTCTATTGCATATGGGAGGTCTGCTAAAGAAATTTTAGATATAAGAACCCAGTATAGGGCAAGGAGGGCGTCTATCCAACTTGATGACTTTCATTCAGAGGAATGTAAACAGGGACCATTTTTTTAGCCACAAAAATACATACTGATTAATTGATATGAATATCCATTTGGGAAGTTTTTAAAGCTGCCCATGCTCCTCAAGGGTTTAAGGATGTTTACAGTGTTCTCCATTTGATATAACAGATCACTTAAGAAACCTGGGAAGGAATGCCAAGCCCACTCATCATTGTCTGCTACATTCCACCACATGTACATGGAGAACCATTTTTTTCATTTGTTATATAGTTTTATCCTAACTACTCTCAGATGAATGCATTTTGTTTATTCAACATTGTGATTGTGTAGCTCAGATTTTAAAATTTGTAGGTAGAGACACTCTGTTGCGTTCTAAACAGTGGTTAGTTGAGTCTTTCATCTCTGGCTGGTGCATTGTAGTAACCTTGGATGCCAACATAAGATGAGTGGGGATTTAAGGGATTGAAAGGGTGAGGCTCATGTGTGCCCTCCAGAAAAGCTCTGTATCATTGTCAAAGAAGCATTAATAGAAGATTTGTTGAAATTAAACTACTTATTTAGTGACAGTTTTTGCGTAGTGGCAGTTTTAGAGGATTGCAGGTCTATAACTGAGCAGTTATAGAAGATTTATCGAGAGGCTAATTGGTCTATAACTGAGCAGTTAGTTGCCTCCTTGATTTAATAATGCTCAGGTATCTGTTTTAAGCACAGTAGCGTATTTTCTTATTATGGTCTTAGACTGTTTCATGCTTTCATCTCCAACACTTTTGGTGACCATGTTCATTGTTACTCCTGTGTTAGTGGTGGAATGATTTGGAATGAAAGTTGAAATTTTCAGCTCTCGTGGAAGTTATTTAATGTGTAAGTTTTGAAGTAAAATCCCAACCTTCTGGACTGGTTTAACCTGCAAAATTGCCTTCTGTGTTACTTTTTTCTTGGAAAAGGAATAGAGCTTGTAGCTGACATGCTCCTACAGATGCAGGCCTGTGCAACTATATCTATACCCACACTCCCCTCCCCCTCCTCCCCCATTCATTATCAAGGAAACTACCTCCTTTGAGCTAATATTCGTTTTGAACATTAGTAGATATGGCCTGCAAAATTTTATTGTGGCTTTTGAAATAAAGTGGCACAGAACAATTCTCTATGATGCAAAACACTGGAAGAATTTGTAAGTTGTGCTGTGCTTGGGTTGGTGGGGAGCATCTTCTTACCTAGTGTCCTTGATTTCGACAACTTAAAATAGATAATCCATTTTCCTGGCCTCCTAGCTGTACTTAAGGAATTTGAAGCAGCCTCCGTCTGATGCTTATTTTTCTCCAGTTTGGCAATTTCAAATTCTTTCCATACTTTTGGAATTGAATTAAGCATGATCCAGAGCTTCTGTGTATGTCTTAACTTTTTTCCTTTATTAAATCTCTTTTCCTTCATTTACCCTCCTAGTGCCATACGGTTTTCGTATCTTACTGTGCCGTTGACTTGGTTTCATCTAGTTAAGTAGGATATTCCATGTTCTCTGAAGAGAATGACAATGAGACTAAAGTACCTGACCTATATAGCAGCCAAAGAGCCTTAATGATTGTCGTAGTTACTGTATCAGTAAGTCTGAGGACATGTAGAATGGATTCTATCTAGTGATTTTCCTTCCACAACATGGTCACAAATATAAGAATTTGGTCATTTAGGGATATGACTTAAGGTTCTCTGGGGAAGTGGAGAAAAATATGTATATTTCAATAATCTGTATGCCAATGTAGGTTGTTTTTGTGCGACTGATAATGCATTAATGATCAGGCTTTAGTTCCATGTAGATGATTGTCCTTATTGTAATAAGAGTAATTATGAAATATCAATGCCTGAATTTGATAAAAGATGATAGCTGCACTTTAAAAGCACACTATGTAGCCTCACTAAAGATGTTGATACACTGTACTCCAGGTGAGCTTTTTTTCAGTTTGATACTTTGTAAGGTTGAAGACTTCATTAGAATTTTGATTATTTCCTTGATTCTCTTGGATTGTAGTGGACTCAACAAAAATTCAAAACTAAGAAATACTCTGTGTAAAGCACTATTGTTGTCTATATATCATATGGGTTTATTTGTAGATTAAATTTCAGAGTTTCTTCTGGGGAATGTACTTGATAATTCATGCTGTTTCCTTCGGTATTTTTCTGCTGCACAGGATGAAACTGGAGTTTACAAGAATCTGCTTCAAGAAACTTCCCAAAGAGCTGGGTTAAACCTTCCTGTTTATACAATCATTCGATCAGGGCCAGGTCATGTCCCTGTATTCTCATGTACTGTTGAGCTTGGGCGAATGAGCTTTACAGGAGAACCAGCAAAGACCAAGAAGCAAGCACAGAAGAATGCTGCTATGGCTGCTTGGTCTGCCTTGAGGCAAAGTATGTGTCGTTTTTTCCTTTTGCTCTTTACTGGTGTGTCCGAGACTCCACAATGAGAAATTATTAGATACAATAGTGTAACGTGCAAATAAAATTAGGGCATGTATGCCTTCTATTTGGTTGTTGATTTTCTTATTGGTTTTCATGCAGTGTCCTACCAAGGCTCTTCTTCTTCCTCTGCTGGTTTGGAGTCTGAAGGGAATGAGGAGCAGGAACAGGTTGTTGTGGCACGGACCCTTGCTACCTTGTGTCCAGCAGAGACGAACAGTTCAACTCAAAATGACCGGCATCGTGGGCACCGTAGAATAGCTCCTATTCGTAGGCCCACCAAGTCGGCTAGCAGAAATATATCATTATACCCAATGCAGTATCAGAGGAATTATTCTAAACCTGAAATTGCGATCTACCAAATGTGGCCGCAAGAAGAGGCTTCCCAGAGAAGAACTGCATGTTAACTACTCCAATAGCTCCAATTTCTCCTCCTGTTCCTCGGGTTGTTCAATCTATACTTCAGCCGGAACATGGGCAATATGTTTCTGCAAGGGATCAAGAATGCATCCAGCCTGTGCCAGCAGCTACAGTGTCTATGTCAGAGCCTTCATTCTTTTCAAACCCTTTGGTGCCAACTGCTGTTGCAAGTAGGACCCAGGTAGCAAAACAGGAGATTAAAGTAGAGGGAACACAAACAGGTGATGCAAATGGTAATGTAAGGAAAGTGAATACACAATCGAATGTCTCTGGAATTTTTCCATTTGAAGCTCCAAAAGATCCTGTTTCTGGTGATAGCCAAGCAGAAGTATTTCTCCAAGAGACAAAACAAGAGTTGGATAAACAGAAGAATGTTGATTCAGATCCCAGCATCATGCACCCTGTACAATTGGAAGGGGGCCAGAGTGGACATTTTGAATGGACAGCTCATGGATCCATGGATGCTGGACATGAAGTCAGAGCTACAAACCGTGGCCAAGCTGAATTCCAGTGGAATCAGTTGCAAGGTCATGGTTTTTCTCAGTCTCCTAAGTCACATCATCCCTCCCAAATTTCTCCAGTAATGGTCCGAGATGTGAGAGTACCTTCAACCAAAGCTTCCTGTGAGGTTCCCAACTGTCGGGCCAGCATTGCCGGCGAGCTCCTCGACTGCTAAGGTGCCTGCTTCAGCAGGGTTCAGGACTCCGTTTCCTGCATGTTCACCTAGACCTTGGCAGCGAGGGATGATTGCTGGGCGAGTGCCTTCTAATATGATGGCTCCAGCAGTTCAAATCAGATCAGTTGTCCCAGTCTGTGCAGCACCGCCAGCAAAGGAAGTCCCAGATGCTGGCCAACATGGGTTCTTACCAGTTGCAGTGGAGGGTGGTCACCTGCCAAAAGATGTTAAGGTAGTGAGTCTGGAGCTTGGGAAGCTTCAAATTTGAGCGGCATGTATAATTTTTTGAAGTTAATATATCTGTCATATGCTTCCTGATGTGCCATATTTTATTGAATGTCTACTTGTTTCTCTCTCAATCTTCGTTTTCCTATTAGATATTGCCCCCTCTAATTGTCAATAGAGCACTAAGCCTGGATCTATGTTGGAATGACTGCCAGTGGATCCTCTCCAGTCACTTGAAATTGCTGTTAGATCCCACCCTTTACTGTGCCTGTTTTGCTTCACTAGGACTTTTCAAGTGGTTTGAGAGAATCAACAGCCAGACCAGTTCCTGCCTGAGATAACACTCAACTGTGAGGTAATTTACATTGGAATTGGGATCCTCTGCCCTTGAGAGTTAAGGATAATATTACTCTTGCATTCTTCCTCTACACATTCAGGAAGAGGCCTGCCTCAACTTAGCCCTTAAATTAGTTTTACCAGCATTACATCTTTAAGTAATCAAAGATGAAAGATAAGTAAATGCCAGGAATGGCAATGTAGAGTTTCCATCTTGCAGTAGGATTGCTTCTTCCTGAAGCGTTTTTCGATGTCAAACATGACCAAGATGGAACACGAAGAATTTGATATGGCAACTCACGGATCCTCGCATCCCCTGAAAGTATTTTCTGGCCACCCCTTCTCCTAACTTATACCCAATTTTTCTGAATTTACTTCAAATCTGTAAGTTACAGTTAAATCAAAATATGGAGAAGATTCTGGCAGACCTGTCAAGTTCCTCAGTTTCTAATGAATCCACATGGATATAGATGCCTAAATACCTGAAACAAGAGAACAGTTTCAACATCTACTTCAATCAAATGCTAAATTTGATGTGCAATCATGTTCTCTCGCAGGTTAGCTAATAGAGATGATGCTATATCTAGAAAACACGTAGGGCTTGGAAAAATGGATGTAGAACTATAATTTTTTTCTGTAGTTTACATGTGACTACATCTTCAAAGGGTAGTTCTATATCTAATTTAAATTATACTGCAAGATTTTGTTCCCTAATTCGAGAAAATTCAAATTCTTGACTTCATACTATGAGATATCATTCTTTGCCAATTGAGCCAACCCCTTGAATTTATAGAACTATAACTTCTAACATCTTCATCTCGAGAAGAGATTGCTAGTATTCTAGTTTTGAATTCTCAATGACTTTGTTTGTTTGACCATGGAGAACTGTGACCACTCTGATCTTAAATTTCTTGTTTCACATTTAGTGTTTGCTTGATTGACATTTAAGATACTTTTTCTTGTAGATGGGAAAAGAAAAAAAAAAGAAAAAAAATATAAATGATTTTAATGATTCAGCTGTAGGATAAGATATTTTAAACACATTGATTTTGGATTCTATCTATTATAACTTAAGCTACCATGTGATAACCCTTCTTTTCTCCTTGATAAATGGTACCATGTGACATTAAGATATGATATGAGTATTTTTTTTTTTGGGTTGCCAACCCCGGTTCCAAGGCTTTGCCTTGACTAATCCGGTGTTCGATCCGGGTCGCACACTTGGCTGTGGTGGGTGAGTCTCCCAACGGGGGTTTTTTGCATCCACAAGGTTTTCCACCCCCAAATGTATTAATATTCATTATATATTAAGTTACATATTTATAAGTTACAAGAAAGTTGTTTTAGGCAACATAATCACGACAAAGGTTCTACATACTCTAATATAGAAGAGTGATTTTGGAATTGAAGAAACTAACGACTTCCAAGAACACCCAGGAATTATCTTAGGAAAAATGGTGAAAAAGACATGAATGGCATAGACCTGGTCTCTAGTATGACTTCGAATAGAACTAATTGAAAAACAAAAATCCATATGGTCGATCCTAGTTGGTTGGGCTAAGGCTAAGCTACCATTTTTGTTAAGTTGCATTAATTTAACCGAGTCAAGGTTGTTGTGTTTATAGATCAACCAGAGACATAAAAAGGGCAAGCCCGATATCAGGGACTTCGCTACAAGTAGAGTCAATGGGGCAATTTTTTCATGCAGTCTTACTCCAACAATTTTTGCTACAACGCTATTTCTGACCTCAGATTACGGCTATGATCCACCAACCATTTCACTAAGGCTCGTCCCTCGATAATTTGAATACAATTGAATCATTGACCCACAAAATCAACCCTAGACATCTTATTGGGTAGAGACAGGCGTGGGCCAAGTCAGGCTTATCATGAAGGTGACAAGGTGTCTTAAGCCCAAGACTCATTTGGGCTCATATGGGCTTCAGGCCCAGATCAAAACTTTTTTTTTTTTTTTTGTTTACATCAGCGCTGGTGACAGCGTGACAATTGACAACTCATCAAAATCAAAATGGCCGAAAAAGGTTAGCAGAGGTTAGATGCTTTTACCGTCTATGGGATTGGTCAGTTAGTTCTCTTTTTAATTTTCTTTGCAATGACGTGGCATGATAAGCTTGCGTCTCCTACATGACTATTGTTTTCTTCAAAAGAGAAGAAAGAAAGAAACGAAGAATTCTATTTACAGAACAGCCAACGCAGAGAAGAGAACGATGGAGAAGTTAACAAAGACAAACTGAAATCTAAGAGAAGCTTAAGAAGATGACCAAATTGGTGTGGACAGTGAGTTCTCTTCCAGAAGATATTGCCTTCAAGATTGCTTCTCTTCTTCAGGTTTCTTCTTTCTCTCTTCACTTCTGCAATCTCTGCCCCTGCTTATTTAATCGTTAGTGTTCTCATTTCTTTCTTCTTTTTCTTTTCTTCTGTTGGGGGAAGAAAGGTATCTGATCTGTGTTCGCTGGGTAGTTGCTCTCGTTTCTGGCGGGAATTTTGCGCCTCGGATTCCATATGGGTCTTTCTGTTCAGAAAGAGATGGCCTTCCATGGTTTTCTCGAAAGACCCTTTTTCAAAAGGCGAAGATCAAGGTTTTGACGGAGATGGCGAACAATTCTCATCCATCAAGGTTGGTCTCTTTTCAATTTCAACTCATTCGTGTTTGTGAAAATTTGCTTAACCACCTATAGAAAATAGAAACAACAGAACTCGAAAGCAGAACAATAATTAGCAGGAGAGCAGTATCAAATCGAGAATTTCAATATTGAGGATTAATGGATACAGAAGGAAGGTTAGAAAAGAAGAAGAATTTCATGGTTCCTCATATTGTGTGTCTTCTACTAGACCTAGAATGAATTTTCATAAATTAGCCAAGATTTGTGTTTTATTCATAAATTAATCAAATTGGCCCTTCAGATGCTAAAACATTTCTCAAATGATTTTTCTAATATTAATAGGAATGGAGGGCCATCTACATCAACCGACACATTGAGATGGCGAATAGAGCTTCCATTATAGCTAAGTTTGTCAAGCATTGCTCACCATCTGAGTCACTTGAGGTTGGAGACTATCTTAAAGTAATTGAAGATCTCTGTTCCATTGGGATGGGATTCATGGACGTTCAGATTTTTCTGTTTCCTTCAAAACAAAGTGTGTTGCTTAATCTGATCGGATTACACTATTCTGTTTTTTTCCTTGGAGTTCCGGTAACACTCTCTCTTGGCCCCTACTGTTTATTGCCAGAAGCTGATATTAATATCTTGAATGTAAATTGATAATTATGAGTTTATATATTCTTGATCTACCTTCCAGTCTCTTTAAGTGGGATCAGCACTAGCAGAGAACACCTTCACATGTTTGATCTTTAGAATCATCACCTTGTAGCACTGATGATTAGTTTGTCTGTATAAAACTGCCTGCTATATTTTATTCTTACAAGTGCTTTTTTACAAGAAAAGCTATTGTCCTAGCTGATTCCTTTCTTCCAAGAGGTGCTATGCAAATTTTGCATCAGAAAAGTCAGATTGCAGGCCACCAAAAACTCTCAAAGTCACACATGAATCTAACCTGTGCTGACTCTCCCTGATACTTGAACCATGACACATTCACTTGTCTGAATGGCCTTGTGAACCAATTTGTTATGCTAATCTCATCTTTATTGTGCACCCACACTAGAAATTAGCAATGGTTCATGCAAACATTATTTCTCTATGTCACAGGCTGAGTATGTTATTGAAGCCTTGTGGAAGTCCCAGATATCTGAACGGCAAGTGTGTGTGAGATGGTGGAAACTTGGGCGATGGATTCATGGCTTTCGCATGCGTGATGAGTCCCGCACTCGGACGATTTCTTTGGGGGATCTTGCAATGACCAAACAGGGGGAGGTTTTTGGGGTGCTTCACCGTGGAGCGGTCCATGAGGTCTTGCGTGTCCAGATCTCAGTTCCGGTCAATAGCCACACCCGATGGACTTTCTAAAGCCTGCAAATACAGGGAAGATGGACACAGTAATGCTCCTTATGCACAGTATGTAGTTTACAGTGTCATGTATATATGTATATCTGTATTTTCCTTCAAAACATATGTATAGGTTTCTTATGGTTGTTGAATGTATCGATTCTGTTGATATAAACTTGCCTTGCAATTGATTGAATGTCTGAAGATGAATTCCTAAGAATTGATTAAAAAGGAAGTGCAAAAACGCCTACCTTAACATTTGATACAGTCAAACCCAGCGTATAATCTGGTGGGATTGATTAAAAGAGAATGGCTCAAGTATGTAGTTTATAGTGCCATGTATTTATGTAAATCTGTAGCTTATAGGCTGAGTATGTTATTGAAGCCCTGTGGAAGTGCTGGATATCTGAATGGCAAGTGCGTGTGAGATGGTGGAAACTTGAGCTATGGATTCATGGCTTTTGCCTGTGTGACGAGTCCCGCACTCAAAGGATCTCTTTGGGGGATCTTGCAATGACCAAAAATGGGGAGTTTTTTTGGGGTGCTTCACTGTGGAGTGGTCCATGAAATCTTGTGTGTCCAGGTCTCACAGTTCCTATCCATAGCAACACCCAATGGACTTTCTAAAGCCTGAAGATACAGGGAAGATGGGCACAGTAATGCTCCTTATGCACAAGTATGTGGTTTGAAGTGCCACATATATATGTAAAACTGTATTTTTCTTTAGAAATATGTATAGGCTTGTGTGCCGGTTGCTGTTGAATGTATCTTTTCTGTTGATATAAGCTTGTATTGCAATTGATTGAACGTTTGGAAGATGAATTCTCAAGGATTGATTGAAAAAGAATGGCAAAGATCCTCAGTAAAGATCTGATACAATCATGATATAAATGTGGTGTAAAATCTGGTGGGGATTTTTTGAAGTGGACATTCAAATTCATGACAAGGTAAATGGTCATTCAGATGCTGAATTTGTATGAATGTGAGCTCTCTGCAGGTGGGAGTCTTGCAGAACAAAACCTCTTACCACATTCACGACCTGGTGATAAATATAGAGCAGACCTGCATCAAATCTCCCTACATGCTAGGGTTGGATTTGAGAAGGGGACCATGATCAGTAGATGAATTATTCTTATTTGAGGAGGACAAGAAGAAACAGAGACAACCCATTGTAGTGAACTGGTGATCTGTTTCGTTCTTGTTGAATGAAAAGCCCATAAAGGAAATCTAGGAATACAAATATTGTTTCCTTTCTCTGCCTTTCTACTGGGTGATCTAATGACCTCTGTATCTATTCTATGAAGTAGACTTGCTTCTATTGACTTTCTTGATTCCTACAGAACAGAAGGAACCTACAGAACAGAAGGATTTAAAGAGTATCTGAAAGTTATCAGGTAGTGAACAACTTTCCTAACTTTCCTAATAGAAAGAATTTGAATAGCTTCAAGAAATCTCCTTACCAAATGACAAACTCCATTATTGCCCAGTGAAACTGCTGATCATATGTGCTTTCTTTCTTGACACAAAAAAGAAAGTAATGGTTGGAAAGGAATATCTTAAAAATTTACCTACAGTTTGTGTCATTATATTGTCATCAGAAACTTTCAGTGCAGTAGAAAAAATTCTTTAATTTCTTCCTTGAAGCAGTGAATAAGAAGAAAAAGAGAAGAGAGGAACAAGCAAAGATTGTGAATTCTCATTCCCCTCATGCCAGGCGTTGTACAGCGATGACAGTCCCCCGTCGTCTGCGTGGTGGTGGGATACAGACAACCATCAGTGCTAGAGTGACAACAACCAGCAAGAGAAGTCCTTTTACATCAAAACTCTGATCTCCACCACCACCACAATCACCACAACCACCTCCCCCACCACCACAACCACAGTCAAAGAAGCAAATCTTTCCCATCTCCTGAACTAGCAACTGACGGGAGGAGATTCTTCTTCTCTTTCAGCCTCTGGTTCCTTCCAAATTTCTTTTCTTCTTTGCAGAAAATGTTGCAACGGGAGAAAGAGAGAAGCAGATGGAACAGCTAAATGGTCTCTCTTATTAATGTTCACTGAATAGACTTCTCAACCAATCACATTCAGATCCTCTAGTAAAGTCCTTCTCAGCTCTTATTTCTTTATGGGTTTGATGATGTTGTGACACTCAACTCTTCTAATTGCCAAGAACCCTAAAATTTTAAATTAGAATCTAAGATGGGTTTTGATTCTTTTGAACCTCACAACAAGACTCTGACACAGCTTCATGCATCTAAGAATTTTAAATTCCCCTTCATTTTCTTTGAATATAAGTTTTATTTTGGCTATTTTACCTTTTGTCTGTACCTATTATATGGAATCGCTGATTTTGCCCTCAGTCTTTATATATCGATTCTTCAAATCATGCTTAGAACTTCGGAGTTTTCTGCTTCAGAATCGGTTCCAAAAACCTTGAAATTGATCCTTCCAGTATATTCAATTGGGATCAAACAATTCAATTTATGGGGTTTTTTTTTTTGTTGAAAAAAAAAATGATTAGATCAAAAGAGTCGGTACAAGCAATCTCAAGAAATAAACGTTGTTAATTGAGAGAAATAAACAAAGAAAGGAAAAATTCAGGCATGAAGCACGAAGTTTTCCAGATCCTCTGCAAATGTCTTTATCAGTTTCCATGATGTTTTGTTATTGGGATTTGGAAAGATTACCAAATCACCGAAAAATTAGGTTTGGCTTTTGCTGGGCTATACCTATTCAATGTTTTGTTTTGTTCTGACAAGTTAATACTCAAAAGGAATGACGCCAACTACAAGTTCATCAATTTAACGTCACAGCTAGGAACTCAAACAGTTGCATGCAAACTGATTTTGCATACAAATTCTACAAACATGATCAAAATCATCGAATACAGAATTTGAAATATTAGTTTGCATCTATAGTGGAGATTATAAAGTGGAATTATGAGTTAAAGTTTGCATCTATGGTGGGGATTATAAAGTGGAATTATGAGTTTGAAAAAAGTTATGTTGAGGTCTCACCTCATGTTCAGGTAAAAAAAAAATTGAGAAAGACAGAAATTTAAGATGATTGGGGAACTGAGAGGTTTATAGGGTTGATTGAATCAGTCATGGATGTTCCAATCCAAATTATGACAGTGGATACACATATGTATTGCAGACTGAGGAATAAAACTTAGGAAAATTACGTGATTAGCTACTTTTAGGTTTTTTTTACAAAAATAACCACTCAACGTTTCATTTAACAAAATTAGTTAAAATTGAGTTTACATTTACAAAACTAACCAAAATAGGTTTTTTTTTTCTTTCTTTCTTTCTTTCCCTTATGACATTTTTACCCCTAAAATTTATTATACTAATATGGGGATGAAAACGCCCAAAGGGTATGAAAAATTAGTGATTTTTTCATTTTGAACAAAATAGTAATTTTTCCTCTTTGTTTTGGTTAATTTTAGGGATTAAAATTGTCCAAAGGAATGAAAAACCACTATTTTGATTAGTTTTGTAAATGCAAACTTAATTTTAGCTAATTTTGTTAAGTAATAATACATTGAATGGTTATTTTTGTAAAGGGAAATCTAAAAGTAGCTAATCACGTAATTTTTCCAAAAAACTTCATACAGAAGTAAACTTGATATCCTAATCCAACAACAACAATAACAATAAGCCTTTGTTTTAACTAAATGGGGTCAGCTACATGGATTCTTGCCTTCCAATCAATTTTGTTTGAAGCCATGCTTTGATACAAGATCTAAACTATGCATATCATTTATCACCACTTCTCTTAAGGTTATCTTAGGTATTATCCCTAACTCTTTTAGTTCTTTCAATCTAGATTATATCACTTCTCCGTACATGGACATTTATAGGTTTTCATTGAACATGGTTGTGCCACCTCAAACAAATTTTCCAAAACTTATCACTTATAAGAGCAATTACCAGACCAACTCTAATATGATCATTCCTTATCTTATCCTTCCTAGTTTTACCATTCATCCATCTTAGCATTCTCATTTCTGCTACAATGAGTTTATCTATATGATGTTTTTTAATAGCCCAACACTTTGCACTGTACATCATAGTTGGTCGGATGATGGTCCTATAGAATTTTCTTTTAAGCTTTAATGGAATACATTGATCACACAAGACTCTAAACACACTTCTCCATTTCATCCAACCTATTTTAATTCTTTGGGAAACATCATCATTTATATCACCTATTTTGTTTATGATTGAACCTTAAGATACCTAAAAGAATCATTTTGAAGAATCTCCTTATCATCAAGTTTCACCACCTCATCATCTATCCAATCATGACTAAAGTTACAAACTAAATATTATGTCTTCATTCTACTTAATTTGAAACCTCTTGATTCCAAAATTGTTCTACATAATTATAACTTAGTATTAATCCCCACTTGAGTCTCATCTATCAATATAAATATCATCAGCAAAAAACATATACCATGGGACCTCGTTTTGAATATCTTTAGTTAATTCATCCATTACAAGTGCAAATAAATATGGACTTAAAGTTGATCTTTAATATAACCTAACTATAATTGGAAATTCATCACTTTGTCCCCCCCCCACTATTCTTGCAATTGTTACTGAACCATCATGCATATCCTTAACTATGTCTACATATTTAATTGCAACACTTCTTTTCTCTAGTACTTGTCAAATTAATGCTCTAAAAACTCTATTATAAGCTTTTCCTATGTCAATAAATACCATATGAAGATTTTTCCTACACTCTCTATATATTTTCAAAAGTCTCTTAATTAGGTAAATATCTTCCATTGTAAACCTTCTTAACACAAACCCAAACTAGTTTTTCCATAATTGTGATTAAGTGTCTCAAACAAGTTTCAATTACTCTCTCCCATAATTTCATAGTATAACTCATCAGTTTAATGCTCCTATAATTATTACAGCTTTAAATATCTCCTTTATTTTTTTAAATTGGAACCACAATGTTTTTCCTCCATTCATCTGGAGGTTCATATTGAACTTGATATCCTAATCCAATGACCGCTAATATTGAAAAGCATAATACTATTTTGTGTGGTTCAAGAAGCTATCAGAAACATTACACAAGTGCTCAGTATACAATACATAAAGGAACTTCTAGTATTTCTTACCATCTTTTTCCAGATCTGTCTATTTCCAACAAACGTAAAGCAATTTAATGCACCCTGGAATCTTGCCTGTGTATTGCTGCGGAAGATATTATAAATGCAAATTTTTCAAATTTTGACAGCTCCAAATTAGTCTTAGCCAGTAACATTTTTTCAACATTCATTAATGCCAACCAATTGAAAAAATCCCTGAAATGAATTGAAAAGCCTCCACCTATTCTGGTAGCCCAAGAAAATGGGCAAAGCTTTGGTATTTTGGTTCCCAACCAATTTCTGTACGGGTTTTTGAGTTATTTAATTTCTTTCCTAAAGGATCATCAGTACCTGCATACAAAGAAATTATTCAAAGGCTTTCAGAATGCCAAACTGAATTGCCCATAGATAATTGATTTAGACGTTATTGTCAACATGGAGCAAACCTGTAAACCTTTCAAATGTTTGGTCAAATTTCCCGCTCCTCATCACCAGATCCATTACTTCTTGCCTGTAAATAGCATCACAAATGACGCCACAAATAATGGAACTTAAAGAAGAAAATTTTAGGTTGGTAATATATTTTCAGTTTTTATAAGAAAGAAAACAATATATGTTGTGAATAGAGCAGTAAATATCAAAACATGATCATTGAAAAAGAACCTTGATAAAGGATGATTGTCACAACCCAAGAAGATACGACCACGGAGTTTCTTTTTCAATATCGCAACTGAGAGAGATGCTGCATCCTGTTTTGCAATGAAGAAGACAGAAAAATCACTGATTTCTTGCATCCAATTTTTCTAGCACCTAGGTCGGTTCTAGGAACCGCTGAGTATGGAAGCCAAATAGAGCTGCAGATGTATAAAATATCAACTAGATGTTTTGCTACAGTTTGTGAATCATTTCTCTAATAGCTTTCTTCCAGACACTAGATGGGCCCTAAAGATGGAAATGTAATAAGCTGCTTACAACCAATCATCATAAACAAGCTACTACAGAAGGGGAGGGGAAAAGATAAACAATAGATGAAGCTGTGATCTAATTATAGTGTTAGTGAATGCATCAACCGGCACAGTTTGTGGAACAAGAATCAACTCGGTTTAGTAATTCTGAGACAGATTCCACCACAAAGAGAAGATTGGCCACTTTTTCTGTGTTTGATTTAGTATATTTGGTTTAACCGAACCTATGGTTTAATATTTATTTAAATTAGGCTTAATTTAAATGTTCATTGGGTTCTATTGACCTTGCACTTAATATCTTTGGGTTTAATATTGTAATGAGATCATTTTCTAAGCCAACCTAAGAGACTTACAAAATATAAAGAAAGTAGTTTGTTTTTATTTTGGTGTTTATTGTTTGTCTTAGAAATATTATATTCTAGAAGATTAAACGAAGATGTGAATGGGACCCAAGTGATTGTAGAGAGGAGACAATCTACAAGGTTGCAGGGATATTCCCTTGATCTACTAATACTTTAGTTTCTTCTTCTTCTTCTTCTTCTTTTTAATGGGGTTTAGTTGTTAGTCAATAAATAGTTAGCAGTCAGTAATTTTCTTTTTCTTTTCTTTTGCACATTAGCAACTAAATTTGGTGATCCATGGTGCTCTTAAAGCCAATGTTCACCAGTAAGTCTTTGAGTTTGAATGTCCTGGCAGTTATTCCTCCCCCCCCCCCCCCCAACCCAACAGAAAAAAAGGGTTTTACCGATAAAAAAAAATGCTATATATTAATGTTTTAAAGCCAACTGGTCACTGGTGTAGTTGTTAGAAAGTTATTTCTCTTCTTCATTTTGGGTTTCAAAAGACAACATATTATGAAATGCAAGAAATGACAAGCTGTTGGAACTTGAGAGGTTCTCTCCAATTGTCTACAACATAAGGGACTCCCTATAAACCTTGGAGTGAGTCCAAGTTGGTGTGGACAAAGCCCTGGTGTAGGACAAAACATGAAGAAAAACAAGCTAAAACAATGTTCCCATGAACAGAGTGACAATTCCTTATTTCGCCTTCTTGTGATTGCTACATGAAGATCCTGTAGGGGCTAAGACCAGATCATGTGAAGACTTTTTGTAAGGGTCAATTTTGTCCATGCTTGGGATTTAGAAGTTCAGCTCAGTTTCTAATTTCAGATATAAAAAGTAGGCCATGTTTCTAATTAGACTTGGTTTTTACTATATGGTTTCTATTTTAGTGTCATCACTCGTAATCCAAGTCTCAGCCTTACAAGGAGTTTTTCTAACTTTTAGTTTCTATCTTTAAGACATAGCAAGCTTAGTTTATATTTTTACCATAACTTGAGGAGCCCAACCCTCCCCTTCTATCTCGCCTTCATCTGGGCCTGTATTCCCCTCCCTCTCTTCCGTCCAACCTGGGCATTTCTAACTTCTTAAAATCTCTTTATCTTATTGAGGGCTCCCACCTCTCTGGTTGTCCCAGTAATTGGTAACCATGAGTATCAATGTTTGGAGGTCACAGGGGGTGGTATCCCCTCAAGCAAGACCGTCAGTAATGCTGGTCCTTCTCCTCCCAATGAGGACTCCATCGATTGCAAGCAGGTTGCGCCTCTTGACACTGAGCTTGAGGGTTCCTTCAACACTAGCTCTCCCTCTCCCTTGCATACTTCAGATCGCGATGGTTGTAGGCGAGCAATCGTTTCACCAAAGGGCACTACTGCATTGACGGAGGCTTTATCATCGATTTTAAATCCACTAGAAAGAAAAAGAAGAAAATTAAAGGGAAAAAAAAATAGTGCTAGTCCAGTTTCTTGTTTTGGGCCTCCGTTTTTAGGCTCTTTTTGTGTTTAGCTCTTCCCTGCTTTGTTGATTTAGTTTGTGTCTTGCTGGCTTTGTAGGCACTGCATCTTTGTCTTTCTCTTGTATTCTCTCACCTCCCCCTTCTCTCCTTTGGTAATGAATTTTATTATTCATCATCCAAAAAAAGCATGGCTTTCTATTCACGTGTTAAAGCCATCAGAGGCCCACCATGATTTATTGAGTTGAATGAAATGGCATTGAGCAGTGTTATTTTATTTGCTAAGTGACAATGACAGGTTGAAAGGCCTGGCTGGTGCAAACCAAACCCCCCAGGGCTGAAGTAACCTGGCTGAGAGGCCCTAATCCATCTTATCTTTGTTTCTTTGTCTTATTCTTCTCCCAATCGACCCACACTTGTGCTGAGGATCTAAGGCTGCTGCATCTGTTGAAAGGACCACCAAAGGTTGCTGTTGGTGACTCCCTTCCATCAAGACTGCTGCAGCTACTCTGCATTCAAGTAAGTTTGCTGCTACCCTAGATCTTGGCAGCTTGCTGCAACGTATCTCCATTCTCCATCATCAAAACCTGATGGGGTTTGGAAAACACGATCAGGGGTTGATAGCCAAACCTCTTCTACACTAAGCACCCTTTTTCATAGGCTATTCCCTCTCTGTCCACCCAGCTGTTCAGCCCTTATTCCTTTCTCTTTGGGCCAATAGGACTACTTGGTGGTTTGATGTGGATTCGAAACTGGTTTCACCATCTTTTTACTGAAAAACTCAAGGAAATTTAGCATTCCCCTCTAACCTAAACTTGATTTATGCCAACTTTCATACCGCTCCCAGTTTTCCCCACTTTGGACTTAAAACTGTAGCCCCACAGACCGTTAGGATTCATCATTGTTAGCAAGGAGGCACTAAGGACAAAGTCCTTGGAGTTTGGTAGCAACTTAGCAATTGATCATTATCCCTCCAACTTGCAGGCCAACAAAGGAAGGTACTGACCTATTATATATTCTTCAATGGATTGTCATGAACCCTCTGAATTTTCTGCACTTGTATCTTAAAATTTCATCATTGTGGCAGTGCTAGACTTAATTTTCTGCATGTCTGTTGTGAATTTTGTGTTAAGTCAACCTGTCCTACACCAGATTTTGCATCAGAGCAGGTTCTAGTTGCAGCATCATCCTAAAAGCTTTTCAAGTACTGCACGTTGACCCATAATGAAATAAAATACTAACTGCACTCTCAGACAGGAAGAATGAATTCAGATATTCTGGATGAACAGTTAATTTACATAAATACCAGATTGGAGGAGATCCAAAACCAGTTTGAGACCAAAGACAGGCATGTGCAAGCTCTTACGACTGCAAAAGCAGTGCTGGAAGCATGCTTTTATAGATATGGCATTCAGCAGGATGATGTTGAAAAACAGGACAGAACTCGGGAGTGAAATCCTTAATGACCAGCCATGTCAATCTTCGTGTAGAGAGCCCTATAAAGGACATAGGTTTAGCTATCCACCCCTCGTCCTTATGATCAGGATGATGACAAATTAGAGGTGCTGGATAGCACGTTCATTATGCAAGATCAGATAAGCCCTGTGACATAACTAAAATGGATTGAAAGATACATGATGGAAGACTTGATCCAAAAGCCTCTGGGATTAAGTTGCAGACATGGACCATTATTCTAAGTCGTGACTCACATCAAAATGAGATCTACAGGGCAAGCCAAGCAGTATTAGATGAGCACGGGGTGCTGCCAACAAAGAGTAGATGGTTACTCTTAGGCAGCCAGCATGTGCATGTCTACTGCTGAGTATATGAGTAAGTTTGATGAATTAATGGTCCACTATAACACGAATGACAATCCCAAGGTGCCCCATTCTGAATTATGCAATGGCCATAAGCCTGAAACTAGAAAGGAGATGATTCTACACACAAAGATTCAGTCAGCAGGCCTCCCAATTAGCGTTAGAATTAGAAAAATATCTCAGGCAACATTCAAGAGGAAATACTGGTCTCACTAAGGAAAGTTTTTTTCTCAAGAAAATCCGATAACAAAAAGATGCTGTATTTGTCTCTGCTGCCCTGCACCTGAGGAAACAGTCTTTCCCGGTTCACACCTAAAGATCACAAGAAAAGGATCTGGCAATGGAGAGTTCAAAGGGCAGTCAAAAGTTTGAGTAATACCTAAATGGCACTAGGCATTATGCTTATCAATGCCCAACTTGTAACCTTTACATCAGAGCTAAGAAAAGTGAAATAGAATTTGAAAATGTCAAGGAAGTGAGTGATCCCTGGAAAGAGGCTAGTAATGAAGAAGTTCAAGAACCAGTAAAGTGACACCCAATTGAATATTGTGAGGTAAATATTGATAAACCAAAGTTTGAAAAGAATCAAGATTTTCAATACACAAGCGTGGGAATTAGAATTTTCTTTAAATACAACAAAAATTGTAGGAATGAGGTTCCTTCACTGTAGAACCAAGGTAGGCCTCAGCAATTTCACGCAGGTGACCTGATGCTGAAAATTATTGAAGTAGGCAGGGACTGTTACGGTGGCATTCTGTACAAATGTGGTTCCTAAAGCACCATTTCATGATTGGGCTTTAAGATAGACCTTCATCCGTATCTGTACAAAGTTGCTTTGGTAGATCAGACCACACTCTATTTAGTCAGCATTGTTTAGTAACCTTACAGTTTGTTGAGTATAGGGACATCTATTGGTGTGATGTACTACCCATGGATGATTAGGAAGGCTTGGTTATTTAACCCTGATGTGACAGATTTTGGAGGACCATAGACTTATACATATTTCCTACAGAGAGAAGAAATTCAAAATAAATCCATTCCAACCTCGAGCTTTGGACTGGAAGGCAGAAAATATGTTTGAACTTTGTGACATTTCTTTTCCCATTCTCTGCAGCATGATTGAACTGAAATCTTGGAATGAATCCAAGTTGGTTTGAAGCCTCTCTTTCCTACTTCTACTCTCATATGCCACTGCTGCCAGAATAGCACTGGTTCGTGGGTTGATGTGGATTGCAGACCTGTTCTGCCCAGGGTTGCCAAGCAGTCACATAGGCAGACTCCTTGATCACCTCAGCAGGCTCGTTGATCTCCATGGTAACCTAGGTGATTTTACCCAGCATCTGGGCTGCCTCCAGTGCCATGGGACCCCTACAAACTGTGATAACTGGTTTCACCATCTCTTATCTAGAAAAATCAGGAAATTTTAACTTTCCCAGCTAACCTAAATTTGATTTTACCCAATTGCCAGTCCCAGTTCTTCCCACTTTGGGCTTAATTACAGCCCCAAACACTATCAGGAATCATCATAACAGCAAGGAGACAATAAGGATGCATTCTTTGGACTTCAAAAATGATTTAGCATTTGATCACAGCACTCTAACCTGTGGGACAGAAAAGCAAGGTACTGTGACATGACATATCATGTATTATTTATTAAAATTTCCATCAATCCTCAAAATGAATTTTCTGCATCTTGTATTTGGAGATTTTTGACATTTATGGCTTCCAATGAACCTGATTTTTTGCACGTCTGTTGTTAATACTGTGTTAGCAGATGTTCCCAAACCCACATTTCTAAATATTAAGAGTTCCCAACCCTACCCTGCAGTTATAATATTATCAAATATAGTGACTAAATCTTCCAAATAGATTAGCCCTATTATATTTCCTACATGTCAAAGTAATTTGGTTGAGAAGTGAAGTAACCTTTTGATTACAAACTTCAAGTACACAAGAATTTCCGGAAAGGATTAAAAAATTCCTATTTTATTTTTCCTTTATTTTAATTCCATTTCCTTCTCTACTATATATTTCCAATCAGACAGAAGTGCACACTTGAAAAACAAGACGCTAAAAGTAACCAAAATCAACCACAACTGCAAGAACGAAAATGAATAACAGCAAAGAGAAATACCTCATAGTGTATAAGATTGAGGATATGATCTGGATGAGATTCAACAGTCCCTTTCCTCAACCAATAAACATGTGGACCTCTATCTGACTTGTATATATGGTTAAGGCAACACTATATAGTTAATGCTGTGACAGTTCTCATTAATATATTAATATAATAAAATATGTACACTACCACCAATAAGGATATATAAAGCCCTGCCAATCTAAGAACGCAACCATCAATGTCCAGCACTACTTTCTCTGCTTTTAAAAGGACATCCGACCTTGGGCTTCGTCCAATAGGCACCACTGGTGAATCCTGAGCGGTAACACCCAAAAGTAACCATTAGAACTACCTTGCAACTATCATGATTCATGATATAATTATAAAACAATATAACAAAGAACCTAACATTAAACTTCTAAAGGTCACTCTAGACATTAAAAAAAAAACACCTTATTAGGGTTTCAAGTTACAATTCCTTAATCCTTGGTAAGGTTTGAAAATATGACAAAGATTCTGTTGCATTATGAGGCATTATACAGCACATTAAGGATTAATTTATAATTTTCTGGCAAAACACCCCATTTTGAGCAATGTTACATATTTTCAGTGAAGAAACAAATTCCTTTGGTTTTTGTCATCATAAGCAAACAAAGATGCATTAACCTCTCCATTTTACTTTTTGTTTTTTAACACTTTCTGAAAATCAGCAACACACAATGGCTATTAAAACTTTAGATTCCCCCACCCAAAGAAGTGCATGGCCAAATAACTGCAGATCCTCTGAATCTGAGCATGCATGTAAAAGTATCTTATTTCCTACATGGCTTTGGTGGCCTTACATTTCTGAGAATCATAAGAATTGATGACCACAAGTATTGGTCTGTTCTCAGCTATTTGCAAAGAATGACAAAGTTTTCTTGCCATCAACATGCTTTGACCTTGACCATAACAAGAAACTACCTCTTTAAGAATAAGAAAATGTAATTTTTTGGCATCCAGTAGAAGAACGTAATAAATTAAATACCTCATCACATGGCCCATTATCATTGCAATCATATGGAGCAGAGCTTGATGTAAACAAGAAGGAGCCTTCACCATTCCAGTTTGATGAAGCCATCCTGTACATAATTCAACCATCAAATGCCAGCAAAGGTGCATTAAAGACAAATTGACCCTGTACATATTTATCTGCTGTCCATCTGTTTGGGGAGGGGTGTCATGGACCAATCATGCATTCACACCATTAAACAACCATGGAGTATTAAGAATGCCTAAATTTTTGTAAAGGTTTTATGAGTTGAGAATATAATTATACCACGTTTTAGGAGACAGAAAATTAGGCTGAGTACTGCAAAGTTCTGGTGTTAATCAAGGATGTCTTCAACATTCTTCATACCAAGTAATCAAATAACAGCAACAAGGATCAGCTTAAGCTCTCTAATCAAAGCTTTCATTAGAACTAGTGCTTCAAATTTAAGTTTCATAAGTTTGTTTGTGAAAGATAGCTAAGTAGAAAGAAGCAAGTGTTCCCCTGCCCACTTTCTCCTTCAAATGAGAACAATAGAAGTGCCATCTAACCTCTTACAAAAGTAATCAAACAAGCTTCAAATCTCTGAGAAGTGTATAGTGAGGCAAAAGCTTGAGAAAGCAAGACCATTTTAAGAGGCCAAATGGTAGATCCCTCTTACAAGCATTACTGTTCTGTGATTTGAAATTCAGTTATATAGCTTTAACGAGGAAGACAGACTGTTGGTGGAGGACCCTGTTTCTTCCTCTTATAGTGTATTTCTATTATGCCAGTGCCCTAAGTTACATAAGTTCAACCTGGAAAAGGGAGGAGGGAGTTCTTGCTACCTTGTTTCAGAAAATTCACTAATCAATCGAGAAAGAAGTAGTTAACTTTGGTTCATGTGACACAAAGAGAGACGCTACAACAATTCAAGCACATCTATTACCAAATTGAAGGTATCCCTCAATGGTGAACATATCTTTGTAAGTTGTAATATATGGGCACAAATTTGTCATAAGCGCATTAAAAAGAATCAGAATCGACGTACAATTCAATAAGCAAAGAGGTAGACATCGGTCAATCAAACCCTGTCCATACCTGACATCACCAGCATAATCTGCAGTCCGGGAAGGCGGAGCACAGAAAATAACATAAGGAAACTGGTGACTTGGTTTCACCTCCCTCAAGATTGGGTTGATCCCAATTTTAATCAATTTGTCATGATGATCTTTTGTCATTGTCTGTCCAAAAATTTGGCATCCTGGGTGTTCCTGTCCAAACAGTAGCATAGACTTCATGAGATTCACAAGTTTAGATTGGAGAAAATCACTATATAACCAAGATCAAGTCCAGAAAAAAACATTTAATCTGAGTTTCAAATCCTACCTCAGGCTTGGAATAACAAGAATGACACCACACATGTAATTCTAATTACAAGGGGTATAGAGGGACAAGGCATACATCTAGGATAGAGAGAGAATGCGTCAATTAGTTGTTAGATAATATTTCAATGGAGGAGGAATCTACACGATGACCATGTGTAGTGGCATCTCCTAAAATGAGCAAATGGGCCCATGGGAGGGAGTGCCTCATGAGAAGTATAAAGCCCAGATGGTAAGAGAGGAGATTGCAAGAGAGTGGTAAGGAAGAGAGAGACTTTAAGAAGGCCAGTACCAGTGGGTGTTTGTAATGTGATTCTGATATATACAGACCAGTACCAATAAAACAGGATCAATTACAGGGTAGGTAACTCCAGAATCAAGAGAAATTAGTTATATCAAATTAACAAGCTAGATCAACAGACCGTCCCATATGAGCACTCTATGCCTAGAATCGTCTAAAAATATCAGCCAGATCCAAGGGCTGGATCTGATGATATAGAAGTCCTTCTAGAACTAGGAAAATTTTTAAATCAGTCAAACAACAATTCATTTGGATGATCAGCTTACAGATCTAATTACAGACTATAGTAAATCATTCTATGTAGATTAAATAGATCAGTAAAATCTCAGTTCTTGAATAGCTTTCCATATCAGCAAGTATTTTATTTCATCACTAAATTGGGCCTGAATAAGTCTAAGGTTGGGTTATCTATATGTTGGGCTTTTGATCCCATGGGTTCTCTATTTAACATGCCATTTTATGGACCAAAAATAGGGTAATCAGGTTGTATACTGGAATTTTATTCTGAGTCTATTTCAGTTTCCTAGTAAGTAACCTCATAGGTTATTTGGTCCAAAGGCCAAGTCCCCCATTGCACTTTCATTGCTTGGACAACCTTAAACCTTTGCCTCCCCACCCAATCTCTTCTCCTACATCAAGATATCCCCATCTCACCCCCACTGCATTTTTTGTTGGACTGATATTGAGGATGTTGTAGCATGTGTTTTTGTCTTCCACTCGGACCATGGTCTTCAAGGAAACCATGGAGTTGCAGAGGGTCTTAAAAGTAAGGTGACACCAACAATATGGGAAGGCACCCACCTAGGCATCGAAGGTGGCCAAGATACTTGGACACCTAGGTGATGCTTTGCTAATTATGCAGTTGCCTCTTCTATTCGGAAGAAAGCTATTGCATCCATTTGGACCCACCAATAGATGTATCCTACCTTGTGCTCCAGAGTGGTTATGGCTATAGACAAATCCTTCTTAGATGATAGTCTCTATGACATTGCTACAGTTGGTTTCTGAAGCAGCAGTCTCTCCCATTTGGATTGGATGGATTCTTAGGAGATGGACCTCCAATCCTTCAACTATTGACCCAATTTGGAAGGCCCACCTACTATGATGTTAGCTCTAGACTTCATATGCTCCCTCATGGATCCATGTTAGACTCCCCAAGGAACATATACATTGTTGTTACCTAGGCTTTAATGTTTCTCTTCTTCAAATACCCAGCCGATTATAGACTTGTGCCAGAATCTATCTTTTGAGTCTTTTATATACTGTTGTCAAAGGGGCAAGTATTGAACGTAGAATTATTTTTTATTAAAAAAAGGTTTTTTTTTCCTGCTCATTTCTCATTCTCTAGCCAAGATATTTGTCTTGCATTCTGTCAAGGCTGGAGGGATTGGTGTCAATCCAATCAATTTCATGACAATGTGAACCCCATGGGTTTGAATAAGTTTTCTTTGAAGTTATTGAAGATCTCATGTAGGGGATGATGTTTGACAAAGAATTAAAATAGGATAGATAAAGGGGAGAGGTGCTTCCAAAGGCTGCGTGATTGATTTATTCCTTTAAATTTAAGATGCAACAGTATAGAATAATCATATAATCATTTGTGATGAATGGTGCAAGAATGCTAGGTAGTGAATTAAAACCATATGTATAAACTTGGTTGGGATGAGAATTGAGACCGAAATCAAAACTAGAAGGGATTAAGTAAGAAACAATTGAATAATGCTTGACTCATATGTATCATAAGCTACAGAAAAGTCAATGTGGCCATGCTCAATGGAAACTTTGAGATGCTATAACCCACAGTACAAACGAGTGATTTGGTTCAAATTAAAGCAGCCAGAAGCAGTCTAAAATGACTATCGAAGAAATGATGAAGAAAGGCATGCATAACTTAGGCATTTTATCAAATATGACCTCCAACTGAGCTGATTTGAGAGTCGGGATCCATTTAGATAGGATATACCGATGAACGACGAATTGAGTTGCAGTAAAAACATTCTAAAATACAAAATCCATCAAAGTTCCAACTATCAATTCAACTTCTTCTTTTTTTTCCTCTCTTGAAGTTTATCCCGGAGCGTCGCCCCAACATGCTCACACAGGCACACGGGATGGGGCGAAATGCAGGAACTTCCCCCTGTCGATGGTTCAGATGTGTTCCAATTGGCTCCGTACTAATGCAGGGGCACGGACAGAGTGCATTTCCGAACAAATCGGCATTTAAATACGATAAGAATTAAGAAATACCTTCTGCCATTGTTCTGCTACTAGACATCCAAGAACACCAGGGCCAACAATGAGTAAGTCATTCTCTCCCACCAAACCACCAGAAGAAACTTTCGATCCTTCATTTACGAGTCCTGAATTAATGAATTAACCAGTGTCTTGATTCATCACATTTACAGAAACTAAAAGTATCATACGCGACAAAACAATCAGAGCATCAAGAATTAAGAAATACCGACCAGAAGTAGATGTCGATGATGCAGAAACCGGCAGAGACGTCGCCATTGAGGAATTACTTCTCTTTATACTAGAAGAAGGGTTTCTGAAGAGCGGAATTGAGAGAATTGGGCGTACCCAGTAAACAGAAACTGATAGGCGAGCCTGCTTTGTGAAGTTACCTAAGTGAGGTTGGGAAAGCGTGATTGCGGTTCCCATTACTTCCAAAAAGATTTGGGCTCCCATAAAATAGAGTTATTCTCGGGGTTCGGTCTTTAAAGTTGATTTGGCTCCCAATGCGCTCAACTACTCACTGAAGTTTAAGCCGTCAATGGCGCATCTCAGTCGAGGTTTCGATCCCAGTCATTCGTTTTTCAAAGGTCGAGATCTCAAACCACTGCTCATTTATACCATAGTAGTCAAGGGTGTCAATCGGTACAGTTTCGGTAATTCGGTACAGTTTCAGTATGATTGGTTTGAATATTGAAAACCAGTACCTGTCTGTACCGAATTTACACGATACGGTATGATTTCGGTATTTACAAGAAACGATTTTGGTATAGTTTCGGTATTAAATCAGTATGAAAAAACGATTTAAACATAGTATCTAGTGTGATACACTTTTGGTACAAACAAACCCATGCCCTCATGCCACTTTTGTTATTAGTTTATTAAGATCCTAATGAAATTCCGACCAAACAATTGATAGAATTTGATATTAAGAGTGACAAAGCAAATAAATCTAAGAAGAGGAATGAAGAACGAAATGTAAAATTGAAATATGGAATTATAAATAGGGTAAATGTGAAGTGTTTTCATTATAAAATTACATTTATGTCCCTTAATTTGGTACGGTACCAATTCGGGTACATACCGACGGTATGAGTACCTAAAACTGAGAACCGTATCAAATAAATTCAGTTTCGGTATATACAGTACCAAATTTTGAATAGTACGGTACGGTGAGATTTTAGACGGCGCGATTCGGTACGAGCTAAAAGGTTTCGGTACGCAATTGACACCCTTAATATGTACTGAACCCAAGCAAAATCAATATTATGAGGGGTTTTACTTCTGAATTTTGACAAGAAAAATCCAAAGTATCACCAACGGATCTCTCTCTTAATATGTAATGAAGAAATGTGAAAGGAGCACTGATCTCTACTCATCACGATTAAAAATCTTGACTCATCAGTGGAAGCCCTTTGACACAGCCCAATTTATCATAGGCCCAATGGTATAATATTCATGCCCACATCTCCCACTTTAATAACACTAATGGCTCCTTCCCCATTCTAGAGGGGGAGATTCAAGGATCTCTCTTAAAGTATCTTGTCTCTAAAATATCCCTGAATATCTGACCCCTGATTTCCTACCATTGTTCTGCCTTGTCAATCCCCTTCTTGTATCCTCCTCCCTTATAGGGGGGGACTCTTTGTCGCTCACAGTGGCACCGTTCTCTCGGGTTCTCTTTGGCTCTGCTTTCTTCTCTCTCTCTGTTGGGTTTTGGCTGCTTGTGCGTGCTGTCCCCGGTTGGCTTGTCTCTGGCCGTGCTTTGTGGTATCGGCTTCGTTGGGTTGTCGCGTGTGGGCCGTGCGGCGGTCCGGCGTTCTGGTGCCGGGGCTCCGTGGGGGCCCCCCCCGGTGGCGCGGGCGGGTCTCTTGGTTGTGCCTTGGGCCCGTCTCGCGGGTGGGTTGGCGTGGCCGGGCGGGCCCTTGCGTTGGGGGCGGCCGTGGCTCGTGGCCGGTGGCGGCTCGGGTTCCTTTGGGTGCTCTCCCCTGGGCCCCCCGCTTGTGCTCTTCCCCGTGGTGGGGTCGCCGCGGTGGAGCTCGTGTGCTGGTTGAGTGGGTGCCGTGCGGGCCCGTTGGTGGGGTGTGTGGCGTGGCCCGGGTGGGGTGCCGCCTGGCTTCGGGGCGAGTGCTCGGGGGTTGACACTTCCTTGGCACATGGAGCGTATTTCGAGGCTATGTCGATGGAGGACGAGTCTACCAAGATCAAGACCGTGCAACTCTACCTCACCGAGACCGCAGCTCTATGGTGGAGACGAGGTACAACGACATGCAAGAGGTCGTGCACCATAGACACTGGGAAGACTTCAAGAAAGAGCTTAAAAACAATTTTATCCAGAGAATCGCATTCTTGGCCCGAAAGAACATCAAGAGGCTAAAGCACACGGGGTCGATTCGAGACTACGTGAAGGAGTTCTCAACACTCATGTTGGAGGTCCCAGTATGACCGAAGAGGAACTTCTCTTCGACTTCATGGATGGGCTCCATTGGGCCTCGCAAGAGCTACAACGTCGAGGTGTACAAGATCTTGCTACGGCTATAGCGGCGGCGAGTCCTTAATAGAGTTTAGAGGGACGAGTCTAAGGCCAAGAAGAGCAATAATGGCAAGGTGGGGGAGAGAAGGGGTCAAAGCCGACCACACAGGGAAGGCACAAACAAGTTATCTTCGAACAAGGAGGGTGGCAAGCAAGAAAAGAAGAAGAAATTCCAGCCCAAAGACAAGTGCTTCCTTTGTGATGGACCACATTGGGCTAGGGATTGCCCAAACGGAAGGCCCTAGTGCACTCCTCGAAGACACGGATGAAGAGGAGGTGCACATGGGATCTTGCCGCTTGGTGCTATCAAGGCCAAGGAAGACAAAGCCCCTACATCAACAAAGGGGTTGATGTCGTAGAGGTGCGTATCAACGGCAAAATGGCAAGGGCCATGTTGATACGGGGCAACCACAACTTTGTCTCACGGAGGAGGCAAAGCGTTTGGGGCTCAACGACAGGAAAGAGGGCCTTAGCGTCACTCGAGGCACGCCCTATCGGGGAGTTGCCGGGAGTCGGATGACATTGGGGCTTGGGCCCGTGGACTTGTCGGTCGTGACAATGGACGACTTCGACTTGGTGCTTGGCATGGAATTCTTGCACGGTCAGGTCGTACCCATGCCATTCTTAAACAAGGTGTGCATTATGGAGGAAGGAGCACCTTGTATGGTCCCAACGATACAAGGGACTAAGGAGGGCCGCTTCTTTCCCATGCCGAGAAGGGAGCCGGGGGCGTCCCTTTGCGCACTCTTGGAAGACAAGGAGGATGTCCCCAGGCCCGCCAAGGAGGTCGAGAACTCTAGAGGAGTTCGGCGTGATGCCCCCGGTTGCCCAAAATCCTACAACCAAGCCGAAGGTTGGCGTGGCTAGTCATCTTAGACAAAGCCACAAAGAAGATGAAGAAGTGGGCCGCAAGGATGCGCCCACAAACTTCCGGGGATATGGTCTGGTGAGTTCTCCCCAACAATTCAGTCCTTGCGAAGGTGCCAGGCGGTTTGGGCCCGTTCACGTGAGGTAGGTAGGTTTCCTCCAACTAGCCTCCCACCAAAGCTCAAGATCCATCCTGCTTCCATGCAGTTGTTGAGCCTTCCAGGAGATGCGAGGATCCTTCGTGGGACTTCTCAGGGCACCTACAAGCATAACAACATCCTATGACAAGGAGGCGGAACATATAATGGCGGATCGGTAATGCGCACGTGGGTGCCTCCGGTCGGTTTTGGTGAGTGGAGGGATTGCCGAGGCGGCGTTGGGACCGCGCATTGTGGCGGTTCCAGAACATATAGGAGGTTCCCGTGAAACCCGGGCGTCGCTGGTGGGGGAGAATGACCCCCAATTTATCATGGCCCAATGGTATAATATTCATGGGCCACCTGCTAGCCCAACTTTGTACACTTGGGCTACACTTGCCCACATTCTAGAGGGAGGAGATTCGGGATCACATCTATAAAGTATCTTGTCTCAGAAATATCCCTAGAAATATCTGACCCACTAGAATATTCCTACCATTAGATTCTGACACTTGTACAAATCACACCATTCTTGTTCCTACCTCACCTATAATGGGAGGGACTCTTTGTCAAAGCATCAACGTGGCACCGTTCTCTCGGGTTCTCTTTGGCTCTGCTTTCTTCTCTCTCTCGCGGGTTTGGGACTTAGTGCGAGTGCTGTGCCGCCGGTTGGCTGTCTCTGGCCGTGACCCTTGCTACCCTGTTCAAGAGATCCAAATTAGGCACTAGAATTGATACATTAACTCCTTCAATTTTTTTAGGCAAAATGAACCAGGTGTGCTTATTTCACTTCCCTCTCCTGAATCCCCCTTAAGTCATATTTTTGCATAGCTTTGTTCAAATTTTTTTTTGTAGTTCAATTTTCTCTATAGCGATGAAATCTTTTGTGGAAAGTTGACAGGCTTTTTACTGATTTTGTGTTTTCTTCTAATTTATGCATATGATTTTTAATCCATTCAATTGAATTCCATCTCTTTCATATAAAATTTAGCATTTAAGTGACCTTCTATAGATATTTGGTTTTGAACTTATAAATAAGCTTCCTCTTATTCGAGCTAGTGTTGAATGGTAATCACTAGCTTTCAAAGCTTTTGCTAATCTTGAAAGTGCAGGAGATTACTTGTAATGCTTTCTTATCTTTTGCATAATCAATGGCGGTCTTCTTTTGCACTTAGGAGAAAATTTAACATATTCTTCACCGTCTATTTCTTTCATGGATTCCCATCCATTTAAAAAATATTACAAAACTATTCACAGCTATTCACTTACAAATCCTAATCATTTCACGGCTTATTTTGGATAATAGTTACCAAAGTATCTCTTTTTTTTTTTTTTTTTTTTTTTTTTTTTTATTTTTTTTTTTTGTGGGGTTTTTTTTTTTTTTTTTTTTTTTTTCCTTTTTTTTTTTTTTTTTTTTTTTTTCGTATTGATTTATGTTAATAGAGGAAAAATGAGAATGAAAATTTGTATCCAACAAAGCATTATGTGCCCCAAAAAATATAATAGGCTTAAATACCATTGACTTTGATCTTGAACCTTCACAACTTGGAAGCAAAATTCGAAAAAAAAAAAAAAAAAAATTTGATCATGGCATCGACTAATCACACTAAGCATTGCAAAACAACCAAATCATTGTCTACACTAACGAGATTTGCTTAACCTCATCCTAAAAAAAATTCAAGAAAAAGGGAGCAAAACTAAAACTAAAAAATATAGTTCATAGGTATTTTTTTTTTTTTTTTTTTTTTATCTTTTACTTTTTAAAATCTATGGAGTACCTCAAAACAAGGCTACTACTTCTTGTTTGCAAAATCCGTTAAGAGCCTGTTTAGTTACATGAATCCAGAGATTTGAAATATCTAAATTCATGAAATCTAGAGATTCACTTTTTACACTAAAAATGTGAATCTGAGATGAATCTGTAGATTTATGGGTATAGGATGAAATCCAAAGATTTCAAAAAAACTATACATTTGGACATTCACAAAAATCACGTCGATCAATTAGCTTTTTAGGATGAATCTACAGATTTCATTCCACAACCAAACATTTAATTTTATAAATTATGACTCCATAGATTTGAAATCTCTAGATATATGAAATCTCAAAACTCATATAACCAAATATATGAAACGCTTGTAAAGTTATTTAATTGAAAATGCATAATTTGACAATTTGAATCTGGCAAACTCGAGATATGAGAAAATAGAAGACTTATGACTTGAATGTGAATGTCCATCACAAAGAATAGTGCATCCCACAAATTCTTGTATGGAACTTGCTAAGTTGGCATGTCAACATTGACTTACAAAAAATGTTACATTATAAATTATTATCAATGTTGGTGGAAGGTATGCATCCCCTGTACACTATCCTATAGTTTTTTTCAATAAGTTTATGAAATTTTTTTAATTAGTTAACCAAATAGTAAAATATGCTTCAAATGATACACATACCTAATAAATGAAAAAGAAAACATAAGAATAGTCCACCCACATAGCATATTACCAAATATATAATAAGATGTTGAAAAACAGAATATAATATCATGGGCAATCATATGAAAACATACAATCATAAGAATCGAAAACTTATCTTATTTTGAATAACATGAATGATCTCCTTGTTGAAAGCATCATAGTATACATCCAGGATTTTTATTTGTGGCAGCAGCAGCTGCCTGCTCGCCAATGGTGAGGATTAGGCCACGTCAGCATGTGTGAGTCCAACGATTGTGAACTAAAGGGGCATGGGTATGTATGTGAATACAAATTTTGCTTTTACATTTGAAGGTTTGAAAATTTTGAAATTTACAAAATTACACCCTACCTTTACCTTCGAGTTCTCAAGTGTGTGAATCACCGATGAATCCCAACTCTCCCTTCGAGTTCTCGAGTGTCTGAATCCCCAACTCTTCCTTCGAGTTCTCGAGAATCCCCAACTCTTCCTTCCAGTTCTCGAGTGTCTGAATCGCCCGATGAATCCCCAACTCTTCCGTCTATTTCTAGAGTGTTTGAATCGCAGGTGATTGAGAAAAAGAAGGAAAGCAAACGAAATCACTCGCGACCTGCGTGAGTTTCTACAAAACCCTAAGTAGATGTGTAATGTTATAATTGTTGGAAGAATCATCTCTGTAGAGGGCTGCAACTACTCCGTTTATTTCTCTCATTCTCGTGAGAAGATCACTTACCCATTTTATAGTTTTAGGGTTCATAAGGAGTGGAAGAATGGCAAATGGGTTTGTTCTTGTTCCCACCGGTGATAGCTTGGTTGGTATCTTTTTTTCTTCTTCAGTTTATTCTATAACTCTCAGGATGTAAGCCTGTGGAGTAAGCACTGTGATAAGGAGAATATTTAGTAGAGATTTCAGTGTTGCAAATCCTCTGCAACTATTTAGTGTTGTTTCCCTTTTTTCTTGACCTTTTGTCTCTTTTCTATTCGGGTTTTTTTCCTGCTCTCATGGTCTTGTCAGTGTCTTTAGTTACAAACTTGTAATGCAACAAATCTACAACTTTCTATATTACATCTTGTTCGTGTGTTAGCTTTATTATTTATTCTTAACTCAAATCTTGTAATCACAATGGGATTTAGTTTTCCTTGACGGAGGGAAGTGAAATGAGCAACCAACAAATGATGAAGAAACAAAATCTCTGATGGCTAAATTCATAAATATTCATCAATATTTTCTGTAATGTTTGTGTTAACGGGGTGTAGGCATTACAGATCGACTTAGGGTTGTGTTAACGATTCAGATACTTGAGAACTCGAAGGAAGAGTTGGGATTCATCGGTGAAGGTAGGGATGTAATTTGTAAATTTCAGAATTTTCAAACCTTCAAATGTAAAAGCAAAATCTGTATTTACATACATACCCATGCCCCTTTAGTTTACAATCATTGGATTCAAACATGTTGACTGTGGCCTAATATTCACCTCCTTCCGCGCAAATAAAAATCCTACATCCATCTAATGATGTACAAACAAAATTAGCGGAATAGTGCAAGGTATTTAAACGCACCGAATAGTGCACACGGGTTCTAAGTGCGTTTTCACCCCTAAGATCAAACAAGAAAATTCCAAGGCCGATCAGAGCAAGCCTGCTCTAGAAGCCGGAGCGCGTCAGTAGAATTATCCCCCACCCCACGATACATGGAGGAGTACTCTTTCCAGTTTCTCATTTCACCACCACCGATGACAAGACGCACCCCGGCTTCAAGATTACTCCTGCTAGTGGCGAGCAGGCGCACCCTTTCGGGTGCTAAGGGCATAATCACTCTGACGCGAGGGCTCAACAATTTGTCGCTTCCGACCCCTTCCGCGAGCTCCACCTTCTTGCTGATCCCTCTCTCCACCTTCACCCCGACCTGCCGCCGCACCAGAAGTGCCGCCACCTCCGGCAGGCTGATCATTGGAAGATCCGATGGCGTCTCCCCCGGAAGAGGAGGCGTCCCGACTGAGATCTGCTCCAACATCAGTCGCCGTTGGGGCAATGGGTATTTCAGCAGCTTCTCTTTCACCAATGGAAACCAGGTAGTTCCGAAAGGAATCAGCTTGCTTCATCTCCAACCTCCGCCCAAAGTACTGAACCTTACCCTGAGCAAACTGAACGACGGCAAGTCGTTCCTTCTCTCCAGCAACCAACTCAAGCAACATCTTCTCACGAACAATCCGACCAAACTGCTTCTTGGCAATCTCGAAACCCTCGGCACCTCTGCCAACATAATTCCGATTGTTCCGAATTGCCTCAGCAACATACAACTTATAAGCTTCAGAAGAGACAGTGAAATCTTCAGGTTCCTTCCACTGACTCAAAGGATAAAACATCTCAGAGATACGAGCCAACTCGCGATCCCTCTCAACCTCCAAGTTGCGAATCTGTGCACGGAGCGCATCCAACCTACCCTCAAAGTCAGAACGCGTCCGTTTGATAGTGCTGGACATGTCCTGACTCATCTGGGTAAGAATGGCAAGCATCGCAGACTCTTCCGGCAAGGAATGCGCCTGACCAGCCCTCTTCTGCAACTTCATCTGCTTCTGCGAAGCCTGCAACAAACGATTCCATTCCGAAGAAGAGAGCCACGAACACAGCTTCACGAACTCACCTGGACCCATCTTGTAGGAAAGGATGCCACCACCATGAGCCACGAAACCCTTTAGGGCTTGGTCCTTCAACTCATCAGTGGCAAGGCTCAAGAAAGCTTTAGCCTTCTTAGCGAAAGCCTTGGCAGTGAAGCCGAGTTCAAGGACCTCGTCCAGAGAGAAGCGGTTGACGGGGAAGCCAAAGTGCTGCAGGGGCGCAACAGTCTCAGCCAACAAAGCCTCCTCCTCCGCACGGCTCATCACACCGTACGGAACAGGATTCTGAACACCACTCGAACCAAGGCCACCATCAACACCATCAATGCGCTGAACGTTAGAGGTACCTGTAACCTGTGGATCCATGATGGTAAAAGACAGAAGAGATATCAGTAGCACAAGGTAATATTCATGGAACGAAATCTTTTCGGACGAGATCGCCTGGTTCGCCCAGGTAGTGTGAAATAAAAAAAGTGTAATTAAGAAACCTGCAACATGGGTAAGTGTGAAGTGAAAAAAACAAAATTTAAAAACATTTACTGATTTACGCATGATACTGACACCCATCATCTGAAATGCATTTAATGGACTTGAATAACAAATCAAATATAATAAATTAAATTACAAAACAAAGCTAGCTATTGACGTGTGTGAGTCGGTCTGACATTAACACAGTAACACATATTTAATGGACTTGAAATGGAATTCAAAAGTAACAAATTTACAAAACAAAAGCATTACGAAGAGTTGGTGGTTTCCGATTTCATCAGCAGAAGTGCAGAACACAATTGCAGACCGGGGGGCGAAGAGGGCTTCTTCTTCTTCAGTTTTTCTTCCCTTTTTCTTCCCTCGGTTGGTGTCTTGGTGGTTTCCGGTTTTATCAATCTGCAGAACACAATTGCAGACCGAGGGCGATCTTCTTCAAATTTTGCAGACTTGGTAATATGATAGAATGGTAAAAGCAACACGAGCCAGGAACGAGTGAAATAAAATCATACGCCCTGAATAGTTCACACGGGTTTCACCCCCAAGATCAAACAATCCATTCATCGCAGATGATGCACTCTATTACGATGAACTAATCCGTTGTTGACACGGTTTTAAAACAACTTAAAACAAAACCTCATCCAAATAAACAATTCCTTGCACCTTTATATAAGAAAGTAAAGGACACCATTAAAGGTTGTCTCCAAGAAACACATTTCTTGGCTTAAGGCTTGTTTGTTAGCTACCAAACTATTCTCTCAAGAGAAACACCTGGCAATTTAGGTGACAATTTAGGTGACCATTAAGAAAAGATACAATTGATTAATCAAAACAAAATTTTTGAATTTTTAAATAAATAAAATTACAACATAATACGGTAAGATGAGAGAATTCCAAACTGATGAAGTTTGCTTCCTTGAAAGTAATTAGCCTTAGCCCTCCAATATGTATAAAAGGTAATTCTAAAAACTTACCACCACTAAGATAAGTGCAGTGGATAATATTATTAAGAATATGAAGTGTTCTAGTGTCAAAATAGACACCAAACCATAAAATAACAAAAGAAGCTCTAGTGAGAGAGAAAGGGGATAGTACTTATAGTCTTTTTTTTGGTAATAGGGAATCACTTCTTTGAAGCTTTCATTTTCCTACTTCTGTTTTTCTTTCTATGAAAAATTTCTTTCTCGATTTGAAATTTCTATGATTTGAGTTTTGATTTTATACATTTAAAGAAAAAGTTATAACAAAAAAAGACTTCTATTAGTGGTTTATAATCCCCCTCCCCCTATAATATCAACTCGCGAGCTCCAAAAAAAAAAAAGAAAGTCATTTGAGATTTAAAATAATAGTATCTTTTACTTTGTTCTTAAGGAAAATTTTCTTTCTTATTTGGCTAAAAGCTTTAAGTCATGGTTTATATTTACCAAAAAAAAAAAAGTCATTGTTTATAGGGAATGTTGTTTGATATTGAAAAAATAAAAATAAAAAATAATTTTTTTATTTTTTTTATTTGATTTTAGATATATATCATCTTATCATACTATTATATAAAAGGATGTCTTCCTCATTTTGTACTAATCTTGTATTTGATTACTGTAGCCTTTGTTTTATTCATATGCCACATTATGTGTATTTAGTTTTCTTATCATTCATTTTTCTTCTAACAATTTGTTGGTACCTTTTATGTTTTTCTTTTTTCTTAAATTTGTAAAATAAAATTTGGAAAGACAATTTTCCCATGAATTTTACATAAATTACAATAACAAGTAAGACAATATAACAACCTAAAAAAATAGAATAAAATTGTACATTTCATACTTTTTTTTTTTTTTTTTTGCCAACCCGGTTTTATAAACCGGTGGTTCGACCCACGTCGCACACCAGGCTGTGGTGGGTGAGTCTCCCAGTGGGGATTTTTTGCATCCATAAATATTCAATACCAAAACTTTGCTTAAGTGAACCAATGCTTACCACTTGGACCAACCCCCGTTGGGTACATTTCATACTTTACACCGTACTTTCAAGAAGATATTCCTTTAATTTTTTTTTTTAAACATTAAATTCTATTTGTTTTTCCAAGATTTCCTTTCAAATAAGTTTTAAATAATAGAGAAAAAAAAATCCATACTCAACTTCTCTTTTTTCTTTTTGCTGTTAATTTTATCAAATTTATCTCTATACAAAATAGAAAATTTTATGAAATCTATGATACCTGTATTTCCATATTAAGTCTAATCATCATCCTTTAATTACTTCAATTAACTTATTCTAATTTAAACATATCTTCTAATTTAAGAAGTTTCATTAGCAGTTGACTCTTAATTTTTCTCAAATTTAGAAACTTTCATTTCATTCCAACCAAAGAAGATACTAAATCTATATTCATTATTACAAGAAGATCTAGCAACACTACATAAACCGTCTCAACCATTAAAACTTGGACAATCTTTGTAGTAGTTTTCATTATGATGGGGAAGAGCAGTAAGGGAAGACAGAAGATTGCTATCAAAAGAATTGAACATGAAGATCATAGACAAGTTACATTCTCAAAACGACGGAATGGGTTGTTCAAGAAGGCAGCTGAGCTTAGTATTTTATGTGGAGCAGAAGTTGCATTAATCGTCTTCTCTCCTGCTGGTAAAGTCTATTCTTTTAGTCATCCATCTGCTAATTCCCTATTCAATAGATTTATAGATGGAGAAGATTCTGGTGTTGTTCAGAACAAAGATGCTGCAACTACACTTGTTGATGCTCACCGTGGTAATTTTGTTAGAGAACTTAGTCGACAACTCACCCAAGTTACAGAAGAACTAGCAGTAGAGAAGAAGAAAGCTGAGATATTAAATGGGTTGAAGAAAGAACAAGAACAAGTTCAAGTGCCAGATTTCTGGTGGGAAAAGTGTGTTGATGAACATGATGTGGGTGAGTTAAAGAAGTTGATGGCGGCCATGGAAGAGTTTCAGAAGAATGTGATCAAACGTGTTGATGATTTGATGTCTATGGAAGCTGCTTCTTCATCTTCACCATTCTTGGCAATGAACCCGATTCCTCTTGGAGTTGTTCCTCCCTCAAAAGTGTGTGAGGGGAATACTTCAAGTGCTCCTCATCATGGATTTCAAATGGATTTTGGTCTTAATGACTTCTAAGAGAACCTGTCAGCATCTTAGTTTGGTTACTTTGATTCTTGTTATTGTTCCTCATATGAACGGCAGTTTGAAACTTTGAATGTTGCTAGTTTAATTTTTCTTTTAAATAATTAATCTGACTTGGTACAATTTTTATATATTGAATCTTGTTCCTTAATTAATTACTTCAATTATCTGATAGATACAATTTTCCCCTGCAATTCATCTTGATTACAGGGGCTAGTCTACCCCGGATTTAAAAAAATAATATTAATTCCCTTATTTTCTTTAGTTTTTTCAGTTTTTTTTTCCCACATGTAAAATATCACTATTTGCCCTCTCTCAATATTGCTCTCAATATTGAGAATAGTTTTTAAACGTGGATTAAGAAAATTTTTGAAAAAAATCTTATTAGATATTCAAAATTTCATTATTAATTAGAAAATAACTCCTCAATCCCTATTTATTTTCTCATCTTTTCTCTCTAAACTTTTTTTTTTTAATTTATTCTTTTCTCCTTTTATAACTGAGGGTTAAGGAAATTTTTGAAAAAATATCTTATTAGGTATTCAAAATTTCATTCTTATACTAACTCCTCAATCCTTATTTATTTTCTCCTCTCTCCTTTCTCCTTCCTTTCTTTTTATTTATTCTCTTCCCTTTCTATAATTTGGAAAAAAAATATACTCCATCGGCTGTACCCTTAGGTATTATTATTTTTTTTTTTGGATACATGTATCCTTAATTTTTTTTTTTTTGGGATAATTACTGTTGCCCCCTTGTACTTTGATTTTATTACTACTTTATCCCCTGCACTTTTTAAAATTGCTAATCCAACCTTTAACTTTGTCTACAATTACTAATGCCCCCCTACCGTTAAACTCCGTGAGTTTACTGATGATGTGGCATCTATATATTTATTCAAAATCCCAAAAATAACCCCGCAATTATCTTTTTATTTATTTACTCTTTTGTCAAGTTATAATACTACCCTTAATTAACAATGGGAAAAAATTAGCTTTAAATTAACTTTTCTTTTTTAAAAATAAACCACTGAATAAAGGAAATATGTGATATTTCTTCTCTAAAAAGAAATCACCAAATAAAAGAATGTAATTAAATAGGAAACTAAAATATTAAGAAACATCAAATTTAATTCAAAGTTGGTAATTTAAAATCACCTAATATATGATGACCAAAATATATATTACCAAATTTTCTATCAATTAGCATCTTATATGCTAATTTGTTTGTAAAATTTCTATCATGGTGATAATGAAAAATTTAAGTGGAATGTGAAAGTTTAAACAACCATAAGTATGTAGTCCCACCAAATCCAAAACTAATTCTAAAATATAAGATTTTAAGAATATAATTGACATTCAATATAGTTTCTATAATGAGGGTAATGCAATATTTTTGACTTCTTAATTCTAAGGGCAAAATAGACATTTCATATTTGATGTTAACAGCCACTTAACACCGTTAGAAATGAGGGGGGCAATAGTAATTTCACAAAGAAGACGGTTTGATTAGTAATAAAACCAAAGTATAAGGGGGCAATAGTAATTATCCCTTTTTTTTTTCATATTTGAGGTTCATCTGGGCTAGCTTGTGCGCACCTTGATTACATCCTCAGGGGATGCTTGTCGTCCGCAGGGTCGAACCTATGACCTCTCCATTGGATACATGTATCATTAATTTTATTTCATTCATGAGTGGGTTTTTTTTTTTTTGGGATTTCAAATTTAAATCTCTTTCAATAAATAATCTACCTCCGTCGATTCCATTGAAATCACAAATCAAGAAATTAGAAGAAATTCAATCCGTCAGATTTACTTTTAGAAAAATGAAAGGAGTAAACTATCTTCTTTGATCCTCCATGCATGGAAAGGGGGTAACCTACTTCCATGATTCCACAAATTATCAGGTGCTAAAAAATAAATTAGAAGAAAATCAATCCATCCAGATTTAATTATAAAATGACATGAATAAACTATCTTCTTTGGGTCTTCCATGTATAGAAAGAGTGTCCATCTTTCAGAGATTGAATGTCAAAGTTGATTGCATTTCTAAATCTATGAGGATCATAATATGGAATAAACCTCCTAGCTCGTCGGTATTGGCGTGTTGTGATGGGTCCCATTCATGGCGAATTTGTAGCAACTCTTAGCCAAGACTCTTAGGCTGCATTTGTTTACAAAGGTGGAATAGAAAAAATGAGTGGGAGAAAGAAGAAAAAAAAACATGTGGGCCCCATGTGTAGTGGGAGTCCAGATCAGCGACCCCAATGCTTCCTGACCACAAATATCAGTGGGGCCCACGGTGAAAAACACTTTTTGGAAAAAATAAAAATAAAAAAAAAAACTTTTTCTCTACCAGTGGGACCCACTAGTTTTTGTGGTCAGGAAGCCATGGGGGAGCAGAGAGACGGTGAGAAGATCCGGATTCGTGTAGTGGGGTGAGGGAGAAGGAGAGGAGAGGAAAGGGTTTTGGGAAAAAATGATAGTAGTGTGGTGGGTCTTACTTTTTACTTTTCCACAAAATATGTGGGATTTTTATTATTTTTTTGGTCTAACAGCTTTTTAATTGAAAGGTGGGCAAGAAAAACCCAAGACGTCTTGATTACAAGCTTCAAGAAGCCAAGCAATGGAAATAGGCCAAACAGTCCTACTTGCCATGGACCGGGCCATCCTAGCTAGGGAATCGGCTACAGAGTTAGCCCACCTAGAAATATGTGGGATTTTAAAATGGCTTGGAATGAGAAAGTTGGGCTACCACATCACCAAACAAGTCTCTCACTTTCTCATCCTAAGCAACCAAACATTCTACCATTTTAGGGATTTAAGAGAAAAGTAAGAAATCTACACTTTTTACTTAAAAATACAAAAAAAAAAAAAAAAAAAAACTTTTTTCAAGAATTTTCCCACCCTACCTTTATTCCTGCAAACAAACGCAGCCTTATGCGAAAGTTATGTTTTCCATTGCCGGTGCAAGACATGAAGAGAATATTATGTTTATGGTGCAACTTGCCATTAAGAACGGTCTTACTTGTGCACTTTAGTAGGGATCATTGTTGGTCGTGATGTTCTTAGATTTTTATGCTACGATCTCCATCATGGTTGGTAGGTTAAGAATCCCATGAGAGTAACCAAGATCTGTTGAGGAGTTTATTCAATATTGAGTTAGTGACCAATTTTGCAAACTATCCCATGGAGCATCACATCTAGGATCTCAACTTTTATACAAGTTTGAAGTTTCCCTCGGCAAGTTATTTTCAAATCCCTAATGTTGGAATTATTTGATTATGTGAGATAGTTTGGAGTGCTTAATACTATGTATTTGATGTCAATTCTGTATACAGGCAATGAGATTAATTATGTTGAGAATATAATTTGTTTGTCTTGGGGCCGTAAATAGTTTGTGAATGAATTAGGAGCTAGGTTCTGTGTTTTTTCATTACAAAAAAAATTACTTTTAGTGACGGTTTTTTCCTCCACCATTTGTTTAGTGGCGGTTTTTAGTCCACGGCTAAAATTGAGAAATTGTGAAAATCGGGTAGACTCAACACAAATGTTAATCTAAGAAACTGTATTGGTTTAGTCCCACATCACCTGATGAATGGGATAGCCAACGAAGGTAACTCTATAAATTTTGCTCCAAGAAATTTCAAGATTGTTAGGTTGGTGATAGCAGCGCACCGTGTGAGTAACGAATGTCGTTAAAGCTCGTTACTAGTATGGACGAGCCGTGCGTCTAGTTCCTTCCAAGCCAGATTTAGCTACTAGCAGATACTCCATTTAATAAATAACAACTGCCTAACAAGTTCACCATGAACTAATGAATATTAGAATAGGCTAGAACACAACATGTCTTCCAACATAAATAAGATAGGAGTAAGATTTTATAGCTGATCAAATTATCTATGAATAAGGTACTTACCAGCATTGATTTCATTCATTGTTGTTCAAATGCTCATCGGGCTTTATATCAACAATTAGAGTCTGAACAATCTCAAAGCCTTAGGCAAACATAGCTTGGGAATCACAGAGGAAGCTTGGGAGGAACAACTTCAGCTACACAAAGAAAGTATCACTTGACTCAACCTGTTGTAGAGGTTGTGAGGAAGATGAAGATGCAACTCATATCATGTTGGGCTGTAATTTTGCAAGAGCTGTATGGTTCAGAACCTTTTATTTGGTTACTCATGCAAACAAAGAAAAAGCTAGAAAATTTGTTAGTTTCTCCACTTTCATTCAAGGTTTAAAGTATCCCACGATACCATGCGATACTTAACGATTCGACCATATTTGACCTATGGTTCACGATACATCCGTCTTCTCTCCATTGGATTACACTAAAATACATTAGCAAGGCGACACAAACCGATACAAGCAACGTCTCTTAAAATCACATTCCGTTACGTTTCTGATACTTTAAACCTTGCTTTCATTTGCTGGTTTCTATGGATTGCAAGAAACGGGTGGGCTATTAAAGGAAAATCATGGACACCAATAGAAGTGGCCTTGAGAGCTAAAGCAGCCCATGAAGAATATTGGCAAGCAAACAGGCCCATTTCACCTATGTTTATGGAAAGTGAAAACCAAGTACAAGGCAGAAACGTTGCAACCAGCCCATCAGCTTCACAAAGGCCCACAGAGGAAATTGTTTGGCAAGATCCACCTCCAGGATGGTTTAAAATTTCCACAGATGCCACTTTTACCAACGGTGGGCCTAGGCTTCATTATTAGAGACAATGGGGGACATATTATCACTGCAGCATCTAAGAAAACAAATGGACATTCTGCTTTGGTAGGGGAGGCTCTAGCTGTACGATCAGGCATGCTTCTTGGATTGGGGGAAGATCTTCATAATGTTCATGTGGAACTCGATTGCAAGGAACTAGTCAATATACTTCTTCACCCTGACCGCCCTATACCCATGGCGATCGAGCCCATTATTGTGGATATTATGCGTCTTCAAGCATTCTATTCACAATGTATTTTTTTCTTTTATTCCTAGGAATGCCAACTATGTTGTAGACTTCCTAGCCCGGAAGGCCCAGTCCATTGAGGACATGATTGTTTGGCCTGCATCCACTCCTTGGTTGGTAGACAGTAGACTTATGTTCACCTTCCTCGGCTTCTCCTCTTGAATAATAAAATTTTCTTACCAAAAAAAAAAAAAAAAACTTCAAAACAAAAAGTCAAACTCACTTTTAGAATACAACATTGACTTATGGTGATTACTTCATATAGATGAAACAACATTGATAGATACATTATTGTGCACAATGATTCAGAGGAAGAAATATCAATTCACTAATGAATGCAAATCAAAATGATCTTTTAAGGCAGCTCCAACAGCAATAATATTATGGTAAAATTATGTAGATCTGTTCTGACACTACACACATCGAACTAATTAAAATAAAACAAACAAATCGATGTACCAAACCAAATAACTGGATATCTTCACCGAGTTTTGTATGCGAAAGGAAAAACAAATAATTACCAAGTTTTGTATGAGAGATATACAACGACCAAGCTTGAGAACGGATATATTCTCTTCAATCGCAAATGGAAGAAAATTGGATACAAATAAACTTTGAAAACAAGTCAATGTACCAAACCAAACAATTGGATCTTTGGCTTTTTGTAGAAGACTAAAAACTTGCTCCAGATTGGAAACAAAGAGAAAGGCGAAGAAATCAAATTGATGTTGCTCAGTTACCTCTCGATATCTGTACGAAATCAAATCGATGTTGAACAAAGAGAAAGCTGAAGAAATCTCTTTAATACCCAAATATCCTCCAGCAAACCAGGTCTAAAATCTCTTATACATCATTTAATTGAAATAAGTTTTTCAACAACAAGCAACTTACCAGTTTCTCAAATAAAGAAAGCAATGAGACGAAGAGGCGAGCTGAGAGGACAAGACGAAGACACATAGAAGAGGCAGATGGCAAAGTTTTTCAACTCTTCGTCTTCCGAAAATCGGAAGTGCAAAAAGGCTGGGTTGGGTTGGAGGAGTGAGGGAAGAGCCGGCAAGTAAACGGCGGGTTCACAGAATCGATCCTAGGGTTATTTGCAGCGGTTAATTCTGAAAACGTCACCCAAAATAAGGTTATTCCCAGCGGTTTTATCAAAACCGCTGCAAGTATCAGATATTCAGTGGCGGTTTCATCACAACCGCCACTAAACTCCTAAATTTACTAATTTTCGGGTAAGGGCATGTGTTTTTTTGTTAATTAGTGGTGGTTAAAAAAAATCGCCACTAAATTTATATCAATAGTGGCGATTTATCATAAACGGCCACTAATTAAACGTCACTAATTCTACTTTTTCTTGTAGTGTTTCTAGGCTTCTTTTGGATTTCTAATAGATGACATGTGGTCTAATGTCTTGGTAGATATGCTATATTACCTTTCCTGGTCTTGTTGAGTCCCAACTTTCTTTATTCAAACCTTTAGGATCTGCTACATTCTCCAAGTATTTATGTATTCTTTTGATTTGTTATCATTATGTTGTTTTGTAATTAATTTACATATTAGGTGTTGTGAGATTATTGATTCATTCACTTTCTTTACTTTTAATTTGATTATTGGTATGTGTTGCACATCGAAGTTTCATACTGTGAAGTTTCACTCCTTGTCCATGAGATTGCTGACTGAAATAGAGAGATTATTCACTCTTCTATTTTATCCTTTTGGATTTTATTTTCCTAACTTGAAATGCTCTACTAGAATTTTCTTTTTGATTTTCCACAATCTTTCTAATGATTAACAGAATAAGGATAAACAAAATCTATGGCCAATAATCATATACATCAGTTCTATTTATATTATGTGTAATCTCAACAAATAGAGGGAGGCAGTCAGTGAGATTGGGTAAATATGGCAAGCTTAACACAACACATTTCATCTTATTTTGAGAATTTTATATTATTGTACTAATAGTTATTTATTAGTGATTTTATAATTAAAAGGAAGCATTGATTTTTTTTTTTGAAGTAGAGATAGCTACTTGCAATTATAAGGATAAAAAAACATCTTGCTCGAGTTTTAATTTAAAACCTGTATATTTGTGATGCCTACTCATGGTGATGGTGGCGAAGAGACTGTAAATGATGATTTATTACTATGATGAGACATATCACCCTTAAGTTTGGACAGATGAGAGACTGCGTGACTCCTCTAAGATAGCAAAGTAACAATATCTCGACTTTGAGGATTTGGAAGATTATTTTGAGATCAATAGCTTCTTTATTAATGGCTAGGCCCGAACCACTTTTTTTGCAAGAGGGGGGAGGACAACCAAGGAGCTGAATGTTGCTCAATAGTCATGCACGAAATAGGTCGGGCATTCCTATCTAAGGAATCTATTATGCAATTGGACACCCTTGGTACATGATTATAATTAAACACAAATATCCAAGGGAAGATCACACAAAGTAACCGTTGTATATTTCATCTTCTTGTTCCTTGTGACAATGTCACCGAATAGGATATCATTTTAATTTGGCAATAGTTGTCTCATTACATTTGAACCCACATGCTATGAGATCTTGCACTGGAAATAGAAGAGTTTCTTAAAGTCCAAAACAATTTGTTCTTGTTACAATGTCTAGCTTCGACCATCAGACTCATTCAGGACTTCCATTGAGTAGTCGATGAACGGACTATATGTGTACAAGATTTTGATTTTAAAAGACCAAGCCATAAGAAAGAATGAGTAAAAAAGGTGGTGTCATGATAAAAGCCTAGGAATTAAACATTTATTAGGAAATCACAATTAGATGTTAGAAGGCGAGCGATGAGCTTTTCCACAGTAACAATGTCACTAGGCCATGTCAATGATGGAGGTGATGGCGCCTCCGAAGAGGTGTACCACGTAGTGGAGAATTTCTGATGGCGATGGCAAATAATACTTCTTTTCTTGGTAAACATGACCATGACAAATACTCATTGACCAATGAATCCATGTACGGCGGAAGAAAAAAAAAACGGTTTGACATTTGGGGATTAGTTATAAAAACGAATTCAAGAGTAGGTTCAGGGGCACAAATTCACAACCTTTTTTTTTTCGATTTTTGGATTTCAATAAGAACGTAGATCCTATGATGAAATAGTTAATGCTGTTATTGATCTTTACCCAAAAAAAAATGTTATTATTAATATTTTAAATAATTAATTCATCACAGTAACTAACCAAAATATTTTTTATACATTAAAAAATGATTAAATTTGTAACTATATTAATTGGAAGATGGGCAGTTAGGAAATAGAGGGGGAAATAGTAAATATAATGAGATAGTGAAGAGAATAACATATTTTTTTCAAGGGTTCAAAATTTTTAGGGGATTTTATTACTAATGCCTCGTATTTTGCAAAATTACTATTCCAGCCTTTAACTTTGTATTTTTACTAATGCCCCCTAATTAACCGTTAGTTTACAAATGAGTGACATCTCCTATTTTTTGGAAATTTCAAAATACCCTTGTTTATCTATTTGCTTATTGAAAAATGGTTAAATTTGTAACTATATTAATTAGAAGAATTTTTTTTTTAAAAAAAAAATAAGAATATATGGGATAGATTAAAAAGAAATAAGAGGGAATAGAAGTCTACTCAAATTTGGGAAGCAAAATGTAGCCATGGTTTTTGAGTTCATGCTTTTATAATAGTACTAGTAATCTAGTAATAACGTACGTGCAAATGGGCCTCCACGTGTGATGTGTTCAGAATGTATTGCTTTTTTCTTTAATTCACAATAAATAAGTTTAGTCCAATTTTTTTTAATACAAAATAAATGAAATTATGGTACCTTGCTTTAATGTTTTTGTTGGGGTGTATCTTGTTCTAATTAATGAAGGCAATGGACATAACTTTCAAAGCTTAACGGCTACTTCCCAATGTAATGTGAAGTTTTGACATTAGTAAAAGCCGTATTATATTCATTCAACCAAAATCAAAGTACCCGAACCGCATCCCTTTCCTCAAAAGTTCAAGATTTTTGGGGTTTGAAAATGGTTAAAACCGATCCAGTTTTTTTTTTTTTTTTAACGTTGTTTCAAATGGGTTTGAAAATGGTTAAAACATTGATTTTTTTTTTTTAGAGATAAATACCGTTGAGTTTCAAACTAGAGAATTTTACATTCTAGAAAATATGACCGGCCATTTGCATTGATCGTTTTTGTAACTACGATTAATGTCCTTGGGTAGTTAGGAAATAAAGGGAAGGAAGCTCCATTTTGGGGCCAAATGTAGTCATGGTTTTTGAGTTCAATGCGTTTATAATAAACCTAGTAAGAACGTCAAGCAAATGCATGTGTTACTCTCCCGAATATGCTTTTGTGTAAGTTACAAATTTCAATTTTGGTGCCCCAAAAAATGCAAATTATATACCTTGTTGTTTTTGTAGTTGTATCTCTGCCACAAGATCCCTAGAATACCAAGGACATCTGTGGGCACCTAAAATCATTTGGACCGCTTCTTTCGAGTCGGAGAAGAGACGGACTCTTCTAATCCCATGATGTTAGATATTCACAGAACATTTATTCCTCCTACGCTTAGAAGGGAAAATCATTTTATAATTGAAAACGTGACACAATAGTCACATCTTCCACATCTGACTGCAGCAGCAAGCAACTTGTTTGTTTGAGGCACACTTAACCAATTTTTAGGTGCTGTTAAAATATAAAAATTCAGACCAAAACTCTCATCATCCTCATCTGCACTGCCATCTGAATCAGAACCATCACTAGATTCATCTTTCTTCTCAGAAGCCACTGCATGGCAATTTATAGTCTTAGCAGCCGGCAACTCATTCACCTCTGCCTCAATTCCTAAGAAAATAATAAAATATCAACAGTCACAATGAAATCACTTAGCACGCTACATTCTAAATTGAAACTAAAACCATTGGAATTTAGAAATAAAAAAACAAAATGAATAAAAGATAAGGGAAAAGAACCAGATAGTATTAAATTTTATCTGCATATTTTGACTCATGGTGTCTTCAAAATGAGTTAAGAGAATACGATATGGAACTACGATAGATAAAACAAATAAAGGAAACAAAACAGGAAGAGATATTACAAAATCGAGATTAGAGGAACACTAGAATATACGACATTTTCGGATTTCGAAAAAATATCCTCTGAGCTAGTTGGGTCTTCCTTCTTTTTTGTCTTAACGTTTCTGTTCTTTCTTCAGAAGCACTTGCTCAGCTATTTTCTGTTTCTTGGCAATCACCAGTTTCTCCAAGCTTTCTTTATTTGATGACCATAAACACTTCAGGAACAATGAAACTACTTATTAAGTGTAAAAGCTAATACCTTTCTTTGCTGATTTTTTAGATTGATTAGAAGAGACAATTTTAGCAACTTGCAAGTAATAGTTACTTTAGAAATCAGTATTCACTAATCAACAAACGCAACCTCACGGAAGAGAAAAGAAACTCAAACTTGTTGAACTGCTTTTTTTCCCATTTCGAACAGTTGCAGTGACGTCCAAAAAGTTAGGTAGGCTGGAGCTGCCAAAACCCTAGTTGAATTTTTAGGGTTTTAGAAAGAGAGAAAATATCTAAGCCACTGCTGACACTTTTATATGCGAAGAGACTGATGGTAAATTTTTGCAGTTTCTTCCAAGCGGAGAGAGAGAAAGAGAGAGTCATAAAAAAACTGAGAGAGTCGTAGAATCCTCTTTTTTTCTTCTTTTTTTTCATAAAAGAGAAAGGTTGTATAGGGAATGACTTTGGAGAAGTTAGAGAGGGGAAGAGAGAAGATTAAAAGGATCATGGGTAGAATCTTGTTGTGGAGGTAGATCTTGGAGAGGGAGAAACGGAGAAAGAGGTTTAGGGGTATATGGAAGTCAGAGATTCTGGAATATAAATGGTTTCTTTTGTGAACGAATATTGGGAGAGTTAATGGATTTATCATTTAAGATGGCAGGTAATAGGTAATTAATATTACATTAATTATTAGAATACAAAAGATTAAGTTTAAAAGTTAGCCAAGACCCCAATTGGTAAGCAAGGTTCCGGTATCGAAACCTTGTGGATGCAAAAACTCCCCGTTGGGAGACTCACCCACCACAGCCAGGTGTGCGACCTGGGTCGAACACCGGATTAGTCAGGGCAAAGCCTTAGAACAGGGGTTGGCAACAAAAAAAAAAAAAATTAGCCAAGACCCCAATTCTCTTGGAATACGAACTTTTGAATTTCATTAAAGAATAATAATAATTATTCAGGGCAAAGCCTTGGAACCGGGGTTGGCAACAAAAAAAAAAAAAAAAAAAAAAATTAGCCAAGACCCCAATTCTCTTGGAATAAGAACTGTTGAATTTCATTAAAGAATAATAATAATTATATTATTATATGTCAAATTACAATTTTGGTCGTTCTTAATTAATGATTTTATGGTCAAAAGGATTGAATGAATAAGGACATTTAATAGGAGAGAAATGTAGTCATCTCTCTTTAGTTCATGCTTTTATAATAGTAGTATGATATATGATATATGATATGATAGTATGATATAATAATAATAATAACTTGTCAAATATTATTTATAAATGTTGTTCTCATTTAATATTATCTTGGGATAATTACTATTGCCCCCTCGTACTTCTAACGGTGTTAAGTGGTTGTTAACATCAAATATGTAATGTCTATTTTGCCCTTCATTAAAATTAAGAAATTAAAAAATATAACATTACCCTCATTTTTAGAAACTATATTAAATATCAATTATATCCTTAAAATCTTATATTTTACAATAAATTTTGGTTTTGGTGGGACCACACACTTTGTACAATGGTTAGCATATATTACGAGATTTTCAATTTTCAACTTTGAATTACATTTGATATTTTCTAATATTTTAGTTTATATTTTAAGTTTTATTTAATCACATATTCCTTTATTTGGCGAATTCTTTTTAGAGAAGAAAATTCAAGTCAAATTCAAGTCTTTTCTTTATTCGGTAGTTTCTTTTTAGAAAATAAAAATTAATTTAAAGATAAATTTTCTCCATAGTTAATTAAGGATAGTATTATAATTTGCAAAAGAGTAAATAAGTAAAGAGATAATTGTAGGGTTATTTTTGGGTTTTTAAAAAAATATATAGATGCCACATCATCTATAAACTAACTGAGCTTAACGGAAGGGGGCATTAGTAATTTTAGACAAAGTTAAAGGTTGGATTAACAATTTTAAAAAGTAGAGGGGATAAAGTGATAATAAAATCAAAGTAAAAAGGAGGAAGAGTAATTATCCCTATTATCTTTTCTCTCCAAAATTCTCCCAATTCATTATTTTGTCAATGAAAGAGGAAACATAAATAATTATTGCAATACAACTTTACTCCACAACAATTGCAAAATTATAATTTTAATTTACAATTAATTCTAAAAAAATTAATAAGAAGAATATGTCAAAAATCACTTAATATGTAAATTGAAATACATAAATACTAAAATTAAATTATTTAGGTAATCATTCCTGAAAAATAAACAATATAATTTAGTCCATATTGTTGTGAAATTAGAAGAATAATATTTACCTCAAACTTTCTTTTTAGTATATGTTATTAGCATCTCAATTGCCTTATTTTAGTCGTATTTCAATTGCCTCCAATATCTCAAGCTTGTTCTTTAAAGATAGATAAACAGTGAAATATATGACCATAAAGAATGACAATAGCCACAAATATTCTCCATTATTTATGCGGATTTTATATGGTTATTTATTTTTCTCAATCATGTGTAATGTGCTAATGAACAAAGTAGTTATAATTCACTAGAAAAAATGAAAATGAAATGAAATACTCTAAAAACACACACACAAAAAAACATGTAACCATAAAAAATAACAATAGTCACAAACATTCCCCATTATTTATGCAGATTTCGTACAGTTGTTTGTTATTCTCAATCATGCGTGATATGCTAATAAACAAAGTAGTTATAATTCACTAGAAAAAAATAAAAATGAAATGAAACACACACACACACACACACACACACACACACCCCCCCCCCCCCCCCCCCCCCCCCCCCCCCCCCCCCCCCCCCCCCCCCCCCCCCCCCCCCCCCCCCCCCCCCCCCCCCCCCCCCCCCCCCCCCCATTTATAAAATGTTATAGATATAAATGATAATTTTGTCTATAAATACTAGTTGAAAATAATAAACTAAACATTCTAAATAAACACTCTTTAACCATAGTGCTTTCAGCAATCTTGTGTTTAAACCCTAATCCTGTATTGAAATAGTTGAGAACGGTGCATCAGACATGGAGAATATCATCTCGTTAGATCAAATCATTATGAGTTTGGACTACCAATCCACTAGTAAAAAAGAATAACAACTCCACATAACATGATAATTGAAGATCTCATCTCGAAGGCCATGGATTCAAATCATTGTCTCCTCTGTTGTTGAGTGGTTGGGTTGGTTGGTATAGTTTTTATCTAGAAAGAAAATGTGGGTGGTTGTAGTTAGCTTGGAATTTGTTGGAGCATTGGACATGCTTTCTCATAAAACAAACACATATTGGTGTTGATTGGCTTGGACGTTACGAACAGTCCAAAAAGCCACAGACAAACAATTCCAATTTTTCAAAATAAAACATACTTTTAATAGCATCACCAAAAACTAAATGTATATGAAAAATGAGAAAGGTATTATAATAGTTAAGACCCACATATAATATATTGCACTAAAGGATCTAACATTAATTTGTGGTCCATTAAAATGACAAAAAAAAAAAAAAAAAGACAGTCGTGAGATGCTTTTGGGGGCTTTGCACGTTTTTCGTACAATCTTAGTTAAAAACTTTAAATAATAGCGTTTTTCAATTTGATTGAAGTACGACCCAAATTCTCATTGCAAGTTTTGAAACCCTCGTGAAGAAAAACTCTAGCCAGATACATGAACATAGAATTCATGTTTGATAATTTTTTCGTTCGAGGAGACTATATAGTTATTATGTAAAATAATTTTTACATATATTTATGTGTGAGAGACTATTGTTTCTTTGGGAATAAATGTTTGATAATCTTATTTTGAAAGTATTTAATAATTGTACATAATCTAAAAGATGAAAAAAAAAATTATATTTTCGAGTGAGAGCATGAGATAAAAAGGAAAACCAAAGGAAGTCTACAAACAAGATGGGGCGGGGTAATCTCGAGAAACATTAATTGTCAGAGATGATGAGGTCAAATTATGAAATTTATGTTCTCCCACATAATGCTTTTAGGGCCTGTTTGATTACATGAATCTGGAGATTTCAAATATTTAGAAATTTCAAATCTATGGAGTCATAATTTATAAATTAACTATTTGGTTAACCGGATATGTGGAATGAAATCTATGGATTCATATGTGATTTTTATGAATGTGAAAACGTTTAGTATTTTTATAGTAAAAATGAAATATCTGAATTTCATGAATCCCATGTCACTTTTTTAATTGCGATTGTATTAGCTAGTTCATTAGCTAGTTCGATCTTTAAAAGTAAAGAACAAATTATTTTAAGTAAAGAACAAATTATTTTAATAAACATCTACGATTCCTAATTCTATTATTCCAAAAGAAAAACCCTTAAAATTATTGCCAAAGACCGTTGTCAATGCATCTTTATAATTTATTGGGCTTCTGGAATACTTGTATGATGTATCATATAATTAATTTATAAAATATTTTTTTTTCTTCTACTGAGTAAAGTAGATTATCTTGTGTGTTTTTTTTTCATTATAATTTTATTATTTTCATACAATCAGACCATTAGGTTGACCAAAGAAGAAAATGTCACATGAGAAGAGCAAACCTTAAGCCACAGAGAGGAAAACGGCAAAGAAGTCCTACTCTAAATAGACCTACTTAGAGAATAGAGCAGTCTCCTGAAGGGTTCGGTCAAGTTGTGTCCTTGAAGTAGAATTTGAAGCCATTTGCCAAGATTTGGAGTTGGCGGTCAGTGGTCATCTCCTGCCGCCATGGAACGATGTTTCGCCCCATATCGCTGGTTCGTTGCCCAGCGAACCGGGCGATATGGAGATATCTCGCCGATACTTCGGCGAGATATGACATGCATAATTATATAAATATGTTTCAGCGGGGCCCATAACATTACTTAAATTCAGTAATTTTTGAGGTATCGTTCACGAGAAGAAATCAAGGAATGGGTGTGTCATGTGTGTGTCAAATTGTCAATGTCATTATCACTTCCTCACACACGTGTCTCGTTTTTCTTTATTTAATTTTCACTTCCCCAGTCCCCACCCAACTTTACTTCTTCTTCTACAAACGTCTACAGTTCTACTGTGTTCGCAGAGGGTTTCGACGCAGGGTTTTGAGTTTAGACGCAAGGATTCGATGCAACTGGATCCTGAAGCTAAGATCTCTCAGAGCAGACGAGGAATCGGAACTAACTTCGATTGGCTCCGGCGTGTCTTCTATTTTCAAAGGCGAAGACAACCCTATCACCACCAGCTCTACTGAAATTCCCGGTAGCAGAGATAGCGAGTTCCGGCGAGATTCCAGCTTCCATGGTTGAAATCGTGGAGTAAATAGGAGATTTTGGCTTCCGTGGTTCCTACATCTCTAGTCAAGTGACGTGGGGGTTCACTTCCATTACTGGTCAACCGTCGGAGATGGAGGACGCCGTCGCCATAATCCTTTCTGTCCAGGTCATGTGATCGTGAAAATTCGCTATTCTCGGTGAGATATCGCCGGTTAGGCGAGAAAAGGCGAGATATCGGTTTCGGGCACCATTTCAATTCGCCTATTATCGACATCACCGAAATTCGGCGATATTTCGCCAAATTTCAGCGATAAAAAGTTCCATGCCTGCCGCTACAGCTGGAGTCGGATTCCCGGAATGCAATAGAGCTTGAGCTTTTGGATTCATGTTGTGTGGATCGTGTGAGGTTTGGTCATTTAGTTAAGCGATTGGTGTTATGCTTGCATGAGATGACGAATACGCGATGCGTATATGTTGGACATGCTACTAATAAGGCTAATGTGGATGTCTAAGTTTCCACTTGATTCGGAGTGCTCTTGGATGTTCTTTCAGGATGTTCCCCACGGGTTGGAGGAGATCCTTCTGGTAGATTCTGATGCTGCTTCCTTTTAGTTTCTCTTTGAGTCTTTCACTCCGTTATTTTCTTATCGAAAAAAAAAATAAAAAATAAAAGAGCAAATTGCACTGGCACCCAAGATGGAAGCTTTAAAGCATTGACACCCCATTTTATGTTTGAAAAACACAAACACCCTATTCATTAAACACACTAGTCCATTCTGTTAGTAAAACCATTAATCCACTATTTATTTTTTTTAATTCCAAAAATGCCCTTGCCAATACTTCAACCCTAAGCTCCAATCTATTATGACTCCTCAGACGGCTCTCCTCTTGTTTCCACTCTTCGTCATCATCCTTCGGAGGATCAGCATCAGAGAACTTCGTGGACGAAGGCTCAAGTTCGGCTTCAACTTCTGCTTTCTCTCCCCATTCATCGGTGATGACAATTGCGGGCTCATCTTCATCTACATCATCTTCGGAAGATTTTTCTGACGGAATCTCATTTTGCTTTGGGGTTTTAACAGTGAATGAATCTGGGTCAGTGTCATCGTGGGAATACGAACAGTAGACTCATCTTCGTCTACATCATCTTTGGAAGATTTTTCAATAGATTTTTTGTCGGAATCTTCTTTTCTTTGGGGCTTTAGCAGTGAATGAATTTGGGTCACTATCATTGTGGGAAACGATCAGTATAGATAAACTTTAGATTCTGGTGAGTGGGTAGAAAATGAGAGAGAAGGGTTTACGGATCGAAGTGAGAGGAGATGAATGGGTTTAGACTTTTTGAAGTAGAGGAAATAGTGGATTTAATTTATCGATAGATGAAAATTTAGATTTTGGTGAGTGGGTAGAAAAGGAGAGAAAAGGGTTTATGGATTGAAATGAGAGGAGATGAATGGATTTAGACTTTTTGAAGCAGAGGAAATGGTGGATTAAATTTATCGGAGGCGGTAAATTTAGAAGAATTGGGAGGAAGGAAGACACAAGCAGAAGAGAAGTCGGGGAATAAAACGCAGCTAAGAATTCAGGAGGGTAGGTGCTTTACAGTTGACGGAGAAGAAAATTCAAGAAACCTTACTGCAACTGAGTTGACAATGGATGCAATCAAATAGACAGAGGTAGATTAACATAAATTGATGGGAGTTCCTTGGCATCTAGAAGAGAATGTAAATGGAAGATCAACTTTGTGACAAAATTTGCGCTTGTTTTTTTTCTTGGGTCACCGTTGTGTTGTTGTGGATGCATCAAAACGACGCTGCTGGAGCTGAAGGTGGAGACGGTGAAGCTGAGGAAAGCCGAATGAGGAGAGAGAATGGATTGGGGCTTGGGGTTTAAGTGTTGGTATGGGCATTTTTGGAATTAAAAAAAATTAAACAGTAGGTTAATGGTTTCACTAACAGAATGGACTAGTGTGTTTGATGAATGGGATGCCTGTGTTTTTCAAACATAAAGTGGGATGTCAGTACATTAAAGCCTCCATTTTAGGGTGCCAGTGCAATTTAATAGACCTAGTGAGAGAATCTGTCAAACCATTAGCTTATTTAGGAATAAGTTTTATTATATTTCTATCAATATAAGAGTGTCTCTCTTCTTGGTCACATACATTTTTATAAGGTATTTTTCAACTGGTTGAATAAAGAGGTCATAGGTTCAAGTGTGTTTAATGATACATGTAATAGTCTTCCATCCAACCATCAGGCCCATCCCTAATAAAAACTACTGATTTCAAAAAAAAATAAAATTCCAAAAAAAAAAAAAAAATCAACAAAAACTTTAACAGAAAATAATGATGTTGAGTAATTTCTAAAATTCGGCTAAACTAATAATATATTATATAAAATAATATTTTTAAATGCATAGGATCTAAATGTTGTTTTTCAAATAGGGATAAAAAACTATTATTTTTACCAAATTATGAAATAAAATATTATTTTAACCAAGTTATGGGAGTTAACTCTAATTTTTTTTCCCAAAATTTTGTAAAAATAATAGTTATATTTATATATGCAAATGGCCTCTTTGTCTTTAAGACTCAAATTTTTTATTTTTTTTTTGGGTAAGAAAAAAAAAAAACTTCATTCATTAAACTTGAAAAAAAAAAAAAGTACAAATAGATAGATGCATGGAAACACAAGGTTCGAACAAAAACATAAAAAACAAAGGGAGCATAATTCGACCAAACCTACATGCAATAGACAAGATCATCAAGGCTAAGCTATGAGTTAATCCCAATAAAATCTTAGAAAAAAAGCTATAAATACAACAGCAACTGTTTGTGAAATTTTAAAAGTAATTGCAAGCGCACGGTATCGTGTAGCTAATCGATCTCAAGGAGATATGCCACTTATAATTCAACTTCTTAATAGTAATGCAAGAGTGAAATGATTCAATTTTTGTTAACTAATTAACTAATTAATTAAACTAAACGATCCTAATCTATACGTCTAATGCAATCAAATAGAAACAACAAATAAATTAAACACAATCAATGCATAAATAAAAGACTTGAAAAAAAATGCGAACAATAAAAATAAAAAGGAAAAAAAAAAGTAAAACAAGTTAGTATGTTAAAGCAGTCAATAAAATTTAGTTCATAGCTAAAATGCAGATCCAACACCACCCGTCACCATAAGCAGAGGCACGATTGTAGGCATGCTCCGGTTATGTGGTCCGAGATGATGAATGAATAGGCAGAAAGTAAATAACAAAAAGTAAATAACAAAACAATAAAAGGAAAATGAAGCCTTAACCAAAGAGAGGCACGACTGTAGGCATCTCTGATCAATGATTCAGAAGAAGGGAGAACAATAAATAATGCTGAAAATAAATCCTAAATTAAGAATATGGAGGGGGTAGATAGAAGCGGGAATGGAGGGAGGAGAGAAGATTAATAAAGAAGGTTACTTACTTGCGAATTGAACAAACGATTCGAATCTCAACCAACCCTAACAACTAGATCTAGATATAGAATGATCTAAATCTGCAATTGCTAGATCCAGAGAAAAACTAATCTAAAAAAATTGAAACTTGAACTTGAAGCTTGAACTTGATTGCATTACATACAAAAAATTAAACCTAAACATTGAATCTAGAAATTTAAATCTCACTCATGCAAGCAAAGAAAACCAAAGAAAACCTAAATAAACTGAAGATAGAAGAAAGGATGCTTCTACTAAGCTCTAGAAAATTTTCTCCTTTCATGGAGTATGCTCTCTTTTTATAAAGTTTACATGAGATATGAAGCACGGTTGAATTTGAATAAAACTCAGGGTTTCTATCTGACTCAGCCAATTAGGGTTTTGACATAGTAATCGCGCCAACTTAGAGAGATCAGATGCATAATTCCACCGTTGGATTTGAGGTTTAAGTAGTCGTGAAGCTCTCCTCCAAAAATCAGCAAGATCGGACATCGGATGACCGTTCGATGAAGGGTTTGATCGAAACTGGACAGAGGCATTCAAAAACGGGATTTTTCCTCTTTTTCTTTCTGAATATAATTCTTTTCCCTCTTTTTCTTTCTTTAATTAAATCCAATATAGGAGATAAGATATTGAGGTATGCAAGGACTCTTTTCCATTTGGACTCTCTCAACAATATCTCTGTAGATTTGATTTAAAATTGTAGCCGTAGATCAAATTTCCCTTCTTTATCTCTTCAATATTTCGGAGTTGGCCCATAATCACACATCACTAGCCCATCATGCTCTAGATTAGGCCCATTTTCGCATTTGAGAATTTGAATGGACTTCTTGACATGTAAAATAGCATGATTCAAGCCCAAAATTCCAAATATTTGCTTAAATATTAAAAAGTTCTAAAATATACAAAAACAACATAAAACCCAAGGTAACTCCATTATAAGTGTATAAAATGCATGCTTTATGCCCTAAGATTTCACACATAAATGTGCTCATCAGCAACCAATAAGTTCAAAGATGTGAAATATGCATCCTCCATCACAAATGCCCAAATAAGTTAAAACACACCACAAAAGGAGAACGCTAACACCCCACGTGGGCAAAGAGATAACGTGCCACAAGGGCGGAGCAGCTACAGCTTGAACAACTACTAGATCGAGTGGGAAGTCAGACGTGCAGAGAAGTTTCGCTACTTGACTTCGTATTTTGACAATGATGACTTTTCCTTTGCCAGATTTGAGGCCAAATGATGTTGCGGAAGAGGTTATAGCTGAAGAGGTTACAAGGGTTGCGATGGTGGCAACAAACAGTAGAACAAAGGCTACATCATGAGCATGCAACATCAGAACTTCCAAATCCGAGGGAGTTGCTTCCAAATCTGGCATCTACAAGAAATAGGAAAAAATGAAAAGGAAAACAGTGAAAAAAGGAGAAATAGGAAGAAGGGAAAAAGAGAAAGAAACAAGAAAGATTTATGAGAATTGAAGAGGAGGTAGGAGAAAGGAGGAAGATGAAGAAGTAGAAGAAAAGGCGGAGAGAGGAGGCAAAGGAAGAAGAAGAAGAGGCGGAGAGAAGAGAGACCTCAAAACGTTGCTTGGGCCTTAGGGTTTCTCTGTTGTTCGAGGAAGAGAACCATGAACATGAGTCTTAAACTTGAGTCTCTCTTCTCTTTAAGACTCGAATTCACGTTCACTTCTTCAGGGTTGTTGTTGTTTATTTATTTATTTTCAATGGTTATAAGTTACAACACAAAAACTAAGAATACTAGGGTCATTGTGATGTTTAATTACATTGAATTAAGAGTAAATTACATATAGACCCGTAGATTTGCAATCAATTACATCTAATGGGCCTTTAAATCTTGACTGCCTCACTGAAGTGGATTAAATTGCACGGCACCCACTTTAATAAAGTTGAAAAATTGCAAGTTATCCACCATTGACCGTTAAATTCTTCTACCAAAAAAAAAAACCCGTTAAATTTGTTGGTCAAATGACTCATATATCCCCATACCTATAAAAATACTAAAATGCCCTATCGCCTACTTAGGTGATCCAACCCTTTCACCCATCTTCTTCCCATACCTAGCCAAAAACCCTACATCGCCGGCAATCACCACCCCTCCGCTGCCGGTGACAACCAACCCACCTTCCCCACCTCCATCGGGCCTTCTAATTCACTTCCCTCTCGTCGCTGTCTTCACTCGCAAGCCTCGCCAGAAACCTTGTATTTGAAGGAAAGTTGGTTCTCCATAAATGTAGTGTCTCAAATCGTCATCAACATCGGTTTTCAAATTCACAAAAGAATGCCTGACTGTGACTCATACGTGACTTTAAACTTGGTGCATGATAACATGGTAGGCGTAAGTTAGGCTGTATTACTGAAAGTGTTGAACTGTCGTTTTTTTTTAAAAAAAAAAAAAAAAATAAAAAAAAAAAAAATTTTTTTTTTTTCACAAATGTAGCTTCAAAAAAATCCCACTCCTTTTTTTTTTTGTACAAAGGCGCTTTTTATATATAGGGATAGGGATATTACATATGCTGCCGATAGGAGTTGAACCCATAACCTCTCCACTGAGAAGTCAGGTTCCTCCATCCTACTACTCCTCCATTGGCGAAATCCCAACTCTTTCTTTAGCAATTCGATGAAACATAGTATTTTAAGGTAAATCGCGAGCTTGTAACCCATTCACCCCTAAGTCAATTTAAGATTTCTGCTCTTGCAATTTCACTGTGTCGGGTTATGAAGAACCCACCGAATAGAACAATCAGCAAATAAGAAAAAACACAATAATAACAACTAAAAAAAAAACACAATAATATATGGGCAGACTCCCTATAAATAAAATATCCAAAGTTTTGGTTTGCTTCTTTTATGCCTCTTCCTCTCCTATTCCCCTCGTCGTGTGGGCTTGTTACTCTCCCCTTGGTTGTTGCCATCATCTCCCCCGTCTCTTCTTGCCCCCCTCTTGTCTTGTCTCTTCCCTCGTCTCCCTCTTTCTTTTTGCTTTTGTCTGCTCTGCTGTTCTCTTTCGTGTGGTTTTTCTTCCCCCTTCCGTCTTCCCCCTTCGCTTTTGTCTTCTTGTTTTTGTCCTGGTGGTGTTCCTTGTTGTCGGCCTCCTGTCCTCTCTTCTCTGTTTGTGCGTTCTTCCTGTCTTCTTATCCTTGCTTCTTTGCTTGTTGCTGCCTTCTCGCTTTGTGTTCTCCTTCTGTTTTGTCCCCTCTCCTCTCTTGTCCTCCGTTTTTCCTTTTATCGTCCCTCTCTCCATTCCTCGGTGTTCGTCCTCCATCTCCTCCGGTTCCTTTTGTTCTTGGTCCTCTTCCTTTCCTCTCTTGTCGTTCCTTCCTTCCTCCCCTCTGTCTTCGTCTTGTCTTCTGCTCGGCTTCCCCTTTGTCTCTCTCCTCTCCTCCTCTCTTCTTGCTGCCTCTTGGGTCTTGTTCTTTCTTCTCTTGCTTTGCGCCTTTCCTTGTCTCTTCGGTGCCTCTTCTGTTTTTCGTCTCGTGTTTGCATCCCTGTCTTGTTTGCGGTCCCGTCCTTCTTTCTTCCTGCTGGCCTTTTTCTCGTGTCTTTGTTGGGCTACACCAACATATCATCGACATACCGATAAAATGATAAATCATCATCACCAAACCTCTTGTAATACCCGGTCTAGCAGTCTGTTGTATCAAGGCTCACATCTCTTATACCAACATGTTCCTTTTTTAGCCGTATAGATTTTTCAACCCGCAAACCAAGTTCCCCTTTCGGTTCTTCAAAACCTTCGGTTGGAGCATATGATTTCTTCTTCAAGATCTCCATGAAGAAATGCGTTTTACATCTACGCTCAAGATGTAAATCAAGCGTAGCACAAGTGCCGAACTATCCGACGGTGTAAGTCGAACCGAGAAAAGATTTCGTAAATCAACACCTTCTTCGAGCATATCCTTTGATCACCATTCTTGCCGATACCGCTCTACTTGATCATCCTTTCGTTTGATCTTGTAAACCCATTTGTTACCAATGGGCTTCCTTCCGTGCGGTGTACAAACTCCCCGTCTTATTCTTATGAAGAGCTTCTAGTTCTTCTCTGTGCCATCCAGTGGCGCTTGCTATCAATCCTTCTCTGAATGTTGATGGCTCACCATCTTGTTAGAAGGCGGTATCATGTTGCTCTCCATAATATAATTCGCCGTTGGTGTATGTCTTTCCGGGTGCCGTCGAACTTCTACATTGTGACTCTGGTACTTGTTCCTCATTTTTTCTCGCTCCGGAAAATTTTCGATTGGACTTCTCTTCCTCCGAACTATTGTACTCTCCATTTCTTTTGCTACTCACATCTTCCTTTTGCGGCTTATCTTCCAAAATGCATCTCTGCGATGCGACCTTGTGGCGTGGATCCCCGTCGTGCCCCTTGACTCCATCCATTTCCCGATCGCTTTTCGTTTTGGATCCAACTTAAATTTCTTGGGATGATACATCACGTCCGGACTCCCATGTGTGCCGTGAATAATCCGCTTGCCGGTCCACATCTCCATCGTGTCTTCATCAATCATCTTGTTGGTGATCGATTAATCCTGCCGTGTTTCGCCCCCAAGGACTTACCATCTTGCTTCTCACATGCTCTCGTTCTTTCGGTAGAGTTCTATTCACCCTCTGCTCTCCATTCGTTGAGGGTGTGCCCCGTGTTGTCTCTTGATGCCTTCTTGATTACAAAACTCAGAAGTCATCCCTTATTCACCCCATTGTCGTCCGGGCCTTGTTTTCTTCTCGTTCTCGTTCAACTTCGCTTTGAATGTTTTGCGAAACACATCACTTCTTCTTGATAGGAAACCCCAACATCTTTTGGAATAATCATCAATGGATCTGTACCTTGCTCCTCCCGGAGATGTACCGGTGCTTCCATACATCGAGTGAACTAATTCCATACTTTTACTCCGGAATCGATCTTACTTCATCTATCTGCTTGCTTGTACCGTGCTCCAAAGGGTAATGAACCTTTGGGCCTTTTGGGGGCATTTTCGATGCCACACTTTTGTCATCTCTTCGCAATACCGGTTGATGCCTGTGCTTCGCCTCCGACATGTTTCTCCCATTACTTCTACAAATTTCCCCCCTTTCCTTTCTTACACTCCTCCTTTGCGATCCTCATCATTCCATTTTGGATCGTGTCTTCCCCAATTTCATCTAATTGTCCCAAAGACATGATTCTTCTTTGCCCTTCACATGCCGCACTTTTGTGTCGTATCATCCATCGTACATCTTCCTTGTGGTGCCACTCCAACAATCTCCAAGGCATGATCATTTCCCATGTCCGGCCCTGTGAGATGTTCTGTTTGAAACCAATCTCTGCGGGGTCATGTCCATGTTCTCCATCCAAGATCCAAGCATCACTTGTTCCAATCTATCCTTGGCCCATTCTGATTCTAGATATCTCCTTCCGCACCCTTGGTGTTTCCCTTATCTACATTTGTGGGTGGTGATTTTGCTTCTCACTTTGATGGGTGATCCCAACCTCCTTGGTTTTCTTCCTTCTTGCCCCTAAAATATCATCGATAATGCTGATGCAAATCGGGCTTGCTCTTTTGTTCCACTTTCGTTGTCGACTCCGCCGGAACCGTGGCTTCGGTTATCTTTATCAATAATGCCTTCATCTTCATTTCCATAATGATTTCGTGCCTCACTTCCTGTCTTTTTCGCCATTGCTTCTATCCCTTTGTTTGCGATAACTCCCACTATTTCCGTAACTTGTTTTCTCGGTTATCTCCCGTATTGGTTGACCAATCCGGAAATTTCCAAGCGGCCGCGGTCCGCTACCGCTCCTTGCTTTTCCTGCTGCCTTATCCCCAATCACCTTTCTGGATACCGAACCCGTGTTGCGACCTGCCCTCGTGGATGAAACAATTCTTACTTATTTTCGTGTGAGGATCCACCGTGGCATCCGACATACTATAAATATACTCCCCTAACCCAACAACCCCCCGTTTTCCTTTCGTGTGGGCTCACACCCCGGCTCTTCCTCCTCTCCCCTTCGGTTTGTCCCCATCATCCAATGAGCCTTCACTGAGCCTTTTCGGCTCCACTATAAATGAAATTCCGGTTTTGGATGTTGGAGCATTTTTTGCCTCTTCCTCTCCCTATTCCCCTCCTGTGGGCTGTTCAACCTTGAGAAAATGACGATCGGAGAGGTAGAGTTCAATGACGAGGACTATTTTGCTCATCAATTCCTTCTTTGTTTCTTATTTCTGGCTTTTGCAATTTCATTTTTCAGAGTTTTGGGTTTCCACCAGCAGAAGTAGGAAATGCAAAAAGTCCTCTTTTCATGTTGTCGATGAGCAACCCTCCCTTTTTTTACCTTTTTCCTTCCCCCATTTGCATTGCATTGATCTCTTCTGTATCCTTGAAAACCTAATTCTAAAATCTGTTTCCAATATCTCAGAATCCCGAATCAATCACCTCAGGTTGGGGATGATCTTTTAAATTCATGTGGCTTATCCCCAGAAACTGCTGCTTCTGCGGCCAAGAAAATCCATCACAGCTTCCACACTACACACAAAACCAAATTCTGTGCTCAGATCCTTTGAAAGTTTTGGTTTTCAAAAAATTCATATCAGAATCTCCTGACGAGTCTCGATCTGCGACCCGTCGAAGTGCTCCCCGACGAGCTTTTCCACCCCAAAGCACAGAGGGCCCAGGGGTGGGTGATGAGAGTTTTTTAATTTTTTTTTTTTTAAAATATTTTTCAACTATGGACCGATTTTGTGGTGGTAAAACCATCAGAGTGCTTCCCGACGGGGTGATGATCTGAATTTTCCCTTGACAGAGGTGGGGAAGTTAGGGTTGTTGTCAAGGATAGGGTGTAGAGTTTTTGGTAGGGTATGGAAAGAAATGGTCCCCCTTCACCAACGTAAAGGTTAAGTCATTTAACTCAGTAAAATGACATTTTAGTCTTTTTATGGGTAAAGGGTACTATTTTTTAAAAAAAAATTATTAAATATATTTTATATCTACTAATTATTTTTTTGGGTACAAGAACACCCAAAATTATATCAAATTAACAAAGATAACCAAAATATATATCTTAAATTTACGTAAGAGTATGTTTTGTTAGCAAATTATATTAAGTTATAATTAAATAATTTTATAATTTTTATAGTACGCTTTATCTTTTGTGATTTTATAAAGTCTGGAGAAGAATAATCATAGATTTTACTTTTTTTTTTCGCTTCTTTTCATGAGTTCCTTCTTATTTTATAGTTTATTATTTTATGTTATAAGTTATAAGATATAAAATAATGTGTTGAATAAAAAATATAAAATAATAAAAAAATTGTTATTTTATTTAATTAATAGTACTAATAAAAAAATAATTACCAGTTCAGCATAGTTTTAAAGTGTCTATTCTTTTGTCAATCCTCTTAAATGTTCTTCAAATTTTTTCATAAGAAAGTAAAACTATACATTGAAAAAAAAAAAAAAAAAGAAAGAAAGAAAGAAGAAGAAGAGAAAAGAAAGTGCACCCCTGTTTTGCATGGATAATCCTCACACTTATGTTTTTTCCATGAAAAGAACGCTCACTGTCAATTAAAAAATAAATTTTTACTGCAAATATGGAAAATTTGATAATGACAGCATTTATATCTCCATTTCAACCCAAAAAATAACAAAAACAGCATTTAAGTCTCTGCCATCATCACGCCTTACTCTATCGTCCCGTTTCTGGTGGGTCCCACGTGGTTCATATCTAGGGGTAAGCTAGATAAACCATGCCACCCATGATTTTACATTTTTACGCCAATGGGGCCACGTGGAAAGGCCCATTCGATGACGTGGCAAGGCCAAGTGGACTGTACAGGTTGGAGTAAGCGGAACATACCAGTGGTCAAGGGTTTTGATTTTGACTAAGATCTGGAGTTGAGGACAGAAATCATAATTTATCTTCATTACGTCGTCTTTTTCTCTCCTTGTGTCTGTGAGAGGGTCAAAAGAGCGAAGACCATCCAGAAAGAGATAGGTCCTACAGCTTGGATTTCTATCGAAACTACCTCATCAGCAAGATCCACTGCGACACTGAGATCGAACGAAGCAGCTCTCTCTCTCTCTCATCACTTGGTCTGCAGCTTTAATGGCGGATTGTGAATCACAAAAAAGTTAGTTTTTTTATTTATCGTTATTTCTAAATTACTGTTTCGTCTTTCATTCAGCTTTCGTACCTTTAATCCTTTTCCTTTATTTTGGTTTAGCCGGTTGCGGACTGCCAGTAATCTTGGCGACTTGAAATGATTACAGGTTTTGCTTTGTCGGAGAAAAATTTAGGGTTTATGTTTGGCGCTTTTTTAGCTTTTTAGCTCCAGAGTGATTTGGACGATCGGATTAGATCCATAGGGTTTCGAGTTGGACGAGGAAGTGGTTAGCTTTTAGTTGTTGAATTCTGGATGATTGAGTCGGAATGGAAGTGGGGGGCGAGAGTCGGATCTGTTGAAACATGAAGCTTTGGTATAGGAGACATGGGGTGTGTGTATGGAAAAGTGGCTTCGTCCGGGGCTGGTGCGAAGGCAAGGAGGGTGACGGAGAGGGAAGTTGAGAAGGAGAAAGAAGGTACCTTACCTGTTCCGTCGGGGAAGAAATTGCAAGTTTCGGTAGCAAAGGTCGAGACCACTGAGGTTCCGAATGCCGAGAACCAGAAAGCGGAGAACCAGGAAGGCAGTCAGCGACCACGTGGAGAAAGGAGAAGGTCGAAGCCGAATCCGAAACTTAGTAACCCACCAAACCATGTGCATGGTGAGCAGGTGGCTGCTGGGTGGCCATCTTGGCTCTCCGCCGTAGCTGGCGAGGCGATTAAGGGCTGGACTCCTCGTCGGGCTGACACATTCGAGAAATTGGATAAGGTAAGTCAGTTCCTTTCCCCAACCCTTCCCAAAAATGAAAACGAAACTAAATCATCTGGTCTTGTTTTTAATTGTTATGCCCTGATTCTCCTGTTTCTTAGATTGGGCAAGGAACTTATAGCAACGTGTACAAAGCTAGAGATATTATGACGGGTAAAATTGTAGCACTAAAGAAGGTTCGGTTTGACAATCTGGAGCCCGAAAGTGTGAAGTTTATGGCTAGAGAAATTCTGATCCTTCGGCGACTTGATCACCCTAACGTTGTGAAGTTGGAGGGTTTGGTGACATCACGGATGTCATGTAGTTTGTACCTTGTATTTGAATACATGGACCATGATTTAGCTGGTCTGGCTGCAAGCCAAGGAACCAAGTTCACTGAACCTCAGGTTTGCTTCTCAATTCTTGAAGTAGATACTAACATCCTGCATTCGCATTGATCCTCATTTATGATGTTTTGGTTGACCTTGTACTTTCCGTTTTCCTTACTTGTGTAATCGGAATGGCAGGTGAAATGTTATATGCATCAGCTATTGTCAGGACTTGAGCACTGTCACAACCGGGGTGTGTTACACCGTGATATTAAGGGGTCTAATCTCCTAATTGATGATGGTGGAGTACTTAAAATTGCCGATTTCGGGCTGGCATCTTTCTTTGATCCATACCACAAGCACCCCATGACTAGTCGGGTTGTCACACTGTGGTATCGACCACCTGAACTTCTTCTAGGGGCTACTGATTACGGTGTAGGTGTAGATCTCTGGAGTGCAGGCTGCATTCTAGCTGAGCTATTGGCAGGAAAGCCAATAATGCCAGGCCGTACAGAGGTAATTTGGCTGCTTGCACTACTTGTAATTCTGTATCCTATGTTCTCCGTAGTGTTCCACTCAATTCATGTTGGGCTTTGGGAATTAGCAGTCTATTTGATGTTGCTAACTCCATGTTTTGGAGACTTGTACAGCCAATGTATGAAGTATCGGTATTGAGTATCGTATCGGTCATATGATTTTAAGAGATGTATCTTCCCATATCGAGTATTGTATCATACTGTTTAATGTATTTTAGTGCAATTCAACAGAGTGATGTATCAATATGTATTGTATTGGTTGTGTCCGATATGGATATGTATCGGCTAGTATTGTATGGTATCGTGGGATACTTTAAACCTTGCTTGTAGCTGTATTGGTTGATGTTTTTGATATTGTAGGATATCCTCCCACCACTGACCACTCAATTTACTGACTTGAAAATGCATATCCCTGTTCTGCAAACTTAATCTCCGATTACCACCCTTTTTTGGGAAAAAAAAATTAAGAAAAGAGAGTGTCTGGTGCATTAGGCTCTTGCTACTGCATAGTCTTGGAAGGACAAAGGTACATAATGAGCTTGGAGGAGCAAATGCACAGAAGATAGATGCAAAGCGCAGCTTCCTAACCATATGTGGACCAGGTTCAGGCTGCAAACAACTAAAGCATGGGAAGAAGTCGAATTCTTTTGTTCCTACAAGATGGTTTATCGCACACAGCAGGAGCAAGGGCCATACCCTGCTGTGTAGGAAGACTATTTCCATGTTTACATTGCCTTCTTTATTTATGAAATTAGGCAAAAGATGAGCACCTTCCCATTGCCTAGTATTGCACATCACACACTAAACTTGGATAAATTTCTTCTTAACTTGAAGGAGACAAATTATTGGAAACTCATGCTGGATGTTGATATTTGAATAAAATAGCATGTCATTTGACAAAACCAGAGCCTTGTTTTCTTGTTTCAGTTGGATCTTACATATAAGATCCAATGTCATGAACTGTTGAAGCTCATGCCTTTGAAATCCAGCACTGGGTTTTTGTGTTGCTTGTAGCAAATATACTTCTTTCCTTAGCCTATAAGTATAGGAAAATTTGTATCTTAATTTCCATTGATATTTACCACTTCTGGTATTCAGGTTGAGCAGCTGCACAAAATTTTCAAGCTGTGTGGCTCTCCATCTGAGGAGTATTGGAAAAAGTCAAAGTTGCCCCATGCAACCATCTTTAAGCCACAACAGCCATATAAAAGATGTATAGCGGAAACTTTTAAGGACTTTCCTCCATCATCACTCCCGCTAATTGAAACTCTTCTTGCAGTTGACCCGGCTGAACGTTTAACTGCCACGGATGCATTGAAGAGTGAGGCAAGTTATCATTTTATTTATTTTTTATTTTACTTCTTGGTATTGCTTTTCTTTTGTGGTGATACTGCCTGCAGAACAGCATCTAGATGATTTTGTAGTATTTTCCTTTCTGTAAGCTTGGTTGTCAGTCAAATGTTTTTGGGTGTAATTGCATGTTTGAGTTTTCAGATAGTCAATTAAGAACATATTCTTTTCCAAATTTCTGTAGTGCATTTGTGTTTATCCTAATTCTCTACGTTGCAACGCAAGAAGGGATTTCCCCCCCTTTTGGTGTGTGTGTGTGTTTTTTTTGGGGTGGGGGGGGGGTGTTACCCAAGTGTGCTTGTATATATGTGTCCTGTGGAACTTAGTTGCCAAGGTGATGCTTAGGCATCTAGACTATTTGTTGGGTCCATGGGGCAGCATGTGTTGTTGACATGACTTAGATTTAACTGGGTTGATCAGTATGCTTCTATTATATTCTAAGGGCACGCATGTGTGTGTCTATATATGTATGTGTTTTGATATGGGTTCTATGTTGCATGTATGCATAATTGTTAGAGACTATCATAATTGTTAGAGATTATCTTTGGTATATCACATGTGGACATCGCATGCCTAGACTGACAGCTTATTGCTTGGTCGCCACTTGAATACCTGATACTGCCTGGTTGTGTGCGTGATGACAATGCTTTGGATTAGCATTCATAGCCAGCGTTCTCTCCTTTGCCCAGAGTGGAAGGGAGATATGGTGATTACTTCTTCTTCCATTGCATCCCCATCTTAAGGCTGTCTCATGCTGTCTATCGCTCATTAAAATTTCCAAGGAACTGCCACAGAATTTTTGGATTGGCTAGGCGAAGGTCAGCCACTAATGAAGGTTGTGAAAGCCAACAAATTCATCTTATTTATAGGTCAGGCTTGATGCTTGGAACTAGAATATCCTCAATGATGCATTTTAGGTCCCAGGTTCTGTAAATTGGTCCTGCAGTGAAACTGCTTGATATCCCACTCTGGTGTATATCTGAGAAACAGAGCACAGTACTCTATTGCAAAAAGATAGTTAGGAGGATCTTGTAGAAGTTTTCTCTCCCCTCGTATTTTCTCTTCTTGGTTGAGGAGTAAATTTATTGATTGAAATAGAATATTGTTCAGCAATAGCAAGGGATCAGAATCTACGGAGCAGTTCTTGGCCTAATAACATGTTGTAACAACATCAGCTGCAGAATTAGATGATCTTAGCCCCAATGAATTGAGTCTGAAATGGGAGAGATCAAATGACAAATCTGATGAGTCCATGCACCACGGCTTGGACACTGTATCATGAAGAGACATTTTTACCCAATGGAAAAGAAATTTCCACGGGCATATGCCATCTTTTCTTAACAAGTGAATCACATCACTAAATCCCCTTCTACCATGAAGTTATTTTCTGGTGGGAGATCAAGTGCAACAACATTGAGATAGGGACAAAGCAGTATTGATACTAAAATTTAACACACTTATTTTGCCGTTTGAATGACGAAATAAGAAGATATGATCAAGCTTCACAACCTAGCCCTTGGGAAACCATACAGAATTCACTATAACAGGGTTTCATTGCATCAGCCGAATGAGAAGTTCTCGATCACTACAGAACACTCAAAGGCTTAAGTCATTAACTCATTCTTTCCATTCCATTGCTGCAGTACAATGCTTAATAAAAGCAAAAGCAGAGTTGATCTGATCAAATGTAATCATATCTTCAGCTGAAGGAATATTGAAGCAACCAAGTCTTAATACATTTTATTGTCTCTATACAAATCACATGGGGACCATACTGTTAATCAGTGTTTAGACATATAGGCCATATTATAGGCAGAATATATACCTTTAGATGAACCATAATATGGGCCACATGAGCTTGGTTTTAACTTGAAAGGTGGAGCACTTGATTGGGCTGAGCCTACTTCTGCCTTCGTACTGCATCAGTTCTCCTTTGCCTAAAACATGTTCGAGTTTCCTATTGATGATATGTCAAACCTGCTTGTTCACCTCCCAATCAAAAGTGGAGGGGGCTTGATTGGGCTGAGCCTTCTTCTGCCTTTGAACTGCATCGGTACTCCTTTGCCTAAAACATGTTCAAGTTTCCTAACGATTATATATCAAACCAGCTTGTTCACCTCCCAATCAAAAGTAGGATTTAGCTGTTTTCACTTTTTCTCTGCCTTCTGTTAAAAAATGATACCAAATCATGGATCCAGTAAGGCTAGTGAGAGGTCATTCGTAATAGAACATAATAGGGACAATATATTGATAACAGAATTTCTAACACCTTCTTTTACATATGAAAGAAGAATAAAAGGGATAAAACCTAGAATCAACTCCATGCATGTGGGAAGGGCATCACTAACAACCCCAACTTGTTGCCTCAAGTGATCAATCAAGATAGACTGTTACACAAACTAATGTGTTGTATTACAAAATAAAAAACCAGCGATCCCCTTTTAGTGAGAATAAGGCTTGGTTGTATTCATTTTTTCACAAAATTATGACACTAAAATTTAGCAACCCTTCTAGGAAAAAGGTCTGATTATAATAGACTCTCAAACACAGCACAACAGAGAAAAATACAAATGAAAAACAACAAGAAACAGATCTGGATTACTGAGTCTAGTGTTCCTCGGCAGTAACCTGATACCAACAAGACCACTGAAGTCTTCCTTGTTCTCCCAAAACTCTCTCCCTGTCCATATCTAAGTTGCATAAACTAACCCCTTTGTTTGCCCAGTCAGTGCTTTCACCAGTCCTGCTTTATTCTCCTTATTCTCAAATGCAAAACTGCTAATTCGCCTTTTTTCTTTTTTTGATAATTTAGGTATATATTGAATTCAGAGGTTATAAAGGAGAAAGAGGTAAGGAGAACCAGACGAGGAGGGCATCCCCCAGTATCCTGAACAGGAAAAATAAGCCCAATTACAGTCTGTATTTGCCTCATTTATTTGTTATTAACTGCTGTGGCCTAACTGCCCAGCTGCTTGCCTCTTTCCACAAGTGTATACTCTGAATCCAGCTTTTTAGAGTGGCCTATCAAATTACTATTAGGATATTACACAAAAATAAAACCAACATCGCAAGCATTTAGAATTCTATTGACTTAGAGACAAATTTATTATCAAATAGAAACTAGAATGAAAAACGCTTAACAAGGAAAAAATTTCGATCGATATGGTAATTTTGACCTTGAAAAAGGTTGAAATTTCCATGTGAAACAGGATACTTTTTATGGGACTCTTGAAAAGTCAATTTCGAGCCTCAAATGCACTCAAATGGATTTGGATTTTTGTATACTACCTATTTCAAGCATAATAAACACTATAGAACTACTAGTTTACTAAAAAACTACTGAAAATGTAACATCCAAGTATCCAACATTCCAAGTATATAGTATATGAATCAGAGAAGAAGCGGGAATGTTATTACTTACAAGTTAGTGAGTTACAAGTCTATTCTACTCACAAACTATCTTAAAAATATCCACAACATGGTCTAAAAATTGCATACATGCTTCCACTAATACTCCGCTATTTTAAAATTTAAAACATAAATTAATTAGTTTTTTTTTAATATTTAAATATTTTTTAAATAATTTAAATATATATTAAATACAGTAAAATTACATAATTAACAGAAAAAAAAATTAACTCAACACCATCACAGCAATATGGTGTCTCAATTCTCACATACATTCATTTGAAGCTTATACGTGTACTATACATACATTTTTAGCAATATACATAATTTAGTAAATAATTTTTAATAACAGAAAAATAAAAAAATAGTAGGAAGAATAAAAAAATAATTTTGACACTACAAATTCATAGATCAACACTCTAAAGTAAACATACATAAATTTGGAAGCAATCTAACATGATTTAAGGCACAAATGAAACAAAAATAAAAAAATGAGGAAGTTGGTTACTCACCTTGCAAGACTTGAGAAAATGGACAAATGGAGGAGCAAATCAAGTGTTTGAAGGAAATGGAATACTAGAAATTAGGTGTAGAAGGGGATGAAAGCAAGAGAAATCAGCAAAATTTTCCAAAGGAGGTCGAAATGCAGAGGGCGATATTGCTCGGTAGGTCGAAATAGCATTGATAGGTCGAAATAGCATTGATAGGTCGAAAAGTGGCTCGGTTTGGACACTTTATAAGCTGCACAGGTAACATTTCGGCTCGACATGGTATCGGGCCGATATTTCGACTATCGGTCGATACAAAACGATATGGATACTTTCTGTTCCTACTACTACATTTCGTTTCGAATTCAAAAAATGCAGACATATCGATCGATATTTCAACCATATCGATCAATTTTTGTTCCATGACGCTTAATACTTGGGCTTACAGGATTGGCTGATTTCAATGGTAAATCTAATCCCACCATGGCCCATTTAACCTGTTGGGCATTCCAATTAGGTCTAATGTAACTAATCCAAACCCAACACCCCCCCCCCCCCCCCAAAAAAAAAATTAAAAAAAAAAAGATAAAGGAGAAATTGATTGGAAATTGGGTTAGCCTTTACTAAAAACCATATATATATATAACACACACACACAAACAATAGTATTTTTATTATTATGCTGTCCATGAATAATAAAGGTGAAAGTGAGTGAGAATACTGAATGTTTCAACTTGTTTTGTTATTTATCAATGGTTTGATAGAATCTGGTGTGGGTCATGTAGAGATTGGTCCTTAGCATATTTACCTGCTTTTCAAGGATATAAATTCAGTTGCTTTTTTATTTAGTGGAATTTTGTGCCTAGTCTGAAATAGCATAAAATAATGTAAACAAATCTGGTTTTGAATTACATTCTGCTTCAACTGGTATATGAAACACATTTATTCTTGAAATCTTATGAAACTGATAATTTGAACTTCAATCCCATTCTGCCCTGTTTTTTGTAAATAGTCCCTTCAGTGAACCACTTATTTTTTTGTTTTGTAGTTCTTCACAACTAAACCTTATGCATGTGACCCTTCAAGCCTTCCAAAATATCCTCCAAGCAAGGAGATGGATGCTAAACTGCGGGATGAAGAAGCTAGAAGGTAAGCAGTGTACAAAACCCCAAAGAGGAATAAAAAGGAAAATCCGGAAGAGGAAATGCCCTAGAAGTCATGGGCTTAAACTTATTGTATGGGGCTCTAAAGTTACTTTTTTTCTTCTTCATATATAATGATAGTGTGTTGGATCAAGCTTCCCCTTGCATCTAAGTGACTAGCTGCTTTCTGATTCATCTGTGATATCTGTATGATAGAATTAGCTTATCCAATACTGCTGCTATATCATTTTCTTTGGCACTTTGTTGCACTCCAAGTCATCAAATCCTGTTAGGTTATCTTTGTCTGCATTCTTTCTAGTTTGTGCATTACCTTCTAGATTTCTTTCCCCTCTTAGATAGTGCACCTTAAAAAAAGGGGGTGGGAGAGGAAAAAAATCTCTTTCCTTATACCAGTGTATAAAATTAAAAAAATCAAAAGAAACCCTTTTCTTAGACCAATGTATACTCGTGATTGGAAATTTAACACTTTTTTTTTAATTAATTCCATTCTATTTCTGAATGTAGAGTTTTTATTTTTATTTTGAAACAATCAAATAAGTAAATGGAAATCGTTAGTTGTATATCATGGAGATGATTTTCTTTTTCATGGGATTAGTCATTCTGTTCCATTTGTTCTAGATGTTCATATGTGGAAATATGGGCAGTTACTGGGCCTGTCATTACATATAGGGCATGAAGAGCATCATGACATGTATCTGTGGAAATGAAGTAGGGACCCATAATGGGTGCTGCTTGCTAGCGTTTCATTCTCCATGCTTTTGCAGGATTGCAGGAATTGATTCATACATGTGATTGTTTTTAATGAATGGTTGACCTGATTCTAGGATCATTATTGTTTAGGTTGAGAGCTGCTGCCAAAGGCCATGGCGATGGTGTGAAGAAAACCCGTCCACGGGATAGACCTGTAAGAGCATATCCTGCTCCAGAAGCCAATGCTGAGCTTCAATCCAATCTTGATGTATGTTTGCTTTACTGTTTTTTCCAACTGTCATTTCTTTATTATGATATTGTTTGATAAATATATCTGGATTTATTAAGGATGGCACACTGTAAGCTTTATCGTTTTGCTTTTTCTAAAAGTAATGACCGGAAGATAGTTTTAACTAATAATGATTCTTGAGGAAATGAGCAGTGGTGTACATTTAAACTACTAAAGCCACACATTCAGTTCTTGGTGCAATTCTGGTGTACCCAATTACAGGGTTAGGGTTTCTAGAATGGATTCCCTAAAATTTAAGGGTTTGCCCAGGATGATCTTCTTTGAACCAGCAGTTAAGTATCAAGTCTAGATGAGATGGGTAATATTGTTAAATAAAGATGGGGATCTAAATAGATGGGGTTTGGGTAAGATTTGGTTTGCAAAATTAACAAAACCTAAGATGAGATGGTTTATGTGATAATAAGATATATGGGATCTAACAAAGAGATATGGGGTGTATCAAAACTTCTAAGGAAGCCTGCGGTTGGGTGTGGGGAGGTTTTAGGGATGATTTTGGGATGGTTTGGGTTGTGGGATTTGGGTAATGGAAAGTGAAAGGATTGTTTGGGAAATTTTAGGGTTTTAACAAAGCCCGAATGGGGGAAAACTGTACAAATGAAGATCTTGGGCAATCTTTCTTTTCTTCTTTCTTTTTTTTTTCTTTCTGTTTTTGTCCTTTCTTTTTTCTGCTTCAAGTCAGTAGGGAGGGAGGGGGGTGTCGTAGGTTAGGGGAGAGGTGGGGGAGGGGAGGGACTGAATCGCAAGGGGTTGGGGGAGGGGTGAGGGGTGTTGCAGGGCCCTTGGGGGGGGGTTGCTGCCAAGGTGCGACAGTAGGGGGGGTTCTAGGGTGCGCTGAACAGAGGAGGACAGGGGAGGGTCTTGCATGGACTGGGAAGGTGGGGGAGGAGGCTGAAGTTGCTGTGATTGAAGGGGAAGGGGAGGGGAGGGCCTGCAATGGTTGGGGAGAGGGGAGAAGGGGGCTGGGGGTTGTTTACTTACTTCTAGATCTGTTGTATTTCTGGAAGAAGACGGAGTGCTAGACAAAAGAAAATAGATACTGATCTTTGCAGAAAAATCTCAACTTTTGATTCAACTGTGGCCCCCTCAACAAGAACCACGATCCTCAACTCAATTGATCTTGTTCAAATAATCAGACTTGAGAAAATACAAAGAAAGAATAGGCTTATTTATAGCCTACTAGAAGACCCCAATCCTCAATGGGTTTCCTTTATAGATTAGGATCCCCTTACAAATAATCTCAACCGTCCAAATAAATAATTAAAGATCTAATGGAATCTCCTTGAAAATAGATTCCCCCTAAGACTAAATACTGAGGAACTCTTCTTGTAAATAAAGACTTAGCAAGTGTCTATCTTTGAAGAAGAATCCCAAGGACTCAAGAAGTTATCTTTATCTCAAACTAGACACCTAACTATCCAAGACTCCTAAAATCAGCAACTAACTAGTGCTGGGATGGACCAAACTACCCCTCTTGGAGGGTTCTGCCAGCCCTAGGTTTGCCACTTTGGGGCCCACTCCAGGGGTTCCGCCAGGGGCTGAATTCTGGTTGACATCAAATTCTGGTGGGTTTCAAAACTTTTCTGGTTTACTGAGGGCCCATTAGCATTATAGGAACTCAGTTTAAGCATATAGTGGCAAACACTAAAGAACAACCTTCCCACAATGTCACATATGAAACTTCCTGTGTAGGTCGTGTTAATCGAGAGCCACCACTCCTTAGAGTAGGGAAGAATTCTTCTATGATGGGGCCAAAAATTATCCAACCTAAACCATATTCAGGCAAGAGAGAGGGAAGAAAAAAGGTGGTCAATTTCCTTTAGACCATCCAACATAGGGTGAGGAGGCAACGAGTTAGGGCTTTCCAAAAGCTATGTCGAGGGATGTGACCGTTGAACAAAACATGTTACCGAAGGGTCGGGAGGCAATTACTTGAACAAGGTCCCGGTTTGAGTAGGAGTGAAAGAGATCATTGGAGGAAAAAGGTAACCAAGAGTTGGGGTGGGGTGCGGTGGGGTGGGGGAGGGGGCCAAATTGAGGACTGGGCCGAGGGACCTTTGGAGCTAAAAGGCAATAGGGGAATACTTATCAGTATGAGGGTATGCAATTCTTACAAATATCAGAATGAAAACACCCATAGAATGATAGTGGTTGAGCCAAAGAGATGTAGAGGTTTCATCAGGTATCCTAGAGACATCTTGGAGAAGAAGGATATTGTGCCAACCCTAGAAGCTTTTGAGGATTGGTAGAGTGTCCACAAATAGTTGTTTGAGAACTTTAGTTGGCCTATTTGTCCCAAATATAGTTGTGTTCGGACAGAATTTTCCAAATCAAACTGATAATGCCTGCAGTATTGGAGTCCCTGGTCCTTCCGAAGCCAAGCCTATCTCTCACATGATGTTTGGAAGCCTTCTATGGTAGATTTATGCAGCCCGAACTACCTGTACCAGTAAATGTTGGAGGATTCGAAAGCAGATATGGTTAACTCTAAGTTCTCAGTGTGCAAGAGGAGTTTGCCATTCCAAAGTTAGAATCTCAAGCATAGGGTGCAGTGATGACCAATTAGCCTGGCAGCTCTCTAGAGGAGAGCCCCGGTATTTTACAAGAAGATTGCAAGGGGTGAAACCAATCGTCCAAGAAGAGTTTAACTTGGGAGACAGAGAGAAAAAATAAAGATGAGATTTGAGGAGAACAGGAGACTGATGTGAAGGCCAAAAATACTCTCAAAGATATGTAACAAGGATGTGATGATCAAGATAGAGGAGAGGGTAGCCTTGGAGAAGATAATGAGGCTTGCTGATGCAAAGTGGGTAAGCTTGAGAGGTTTGCATTTGGGGACTGGGGAGATCAGATGCTGGTGGTTTTTGGAGTGGATATTGCGAGATTGGACTTAATGCCTAAGAGAAGAGTTGGGGGGAGTGATGTGAAATTCTAGGACCACCCTGTGGAGGCCCCAAGAGTCAAATGAGGGCTTTGGGTTGCTGCCCAGCACGCTACGGCCTAGCCCAGCTGTATGGAGTATTTGGCAGCAACAGGGGCATTTAGGTCATTTTGAATGCCTTAGTCCAGCCCACTTTGGTCCAATTAGAATCAGAGTTTTATTGGGACTTTGGTCCTAACTTTATTTTGTTAATTTAGTCCGTCCTTGTTAAGTAAGAGTTCGAATCTAGTTAGGAGTATAGTTGTCAAGGCATCGCTTAAGCATCCGGTGGTCCCTACCCCTCAAAGCGATCGTCGCTTTTTTTAAAGTCAATAAAGCAGTCAGTTTGTCGCTTAAGAGTCTGAGCTTTGGACAATTTGGTCCCCAGCCACTGGTTTATTGACGCTTTTTGTTTTCTTCTTTGAGAGTCTAAAACAATACTTCTATGGTGAACCCAATATCAGTACATCACATCTTTGGTTACCAACAATAAACCCAATATCACATCTTTGTGATTATGAAATAGCATTTCTTCTCTAAGATTTTGATATTGGGTTTTTTTTCCCCCCTTCTTTTTTCTTTCTTTCTCTTCCCCCTTCTCTAATGTTACTTTTCTTGGTTATCAACTAGAAGTGAATGCAAATTGCCTAAGTTATTTATTCAGCAGGTGTCTGAGTACTTTCTGTCTCTCAGTAGCGTTGTTTAGTTGTTTTGAAAATTTGGTTGTTAAACTTTGAAGGTTGATTTGTGACTTTGATGTTGTTATATTTGAAGTTAATGACTGTCACATTTTCCAATCTTATATTCTGATTATATGAATGAACTTTTCATTATGTTTGCAAAATGTTTCATACTAAAATGCTAGGAATTTTATGTAACTTATGATATTTGGATCAAATATAAAAAAAAAAAGTAACACTAGAATGCTTTGACCACTTAGTCTTTGCTTTATTTGCACTTTATCGCTTTAGTACCTTGGAAACCCTCCATCTCTTTGGTCGCTTTGTCACTTTATGTCACTTTAACAACCTTGGTTAAGAGTTCTATTTAAAGTAGGATTCCTTTAGTTGTTGTCCAAATTTCACTAGGAGTCTGGTCCTACTCTTATTGTGTAACTTGAATCAATCAGACTCCTAATTGGAGTAGAATTTAAGAAGTTCTTGTTTGTTTTACTTTCAAAATTGAGTCCAACTATGAGTCCTTCAATGTAGGCTATAAATACAGCCTTATGCATGTATGATGTAACGAAGACAGTGTATGTTGAATAAAGTTTGATTGAAGGAGTGGAGTTTTAAGGATTAACAAGTGCAGGAACCCTGCGGCAGGCTGGTGTTTAGAGTTCATTAATGCAATCATTTTTCCCCAAGCTGGTAAGTCATCACCCCCCACCCTTCCCTCTTTCTTCTTCCCCATTGCACCTAACCTAATTCACCTTCCCATCCCTGCAGCATCTCTCTTCTTCCCCCAAAACCCTAACCTTCTAATCTCCCGAACCCCTCCACCAAAGTCCCTTCCTTTTAGGATTATCTTCCCTCCCTCCCCCTTACACTCGATCCCTAGTAGCAACCCTGATTACATCTAATAACCCTAAAATCTGAAACCCTAATTTCCACACTTCTAAAACCCTAGAAATTGAATCTGAATTTGAAAATAATTAGGTTCAGATTTAGGTTTCATCAGTTCTAAGCCCCCATATCATAGCCAAACCCTATTCACCCCCCTCTCAAATCTTTAAAACTGTAAGCAGACCCTATAACCCCAACTGCAGGGTTTTGAGAACACCCTAATTTGCCTGTTGATTTCAATTGATTGATCCTGTAACTGGCCCTCAATCTTGAGGCTACATCAGGGAGAGGGGCAACCTGATATGAACAAGAAGAGGAGGCCCACCATGAGCCGCAAGTGGGCTTAGTCCTCCCTGGTCAATGCACAACCCTCTAAGGGTAAATTTGTCTTTTCTGAGTTTTTTCTTAGGATTCTAAACTGATTTAAGAGTCCCAACTGAAGTGTTTTAATTAGTTGGATAAGTTCTTATCTGGATAGGGTTACTTGGATAAGGTTCTTAGTTAGATGAGGAACCTAAGTTAGAGTCAATTAGGATTAGAGTTGGATTGTGTTTCAAAGTTTGTAAAGGCTATAGATTCTCAAGCCTCCCACAGAATTCTTCGGTTTTGAATGAATTAAGAAGTCTGAGAGTTTACAACCAAGGAGGAAGCAGGGTTCCTTTTAGGGGGACCCTGCGGTTGTCTATTTTAGTGCATTCTGATTTTGCAAATTCAGTTCTACTTCCAAGCATTCAGGCATCGATCTCAGAAAGGGATCTCAACTTCAGTCTGCAGAATTTCAGATCAGGTGTTTCCAAGTAAGTTCAACTCTCTTTTTCCCCATCGCAGATCCTCCCTTTCTTCCCCTGCTCCTGCACAACCCAGGAAACCTAATCCCTGGCCCTCACCGCCCCTCTTGAGCCCCTTTCCTTCTCTGTTCATGTCTGGATCCCTCCCCTAACCCCTTGCAACTCCTCTGGGTAAATGTCCCCCCTCCCCACCCCCCCATGCCCCCTAAACTCCCTCTTCTCTCTCTTGGCACTCTGTTTCTGGCGGAAAAACAGAAAAAGCAAAGAGCAGGAAAAAAAAAGAAAAAAAGAGAAAAAGCAGAAGAGAAAGAATGAGAGGAATATAGAGTGGTAAAAAGAAAGAAAAGAGAGAGTTTTGGAGAAGTTCCCAATCCTTTCCAAAAATCTGAAACAACCCTTCAACTATTTCCTTCTCATCCTATAGGAATTTTGAACCCTTCCCACATATCCCTGGATCCTTTACATCAAATTCTTACCCCTTTGAATTCCCATGGCTTACCAAAAGTACCCAATCCAAGCCCAAAACCCTAGAAATTACCCAAAATAAGGAAATTCTGAAGTTTCATGGATCCCCTCCTCCTTGGTGTACATCACAACCCTTACAAATCCTGTGGAGGATGTGCAGTAACTAACTAGGTGCTGTTAACAAGAAGAAACAAGGGCAAGAAAGAGTGTATCCTATGGATGATGATTTTTTCTTTTCTTTGGGGAACAACTTAATCAGGATGTCAAATTCCCCATGGAGAGAATCTCAGTCTATGAGTTTTGATTTTCATGCGGACCATGAGGTAGTTGGATTTTCTATCAAACCTGTGGAGAATTTCAGAATACATGAGTGTGAATTCTGAGGTGCTTCTACTAGAAACAAAGGCTGATAGGTTGGGGAGATGAAATATTTGTAGAAAATGAATCAAAAAATGATGCAAAGCAGAATGGGAAACACAAACACCACTCTCACAATGAGCACAAGGTTTATGTTGTTCAGCAATATTGCTTATGTCTACAGTGTGAGGAGATCTGTTTCAGTATCAATGTAGAAACAGATTATGTTCATACATCTCTCATAAATTGTGTTGCAGAGGAAGATTCCTCACTACAGATTTATAGCCAAAAGAAGCCTACATAGGAATTTAACAAAATACCCTTCAGCTTCTTAATGGCCCCTCTAAGTCAACAACAGACCGAGTGACAAGGTACAAGATACTGTATGCCTAACAAGAATCAATAGCTAACTAAAGACGATTAGCCAGGATTTTGGCAATGATCTTTCAGAGAATATTGCATTAGGAGTTGTACGTGAAATCAGACATGGAGGAGTTTCCTCACATTTTGGGGATAAGACAAGAAAGGTATGGTTAACTCTTTTCCCCTTTCTTTTTTTTTTTTTTTTTGTGGGTGGGGGTGTGAAGGGTGTGAAGGGTGTGAAGGGTGGGAAGTCTAAGAAACAATGTTTTAAGTCCCTTAATGAGGTCCTCTTTGATGATGTCCTAACAAGAGAAAATCCCATATGTAATCCATAGGCACTGGGGGCTTTTTTGGATTTGTAGGAGAGAACAAATTTCTGGATTTCATCATCTAAAATGACATCATTGGAAAGAAGAGTAGAGCTTGATGGGCTTATTTAGAATAGGAGGACAGGATAGGCTAGAGAATGTTGCATGGAGGACCACGTAAACCGACTAGCATAAGGATAGTACTTGTGTTGGTTTGGGCTTTCTAGGAATGATGTATGTTGAGAAAGTCAATTGTGGTAGAATGGCTTGAATAGATCAAATGTGATCCCAAGCCCTTTATTTATAATGAATGGAAAATAACATTATTACATAAATATCCTTACTTGGGCAACAAGAACTAACAAATTAAATAAATAAACCAAACCTACTAATAGAACCGAACCAACCAACACTCCCCCTCAAGTTGAGGTATAGATGTTAGTCATGCCCGACTTGCCTACAATAGGAAGGAAATCTCCTTCCGAAATCTCATTCCTTCAAACCCTTAGTGAAAATATCATCCACTTGGTCTCTAGAGATCACAAAAGGCATGTAGATCAGCCCATGTTCCAACATTCCTTTGACAAAAAATCTGTAAATTTCAATGTGATTAGTTTGATCATGTTGCACAAAATTATTGGCAATACTAATGGCAGCCTTGTTGTCACAATACAACATCATAGGGTTAGGAACTTGAACTCCAATATCTTCTAGCAGACCTTTTAGCTACAATAGCTCACAAACTCCATGAACTATAGCTTTATATTCAACTTTTGTACTTGATAAAGCTACCACATTTTGTTTCTTACTCCTCCAAGTAACCAGAGGTAATTGATTTCTTGTCAGAGGACCCAACCCAGTCTGCATCAGTATATGCTTCCACCTTTAGATTATCGGTGTGTGAGAAAAGTATGCCTTTTTGAGGAGTTCCCTTCAAATATTGCAGTATTTTGGTAACAACCTTTTTAAAAGTTGAATATGAATCATGTATGAACTAGCTCACCAGCCCCACGGCATAAGCAATGTCAGGTCTGATGTGGGACAAGTAGATAAGCTTCCTTACCAGCATTTGATGTCTTCCTTTGTCCATTGGTTTTCCCTATTTCTCCTTGAGTTTAACTCTTGCCTCAATAAGGATATCAACTGCTTTACACCCCAACATTCCCACTTCAAATAATAAATTCATAACATACTTCCTCTGGGATAAGTATATACCCTTCTTTGATTGGGCCACCTTTATTCCTAGGAGGTAACGTAGCTTCACTAAATCTTTAATCTTAAACTCTTTGCCAAGAAAGTCTTCCAGCCTCTGTATTTCTCCCCACCATCATTTTGTGTGATGACAATGTCGTCTACATAAACAATGAGAAGAGTGATCTTGGTATTTGACTTCTTGAGTTTTGCATTACTTTTGCTTGTACTGTCATTGCCTTCCTGAGATGTCCAAACCAACATCTAAGAGACTGCTTCAAACTATAAATTGACCTCTTCAATTGATGAACTTTTCTTGCAGTATTGTCACGTGTAAGAAGGTATTATTTACATCTAGTTGGTGTAAGTTCCAATCTTTGTTTATAGTTACAGACGACAGAATTCTGACAGTGTTCAGTTTTGCAACAAGGGTAAAAGTCTTCTAATATTCAATCCCATAGGACCTGGGTAAACCCCTTTGCAACCAATCTAGCCTTCAACCTATTGATTGATACATTCATGTTTTGTTTAACCATAACAGCCACTTACAACCCATGGGTTTTTTTTTCTCCTAGAGGAAGTGTAACCAATTCCCAAGTATCATTTTTCTTTATTGCTTGGATTTCCTCTACCATAGCTGCCTTCCATCTTTTATCAACATGTGCTTCTTGCCAACTCTTAGGAACAAAAACATATGATAGAAAAGATATAAAAGCATGGTAGGATTTAGACAAAGAGTCATAAGAAACATACTTAGCTATGGGATGCTGAGTACAAGATCTAACTTCTTTTCTAATAGCAATAGGAAGATCAGAAAAAGATACCTCAGGGGGAACAATAAACTAATTCTAGAGCAAGAGATTGAAGTGGTAACATGTCAACTTTCTCCACCTGCTTTGTCCGATTGTATTTCTTCCTCTGATAAGTCTGCACCTCCTTATTCTAGTCAATCTTGTTTTAAAAGACCTTAATAGTGTGCCTCACATGAGTGGTCTCCCCCTAGGCAGGAATCTCTTCCTGAACTGCTAACTTGTGTTGTGGTGGTGTGTGTGAGTCTATGTGTGTGGTAGAGTTGGAAAGAACACCTCTAAGGTGTATAATAAGGGCAAGAGTCATTAAAAATGATATCCATAGGCACATTAGTTCTCCTGGAAGGAGGATGATAACATTTTAATGGTATTGAAGTATGTTCTGATGCTTTTCATGCCAAACACCATTGAAGTAAATGTTTTCATAATATTCATAAGCAAGATATTATGAATCAATAGACAAATACCTCTATTTGAATCCAATAAAAATAATTAAAAAGGTCAACTTCCATAAGGATAAAAATCAATCCTACAGTGCTTGAACAAAAATTATATATTTATTTTTAATGGTTGGTGAACGTTTCAATTTTCTAATGTTAGAGGTTTCTCTAATTTAAAATTTCTGGAATGATAAAACAAAAATTATATATTTATTTTTAATGGTCGGTGCACGTTTCAATTTTCTAATGTTAGAGGTTTCTCTAATCTAAAAATTCTGGAATGATAAAACATTGTTAAAAACTAAAAGTACTAATGTTCATTTGTCTTGATATCTAAACAAATATTTTCTTTCTATGAGTAATTCTGACAGCATTTGTGCAAATGTAATTAGGTTTGAGGGAAATGTAACTCCTTCGATATAAATCAGACCTAAGCAATCGTTGATTTGCTCACGTAAAAGTAGTTATTTGTTCAATCAAATTTTTAGAAGACCAGAAAGTTCCTCGAAATCAAAAGCAATTAAGTACTTATTGATAAGATTATACTTTCTAATAACCATATAAACCAAATGTTTGACTAGATGCTTCTGAATGACCAGTCCAATAACATATAAATTGATATATGTATTTTGATTGTTTCTAACTTCCAATAACAGGTTTCTCCAGTTCTGCTATCTTCTTTATGATGAAATTTGATGACTTGATGTGGCTGAATACTGATTTTTGGTGACCGGATGTAACTTACTGTTGATTTTTGACGACTTAATGAGGCTTAATGTTGATTTTTAATTAGTTACCAGTTCACTTGGGCACCATTAAGGTGCTGTCTAGAATGGACCTCACACACCTTGGATTGCCTAGGATCTTGTGACTTCCCTAACTTGATTACAAACCTTGAAGTTAATTTGAAATGATTCTATTTTCTTTCTTGACATAATCTAGTCCCTAGCAAAAGAAAATGAAATGAAAATTATAAGATAAATTCCAACCCTTATCAGACCAAAATCCCAAATTGGCTCAGTCCAGTTGTATGTGGGTTTCCAAAGCTAGTGGTATTGGTCCAACCACTTGAGCCACTGCATGTTCTGGTTCTGAGATGTGTATATGAATGGTATCCTTTTGAAGTCATTATTTCTTCCTGCTGCTGTGCAGTTCTATTCCTAAATAGATCATCTCTACAGTATTGTCATCTCTTTCGTGTTGTGGTTTGCCAGTTCTGCCTGTAAGAGGTCCAGTTGCATTTCTTTGTAAAGGAAATGCGTATTTGACATAAAAATAAAAAGTGAAATTTTCTCACTTGCATTTAAGGCTGCAACAGGGCTGGGCTGGGTCGGGCTTTTGCAATCCCAAGCCCAGCCCTATATGTTTTAATCTGAACCCATTCCCGCCCTGACCCTAGTTCAGGGCCAAAGATTATTGTCCCTAGGCCTAAGCCCTACAGCGCCAAGCCAAGCCCATTCTCGCCCTAATTGGGTCGGATTGGGATGGATTAGCCCTGATTGACCCTATCTTCGCCTTGATTGGCCTTGTCCCTAGCCTTAATCCTTGGACCTAAAATATCAAATGTAAATTCATTAAAAAAAAAGTATCAAAAGTAAACTAAAAATAAAATTCATAGAAATATAAGTTGATTAAAGCTCCTACAAAATATGATAAAATAGTCAATAAGTTGATAGTGTTGCTCTAAACATAAATAAATTCACACTTCATAATTATATTGAGCTCTGAAAGTCTCCCATTGCTTTGGTGATGGAAATTGAAAACCTCTCCCATTGATATCCTTATTCAACAAAAAAATCCATATCCAAAACCTTGTTAACAAGTAAATCAATGATAATTTAGTATTGGTATTTTTTTCGTAGTTAAAGAAAATGATATTTTAGTTACAAACACAGCTATCTGTCCTTAATAAGTTTTTCTGAAATATCACATTGGAGGCAAAAGAAAGATGTCAATATTCATGATGAGAAGTTGGGATGTAGATTTGTTAGATATTAGTTCTCTATATACTAGTCTTTATTATTTATAATATATTATCTCGCCTTAGTCCAAAGAAAAAAGTCAATGTTTTTTGGGAACTAAAAATGTCTTAGTTCGAAAAATAAAAATTACCTTAAAAATAATATGAAAAGCAAACTCATAGTCTAATATGATCAAAATGACTGAAGGTCAAAATCGAGACTTATAGTTATATCAATGTTAATATAAAGATTAGGGTAAAAATCTAGTACATGATCGAGGTCAAATTAACATTAAGACTAGAGCCAAAAGTAGGGTTAGGATCAGCGCAGATGGATGCTTACTACATTGGTAATGAGGATATAATTTATTTTTATTAATTTTCTACAAAACATGATCATGTTTTTAAAATTTGACATGTGTCAAGTATTCACCCATGTGGATTAGAATTAAGTCCTCTCCATATGGATGGAGGGTCCAAACTCAAATCGGGTCAGGGCCAAAATCAAGGGTCAATATCAGGGCCTGGGTCAGGGTATAAAATCAGGGATGGGCGGGGATAGGCTGGGCAGGCCAGAGAGTAATCTCAGGCCTGCCCTTGGCCCTAGTTCAAGGCTAGAATATTTTGGCCTTAACCTGCCCTTAGGGCCAAAATCTTTCGCCCAAGCCCTATTCGGACTCAAGGCGGGTTAGGGCTGCGAGGGCCAAACTTGCACCCCTACTTGCATTTGGTTGGCACAGAAATAAATGTCTTAAAAAAAATTTCTCCAATTTTCACTCAAATCTTATGGCTTTAATGAGAACATTTTGAGCAAAGAACATTACCAAAATCCTAGACAAGAATATCTTTTCTTTTGTCTCCGAGACCATTGTAACATTTTGTTTTATGACAAACCAACCAGAATCAACCTTTAATTTTCTTTCATTCAACTCCTGCTCTGGACCACTCTAGGCTGTCGTTGCACTCCTGAGGCAACCTAGAGAGGTTATTTAATTGAGTGTGCAACTTTGATTGGCTAGGGATTTGAATGTCTCAGTAGTAATTTACATCAAGATTCACAATTTCTGCACTAGAAGGATGAATTAGTAAGCTTGTATAAGCCAGTTTATGTAACAGTAAAGTTCCATAAAAATATGTGGGAAGACTGAAATGCAGTTGGCAGCTCTAAATTATCACTTGATTAAGTCGTGTTTATTAGACTCTAGTGGGTTCTATTATAAGGCAAGAGAAACTAGGAACTTTCTGGAAAATATTGTGTGGGATTGGGTTTAGGTGCACAAGGCTAGAGCTGATTAAGCTTTAATGATCCAGCTTAGCAAGTGGATGTGGTGGTGGTTTATGATGGGAAAAAGGGGGGAGAAATGGGCTGGCCTTGGGTTTGAACACATTTCCTGGGAATGTAAGCAGAAACTAGAAAGAAATAAGGAGAAGTTACAACTTACAATGATGACAAACTCAGCCTTATCCCAAATTCAATGGGGCTGGCCACTTGGACCTCTTAAAATTGAGGTCGGGATGGCAATAGAAGTCTAGAGAATTATACTAGATATGAACTATGAGCAATAGAGAGAAAAATGAGGGCTGAGAAGTAAAAGTAAGACGAAAGAGGAATAGTCCAGCAAATCGGGAGAACCTCAGATAAATGTGGTCTGCTACATGGATCCTTGCCCTCCAATAGGCTCTATCCGAGGTCAAATTAGGAACAAAATGAATTTGCAGATGGCTTACATGGCTTTAATACCAACCAAATAATTGCCATTTGATGAATGTGTGAAGTAGTAGAACAGATGGCAGCATGTTGAATTTTAATCCAACGGAACAGAAATTGATCATTTTGACGTTCTACTTGGGAGTGCCAATTATATAAAGTTTATCCATTAAGCACTGAGGAAAGGAATATGGTGATTGGTTATCCCAAGGTCTAGATAGTATGCAGTAAGTAAACTGGGAAAAACCGTTAGGGTCATATATCAGCAAAAATAAAGAAAAAATTGGACAGTCAAAAAGTCTTGTTTTTAAGATGGCAAAATGCTAGTTAAGAAGGATATCAGAAAGTATTAAATTGTAGAAACACAAGTTGAGAAAGCTGTGATTGGGATCGTATGGTGTTCATTGAAGCTGTTTTCAGAGGTTGAAGTTTTAAGGAGGATGAAAAGAGGTAAAAGATCGTTCCAGATGGCCAGTGAGATAGGATAAGTTTCACCTATTAGTATGGGGTCAAATTATGTTCTGCTTTACCCATAATAAATAAATAAATAAATAATGTGCTGTTGTTTTTAAGTATGGGATGAGTGATCAGTGGGAAATCTAAACACAAATTGGGTGCAAGAAAATAGGTTCAATTTGTGCTAGAAAGATTCACGACTGAAGCTGTTAACTTGGGTGGGTGATTTTTGTTAGTTCACCAATTAATAAGATTGGAAAACCGTCTACTATGGTAATTGGATTTGGTGGATGATCATCATTTTCTAAGTACATAATGTTGCAATACTAGGAATATTATACAAGCAGGGTGGTCACATTTAGGAACGTGAGATCTTGTGTATCAAACACCAACTTGTTGGGATATGTTTGGTGAGTTGAGCTGACCTTGGTGGCTGGCAGAATTTATGAGGCTTTTAGAAGCATTCGTTTAGAACATCCCTACGTCTTACTGTTGCAATTCTGATAATTTTGCTGGTCCTTGCGAATAGATCTTTGAATTATGCTCATTATGCAATCTATACTTGGTATATATTGAGATTCTTTTGATGCTTATGGTCTAGTTTCAGAATAGTTTGGTATGATTGTTTCCGGTGATTAAAATTTTTAATGATCTGATCATCAGTGCAAATGCAGACAGTTCATTAATTAAATTTCTTTTCGATTTCCAAACAGAGGAGGCGGCTCATTTCACATGGAAATGCCAAGAGTAAGAGCGAGAAGTTTCCTCCACCTCACCAGGATGGAGCCCTTGGTTTTCCGTTGGGTTCATCACATCAGATTGATTCTTCCTTTGACCCCTCTGATGTTCCATTCAGTTCCACAGCACTATCATATCCCAAAGGGCAAGGACAGACTATGTCTGGTCCATTGATGGATCGTGCTGCTGTTGGTGCTCCTAGGCGTAAAAAGCAGACTGCTAATGATCGCCGTGCACCAGTTCATTCTTCAAAATCACTGAAAGATAAGAGTCGTCTTCATGTCAAAGGGTAGCAAGGCATTGCTTTGAGATCAGAAAGTCTTTACCCAAAAAAGAAAAGAAAAAAGGAGATCTCAGAAAGTCCATGCAGTGGAGACTGATTCATTTTGGAGTTGGTGTAGATCCCAAGGAGGCTCGTACATTCCGACGCATCACAAACCAGCCGTCGAACCTTGTCAAAGAACTGTATGGGGGGGAGGGGAAAGCTCCTTTTTGTCCCCCTTTCATTACCATTTTTCTGCTCTCTTTTTTTTTTTCTTTTTTGGTTGGGGGGGGGGGGGGTGGAAGGGGGAGTGACAGGTCTTATTATAGGTCAAAAAGGATAAGCTTCCTCTACTATGTATATTTTTTATTGTTTCATACTTTATGTTGAAAACAGATTCAGTGAACCTTGTTGTCAGGTTAGCAAAAATACAATAATGTCATCAGCTCAAATTTTGTGTTTCAATCGTCTTTTTAATACTTGTAAGTTGCATTGCTCTGGGAAAAGGATTATTCATCACAGCGGATCATGCATATAAATCAGGCCAAGAATGTGAACCGTTTAAATTTTCCCGTGACCTTGGTTTTAACCCTAACTAGGGTTTTCTTTCAGGTTTGGTTGTTGGAGGGTCATTGATTTCCTTTAAAGATATACGTGAGCATTACGCTTATCCAGAAGCAGCCGCATTAGTTTGGCTTCCAGATTTGTGGACTGCACGAAAATGACCTGTTTGTTATCCGTTGCCAAGACAAGCTTTGCCGGAACCACACCAGAAGATATAAAAAAGAAGGGGTGAGGAACGGATAATCTTGGACCCATTCGATCTTTCAAATGATGTTTAGCTTGACACGTACATAAGGACAAAGATATCCAGAAGGATCAAAGAAACATCTAGTCCAGTTGACCAGGAGAGCTTCTTGTTCTGCTCATTGCTTATCTGATTCATTTCACTGGGCCTCCTGGTCTATTTGAACTTTTGATTCCTTCTGAAAAAAGGGAGTTAAAATTTGTAACACAGAATGTTGAGTTTGATCAGTTAGTCTTGTAACCAAGTGGGTCCTGGTAATATTACGTTTGAATGAATTAGGTTTAACATAAAAGGAATCGTGTTCTCTGTCCAGAAACTGTGCCCTGGTGCTAGAACCAAGGGTGCAAAATTACAGTTTCCCTCTTATCAGATGCACGCATCCACTCTCTTATCTAGGGGTGTCAATTTGCTATTGACAAGATTGAATCTGATTCTCTTAAATTTTCCTAATCCCACAAAATTGTAAACTCATCAAATGCATTGCTACATAGTTTAGGATATACACTTCTTCTATTTCTCATCTACATAGCAGCCCACCCTCGTTTGAATCCTGATTCTAACAGTGCATACTATGCCTCATCTTGTTAGTGAAGAGAGCAGACATTTTTCAGCATTAGTATCCTCTGCTGCAGGGTGCCCCACAGCCACCATCAGACCGGCGATTCTCCTCCTAGTGTCCGGTGCCGTGCCAGAGTAATCCTGCCGGAACCCATGCTGCAGAGGATCCAGCAGCACCCATTCAAGTTTCATTTTTCACCATGTTCGAACCAAATACCAAGCTAAAGAGTCACATTTTAACATTTAATTTCTTTTGAGGTGCTATAGCTAGATCAACTGATATAGAATCTCTCGCTTGTGATAGAAATTAGAGACCTGATATTAACACAAATAATTCTTAGCAAACCTTTAACAATAGTTGTAGTATAGAAGTACTTGTAGAGTACAGAAAATAACTACGGTGGGGGTATATCACTAGTTACACTTCTCAGTAGATAGTCCCCTGAGTAATGGTATGATAGTACAGAATCAAATAATGATAGTACAGAATCAATGACAGTATCTGTAAGAGGGGAAACACTAGGCAAATACCCTCATAACACATTTAGATGACTAGGACAACCGATCATGCAAAGACCCAATCTTGACCTCTGGCTAGCAAATAACAAGTATGTCCACTGAAAAGCATTCACAAATGGATCTTGCACTGCAAATGATCCATCACCGAGGGAGAACTGGAGGGGATATGGTGCGAGTATTGTAGGAATTGCAGTGGCAGCACTTATGCCCAACTATGTGAAAGAAGACTTCAGTGGTGTCATTGCAATCATTACAGAGGATCCACACCTGAAATGGAAAATTTCTTCTCAATGCATTATAACTCGACAAATCTAGTCAGAAGCAACAAGGGTATCTTAGGGAAGAACAAAACAAAGATAAAGCTGCACTCAGTTACTACTGCATACCAATCATCTGATTTTTGCACAATGTACGGCCGGTAATATTAACATCACAAAGCTATTTTGCCTATAATAAGCAGTGCATCACTATAGAATGCAGCAATATCATAACTTTATATTGCTGATAGTGAATTCCAGATCTGATGAATTAAATGACCACAACAGAACATAGTATGCATGCTTTCTCCACTAGCATGCAAATTAAGAGGAAAAAAAGAAAGAAAAGAAAGTAAAGCATGGAGTAAGCACCTTTTTGTGCCGGTAATCTTCAGGCATGACTGTTGCCTCAACCTGAAAAGTGACAAATTTAATGGAGTTAATACAGATATTAGATGCACATCAGTCGTAGAGATGAAGAACACCAAGAGAAATTTAACCATAAGTGAATTAAAGACGTCCAGCTACTAGTTGAGGACAGCATGAACGTTTTACATTGTATTATATCACCACTGATTCATTAATTAATGCGCAAGCAGCTGAAACCATCTATTGATAAGCAAGTTCTGTGTATCAATTGAGCGCAAGTTCTACAAACTATACCTCCTCATCAATTTTCCTCCAGGCAATGGACATGTCAATGACTGATTTTGAGCATATGGGGCAACAATACCTGGTCAACAAATCACAAAAATACTTAGGGTCTAACTTCCAAACAGGAAATATGAAACTGATTCAAGGTATCAAAGGCACTTACTGGTCATGCTTCATCATCTCATGATAACATTCCGCGTGCATTGTATGCCCACATTTCATGACTGTTGTCTCTTTCAGAGAATCAAAAAGATACTGCCATGTGACAGACCAATGTTGAACGTAAAAATCAACTAAAAGAGTTTCTAGAAAGAAATATGAACAATTAGAACTCAGACCTCATAGCAGATAGGACAGTGGTGTCGCATAGAGTCCTCCACACACAAGTGATTATCGCGTAGACCAACTGAATAGCATGAACCTGTACCCTTACAAAGCATTAACAGGGGAACCTAAAACTTGCATTTGTCTTAAAGGGGTATGCATTTTGAGTGGTGGCAGGCATAGCCACATATTTCTTTTCATTTCCTTTTTTTTAATGAAAATAAAACTGAAACTGCACCAAAGGACATCTCTCTAAGTCATATACATGTACTGCAGAATGCAATGAACTGAGACATATCAGTTGTGACACCAACCAAAACAAAACCAAGGGATAATATTGGTCCAAGTTTCAACAGGTTGAACCATATATATAATTCACAAACTTGTTATACTTTGATAGGTTTGGAATGACACCTCTTTGTTTCACAGGTTTCGACATTGCTTCTCAGAAACTTGAACAAATAGCAGATTTTGGCTAATCGCTTGACTTCTTCCCACTCTTTTTCATTCTTCTACTGCTCATTCAACACTACTATTCTTAACAATGGGCACAACCATATATCATGAAATAAGTATGTACTGCATTTGCAGTGTTAATGAGATCTTAAGTCAAGCTAGGCTTTGAGTTATTTTTCATGTAAAACTAAACCAAGAAACAGTTGTGAAATGGAAACAATAGGCAACACACAAAAAATGGCTAAGAAAACCATCCTCTGTGCCTCATAGCTGGGTTTCAGTTTTGGCCTAGAAAATCCCAGGTTTCAGTCAAACTACAAACCTGAAGCCTAGAACCTTGGCAATGACTGTTACTGTTCCCCAGCTATAATGATGTTAAATTTAAGTGAAGCTCATGTACATTAAGAAGTAACTGAGCAAGAAATGATAGGCTTATTTTAGTATTCAACAGAGAACAAATAGATGTGCTAGAGGCACATTGAAACATCTCAACTTTGCCTAAGACCTGAAAGCAGGAAAAAGGGGGGAAAAGCATAAAACATGACACGCTGCTTCCTCAATAACATGTGACAAAGGTTTTAGGACAAACAATGAAATTCTTCCAGCATGCTAACAGTCCACCTACAGTAACCGACTGTGCTAGGGAAAACATTCAAGTTAGGGAAGCTAAGTAGGGCGTACCACACTTCTTGCAGTGAAAGAATTTCTCACGGCCACCAATTCTGATCCAAACATCAAAATGCAAAGATTGTTATATAACTTCACCATGGTGTAACAGTAACAAAAGAATAACAATAAAAACCTACAATAACTGGTCATGGAATAGTTGCCCACCTGCAAATGCCACAGTCATCACAATGAAAATGCTCTTTGCTAGTCTGCAATAAGAAGAAACATAGAAAAATATCAGAATATATAACTAGCAGGGGTTCTGAACTAGTAATGTAAGGCTAGTCATTATGGGCAAAGAAACAATAGAAAGCAGGTAGCGAGAATTAAATATCTCACATCATCATCGTAGAACTTGCAGACTTCACAGAAGTATTCACCCATATTGACACCACAGTTGGAACAGAGCTTAGAAACCTGAGATGTTAGAATATCCAAGAAACCAACTTGATGTCACGGAAAAACAGAATAAAAACAGAGAAACGAAATACAAGCCTAAATGCACCAGCAGCTCACCTCGTGCTCAGTATCACAAACTGCACAAACAACCTGAAACGTCAATTCAAGCACCATTCTCCGTCAGTTCTAGCTCAAATTCAATATGATTTTCAGTTTAAGAAATAAAAAAATTATAAAAAAATTAAAACTTTACAAAAAAACTTTTAAAAAAAATTAATAAAAATAAAAAAGAAAGAAAGACAGACAAGAAAACCAAGGAATTAGGGACAGGAAGATTTGAATAAAAAAAATTACTTGCTTAACGTTGCGCCTAACAAGTTCGTGCCGATCATGGGGGTTGCGGAGGGTGCTCTGGTGCAACCAAGAAAAAGCACATAGATGATGAATTTGAAGAAGAAAATTTAACAAATTCACCATCAAAAGAATATTCTCGTCATACCAATGCCTCGTTGTGGCAGTGACGGCAAGAGAAGATCTCGTTGCAGCATGGAGCTCGAATTTTGCATCTTCTACGATAATGCTTGCAACTGAATGAACAATGAACGAACAAACACCCAATAAATTAGATCAAGAAAACAATTCAAAGAAGAAGCAATGAGGAGCTAAAATTATAGAGAAAAACCCGTATCCCATTTTCCCGAAATCGAGACGATCAACAGCGCCTTCCATTTGCAGAGGAAAATTAGGGCAATGAAGGGGAATCCAAAGTTGCTTGATTTGGAAACTTTGGGAATGACGGAAGTTACCCAAAAAAGAAAGCTGAGAATAGAAATGAAAGATACAATTATGAGCAGACAACCTGCATTTATATACATGCTTCTATCCTTTACGGATAAAAACTATATAAAACTAAATTTGCAGGTGAAGAGAGAGAAAGAGAGAGAAAGAGAGAGACAAGAGGGCATGGGAGTTGGGAGAGAAAGGAAGAGTGATTGGATGAGAGCAGTCAAGCTGGGGTTTGCCGTTATCCATTGAAATTTTTTGTCAGACCAGATAAAAATCTTTTTAAAAATCTGGAACACCACAGTGAAGCTCCGTACTCTGCGCCGCCGTGAAATGTGGATATCGACGATACCAAATCAACGGTCCACGATCAACAACTAAAACCAACCAAATAGCTTTCATGATCATCAGATGTCTTACCTGTCCATATGATGATCACTGGGTCCCACCCTTGCTTCCTTATTGGACCCTCAGGATTCTTCTCCAACTTTCACGCTAAAACGTCAGATCCATCCCCCAAGCTGTCCATGTGATGTTCATTGGGCCCACCCCTTGACACTTCTGGCTCACTCACTCATTCGGTGTGACTCATTCCTGACACGGTTAGTAATGTCGGCATGGGAATCAATCATATCGGTAAATGTCTAAATTTGAATCCCATTTGACCCTTTTACCCCCTACTTTTTCTTTATTTATCATTTATCCCCAATCTTTACAAGAGCATTGAATCAAAATAGTATTAACTTCAGATCCACAATTGGTTTATCCGTTTCATGACAAAGCTAAATTCCATTGGTTAAGAGCTACTTCTCCACTGCATGGCAAATATATGAGGAGTCAAAACTTCAGCCACAAATAGTTCTGTAGAGTTTGGACGAAAAAAAAAAAAGTTCTGTAGAGATTTGACACAAATTTGACATGTAGTAATAGTAGTTACAAATGGTAAAAGAATACAAAGACGAATCAAAAATAGCAGTTTTCATTGAAGGGCATTTCTGTTTAACTTGCTTATATTAACATTTAACTGATGGAAAGTGTCATTAATATATATCTTTTCCTTTAGGTTGCGTTTGTTTGTAAAGGTGGGGTGGGAAAAAAGGGGTGAGAAAAAAAAAGCATGTGAGCCCCATGTGTAATGGGGTGAGGGAGAAAGAAAGAAAATGATTTTGTAAAAAAGTGATAGGGTGGGTCCCACTTTTTACTTTCCCAACTTTCCCTCAAAGTCCCACTAAATATATGAGGTTTTAAAATGGCATGGGGTAAAAAAATTTGGCTGCCACATCAGTAGACAAGTTACCTTGAATCAAAGAAACTTGTCTCCCATTTTTCCACCCTAAAACACCGTTTGTTTGCAGGATATAAAGGGGTGAGAAACTTGTACTTTTGGGTCCCACATGTTGGTGGGGTGAGAGACAAGAAAAGGAAAAGATAGTAAAGTATAGAAAAGTAACTTTTCCCACTCCATACTTGTTTGGTTGGCATGGGAAAAAACATTTTTCTACCCCCAATACTTGTTTGGTTAGATGGGGTGGTAAAATTGTCAAAACCATGTAAAAAAATCTCTTCAAGTTCATTCCATTTTAATTTTGTTCATTCCATTTGAGAATCTCTTCGATCAAATTCAATCTCTTCAAAAAAAATCGAAATTTCTTTTGCTAGTGTTCTTTCTTAAATCAAACACAAATTAAGGAGAAAAGTTTAGACTTTCTTCATTGTTGGAGTCTTACCACTTCAGCCGAGAAAGGTGGAGGATTTCAGAGGTGAGGTTCCGGCGAAGGAGATGCCAGTATGTTCCATAAGGAGAAGAGCTGATGGCTCTTTGCTTACTTGTGGCAGATTGATTAAGTGTTTGAGGGCGATCGGCAAAGACAACTCCATTTTGATCGAGGGCTTGATGAGCAAGGGAAGGGCTTTTAATGAAAATGTTGACTTGAGAACCAACTGGAAGACTGATGACAAGGCCGTGCTTGGCATGTAGTTTGCAGAGTATTGGCTCAAGATCTAACAAGTTCATATAAAGCCACAGGAAGTTGCCAATGATGGGTACCGTCCAAGGTCCCGTTGGGCATTAGGGGTTTGTGTTGTGTGCAAGGAAATCAAGCAGAAACCTGATGGCAGCACCGAGGATTAGAGTAGTGAGGAAGACGACCCAGATTTCCATCTATGATCCTGAGAGAGAGAGAGAGAGAGAGAGAGAGAGAGAGAGAGAGAGAGAGAGAGAGAGAGAGAGAGAGAGAGAGAGAGGCTGATAAATCACTTAATCTTTCACCCAGGTTCTTCTTCCAATTCATTTCGGTTTCCAGCAACATTTCTTCACCAAACTCCTAAACCCTAGTTTCCTCACCTGAGAACTGTAGCCATGGAAGCCTCTACACTATCACGTATTGGACTTGCAGGGTTAGCAGTGATGGGTCAGAATCTTGCCCTTATGTTTCAGAGAAAGGTTTTCCAATCTCAGTCTACAACCAAAGTACTCATTTCAGAATGTCGACTCAGTAGATAGAAGAGATAGAAGATGAAAAATAGAGAAGAGATAGGAGAGAAGAAGGCTGGCCGTTAGAAAAAATGAAGTGGAAGAAGAAGAAGACTCACCGTTAGAACTCCCGCGAAGTGCTTCGCTTCAGCTGCTACAACCTTCGTTCGTTCCCAACTTTCCCTCATTTCCCCCTCAAAACCCCATCTAAATCGTGGGATTTTGAGAGGAGATGGGGTGGGAAAAAACAGTCCCGACAAGAATTCCACGGTGACAAATATGGTCTGCTACTTTCCCACCCCAGGTATCCAAACATACCACACTTTAGAATTTTATGGGAAAAAGGTACAAGTTTCCCACCCTTATTTGTCCACCCCACTTTAACCCTGCAAACAAACGCAGCCTTAACAACTAAACAATCTACCATTTTGGGATTTAAAGGAAAAATAAAAAATCTACACTTTTTTCAAGAATTTTCCCACCCCTTTTCTCCCACCCCACCTTTATTCCAGCAAACAAACGCAGCCTTAAGGAGTCTAACTGATAAATTCGATAACTTAGGAGATAGTGTCGAAAACATTCCAAAAAATCCGAATTCCAAAGAATTAATTAATGATTCTAAAGCACAATCTAGTAATTCCCAACATTTTTCTAGGTGTTTATCCCATATGAATTTTTTCCCCCCGATTGATGGTGATGGTAGCCTGGTGGGCTCCATTTTTTGAGCACTGCACCTAGAATACACTCCCAAGTCCAACGGCATCCTTTGCTTTGCTTATACGCAGATGCGTTCTTCTGCTTATGTTATACTCGAAATCATGCGATGTACAGTAAAGATCTCCAGTTGGGGTGTCAAAGTGAAGCCTGAACTAGCATTCCCTTGTTTCAAGGAGAAAGAGATCCATATCCATGAGAGTATAAATATCAATGTGGATACCAATATAAATGTCCATCATGATTGATACACAGATTATTCCAACATATCATTTCCCATGGTCAATCTTCCAGCCTCCAGCACCAATTTACAAGTCATTAACTGTACACGTTGTATAAATCAATTTGCAGTCATCCAAAAAGAATATGAACAATAAAATAGATCTTGTGATCTTGAAAATTGAACTGACATTTCCAGTGAGACACCTATGACATCATCATAATGGAACTCCATGAATATGTACTACATCTTAGTAGGTAAAGATGTACATGACTATATACAAAACCCACAAACAGCAAGGGTTCACCACTTCCCATTCTCCCTGTGAGGAAATCCAAGCCTGAGAGGTCTCACAGACATTGTTGAAGGGAAATCATCTCTAATCCAAAATAAGCTATAAAACAGCTCCTTGTATATTTGGTTTTAACACCAACATGCCAGGACTCTTTGACAAGATTATGTTTCCATTGAGATCTGTTTTACCATAGCTCAATAAATCAGAACCAGATACCATTTTGCATGAACCCCAAGTTTCAGCCCGTAGTTCAACACCGAAGTATGCCAAGTGATCTAAGATGCTGTTGCCGGACACAGATCTGAACATAACCAACAAAGTTCAGAGATGGTATAAGGTTTTCTGGCAAAATTAGGTGCATTAAAAAGAAATCATACCTGCTACAATTTGGATCTTCACCAGAACCATCACAGACCTTCTCAGCTGTGTAAACCAGACTACCAAGTCTAACTTTGTAGATCCACACCTGGAATTACAGAAAGGAAACATTGGAAATTGAATTAGTTTCATGATGGTCCCAAAGAATTGTATGCTTCTCCATCTTATGTTAGACACATATAAATCTATTTGACTTCCACCACAGTTGTGACAATTTCTCAAGCAAGCACTAGATTAAACTGAAATCCTAGAGAATGTGCCAGATGTCAATCAAATCAAAGCTGTGTCAACGTTCTTTGGGGGAAGCAAATGGGACTGTATGCAGGACCTCAGAACCCATTATTCAGTGTGGGGCCCATCTAGCCATTATACATGAAAGACATTGTAATCCTAGTATCCTACCTTGTCATCATGTCAACCATGTTCGGTAAGATCTCAATGAGAAAAAGGGGGTGGGACAGATTTACCAAGCTTCAAGTAGTAATTGAAGTAAGATTTGATGACAAAAATAATTATCAGAAAACTAAGATCTGACTATAGCAATAAATATCAGAGCAGTTAGATTACCAATGGACCTACAAGATTTTTTTTTATGAGAAGAAAAAACTTTCATTTAAATATTTCAAATATAAAACTTTCATGGATCTACAAGATTCATCCACCATAAGAAGTTGATTGTGATTTTCCAGGATCTAGGCAATAATTTTCTTTCTATATTGTACCTCTGTTCTAAAAGAGCTAAGGGTAGACCAAAGATAACCTTAAGAGAAGTGGTGAGAAAGGATATGCATAGCTTAGGCATTGTATCTAGTATGGCCTCAAACAAAACTGATTGGAAAGCAAGAATCCATGTAGCCCGACTCCATTTAGTTGGAACAAGGCTTATTGTTGTTGTTGTTGTTATTGTACTGTACCTCTGTTGGGAAGTGTGTATATGTCTTCTTTGGAAAATAAGAATAGTGTGGAGGCAAATGCGGCACAATATCATGATCATTTGTGATACGAATTGCGTTTGGTACTTGTTCACTAAAGTAAGACACAAAAACTGAATTGCCAATACGTGGCTGTCCAAATGTCATAAGCTGGATACTGCGGGCTCCATGATTTACCTGGCACACAATAGAAGGAGAAAAAAATCTTTCAGTGCAACCTACAAAAACTGGAAAAGGAAAGCTAAATGACGAATGTCACTACTTAAAGTGAAACTTTTTTTGGTCAATATGAAACTCAAGATGCAACTGGTAGCAAATTAAACTGCACCAACAAAACAGACAGGAGCACTAACGATGCCGTCAGCACTTGGATCTCCCTGTATATGTCATGCTCAAATCACAATTTTGCCTACAAAAGCATGGATCATTTCATCCACTTCTGAATTTCAATTTTATTTTTACCACAAATTAAGTCCTGCAAGTTTGGGATGGCATAATTTTTACTTGACCGGAGTCAAAAGAGATGATGCAAATAAAAGCAGCAGCATAATAAAGATCAAAATCAGTATTGTACAGCTTTGACGGTCAAAACCACTTGACACACAAAGTGATCATTTAGGGACACCTGTTCTCAGAATTCATTGAGTCTATCAAGAAAATTGCAAAGCACAAATGTGATATGGAATTTTTTTGGTGGGGTGGAGGGAGGTGGTTTTTCAGCACAATTTCGATAATGCTCCAAAACCAAAAATAAGCAATCAACAACTCCAAGGTAGTGATGTAACCTCGAATCTAGGGCTAGGGGTAATTTGGTAATTTCCTCGGATTCTTAGGGTGGCTAGGATTTTCCAGCAAAAGGGGGAAGGAGGTTCAGAGGTTGTAGGGTCTTCTAGGGCTTCTGTAACAGGTAATTAGGTCTGACAATTGCTGCAATTTGAAATTCAAATTGAAGCTCAAACTAGGTTTAGGGTGAGTTTCAACCAGGGTAGTTTAGGGGTCTGCAACGCTGGTTCTACAAGTTCAGAATTAGAGTCAGGGGTTTTAAAAGGGTTTAAGGAGTCTAGTTCTACTAAAATAGGGTTTCAGAGGCTCTAAAAATTTCTGCAGATTCACCCAAGGTAGAAGATGAAGTGCAGAAAATTTTTAGGTTAGGGAAATAGGGCTGTTTGGGGAAAGAAACTGTAGGGGAAGGTCCTAAAGCTCGGTGCAATCCTAGGAGAAAGGGAATGGGGTCTAAAGAGGCTGGGGAAGTAGGTCTAACAGAGGGGGAGGTGTGCTGATATCGCAGGAAGAGCATGGGAAGGGGGAGAAGGCCACGGTCGTATGGGGGTATAGGTAGGGGCTGTACTTGGGAAAACCTGATTTAACTTGCTGCTGATGTTGAAGAGGAAGATGAAGAACTCAAAATAGCTGAAGCTTTAGCAAATACCCAGCGCAGGTCCCCCCTAGGGGTCCCATGACTCTCACAGTCTATTTCTAAAATCAAATTTTACTCATCAAATCAAGCTGAATTGCTTACAAGACTCGATTGGTATTTATAGAAAGGACTAGACTCCTACTTGACTCTTCTAAGAAAACCAACTAACTCCAATTACTTGCTAAACAAGGACTCAAACAACTAATTCCAAAAAAGAACAAACTCTAAAAGATAAGAATCCCTTTGGATAAGGGACTTATCACAACCAACTTCCACTCAAACTAAAACTCTCAAATAACTTTCAAACTGAGTCTTCAAATAACTAAGAAAACATAGAAAAGGACTCCAGAAAAATAATTGGATTTATTCCAGCCAATAAGGGGTGGAAAATGACCAAATTACCCTTTTTGTTGGTTCGGTCCTCCGAGCTTGACTCAAAACGTGAGTGGGTCTAGGCCACCCTTTGGCACTTCTTGGGCTGTCCTGGGCTGGTTACATCAGGTAGACAAGGAGACTTGATATCTTGACCTCTTAAGTCTTGACTTAAACCTGATATATAAATGGGAACAGTCATAGTTCAATCCCCAATTGTAATAATTGACCATTCATATTTCCTTTCTCTCCATTTAATTTCAGCTGATATATAAGGTAGGCATAGGCTGCAGAAAATGTGGAGCTCAGAGGTTATATGACAGCTTCATTTCTACTGCAAGCATCTGATTTAAGCGAATCTCACACACCCCCACCTCCCCGGAAAAAAAAATTAGAAGACACTCTATATAACTCTATCTTCTTAAATCTCTCTCTCCAAAGCTTCCTTCAGTGCATGAATTTGATTACCATATTTGATGTGATTAGATCTTCTATTCTGGGACAGTTTTGACAGCATATGGTTATGGAATTTTGCTTTGTCTCAATTTGTAACAGGCTCAATTATAAAGCCAAATTCAAGGTTCAAAGAAAGCAGACGAAATTAGTCTTTTAATGAAATAGTAATTAGTAATGGGTCCCACTAACTATTATTTTAGAAATTACCCTGTTAGATAAAGTTATCCTGTTAGAGGGACTCAGTATGGAGGAGACAATATTAGTTTCTGAGTTAGCTAGAGACTACTTTTTAAAGAGTTTGCCTATACAAGGGGTTCTTTATCAATTTAAGTTGTTATTTCTTTTATTTTTTAAGTGTTTCAGTCAAGTAAGATGCTTCAATTATTTGAACATCTATCTAATGTTTTTTTTTTCTTTTCAATGAAAGCATGTAAGAGATGAAACCTCATCCATGTTTTGGAATCAAGGAGTAAAAGTTGTTTTGTTGGTGAAAAGTAATTTGTGTCCTCTCTCCTTGGCAACTTACACTTACTTTCTTCTGCCCCTTCTCTCTATTATTTCTTTCCCACCACGAGCAGATCCTCCTAATGGTTTGCAACACTTCATCTTATATCATGTCAAACTGTACTGAAAGGACCTCCTCAACAACTTATATTTAATTTCTACTGCCCCCTCTCACTTCTTTCTTTTCCACCACGAGCAGATCCTCCTAACTATTTGCAACACTTATTCTTATATCATGTCAAACTGTACTGAGAGGACCAAATTTATCTGAACCCTCTTTACTCATCAATATTAACTTTTCTCTTCTTTCTATCCTATACATTTGGAAGTTCTCAAAACATCATTCACTGTTCCTAGGTATAACTCCATGTATGCAATTCCTTTTCTCTTACTTACAAACTGTTCTCTAAAATCGTTTCACTCTTCTGCAAGTTTATTGATCTTTCCTGATTCAGGACTGCCAATTTTCTCCCCTCCAGTTTATGACCTCCAACATCACGTTGTTTTCTTAATGTCATTTTTTTTTAATCTTGTATGGTTTATCCATGTAAGTATGTATCACATACATATAGACCATCTAAAATTCCCAATTCTGATTGAAAGAGCTAGAGACCATTGTTGAGGTAATGAAGAATGACATGCATAGTCTGGGTTCATGCCAAGTTTATCTTAGATAAGAATCTATTGGAGGGTGAGGATCCATGCTGTTGACAATACGTAGCTGTGAGTTTCCTATTTCCCGGGTTTCCTTTTGTCTTACTTCCTTTTTCCCTTATTTTCTGTTCCTCATTTTCCCATCTCATTGCTTCACTTTCATTTTCCATTGTTCGTACTTGCATTTCCCTTTGTGTGGTGCACTGGTGCTCAACTCTCCCTGCTTTATTTTTTGAAAGGACCCATGTAGCGGATGGCATTTAGTTGGATAAGGCTGACTAGTTGTTTTCAAATGTTTTATGCATTTTAAGAATATATAGGCATCTTTTGAAACTAAAAATAGAAGAAAATAAAGTTGGAAAAAATATTCCATGTTGGCACGTTAGGCAGAAAGAAAGCCATAAAATATGTAAGTACATTTCTAAAATAATTTCTGCTGAGCATGAACACCAAATAAAAGCTAAATTATACTTACAGCAAGATCAAGTGCACAGAAGGAAGCCATAGCCCCTCCCATGGAATGCCCTGTTACGATGATTCCCATGTCACCATACAACTGCTTGGCCTTTTCAATGGCACCAAGAACCCCTGGGCGCAAAGTTGTGTTATGATATGCAGAATAAAATCCATGGTGCACCTGGATCCAAAAATTATAGCACGTTTAAAAAGACTTTATCTTAAATATGTCTTGCTGTCTGTAGAAATCCTAAACAGTCTTCACATTATGTACCATTGCATCAGGCATTCCTGGATAGTTTAGATCAAGCTGCTTCCAAAAAAGATCCTCAACCCAATTCTGCAAGCTGTAAAAACAAAGCACTCAAAAATGATGTCAGTCCATCAAATACTTCAGTTTGGGCAAAAGGTTAGAAAGGAAATAGCATTGGAAAAGCTTTCATAATAAACCCAAGTGGAGTGACTTCTTAACCATCCAGTTTTAAGCAAAACCAATACACCCTCCCCTCACTTACCCCATCCCAAACGGGAAAAAGGAATGCAATTTCTGTCTTGTACATAACACCCAGACCTCAGCTAAGCCTTAGCCAAACTTCTTGGATCCTGTTTCTCAATTCAACTCTATTGAAACCCACACTTACTGTCAACCTCAATTCCATGCATATCTTTCCCCATGACTTTTCTAAAACTAATGGATAACAAATGACATTAAATAAAAGCTCTGATCCCAAACTGGTAGACCATTTTTATAAGCAGCATCTTGAACCAATTGCTATACACATTTCATTTATTATAATGCTAAAAAAGTTGTCAGTCACAGAAGTCCCTTGTGACAAGAGATCAAGGTAGTGTCAAACCATTGCTTATAACAAGCTCATACAAAAGACTTTTTACGTGTTTTTTTAATTAATTTTTTCCCAGCGGTTGGTTTTTCACACACAAAAGAAGGATCTTATGTAAATGTGTATAAAAATAAATACACATCCAAATAATACTTCATATACTATTATATAAAGTCAAAATACAACCCAGTGACGGCAAATCTTATAGACGACCAATATATCCTCCTACAAAAACAACCTATCCCCCTCCACATGTAATGCACCTGTTCACAACAATGCACACGAAAACCTCCACCAAGAGCTACACAACTGACCACAGCAAAACACACCCCATAAGGGTGGCACGACAAAATGCATCCCTCCAACCCCTGGATACCGTTTCCCCCCCCCCCCAAAAAAAAAAAAAAAAACTAACCAGAATACAGCAGGGACAAACATCATTAATAGCCAGATCCCAAATCCCAATTTATTAAATTATAAATGAAATGAAATAATCATCATACAATACTACTATATAAAGTAAGACTTCGATTTAGTTATGGTATGTTTTTTCAGTTGACCAAAATACCCCCCCCCCCAAACAAAGCAATGTACCTTTTCCACAAACTCAAACGTGGTTTCATATCATACCCTTCCAATAGAACAAACCCACACCCCACTTAAATTACAGATAGCTACCCCCAGCCAAATGTTACCTCCATTAAAACCCAGCAATGACAACACAAAAAAACAATGGCAACGAATTAATTCAAACTCTAACATACACTTCTACCAAAATACACAGCAAAATCCTCCAAGTGACACCTACGCCTCACCCAAACAACGCCTCTGCCAAAGCCATACCGCCCCTACAGAACCATTAATATCAATTATGAATACCTGCCCTCAACTGACATGACCTCAGCACCAAACATTGCCTCCCAAAAAAACCATTCTGACCCTCATGCCTGCGGCCAGCATTCCATTCGCTTTCTTTTGCATCCGAAGCCTTTTCAGAGCAAAGCCTTATGAATCCCATGGGAGTCCAGTGGCAGCTTTGAAAAGGTGCATTATTTTCACTTTCGATCATCGTCATAATGAATGGGGGAGTGGCTTTATTGTTCCCAATGGATGTGCAGCCAAGGAAAATGGAATCAGCAGTCGCCACTGACAGCTATTATGACAAGGAAGCCTCAACTGGTGGATATGTTCAGTTATCATCTATTATCTCTACCATGGCTACTTTTGAGTTCACGTTTCCATAGCCTATCTTTAAATTCTATAATTCAGTCTGTTTGTCTGATGCTATTCTCCCACCCACAAGATGTCCCCCCTCTTATTGGTTTGGTAATGTCATCTTCTCTTTGACCCATCTCCTCCGTCTTCAGTAAGACAAGACCTAGGGCCATGGAACATTCAAGACTGTGTATCCTCTACATGACATTGTTGTAATTGTTCTGTTATACATTGAGAATTTTGCAGTGGAGGATGCTGCCTAAAGATTCTACAAAGGTTTCTTAATCCCTTCTCATAGATACAAGGCATTTGATGAAGTGGATGGAATAGAAGTACCATGGAACCAAATGAAGATTGATGATATGTTGCAGCCACCAGAAAACCTGGAGATATTATATTTAGAAGTTCATCTTTTGAAATCATTGAAACACGATAAAGTTGTCAAATTCTTTAATTCATGGGTGGATGATAAGAAGAAGACTGTTTATATGATCACTGTCTTTTTCACCTCTGGTAGTCTGAGCCAGTAATATCTCTCTCTCTCTCTTAATGGGTTTGTCTTCTATATGCACTTATCGCATACTTAGCTCCAACGAAATAAAAAATGCTACAAGAAGCAATGCTAATCCTTCTTCCCAAATACTTAGCTCCAATTCAAATGAGAGAAGGAACAAGTAAACAATATCTAATCCATTAAATATTTTTATCACATTCGTGCCTCCTAATTATACAGGCATCAGGTACATTGGATTGATATGTGCCAGGAAAAATAATCATTCAGAATTAACAAACATAAGTCAGTCAGACACTAACAATACCTGTGTTCCTGTGTGCCCCTAAATGCAATTACAATGGCATCAAGATCCTTTGCCACCCCAACAAATGCCTGCATAAAAGCTTCACCTTGATATCAGAGCTTACAGGGAACACAAGCAAATCCTTCCTACAACATAGCACTGTAACAAAGAGATACTTTTTACTACCTATAAAAAAGTATGTGTCATACGTGAACTCACCTGTAAACAGTGTTGGACATCTACAATCAGCTCTATCATTTCAAATCCCTGCATCAATTTAAAATAAGACTTAAACTTTACCCCAGCAGTGAAGACAGTACCTCTAAAGTTTCGTAAAAATCTAACTAGGAAAACAAATTAGTCTCTCAATAGTTGTTGGTACCTTTGTCATATCATTACATCTTGAACATGTCCAAGTGAAAAGTTCCGTCAAGTCTGACATGTATGCCTACAAAATAACACATACAACTATCAACTTCTACAAGTTACAGAATGTCCTGAATTCCTTATGCAAGTGATGTCTTGAACCAATTACGTTTACAAACAAAGTCACAAGCAGCAATATAGGTAACCAAATAAACTAATGCATCTCACAAGTCAAATAACTACTCTTATTCAACAGGGAGAATCAAGTACAACTAGAAGTGGAAACCAGTACAAAATGGTTAAGCGTGACTCAAAAGCTTACCGCAGAGGCATACTCCACTAATATCTTTGCCTGAGTATGATTGTAGATAGGTAAATGGTCCTTATGATTAGATGTAAGTTCTGTAATAAGAAAAATAATCAGAAGATATTCCCCCAAAAAAAAGGAAAAAAATAAAACAGCTGAGTTCTTTCTTTTCATGACTATCCAATCCTTGTCAGTAAGAGATTTTGAACATTTAAAATAAGCATGAAATATTGTAATGGCTTGGGAAGAGGATGCTAACCTACTTCCTGCCCACTACACAGTCTAATAACTACTGGCTAGAGGCCCAATTAATATTTTTTTGGGCCAATAAGCAATGTTGCAATTCTTTTTGAATGACTATAAAGTGAGCACACAGTCCTTCCTGGCAAGAAATATAATTTCCAGAAACATGCTGAAGTGGAAGGTATAGGAGCTCAAGAAGAGTCTAAAATCAATCAGTTGATAAGGACAAGCTCCAAACTAGGGGCTGGAGGAAGCATTTAATGAAAAGGCATAATTTTGCAAACCAAGACACTATAATTCATTACACTGAAAGAATGAAACTTAATCATGATCACAGGCTCAGCAAGAAAACTACAAGATGAAATTTAGGATTTTAAAATTCTGGATGTTATCCATCTAGCTGTATACTCGTTAGACATTTTATAATCTTTCGGTAAAGATCCGCGAAAAATAAGGTCAAACTTGGGTGCAAAGCGTGGACGTTACCTCGTCCTCCAGAAACTACGAGAAGGGACAATACAGTTGCTGCCGTTAGCCACTGGAAATGCCCCATGACCTGCAACAGTAGCCCCTAAACAAGAAAATAAAAATAAATAAAACTGAATTAAGCCTTTAGAGTTAAAACATCTCTTGTTCTTCACTCTCTGCAAATTCTTTTCTTCCATTATGTTCACTTAATTCAGAAAACGAACATCAAACCTCCATGCTAAACCAAGAGCAAAAACGATTTAGGGTGAAAAACATTCTAGATCAAAATTGAGAACCCAACACATCAAACCGATGAATTAACTGAATTTCAACAGAAATTTCATCAGCCACAAAAGCATTAACAAATTACCTACGTCAATTTAAGGGAAAGAAATCGAAGTAATCAAATAGCAAAAGAAATAACTGTGAAATAAGTAGCATACAGGCACAGATCAAAATCACGAACTCCCCCGTGTGAAATGTTGCTTAATTTCCTCCGGGTCTCTCCTTCCCGTGGCGTGTGAAGGGAGAGATTTTCTTTTTTAGCCAATAAGGAAGGAGTTACGGTCAAGGCTCAAGACGAAAGGCAGAGAAACCTGTAGACGAATTATTTAGTTTACGCATCAAGCTCAAATGACGAAATTACCCAGAATGGACGTAGTATGGAATACGTATTATGGAATATATCTAGGGATTCGACTCAGATTGCCACGTAATAATTTTTAGTTGACAGTGCAAGAAAGTAATCCCACTCTGTTGGAGTTGGATCAAATCCAATTACCCACTCCAGGGCGCCTTTGTCCTAAGGGACAAATCACTCATAATATCTTTTTGGCCCATGAAATTTTCCATTACATGAATAGAACCAAGGACAATATTGGTTTTGTTGCTTTGAAACTTGATATGTCTAAAGCCTATGATAGGGTTGAGTAGTCGGTCATTCGCCACCTCTTCTCCTTCTTGGGGTTTGACCAGCACTGGTGCAATCTTGTGGACAGATTAGTTTCTTCCTCCTCTTTCTCTATTAAAGTCAATGGTAGCCCTTATCTTAATTTTTCTAGGACAAGAGAGCTGAGACAGGGATGCCCCCTTGGCCCTTACATTTTTCTTCTCATAATGGAAATCATTTCCAAACTACTTAATGAGTATAGAATTTTGAACATTTTCAAGGGAATCAAAATTGCGAGAAAAACACCGGAAATATCACACTTATTTTTTGCAGATGATACGTTCCTATTTTGTAGAGCGGAGAAGGAGGACGTTCTTGCTATTAAATGTGTTCTGGAACTTTTCTCTAATATCACGAGACAAGAAATTGATTCGAAAAAAGTGAGGTTTTCTTTAGCAGAAATGTGGGGTCACAGGTTCGGACCCAAATTCTGACTATGTTGAGAATTTTTGAATTTAAAAAAGGATGTTGTATATCTGGGAACCAACCTTTTGCAAGGGAGGAGGAAGGCTAAAAATCTAGCCTTCTTGATTAGGAAATTCAAGGCAAGATTTGCATCATGGAAAGAAAACACTCTTTCTTTGAGACATTTGCTATAGCCTAAGCGAAATGAATAGGAACTGATTCAAGCAAAGCTTAAGCATTCCGGTTATTACTAACAATATAGTCTGTGACCTTAGTAGAAGAGCTAAAATGTGTAGAGCAACTCACAATAAGGGGTTAGGTAACCTAGTAGCCCAAGGCTCCATCTATAAAAAGGATTAAGACTTCAACCAATTTTTATTTGGACCAAAAGACTTTAAAGATTCGGACACATAAACAATACCATTCCGTACCCTAGAACCCTTTTGTTTTGGACTTTAAGATCAAAGAAATAAGAGTTGGGAAAATTTTATTGTTAAGGACCTTAACCCAATTGCTATCGAGTTCCAAAAAAAGCCTCGCCTCCATGCTTGTTTAGTTTGAAAGGCCGAATTAGTGGAAATTTTTCCAAAACACGCACCTCCATTTTTTTTTTGGCCAAACACAGAAAAAGAAATGCATTCAAAGAAACAAGTCTGAGGAAATCCTCCCAGCAGAAACATAGTACAAAGGATCAAGACCTCTATGTGGTTGCATCCACCAAACTTTCTACATGCCTAAACTACGAGCCCCCCTAGCCAAGAAATCAGCCTCAGACCTGGTGTTTTTTTTGTTGTTTTTTGTTTTTTTTGGCCAACACCTCCATGTTTTAGAGACAAACAAACCTTGTATTGACAAATAAGGGAAGGGTTTGATTTATTTCCAAAATTCCAATTCCAACATTTACTAATAATTGAGTTTAGTTTAGAACATGCCTGCTTGTTACTTTGAAAATGCATGTATAAGATGAAGGATTGTAACTAAAACTAAGTTCGTTAATACTTTATTAATTTCATGTAAAACTTCATCAGATAATCTTTTACTACTTCAATGTCTAGGAGACCCTATCAACAAGGAAGCCAAAGTCCTTAATCCGCGGAGAGGAACTATAAAAAATAAAGAAATTAAAATAAAATAAAATAAAAAAGGACGAAGAAGAAGGAATAAAAGAGCGTAATTATGGTGCTAATAATAAATGAAGTATATTTTAAAGTTGACTCCTAAGGGTTGGGCGTGAGATGGTTTAAATGGGAGTAGATTGATCATTATACCATAATGAGGACAATATAAACGTTTCACTATTAATTTAACAGGATCTTTGATGGAAAGTGATGAGCATGCAACTCGTAATTTTTAGGGCACTAAAGCGTGTAACCTAGAGTTTAAGCCTCACTAAAGCATGCAATCAATCATTTACTCAAATAAAGAATTACAACAACGGAAATAAGAAGAGAGGTGGCCTCACTACAAGAAAAATGGCCTACGGCGGCGTATTGAATATGCCACCGTAAGTCTAAAAGTGCCGCTATAAACCTTTCTCGGCATTTCAAAAAACGCCAGTAAAAGCACTGCCGTATTGTTACCGCAGCACTAAATGCAAACGCCGGTAATGGTGACTTACGACGAAACATTTATCAGCTTTTCTAAAAATGTTGTTAAAAGTGACTTATTGCAGCGTTTAGGATATTTTTGCCGGCATTTTCTAAAAACACCATTAAAAGTAATTTATTGCCCGTAGGCTATTTTTGCTAGTGTTTTTAAAAAACGCCGTTAACAGCTATTTATTGTGGCATTTAGGAAATGCCACCGTAGACTTTATGGTTTTTAACTTTATTACCAGCGTTTTTAATAAACACCGTCATATGTTACCTATGCCGGCATTTTACAAACGACCATGATAAGTTTTTTTAATTAAAAAAAAAAATGGTTCAAAAAAAGCAAATTCACGCTACTTTCCATTATACATATACCAACAATCCAAAACGTACAATCCAAAATGTACAAATTAACCATTAGAAGGAGGTAATAGGATAGCAACAAGCTTCAATCACTCCTCAATCAGTAATCCAACTGCTTCTCTCTTTTGGTCTTCATCACTTAAATTGTATAGTTCTGTTGAATTGTGTCAATGTCAATTCCCTTCAGCTTCACCACAAACTCAACGTTACAGCTTCATGTGCAGGTTGCAAGTTTAGTGTTTCTGATAAGTTTTATGTCTGCAAGCCTTGTAATCACTTCCTTCATATTGCATGCTCTAACATGGCTCAGTTCATACATCATCTTGTTGACCCAAACCACGCACTAACTCTCCTCCTTGTTACTGCATACCCAGATGGGTTTTTCAACTGTGATGCCTGTGGTAGATCAGGAAATGGATTATGTTACCATTGTCAGGTCTGCAACATAGATATACATGCTCTGAAGGGGCTCTGAAGGGATTAACATTAGAATCATAAGTATGTAATATCGCGTGTATTGTCTAATATGAACAATACAATACCAATCAAACCATTCAGGCAATCTTGTATCCTTCCTTCCCTCACCCAAAATTCAGAATTACAGATACAAGTAAATTGTTATTAAAGAAGATTGCCACAAAAATTTACATTTCCTTAAAGATACAAGTAAAATGTTCTTGCAGAAGATCGCCACAAAAATTTACATTTCCTTTTTTTTATTTTTATATTTTACAGATGATCTGTTTCACTATATTAGACTGATTCGTGCATTTTTCTGAATAATCCATTTCAACTTGCATAACCACTTCTTACATACCTTTCAATTTGAGAGATGTCCACAATACTATCCACACCACTATCCAACAAGAACCTGAAGAAATAAATATCAATACAAAGTCAAGATTACAGAAATTAAGCTTCTGTGTTGAATGTAAAACTACCATACGGAATAGAACGGATTGATGGTGCATACTTATCAAGCAATATTCTTGAGATCAGTAAGCATCCTCCTTTAATTGATGATTGCATTACAGCAATATATGGATTATGGATACTCTGCATAATGTGTACCCAACCATGCTCTCCATGTTCTTCATCTTAAGCTTTAGCCCTAAAAAGTCACAACTTGAATTTTTAGGGTTTTCCACTTTGAATGATGAATATGGAGCTAAATTAGAACAGTAGTGATGAAACTATATGTAAAGTTTACATTTTTACCTGTACATTTGAGCATCAATGGATGCTGGTGTGTCATTTGAATCTACAAGGCACCCCTCACTTACCCAACAGTCTCCATAGGAATCTAGCTCCCATCCTTTGAGCCTTGCTTCCTGCATATTAATAGGGGTTACATTATTTGAGCCAGCTTTCCTTACTCTTAATGTAATGAATTGGGTAGTGAAGGGCAATGTTCTATAACATTTTCTCTTATCTATTAATATAGATGCAGGAATGCAACACCTTTGTTCATTTTTTTCATTCACATATTGGGTTTACTGGTTTCACATTATAAGTTTGATGAAGGGTTTTTTCTCTTTAGCATGAACTTAGTTAACTAGCAAGAAACAGAACGAGTGATCAACACCTCTACATAATTCTTGAATTTCTCGATTGCTTCAGCTCCCTTTTCCTATGCATATCTTGGCTCTGAAATTACGTTCATCCTAAATAGTACAGAGTCAGTTGGATCTTCAAGTTCTTTTATAAGAATACCAATTCCTTCTTCTGAACTGGCAAGCTTCATACGTACCATTTCAATTATGATCACGCCAAGAAGCATCGTCGTATATTTAACTTACATATTGAGAAGGCAGACATGAACTCTTTAGCTTCCCCATCCACCTAATATTTGGGCAATTCAACCCATTCATTGGCCACCAAATCATTTAAGATATAGCTAATAAGATCACTGGAATTCACACAGATCAATATCTGATCTTTGCATCCCACACAGTTTATACCAGCTTTCTTACCATCACACCCTACCAAGACCTGTCCCAAAATTCATAGAAGTCATGACAATGAAACAGTTAGTTAAAGTCTTAAATAACATATTATATATAAAGCCTAGAACCAAAGGCTACTAAAGTAACAAAGACCCTTTCTTCTTATGAGGCTATATAAAGCAGAAAACCAAAAAAATATCTTTTGGGTTCATGTTGTATAAACTGGGAGAATAAATCAACAGACGAGTCATATATTACCAATCCTTAAGCTAGATATATGTAAATTACAGCTTTGTGTTACTATTAAATAGAGCTGAGATGAAGAGCCCTTCAACTGAGAATCTTTGCATTCATATCCATTTGTTAATTTGTTATATCTTCAAACTGAAGGAATGCAATGAAGTGAGAAACTTCTATCAATATTTCAGTTGTAACAATTGAAGGGCGCAAATACCCATCAAAGACCAAAACAACTTTAACTAATTCTATGAATCAAATGCAGCAAAGGATGCCCAAAAGATTAGAACATATTATGATGGTCAGTAGTCACTCAAGGTAATTTACAAAATGGCCTTCCTATGCATACATTTAATGGATGGTGGTGATAATCTCTTTCTTCCCTTTTGCTGCTTCAAGTGTCGGTCTTCTCTGATAAATGGAAAAGACTAGTCTCTAGCAAAGCAAGGCTCTCTTCCCTCTGCCCCCCCCCCCTGCGCCCTACCCTCTCACACTCAAACTCTTTGCTCATGCTAACTAGGTTCTACATGACAATGTTAAATACATTTTCCATACTCATATTACTGGAAGATTCACACACCATATGTTTTTCTTCTCGTGCTTCTTCTTTTCCTGAATTTGGAAGAACTACAGCCTACTTAATTTCAGAAACTGCCCTTCAGAAATCATTTTCACCTCCTCCACAACTTTGATATCTTCCTTGATCCACTAAGCAAAGTTACAAATCCCATTGCAACTCCAGTCAAATGAATACATGGGTCTATGTCTGCAGCGGATCGAAGGAGTTCCCATGAGCCTCTTATTGATATGACTGATTCAAATAGAAGAGATGGGGTGTGATCATACTTACCCTGTAAAAATTACCCAAGGAGTTCTTGATCGATTGATTGAAAACAAGTCATTTTTTATCCATTCATACTGTTGCAGTTTTGATGTTTTTGTTATATGACAGGAAATATTCGAGGCTTGAAAGGATAAGTGATCAATCAACAAGATAATTCTTACTTGTTTATAACCATAGTTGAAGTTATGCTCAGTTGAAACTATAGTTATATGAAGCAGGTCCTTGCTGTATGGAATACCACGACTTGTCCTTTCTGGTTGTGGGCATTGGAAAGTAAGTCTCATACGGAACTCCACATTCTCCACCTGAGTCCCAGAGACCATCAACTGATTCAGAATCTAGATAATCTTTGCAAAATTCCATGCAAAATGCCTTGCTTCAAACATTATAAAATGTGACATTGTAGATCATGAGAAATGGAAGTACCTCTCATGGGTTCCAATTGCAGTCACGTAAGGAACATGAGATGCAACAGGGGAGATATGCTGAAGAAAATAGTCCCATTCCACTAAGAAGCCAGTGGCGTAGCTAATGTCTCAGATGTGAAAGATCGAGTAAATTTTTCCTACTGCTACTTCCTTCGATATAGCTGCCATCACTGCTATTGAACCTGGCTGTACATTTCATTGATCAACCAATTTCAGTTTAATATCCCTTCCACTAATTTTGTTTCTTGTAGATATGGATGCATGACTTAAATCTTTTACTATCAAGTTCTATAGATTGATGTAACCCCTTTGCTCTAAATAACCTTTCATGTACATGAAAACCTAAGTTCTCTACCATCCAAAAACATGTGTTTCGAGGTTATCACCTGAATGTAGTGCTCAGCTGATGGATTGAGGGGTGCCTTTCCCATGTCGCCATATGCGATAAATTTTAGTTTATTCGATCCTCCAGTAGGGGGAGTTCAAAATGTGGTTATGTTGCTCCAACCAGTTGACCAACTGCATGTAATGAGTTAGAGATATATGAGACAATCAAGCATTAATAGCTTTACTGCTCTAGTACCTTATATAAGCAAAGCAACTCTATATCGTGGAAACGTATATTTGGTCCAAGGTTGAAAAGGTTTACCCTCCATCACATCAGAATGAATGAAGCCGTTGCAGTAAAGCTGTTTTGAATTGTTGTACACCACGACTGCTCGAGCTGGGATCCAACCTATGAGCTTTCTCAAATGCATAGAATCGACCTTGAACGGAAAATTGGGGAAACAGAAAGGTAAGTTACAACCTTCACGATAATATGCATGGCAAATCTCTCACATAGTTTTTTAAAAGAAAAAATAAATAGGTTGTTAATTTCCGTTGCAAACAAAAAGTGCAACCAAACATGATGCATGCATCTCTTTTCACAATCTGAGAAGAAACTTTTTTCATAAAGGAACAATATGGACATGTTAATGATGATTTTTGTCATCAGTATTACCAAACTACCCCCCAGTTAGCTCGTAATGCCACAAATACCCCTACAACGCGTTTTTTTACAAATGCCGTTATAGACCTATATACAACGGCGTTTCTTAGAAACGCCGTTAAAAAATGTTATATATACCTCAAAAAGTGATGAAAAGAGTGTTAAAACCTTAACATACAATGGTGTTTTATAGAAACGCCGTAATAAATAATATACAACGGCATTTTTTGGGAAATACCGCTATAATAAGTTAACATAGAGCAGCGATATCCTTACCTAAAGTGCCGCCATAGGCCTTTTTTTTGTAGTGTGGCTAATATAGTTTACTGCATTATTCAAAACATAAGGAACTGGAACGTGAGATTGAATCCTTTGAATAACTGGTTGACAATCACTCTGTGCCATCCATTGATCTATCCCTTCAACATTTGCCACTAACAAGCATTCCATGAGGGCCAAGCCTCACCATCCAAAGGAAAAGCGAAAGAATAAGGGGATGAAATAACAACTGCAGGTCTCCGGAGCAGCTTCTCAAAATTATGCCCAAACCTCCCTTTGCATCCTATATAACATTTGTGTTAAACTTATATAGAAGCTTTTAAGGGGGAAGCAATGAGAGTAAACCCTGATCTTAACTTCATGAACTTTAGAAAATAGAGAATGTTGAACAGCAAGAAGAAATTCCTCCAAACTCTTAACTACCTCAGTCAAATACCTTTATCTTTAAGGGTTGTTAACCATATACGTATTTGGGTGTGTGTTGTTTTTTTTTGGGAAAGGAAGGAAAGAAAGAAAGGGGGGGACAACCAACCCCCCCCCCCCCCCCCCCAACCCCCAGGGCCTTCACAAATAAGTCAGTTTCTAGCTTGTCATAAACTCCAACAAATATATGAAGCTAGACTATCTCTACTTCATAGATCTGACTTCCCCAAACTTACTCTAATCAATAACAAAACTAACAAAACCAGGAGGAGAAATACAATCATGAGGAGCACCAAAACCCAACTCCAAATGAAACCAAACAACTCGGACACAAAAACAACAATCTAATAGAATATGTTAAGCATCATCTGCAACAACACCACACATTTGACTACAAGTGTATAAAGGGATTATCCTCTTCTTTATAGCATCAGCTGCATCCAACCCATATGAGAGAGCTTTCCATGGAAAATTTAGCATTTCCAGAACAAATCCATTTCTCCAACAGCTCCCACAATTCCTTTTAGGGATCTACAAATCAAGAAAAAAGTTAGTCAACAAGTAATAAGCTAACGTAATTGAATAGATATAAACCAATAGAAGCAACCCAAATGTTCATTGATCATCTTAGGTAAGAGGGATAAATATTTTCTTGCCTTCTGGTGGAAGATATTGGCATGTCTGGTAGGACAATAATATTTTGAAGAGTACGAGATCGAACCAGGCTTGAGTGAAAATTGCAAGACTATAAAGGGTGGTTCGGTTGAAAAGAAAGTATAAAAGGATATTAAAATAAATAAACAACTACCGAGGAGATGTGGTAACCTAGGCAATACAATAAAATAAAAAAGAACGGATAAGGAAATGAAAAAAACTGTTTTTTACCATATAACAGATTTTAGATAAATGAAAATAAATCCACAATTTATAACAACTTTAGGGCATGTTTGGTTACATGAATCTAAAGATTTCAAATATCTTGATTCATAAATGGAAGATTTATACCCGTTTGGTTGTATGAATCTCTAGATTCTTGAAATCTAGAGATTCACCTTTTTACACTAAAAACGTGAATCTGTAGATTTATGGGTATGAGGTGAAATTTAGAGATGTCACTAATACTATAAAAATGTTAAACATTTGAACCATTACTCCATAGATATTTTTTCAGAATAAATTTACAGATTTCATTCCAAAGATTCAAGCTAACCAAGCAATTAATTTGGTAAAATAAACCATGGACTCCAAACCTGGCCAGATTTGAAATTTAATACGGTTTTGGTGAAATGGGCTCCATACTCAAGTAACAAACAGGAAACGTTTTAGAGCAACCAGAGGAAAAACTCAAGAGAAATAGTAAAGCTGTTATAAATTGTAGATTTATTTTCATTTATCTAAAAACTATTATATGGTATTGTGATTAGTCCTCCAAATAAAAATGGGACATACAAAAGTTTGAAAATTTTTGTTTTTGTTTTACAGGGTTCCTATTAGAGAGTTGGGACTGTTAAATATATCATTGGATAGAGTTGAATGCATGATCTCTTCATTGTTTGCCTGCCATAAAGGCCAGGTGCAATCGTTGGATTGGCCAAATAACGGCGTTATCCTCGGTATTTTAAAATTGTCAGCTGCCTTTTTCCTTTATTAGATTTAACTATATCAACAGATTTTTAAACGCTCAGGCAAACTTTTGCTAGGGGCTCTAACTTCTAAGGTCTTTCAATTCAGTAGGCCTTGGTGCTTATCATTACCCATTTGCATTGCAAAATCCTCTTTGATTGTATAGGATATTCGACTTGAGAATTTAATATATATTGAGCAAAAAAAAAAAAAAAACCCCTCATTGGAAAGGGTTGATAATTTTTTTCCTGTTTTTTGTTTTCCGTATCCTTTTATTTTTTTTCGCAAGCCAAACACTCCGAAAGTCGACAATGAGAATGTGTGCTGTTTGGCTGAACGACCCATAATGGATTATGGATCAGATGGCTGTGGAGTCTGGAGAAATCTCAAACGGTTCAACCCACTGGTCGGAGCGGGAAAATTTTCACGATCGTCGAATAAATGGCGGGAAGTCCACTCCAAAAAACCCCTTAAATTGCATTAAAATTATATAAATTATAAAGGGCAAACCCCTCTCTCGAGTCTCACTTAACCGACTATTTCGTCATATTCTCTAAAATCTGGGAAAAGTGGTCTCGTAGGTTTCTCTCGGTCGCTCTTCGTCTTCGTCTCGTCTCCAATCTATTTTCTTTGTGATTCCATTTTTCCCCCTTCGATTCCTGTCTCTCTGCTGTCTACGCAAACCTAGATCCAAGTATTCATGGCTAGGATTTCCAACTCTGAGGTTTCTTCAGAGGAAGATCCTTCGAACGGTTCCATTTACTCGGAGGAAGATCAGAAGAATGAAGAGCTAAACGACGAGGAAGATGAAGAAGAGATTGAAGCTGTCGCGAGAGTTGCTTCCGACGACGAGGAAGCAGGTGAGGAGAATTTACAGTCTACGGACGATGATGCAGTTGCCGAAGGTAAAAGCGATGACGAAGAGGATGAGGAGGTAAGGATGCGGACTTGATTGGTGCTTAAATTTTTAGGTTTTTGTTGTTCGAACTTTACATGTTTTCGTGGAGGCATCAGTTAGGCTTTGTACGTCACTCTTTTAACTGTTCATAGGCACAGGGGTCTAGGGTTTTCATTGTTGCATTGAAGGAAACGATCGATTTGTAGCAAAATTGCGATGTACTAGTCGCTTGTCGATTTGATTCAATTTATAATTATAAGGTGATTTAAGTATTAGATTAATGTCTCCCTAAAAAGTTTGCAACCATACTGTGGTTTCATGATATCGTCTTCTACAACCCCTTGGTTCCTCAAATCTGTTATTTCATGCTGTTCTCGTTTTTGGCTTATAAGTGTAGGCTTTTTTTTTTGTGTTCTTTGTGTTTTCTTTTCTTTTTCCCATCATAGAGCACTGAATGGACTTTTCGTGGTCGAGTTATTCACTTGCATTCATTTTTATCCAACTTATTATTATTGTAGTGTTTTCAAGAAATAAGAGTTTTTGTAATGGTCTCATAACTGGTAGTTACTATTTATAAGTTCATTCCGTGCTAAAATCTTCCAACATGATTCTAGTTCTCAACTCAGCTTCATGCTTCTCTTATTGCAGGCAGGAGATTCAGGGAATGCTGAAATTGGAAAGCGTGAAAAGGCTAGATTGAAAGAAATGCAGAGGATAAAGAGACAGAAGATCCAAGAAATTTTAGATGTCCAAAATGCTTCTATAGATGCTGATATGGTTTGTGATTATAATGACTCACACTGTTTGAAACAATTTATAATTTTTATTGATGTCTATTGATTACGGAAATGCAATTTTTAATTGAAAATTTTTCCCCAGAACAACAAGGGGAAGGGGCGGCTGAAGTATCTCCTGCAGCAGACAGAGATATTTGCACATTTTGCCAAAGGCCAGTCCACGCCCCAGAAGAAGCCAAAAGGAAGGTAAGATTATGTGCTCATTGAATCATCACAGCTGGTATGGATTTTCCCGTGTATGATTAATAATGTTATTACTCAAGGTGACACAAGAGAGGTGATGCTTTAGTAATATGATGTGTGATCTGCTTATATTTTCCTGCTGTGATATAGTGCATGCAGAATGTAGCCTGAGATTTTCTGTCATTGCAGTTGGAAATGAAATATGGAAATGAAATGGCATATTCAATTTTCGGTAGCTAAATTGTGAATGTAAAGTTGATCACTCTAAGAACTTAAAGCAAATACAAATGATGTGCAGTAGAACTTTTGAAACCGTTTTTTGTTCTACTGATTTTTGGTTATGAGATATGATTCACTTCAATCAGCATTCTGAACCAATGTAGGAACTTGATATGATTCACTTAAATTTTCAGTCTGATCCTGTTTGTGAGTGTTGGGTCGGTGGATTCTTGGATTACAGGGCAAACAGGATATTTTGTTTTTTGGTTTAATGATATTGTTAGTTGATGAGGCTAGGCATTGAATTGAGTCACTAGGGGAATTTTGTGTCACATAGGGTCTTTTACTGTAGTTAGGAAGAAAAAAGTTGAAAACTTGATTAGAAGCCTTTGTAGGGTTAGTTGATTCAGTTAGAAAATCTTACTCTATTTTCAATAATATCATGAATTCTTGAAGTACTAATTAGGAAGTATAGAATGTATTTTTGTACTGTTTAGTCTCATATGAAACATTTAGTCCTGTACACTGCACTGCTCAATTTCTGACTTAGATGGCTGGTTTATTGCTTGATGATTGCAGAGGTCGTCATGCATCTAAAGTAACAGAGGAAGAAGAAGATGAAGAATGCCTTAAGGAGGAAGAGGATCATCTTTCTGGTGCAGGAAATACGCGATTGGTGACACAACCTTCTTGTAAGATATATATTTCTTGAAAAAATTCTTTTCCTCTTCTATAATATGCAAAAGTTTTAATTCACTGAGATATAATAATCTTGCTACTAGGAAAAAATCTAGAAAGAACTATAGTTGTACTAAGAATTGTGTTGAATCAATAGGGTGAAAACAGAAATTTATTTGACAATAAGTTGGATAATTTAGATGATTCTCTGACAAACTGCCTGCCTGGCCTGAAAGTTTAGCTGTGTATGCAGATTGCCTGGTCATTAATGAAGGACCTTAAAAATGACATAAAGATCTACAGTTGATTCCTAGGGTGCTTAAGTTTCAACCTAAATTCAAGAACTGGGAATCTCAGCAAAGTCATATGATTAGGGTTGAAACATGGTTGAAACATAGAGTTCAATGCCCTAGTAACCAGATTTGATATACAGCAATTGTTTTTTAGTAGGTATATAAGCTGAAGATGGTTTCCGTGTATATAGTAGAGTACACCTGCTGAAGTAATGTACCAGTTAAAAGACAGCAGGAATGACTGGCGAGATGATGTAGCACTGGATTAAAAGGATCAATTAAGGGTTAATTACACCAAATTATTATATCAACAGGTAAGTGTTAGGTCAAAGTTTGGGTTTAATGATATGGTTAGACTAAATGAGTGAATCTAATAGTGAAGCCTTGAGGTTTCATGGAAGTTGTTCACGAATTTGAAATTTAAGCAAATTAGGCTTAATGAAATGGTTAGTCTAAGTGAGTGAATCTAATAGTGAAGCCTTGAGGTTTCATGGAAGTTGTTCACGAATTTGAAATTTAAGCAAATTAGGCTTAATGAAATGGTTAGACTAAGTGAGTGAATCTAATAGTGAAGCCTAGAGGTTTCATGGAAGTTGTTCATGAATTTGAAATTTAAGCAAATTAGGCTCGGTTTTAGATTATGAAAAAGGATGAAAATTGGGGACCTAGGGTTGGAATTTGGTGAAAGGGCTTGATTCAATTTCTAACCATGTAAGAGGGTTGTAAAATTCAATGTGGGCTAAAATTGATGGTTATATTGTGAATTATGAAAACATTGTTTTCCATAAAACCAGGGGCGGAACTAGGATTCAACATTTGGGGGGTGCGAAGAATAAAAGTCCAGATAACCTTCCCGTTGGGGAAGCACTAATGCCTTTTTCCTACACATATTGTGTGGGCCTTTATAAGATCCATTGGGGGTACCACCTCTAAATTAATATATTATATTAAGGAATAGGCCCACATATTTTGTGGGGTCCACACATATTTGAAAAAAAGGTAAATTATTGATAATGATATTTTTTCCGACAAAATATAGGTAAATTAAAACAACAATACAAAAATAAAAATACATATGACTTCAACCCTAAAAAGTTAGATGCAAACCAAAATTTTCTTTGGTAGGAGATGCAAATTAAATTTTGTTTTTTTTAAGGTAAGAGATGCAAACTAATGGTAGTTAGTTACCCTACTAACTATAGACATTTTATTCACAATATAAAATAAAATAACATAAATTGTAGAAGAAATAAATAAATAAATAGAGAATATAAAATCAAATAAAAAGAATAACAAAAAAAAAGAAAAAAAAGAGAAACGATAGATAAAGTGAGAAAGAGAAAGAGTACCTAATTGTGGAGAATATATTTTTCCAAATTTTCCTTAACCCACGCTTATAGAAAGGGAAGAGAATAAATAGGAATAAAAGAAGAGAGAGGATATAGGAGAGAATAAATAGGGATTGAGGAGTTAGTTTCTAATTAGGAATGACATTTTGAATACCTAATAAGGTTTTTTTTTTCCAAATATTTTCTTTAACCCACGTTTATAGAAAGAGAATAGAATAAATAGGAATAAAAGACAAGAGAGAAGAGGGGAGAATAAATAGGGATTAAGAGAATTAATATAAAAATTGAAAAAAATAAGGGAACTAATGTGATATTTTTAAAAATGGGGGGGGGGGGGATGCCCCCCTGGCCCCATTGTGGTTCCGCCCTTGGATTAAACATTGGTAATGTGCAATTCTAGAGTTTGGATGGGGGTGAAGCTTGGATTGAGTAAGATGGCCCGTGCAGTGACGTTTTCATTCATGGTCTTGATCATGTAAAATAATTGAAAGATTATAGAATTATAAACTTAAGAAAGATGTAAGAAATCAGGGTTTATGGTGACTGGATCGGACAGCAAAAGTATTCAAGTATAGGGAATTATATGCGGGGACTGTAGGTTGATGTTGGATGAATATTATTGGTGGATTTGGACCGTTGAGGGGTTCTAGGGATATGGTAAAAATCAAATGTGGATGGATATGCATATCAATCCAGCTTGCGTTTGGTTCATACTCTAAATTGAGATCTCTAAATGGAAGAAGAAGTACGAAGGAAGTTGCAAATTAAGTTTATTAATCAAATTTGTGTTTAATACTTCCCTCTATTGCAACTTTATCAAAGATTGAAAAATTTACTTTATTCCAAAATGGAAGCCTAACCCAGTCCTTGGGATTTTTATTTCTGGCAGCAGCTGCTTGCTGCTGCCAATGGTTTGGATTAGGCCACATCAGCAAAAATCAATCGGACGGCTGTAAATTAATGAGAGGGAGTATATATGTAAATATAAAAAGTTATTTTTACATGTAAAGTATTTAAATTTTTTAAATTACCAAAATCACATCCCTTGCCTCTACTGACGAATCCCCAAATTCCCAACGTTTCTTCATCTTCTCAAAAATGTCTTCCTTCGAGTTCTCAAGTGTCCGAACCTAGATGACAAAGTAAAAACGTTGCAATCGGGAAAGGTTGGTTTGGACACTTGAGAACTCGAAGGAAGTCATTTTGAGAAGATGAAGAAACGTTGGGAATTTGGGGATTCGTCGGCAGAGGCAGGGATGTGATTTTGTAAATTTAAAAAATTTAAGTACTTTAAATGTAAAATATTACCTTTTGTATTTACATATATACTCCCTCTTTAATTTACAGCCGTCCGATTGATTTTTGCTGATGTGGCCTAATTCAAACCATTGGCAGCAGCAGGCAGCTGCTGCCACAAATAAAAATCCCAGACCTTGAACCTATTAGGTAACCTGATTTGACTGAAAAACTAAAAGAGACCTAAAATGAGACTGGATTTGTGATGTCGTAGTACAGGGCCACAAGAACATTTTCCAGCAATTAATTGCGACTTAAACTGAACCACAGAGAGCAAGTTAATGGAAGCTCAATCTGATGATGAAGTTGCATTGCAGGTCTCTAAAGTGCTTCAATGCTATATCTAATAAGTGGGAGGAGAGATACATTCCTTACTTACTTCTACCAAATTAGTTGTGGGGTTGAGTATACTGCTGGTGTACCCAACATTTTCAAGGTTGGGTGGTTCTCCTAACGGGTCCTTAACTAGATTTTTTACAAGTTAAACAGTAAATACAAGTATATGAAGTTATTAACATCAGGGATAAGGCTACAATTAATCTATAATCAGGGAATCCTAGTGGGAGATTAGCTTGTGACAAGATCACAAGGAAGAAACACCATCAAGAGCCTGCCTGGGTATGTGAGTAATTAGAATAGAGATGAGCGAATGACCAGTTGATATAAAGTTTTTAATATTTATAGAGAAGAGATTTAGAGGAAAACAGAGAATAAGAATTAGTTTAAGAAAAAACTTGTTTAAGCCCATTGGACTGCCATCTGCCTTTTATGAGCCTCCCAATCTAATGCAAGGTGTCCATGTCGGATAATATTGATCCAATCAATCCAATGCAATTGCACCTTATCTGAGGTGTATGTAGTTACAGTGTAAGTTGGTTGTAACCCCTCTATGAAGTTGCAAATTTTGAGAAACATGTTAGGCCTGGTTGCCCTGGGCTTGAGTTGGGTACCACCTGCCCAATCCTGGTATGTTGGTCTGTGTATAGCTAAGTATTTGGAAATTGTTTTGAATCAGTCAGATTCTAGGTCATTGCAATATGTTTTAAACAACATAGGAACATAATTCTATAAAATTATCATTGCTTTATTATATTTTTCATGTACTGTATGCCTCGGTGGGTGCTTTGTGGCCTGGGGCCCCTCCAGTGCCTTAGGTCACCTAGTTGCTATGACAATGTTCATCAGAAAAGGGTACATGATCTTTTACCATTCAATGTTGATTCACTGTCACTATAAAGCTGTCACTGACAAATAATGGATTTAGGCATGCTCTGAAGTGTCATTGGAAGGATTCTCACCATGCTGAGTAGGTGCAAATATATAGACAAACAAGCATATGGGTGGGAATATTTCCCCCTGGGGAGTCTTGGGGTTTCTTCTCCCTTTTCTGTTGAGTTTTAACTTCCATCTGCTTACTATAGTTAATTGATTTTGTTGAGGAGTCTTAACTTGAGTTCCGAATCAATTGGAAATTTTATTATTATTTTATGCTTTAAGGTTCTTGATGACCTGTTGGGTGATGTTGCTCTTTTTGCAGGTATCCAAGGGAAGATGAGGGATTACCAGCTGGCTGGATTGAACTGGCTCATAAGGCTTTATGAGAATGGCATTAACGGGATTCTTGCTGATGAAATGGTATCCTGAAATGCTTGAGCTTTCTAGTTTTGGTTTGTAGATGTTTCTTTTTGGTCATCCTCATCTTTGTCAGTTGGCTAAATCTTTTAAAGTTCTTTCCAGTCATGTGCATCTTTGGCAGTGCACAAGACTTTGAGAGTTATTTTAGAATGGATATTTTTATCTAAGTTTCCCCAACTTCCCAATCTTCAATTCATTTGTGTGTATCATTGAGATAACTTGCCTGATTTGGTATTGTGGATCGCTTTTGCTTCTTATGCCATATTGATGAATGCTTGTTGCAACTTTTGTTTAGGGTCTGGGCAAAACACTGCAAACTATCTCATTGCTGGGTTATTTGCATGAGTTCAGAGGAATAACTGGTCCTCATATGGTTGTTGCCCCAAAATCTACACTTGGCAATTGGATGAAGGAGATTCGACGTTTTTGTCCAGTTCTGCGTGCGGTGAAATTTCTCGGAAATCCAGATGAAAGGGTAATTAGGCTTTGGCTCTGTGAATTATTTTTCATGATTAACTATATTACCTCATTATTATTTTTTTGTACTTCTAACAGAAGCACATTAGAGAGAAACTACTCGTTGCTGGGAAATTTGACGTCTGTGTGACTAGTTTTGAAATGGCAATCAAAGAAAAGACTACATTACGCCGTTTTAGCTGGCGGTATGTTATCATTGATGAGGCTCATCGAATCAAGAATGAGAACTCGCTTCTTTCAAAGACAATGAGGCTTTACAACACTAATTACCGACTGCTTATTACAGGGACGCCACTTCAGGTAGCTATTGCTATCATGCATTCACACTTTGTACTCTATTTTTTTTGGTTGCTTCTTTATGAATGCATCCTCTTTTGAATTCTCATTTATAAAGGGCCAACACTAGTACCTAATTTTTGATGTTTAAGATCGTAGTTTTCATGGGAATGAGGAGCTTTAATCTAGTTTCCCAACCCTTCTGCCCCTTCTCTCCCTCTCCCTTCATTTCTTTCCGAATCTTGCGTGGTATTGGAGAGTTCTTTTTAATAACCTGTTCTGATGAACTTATTGGGGGTGTTTCACCAACTTTTATCCATATGGATAGCTAGTGGTGCCTAAAAACTGCATGACTTCTTGTACACCTTTCAGATTAATCATTGTTGTCTGTCGAAAGCTTCAATGGTTTTTATATGCAAACTGCTGAAGCAGAAGATGGGCAGAACAAAACTAGATTCAACTGGAGGAGGTCAAATTAGCCCAGCTTGTCTTCTTGAAGGGTTTAAAAGGAAACTGAATGAGTTTCAAATTTACCTACTGGATCAGGTCAAATCAGCTCAGCTGGTCTTTTAGAAGGGCCAAAAAAGGGCTAAGACTGTTCATGCAAATGGTATCAGTGTGTCACCACCCTTATTTGCCTGTGTAAATTATAATATAGCTTCTAGTTTTTGTTGAACAAACCTTTGCTTTATACATAGGTGGTTGGCTATTCAGCCCATATAATGATTCATGAAACTGATGAATAGAGTTGCCTTTGAGCATGAAGAATCTCTTCTCTACTGTGAGGGATAATGGGCTAGGGCCTTGTTGGTAGAGCTAAACACCTAGTGTTGACTGTTAAATGGTGGGGCTGAAGAAGCCTTGCTGTTGAGAGCTAAATTCACCTATCTCTTACTTTCTTCTCTTGTTTGAAATCTGCTGTTACTGTTCCTAAGTTGCTGCTGCTGCTGCTGTCAAACTGAGTTTATTTTACCCCCAAGCTACAGTTATAGGCCTGCTGCTGCTACGTTAACTGAGCCAGGTTGGTCACTGAATTTAGTTGTTGAAAATACCCATCTTCCATCCATTCCATCACTTGAATTCCTCTGTAAACCACCAAGTTTCTAATTTTAGTCCTCTGTAACTGAAGTTCCAGCCATTGGAATAATCTCAAATGTCTAGCATGATCTGATATAATATAGACACCATTTTCTCCAAATTTGAGCTCATTTTATTGGATATTTTGGCTTACTGCCCACCTAGGTGTCTGGGTCTTTTTTTTTGGGTTGGGGGGTGGGGGGTTAATATGGGTCATATTTAACAATCAAGTCGTGAATCTAATGAAACTTTCAGCAAGTAATTCACCTATAACACGCTTCATTTAAGCCAAAGCTGACCATAATTTTGGCGGCTGGTTTGGTTCAGTCTCTAAGTTTCTAATTTCTGTCCCTATTCCTATTTCTCTGATTCGTGGGTTTCTTGGGGCCAACTGTTCCTAACCTTAGCTTTACATAGCTGTGCTTGTTACCTGTTGATTTTTGCTTTGGGCAGAAACTCAGCATGTAGGTAGGGATTCCTATTTTGGGTCTTCCCATCCACAAAACTTGAACACCTTCTAATTGGCCATATGGTGATAATTTTGGGCTGTCATGAAGATTGTCAAGTTAGTGATCCTAAAAGTATTTATTTATTTATAAAGTGAATGGGTATTTATTTTATTTTATCTTTTATATGTTTAACTGTTATGGATGATTCTTTTATCTCGACTGTTTGCATCTTTCTACTGTTGGGGAGTAATGTTTAGAGTATTTGGATATCAAGCATGAAGATAGTTGGGTGCTTGTTGCAAAACCTTCTTTAAAGTGGATATAATATTCTTTGTATCTCTTTTCTCTGCAGAACAATCTCCATGAGCTTTGGTCCCTTCTGAACTTTTTACTCCCTGAGATATTTAGTTCTGCTGAAACATTTGATGAGTGGTTCCAAATATCTGGTGACAATGATCAGCAGGAGGTGGTACAACAGCTTCACAAGGTATGAGTTTCAGTGTTGTCTTTGAGCACTATTTTAGTTGATGTATTTTGATGGAATAACATGTATGTATGATGTATGTTTCTGTGTCTTGAAGGTCCTCCGTCCTTTCTTGTTAAGAAGATTGAAGTCCGATGTTGAGAAAGGTTTGCCTCCTAAGAAGGAAACCATACTTAAAGTAGGGATGTCTCAGATGCAGAAGCAGTACTACCGGGCTTTATTGCAGAAAGATCTAGAGGTTGTTAATGCTGGTGGAGAGCGTAAACGACTTCTGAATATAGCGATGCAGCTGCGTAAATGTTGTAACCATCCCTACCTTTTTCAAGGAGCTGAACCTGGCCCTCCTTATACAACTGGAGATCATCTAATAACAAATGCAGGTAGGCTCTTTCTTTCTGTGGTCCTTTTGATTTCGTTGGTGCTTATTGGTTGGTTGATTATAATAGCATCTTCCCTGACTTGCAGGTAAAATGGTTCTCCTTGATAAATTGCTCCCAAAGCTAAAAGAGCGTGACTCTCGGGTTCTCATATTCTCTCAGGTTAATGTGATAGCCTGTTATGCTTGGATAAATTAAGATTCTTGGATTATTTAACTTCACTCTGGATCACTTATTGAATTTCTTCTTGAGGGTGGTCAGTTTTTCTGTATTATATTAATTTGGTTTGGGAGTGATTTTAGCTGTCCTTTTTCTGCTGTAATTTGTAGATGACTAGACTGCTGGACATTCTGGAAGACTACTTAATGTTCTGTGGATATTTGTACTGTCGAATTGATGGGAATACTGGTGGAGAAGACCGTGATGCTTCCATTGATGCCTTCAACCATCCTGATAGTGAAAAGTTCATCTTTTTACTATCAACCAGAGCAGGAGGGCTTGGTATTAATCTTGCCACAGCAGATGTTGTCATCCTTTATGATAGTGATTGGTATGTTCTTTTTCCCTTGGGTTTTGCTACTGCAATTCAATCAGTAAAAGTTCTTATGTATATGGGTTACTGTGCTGCAGGAACCCACAGGTGGATTTGCAAGCACAGGACCGTGCTCATAGGATTGGTCAGAAGAAAGAAGTTCAAGTGTTCCGGTTTTGTACAGAGGTTCAGTTTTGTGCTCCCCTCTCCTTTCCTCTCCATTTTTTGAGTTGCACAAATGGCGGTATCTGCCATCAAAACTATTTATCACTTGCCTAACAGAAGTTATTTATTCCATGCTGATTCAGTACACGATAGAGGAGAAAGTGATTGAAAGGGCCTACAAGAAACTTGCACTTGATGCCCTAGTAATTCAACAAGGACGATTGGCGGAACAGAAAAGTAAAAAATATCTACTTTTTCCTTGCTCCCCCACCCCAAACCCAAAGTTAAACCTGAGCTGTGATGCAGAAACCTCTATTGACACTTCGATTGTGATCTGTGATGCAGCTGTTAATAAGGATGAGCTGCTACAAATGGTGAGGTTTGGTGCTGAAATGGTTTTCAGTTCCAAGGACAGCACCATCACAGATGAGGATATTGATAGAATCATAGCAAAAGGAGAAGAAGCAACAAGAGAGCTTGATGCAAAAATGAAGAAATTTACTGAAGATGCTATCAAATTTAAGATGGATGACAGTATGTCTTGATTCACTTGGAGTACTTATTCACATTTCTTTCCTACCTCTCTACTTAATCCCAAAGTTGCCCCTCCCCTGACCACCTCATCCTACCAAAAAGAAGAAAAAATAAAAAATATGTGATTCTATATATATTTTTTAATCTTTTATTTGGTTTGTTCTCTGCAGCTGCTGAACTGTATGATTTTGATGATGAAAAGGTACATATTTTCTTTTTCCTTTTGCTTTTTTCGTGTTCTTACATCTTGTAGCCAAATTCAAGCATGCTAGTTATGCTTGGAAATGCTTCCTATTAGACTGGTGTATGGTGTAATTAATGTTCAATTTTAATTTAATGAAGGATGAGAACAAGCTTGATTTCAAGAAACTTGTCAGTGATAACTGGATTGAGCCTCCAAAGAGGGAGCGCAAGCGCAAGTAAGGATAATATTCATAAGGCACCTTCTGCATGTTTTGCCTTATGGTTCTCCCTCACTTTTTGAGTCCCCAGCTCCCAGGTATATCTTTTTTTGGCTCATGTTATTCTATCTAGATCTGATCATGTCCTTTCTGTAGCTATTCTGAATCTGAGTACTTCAAGCAAGCAATGCGTCAAGGTGGGCCAGCAAAACCGAGAGAGCCACGCATCCCTCGCATGCCTCAACTGTATGTACCTGTTGTTTTTTTTATGCTTTTACAATTTAGTTTTGTCCTTCATATCCTTTTTTGAATGAGTGATCTGATACTTTTCAAAGCATTTATTAGCTATTAGGATGCTTTGAAGATTTTAGTTGGTATGATTCTCATCTGTGCGTTGTGTTTCATCTTCAGGCATGATTTCCAGTTCTTTAATACACAGAGACTCAATGAACTATATGAAAAAGAAGTGCGCTACCTCATGGTGGGTTTAATGTGTTCTCCCCCCTCTTTTGTTGTTTCCTGTGCTTTTACCCATGGTTTTTTGAGTTTTAACTAATCTGCTCTGTCCAAATTGCTTCTCAGCAAGCAAATCAAAAAAATCAGTTGAAAGACACGATTGGAGATGGAGATGAACCTGAAGGTTTTAATCTTTTACACATGATTCTGCTTTTCAGTGGCACATTCTCCATTTAAACTGTGCATACTAATATTTATATCTTTTTATAGACGTAGGGGAGCCCTTGACAGCAGAAGAAAGAGAAGAGAGAGAGCAGTTGTTAGAAGAGGTGTGTTGTTTATTGGTTGTTAATGTGAGTTCCTTACAGTCTTCTGTGATAATATATTAAAAGAATAAGTTTTTTTCCTCTCTTGTTCTGGCCTCCAATAGGGCTTTTCTTCATGGACTAGGAGAGACTTCAACACATTCATCCGAGCTTGTGAAAAATATGGTCGTAATGACATTAAAAGTATTGCTTCAGAAATGGAGGGCAAAACAGAAGAGGAAGTTGAACGGTATGCCAAGGTCTTCAAGGAAAGATACAAGGAGTTAAATGGTAATTGATACTTCAATTTAATTCGTTAATAAATTTGTGCATTATGGTTGTAGCAAAAAAATTTTTTTTTTGGGGGGAGTAAGGGTTGTAACAAATATTTCAAGGGTTACATATATTAAAACATTAGACTGGATTTAATGGGTGACCAATACTTACATGCAATATGTTTCTGTATTCTGTATCCGTCCAGATTATGATCGTATCATCAAGAATATTGAAAGGGGGGAGGCCAGAATCTCTCGTAAGGATGAGATCATGAAAGCAATCGGAAAGAAGTTGGATCGCTACAAGAATCCTTGGTTGGAACTGAAAATCCAATATGGCCAGAACAAAGGGAAGCTGTACAATGAAGAATGTGATCGCTTCATGGTATGTTCCTAAATTTCTTGAGAGCATGGTTTTATGGATATGCTACTTGTTTCTGTCTGATATGCATGGCACTTTTTCCAGTTATGTATGGTTCACAAGCTTGGATATGGGAATTGGGATGAGCTCAAGGCTGCTTTTCGTACATCGCCATTGTTTCGCTTTGATTGGTTTGTAAAATCTCGCACCACTCAGGAGCTTGCAAGACGCTGTGATACCCTCATTCGTTTGGTAGAGAGAGAAAATCAAGAATTTGATGAGAGAGAAAGACAAGCGAGGAAAGATAAGAAGCTTGCAAAGGTTGATTTCCACTCCCCAGTAAAATTTCATTGCATGGATGTTCAATTATTTCCTATTTTCTCAGATGCTTGATAATAAAAATAAATTGTTTTCACAGAATATGACACCTTCAAAGCGTGCAATGGGTAGAGTGCCTTCTGAAAGCCCTACATCAAATTTAAAGAAAAGGAAACAGACAGTGATGGATGACTACGTTAGCTCAGTGAGTATCTGACCAAATTTTCATATTTTTAGTTGGAATAATCGACTTGGTGTTTTTGACTTTGCTAGTTACCATATCTGATGGTTGTTGAATTATTTGTACAGGGAAGGAGAAGGAAATGAATTTATCATGTGTATAAAGGACTTCCTACTTCCACTATATCTAGTAACTAAAACTGCAGGATTACTGATTAGGTTTTTACCCCTAAAGTCATGTGGGTTTACTTTCACATATTAACCTTTCTTAGATCCCTGGGGTATATTTTTGTAGAATGTTGGTTATCCTTGCCATCCTCAAGGTGGAAGAAGTTTGGGGCTGATAAGTCGTATTAAAATTTTCTTTGTAGTGTACGAAACGCGCGTTACACTAATTTTCTAATGTATTGTAATAAATTTTATTCCCAGCCCCTATGTTGCTGTACTGGAGTGAGCTATACCAAGTTATTATTGATGTAGTCATTGGGGTCTGGGTTTGCATGTTTAAGTATTCTATATTAGGGTGTTCTAACGTGAAAATTACAGAGCTCTCTGCCTTTTTTTTTCACGAGTTCTATAATGTTTTTATGATAGAATGATATTGCTCCATCCTTAGTAATTGCTTTTGGCAAGGCATCGTTGTAGAAGTGGGGTGAGAAAAATAAACATCAGGGACTCAGTGGGGGTGGTGGGGGTGGGAGAATAAAAAAGATAAAGAATGTTGGGGAAGAGTTTTAAATGTGGGCTTCATTTTTATTGGATTTTACACTTTCTCTTACAGTTTTCATAAGTTTTTTTAATGTTTGTTTGCTTTTCTACTCTATTTAATTTGGCAACATACTTTAGGATTTTATTGAATTTTAATTTTTTTTATCCCAATTTTGATTCAGCAAACAAACAGTGGTGAATTGGTCTTGTAATTTTTATTGAGAAGGAAGTTGTGCATTTCAATTATTATTTTCTTCCGGTTTTTTCTGTGCGGATGGAGGTGTTTGGAGTGGAGCTGATGTGCACGCAATCTGTAACCAGCTCTGCACTAGCCATGTCCATTTTCGAACAAATTTGCAGATCCCAATTGATGAATTTGTTTGGAGGATCGTGCTATCGTGTTCCTCATTTCTTAGTTTATGTAAATCGTAAAATGTGCATCAGCTATGAGACGATGATGGATTCTCATTCCAGAAGTTAACTGGGAGATGAATAATGTATGCTGACTATTCTTTCTAGTTCGGAATGTGAGATGTACCTAGGAATAGTAAGGGATGAGGATCTAACAGCAAGTTTAGTTGAGAATTGTCCATCAGTAGACGGGAGGAATTTCCATTGATCTTCCTAGTAATGTAAAGGGATTTGAGAAATCCTGTGTACAATATCTGTGGAAGATCAGATACAATACAACCCACCTATCATTTCTGATGATAAAGGTCTCAAGCCAGAGAAGTTTTTTGATGTCCTAAATTTTGAAGGAAGAAATTTGGTTCCTAAACCTACATTTAAAGATCAAACCAGAAGAAGGAATGTCTCTTCCAGGCCAAGAATTCTTACCGACCTTTTCTCTGGCATCGGAGATGCTGAAACCAAACTATTCCAAAATTAGACAAGCACCTATCCTTATCTTGTAATGAAGGGGCATTATTTGCTCTCTTTTCTTTTCAGGAACGTGAGGAGAACTTCAATTAATAGATTTAATTGATTAAAGAGTTTTTTACGTGTGGATTTTCTTAGTGGACTACAAACTAATGTTGGATTTTCCTAATGTAATATATAATGTGTGGGTCCTAACCAAACTAAAACTGATAGTTGCCGTTAAGTATATTCAAAATTTAAACGTGGAGGAACCAAAATAGCCCTCGTATTATTTAATATATTGTGTTATTATATTTTCCCTCTTTTTTTGGATATATATGCTTTTAAATCATATAATTAATGGGGCCTAGGGACCGATATGATGATTGGTTTAGGTAGGGTGGCCAGCCTACTACGGGCACCTGTAAGGATTAGTGCGTGAGTCCGTGATCCACAAAAACATGGGACTCACCCTTGACTTAATGACTAATTATCTCTTTTTAAAACCATATATTGACACAATGTATTAGATAACTTGAGCGGAACTTTCGTCCCTTCACGTTTGAAATTTGAATAGGCTTTAATAGTGGCTAATGGTGTTATTTTGGTTGGGACATACGTGTAATTATTACACCAAGGGGACTCAACATTAGTTTATGGTCCACTAAAGATACCGAAACGTAAAAAATTATAGATTAAAAGGATTTAAAACTTGCAATATTTTCCCTGGAAGATCATTGGTATTTAAAATATCCTCTTGCAGCACATCTGAACTAGATGCTCCTCAATTGCCTAAAATGATATCCTCAAGCAACCTACCCTGAACCCATGAGACATCCAATAAGCTCCACAAGAGAAAACTTCTTGAGGTATTTCAGTCATTTTAGGGAGGGGGTATTTGGTAATGACTGAAAAATCTTTCACAAGTCGGATATACCTTTTAAAGGGTAGCTCGATCAGGGGTTATTTGGGTGAAACATGGGTGGGGTTGGGTTTGGGATTTTAAGATCCTAACTAGATTTAGTTCTCTTAACTCAATCCATGCCCAACCTATTCAAGTCAATTTGGGACCTATTTTGTTGGGTCAGCCTAGGCTAGCTTTGATTGACCTGAAGAACACCTAAGTGGCAACTTCGGCTGGGAATTTCTCAGATGCAATTGAGGTTTGATGTTGGTCCTAATGTAGCATTTATTTGACCTGGAAGTTATAGTCTCACATACAATCAGGTTAATCTTGTTCGTACACGTGTTCATTCTAGAAGATTCTCAAGCCACATTACTCATGGGAGTTTGCACAGCTGTCATTAGGATGTCCAACATACATGTCATTCACTATTTTTAATTTATTATTATTATTATTTTTTTTTTTGTAACTGATAGATTTTTATATATTAGAGATGGGGATTACGTAATATGCCATCAAGTATAATCAAGCCCACAACCTCTTCACTAAGAAGAGGTGTTGGTCTTACCATGTCATTTACTTTATCACATCCCTATAGTGTTGACTTATGTTTGATCCGCTTTGATTGATTATTCTTTGTTATTTCATTTTTATCGTTCAATGCATTGTAAAAAACAATAAAATGATAAAAGAGAGATGTAAGGGGTGTGAGGAGAACACAATTCTCTACCCATAAAAATATAAAAATAGAAGATTAGACACCTGAGAGAGGGAGAGATGAGAAATAGAACGGTCGAGAGCCTGCCAAGTCCTTATCAGGGACAAAACAATTTTGTCTTAAATATATGCTAACGGGGAAGATCGGGAAGAGCCCTTCCGCCCGCGCGCGGCGGGGGGCCGCTTGAAAAGAGAACTTGATTAGGCTTATCAGGAAGTGGATTATATGGTTGGGATCCATTTATAAATCACATCAAAGAGTTGATTGATGTGAATGATAAATGAATTTAATCATCAATTTCCTTGTCAGAAATGGACCGACATTGGTCCCCTAAATTAGTCCAAACTTGGCCAAGGTTTTTAGAAATCGAAAAAATTGGACCAATCTAAGGGCACCTAATTGTCATATGCACCTTTTCCTAATAATTTTTAAAACCTAATTACATATCACCTCCAAGGTTTGTATCAAAGACTGCCCAAATCCGAGTTTCGAAACATTAACTCGCCAACTCGGCGGACTCAGCCGGCCAGGTTTTCTCTTCAACAGAAACATTCCAACCGCGCTTTTATTTTATTGTACGACCGTCTGACCACTTCCATGTTCTAAACTCGACCTGCCAAAAAAAACAATCAAACTTAATGACCAAGTCATTAAAATAAAACGAAATTTACGAAACGAAAATCACTTTTAAAAATTAAAACTTCCAAAATTGTCAATTACATAATCCTTCTAAGCAAGTTGGTCTTAAAAGAAAAATAAAAATTTGGTCTAAAAAAGCTGTGTAGTTGTCATCTAAACAAGGTGCACCTGTTCATCACGCCTCTCTCTCCTTGGCTGCCAAGAAATTTAAACAAACCGTGTAAGAATTATGACTTCGAGATTTCGTTTCCTTCCAATCTTCTACTTCATCTATAAAACCCAGAAATCCAGTTGTCTGTTTCTTTAAAAATTAGTTAAAAGCTTCAAGAATTTTTTTTTCTTTCTAATCTTCAACTTCATCTATAAAACCCAGAAACCCAGTTGTCTGTTTCTCTAGAACTTGTCTAAAAAATGGGATTTCAAGACTGGCTACCATTGGATCGTTTAAAGAGAGCTGTGAAGAAGGTGAGGATTCTACTGAGCTTTGATGTTAATCGATGGCGGATTGCTTCATTAATTGGGAGATCGAGCCAGCGGAGATTGAGCAGCTTCAATGATCGGCTTGGTTTGCAGTCTATAAACGATGATGAATCTGATAAAGAAGTGATTGGCATTTCTCCAAGAAAGCCACTTCAAAGGACAATGAGCTCACCCAGATCGTGTGATGAAGATATTGATATGAAGGCAGAGATGTTTATAAACAATTTTTATAATCAACTTCGAATGGAAAGACAGATCTCGTTGAATCTTCGATATTGCAGAGATGATAGCTTTGAAAGCGAAAGATCATCCAATTAAAGGATGGGTTTTTGTTCAAACATGGAGGAAGCCTGTGTTTTTGAAGGGACTCTCCATGGAAGAAATAAAGATCATTCTTTAATTCTTTCCATCTTTTTTTTTCTTAGATGTTGGTGAAGTTCTTTTTTCTTTTTGATTTTCAATTTGTTTGGTGGTTTTGGGAGAGATCCAACCACAATCCCACATGAAAAAAGGTATGATTTTATGTATTTCTGAATATAGTCGAGCAGTTCTTGTTTCAGAAATGTCAAGAGGAAAGCTGCAACCTCTTTAATTTTGTAATTGAAGTAATGGAATGGATATAGAGAGATTGTGTAAATATTAAAATTGATTATGTGAGATGAAAATTTGTTTTGCCAGCAATTAAATTCACTTTAAAATAGAATTGACTCAGATTTTGATCATGGGATATTCAAGGGAGTCTAACTCTGTGCCCCCCCCCCCCCCCCCCCCCCAAAAATACAGTGGGGCCTAGGTGAAAAATATTAGTGTTTTTTTTTCTTTTCTTTTCTTTTCAAAATGTATTTTTCACCTATAGGCCCCACTATTTTTGTGGTTGGAAAACTATGGGGAAGTTGATCCCGACTCGAATGATACTACCCTGACAGGCAGCTCAATCATCATTCATTAACCGGATCCACCTTTGTCAGTATTTGGTGGAGGACCCATCTCCTCTATGTCTGATGTAAGGACATGTGTCAAGGAGTAGCCCACGTGTCACTGTTTCAGTGGATGTCATCTTCTTTGTAAACCTTATGTAATCCATTGTCTATTTTAATGAAATCATTAATTCACATGGTATCAATTTGATTCTGACTCACGCTTTGATCTAGTTCTTTGAGAGTTTAATTGAAGTGTTTTGTTGGTTTTTTGTAAATCTTGCATTTCTTGATTTTCAAGTTTTTCTTGTTCCTCACGCTTCACTTCTTGTTTCTCGAACCCTAGCTTTTCTTTGCTCATTATTTTGGTTTTCCATGGTGGCGTTGAGTGCTTTTATTGTTTTCAACTCCACCTTTGTCACTTTGAGTTTTCGCCCACTTTTTCCCTTGAGGATCAATGCCTCTTAACTACATGGGAGGTCGTAATCTGTTTGGCTTCGTTGATGGGTCTTTTCTGCGGCGAATTTTGGTTTTTGCTTCACTAGTTTCCTCAAAAGATTCAACTTCTGCTCCTTCGGATGACTTGGGGGATGTATGACAACGATCTTGGCACACTTATTATGTGACATTTGCCCATTTTGACACAGAAGTCACAAAAAACTTGTATGGTAAACCGGTCGGAAATTATTGTGCCGGTTTAGCAAAAGTGTGCCAAACCAGGCATTTGGCACACAAATTGGTTGTGTTAGAGAAGCTCCAAATAGAAGCACTTCTCTTCAAAAATGCGGGGCACAATACCACCGTTTACGGAAGTGAAGATTATCAATGTAATTTCTGCTCAAAACTCTCTCGCAGCCCTAATATGCTATTCTACTCATCTCTCTTGTCTATCTCAACTCTCTCAACTCTCTCGACTCTCTTTGCTCTCTCGTCTCGCTCAACTCTGTCGAAGTGTTGCTGGCCTCTCTTGACTCTCTCTGCCTACTTTGTATTGGAGGTTTAAGAAGAACATCAAGTCGGAAAAGTTTCGCCTTTTTGAAGCCCTTGCATTTGTGATTGCCCTCCTCCTTTGTCTCTCAACAATATTGCCCCTGGTATGTTTTTCTCTCATTTAGAAAAAAAGGAATGAGTTCAACAGACATATAACCTGCATAATATTCTAATAGAAATAGACATATAAAAAGAAATGAGTTCAACAGAACTCAATGCGGTCAACTCAACATTGTATCATGCATTCATTCACAAGATTCACATCATGTCATGTATTTAGTTCACAAGATTCCACACCATACATATAGCATGAATATCGATAATGTAATTAATAATAATGATAGGATATATGAATGATTATGATGTTATGCTCCTAACTCTATCATGAAGTCTCTATGGTAGACACGCATTAAGTTTAAACACCAATCTCCTTTGGGCAATCTTAGTCAATCTCCCTTAACAAGAGACGTCTATTGGGTTCTCCGCGGTTGTTGGGTAAAGTCCTATCAAGCCATGGTTGGGGTATAGGTCATTACTCTCTCACATCACCGTTTGGTATGAGATTGGCGTGTGTCAAGGATAATCTTAACCCAGTGCAAAGTCATACGGTCTTGTACTACATATGGTCCGGATATCTCCCCTCATGCCTAGTGCCCTTTTGGTTTGATACCTTCCTACCTATGAATGGAATCCTTAACGGGAGGCATTTGTTGAATCCCATTCCTTAACCCAGTGATCATCCACATACAATGGACATGATACTCTTCATATCCTCTCACAGATCATTTCACCGGTCTTGAGCGCCTAGGAGCCCTTATCTATTATATGTAACCCAACCTCTCTATGATGATAGTGGGCCTACTTGACACTCAAGACCCAACCATTAACATCATGAGTTAACCGGCTTCAATACCCCTATCTAAAGGGTAGTAATACTCAAAGGGATTCCTAGCCCAACACTTCTAAACACCTATCATTTATGCAATTTAAATATATATACCATCACATGAGGTCACTAGGGTAATGGGCGAACCCACAACCCCAATTGACAAGATCAATTAAGAAGAATAATTACATTGTACATCATCCATCACATATGCTCTCATATCGTATAGACATCATCAATATAAAGTTTCGAATAAAAAATAATATTCAACATCAAGCTTACCTTTCGTTCGCGCAAAGTCACACACAAGCATATATTGGTAGATAACAATTTAGAGAGATTCGTATCACCAATAAAATCCAAAATAATGACATTTAATAATACACAAAATGGTTAGTCAATCCTCACCTTTTGATTCGGTTTCCTTCTTAAATTCACAAATTTCGGTTCACAAGAGTCGGCGATTAACTCACAAAAATTCCTAATCACACAAGAAGATTAATAGACACATACTAGAAATCATATGGGTTTCAAAAGAGTCCCTAAGATTACCCAACAAAACCCAGTCTGAAGATTATGTTCAAACCCGCCATTTTAGACATAGTTTCGGCGAAAATTCAATATTTTGTTATCGGTTCGAAGTTGAATCGAAACGAAACTTTGGGAATGCCTAATTGGCAGTAATAGGATTCTAATGGTACCTTCAATTTGATCTAATTTCATTTCAATCAAAAAGCCCCAAATTTTGGCTCTCGCGAGTGCTCTCGGGTGAGTCTGAGAGCTAAAATGCAAAATCGTTTGCAACGATTCGCACAAACCACTCACAAAAAAAAGGGAAACATAAATGAATCTATTTGCAAGCATTCAAAACACCTATCATATTACAACTACTCAAATCCAACATTTATTACAAAGAACTACTCCTAAAACTAAGCCCAAAGAAGAAAGTTTGATGATTCTTACCTTTCTTAACGATTCCTCAATGATTCGGGTGCCGGCATGCTTCCGAATGGTTAGGAACCTTCCTCTCCCTTGGTTTCTCCTCCACCTTGAGCCTCAGCCTCGTACTAGCAACATAAAATGCGAGTATGAGTGAAAGAGAGCTTAAAAATAGGGTTTTAAAGGGTAAAACCCGATTCTGCCCCGAACTGGGCTGGGGGCGCTCGACCGGCCCTGGTTGATGGGTCAAATGAAGTCCAAATTGGGAGATCTTTGGCTTGTTAGAAAGTTCTTTCAAAGACCTAATCATGGGTGAAATTACCTCGTCATTGGATTTTTCATCATCATTTTACGGACGTTCCCAATGTCACCTTTTAAAACATTCATGACCAAACTTCTCTCTCCTCTTAAATTCTATAAGAGGTGTCAAGTTATCACTAGGGTCATCCACTTGCATTGGGTCCACTTCCGAACCTTCAGGCTCGACTTGGATGACCCACAATTGTCGTTGACTTGAGGCCCGAGTTCGCGGTCCTCAAAACATGCATGGGTTAACGGGTTAGAAATCCGGGGGATTTCACAATTAATGGGTTTGAAAATGTTCATTGTACTAGGTAATGGTGCGAATATACACATATATAAAGACCCTTGGATCTCATCATTGTCTTTCAAGTGTATTGGCAACAACCCCCCCCCCTCTCAAAGTCACAACCCAACTTGGCTTTATAACTTGATTAACTAGCAGGAATCAAAATAGAATCTTCCTCTTCTTTAATCTGTCTTTTCCCCATCTAAGGTTGAGGCCATCCTCACCATTCCAATCCTTGCTATTCCTTGCTATTGATACAATTGATTCTTGGATTTGGCGTAACACTAAAATTTGTACGTTCATTGTTAGGTCGGCATATTTTCAATGCCTCTCTATGGCTGATGCACAAGGTCGAATTGCTTCATCATCTTCTACACGTGTGTTTTGGAGTAAAATTTGGTATATTCCCACATTACAAAAAATTAACATTTCTTATGGAAATCCTCTCTTGAGGCCCTAGCTATAGGTAATGCTCTCTTTACTAGAAGAGCAACTTTGACACCCCCCCCCCTTTGTTTGGTGTGTGGAAATGGAATTGAAGATGTGAGACGATGCCTTGTTTTTTGCTTTCATGCACATGAATGCTATAAACTTTCTCCTTACGTCTTGATGTCTCAAAGTTTCATGGTATCAATCTACATGATTGGATAGAGCTTTTTCAAATTAAATTCAAAGGGTATGATGATAAATATAGGGTTGATCAGTTATGAAGTGCCCTTCTTTGGTGCATTTGGAAAATTAGGAATGTAGCTTTATACGGTGGTCTTGATGCTTGTGTTGACTAACTACTCTTTCTTATGTGCAAATATTTTTAACTATGTGATTAATGTGGAGCATAGGAGAGATGTTATCCCACCATCTTCTACTGCCCATATTGAGGATGGATCTTTTTCAAGTTTTTGTTGATGGGGTCATGGGATGATAACTCGAACAAGGGGGGAATAAGTTGTATTGTTTGGGATGCAAGTGGTTCCTTTATTATAGCTCAATGTCATCCTGGATTAGCAACAAATTCTTCAGTCATGGAGCTTGAGGTCATTAGAAACGCTCTCCTTATTTTTTGGTAGAAGCAAGGTGGAGGTTATAAGGAGATAAAGAAATTATTTTGTAACTTTATCATTTTAACCTTTAAGTGGTAATTCTACAAATTGTTCATTAATGGTACTTGTATTAACAAAACAAATAGTTTATGACAATCAATCATACACAGCTCTCGATCTATTTATGAATTTATGTTTACATTAATTTATTTAATGAAAAAAGGGATCATGAATCATACCAAACACATCTATTTATGTTTATATGTTGAATAATCATAAAAAAGAAAGAAAGTTTGTCTCTCATTTTTCCACCCCAAGCAACAAAACAATCTACAATTTTAGCATTTAAGGGAAAACTAAGAAATCTACAATTTTTTCAAGAATTTTCCCACCCCACCTTTATTCCAACAAACGCAGCTTAAAAGAATTTGCCAGCCTTTTCCTCATGGAAGGACCAGACCAACCAAGAGATTGAATCAGATGAAGGGGGAGATGTAACTACTTTTATTGTATTGAGAGCAATGTTTAAAGTATCCCGTGATACCATACGAAACTAGCCGATACGTATCCATATTTGTCTCAACTGATACGATACATCTCGATATGTCTCTCTATTGAATTACATTAAAATACATTAATCAAAGCGATACAAGACTCGATACAAGACGATACGTCTCTTAAAATCATCTGACCGATACGATAATCGATATCGATACTTTAAACTTGATTGAGAGAAGGCTCCGCTTAGATGGAAGCCGGGCCGGGTTTACCGAGTCTCACTCACTAATAGCACATAGCCTAGCATTAGGCGAACAAACCAGGAAGGCTCGGTTTGTGAATCACGGGTCCATAAATCCTCCATCAATAGCAAGAACTCTTTACAGCAATCAACAATATCGTTCTGGTCAAGGTTAGTTGTTGCCATCTTCCCATTCTCCTTCTTCCTTTGAATTCTGTTCTATCCTTCGGACGGAAGCTTTGCTTTTATCTCCTTTAGATTTATTTCTCAGCCTCGTTGATGAATGAGCAAGCAGTAGTAGCTTTGAATGTAGTGGATGGTGGATTTTGCTGTCCATTTTTTTTGTGTGTGTTAATCTCTCGCAACTCCCTTGATTTGGGGAAAGTACGGGGAAGAAGAGAAGAAGAAATCTGGGTATGTTTGGATTTCTCAGATTTTGTAGTCTTTTCTCTGCTTTAGTCGTTACAAATTCACCTAGTTTCCCATTTACTATTGCCTTCGTTAGGTTATCTCACTCAAGATCCATGTGCAATTATAATAAGAACCATTGTTTTTTTAGTGTGTGTGGCAACACTTGAACTACTGATCGTTCCAAGAAAAACACTTGCGCAACTTAGAATTGTGAATCAATTTTAGATTTTTGTAAGCCTTCTTTTTAACGGGACAACATTGTTAAAGTACAAGTGATGAATCCACCGAGTGGTCAGTGTGCTCATGCAAACAGAAGAGAAATACCAGGTAGAAGAATCTTCTGTCATCCACTTAGCTTGTTATTATGAAGGACATTAATTTCCATTAGACCATCTTAGCTTCAAGATTTCTTTGTTGGATAGCAGATCTTGCAGGCCATGGTTCGGGTGTGAGCCTTACACAAACATGTTTATGAGATGCGTAGTGAAAATTTGAAGATACTCATTTATTTATTTTTCCTGATGAAATCAGACAAAAATTAAAACCTGTCTTACAACCCCTGCAGTTAGAGAGCTGCTAAAGTTCTACTCAAAACAAAAGCAAGTTCTGGTGAATTAGACTTAAGTACTAGATCAACAGAACCTGATCCCTGCTTCAGATCTGACAAAATGGTCTACATGATAAGCAGGCCGAGGGCACTTAGGACCTGGAAACAGCAAGGCAAGTTTATCTAATCAGTCCAAACAGAGAAATTCAAAACATTTTGGGATTTTGACACTCTTCACCCCTTCTTTCAAGCCTCTAAAATCACATCAATATGATCAGCTGAATGCAAGACTCCCTCCTCACAAGCTATCTTCCTTTCTTCCCATGCTATGCATTAGGCCCAACCTTTTCTTTCCCTTTTAGACTCTTCAGTGCCTGCAATTAGAAGACAAGGATTCATAAAGTTAGTCCAATCAGGTTTAGAAAATAGTCCTGCTGTAACTCAGCTGCTGTACTTATTAGGCTGGACATCTAAGAGCTCTTTTGAGCATTGATATGACCACAAAGATCAGATCGTTGAAAGTTCAGGGAGATGGCTTAGGCTTACCATGATACAGTAATGGCAAATGTGGAGAAAAATCTAACTTGATAGATCTTATCTCTCTTGAGAAGTTCAGTTCTCCAATGCAAAGGACCACCAAATCAGAGGCACTTAGCCCATGTGCATCCAGGGAAAAGATGCCATTCATCTTCCACAGCTTTCTCACAAAACAAACATGGATTATTTCCAGAATTGAACAATGAAGTAAAAGATATAATAGGCCAGTCTGTATTTAGAATTCTTCACAAGAAATTTTAACCTTAGGGAAAACTTTGAGATTTTCAATCATTTATTAATATAATTGAAGATAGTGTAGATAGTGTAGACATCTCAATCATATTTTTTCCCTATATCTGTTTTTCCCAGGTATTGGGATTGAAACTCAATTGGCATTGAGGGCTTTTTTCCCCATTGAAAGGACAACACCTTTAGCTTGCTTCCCTTCTGTATCATATGTGACTGCTTGTGTAATGAGACTTCTCACTGACCTTAACTGTTGTTAACTGTTTAATTATTTAATTAGGAATATTCTGAAAATGAATCTCTACTGAATGGGCATATCGATATTGTTCTAATGTAGAAGAAGTTCGAGTGAGAACCATTCTACAGTAGATCAATCATAGGCTGTAGAGGAACACCCAACACCAAATTTATCGGAAAATAAAAGAATTATAAGGTATAAGACAATGGTAGATAGAAGAGGGTATAGACATAGTAGACTATGTCAGCCTTGAGCAGTGGGTTTAGCTGTTGAAACAATTATGTTGGCTGTCTCAGCCTGGGCATCTCACCCATCTCATCCTCTCTTGGACAATGCATTGCCAAACAGCAACATAATTTCGTTTGATAAATTGTGTGGAGGCCTCGAAGGAAGGGGTTGAGCCTAAAATAGAAACAGTCTTTGGAAGAGCTGATACTTGAGTTACAACTTACTAGTGATTGAACTTTGCTAAGAAACAAAATTAAAAGGTAAGTAAAGGAGACTTTAACTCAGCTAGGCAACTAAAATGGAAGCTGATTTAGAATTAAATAATCAAGAAAATAAAAAGTATGCCTATGCCAAAATAGAAAGTAGATTAGCAGCAGGTTCTAATAAAATGTTCCACCACCATTCAGGTCTAATATCAAAGAGCTCTTGATATTAGCCCCCAAGTCACTATTCACATGAACTGTAACTCAGGTATGTGAACATTCTCTTTTTGAATAATTTTTTTGTCTCGATCTATTTCTTCATGCTTCTATTTGAAGTGGTCTGCCTCATATGATGCTCCATCAAACCAACAATCCTGCCACATCATCAAACTTGGCTGCCTCCCATGACAGTTGAATCCCATGTTGCTTGTTTATACTGGAACACATGGACTTGTGATCTACATAATGTTCTCATCTCTGTATTTAAGATAAACTAAAGTTGGTTGGCTTTGTTTTAGTACAGTAAGAATGAAAAAGAAACAGAATGAAGTTATCTTGGTTGTTCAAGGCACTACGAGATGCATATGAATAGGGATGACATAATTATCTATAATGATAGGTCACTGCTATAGGATAAATATGTGCCGTTTGACTTTGCCGTTTGGAATGATTGGGCTAGAGGGGAAATCCCTACTTAGAATACAATTTCCTCTGCAAAATATTTTGGTGCCTTAATGTTTTAATCTGAAGACTAATTAGATCATTCAAAGGTAATGCATGCATTTGACTAGGAGATTATGCTTGTGATGTTTGTATGAGATTGTCCAAAATTTTTCCTTCTTATTTTGGCTCCAAGGTTCAGCATAGCAGTTACAGGTGCATCCTGCATTTGACATGTTACTTGCCCTTTGGTCGTGTTGATGATTTCCTAGGTAATAACATTTTGGAAGAGTTTTGCAGGTATGAAAATTTATAGTGGATGGCGTCGGCTTCTGTTCTGTCTGCCCCTTCTTTTTCTTATCCCTCACTTACTCTCAGGTGATTGTTTCCTTCATGCATTTTCTTAACCATTCAAATCTTCTTGATTTCTTATTAGCTGAGACTGAAAGGATGTCTTTGCTGTGTTTGCTATCTTTCTCAGTTTTGGAACTGCATCAAAACACAACTGCTGAAGTTCTGCCCAAAAAACCTAACAAGAAATTTGATCATCTAGTTCTGGGACCTGCTGCTGGTCAAGGTTTATCTGATCGATTGCAATGTCAAGGTAAGTGTTAATTTTGTCTCCACCATGTAAACTTTTAGTTGTGGAGCCTTCAACGTGGCAATCCTATAGCTTCCCCCTGCCCCCTTTTGGAATCTATTTGCTTACATTTCTTATATTTTCCTTGTATTGCAGGTCTCAAAGCTTTGAATAAGACCCACTTGTCGTCCCCATCTGCAACTTCCAGAGACACCATTTCTTTTGTCACTGTTTTTGCGGTGTACAACTTCTCTTCGCATTTGTACGACGATGATAAATCATCAAACTTGGTTATTGTTGGGAACTCTTCATATAGTAAAACAGAAAGGTCAATGGCTATTTTGCATGTCTTCATTAATTTCATCCAGGTAATGGCAACTTTGGTAATATAATGTTTTATGGAGTAGAGAAGAAGAGTAAAGAGTTCATTCACGCACAATACACAGTAATGCCTGGTGCTTACATTCTGATATCAAAATAATAGGTTATGCAATCTAAATTAAACCTAGTTGTAGGTTTAGTTGCAGACCAGAAGTTTAGTGGTGGAAATGATATCTCTTGATTGGCGACTCATATCTCCTTGAAATTCTCTTCAAGTTTAGTGTTCAAATGAAGGAACAAGTCCCAGAATTTCATTATTCTCCCATGGCTGAATATGAGGTTATGACTCCATCACAAAATTACAAACTGAGATCTTCTTGTTTAGAAGATTGAACAGATCTTCAGATGAGAGCTCCAGATCTGTTATAGCATAATTATCATGGCAGTATGGTGTATCATGGGATTGTATTAAGTTTTAATACGTCATCAGAATAGGTCTTTTAGGCTTTTCTGTTTCCGACCATAGTTTATCGTGAAAAGGTGGAGCTGACAGCTGGTATACTGTGAGGTAGCATCCATTGTGTCTAGATCTCTCTTCACCTTTTAAAATTGACTCCCATCCCCGCCGTCCCACGTCCCCATCCATGATAGCGGTATTCACACGTGTGTGGGTACATACTGGTGCAGATTTCCTGCTCTCACATGGTACCATTTTATCTTTAGTTTGATACTCTCTTAGAAATGGGGATTGACCCATCTACCCATAAAGTGTTTTGATGATAACAAATGCATTTTACCATGTGCTAACCATCTACTTGTGTGATTATAAGATAGGAATAATCATGCATATATATACAAACCAAGTAGAATTTGTACACTGCACGTCTGCACGGAAGCTGTCTTGAAACTACAAAGTAATGTTCTAAAAGCACCAAAGGCATTGAAGACCAAGAAATGGACTTCACAACATGCAAGCACACCTTGAAGACTCAAGACTGACGTAGAAACTTCCTTGAAATTCCATGTCAATGTATTGAAAGTGGTACATGTAAAATCATGGAAAAATGAAGTTAGGCATCTTAGGGACTAATCATACAGGCAAAAAGGAAATTTATTTCAGTCCTTGGGGGTATAAATCATTTTCCCCAAATGCCCTTGGAAACCCTAGATTTGGCATCCGGACTATGTACTGGTCGACCGGCTTGTCCCTAAGCCTGTGCAACCAGGGCCATCACAGTGAGCCCCAGGGAATGTACTGGATACCTGTCATAGACTATCTTATAGCTTAAGCCTAACCGGTTGCATGACACGGTTGATCGGTTATAGATCGGATCTGATAGCTGGTTTATAACGGCTAGTCTCCAACAGCTCTATTGAGCTGGTCAACCAGATGTTAAAAAATATGACCATTTCATAGCTGGTTTATAACGGCTAGTCTCCAACAGCTCTTTTGGCTTTAAATAGAGGTCTTTCTAACACTCTACACATTCATGTAGCCTTTTAGCCTCCCTTTGACCCAAATCCCTTTTTGAAGATCCTGTCCTTCTTTCATAAGAAGTTTGAGAGTAGATCTCAAGGTAGACTTGGACCGGTAGAGGCTCATTCACGCTTGCATTCATTATAAAGGGAAGTGCCACCCCTCCATGCGGTTGTAAGTGTTTGATTTTTTTTTTTTTTCATTTACATTTATAATTGGGTGCTCTTGCCTGGAAACAAGGATTCCATTGGGTGCTCTTGTCCAGAATTAAGGATTCGATTGGGTTCTCTTGGCCAGAAGCAATGCATCTGTAAAAAGGTGTTGTCCGCACTGACTATCTTGAAAGTGGACGTGCTAGTGATATCTCTCTAGAGGTGCTAGAAAGAAGTGGATGTAGATTCAGTTGAATCGAACCACTATAAATCCCGTGTCTTGTATGCTGGCTTTATTTTCCGCGCTTAAAATTTTCAACAACAACAAAAAACAAAACCCCCTTTCCCCCCTCTATTGGGGTCGGCTATCAATGATTTCGCCCTCCAATCAGTTCAGATTAAAATTTTCAGTTATCAATTATTTGCAAGTACAAACACGTTCCCTAGTATCAACCTCTTCACCTCCCTCTAGGTTGACTTCCAAATTGGTTTCAACAACTTGTGCTGCTGCAGATACCATATGAGACTCTAGCTACTGCTGATAAACTACTGGAATATCCATATACAACTTGCAACTAGTTCTCAGGGAGCTATTTATCATCTAGGATTAGGACCTAGAATTGGTTGCGACAACCTGTGCTGTTGTGGATATTATATGAAACTCTAATTAGTGATGATACAAACTAGTGAGATATCCATATATAGCTTGTAACTGGGATTTCATGGGGGTTAGGACGATCTCACACTGGTGGCACTCTTGTAATTTTGCAGGTTTCTATGCCTCAAAGCAATGTAGTCATTCTTACTGATCCAGCTTCTGCACTCTCAGTGGGCAGAAATAGTGTCACTGTATTACCAATTCAAGGTGAATATTCAAGGGACAAATTGATGCTTCAAAGAATCAAGTCATACATTGTAAGGGCACCTCTCTTGATGCATTATTTTTATTATTTGTGTTGCAGTTGGTAACCTTTGTTGTTCACTCAATCTTAAGATATTTTCTGTCATTTTGCTCCATCTTCAATACATTTGGATTAGAAAACTTGTTTCCAACTTGAGTCTAGTAGCATTATGTAGTTAGACCAACACTGTTTCTCTGGGCAAGGCTGAGGAGTAGTTGTTGTAGCATTACTTACCTAACCTTTCTTCTTTCTTTGTCCCACTTTCTGGGATTTTTACGAAGAAGGTTTACTCAATAAAAATCTGAATTGCACAAGTGCTAAAAGATCATCTCATACTTTGGATGGGTGGTGTGCCATGTAGGGGGAGAATAAATTGTGATGACTCCGTTATAGCTGAAAGTTGGCTGTACCATTTTACTAATTTAGGTTTCCAAGCAAAGAAGAAATTCAACCTTGACGCCTATGCTTCGGTTCCCTAATTGAATTAGCCAATTTCCTTATTGGTGAATTTGCCTGCAATCTCCAAATCTCTGAATCCTCAATGAGGTTACATATCTGGGGCCCTCAGTTCAGAGATAATGGTGTTCAGCTCACCAAGAATGACACGTCCAGTAACCGAAGAATTTCTCCAGAAGGTTTCTTGGTTCCTAGAAAGTAGCCATGAATTTTTTAGTACCCCCATGCATAATGATGATTGATGGCATGTAACTGGTGAAATCTTTTCTTCACAGAATGACAGAATCACTTTTTCTTTTCTGCTTCTTGCAAGTAGCTTGTGATACGATTGCTGAATAAGTACATTTACAGTGAGAAGTAATGAGTTGGTGCATAATCACAACACAACCCTCAACAGAATAGCACTGACCATGTATTGCTCTGGTTGTGATATATGTTGCAATTGCAATTGATTCCCAAGGGTGTTTACTAACTGTGAGTCATGACTAGGGTCATGGAATTCTTTCCTTTTGTTGTATGTTTTCATGTGTCTGAGAATTAAAATGGACAAGAAGGGTCTTACCTGATTCATCATTTTCTTCCTTGGTGCTGATTTCTATGCTTATTGATCACCTCAGGATAATCTTAATGTATCAGTCAAGGAGTTAACCACTTTAGGTGCATTTTAATCTGAGTCATAATATATGAAACTTTAATCGCATTATTATTATGACTGGTTATATGATCATACATTATTATTATGACTGGTTATATGATCATATTGACAGGCTTTTTTAGAAAGCAGGCTCAACAAGAACTCAGATTGGCAGGACCCTGTTAATCATTACATCTTTACGGATTCTGATGTGGCAGTGGTTGATGATCTTGGACCAGTATTTCAGAAATATTCAGATTTTCATCTGGCTCTAACTTTTCGGAATAACAAAAATCAACCCTTGAATTCAGGATTCATTGCAGTGAGGGGTACAAATGATGGAATCCGAAGGTCAGCGATTCAAATCCCATTTGGCATTATCTCAGGCTGTTTTTGGCTAGATGTCAAGTGAAAATGATAGAGAGTTGAAGTGGATGTGTTTCTTTCATTGTGTTTAATTGGGAGACAAAAAAAAATGGCATGCCACGTTTTCACTAATTGCCAACATTTTTCTCAACTAAACTCCCCCTCCCCCATACTTCTTTCTTTGGTTATTTTGAAGTGACATGTGAATGTAACTCAGTTCCCACCAAATACTTCGTTTAGAGTTGTTGCTTTCTTCTCTTCATGACTTCACTTTCAAAACTAGTCATAAGTGGATGATTGTTTCATTACCTGCAGGGCAAAGCTCTTTCTGGAAATTGTGCTAGAAGTTTACCGTTCCAAATTCATGAAAGCTTCACGAATGCTCGGAGACCAGTTTGCACTAGCTTGGGTTGTAAAGTCCCAGCCTTCATTCGATTTGAAGAGATTTACTAGGCCTCAAGCCTTTATGGATGAGATTCATGGAGCATCAGTGCTGTTTCTACCATGTGCCTTGTACAATTGGACACCACCTGAGGGTGCAGGGCAATTTCATGGCATGCCCTTGGATGTTAAGGTAAAGTGGAATCAAGTTTTGCATGCAGTATACTACTCAATTACCCCCCAAAACAAGTGTTTTGCATGTACTGTTGTTGGCAGCTTTCTTGTCATGGTGTCTAGGCAAGTCAAGGCATTGGAGGGGGCCAGGATGCAATTTGACTACGTTGACCAGAATGCCTGCCTGAGCGACCAAGGTGACTCTAGTTTCAAGGCGGGTGGTTGCCAAGGCAGTCACCTAGGTGGCTCCACGACAAATTTTGTTAGCAATTCCTAAATTCGTGAGCCACTTATCAGGAGCTTTATTCTTTAATTGCCACTTGGGTTAAAGGGTGTTGGGCTTTGGGTGCCAATTTCCCCCCTCTTATGCTGGCTGTTGTTCCTATGTTATGAAAAGATCTAAAGTTCTCTTTTCTTATGATAATTGCCTCCTGTTGAAGAAAAGCCATGCCATCTCCTATACAATTTTGATTATAGAAAAAACAAGCATTGATGTGTGTAAATCAAATGCTAGAGAAACTCAAAGACCAAGGAGCTTGAAGGACAAAGGAAAACTTGAAGATCAAGCTTTAAGGATTGAAAGTCCTCTAAGATTGATTGAGGCACCATGGGACACAGTACACATTATATTGCACACTCATGCATACTACTTAGATAAACCCTAGCATAGGTTTAGAACATGGCCATAGGGACAAAAAGGCAATTAGAAATGCTTACAAGCTTGTCAGTCCAAATGGATCTGGATTTGCCCAATCCAGCGACACCATTTGTGAAACTGAATAAGTCCCTTTTGATAAAATAAAATCAGATACATTCGTTAGGGCGGAGAGATAAAAATGAATGAAGTCGTTTGGGAAACAGCAATGCTGTTTTATCCGGTGGCTTTGGATCATGAAACAGTGCCATCGTTTGAAGGAACAACGGCAGCGATGCCAGTTGGTCATAATGTGACTGTTTTATTTCTGTTGGAAGCCATTTGTCGCTCACACTTAAGCCTAAATATAGCACTGAATTGATGTCCAAAAGTAACAAGGCCATACCAGGTCAATTGAGACTAAGAAAAATCCCATCGCCGTCAAGGTTCAAGTGTTATTCAAACCTTCCACCTAATGTTGCACTACTCTAAGTATTCTCTCCAAACTTTAAGGTTGCATGGGTGATTGAGGCTGAGGTGCACTGAGTCCACATTGAAGTGTACTGGTGGGAAATTGAGAAGGATTACTTGTGGTGCATTTGTTTCTTCTCTTGCATATCACCTTTCATCACTCACTTCGCTTAAGATGTGAAGTGTCACCCCTCTTGATAGCTAACTCTATTTATATTTTTAAACCCAGTTGTATCTTTTCTAGATTGGAATTAGGATTGATACAAGGAGCTCCTCATCCTAAAAGAGAGGGTACTCTTGCCCTTTGAACCAAGATTGTAAAGGGTCACCTAATCCTTAAAAGATTTATAAGGGTTTGTTTCTGTACCCATTGTATTGAAAGAGAAATTGTAGTGGAATGCTGTTTTAATACCAATAGAGGAGTGGATGTAGACTTGGATAAGTCAAAACCACTATAGAAGTGCTTGTGTCTTGGTTCTTATTGATTGGCATCTTACTTACTTTTTTTTTTTTACATTTTTATTAATTTTAAAAAGAAAAGGGAAAATCCACTAGGTGTAACCTATTCACCTCCCCCCTCTAGGTTACATTTACACCACCGTTGGATCATGCAACATATGTTACTTAGGAGATCTCTCTAGAGCAAAGGCCTATGGCAATGCCATCCAATCCTCATCCAGCATCAATATCTTATGGCTATATAAGAAAGCAAAAATTCATGCAATGTGTATTTCTCTTTCATGTTGAACATCAATACAGCTTCTTCACATTTATTTTGTTTAATTAATACAGGTGGTTCATTTTAAGGGATCAAGGAAGCGATTGATGCTGGAGTCATGGAATTTCTTCAATTCCTCTGATTCAAACATTTCAGACATGTTGTGCCTTGTCTTGAAGAGTGGAAGGGCAAAGTATGATTTTTAATCAATAGCTCAGCCAGGATATTATAAATTCTTGTCGGAGTTCATTATACTTTTGGAGGATCACCAGCATAGTCATAAGTATCCCCAGCGCATTTCAGGCTGGAGAGGATCAGGTGATGATACTTCAAGGATCCCTTCTGATGCCATTGTAAACCAGAATCAGCTCTCACTCAATTTTTGTGAAAATTTTCTATTGTGAAGTGAAATTCAAGAAAAGTGACTAATGCTTGCATTTTGATAAAAGGTACTGTTACCTGTTTGCAGAACTCAGTTAACAGGCTTGTCTGCAAGACAGTCAAGTCCCAACACTTTGATAAAACAAAGGTTCATGGGCTGAGTTGAGCACTAGGGTATTGTGTTTCTAGCAACCAACATAAATCCCAACATCATTTATGAGTGGGGTTGGGAATGATGTGGTACACAAAACTTTCAAAATGGTGGATACTTATGCAGGGACCGGCTGAGCATTACTGACCCTGAACTCATTTCATTTATTAATTAATTCTTTCCTCCCTGATAAGTTTGGTATTGTGATTGAAATTACAAAATAAATTGTTCTTGCATTGGGGCTTGGCAAGCTTGGAAAAGCTCAACGGGATTCTGGGCTCAGGCTTGTGCTTCACTTTGTTAGCTCCTCATGGTTTATGAATGAGAGTAGATTACACCTGAGACGACTATAGGAAGGGCAGCAGTAGCTTGTACCCAATATTTCTGAGTAATGCTGTAGGTGATAATGTGCCCAATCTCCCATAGAATCTGATACTGAGATTGCTTCAAATTGTTGATAATCTAGAAGATTATCCCCTTCCCCAACAGTGTCTAGGCTTTTCAGAGCTGGGTTAATGTTCTTTACAAGATTATATGGTTTCTTAGTGGGACGAAAAAATTGGCACCACTATTTCAGCTAACCATTCAAAGGAGATGACAGTGGCCATAGTTCGCTCCCTGCATTTAGGTATGTTCAATTCTCTCTCATCTCTCCAATGGAACAGAGAGTTATTTAATGAATGCTATGATGCTTTCAATTATATCAAGCATGATTCTTCTCTTGGCTTTTGTTACTATTTTCTCCTGAATAATTTTTTAGAATTGGATATCAATTTTCTTACAATGGATGATGATTTGATTGTTATATGCAACGAAGCAGCAATGGGAAACAAAATCATGGCTTACATGGTGATGAAGTCTACCATCTAGCCTGGTTTGGAGGCTGCACATGAGTGGGATCACCCTTTCTCTTAAGAACATCATGAATCTCAAGTATGGTTCTCTTTCTTTTCCTTTCTTGTGTGCTCTCATACCCATAGGTTTCTATTCTAATTTTTGTTCTGGCATGCTATTGGGATCATTTCAGTATGCGTGGATCTAGTTCTTGGTGCCAGTGATAAGCAGCTGAGAGTTATAAGGGCCAGTGAGCATGCCAGCAAGGTTCTCTACATCACTATCAGGAAATTGTTCTGTGGTGAAGGTATTCACTAAACATTATTGTTTTGATGGTCTTATGTTTAATTTTTAGAGTTGCATTCTCCATCTATTTTCAGGGTTTTTTGAGTTGGGGAAGTGAGGCCACCTTTTCAATGATCAATGTATTTATGCCTGTTTGATTAATATCCTAATACCTCCGCACCCTATCAATCCATGAGGCTCAGATGATTCTTCACATGTCATCCATAGGGCTAGAGAGTTGCAAATGCTGTTCCACACTTGCAACAAGCACTGGCCCCTAAACTCCTATTGTAACATATGTAGAATATGGAAGTGGGTTGATTAGTCAGGCCGAGAGGTTCTCCCTCTTTGTTGTTGCCTGTTTTCTCTACCACTTCCATCTTAATTCCCACATAATTCCTGGGGTTTAAATTAATAGAAGCAAATCTGATGATCAGATGACCACCAAACTCCAATCAAGTTCAGTAATCAATGTAATGATCAATTGCTGAAATTCAGAAATCAATTCAAAGACTAGATCTTAGAGTATTGAGTCAGTCCTCCTTGCACCAGGACAAGGTGTATCAGCAGTTTCACCGATCGGATTGAAACGAAATAACTGAAATAAAAAGATCATCCAACTCGAAACTTATACCATATATCCCAGTAAGAATAGATTAGTAAGACCGGAAATAGATGCACTCTTCAGAGAAAAAAGGGTGAACCCAGGGCTGAAGGCTTCAACAGAAGCAGAGTCCGGGGCACCGGGGTTTGGGCAGGGAGCAAACAGTTTTTGCTGAGAGGCTGTTTTGATACCTTTACCTCAGTCCACAACTGTGGTCCACCAATCAATGCGCCAAGGTCCACCCCTTGTTCATATTTAAGGAAACATTTTTCAATTTAAGAAATAAAGGCAGAATAGGAGTCTTGAATTGAATCCAGATCAGCAGGGTTTATCTGCCTAAAAAAAAAGTCTGGTTTTGTTTCTCTTTCAGGATTTAAATAAATCCCTAAAATTTGAAGATCCAATGAACGGGATCCCACGAAATAACTTTGTTGTCTTCCTGTTGAATTAAATCCAGATTGGCAAGGTCCGGTCGGCTTAGAAATCTGTTTTCGAGTTCCTCTTTCTGGGTTTATCTACTCAAATTTTGAGGATGATCCAATTGATGAATTCCCTCAAAATAGATTTGTGTTGCAAAAAAAACTCTTTTGTATGAATTCCAGATTTCAAAATACTAAATTGCAGTAAACCTGGACATTACTTGTTTATGTAAGGGTAGGTAGACGAAGGTGAAGAGAATAATTAGCAAAACATCCAAGCTTCACATGCACCGGTATTGCAAGGATTGAACATGAACGAGCCAGATCAAACACAAGTTTCTCAATTAGATGAAATAAATTATTGTAAATTAATCTTTTCTGTTTAGGAATCATTTACTAGTGAGATGCCTCTTCGGCAGCCCTGTTCTTTTCTCTTTCTCATTTAATTTAATTTAATTGTTTTTAACATTGTAACTTCTTGCCTTCTAGTAGACATATTCATGGATTGAGGATGCCTATAATAGACAATTTGCTAAATAGGATGAATGACACGAGTGAGGTGCAAACCCATAATCCAGTGATTTCCTGAAGGCAATCAAGAAGAATTCAGTCTGTTTTTCTGCTTTTACATGAACTATTAGTTTTAACAAAATTTATACTGAAATTTAGACTCCGAATACATTGACCTTCCTTCCCAGGGGTACAATCACTACTTTTCTGTCTTGTTTTCCTGCTGATGCTCTGTTGTTGTCTTAATGTGAAATATGCTTGAGGTCCTACACATGGATTTTACATATGAACCAAGAAAATGTTTACCTATAGTTCTCAAGTCATGTATATTAGTTGTACTTCTGACTATGTGCTCACCTTCTCATGGTTATCTTTTGTAGTTTCTATTTTGGGTTACATCTAAGGATGACAGTCCTGCATAAGTTTACCCGACTCTTCCCTAAATTGAAGAGCAACTAAAAACTACATCCAATATCATTAAATAATTATGAGTTGGAGTGATCTTCCACCACCACTTTCTCTACCGCACAATCAGGTGCTTGTCTCTGAAGACTAATAAAGTGGGACCCCTTCTTAAATGTGTGGTGGAGAAGGTAGTGGTATACATTACCCTCAATGGGACCAGAACTGGACTCAATAATTATGGGTTTCGTATTGTTTGGATGACTCAATAAGTTGGAAGAATGTTTCTAGCAGTTTTTTGGAATTAGGAAGTATATGCCTAAAACTTTGGGATTTTGCTTCTGTGACAGCTTATTTAAACTGTGAACCAACGACTTGTTCTTTACAAAATGTATGCATTTGGATTTTGATACTCGCATTATGCAGAAAGATATAAATTGGCAGAATGATTTTCAGCATATCTGAGTTAAGCATAAACAGTCCATTGCACGCTAGTGCATATGCTTCTTTTTAGATTGACAAATGAGGAATATGTTGATGTGATTATTAAAAGCGATCAACTGACACTAATTTTTCAGATTTTTCCTTTTTTATTTTCAGGTACCAACACTGCAATGCATGGATAGATCTGAGCTCCATGTACACAACTGAGTCATTGATCTTGTGTTAGCCCATTTGAAGTCGTGAAGCAAATTACCCACATCGCCATTGAACCTAATATGGAGGTTGAAATTACAATCACAAACCATTATTGTATGTTTGTCATCTTCTTAATTCATTTTTGCTGATGTTCAGGTTGTCAAATGTAGAGATCTCCTTTTGTTATATCCTTCAGATGATATGATTCTGAACGGGTTCTTGATTGTTCTAGTTGAGCTTTATTGCAAAATATGGTCTACCATTATTCTTGTTTATCCTGCTAGGCCAAAACCCATGGCAGAAATGCTGGTACAATCAATCCTGCGTTGCCATGAGACCTGCCCCTGCGATTGTTACTGGATCATCTACACAGCTAAGATCTGTAGAGCTGCTAGGTAGATGAGGTTCCTACAGTTTGGGTTTGGGAGTGGCAACCCTAACTCTGTTGCACAAGAAATTGTTTCGGAGTTTCTAACCCACAACCAATGAAAAGAAAAGGAAACTAAAATGGGTAATTTTCGTTTGGACCCTAGGTTCGGTGTAAGTCATTTTTAGTCCAAATAAATTGAAATTTTGCATATGCTTCCCCTGAGAGATATCTGTAAAGATAAATTATCATTTTTAATATTCAAAATGTCCTTACATCTATTTTACCGTTAGATTGTATCATGTCATCACAATTACTTTTAACGGCAGAAATCAAAATATATGTCTAATTACATATTTTTAAATTTACATTTAAATGTTTAATAATTTATAAATACAAAATAGAATTCTTCAATATAGCCTTTTTTTAATTATACATTGATCTATTGGCTAGACCCTACAAATGAGGTGAAATCCCCTCCATTTTCATCCATCAAGTCCTAAAGTGCTCACAAGAATTCTTTATAAAGAGGAAAGAAACCTGTGGTCCATGTTTGGCTTTGGCATCAGAAGGTTACCTCCTGGTGTAGTGCAAGTGCAACACCTCTGACATGTCTTCTTCTTGTGCAAGTTGGGCTAGTGGATCTTTTATTAGCTTGGATTGTTTCGCCAAAGTTGTGAAAGGATTAAAGTATGAACTCAAAACCTTCTTGAAGTTATCACTTATGGCCTCTATATTAAAGACTGCCACTGTTGTTATAAAGATTGGCATACCAAGACTACTCAAATCCCTACGGTTGACCCTATGTAGACATGGGGAGTGCGTCTCATTTGAATAGAAAGGCTTTGCCTCTCTTGTTGGAGGAGGACTCTTTTAATGTACTCGTGTGATTTGGGGAGCTGCAAGCATCAAGCAAGGGATTTCGCTGGGGTGTTGGGTAATTAATACGTGGTACCTGCAACGAACGGTCGAGATCTCAACCATATATTTTTGAAATGGACAATTGAGATCTCGACTGTTCGCAACACAATGTTGCACATAATTTGCATAACAATGAAGTGGCAGAGAGTCCCAGATTTTCATTTCATACATGGTTGGCGATAGAAGGCCGCCTTCCTACTCGTGTCGATCTTCATCGATGGGAGTGGCAAAGTTCCACTTGCCCAATTTGCAACAATTCTCTTGAGACAGAATCCCATTTTTCTTCGGTTGCGATTTCTCTGCTGAGATTTGGACTGCAATATTAAGCATCAATGGCTTCCATAGAGAACCGCTTGCAAATCTTTAGGAAGAACTTGGCTGGCTACAAACGCATTTCTTAGGCAATTCTCTAATGTCTCAGGTGCGTCATTTCAATCTGAATGCCACCATTTATCGCAACTGGGAAGCTCGGAACTGTGTCGTTTTTAGTAATGATGTGATTCGTGCCCCGTTACTTTGAGACGTATCATAGTCGACACTCGGAATCGTTATCGTCGAGAAACCCACCAGGTCATGGACACGGCAAAGCACCGTCACTTTTTTGATTCATGGAATATAAACATGGCTTATTTTCACCCTCAAGAACGTTCACTTGTTTGGGAAAGACCTCAGGAGGTCTGGATTGCCATCAACTGCGATGGTTCAGTGCGTGCTAATCAAGGTGGCTATGGCTCGATCGGCCGTGATTCGGATGGGAAAGTACTCTTTGTGGAAGCAAGCAGGAGGCTGTCACAACAATAACGTTCTTAGGATGGAACTTCAAGCTATTATTCGTGGTTTACAAACTGCAATCTATAAAAGTTTCCAATCCATCGAGGTTCAGAGTGATTCTTCATAGGCTATAACCCAAGCTACAACTCTAGATGTTGTGCTCTGGTGTGTTCGTAATCTTCGGAAACCATCTTGGATCTACAAGGAGATTTTACCAATTGCTCATTTGTCCACAATTTACGTGGAGGTAATGGAGCTGCAAACTTCTTGGCTAACCATGTCCAAGGAGTTGGCAAGATATCTATGAATGTAACTAACTTGCCAAACCGTCTAAGTGACATTGTCCACTCAGACCGGTGCGGCCATATCTATTACCGTCTGTAATTTCTTCTTTTATCTATTAATATAATACTTCATGCCTTTATTCCAAAAAAAACAATTAAGTCGAGCCCTTAAGCAAGAGATCCTTGAGTTTCATCTTCTCCTCCTTTTTTTCTTTCCTCAAATTGGGTTTCATCTTTTCAATATCCAATTTTTGGAATCCATGATAAGAATACAAGTGTAAAATTAATAATTCCTATATATATATATATATATATATGTGTGTGTGTGTGTGTGTGTATGTGTGTGAAAACTGTAAGTCAATTAATTGACAATCAATAAGAAATATAAAATCTTATACACGCTTTGAAAATCATTAGAGTTTGTCTCGACCGTCTGCGCATTAAATGCATAGCATGCAAGTCACACTAGAGATCAAATAGTCTATTCAACATGATGAATAACTAAATTAGAAATAAGAAGGATAAAAAATAAATTTAAGTAGTCTAAAAACTAAACATAGGGAATTAGGAATGGAACCAAAAATCCAATCTAGTGCAAGAAATCTATTCAATCAATAACACCAACAGAAAAAAAGACTTGCAAGAATAATAAGTTGGATCTTCTTTATCCAACCAAATAGAAAAGCATACAATCACAATAAGTTTTTTTACATCTTTTCCGTGATTCGATCATTTTAAATTAACCATATTGAAAAGAAATGATGGAATTCTCGGTTAAAATATTAATACCAATGATTAGAACTCAAAACAAAATTCACAAAGAGAGAAAAGTGCCTCGATAGTATGCTGTTCAAAAATAGAATCCTTGTTCACCGGCATCAACTAAATGCGAGTGAAATTACTGACAATGTACCTGTATTCGTTTTCATGATGCTGCACTAGTACAAATATTATAATTGCTCCTTTAGGACGATTATGCAGGATTTTGAAGAACTAATTAGTCTGCAATGGAAAGGCTTCATTAGAAGAGTAGATGTTAAAATAAATGTAAAAATGAACTGAAAAAATAATAGAAACCAATTCCAAGGGGTAATGCCACAAATACTAAATCAATGACTGTTAAACTATGGACAACTTGAAAGGGATGGTCAAAACTACACACTCAAGGATTCAATGCTTTCCTAAACTGATCTTCTTCACCATCTTCATTTTTATACTAGAATATCAATAAATGCTAAAAAAAATCCTCTTATCAGATAACAATTCTAATACAATTTTATTCAACAATTACAAAACTGTAACTTTATTCAACTAATTCTAATATAACAATACTTCAAAATCACAAGTCAAAAACCACCTAATGTATTGAAACATATGAAATTTAGTAATTGAAGGTTTTAGATAATTATTCAACTCATTAAAAATAAATGGTCTAACTTAGTTTATATTGTTATGAAATTAAAAATAAAAATTTACCTGAGTTTTTTAGCCTATAGGTTAGTGTATTTCAATTGCCTCCAGTATATCAAGTTTATTATTCAAAAAGAGATAAATTGAGAATCATTGTGTTAAAGTATAATTAGATACATAGATTAGATACAATAGCCATAAACATTCCGATTATCCATGTTAATTTTGTATGAGTATTTATTATTTTCAATCATGTATAATGTATTTTTAAATAAAAAAAAAGAACAAATCTCAGAGACACTCGAAGGCAATTGACAAAAAGCACACACCCCAAAAATATATCAAATTGGCACAAACACCCTAAAATGTGCCAATACTGGTTAGGTGATGTTGGAAAATAACCCCCCAATGTGTTTATCCCATTAGGTTACGTCAAATTTCAGCAAATTCCGTTAACTCATGGTTAGATAATTTCATAATTCTTATGCTATCCTAACTCCCTTGTGACCTTACAATGTTGCATTGGATTATAAATTTCATCTTATTTCTTCTATCACGAATTCCTTCTTCTTCCCCAATTTGATATTTTATATTATAAGGCATTGAATATTATAGATAAGGGTATATTCGTCCTTTCCTTTAACCAATTAACGTTTCTAGCGGAAAAGATTTGATTGCCAATTTGGTATAGTTTTGGGGTACCTATGCTTTTCACCAATTATTTTGGGGTGTGGTTGAAATTTTTTCAACAACAAATCATGCATAATGTATGAACAAAGTAGTTCTAAATCATCGAAAAAAATAGAAAAGAAATGAGTACTCTTAAAATGCCTTAGGTGGTTAGCATTTTTATTAAACATCACAATTTTAAATATCTTTTTGTATTCATTTGTATTCGCTACTTCACATTATATAGTTAAAAATATTATTTGCTTTTATATACATCCAACAACCTAATAACTAATGGTCACATGAGAGTATTATTTGGGATGGGTTTATCTGGTTGGGAGCTGACCTAACTTAATTTTGACAAGTCTTACCAAATGTTCGATAGACATAGTATTATGAGATCTATTGGTAATTTTGTACATAAATCTCAAAACTAATTAATTACTGTTTTTTATATAAATTAATTACCATGCCATATATGTGAGATATATTACTCCCCTCCTTTGTCTGATATTTTTTATACACCATCATATATAGCTACTTGTGCATGTGTAGGCAGAAGTTTACTGGTACATATAAACAAGTAGGGGTGTCAACGGTTAGGGTTGGGCCGGTTTTGGGCTGGGCCTAACGGTTTCAAGCTGAAAAACACTCAACCCAAACATGGCCCATTAAGAAAATAACGGTTTTGGGCTGGTGCGATTTGGGTTAGGGCTGACTAACGGTTTTGAATTGGGTTTACTAACGGTTTGGGTTCGGGTTTACTAATGATATGTTTTGAGTACCTTGTTGATGTATAGAATTTATCAAGAGCATGTGAACAGATATAAGCATTAAGTTCTCTTCAAGTCTCTTGTGTTGGGTGTTCAAAACCAAAATCTTATTTTCTATAAAGAAGTAAAAATTGTATAACTAATATACAAAAGCAAGTTGGCATCTTGATGAATTTTAGTGGGTTGTCTCTGCTTATTTTCCTCCCCCTTCTTGACACTTATAAAAATAGATCAAAATAAAGCATTAAAAGATTTTCAAATGACACTTGCTAAATATTTATTAAGCCCATCTTTCAAATGGCGAAGGGTTTGACATACTTGTTGTTTGCATATTCTAAAGCAAAACAATTAATAAAAACAAATAGATACTTAGGGGTTTTGTTGTCTTTTACATTTAAATTTAATTTATTTTATTTGTTTATAACGGGTTTAATAGGCTGGTTTGGATTCGGGCTAGTTTCAGACCAAACGGTTCGGGCTAGTAGGCCACACACGGGCTGGCCCGGCCCAACTCAAACCATTGCGAGCTGAAATTGTTCGGCCTATATGCTTTACTTCCAAAACCAACCCTTTCACTTTTAGGAGATTGGTGGCTCTTGTGGTTTTGTTTCTTTTCCAAATTTCAGCCTCTTAGATGGGTCATTTTACTTGGAACTCCAAATTTAATCTTTTTTTCCTTTTTCCTTCTTCAACTTATATTGTCCACAATTTTTCCTACGAATGAAATCATCCAAGTAGAGCATATAGGAAGAATATATCTTCTTGTCAACCCCCTAAATAATAGGGTTTCTTTCATTATTAATTTATTTTATTTTATATTTTCATTCAAGAACTTATTACCTATCAATGGGTTGACGTTCCCAATAGACCTTTCCATGTAACCTCCCTCTTCTCTTCTTTTTTTCTTTAAATTGAAGCTAAATATTAAATCTTGTTGTTTTTTTTTAATTTTATAGAATTTACAAAAGACGGCAATACCAAAACTACAACTTATTTGGTTACAAACACAAGGGGGTCTATGTGTAATTTTCCATTTTCCTAAAGTATAGGCAAGGATTTAAGGGCAATAATGTAAAGTCACATGACATTAAATGCAAGTTAGGAATTATGATATTATATAGAGACCATGAGTTAACAAAATTCGTACTATTGTACAAATTTAAGAGACATTTTGGAATGTTTCTGCAATTTAATATATTTTTGGAGTGTCTGTATTTTTTCACTCTTTATTTTAGTGTGTCTGAAATTTTTCTGTATTTCAATAATATCAATTGTAAGAGTAAACTATTTATACACCCTCGTGAAATTTATTATATTATGTTTACGCCTCTATATTTCATATTATATGTCAATAGCATTCTTACTATTAGAATAACAAAATTAAATGACCAGTCATCATCTATTGTATTTTCGAAAATCCCATTGTCCCAAGAAGAGTCACAGAGCATTTTCATTTTAAGATGCAAATGTTTACAGCAGCCGGCTTCTTTGTCTTCTTATTTTTTCACATTCGTTTACTATTTTACCTTCATTCTTTTAATCACCCAACACCTTCACCCTCCCTGCACCCCCCCCCCGCCCGACCAACCATTATGCTCAGTAACTCATCTCTTCCCCTTGCAACCTTAACCTCTTCATCTCCCCTACTATGTTTCAAATTATATATCAATAATACGCTTACTATTAATAAAGTTTAGTGATGATTCATCATCTATTTTCAAAAAATCTCATTATCCCCTTCTTCATCTCAAATCTTAAAGGAAAGAGGAGGGGGGAATGATGCATTGTTTTTCTGTCACCACATTTAGATTTCTTCGAGTCGCTTTTTTAAATGTGGGGGATTGTTGCATTAATGGTTTGATTTAAAAAATAATAATAATTATAAATTAATTTTTGGATCAATAGTTGTGTTGGTTCAATATGCATTTTCTTCAATGGATACGTTGATTTGGAATAGACATGTTGTTTCAAAAGAATATATTGTTTCAAGTGTCTTTCCACTCATAGGGTATATTGTTTCAAAGAGGCACATCGTTTCAAATGGACACATTGGTTCAATTGTGTTTTTTCATCCCTTATAATAGGACGAGAGACTTGTGAGAAGGAGAGTGACTTTTGAAGTTGGCATTTCTTCTCCTCAAAATTTGGAGTTTAGTTTTCTTTAGTTAAGTCTAGAAATCGATTATTTTCTTTTGTTTTTAAGTATGGTGAGTGCTATCAAATTTGATTGAGTTCAATTTGTTGAAGTGCTACTTAAATTAGTTTGAAAAGTTGTATCTTGAGAGGCGAAGTTCATCAATTTACTAAGCACCGTAGGCAAGAATTAATCATCTTAAGGAGATTCGATTTGATCCGTACCACTATTTATTTCTTTATAAGTTAATTTATTTTAATTTTGAGTTTTATATCTCTATCAAGTACAAATTCTATTAATATTTACAATACAATGAACATACCATATTACCATCAATAACTCATTAATAAGTTTGGGATAACAAAAAACTTTTGTCATTTACAACCAAACTCGAAAAACAAAGAGCTTTATTTATTAATGAATCAAGTTTGGGAAACAAAAAGCTTCAGTTATTTATTAACCTGAGAAATGAGGGGTCCCTTGGGAAACGAAAGTCGCATAACACTCCATTCATGAACCTTGCTTGAGAAATGTAAAGCCTAAATGTTCATTAACATTTCATGCATGAATCATCCTTAGGATTTGAAACATCCAATCGTTATAATTATTTCATGCACTCATTTATACACACAATCTCCTCTTAAGGAGCGATTTTTATTCACTTATGATCATTTTCTAACAATCCAATATTATACAAAGATGAATTCCTTAATGTGAGGATGATCTTTATGTCAATGCGTATGCCAATGAGAGCACATGGAGAAGCATTTGTCCAAGCCACATTTTCTCTTTTTTTGGGACTAAGAATGCCATTTGATGCTTTATGTCTATCTGTTGCGTCTTGAACTTCTTCGAGGGCCGGATATTGAGATGACCACCTTAAGAGCTCCCCAGCCAAGTTGGAATAGCTGAGATGCCTACACTCACAAAGAAAACAAGAACGGTCCGGCCAAGTTTTGGTTGGGAAACCGCATCCGACGCCCAAGTCAGCATAGGCAACAATAAGAGTTCTTGAGAGAGTTCTCAAGAACGTAATGAATAATTGATCAGATGAATCTCATACCTTTCTCCATGTAAGATGTGGGTTTATATAGAAGATACCTGGAGGCGGCGCTTCCTTGAGTTTCGGATCGTCAGTTGAAGAGTGAGTGGAATGTCTTCGGAGTTACGGCTCCTTCTTTGTCGGACCAGATAGAGCCGTTATCCGATTACTCATCTCCCCAATTCTCGGAACGGCCTTATTGAGTAGTTATCTGTAACTAACTCTTCTGACTTGGACATCTGCAACGTCACTCTTGGACTTAGTCCAAATGGGATTCTTGAGTTTATTCGGAATATGTTCCTTGAAGGGTTAATGTGCTTCCTCCCGAGAGGGCTAATATGCTTTCTCCCGAGGAGGTTTTCTATATCTCTCCTGAGAGAGCACCATTCATCCCGAGCCTGCAAAGACTCATGTTCCGAGTGGGTATGCGCTATACTCCAGAATGGTTTCTCAGAATCCTCCTAAGAGGACTTTCCTGCCCTGAATGGGGGTGTACGCTCCTCCCGAGAGGGGGTGTTCGAGAGATGAGTTCTCCACAACACTATCTACTGTGCATAGTAATTTTTCATTTTAATTTTGACGAAAAAACATATCAATATCACATAGACTAACCAAAAAAAAAAAAATTTGACAATCACATAGACAATACTGAGAATTGGAAAATAAAAGAAACCAAATGTTTTAAAAACTTGTTTCCTAACATGAAAAACGAGCCATTTACCCAAAAAACAAACCCAAAAAAAAAAAAAAAAAAAGAAAAAAAAAGAAAAAACAACAACAACATGAAAAACGAGCCTAACTCTTACAATCCAAATTTGATACAATAATTGAAACCATTGGCAAAAAGTGAAGAGTACATAAGAACATTCGATTGAGTGGATTCCAATAGGAAGTCTCTATCTTCTATTCCTAAGTCAGAACTATATATCCGATTTATTATGAACCATCTCAGTTTCGCTCAGGATATGTAGTCAGAACCTTTTATGGAATAAATTGATTTATTGACAAGAAATAAGAAAATACATGAAAACGTGAGGGCTTTTAGAAAAATCAACAAAACATATTAAATACCTTAAGTTAAACCATTTCCAGGTTTTTATTCAAACTTGTGTTAAGTTTTTCTAACCCACCACAAATTGGAATTCTAATCTTGCAATTAACACCAAATTTGTAATCGTAAGGAATAAGTCCATGTGAAACATGTCCTTATTGACCTATAATTGGTAGCATGAAGTATGGGCTAAAAAGATGTACCATCAAATGAAAAACAAGTTCTTATCTCCAAAAGAAATTTGAAAAACAGATTACATCTTTTTTTGCACAAAACAGATTACATTTACGCATAAAATATGAGGTTTGTGTTATTTATAAATAATACTTATATGCAGTTGATGAGGATAAAATAACATCGAACCAGTTCCGACTGCGATCAAGTCATGGACTTCAGTCGGGGACTAACTCAACCATGGTCAGATCAAGAAACCCAGTCCAAACTGGTCCAGATCTTGAACCAATAAAGTAATGTAAGGGCAAAGGAACCTTAACGATTATAAAAAACGTGATCCCATGAAATTCGGATACATGATCGTGATACAAAAGGTAACCAACACCAGTATGGAAGGAACAATCGTTCTAAAGAAGGTAACTATCATTACCTCCGAAAAAAGGGTAAAACCCTAGGATTGGGTGGTTGCGAAAGGATGCAAGGATTGATCCAATCTAAATAATTAAAGGATCACATCGAGTATAGGTATCTGATCGTTTCTCTCCATTATCGTTTTCAATCTAAGCTTTGTAATCACCCAGAGCTCTGTGGTGATCCATTACTGATTTAACCTTCGGAGGTGACCACCGATCGTGCGGTTGGTCCACGTCTAACCCAATTTTACAAGTCATTAATCAAGGATCTGAACGAGGATCAGTTTTTGGACGCATTATTTGGTGCCGTCTATGGGAACGCTTCAGAAATCCATGGTGGATACTAGATCTGCAACTCTGAGGAATCAAAATCTTTCTCCTCCTCCAAGGGGAAACCCCCCTGAAGAAAACCGTGTTCTTGATGGAGAAATCCACGAAGATGAAAAAATTGCTAGAGGAGATCACCTGAACAACCCGAATAATGAAGTCTGAATGGTACCAATTATCTAGGAGTAGATGACCAAATGCAAATCCAATTTTTGGAAATGCAGCAAATGCTTCGGACGGTGGCCAGACGCCTAGGAACTCCAGGACATCCTAATCTCCATGATCGGGAAGAAGCCCAAGGATGAGCATGAAGGGCTGAGATAAGAAATTCTCCAGTCCAAGGGCGTTCTCCTCGGAGGAATAGACAACAGACTGAGGCCCAGAACTTCAGGCAAGAAAGAAACCATGGTCTACAAGGAGTTTAGAACGAGCGATCGAGAGTAAGAATAATTGGGGAATTTCCCAGAAGAGATGAACAGGGTTGTTCAAGATCATACACAAGGGAGTCGAACTGGAACCCTTACTAGACTCGGATGAGGAGTACGCATACATTCGGCGACATCTCAACGTTCGGGTCGTGATAGCGTTCGAACAGATGGTACTCGGGCAGTACAAATTAATCTAGAACTGGCAAACACCAATCAAAAGTTAGGACAACTCACAAGAGGTAAAAGTACTGATGACAGATACACTATTAGTAATTTTATAATATTTAGTGGAGAAGGATGAAACACTTATCCTTCCATGGGTTATCACATCCCAACCTGATTATTAGATAATTGTAGATTGAAACTTTACCACTTTCCCTAATTGAAGGAAGGGTTCTGATTTGACCACGTCTACTTTAGAAGAAATTGTAGACAAAACAACATGGAATCATGGGATTCTGGATTAGAAAAGAATATTCTTTATTGTTCGGTCATGAGTTAATATTTAATAATAAACTATTACATTTTCAACATTAATCAAATAACTACAGTTAGAAATTTCCAAACGGTTAGTGGATGTCCAACCGTCGAAATAACCGTCCATCCACTATCAACATCTGCGGTTTTTGGACGGTTGGATAAGACTGAAAGTCAAATAAACGTTAGTAGAAGTTTCTAGTGAGAGAGAAAGCGAAAAGAAAAGCCCATTTAAGATTAAAAAAATAACTGAATGGCCCAAACGGCCCATTTGAAAAATTACGTCCCCTTTCTGCATGGGCTCGTACTTTATTTTGGCCACGTGTGGGATTTCAATAGGGAGGACGGCCTCATAAGAATCTTAACCATGGATTTGAAAGACAAAATTCTACCCAAAAAAAGGAAATTTTTTCTTTTTTCGAGAAAAAAAATTTATTTGGGCCAAAATCGTTCCTTAAATCATATTATACTGTATTATAAAAGCATAAATTTAAGAAAGTCGTTACATCTTTCCCTAAAATACCCTCAGTCATCATCATTATTTACAAAGTTGACATGGTGAACTGTAATCAAATTGTAGTTCAACATTCTCAACTATATTCTTTTTTTTCTCTAGGACATTTATGACTTAAAAGTGATTAGTTTTTACTTTCTAAAGTATCCTCAACCGTTATCTAAGTAAATAGGTAACGAATATGTCTATAATTGTAAACATATACTCATTATTTTTCAAATTATACATCAATACTGTGTTTACTATTAGAAGAATAAAGTCAAGTGATGAGTCAGCATCTACAATATTTTAAAAAATCCAATTGTGCCATTCTTACAAAAAAACTTGTAGCACGAAGCATTTTTGCTTCGTTTTCGTTTTGAACTGCAACTGTTACAACGGTTGGCTTCTTCCTCTCTTATTTTCTCATGTTGGTTTATTATCGTACCCTCATTCTTTTGATCACCCAACACCACCCCCCTCACTCCAGCCATTGTGCACCAACTCACTTTTTCCCTTGCAATCCTTATATCTTCGTTCCCCTTTTGGCACCTTCTCTTTGAGAGTTTTTATGGTTGTCTCCTACTAGAATGTTACAAATTTTCAATTTAACATGTTCTTGAATTGTGGTGTTTAAATTTGAAATGAATGTTCAAAGTGGGAAGGATTGTGATGCTTCTGCCATAAAGTTACCTATTTGCCACAAACAGATTACTGGAAAGTTAGTTAATGGGGATGCTCATCTAGGTTATATGCAAATAATTTTCCTTCTTTTTAGTTTGATGTACAATTTTTGCTTATATAAAGTTTTTACCAAAAAAAGAAGAAAAAATGAAAAAAGAAAAAGAAGAAGATCATATCTCAAGCTAGATTTGGTTGCCACATTTCCCACCATTCTCGGGAGGTTTAATTGGACGTGCTACTACAACAATTGTTGAAGCCGCAAAACATCTAAAGGAAAGAATTTCAGATCATACAAATGATGATAATATGATAATTAGCATGATAATGTTCTTTGTTTAATATAACACTTAACTTATTTCATTGAAACCACTGAATAATACAAAACATGTGCATTTGCACGTGGATCTTCACTGTAGCATAGAACTTACAATACGTTTGCATTGAATGTATTGGAATGACATAAACAATGATAACATCTTTATAGTGCATACATTAGCCATAAAGTGGGGAGAGAGGAGGGGGAAAAAAGAAGAAAAAGACTACCCATACATTAGTGTAAAAAGGGTTCTTGGGGACACTTGCCCTATGCTAGCACATGTATGTTTGCATTGCTCATCTACACAAAAAATGAACATGTGTATGTCTTATTGAATTTCATTTACCTCTGTGTTGCTTTCTCAAAGAGTCCTATCGGTGTTTCCATAGGATGGGGAATCATTGCCAAGATCGATACTCGCTTTTACATGAAGATGAACGACCACTCCATCCATGTGAACCCACACTTATGTGAGACTATCGGCCCTTTATAGTAGTGCAAGGACCATGTTTTTGATTAAATGTCATACATGCAATGGACACGGTCATCTTGGCTAAGGAATGGGTTGAGCCCAGCCCCTTAGAAAGGTGGTTGTAACAACCACAACAACATTTAAGCTCAAGGAATACGACATACGTATCCTCTATTACAACCGACACGCCACAATGACGGAAATACATGCCACAAGGATGGAGAGATAACACGCCACAAGGGCGGAGAGATAACACGCCACAAGGGCGGAGATAACAACAATGGCGAAGATACACCGACAATGACCAGCAACACAAGACTCTTGCAACAGCAAAGCTTCTAGATCCCTGAGAGATACATCCAGTTTTGGCATAAAATCTTCAGATCTGCAGAATGCATTACTAGACCTTGCATCTTCCTTGGTTTTTTTTTTTCCTCTCTCTAAGAAACTAAACCACTCCACCGATTGGGGAAAAGGAGAAGGAGATAGCAGAGAAGCGACAAAGAAATAGAGACAATTTTTTTTTCCCGAACCGAAACTTCACGGGAAGAAAGGGAAGGGAGGCAAGGGAGCAGGTGGAGGTGGTGAAAAAAATGAATAGAGAGGCGGAGAGAAAGTTAAATAGAGAAGCATATAGAGGGAGAGAGGAGGCGAGGGAGCAAAAACAGAGTGGGAAAATGAAAAACTAGAGGGAGCAGAACATGGTTGGAAAAGAAAAATCTCAAAGCACGAGTGGAGGAGGTGGAAAAATAAAAAAACCTCAAAACAAACCAGAGGGATGAGAGAGGGACGGAGAGGCGGAGAGAGTAGAACGAGTAGAGCACGGTGAGGCTAGGGTTCTTCAGAACGACGAGGCTGCTTGATGAAGATTTATGAAAAGAAACAGTATGAAATAGACCCATATCTCTTAGTGAAGAGGTCGTGGGTTCGATCCTTACAGACATCACGTGTAATATCCCAGTCCCTCATATATAAAAATCATATGTTCCAAAACAAAAGAAATCATATATTTTGAAAACTCGTTTCCTCTTTTTTTTTTTTTTTATCTAATGTTCATTCAGACCTGCTTACGCGCACAAAACATATTAAATACGTTAGGTTAGACTTTTTCCAAGTTTTTATTCAAACTTGTGTTTAATTTTCTAACCCACCACAAATTGGACCCCTAATCTTGCAATGAACACCAATTTTTTTATTCTCTCACGTGATTCAAATTTTGGTGTTCGCTATCCTAAAGAATAAGTCAATGTATAACATGTCCTTATTGACCTATTGACAACAAATGTAAATAAATAAAAATCAAACTCGACTACAAAATGTATAATAAAATGAAAAAGTAAATTAATTACAAAAAATAAAAAAAAAAATCTTACCCTTAAAAAAAATGAAAAACACATAAGACTTCGTTACTATATTTAAAGAGATTCGACCCCTTGATTGACCTTATACTAGATGCTTTCTGTTTTAGGGTATACAATTGATTGAGAAAGACCTTCACCAAGAACTCTTTGTTCCCCTAATGGTTGAAAAAATCTAGTATGGCGTGTGCAACTTCATGCTAAGTAAATACCAATTGAATGTTGAATCGAGTATATGACAAGTAACCTGATAACCTCTATGCAAAGAGCATGGAGTGTGCTACAATTCAAACTAAGAACAAGGAGCTTGGAAGAAGGAAGAAACCATTAAATGAAGTAATTAAAAAAGAAAGAAAAAAAAAAGAAAAAGAAAAAAGAAGAAGTAAATATTGAATTTAAGAATTCTTGAAAATTGGGTAATGTCTTAAATCACAGGAAAATTGGACTTACGTGCCACGCCAAAAACAAGGAAGCGGGAGTTGCGGGAGGAAGGTCTGAAATGTACACAAATCGTCCAAACTCCAAGATGTACTTTTGATTTGCATTCATATCTATTTAGATTCATCTTAGTGTGATCTCATCTAATCTGCATTCACAAGTACTCAACACGTTTATATCGCCATGAAAACGATAGATTTGATAAACCATTTTCTCCATGGTTGGAAAGAAATTCCTGCCTCATTTATTTCACAACGACCATTAAGAAAATAGCGAAACGTTGTCTCTATAAAAACCTTTCAAAGGATTGACTTTCCTCTTTCCTATTTTTTCATTTTTTTTTTAACTTAATTAATATGCAATGTGTCGACAAATTTTTGTTTTTGTTTTTGCTTATGATGTATTGACAAAACTCTATGTCTACTAATCTATATGAAAATAATCAAACCACTCATCCATGTTTAGGTGGCAAAGTGAAAAATGTCACTATTTGACTGCAAGAGAAATGCAAATATGTATTAGATGCTAAAATATACTTTAATAATAAAATTTTTCAAAGATTATTGTTAAATTTATCATAAATATTTACAAAAATAACCTAAGAATTAACGTGGTTCGACATTCATTGTGAAACTTACATCCATAACAATTACAAATATTTTTCATTCATTTCCTTCAATTTGCAAAGCTTATAAGTATTTTTCGACAAAGTGGTCATGGTCTCTTAGACATAAAAGATCAAAAAAGTCTTGTAATCTTGGTTTGGTGATGGTCAAAAAATATTTTTTTTTTTTTTTTTTTTGTTTGAATTCATCTTAAAGAATGATGGTGATAAAACACAAGGCCTTGGATCAAGGGCCATATGATGTCATCAACTTTCCAAATGCACCAATGAGAGCCCCAACCAACGGCTCAGAATCCCGATGCCAGATAATATTAAAGTACACAGACGTTGTACCAGATCAATCATACTGGTTCAATATTTTAAGCATATGTTTAGTGTGCAACACAGCTTTAAAATCTAACAGTGGAAGTAGGTCCCACCGTCGCAACTGTCATTTCCGTATACAATATTAAGTTACCTCTCCCATTAAAATGGACAAAATCGAGGGGTAAAATCGTCAACTTAATTAGAAACCAACCCCATTTCTGTGGTAGATTCCAAGAGATTTTGCAAATCTCGATTCTCTAATTTTCCTTTTCTGCCCGTATAATTTAATTAAGTTAATCCCACGATAAAAGTCAATAATTATGTTTTAACTTTAACCAAAAATCTTCTCTCTCAATCTTTGTTTATTTATTATTATTATTATTTTTTCAATTTAGATATTTTTTTATTTTTTTTTATTTTGTTTATTTAGTCTTCTTTACTTTCTCTCTCCTCGCTTTCCTTACAACCAGCGGCTTTAAGCCTTTACTGATATCTATGTCTTCCGGATTTTTTGATCTGCTGCTTCTCAGTGATGATGATATTTTTCGGCTCTGTTTGGATGACTATGAGTCTTGCAGTTTGAACAAGTTTGAGGTGAGCGAAGATCGCTCAGGAAATAAGGAAGGAAGTGTTGGGACTTCTTACATGGTTTTTTGTAAGAAAATGAGGAGTGGTTGTTGAAGAAGATCCAAGTTTTTTAGGTTGTTTACTTCTTCGTTTTGTTTTGGGTTTTTTTTTTTTTCTTCTTCTTCTTCTTCCGGAGGTTGTTCGATTTGAGATGGGCGGGTGCTTTCCTTGCTTTGGATCGTCGAATAAGAAGGAAAGTAACGGCGTGATTGAAGCTCCGAAGCAAGATTCTGTAAAAGAGGGTTCTGCCTCAGCTGCTCAATCTCATCATCTGAGCAGAGTTAGTTCTGGTAATTAATATCTCTTTGGTTTTAGTAATAGGTTTCTCAGATTTTTTTTCTCAATGGGCAAGACTGAATTTTTTTGTTCATCGTCTTTGTTTCACTGACGATTACAGCGAGACGCGTCATCGTTGTTGAATTTTGTGTAGTTTTGATAAATTTTGATGATGGGTTGCTGTTAGAATTTGCGTCCATTTTGATCTGATTGAATTCTAGGCTTTTTTATATATATTTTATTTTGGCTAATTTGTGTGTTTATTGGGCTTTTGTATCTCCTGAGGTCAGGTCGGTATTTGGATGACTTGCTAGTCTACCGGGTTCTGTTATTTAGTTATTCTTTTTCTTCTCGGTTCGGTCATTTTCAGTTTCTCTCTATTTTTTCGGTTTTGATCAATATTGGGAGATCGATACTTGGTTATGTGACTCGTTGCGGTGATGAAGAAGCTCCTTATGAGTGTTTTCTTTCTAGTTCTCGTGTTTGAATGAGTTTCTCTCTTTCTCTTCTTGCTTGATTAGGAAGATACTGGTTAAAGAGATCTAAATTGCATACCTTTGGAGTGTTTTTGAAGCGTGACTTGCATTTGAGTTTTTTAAAGTATCCATTGTGGACTACTGTATTTTGGTGATCTGTAGTCCTTGTGTGGTTAAGAAAATGTGAGTCGAGTAGCTAAACTTTTAGTGATCCATGGTAATGGCTTTCATTTTTTTTTTTGGGCTGGCAAGGAGACTCCAGTAGCCGATTTTCTCTCTAACCTGCATTCCCAGCACTTTAGAATTGCATCCCATTGGCTGAAAAACTTCTTATTCCTTTTGCTTTCTTACTGACATTGGTTTTGTCTTCTTCATCCTTTTTGCTCATGTTATGGTTTATCTTGTCCTCACGGAGTAGCCGAAAAATCAAGATCTCGAAGTGGTTCTGAATCGAAGAAAGAAATCTTAATTCCTAAAGATGGGACAACTGCTCATATTGCTGCGCAGACTTTCTCCTTTCGAGAGCTTGCTGCGGCCACTAAGAACTTTAGGCAAGATAGCCTTTTGGGTGAAGGAGGATTTGGACGAGTATATAAGGGTCGATTGGAGAGCACCGGCCAGGTTAGTTGGTGACTAACCTTATTTATTGGTAAATTGCTAAATATGTTTATCATATGCAATGTGAACTTTGCTCCGGTATAGCTTATGCACTTTAATACGCATCGTAGACATGTAAAAAAAATGCTTACACTGACTTATTTGAAATGGCTGTTCCTGCAGGTGGTTGCTGTGAAACAACTGGACAGGAATGGGCTTCAGGGGAACAGAGAATTTCTGGTGGAGGTTCTCATGCTCAGCCTCTTGCATCATTCTAACCTTGTCAACTTGATTGGCTATTGTGCCGATGGTGACCAACGTCTCCTTGTTTACGAATTTATGCCATTGGGATCATTGGAGGATCATTTACATGGTTAGACAACTTCTCATACTTAAATGCACTTCAAAATTATATTATATGATAAATTGGTCACTCCCAAAGCATGTAGAGTTCAGGTCCTTCAGAATCCCTTTCATTCTTGCTGAAAAGTCTATATTAAGTTTCTAGAAAAGCATTTGAATTATCCTTACCCCTTCTAATAATTGCTCAAGAATCAGGAATTTGGTTAAGATGATGCGTTTTTTCTCTTGCCTGCTATACTCAAGGATCACTTCAGGATGCCGATGCATTGTCCACATCAATAAGAAGTAATATTATAATTCAAACGAAAAATAAATCTAATTTGCACCGATTCTTTTTCCAACAACTTTGGGTCATCTACAAAAGGCTTTTCCATGCTGTTTCACTCTAGGTAGTGCTTTATTTTCTGTTCAGACTTAGCCGTGATGCCTTCCTCTGTGCCTGCAACTGATGTCATCTTTAGCCTTGTCCTTGTCTGTTTGAGATATCCTATGTACACATGCATAAACATCTGTAGGTTATTTGGTGATTGTTATACATGGATAAACTATCTCCATTCTCAATCAACTTCCCCTCATCTTGTTACTTACCGTTGCAGCTCTAAGGTTCCATACTTCCATTAACTGCACATTCCAAGTGCTGCATGTCATAGTTTCCTCACATCAGTTATTCTGATTTTATATACATCTCATGTTGTTATTCCTTTATTGATCTGCATTCATGTCCATGTATTATTATCATTGTTTTTAGCAGTTAAAGGTTTAATTTGGTTTTGAGATAATAGTAAAAAGATAGCATTTAATATCACCACTATCCAGCTCACTTTAATTTTATTAGTTGCATCATCTGTCTAAATATCCTCGTTTATCAGTTTAACATTGAACCAAGAAAGGGAAATGAATACTCTGGGTGATTTCTTGATGATCAATCTTGCCTACTCTCTCCTTCCACTTTTAGTTTTACTGAATTGCAGTGCACATATTCTGTTATAGGTTGGCATCTACCCTGTCTCAGTCACCGCAGCACAATCCATGACTTCTATAGTCTGGCATTGTTTCCTAGTGGCATTTGTTAATGCTACATTTAGTTTCACTGTCATCATAGGTGCCTTTCCTAGCTGATTATTTTTGAGATTTTATGTGCACTCATCTCTTTAGATAGTTCTCTCTAATGATTTTGATAGGTATTGATTCTATTGAATGGCAACTAACTACTCATAAAAAGAAACGAGATGGTTAAGAGTCTTTCCTTATTAATTAGATTGTATATAGATTAGTTCGTGATTGGTGTCTAAGTTTTTCTGTTTGCTTCATATTTTTCTACTTAGTTGTTTGTTTCTTTACCAAAATGTGAGGCTTTGTCACTTCCTTGATGGAATATTTTGTCCCATATTGTAAGGGGTCCTCTTTCTTTTTTAGGTGAATGTACATATAAGAAATGAATGAAATCAAGCGAGTTTCTTTCACTCATCATGTTACTATTGTGTTCCTTATTGAGGAGGTTTGCACCTTATCATCTCCATTAGCCATGATTATTTAGGAAACAACATCAAGTTCTCTATCTCTTAGACCATGTCATAACCATGGTAGAAGATCTCGCTCTCGAGCAAGATCTCGCTGCCATGAAAAACCGAGATCTCGACCATTTCGGCGAGATCTCGGTCGAGATATGCCATTTTTTGGGCGTCAACTCAGTAGCCCATCTCGTTAGGTTTTAGGGTCCTAGTTGGGCTAAAACTTGGTATTTAACCTATTTAAGGCCTTTTGAACACACTAGTGGCCTTGGATTTGTGAGAAAACAGCCCTAAGTATGATTTTTAAGTCTACCCATAGTGTAAAACTGAAATGCTGTAGGATTAGAGAATGCAAGGTTATATAACATGTAATATAAAACCATTAAGGCATATAAATGAAAATCAAGTGTATCAAATACATCAAATAACTTAAATGTCATCAAGATAACATTCATATGAGTATTAAAATCTTGACTTTCGAGAATAGAATGATAAAAGTATACAACCGTTAGAAGTTCTATACAAGTCATTAACACATAAGTTCATAAGACAAGTAGAGGATGATTGAGCTTCCTTTAATGTTGTAGATGTGGTAAAAGTAGTTGCAAGTGAAATTTTGGTTGAAATCTACAAAAAATGGGGCGAAAATTGAGAGTTCCAGCGAGATATGGTGAGATTTGGGGTGAGATATAGCGAGATATAGCGAGATATAGCGAGATATGGCGAGATCTCAAGCGAGATATCCCATTTCGCAGATCTCGACCTTGATCTCATTTCGGTTTATGAAAAATCGAGATATCTCGCCAAGATCTCCCACCATGGTCATAATACAATTTTTTACCCTTAGAAATCTGTAGCTCAATTGGTCAGATTGCATTCCCACATACATGAATTTTTGAGGACAATAGCAAGCTTATGCACCAAGAATAAAAAAGGGAAAATTTCAAAGACACCCCAAGATAATTAGTGAAAAGCACAAACACTTCAAAACTATCCAAATTGGCAATGACACCCTCAAAATGTTTCTTAAATTTGCAATACTACAATCTGGTAGAAAATTCTGTTAAGTCATGGGTAGATAATATGATAATTCCTAAATTGCCCATAATCTCTATTCTCTAGTGACTTTATAGTGTTGTCCTTAGCAAAATAGAATCTTAAATTTAGTCTTCTTTCCTCATCCATGAGTACCTTCTTTTTATCTCCATTCATCATTGTATATTATAAGATATGTAAACAAAACATCTTAGGGTATGCTCGTCGTTTCCTTCAACACACTAACGGATGTTACGGATCTAAAGGAAAATGGGGTGACTGCCAATTTAGCGTAGTGTTGGAGTGTCTATACTTTTTGCGAATTATCTTGGGGTGTCCTTGAAATTTTACCTAATAGAAATGGCCACAAAGGTGGATAGAATCCTGCTCTTCTCATAATTATTGTTTTTATATATTATCTTCAAGGAAATGCCCTGAATTTTTTTAAAAGATTCTGACCACTCTAACTAATCCTCTATGTATTATACCTGGAATAAAAAAAATGTCATCGATTCAAGATTGAACCTTTTCTTTGATCTTTTTCACCTATCTGAGATGCATATATAGCTTTAGCATATTTCTTAACATATTCAAATATCAGTTATCTTAGGGGGACATAATGATGCAGATAGACTACCTTGGACCAACTTGAATCTGGTTGGGTATCCAGTTAGAGATGAACCATGTCCAGTACGAGTATTGGGCGTATCAGAATGTTAAGATTTTATTTTATTTAAAAAATGATATAATTTATTTTAGTTATAATTTTGAGAGATCATTGCTCAGCGATAATATTTTTTTCATGGGCCCCAATGGGATATTTATAGTACAATCTGAGAAACTCCCACTCTGAGTATGAAAAGAAATAAAAAAACAAATAGAAATAGAAAAACTAATTCGAGACTTATTGGAAACCAATCTAACAGAATATGGGAAACTAAAATAGAAAATATAAGGAAATAAAAAAACATAATTAAAATAGGAGCTTTATAGAGGAGTCTTATTCCAATTCCCAATTAGGAAACCTAAGTTCTACTTCCAATACTACCCCCTCAAGTTGAGGCATAGATATCAGTCATATCACACATGCCCAACTTGGTCAAAATAGGGTGAAACACTTGTCCAGGTAGACCTTTGGTGAATACATCTACAACTTGATCTTCAGACTTCACTAATGGCATATAGACTGTCCCCTTTCCAATTTTTCTGTGATAAATTGTCGTGATTTCACTTGCTATGTCTTATCATGTTGCACTGGATTATAGGCAATGCTTGTAGTAGCTTTGTTGTCACAATGTTGCATTATTTGAAGAGGCACTGGCACTCAAATCTTCCAGTAGGCCAGATTTAGGGTCGATAACTTATGCCAAAAAGAGAAAATTCTTGGACTGTTACTAACTTCAACTGTTAAAAAATTATAATGGGGGAAACTTCTAGGTAAATAGCAGGAAAAAAGGGTATCTCATCTCTGTTGCAAGTTTAGGTCTCCAAGGAAGAACGCCTAAGACAAGGGTAGAATCTTCAAATATCGAGAAGACCAAATTTTTGCGCAGGTTTGTAGGGAAATATATTTTGAGGGGATAACAACTGCTAGGGTACAACAGGAAAAATAAGACTTCGGATCTACAGCAATGTTAGGTATCTAAAGTGGAAGATTGCCTAGGTAAGGGGCAAATCTCCAAGGGTTACATGCATCAAGTTCTGTGCAGGTCTGAAGGAAGGCAATCCAACAACAGTCAAACTGACTATTGAGTCCATAAAATGTAGTCAATTCTTGAAGTAGACATTTGCAATCTCCCCCTCACGTGTAGCTTTACACGTGGCCCAAACAAAATAATAACAAATAACTTCTAATAATCTTTTTTCCCCCCTTGTTTTGGCACTACACTTTGCGCCCCTTCATTCCTTCATACGCCCCCCCCCACCATGATGCTGCAATTTGCATCCTTATTTCTGTTGTTTTCTTCAAACCTCAATGACTCAAATCGCTTTTGACGTTATTACCAAAAAACTCTCTTTTGACATTATTACCAAAAAACTCTCTTTTGATGTGGACGTCAGAAGATTTTTTTTCTTCTTTTATCTACTTCAGGTAATTCTATTTTTTCCCCTTGCCTGACACGTTTCAGGCACTTTTGACTTAAAAATAATTCTAAGAAAGTAAAAGCCTTCTGTGTTGTCGGGACGCATAGAATGATACCATAGCTGGCACCGTCTGAAACAGGAAAGAATGGCATTGTCTTAACTTCCAACGGAATATGAACTAGAACTGTGGTAAATTAAAAGCTTCGAATGTAGGCTCTTTTTTGTTTTGTTTTTACTTTTTCTCTCTTTTGTTTTCTTTTTCTATTTGAACTTTGAAGACATTGATAGATGGCAGCAGAAACACACAAACTGAAACTTTCAAGTCGAGATGGTGGTGGATCCCATAAAAGCTCGGAAGAAGAGTGAAGACCATGAAATTTGTATACGCAAGTCCTGTAGGAATACTCACTAAAAATAATAGAATTGTTGCTTTGGAAAAGTGAAGATCGACATAATCATGGAGCCTATTCTGATACCATGTTGTAATTTTGAGAGGTTATTGCTCGGAAGATATATTTTATTCATAGGCCCCAATGGGGTATCTATAGTACAATCTGAGTAACTCCCACTCTGAATATGAAAAGAAATACAAAAATAAATAGAAACAAAAAAAGCTAATCCTAGCTTATTAGGAAACCAGTCTAACAACAAATAAGCAACCAAAATAGAAAATAGAAGAAAATACAAACATAATTAAAATAAGAGCTTTAATTAGGAAACCTCAGTCCTTCTTCCAACAATTTTATTAAGTCAATTTTAGAAAGTGGGATAGATTTGCAAGAGTTGGGGTTTGTTAGATATCTTAGGAGATTTTTCCCTTCTTAAAGTTTATTTTTTAATCCAGTAGGTTTCGCTTGTTAGCTAGATTTTCTTCTTTTAAAGAGCTTATATTAGGATGCAGTTTTCAGCTTGAATATAATGAATTGATTATCAATCTAGGAGCCCACATGGCTGTGCGTGCATGTGCCATCATGTCCAGTATGAGTCCTGGAGATAGCAGATTAGGAATTTATTTTATTTCGAAAATGACATAAATTTTTAGTCAATTTTAGAAAGTGGGATACATTTTCAAGAGTTGGAGTTTTTTTATATCTTAGGATATTTTTCCTTGTTGAAGTTTATTTCTTAGTTGACTAAGTTTCACTTGTTAGCTGGATTTTTTTTTAAATAGCTTATATTAGGATACTGCTGTATAGAATGTATATTGGGGGATTCCATGTGGATGTGTATGCATGTGCTCTTGCCCTCCTTCCCCTGTATTTTTCTCTTGTTCTTCCTATTCTCTACCTTGTTCTCTGTCAAGCCCTCCATAGCAGATTACCTCCCTTTATCTGCACCTAAGGTTGTTCAGGTGTATTCATTGGGGCAGTGTCCTAGGGGAAACACGAAACAGAATGAAGAAAAACAGAGAGAGAAGGGGGGGGGGGCATATAAACTGGCAAACACTCAACCTAGATACGGTAGACAATAACAATATCAAGGATAGCCCTAGCTAATTTGCAATAACTAAACAAAAATTAATTGGAAGATATGAGAGTGAGGATCATCATGGAAGCATAATACCTGATTGAGTGCATGGAGATTCAGCATTCTGAAAATATTAAATTCTGAGCTAATTCCTTAATATGCTGCTAATAACAGAGAAACATAATTCGTCCAATGAAAATAATCTTCAAATAGTCATTAGCAATTAAAGCTGAATTTGACAAGGCATGGAATTTTCAGGGAAAACAACTGCGTCATTAATGGTGTGTGTAGAAGGAAATAGAAGACCATCAAAACACTTATGAAAGAGATGTAAGTGTTATATTGTCGGAAGATATGGATCCTTACCCGTTGTCTAGTGGAGGTTTTGAGGGTTTTGAATTTTGAAGTTTTTTACTGTATGCTGTTGCATATGAGTGGATAGAAAGGTTTTATATATCTTTTCATGAGGTCTTTGGGTAAGCTGCACACACTTTAAGCTGAAATAATCAAAACTTGTAACATTTTACTAGCTAAATTTGGACAGTATAAGTTTTACTTCCAGCAGACTGGTTTAACTCATTGTCAATCCTGCATTCTTGAGGCTATAGGTTTGTAGCACTCGTTGGTGTCTGCTTGAATTTGGGCAGATTAAAGCAGCTGGACCACATTGGTGCAGTTCCTAGGACAGTTTCAAATGCTCAGGGATATACTTTAATTTGATTTTATTTATTAAATCCAATTATTTTCAAACATAAGCTTGATGTTTTATATGATTACAATACCCAATTATAATGGTATGGAATCACCAACTTGTGTACTTGGTCAGGGTGCCGTATTAGAAATTTTGGGATAAAGTGCTTGGTTTGGACAAGAATCATGTCATAGAACAATGTTTTTTGAAACAGAATTAACAACAAGAATCCTTTTCAAGACTAGTTCAAGTTTTAGTTTTCCCATAGACAAGATTAGATGAAATAAAAGGTGTGGTAATTTTCACTTCAGGTAATTACAGTGTGATTGTCATATCCTGGTCATTGGTAAAATGCTCAATTCCCTCCCCTATAAGTGTGCTTATTGAATTTGGAGATTAGATGCAATGGTAGGAACCTCCTATCTGAACTAGGATTGAATTACTGGAATAATAAGGATGAACACCTTGACAAGAAGTTAAAGAGAGAAACCTGGTTACAATGGTGCCAGTTTCCCCTTACAGCAACATGCTGCTCCTCAGGCAAAGGCTGCCTGAAACACTCGCAGAATTTCCGATGCCTTTCCTCACATCCTTCCCCCAACTTATATCCCACCACTATAGTTGATTATGGTAACCCCACTCTCTTTCCTACATGTGTTTCACTCCCAGGAGCCTATCATTACCACCCTCTTTGAAATTCACCTTGTCCTCAAGGTGAGTAAAATCAGAAGCTTGGTCTTCACATGCTTGCTGCACAGCCACGCCTGTTCAGCAGTGTTCTTAGAGGCCCAATAGTAGGCCCATTTCGAAAGACGTAACTGGTCCCAATGTTGTTTCCGAGTTCAATGGATTGCAAAGTTCTATTCTTTCCATTCTTCACCAAAGCCTCAACAGAACAAAATTGATCGAACCCTGCAAATGAAACAAGGGTTGCTGCCCTCTGTGGTTGCCCTCCATTGGCAATGTGCATGCCCTTTTCCCACTTTTATCATTGAGCCAGCGTACCCATTTCTACCGCCACCGCCACCGCCACCGTATGCACCTCCACATCCTCCAGAAGTGCCTCCCTTTTCTGAAATCACCATACTAGTTTTCTGAGCAAGCACTTCATTTACTTTGCCAAATATTTGGAATAATTCGTTTGAATCCTCATGCATGGTAATGTCTTTATTATTGTTACACATTGTAGTATTAAATATTCCCCCCAACAACTGCCATATCTTCAATGGTTAAGAATCTTCAGGAGATCTGTCTTTGTTCTCAAGGACAGATTCTTCTGCCTCATTTTCTTCATCTTTTTCCTCAAGTTTCTCATCAACTTTATTTCTTATATTCCCTGGTGTTATGGTGAAATCCTTTTTGGTATCTTCAAATTTTTTGAGATCTTTTCACTTTCGTTAGGAAATGTATCTGCTGAATCTGATTCCCTGCCTGACTTGCATTAGACGAAGAGCCCAAGCAACTTTGTGATGGAAAATACGAGCTCACCATCCATTTGATAGTGGTCTTCCGTCACCGTCAATACATTTTCCGCCACCGCCATCTGCTTCTTGTGGCCCTGGTTCGCAGATCTGATTTGCAGTTCATGGTCGAGCTTGGGGTGAAGTTCAGGTGGATTCTACCACCTAAGTCTGGGATTTCGTTGGGGAAACAAAGCTCATTGCACCGGCATTGATCGAGTGGTCTCCGCCTTTGGCTTCTGCACAGCCTGGTGCAAGGGCTTGGTCAAAGGAGGGAAGTAGGGGATGAGGGATTAGTGCTTTCTCATAAATGCCCCTGGCAGTTGCTTCTTTCTAATGGCCCATATGATTTTTGGGCCTCCACCTGTTTGTCTCCTAGCCCCCTGCTGGGCTGGGCCTAGTAATCTTTTTTAGAGCCCATTTGCAATCCTTTATTTCATGGGCCAGATCTAACACTTTTAGTGGTTGTCTTTAAGTTTTAAGGCTCGTTTCCTTCTTTTAATATGTTGAGCCAAATAACCCAGCTGGCCTAGGGTTTTTGGTTTAATAAACCCAACCAGCAGTCTTGGACCTAAGTCATCGGTCCATCCCAAACCCCTTCTTGGGCCATCTCTTCTCCAACAACCTCTAGGATTAGGACCCCAGTATCTCCCTTTCTTGCGGCGCTGAACGTGGTATCTCCAACTCTTCTCGATCATGGGTAAACTGTTGCCTGATTTCATGTGATAACTGCCCCCACGTTGCTGAAGATCCGTCCTCTATGTTGGGGTGTTGTTACTGACAGCAACTCTCCTTCGTCGCTGCTACCCTCATCCAAGGTGGCTTTGCCAAAGTCCTTACACCCTTGTTGTCCTTCCCTCTGTTCCGGGGTTGCTTCTCCAATCCTTTATTTTCATTGATCATCTCTTCTTCCTGTATGAAGACCTCAGTGAGGGACCACCAAAGAACCTGTGGTCATCACTAAAGCTCGATATATGTTGACAAGTTTTCTGAGTATCTTTGTTATACTCCCCATTAAGTTAGGTGGATTATAAGCTGGGGATACTTCTAAATAACTTACATCTTCATTCATAGTTGCAGGACTACATCGACAATGATTTTTTCGATGTGGTGTATGATGATTAGAGTCGTAGAAACCTTCACTGGTGATTGGTGCCTCTATCCAGGACCTTTTGGATTGTCTTCCCTGTTAGCCCTTTTGATCATCTTGCCATCCGCAGAAACTTTAAGAGAACAGAAACTTTAAGAGGTAGATTCCCTCAAGACTTCAACCACTGACTTTGCTACATCATCGAACACCTCTTCCGGTATTGCATTATCTTGGCCATGATGAGATTTCATTTGAGAGAATAAGCATATTGCCATGCTAACCATTCCATCTTTGCTTTCATTGATCAATTTCCTCAAGAACTCATCTTTAGGCAGATTGATATCGCTATATTAGAATTCCACCTGGCAAAGTATTTACTTTGTTGTCTCTTCGTCCAGTGAAGCAGTTGTCATTGTTGTCTCTCCGGTACTACATCAGCTTGTTCAACATCGAAGCCAAGTTGTAGAGCTTCCTTGAAGCTCGACCATGTAAACTCCTGCCAGCACCTCTGGTAGGCCCACTTCAAAGCCTCCCCTACAAGGTGTGGGAGAGCCACACCCAACCAATGCTCATACACAATCTGTTGTCCCCAAAAGAAGAGCATGACCTTTGTAAGCCATTCTTGTGCTCTCCCTTTACTGGAAAACAAGGACAAACCAGTCTCCATCTTTCTTCCCTTGGATCGAACTTCTCACTCTGATGCCAATTTCATAGGAACCTCCTTTCTGAACTAATATTGAATTATTGGAATAATAAGGATGATCATTTCATGGTTGTTGAAGCTTCCGCCTTGGCGCCTAGGCCAGTCTTTGGATCAGGGCGACTTGGTGTTGCCTTGTCGCCTTGCTTGGTATCGCGTTGGTTTTCATTGCCCTCTGCTGCCTCGCCTCGACTTGTCGCCTTGACAACCGTGGATCACTTTGATAAGGAATTAAAGAGATAAACTTGGCTACAATGGTGTCAGTCACCCCCTACAGCAACATGCTGCCCCTCAGCCAAAGGCTGCCCAAAACACTCACTAAATATATGATGCCTTTCCTCATATCTTTCCTCCTTTTTATGACCCACCACTATAATTGGTTATGGTAGTCCACTTTCTTTCCTCCTGTGTCCCAGCCCCAAGGGCCTATCACGCAACAATTTCCTCTTCCACCTTTAGCTTGAATTCTGTAGTTATCAAAGTGGCAAAGTGACCATGGCATTTGAGTGCTCTCTGAGATTGATTCAATATATCTCAGGTATCGACTCTCTCCACACACACGCACAGGTTTTTACACAGTAAGCACAAGCAAGATACCAATCTTGAAAATCAAGTACTCATAACACAAACCCCTTGCACTTACTGGGGAAACTCTTCCTAACATGCACAAAGTTTTTTACACAGTAAATGTAGCCACAGATACCAGTCTTTGAAAGAAAGCAACAACTGGTAACAAGAAACCCTCATGCTTTCTAGGGATTGAGAAATTCTTTCTTGCACGCATAATGGTTCTTTACACAGTAGGCATAGGCAAGGTTACACTGAAAAGAAAGCAACCACTCATAACACGAACCCCTCACACTTACCGACAATCGAACACCCAACCTCCTTGGTCTATTAACCTCCACAAAGCAGTGTATATCAACTTGATCAGTTAAGGTCGGAAAAAAATGTTTATCAACACACATCAAGAAGGTTCATTTATTGTGGAAAGAAATTCTTCATGGGTGAAGGCAACCTCTTTTTATGTCTATTACTGAATCACTAGAAGGTATATGTCTAATCAAAGGTTATTATTTCAAACTTTCTTGCATCATGCTTTGTTAATATTTTGCTTGCTTCTTTCCTAATTATCGTGCATGCAGTAACCAGGGCAATTGTTATGTTTAAACTGAAAATATAAAAATGGCAATTTTCTTAATAGCTTAAAGCTGTCATGTCAAGGACCTCTGCAAGTCTCTGTAAGCTGGACTACGTGCTGGTGCACAGAGATGGACCATGATTAGAAGTTTCATTTGGTATTGCACAGAGAACAAAGAATGGTGGGAAATCTGTAGGAAATAATAGCCTATTAGAAAAAATTAATTAGCAAACTCATACTGGAAAGAACACAAGAAACATGCAAAACAAAGAGACCCGAACAAAAATAAAAAGTGTAAGACAAATCTTGTACCTTAAACATTGAGTCAGTCATTGACTATTTTGTGCTTTGAACAATTTGAGTGATCTTTCTTGACCCGGACTCATACCTTGTATTTGAGTTGTATCCAGATTGAGATAAGACTTGAATGTTATTCTTTATCAAACTGTTAACTCTAATGAGATGCAATAGAGAAGGAAATAATTTAATAAGAAAAAGACCATCTCTTGAAATCCCAAATTATGTGCTTACATGAATTGCTTTCAGGTTTTAAATAAACACATAATGTGTGATTCCCAACATGCAACCTTTGTTAACCTCTTGAGAGATGTCTTTGGGAGGCCTATACAAAATTCGGGATCAGTTTATTTTATGCATCTTGTAATTGTGATGTCATATATGAATGTTGTTTGAGTTTTTCTTGTACTTCAGTTTTTTTCCTGATAGATTTCTCATCATCAGTCAAATGACAATGGGGTTAAAGTGAAAACTGCTGGTAGTGGATGGTAGAATAGGCCAATGTGGCATAACTTTTTAGGTGATGTAGGATTCTTAAATGCTGCTACAATTAAAAGAATGAAGGTTTTGCTCATCAACTACAATATTTATCTAGTTACGTCCTGCCTATTTTCAGATCTTCCACCTGACAAGGAGCCTTTAGATTGGAACACAAGGATGAGGATTGCCGCTGGTGCGGCCAAAGGTTTAGAGTATCTTCATGATAAGGCAAATCCCCCTGTCATTTACAGGGACTTCAAGTCATCTAACATCCTTCTTGATGAGGGGTTTCACCCTAAGCTGTCAGATTTTGGGCTTGCAAAGCTGGGTCCTACTGGAGACAAGACTCATGTTTCAACACGAGTCATGGGGACTTACGGCTATTGTGCTCCTGAGTATGCTATGACAGGTCAACTCACTTTGAAATCTGATGTTTACAGTTTTGGTGTAGTCTTCCTTGAATTGATCACTGGGCGCAAGGCAATAGACAACACCAGGGCTGCTGGGGAGCAGAATCTTGTTGCATGGGTAAAAGTGTTCTTCTTTTTCTGTTTTCCTTCATTTCTTGATTAGTTTTGTTTCCTCAAGATTTGATCCTTCATTTGCATAGAATTACAAATGTAAATACTTTTAGAATTAATCAATAAAAGACAAATGATTTATTTATCCATTTCTTGCAATTGCAGGCACGGCCACTTTTCAAGGACCGTAGGAAGTTTCCCAAAATGGCCGATCCTTTATTGCAAGGGCGTTATCCAATGAGGGGACTTTACCAAGCTCTTGCTGTTGCAGCCATGTGTTTGCAGGAGCAAGCTGGTACACGGCCTCTAATAGGAGATGTTGTGACTGCTCTTACATATTTAGCCTCCCAAACATATGATCCAAATGTGGCATCTGCCAGTAGCAGAACTGGTCCATCTACTCCCAGGCACAGGGATGACAGAAAGAGCATGGGCAGTGGCTCTGACAACCAAGATGAAACTGGACGTTTTGGTCGACATTCTCAGTCACCCCACCATGATTCCCCTGACAGGAGACACAGAGACCCTGCTCGGGGAGTAAGCTTTGGAGCAGAGACTGGAATGGGTGAACTCAATGGTGGGTCTGGAAGGAAGTGGGTAGATGAATTGGAAAGGCAGGAAGTTCAGAGGGATAGTCCTGTTCATGCAAGGGAAAAACCAAGGAATTTTAACAGGGATTTTGATAGAGAACGTGAAGTTGCAGAGGCAAAAGTATGGGGTGAGAATTGGAGAGAGAGGAAGCGAGCGAATGCTGTGGGTAGCATTAATGTTACAAATGAGCAACCATGAGGTAACATCAAAGCCTAGAGGTTGCTTTGGTGAATCATTCAGAAGAAAGAACAAGGAAAAGAAGTGTTTACGAGGCCACCATATCTTCTGTCAGAGCTTCCATCTTTCCCATGGAATAAGGGTATGCTTGTCCAACTTGATTGTTGCCACTCTCCCTTGTAACCTTCAGATTGCGAAGTGAGTTGGCCTGTGATTAGAAGAAATCTGAAACAGGGAAGGTAAATTTTTGTGGGCAATGTGCAGCATAGGATTTTCAGATGTGCAACTTTGTTGGACTTTGCAAATGTATGGACTTCTCAAGGCTCAGGATACAAAAGGAAGCTTGAAAGAGTATGTATTTAATTTGCGCAGGTTTTCTGTAAAGGGTTGAGGTGGGGGTTGTGGGTTTTGTTTTAGTTGTCTCATTTTTCTGGACTTGAGTCTTATAGTAGGTTTATACAAAAGGTTTCATTAGCATGTCATATTGAAACATCATGTAGAGCTACACTTGGACAGTGTTCTGCCAGTGATGGATATTTTCTTTTCCCTCTTTGGTTTGGGGGGTGAGGAGGGGGCGGTGGCTGTCCCTGCACCCACTCATACAGTGAGGTCAAAATGAGGACCCTAACCCCCTAAAAATTTAAAAACTCTTGCCTTCATGAATCTCCCCTGCATGTTCCCATTGGTCTAATCTTCCAGTGTGTGTGTGTCTGTTTGCAGGAGGAGCCATAGAAAATGCTTCCCTTTGTAAGTAATTGCTGCTTCCCTCAGAGAGTGTTTGGTTGATGGAAAAAATATGTTGTTTCTAATTATATTTTTAAGAGTTTTGAGTTTGGTTGGTTCATAGGTGGGGGGAGTGAGTAGATTAGTTTTCTTATAGATGTGGTATTCCCATTTTCCCATCCCATGAGGGAAAATAGTCTCACCATTTTCTTTTGTGTGGATGACATCAGAATTGCATTAACATTAAGACAATAGCATCTACTGTTGGAGTGCCATCTCTGTGAAAATACTTGCTACGTAGTTGCCTACAAGCTCACTGAAGAAGGGTTCATTTATTGATAAAATGTTAGTCACCTCACAACATTGTTGTAGTAGAAACTAATTCAACAAAACATAGTTTGCTAAGTGACAAAAGAAACACAAAATGTATGCATTGCCAAAAGAAAATTTTGTTACAAATTAACATACACATGATATGACACCCAAAATTAGAAATGGAACTATATATATTCCTTTTTCTTTCCCTCCCTAATATGGAGGTTCAATCCAAAACAATGTCCCAGTGATACGAGGATAACCATGAAGAAGAGAGTAACCATGATGAAGAGAGGATGTGTATCTTCTTCCCACTTTTAAAGAGTGGAATACTGGGTGCTAATTGACTGGGGAAAAATAATAAATCCTATGCATCACCCATTTTGTTCTCTGGTTCTTTGAGATCACTAACGACGTGTTTGAGTTAACAAAAAATGATTTATCTGTTAAGTCATCAACTTTGGCCCACTTCATCTTTGATTCATCTAACTTGTGAACAACAACTTCGAGACCTGAATATTTCGTTAGAACTAGTAAAATCTCTCCATCTTTTTCATCTCCCACCATATAGCTTCTATTATGAAAGTAGTCTGGTGCGGTCTCTCTTGGAAAAGGAACAGGAAGAACACTCCAAGATCGCCGAGCAACATCAAAAGCCATCAATGCACCACCATTGGTTAAGCAATACAACACCCCCTTCAAGTAGACTACATCTTCAATCGACGAAAAATTACCGGGGAAACTACTTGAGCCCCAAACAGTATCTCCCAGTGGACATGTGTTGATATTAATTTTATCAGTATAATGCAAAACAAAAATCATGCAATCAGGAGAAGTGGGTGGAGAGGAAAATGTTGCGACATTGTACTCTTGAAGAATTCAAGTTAGGTAAGTCAAACCTTCGGTTGATAAATGGAGAGTATAGAAAGAATGAAGTAAGAGGGCAATGCGAAATAGAATTAGAACATGCTAGTAGCAGCCAACCAAACTTGGTACTACAAACTGTAGCTGTTTCATGTGCTTGCATTCCTTCAATGTTGATGGTATGAATTTTCTTGTTCTCCCGAGAAGAAGATGGGGCGGTGAGGGTAAATGATGAAGTCAAACGAGTGCAACAATTTGACATAATTAGCCATGGGATTTCATGATTCATTGGATGAGTATGTCGTTGAAGATAGTTAATCAATTGCTGAACTGTGGGAAACTTAATGGAATTCCATTGCTTGCAAACTCCATGGAAACTTGTTATATCATACATAACATATTCTAGTATGTCAGTTGGAAGATCAGGACAAGATGGTCGTTCTCTCCTTTTCTCTCTTTCTTTTTATTGTTCTTTTCTTGTCGCGGACATACGCGCTTCTCTGTTTGTAGCATGGGATTGTTCTTTCTTGGAACCATGATCACCTTGAGTTTTTCAACTACCTAATGTGAGAGAAAAACATTAGCAATATCATAGTTATTGTTAACGGAAGAAAGAAGCAGCAAAGTACAATGAAGTGGATTTTTGTTTGCGGCTGTGTAGATATCTATCCGCACATTCGTTAGAGTTTATCACCCATTTTAAAGGTCTAGATTTGTTTAATATATTTTTATATTATAAATACTTTTTGATATTACAAGTTTTCATCTTGATATTTTTCAAATTCACAGAATCAATCCATTTTTCACCATATCAAACTAACTTTTCCATGGATAGGGTAGTGAGAAGAGCTTTCCCATTTTCCCTTACCTTCTCTAGGGTTTTTCTTGAAGGTGGGCACCAGAATTTTATAAACACCACCGGAAGCACCTCTCAGTCCCACAGAGAAACCCACCAAAGAAAACCCTAGGTTCATCAATCAACTTACAAAATCCACACACACAAGCAATGAAAAATGAAACAATGGCAGAAGATTCAGAACCGTTGACTTGGAAAGCAAAAACCCTATAACCATCAAATCTGGCAACTAAACCTCCACAAGATCGAATCGTTTCGCTCTCTAACCTGTAGAGAAAGAGGCCCATCGGAAAACCTTTTAAGAGGAAAAGAAATTATAGACCTCCAAACGAGAACTGATTCGTAACCCTAACTCTAGAATTTCCCAAGATCCCCGGAAAACAGGAGGAAAATAGGATATCAAAGCGATCAAATCCATGAAGAAATCTGAGAAGTTGAAAAGGGAGAGCATCACTAGAAATCCAATAACTCTAACCCTAAAGGAGAACCCAGATAACAATCGAGAGGATCTTGGAAGATTACCTTAGTAATTTGCTTTGAATCCATGGAGGCAGGGTTGTGAGTTTCCAAACGCAATCCTCATCTTCTTCACAGATCTCTTTCCGTTTAAAGAAGTGCGATCATAAATTATGTGGGAAAACCGTTTCACACTCCCCTTCCCTTCGGAACTCTACCTAGAACCACCATATATGAGGAACCTTTGCTTTGGGAGATTACTGACATTAGTCTTCCAGCACTTCGGGGTGGATTTAGTGGAAGCAGATGCAGTCACTGGAGCATTGGGGTACACTATTGGGACGAGGACTATCAGGCAGATGAGGCTTACCCAGACTGTGAGATCTCCAGGTCCAGAGGGTGAGGAGGAGACAGATGAGGATGAGGACGAGGTTGAGGTTCCAGCAGATGAGGGTGTTGTTGGTCCAGATTCTGATGATCAGGCGGCGGACACATAGATGCATGAGGCTGATCCAGATTATCATGAGATTCCCAGATCACCACATTTTGAGATTGGAGGCCCTTCTCACTCAGTCCCAAGAGACTTCGATTTAGGTACACAGATGAGATCGATGACTTCCATGCTAGAGAGGATGGAGGTCAGACAGGAGCAGATGTACAGTACGATGGAGTCACGGCAGGAGCGTATAGAGTCTCAGATTGCCCAGATGGCCGAGGACTTCAAAGCATTTAGAGATCAGAGGAGATCACCTAGATAGATTGTACTTAGGATTTCCCTTTATGCTTTATCAGATGTAACCGTTGTAAACTTTTCTTAAAATTAATGAAGTTCATTTTGTTTCTTTTTGTTATTGTGTATTATGCACTTTCCTTTTATTGCATTACATGAAATTTGTTAAAATATAATTAGTGTGTATTATTCATAATTTCAATTATGCTTCATTAATTAAGTTTCTAATCCAAGTTCTATTATTCACTTCTAAGAGTAAATGAGTCACTTTTGGATCTATGACTCAGGAATGTTCTGTTATTGTTTTCTGTGGTTAGGATTTCCTTGAACTTTGGGCTCTGATACCACTCTATCACATCCCCCTAGCCGGTACCCTAATTGGCACACCCGGGTGTGTGATCCACATCCCCGAAGATCAAGTATCGAGGAAATCATCCTCCCACATATGCAATAACATAATCATGAATAGATAAAATCAAGTGTAATGTTATAAATAAAAGATCTAAATAAGGAAATGAATATTAGAATAATCAGAGTGCGGAAATGATACCAGATGTAAGCACATAAAAAAGAAGTAGAGTGAGGCGGAATCTCACTCCATAGTTACAGCGGAATGTAGCACGTAAGTCTAAAAAGAATTACAATTGTTTCTAAAGAAAGTAATGAAAAGAAAGTCAAGTTGAACTACGATTTTTCTATTCTATTCTATAGATAACATCTTCAAAATAGTGGACTTCATCAATCCAACACAAATGTTCTAATTCTACGTTATGTCTAATCGTAGTACGCAACTTGATCGCTTGAGGGATCATCAGTGTGATCTTCATTGTTGCCAATACCTTGCGTGTAGTATGCTTCATCGGCTTGCGCTTCATCGTATTGTCCTTCATAATAGTCAATACCTGTACAATAATCTAACAAAAAGATTGCACAAAAAGGAGTGAGTTTGAATGAACTCAGCAAGGCAAGTTAACTCATAACAATATAAATAACATGCGGCAGAACATAACAAGATGCAATGCAATATGAAACAGATAATGTATGTATGCATCTAAACTCTATGTATGCTGGTCTCTATTGGCAGACATGCTTTAAATCATAGCACCATACTTCTCTGGAGTAAGTCTCGATCACTGGGCTCCGGTTGGTAATGGGTCCGTCATCCCTCGGGACATTCCATGGTTGGGGGTTAGGTCACCGCTCTCTCACATCACCATTGGTTTAAGTACCGGCGCATGTCAGGGTTAAGCCTAGCTAAATGCAAGTCATCTACTCAGTCACATCAACTCAGTTCCAGATACGTCCATTCCTCTCCCGGGTGATCCTTTCCGATATCCTTCGCACTAGAGTCCTAATAGTCCCAGACTACGGACTCATCAACCCTATTGGTTATCCACATATGGTAAACGGGAAGCTCTCATGTCCCCTCACGGATTGGTTACCGGTCTTAAGCGCCCATGAGCCCAAGTCTATTCATATGCAACCCTCCCAATAAATGGCCCCTTTTAGGTAACCACAATGTGATTCATGTCCTCTCATGGACTGGTTACCGGTTTTGAGCGCCCATGAATCCCCATTGCTACCACAGGTCGTTCAGTCTCAATACCTTTTTGAATCGGGTTTGATATAATGGGGACATCCTAACCAAACACTGCTAGACAGTTCTAGGTATGACAACCAACGATTCAGGAAGGTGTCAATCCCGGAAACATCCCATACTATTTCCGTTGATGTCCAAGGACAGAAGTGTCAAAAGGACACTCCCCAATCCCAAATCATACTTAATCAAACACATTCTCAGATCAGTCATGACATACACATTCAACACTTCATCATACAAAAGAGGATGTAAAAGCATGATCCAATCATTAAACAATATGCAGTAATAAGCATTTCATATAAGCTTGAATAGTGAAAAAGAAAACATAAGTAAAGTGCTAGTGTACTTACAGTAGTACATCATAAGTATAAATTACAACAACAATAGTTAAACTCAGAGTTTCTTAAATTAGAAACCAAAGTATACGTGATCCATGTTATTATGAAATATTTGTCCTTACCTTAATTATCGCTGAAGATAATCCAAAGATCAAAGAGAGAGGTTCCAAACTTAGCAATTAAACCCCTAACAATCATAGATACAACATTAGGAAAGAAGCCTAAAAGATAGGAGAGCAAACGAATCAAATTGAGCGAAAAATAGAGTTTCTGATTTCATTGGTCGATTGATTGGTCTATTGACCCAGTCGACCAATCAGTCGACCAATTAGTCGACCAACAGAGTCAATACGAAGCAAATTTGGGAAAATTGATTCGAAACTTAATCTACAGGGTTCGAACTTCATGAAACTTGGAGGAAAACATAATAGTATTCTAACACTAAGGGAGTAAAGGTTAGGCACTAATAATGATTAAAACACTACCTTCAAATTTAAAATCATGGTTTCCCAGTTGGGTGAAAACCCTAGAATTCGACGAAAAATATACTATGAAAATCACAGAAAAGACTAGGGATGATTTTAGATCTCATCCAAGAAAAAGATAATCAGAATCAAATACAAGTACATCATGAAAATTAGATTTAGTCGGCTAAGAAATTAGATCCATAATAAGAACTAGGGTTTCAAAGGGATCTTATAAGGATTAGGGTTGAGATCTCTATGCTGATCATAAACCCTAAAGAAAAGAATAAGATCATGAAAGAGATGGTTGCAAGAATCCAGCATCTTCTTCCCAATCTCAAACAAGAACAAGATTGAAGAATAAATCATGACACAAAAAATATTACTAACCTTGAATTAACAGATCGTAGATGAGAGACTTCAGATCTTGCGGAGAATTCTTCGAAATCACCGAATCGAGTTTCAAACGAGTCTTCCCACGTTCTCAGAGTGTTTTGGAGGCAGAGGACACTAAGAAACACGAAGTGTGTTTAAATAGAGAGTGAAAAACCCTAAATTGGATTTTCTTGGATTTAACACACTATTGGTCGAATGCTTGTTCGACTGGGCCAGTCGACCAATTAGGTCAGTAAGGTTCAAACAGGGAATTAAAGGATCAAATGAACACCAAACCTAAAGGGCTTTTACACACACATCAAGTGACATACCTAGGGTGTAGAAATGCCTTCAAACCAAGTTAGATAATACTCCAAGTCTTTCAACTAATCTCATCTTCAGTCAGGTGCATCTTCCTTTCTAGTTTTGCACAGACTTCCAAGATTGGAACACCAACATCAACATCCATGGGTTTAGAGTCAAACTTCATATCTTCCACTGAGATGGCCCACAGTTGACTTCTTCCTTTACTCTGGGTCATCGGACCTACAAACAACAGGGTTTCCGGGTCAAGGTTAGGGTTAGGATAGGGCTGGATTTCACAATCTTCGCCTTCCCTTTTTCTTGGGAAGACGGTTAGGGATGTTTACGATCGACTTTTAGGAGCCATTTCTTTACTAGCAGGAGCTACCTCCAGAATGCGGGTCCCCTCAAATACCTCCGTAGGAACCCTGCCAATTTCCTCAGCTACCGCAACTTCTTCCTCAGCAGCCTCTCAGGCGATCTCTTCCTTGGTTTTCAATTCTAAATCAGGGGGAGTCCTGGCCACTGGACTGGGAAGTCCTAGCACTGATGTGGAGGAGCCCACTTCAGTTCCTTTTGCCTTTTCGTGCTCTCTCCTGGCAGCAGCTTGGGAGTCCATGTATCCCTGCAAAAGGAAGTTCTTGTTGACGTACATTTTGGGAGCTACATAGAATGAGAACGTCAAGTCAGAACAGTTATGATAACAATAAGTGATGAAGGAAAAAGGTACAAGGACTTACCAACCATGACTTCCCAGAGAACCAGAGGGGCCTCAAACTCCATCTCTTGGCCATGGATGGGAATTCCTTTTCCTTCAACAAAGAGTGAGTAAAGGCCCAACTCCTTTTTACTCAGGGAAGGCTTAACGTTCATCTTCCGGACGATACTGAGTCAAGGTAGGCCAATCTAAAATGGCACTTTCGGAGGAGACACGACAGGCAATGAACATGACTTTCCATTTCTTGTAGCTGGGCGGAAGGGACCCTTCCTCGAAAATGCAAAATTTCAGAGATGAAGTCCCACATTTGCAGAAGTTGTACCAGCCATCCTGCTCCAAGGCTTTAAGGGAGGAAACGAACCTGAAGACGTTTAGGTTGCAGTCAATATTTAAACTCTTACAATACCCCCATGAAACCTATAAGGCTCCTCCAACCATTGGGGGCTAGCATCCCTGGATTTAGCCCATAGTGAAAAAGAACTTGCATAACGAAGGCGCAGAGAGGAAGCCTCATGCCACCCAGCATCAAGTCAAAGTAGAAAGGAATCTCTCTCTCTCGGCAAACATGACCTCTCGCGAGGTTCGTGAAGCCTAACCGGACAATCATTAGGAATCCTAAAAGCGGTCTTCATCAATTGAATGTGATGGGGATGGAGGAAGCAGGGGTAAAACAAGGGTCCCGAAGTGGGTTCATCATCGGGATTATCACAAACTGGAGGACTTGAAGGAATGATTCCTAGGGTAACGCCCTCAGCACTGCAGGGCTTTGGGGCTTTGCTCTCGTGGATGGACGATGGAGGTTCTTCGGGGAACCAGTAGCCATCTCGGAAAAGGGTTTATCACCGAATGGATCGCCGGAAATTTCGTGTTCTGCCCAGTAGCCGTCTCGGAAAAGGGTTTACACGGACATTTGGCGAACTTGCGGCAGTACGTCTCTTTACTAACTTCCTACCCATTGCTCTAGACAAGAAAGAGAAACTCACATGAGAAAGGAAGAGTAAGGTCTGGCATACAGGTGTAGCACCAAGATGACACCCCAGAAATTGCAGAAAGTCTAGAAGCATTATTTGGAGAGGAATCGACCCAAAAACCTGCTCAAGACTGCACGAGATTCTGAGGATATGAGCAACGAGCACCACCCCTACAGACGCCTTAGTTCAAAGGCGATGTGAGTCTTTGAGTATACCACTCTGCAAAAGCCGTTGTTTTGGGAAATGAGGTGTATGACGTGACTGAAGGCAACAACCGTCAAGGTAGCTGACGCCTACGAACACGTGTGCCTCAAGATCTTCCACCGTTTCAGCGGTAATTGAGTGCAATGCGTGGGCTTCTCGGCTGACCCTGGGGCAAGCCGTTTTAATCGGTTCAAAAATATTCTCCATGACAAGATTTGTCAATAAGACTAGGGGGCTAATGTTATGGATAGCTCGACTCGAACCACTAAACCAGAACAAGCCGACCGGATCGGACCAAAGACCCAAGACCCAAACAAAGCTTGCTGGTCAAGTCACGATAGTGGCGCTTTTCAGGAGGGTTGGCAGAGCTCGTTGACAACCCTTGTTGCCCTGTAACTTTTCAGCTAGGCTAGCAGAAGATAAGGGATCTAGAGTATTCTTTCTCTCTCTCTCAAACATCATCCCTTAACATTTAATTCAGCAATAAATGCCATGAGCTCGTTTAACGTTCAAGACAGCTTGGAAGCTTTTCATTTGCCCTGAAAGCTGCCTCGAGTACTACAAAGCAACTCATTGTCTTCCCAACCAAGGAGCAACATCACATCAAGGTGACGCTTGAGTTGACTCCCTCATTCTCCAAAGGGATCCACAGCTGTTCAAAGAGCCGCGCCAGTTCGAAGCCATCTCCACCGTTAATCTTTCCATCAAAGAGCCAGAGGTTCCTTATAAATAGGAAGTCATCATGCAAGTAGTGGGGAGGCTCTCCAGCCATTAGTCTCCTTCTTTACTTCACCAAGAACATTCCTTCCATTAATTTCTTGCATCCTCTTAGGGCATTTATTCTCCCAGGAGTGATGAGCATTTCCTTCTTCAAGGATTGACTTAATCATTGGAGGTGGCTCCCCGTACCTCAAAGGCGGCCCACTCTCACTTCTGCTTTCTTTCCCGGAGAACCGGATTCAAAGAGAACCTGAACCAGACGAGGAAATTAATGGCTTTCTTCCCCTTACATTAATAATACCTCAAAACAGCAATGACTTACTAATATTGATAAACCTCAAAATTGTTCCCCTTCCATTAATAATAACTGAGAAAACAATGACTTACTAATATTGATAAACCTCAAAACTGTAAAGTAAATAAGTAAATAAATTATAGTCTCAATTTAACAAGACTCTCATTTAGAGTAACTGCTTTGAAGTTGGCTTCGGCTGGAAATCGAAGGTTTAGAAGTACACTCGTCCTGTTGTTCCTTGTGTCGTATAAAACCAGCTTATAATTTTCGAGCAACGGCTGCAGTAGAATCTCATCATCATTCCATAACCCTAATGATATAAGCGGAAACAGAACCGGTGAAAAATCCACTTTAGTCCAAGACTCTCCAACACCATACTCCTTCATCCTCCAGATCTCGATTCTATGTGTTTTTAAGCTACGAATAAGAGAAAGGGTTCCTTGCATGTCGAAAAGATCCAAGTATAAATATTCTTCTCTCTCGATTTCAGGTTGAAGATTAATTGATGGTAACTCTATGACCACCTGACGTGCCAGATCAAACGAGTATATATTTCCTGACTGTGTCAACCAATGAAGAGAACCATTGATGGTTGACCTTCCCGATACGATTTTGACTGGAAATGGATCATCTGCAAGTTTTGGGAATGAGACATCTTCAACTTTTCTCCACTCATTAGAATTCAAGGAATACACAGTCATAGCAATCCATCTAGAACCTCCCCTCACAGTGGAATACAGTAAAACAACTTTGTAGTCTCTATTTGTGGGATCAAACCAAACTACGACCTCATCAAATAAAGTGTGCCAAGAAAATTCAATGTCGGGTGATGGAAGCTTCCTGAGTTCTTGAGTGACTGGATTGAACAGGTATATAGGTTCTTCGCCGCACCAAAACGCGATACATATTAACCCATTACATGAACTCAAATTCTTCACCGCACATTTGGACTCACAATTCCACAATTTTTTAAAATTAAGGGGACACAACCAAGGGTGGTTGTTGTTCTCTACTAGTGCATAATAGATTGATTCAAGACCACTACATACGATAAAAAGAGAGGGTTTTCCCTTTTTGTATCGATTGAGGTGGAGAAGGGTAAACTCAGAATTACTAATCAAACTATGCCATTCTTTGGATACGCACCTGAATCGAAGTAGAGACTTCACGGACAGCCTTGAGAGGATTTCCTTCAGCAGATCCAATGGGAGATAAATCCACATCATCGATGCCATCCTTTTTCCTTCTTCTTCCTGGTGAAGTCAAGTGCTATTTATAGATTGCAGGTCGAGGATTTAAAAGGAACGGATCCAAATTTCCTCATCTGATGATGATATTAAGGAACGGATCCAAATTTCTTCCTCATTTGTTGTATACTGTTTCCATTTTGATGTAACAACAAATTGATAGGAATAGTTTAAAAAAAGATAATATTGTTATAATCAAGGTTTAACGTATCCATGAAACCATATCATATTAGTTCGATCGTATTCATATTTGACCCAACTGATACGATACAAATTGATAGGACTCAAGTTCTCCCCATAAACAGAATTTTGATAATCCTCCTCTTGCAAATTGCTTTGCAAGTCCTCTATTTGGCAACATGTCTACCATTTTATCATTTTCAAAATTCTCAAATTTTTTTTGCGTTCAAACTTTAAAATTCTGGTGTCTGTTTAGTGGATTGAGTCCTATCACCATGTTAGTCATTTCATAAAAGTGGGATATATATAAATGAAAAGAAATTACTTCCTTAATTCTAAATATTGTTTTTCCCCTATTATTATTAATTTGTGATTATAACCAAGGTTTAAAGTATCGGTATCGAGTAGATTTAGGAGTTGATCCAATGGTTCGATCAAATGTTGCCACAAGGCCAAGATTTCTGGTATGAATTATTAAATTAATTGGTAGAGGAAAACTTCAAATAATTTTGGTGAAAACTTCAATTAATTTCTGTTAAGCAGGGGTGGATGCCCAAGGGTGTCAATATGGTACGGTATCGGTAATTCAGTATGGTACGGTATCGTACCGCATTTCAAACCGTACCATACCATATAAATTCGGTGCGGTATGAAAACGGTATTTTAAAAATGGTTCGGTACGGTTTTGGTATGAAATCGATATGACAAAAGCGGAACGGTTCGGTATGAATTCGGTATAAAATCATATCACTTTGCTAATGAACTTTGCTGCGTTGGGTTGGAAGCTTGAGAAGATAGTTGGCCTCTCATTGACATACTCAAACACGACCTTTTCACCCAGTTGAGAGCACATGAGAAGAACACATGTAAGAATTATAGATGAGAAAAAGAAGAGATTGATTAAGCCAAATAATAGCCAGGGGAAACATACCCTTAAGACAGCCTAAAGGACATGGATGACACAAAAAAAATGGAGACAACATTAGTTATTCTGGAATTCAAACTTGCCTACATGTTTGTTTGTTCTCTCCTATACAAGACAACATTTTTTAGGCTTCCAAAATAACGAAACACCCATGTAAATTTCATACTTGAAATGCTTAGAAAATTGCAAATACAAATGAAACGCTATGCTTTCTTGGCTCTTGCTGCTGGGAGGTTAATGGTTATTAGGCAAGTAGGCAACCTGTTTGATGGGAAAACAAATAATAGAAATACACCTTGGTTATTCATGTATTAGGGTTTAAAGGTTAAACTAAAATTAAAAAAACTAACCTTAAAAGCGGTATGAAAAATGATATTCGGTACGTACTAACGGTATACCGTTAAAACCGAAATCGTCCCGTATTGAATTTGAATCGGTACAACTATGTACCTAACGGTATACCGTTAAAACCGAAACGTACTGTACCGAATTTCATAAAACGGATTCGGTACATACTGTACCGGTATGTACCGAATTTGAATCGGTACGATACGGTGTGGTTTTAAACGGAATGGTACGGTATGGTTAAACGGTTTCGGTTTCGTATTGACACTCATAGGCGGACCTATGGGTGGGGGGGGGGGGGGCATGGCCCCCGGATTTAAAAAAAATAATATTAATTTTCTTATTTTCTTAATTTTTTCAGTTTTTTTTCTCTATGTTAGTTTTTTTCTTCCCACATGTGAAATGTCACTATTTGACCCCCAATATTGAGAATAGTTTTTAGAAGTAAAATAATAGGTATAAATGTCATTCCTAATTAAAAACTAACTCCTCAATCCCTATTTATTCTCTCTTCTCTTTCATCTTTTCTTCCTATTTATTCTCTTATCTTTTGGGTTAAGGAAATTTTTGAAAAAAAGATCTTATTAGTTATTCAAAATTCCATTCCTAATTAGAAACTAACTCCTCAATCCTTATTTAGTTTCTCCTTTCTTCTCTCTCATCTTTTTTTCCTATTTATTATCTTCTCTTTCTATAAATGTGGGTTAAGGAAATTTTTGAAAAAAATATCTTATTAATATTCAAAATTCCATTCCTAATTAGAAACTAACTCCTCAATCCCTATTTATTCTCTACTCTCTCCTCTCTCCTTCCTTTCTTCCTTATTTATAAGCGTGGGTTAAGAAAATTTGGAAAAAAAATAAAACTCCACAATTAGGTGCTCTTTCTCTTTCTCAAATTTTGTTATTTGATTTTGTATTGTGATTTGTGAATAAAATGTCTATAATTAGTAAGGTAATTAATTACCATTGGCTTGCATCTATCTTTTTAGAGTTGAAATCATGTATATATATACATATATAATTTTGTACTACTAAGGATGCACGTGGAGTTTTATTTTCTGAGACTAAACATTTTCCTTATGGTTGTTCAAATGATTTTATATGCATTTTTGGTCCTAAATCACCAAATATTGGACTATCAATCCCTACTCCTATTGCATTCAAACCGTTGTCAACATACACAACTTCACCGGTGATGGCTGATGAGAGTGGTGATACAAGGACGGCAGCAACATCCCCAACTTCACTACCCGAAATTTATTTAACAAACCATTTAGAGATTGTAATTGAGCAAACATAAATAAAATTCAGAGGGGATGGTCAAATTCTCAGTTGCAGAGGGTTCCTTCTGTATGGGAGCATTGGCATTTGAATATTCAATTATCTTGTCAATGAGATCGATAGCCTTTTGCAGCACGACTTCCAAGTGGACCTAATGATAGTGGCATAAGAAGGCGAAAGAAACAAATCACACATACAATAAATTGTTCATTAAACCTATGTTGGACCTTTAGAAGCAAAGCACACACTTAGATTTAATGCTATGACATTTTTTTGTGTGTTTCCAAAGGGTGGTGGATGGGCAGAAGCAAATAACATTGAAATCATAAGTATAATATACAATTGCTTCACCTGTGAATGAATGATCATGGTATTTAACCTGCAGTAGAGTGCATTCTATTGTATAATTGATTGATAGATGGTAGTTAGTGAAGGGGTAAAATCAACCAAACTTTTTCATTTGAAATATTAAGCATTGGAAGTATAAAATCGCTTGGCATATTAAGGCTTAGGAACATCTTCAAGGCTATGAAATACCGCATCTAATGGGTAAACTTTCTTAATCTCCATTAGAGAATCAATTGGTAATTTGAAATGTCAAATTCTCTATCAGAAGAGGGAATGATGATATATATCCAACATTTTAAGGGTGAAAGTTGAATGAGTAATGTTAAGTACAGAATCTTACTTGGTTGATTCATCAAACTTCCCACGCGTCTTAGACTGGTTTTGAAAATGTTCAGTGCCTGCATAAGGATAGGGAATGTTCTAGGAGGTCAAAATTTTTCATAGGATTAGAAAAGCTTTGCAAATTCATAACAACTATGGAATGAGGGTTATTTAACATACAGGTATCCCATGTACCAACAAGGATTTTGGCACCTTTTGCAGTAACAGATTTTGGTATTGCCCAACCATATCCATGGTCATCAGCTATTCGGGGAAAAAAAAAATATGCTCTCTTATCTATAGAGTAAAACAAATTAGAAAAAAAAAAAAAGTTGATTGTATTTTTACAAATTAGATAAATTAAAAAATATTTACAAAAGATTGTATATTATTTACAAAAGATTGTATATTTTCTTTGTTCATTCCCAGGGTTCACGTTGTGTGTCCTCCATTTTCTGCAATGAAGTTTTGATGTAAGTGAGTATGTTTGTAAACGTTGAGGGATACATGTTTATTTGAAGGTAGTGAAATCGATGTAGTTAAAGTAATTATCTTCTTTGTAATATTATGTTTCTTCTTTTCAATCATCCGATGTTGATTGGTTTGATATCCTGTAAATAATATTTTGATGAATGACATGAGTAATATTTAATTGTGATTTTAGTATTGTATGTAAATTGAAGTGTTTGTATCACATTTGAATGAGAACTTCTTTGTAGACCACGTTCTTTGTGTACTCTTGAATTTTGGTTGGTTTCTTGGTATTTTTTATCCATACTTTTGTGGTTGACATTGAAATTCCTCTTAATAATGCAACATATAATTGTCCATGTAAGAATACCGATTCTGGAAGGTAGATACCAAATTTTGGTATTGTTTGACCTTGTGACTTGTTAATTGCCATTACAAAGCTTAGACAAATTAGAAACTGCTCTTTTTTTAGATGAAAGGGATATCATTCATTCTCTACTGGACACAATGGTATTCTTGGTATTGGAAACAAATGTCATTTGAACTGACCAACTGCAATTTCAACTAAAATGACATTATTTTGAAATTGTCAACAAACCAATCATGTTCCATTGCATTCCCCTTGTGCATGATTTAAGTTTCTTAGGAGCATCACAGGGCAAATTTTTTTTTTAATATCAATTGATGAGGTGGTAATCCATTTGGTGCCAATGAGTTGAGAAATTTCTCAGGGTATTGTGTGTCCGCATCATCTGTTGCTGAATTGTTGTTATAGTATGTGAGACGTTCTCCTGAGAATCGATCAATCATTATCTCATTTATATTGTCAACTATAAATTTCATTCTTAGTTATTAAAATTGCTCTATTTGTGATCTCCTTTGCTGAAATGGACATGTTGTTGTTGTTGTTCTGGAAATATTTCCTTGATTAATTGTTCTTTTTCTGCTTTTTCGTCTTCAATTCTGATCAACATTTACTCTGGTATTTTTATCATATCATCGTCTTCTATGGGTTCTTCTCCATTTCCAACTCTTAATAAGTATGCACTAAATGTTGGATCATTGAGCTGTATTTTTTGCATGGTTGGCCATAAGTATGATCTGATCAAATTGGATTCCATTGTCTTTTGGGTTCTTGTTCCTCGAGGTACAATAGGTAATACTTATCTGAAGTCTCCCCCAAAGACGAAAACTTTACTTCCGAATGGTGTTGTATTACCTATTATATCTTGGAATGTCCTGTCAACTGCCTCAATTGCTTGCTTTTTGGCCTTTGGTGCTTCATCCCATATAATTAACTTTGCTCTTCGAATTTATTCAACTGTGACACTTTGTTTGGAGAAATTACAGATACTTGAAATACTTGAATCTTCAATATTAATTGGAATTTTGAATCTTGAATGAGCTATTCTCCCTCCTGGCAATATTGAAGCGGCAACTCCCAATGTTGTTGTTGCAATTGCAATTTGATTTTCTGTTCTTATTTAGTATTGCCTTGTATAGAAATGTTTTTCTAGTTCCTCCTGGTCCATCAATGAAGAATGTGGCACCTGTGTTGGCTTTAACTGCTTCTAGAATATTTTCATATGCCTTTTTTTGTTCTACATTCATTATGGATGGTGCTTCATAATCTTCATTCGGTATTTGGATTGCATATTCATCTTGAATTTCTTTAAGACGATTTGTAGTTGTTTCATTCATTTGTCCATCAAGCTCTAGGTCATATTGGTCAATGCTATGGCCCATTGATTGTAAGAAATTATGAATACTTTTCAATGTTTAATTACTTTTTTCTCTTATGCATGCATTTGTTTTAGTGAAGTCTTCAGATAAGTCTTCAAAATGTTCTTCCCATAGCTTTCGAACATCTGTTGCTTCACAATAAACCAAATATGGTCGTAAAATGTTTTCAGAGCATTATTGGCATGTTGAATAATGCTCAATCTCTTAGGGCATTCAAATATTGCATTATCACTTTTGAGTAGTTCTATCATTTTTGTTGCATGTTGAAAAGTTGTAAAAATCTCATGAAATCTGAGATTCCCCTAAAACAGCGATTAGGGTGGGGGACAGATCAAATCTTTGCCCTTCCAATCCGTTGTCATTTTTTGGGTGTCTCGTCTTCCCCCCTTTTTTTATTTATAACTCCTGTTTGTCTTGTTTGTTTCTGTTTTTCTCGCTTTGTCCCGTCTTCTTTGCTTTCCTTTTGGTGTCCTATCATTTTTGTTGCATGTTGAAAAGTGTTGCATTGTTCTTCATTTACACATATAATATTCTCAAATGATGTTGCTCCTTTGATGTTATTTAATAACAATCTCAAATAGAATCGTTCTCCTTCAGTTGAGTTTGCCAAGTTGATTCGTCCAATTGCCTCCTTAATTTTTCTTCTTGTCCAACATTTTCCTTGATTGTTCCACAAAAATTTCTCTAGGAACTCTTTGTATAAATAATTCTTGGCATCCTCACATGATATGTTCATTGTGAAGTATTCAGTCAACATTGTTCTTGTGGTGTTATCAGACTGAATCACATTTGTTAGATCTCTATTTTTCCAGTACCAAACGAGTTGTTGTTTGGTAGATGCAATTGAAGGTTTATCACATAAGGGAACATCTCATTTAAATTGTATTCGAAGATTCTCCACATTGCTTAATTCTTGTGCTGATACCCTATATTGCTTTATTTCATCAATGAAATACTCTTGAGTGTGACAACCTATAGCATATCTCAACATTTATGTGACAATTATATCTTTTTAGGAAAAATGGGTTGTAAGGTACAATCCATCTATTATCCAATAGATGTTTCCTTATCATGACTTGTCTTCCGTTATTCCTTCTCCTATAAATTGGTGTATGAATCTGGTCATTGCATTGTTTTGTCATTGTAACATCTTAGACAACGATTTTTACAAACCCCATTCCTCATGTAAGCATTATGTCTATTTAGTTCTCTGCAAGGTCCATGGATCATATGCTTGACAACCTTCTTTTCGTTTTGGAGCAACGGCTGCAGTAGAATCAAGTACAATTCTTTTCGTTCAAAATGGAGTCAGTGGGTTTACTTAGGTTTCCCAAATTGTTGTTTATATTGGCCAGCTGTTGGTGAACATCCATGAGGGGACATCCATGAGGGGTAGACCCATAGGGGTTCTGCCACAACAAATCGCCGAGGCCAAGTTTGAACAATTTAACTCAGATATTCAAATTCAAATCTCAGAAGTTGAACTCTCTCAAACGATTCTCACTCTTATGGAATGAAGATTCAAAAATTTTCAAATCTCAGCAGTTTGGGACTCTCTCAAACAAGATTGGAAATTAGAGTTATAACTTAGATGGAAACCCTTTATGAATTCTTCTATAATTCATGTACATGCCATTCAACATTAATATACGAAATCACAGCAACTTTCCAAACCACGTTAAAACCTTGGGGTCTTCTTCTCTATTTACTCTTCTCATTCCTCACATACAATTTTAACAAAGCCATCAACAAACAACTTACTAGGTTCAACAATTTATTCATTTCATCTTGGGAATCCAGTTCTAAATGGACTTGCATGTAGGTTCACATTTGTATTTTAGGAGAACTGAAAAACAATGACATGCATGCTAATATTGATAACCTCAAAATTGTACAGTAAATAAATAAATTAAAGTCTCAATTTAACAAGACTCTCATTTAGAGTAATTGCTTTGAAGTTGGGTGCGGCTGGAAGTCCAGAGATTGGAAATATCCTCGTCGTGATGTTCCTTGTGTTGTGTAAAACCAGCTTTTCATTTTGGAGCAACGGCTGCAGTAGAATCTCATCATCATTCCATAACCCTAATGATATAAGCGGAAACGTAAGCGATGAAAAACCCACTAATGTCCAAGACTCTCCAACACCATACTCCTCCATTCTCCAGAACTCGATTCCATGTGTTTTTAAGCTACGAACAAGATAAAGGGTTCCTTGCATGTCGAAAAGATCTAAGTAAGAATATTCTTCTTCTTCTTCACTAGTTGAAGATAACTCTCTGAACACCTCATGTGTCAGATCAAACGAGTATATATTCCCTGATTTATTCATCCAATGAAGAGAACCATTGATGATTGGCCTTCCTGACACGATTTTGCCTGGAAATGAGACATTTTCAACTTCTCTCCACTCATTAGAATTCATGGAATACACGAACATAGCAATGCAACTAGAATCTCCCGTCACAAAGGGATACAGCAAAACAACTTTGTAGTCTCTATTTGTGGGATCAAACCAAACTGCGACCTCATGAGATGAAGTGAGCCGAGGAATTTCCCTGTTGGGTGGTGGAAGCTTCTTGAGTTCTTGAGTGGCTGGATTGAGCAGGTATAAAGGTTCATCGCCGCACGAAAACACGAAACATATTAACCCATTGCATGAACTCAAACTCTTGACCTGACCTTTGTAATCACAATTCCACAAGTTTATAAAATTAGAGGGACGCAAGCAAGGGTGGTTGTTGTTCTCTACTAGTGCGTAAGAGATTGATTGAACACCACTAGTTACGACAAAAAGAGAACGTTTTTTCTGTTTGTATCGATTGAAGTGGAGATGGGTAAACTCTGAATTACTAATGAAACTATGCCATTCTTTGGATACGCACCTGAATCGAAGTAGAGACTTCACGGGCAGCCTTGCGAGGATTTCCTTCAGCAGGTCCGATGGGAGATTAATCGACATCGATACCATCCTTTTTCCTTCTTCTTCCTGGTGAAAACAAGTGCTATTTATAGATTGCAGGTCGAGGGTTTACTTGAGGGGCTATTTAAAAGGAACGGATCCAAATTTCCTCATCTGATGATGATATTAAGGAACGGATGGAAATTTCTTCCTTATATGTTGTATATTCTGTTTTTCATTTTTATTTTTATCGTAATAGTTAAAGAAAAAAAATATCATTATAGATAACATAGCCCACAGCCCATAAGGACAATTCTTCAATTGTGATCGTCGTGATTGCCTTTACCTAAACATTTGTGGAAATCTATCACAACAACAGAAAGGATGGTCAGCCAATTTCACCATCACACTATATCTACTGTGGGGTTGGAGAAATCGTGATACTCATGAAGAAGGCTTCACTCGACCAGGAGGAGGGGTGGAAATGATAAAAGAATACTTCACATGTGGAGGCAGCTTGGACCCAGGAAAATAATCCACAATCATTATTACAAAGTGTTAGAAAAAAGGCAAAGTGGAAAAGACCAACGGAAGGGTGGCTAAAATGCAATGTAAATGCTGTAGTTGGTAAAGAAGATTTCAATCAAATTGGAGGGATTTTTCGCAGCTCAGAAGGGGTGTACTTGGGAGGTTTTGTGCATAGAATCCCCAAGACAAGTGTTCTTGAAACTGAGTTCCATGCTATTTGTGTAGGCATATGCTATGCAGTAGAAAGAAATATGCTACCTGTTTACCTGGAGTCTGACTCTTCACAAGCAATGGATTGTTTGAAACTGAGTGCTCAAAATCAAGGAAGGATGACAAGGATTATTTTAGCGATTAGAGAGTTGGTAGATTTGCATGAAAATATCATCATTACTCATACTAATAGAGAAGCAAATATGGTTGCCGATTGAATGGCGAAGAGAACAACATTGGAGTTTCCTACGCATTTCTTTCAGGAACCCCCTCAAGGTATAGAGGAGTTCCTTCAGGGATCGTTTGACCAGCTCTCTTTAAATTGATTTGGGTTTTTTAATCCCGTTTATGTATAAAATAAAAAAATAAAAAAATACATATTAATTAACCCTTGATTAAAAAAAATTTGTTAATTATTTAATGTCTACCAAAAGATTAGAATGGTTCTACCCAGAACACATAAATAAGTAAAATAAAGAAAAAAAAAAAAAGAGATTATTATGGAGTGGGGAGAAATCGTCTGTTGTGCACAACAGTGTGTCACTATAGATTGACACCTGAATTATACCAAATGAAGGGATGAGATTGATAAACTAATTTTAAGTGAAAAAAAAAACCAAGTTGGGAGGCCCGTTTAACCTATGCCCGTCAACTTCTAAAAACCCAAAATACTGAATTCCCACAACTTGTCTCTCACTCCCATTCATTGAACTCTTTTCTCATTTCTTTCTTTGCAATGGCGCACAGATTCTGAAAGCATCCTCAAATGGTAAAAACACCCCTTCTAGAAAACAACATCATAAACCAAACCAAAACACTCCAATCGTCTGCAACACAAGATTTACAGGTTCTTTTATGTTTTTCTTTTCCTTTCTATTTGCTTCCTTAGAATGCAATTAATGGAGTCGAGACAGCGTAGGCACTAGAACCTAGCCAAGCTAAAGCTGGAACGTGAGAAATCAGAATTCCATCATTTGCAAAAGATGATTTTGGATACAGAGATGGTGATTCATCTGCAACACGGTGCAGTTAAAAGAAATTTGGGGAAAATAAGAAAACAAAAATATTTTTTAAAAGGAAAATGATCCCATTAAAAAAAAAAATCTATCATCATCCCATACTACAAATCCAGATCCTATACCACCTTCTAGGTTGGAAAAATGCTTACAAAAGCTTAAATCATACTTCCTTCAGCATTCATTTTATACCTTCTCCTCGTCCATGGATTTTACAATGCAGCTCAACTGTAATTTCGTTTTCTTAGTATGCAAATTAGTACTGAAAACCCAAAACCTTCCATGGAGGAAGAAAGAGAATCTCAACGATGGGAAAGTTGTGGGCAGGTTCTCGAAAATGGACATGTATAGGTTAAAACGGCTCTCTCAACTGGATCTTTTTCACTTAAAATTGGTATCTTAATCTCATCATTTCATTTGGTATAATCCAGGTGTCAATCTATAGTGGTGCACTGTTGTGCTAGCAAACGATTTTTCCCCCGTATAGAGCTTTCTTAATAACACTCATATAAATAAATAAATAAATAAGCAAATCCTTTTATCTGGAGAAGGCTTCCTATGTATTCTTTCAAAGCAAAGCAGTGAGTCATAAATCCCAAATCTCATAATGATTTCGCAAGAGAATACAAGACAAATAAATAATGATGAAACTGGTCAAGCCATTTAAATTGCCACCAAAGTAGTAGGAGTGGATCAAACTGTATCATAATAATCCTAGAAAACAATCAACGCTGTAGATTCATGGATCTGGTTTTGTTTGTTTACATTGATATAAATATTTCCCACCTTAATTTAAAGGAAATGAGGGAAGCAAGTATGCAACGAAGACTACAAAGGCAAGAACTGGTGGAAGAACACTTGGTAATGAATTGTAGATAAATGCTTTGAGTAAGTAATATGAACCATTCCTCTTTTCCAGAAGAGTACTCATCAGGTCTTCAAAGGTTATAAAAATCTTAGGACATTATTCAGGTCTAAAACTGGGTTTGGATATAAATGATGTTATAGATGACCATCGAAGTTTGTATGGCAGTCTCCACCATTTTCTTGTCTTGTTGCTTCTTGCCTCTCCTTTTCGCCATGAAAACTTCTTTAATGCAAATTTCCGGGAAAAATAGATTAGTTGTTTTGAAATTCCAAGATATGGTTTGCATGCCAAGTCTATGATAACACTGACAAATCCCTACAACATAGTTTGTAACAACAACATGTAGATTTGTTTCCAAACAGGATGAGTTACCATTGTCTTTGGTACATCTTAAATTTATGATTATTTGACCTATAAACATATATAGATACATTTAGTATAACTACTAATGACGCACGTGCACAGGCACGTGTGATGTGTTTTCGAATATGCAAGACCATGTATGCATATACTAGAACACCCATAGAACTAAGAATCAGTGTAAATTGTTATCCACCAAAGTGTCCAGAAATGAATGCAGTTTGAAACACCCACATCATCTCAGACCTTTTTGCTTGAAATTTTTGTATCCTTCCTCACATCTTTCATAGTCAATTATATTCATGCTTCACATCTCCTTTGTCCCATTCAGTTTCTGTTTGAACATGATGATCTCAATTTCGGATTTGGGGCATCTTTTTGAAGCTGTTGTTAAATAGAAAAACTAATAAGAACGGTTTTACTGTTTCCATATAACTGTTGTTATTGAATATTAAATACAATCCACAAAACATATATCATAAAATCCCTTGAGTTCATGCTTTTATAATAGTAGTATGATTTATGATCAGTGTTTCTCATTAAAATAAAATGATTTAAACATAATTTCATAAATATATTATGTACTTGGTGCCAAACCTTTTTCTTGTTAAATAATATATTATATCTAGTAATAACCAAATGAAAATTATTCATCACTCATAACCTGTTATCATAATTAATTATTCATAAATACATCATAAACAAAAATATAAACTATGCCAAAAGAGAGCCTAGACTTAACAAATGATTAAATGTTTGATTCACACATCCAAACATGTTTATCAAGACTAACATTGACATGATGCCTTCGACTTACACCCAATGCCAACAGTGGCAATTTCTTCGAATTTCTGCCAGGTTTAAAGAGAGGTCAAACATAACTTGAGCTATAGAGCTTGTGCAAGAATGACTTTAAAATTTGAGAAAAACCATGAAGGCAGCAAGCCAAAACCAGTGATGGTGATGTTGTGAAGGACTTTGTATCATTAGAGGATTGTACATGACCGCTCATCGTCACTCATCCTGAACCTGTCTGTGTTGAGAGCCAAACAAAGTAGAAGAATGTCATTTCCATTTGCTGTAGCATAGTGATAACTGATAAATATCTCTAAAACCAAAACATCTGAGCAATTAACAATGCTTTTTCATCACTTTTGTACAATGCAATTGAACAGTAAAGACTGAACAAATAACATACCCATTTTCTCATTATAAGGATCCACAAAAACGTGTACTGTAACAACACTCTGAGGATCATCAACATAGCAGTTGCTTAGTAATCCGCAACTGGCCACTGTCTCACTATTGTATAAGAATTTGTTTTTCCACAAGAATTTCAGATCAAGCGCTATTTTGGGAACCATTGTCTTTCCTGGCAATAGAAAGGCTTCATTAGAAACATATGTAGATTACAAATGGCTATGATGTACGGTGCAGAGTGTTGGGCTGTTAAAAAGAATCATATATGTAGCAAAAATGAAGATACTAAGATGGATGAGTGGCAAAACTAGGATGAATAAGATAAGAAATTATCATATTAGAGTTGGTCTGGGAGTTGCTTTCATAAGTGATAAACTTCGAGAAAGTCGTTTGAGGTAATACAGCCACGTTCAACGAAGACCTATAAATGCCCCTGTACGGAGAAGTGATATAATCCATATTAAAGGAACTAGAAGAGTTAGGGGTAGACCTAAGATAACCTTAGGAGAAGTGGTGAGAAAAGATATATATAGCTTAGGCCTTATATCCAGCATGGCCTCGAACAGAACTGATTGAAAGGCAATAATCCATGTAGTCAACCCCATTTAGTTGGGACAATGCTTGTTGTTGTTGTTGTTGTATGTAAATTACAGATCATGCACAAGTAATGTGAATAATGACGGACTCAATCACATTTGCGTACTAACAATTTTAAGCAAAGTGCTGAAATGCAAATCATAAAAATGACAATAACAATCGAACTACTAAATTCTAAACCCAATGCTCAACATGACATACATTGTCTGAAGTACCAAATCAAACATATGAATGAAAAAAACAAAAGTAAATACATATGGGAATGTATCTAACCTTGAGGCCACTGGTTTACCAGCTTTTGCTTGATACGAAGAATGGTATCAACTGCAGAATAAGTGCCACGGCAAATAATCATGCCGTCATAGATGCGGAATTGAAGCTTTGCTTGCTGCGATCGCAGCAGTGGCGGAGGTAGCAGTGGTTTTTTATTCTTTGATGGTGGTAATGGTGGTAATCCTTTACAGTCATCAGAGTATCAAACTAGTTAATTGCGAGGATTTCTCCAATTGTTCATCACCTTCATAAAAGACTACAATTGAACAGTAAAGACTAAACAAGTTACATATAGGAGGTGCAACATACCTATGTCTCTGATTTGAATGGGACGCACTTCTACCATTATTGTTGCAGCATTTTCACCAGGAACCATGTGAGGAAGTACGGAATCAGCCAATGTCTCTCTATTGTTCAAAAGTTTCGCTTCAAATGTGAGTTCCAGATCATTTGCCAGTCTTGGAACTATTACTTTGTCTGGCAATGAAAAGGCTTTATTAGAATACCAGGTGCTCAAGTAGACATATGTAAAAGGAATTCAAAGCATAACACAAACCATTTCATAGGCAATCTGGTAAAAATCCACACTGAACAAACTGCTACACCATGGATAATCTGAAAGGGATGGATAAACCTACACTGGAATAAGAAGGAAGAAGTGGGTAAACTAAATGTGGCATTGAACTTGGAAGGGAGTCCTAGAATTTATAAACTTGAATTATGTAGAGTCTATCTTCATCTTAGTTTTCCTATGTGGAGTTATTACACTGTTGATTTCATAGTCTTCATTTATCTAGAATCCAAGTTAGTGGGTTCCTATGTATTTTTCATTTTATTAGAGATAAGTAGTTGAAAAATTAATTCCAAGAATTTATTTGGTTGGAAAATAAGAGTCTGAGAGTCTATAAATTGAGATGAAACTTTTGAAGCAAATCAATCAAAAAAATTATATTTGAAGCATTTTCAAATTTCTATCTCTTCCTTGAGAATTCAAGGCTTTCATTATTGAAGATGCTAAATGCGCAGAACTGCGAATGGACTAGATTTAAAGTGGTGGTCATGAATCTCAACCACCCATTTAGATTTTTTTTTTTGGGTTTTAGTAATATAATTCAAAAAGTTTGGGGGAAAAAAAAGGGGCTCGACCACCAAAATTCATCCAAACTAGAAGCTGCTCATTAAATACACAGCTCAGTTCTGCTCATTAAATACATAGGGTACTGAAGCAATTTTCGATTTGTGTTCTTCTTCTATTATGCATGCAACAATGCATAGCCAAAACTACCAAGGGGATGTTTTAGTTATACATCTTTGGTCATGGTGGATAAATATTCAGGGAAAATGCAATGTAACACTTCTTCTTTTTTTTTTTTTTTTTTGTTAAAAAATGACAAACATATGTAGCTTTACAACTTGTGCATAAAATTAATGTCAATAATCAAAGAATCATTCACATTTGCATACTAATAATTTTAAGTGAATTGCCCAAAATGCAAGGTGAATCTCAACTTTTTTTTCCCCATCTTCTGCCTAGGTTGTTGCAGGAAGGTAAACAAATGCACCTTTTAAGGATTCAATGGGTTCCTAACCAGGTCTTCTTCTCTTTTTAAATGTTATATAGCATCTTCATTTTCAATCGAAAAACACAATCTCTACCTAAAGGGCTCCCCATATCGATCTGCGAGATATAGAGTACGTTCTCCTTTTTCTTATGAAAACAAACAGTAATTCAAGGTTGATTTTGGTCCAGTAAGAGCAACTAATTTACAATGGAATTAATAAGATATGTTCTTATCCATACGGATGATCAAGCACCAAACTCCATAGGATTCTTTGATTGCACTTAATTTAAAGACAAAAGAAAACACAGATGGGAATATAATCTAACCTCGAGGCCAATGGGAGACCAGCATTTCCTTGAGTTCTGAAATAGTTACGCAAGGAGAATAGATAACACTGCAGATAATCGAGTCATCAGACAAGCGGAATTCAAGTTCTACCTCTGCCATTACTGCAATTTGTTTTCACCTCCACAAAACCAAGAAACTTGATATAATTTAGCAACAAAGAACGTCTTCCAACGAAAAAAATCTCGTATAATGGAGTTGTTGTAGTCCCTTTTTAGCTTACAATTGTGGACTCACAAGAATTCTCCTTTGCAAAACAACGAAAGATTGAAGAAAAACGGAAGTGAAGAAGGAAAACATTAGGGTTATAAGAATTTGAGAAATCTGAAACCAATCGTGGAGTGCCTGATCAGTTCACCATTAATGCAAACTTTGAGTTCAGTTGACTAAGAAAGAGATAAACTATTAGATCGGGTAACGTTAGATTTAGTCAGAACTCAGAAAGAGAGAAGATAGGGATTTTTTTTTAGATCTACTTTTTTTTTTTTTTTTTTTGGTATAATAGATCTACTTACTAGAAGAGCGAAGATAGGATTAAGTTGTTACATCAATAAGGCTTTCAAAAATACAATATTTTAAACGTCATTTTTTCATGTTTGGAAATCTTTTTTAGGGCATTTTGGTCATTTTTAAGAGAACCACCAACACAAGAGGTTGGTTCAGATTCATTTCCACAGATTTTTTTTAAGTCGAACTTAGTGCATTCTTCTGTGTGCTAGTCTGCCTTCATTGCTAGTCCCATCAGAGCAAGTACACTTTGGAGGATGTCAGCAAGCTATCAGAATAGTGAGACAAAAAGCTCCACTGTGTTGAATGGAGTCTGGATCTTCACCCGTCGGAGAGCACAGACTGTTCTCCGACGGCTTCCCAACCACACAAACACGTGGAGCCCACAAGTGAAAAACACTTTTTGAAAAAAAAAAAAAAAAACTTTAAATTTTCACCTTTGGGCCCCATGTGTTTGTGTGGTTGGGAAGCCGTCGGGGAGCAGTCTGTGCTCCCCCGACGGGGTGAGGATCATCCGGACTCTGTTGAATGGACCAAAACATTCCATACCAAACAGATTGCGTTGGTAAGGAACATAATTTCAAGTATGAGATTGTTGTTAGGGATCCAATTTCGTAGTGTTTCCTTGACTCTGTCTGTTTCCATGTAAAACCTGGAAAAGTCTTCATGGCTTTTTGGAAAAAGAAGAAAAAAAAAACCCTTATATTTTTAGGGTGAAACTTTTTTTCTAAATATCATTGTAATATTTTTCATAATGCTAAATTCTACATGATTTTATGGGGGAAAAATTCTTATGCTTGTCGGAGGAAACCCTTTCCCTTGGGGGTTTCTACTGAGTGGGGTAACTTGGATAACTTGGTGCTGCATGATAAATAAGCTTTGGGTGTGCATTTCTAATGTGGCATGGTGCCCTTGCTCCGACTTTATTTCTTCGATGTTCTTGGAAGTAGATTCTGCCGCTCTTCTTTTTCTACTTGCAGTTTGATGAAGTTCTCTTGTCTTCTTAAGTTCTTAATGCTCTGATTGCTTAATCTATTTTTGGAGTCTCTCTCTCTCCTTTTTGTGTGTGCGTGCATGCGTGCCTATATTGGGGGCTTGTATGTTACCTAAAAGTATGAAGTCTATATGCTTGTACTTGGTGCTTCCAGGATAATTCTTCTTGTGTGGATGACCATTTACCTTCCCTCAACAAACTCTCCTGAGATTTTTTTTTTATCCTCACCAACATTCTTTTTCTTATTTTTTTCTTTGATGACTGTAACAGACTATAGCCACAATTCGGATCATACAAAGGAGTTCTCTCACTGATCTTGTCTCCAAAAATAGATCAACTCTTAAGCATAGGAGAATTCGACAGGTTCAATCTGATATGAATATTTGAATTTTATTATATATATAAAAGAAAGTTTTAGAAATACCTCAAGATAATTAGATAATTGGTGAAGTTATAAACATCCTAAAACTATGCCATCGGGTTTGCTAGGCTGTTGCGTTTGACATGGTGGGGTTTGTGATGCCCAACTTTAGATGGGCGTTATATTGGCTCCATTAAATCTCAGGCGCACAAAAGAATGGTCGAGTTCAGATCAAGTTAAAACTGATTTATTTCACTTAAGTTGGTATAATCTGCACATGTCTTTTGCTTACCTTGTATTTTGCGGATCTATATAATTATAATTTGGTTGTATATGTAATTAAAACAGATTTTAGATCATTTATTAGTATGAGACATAATTGTAATATATGAAGATTAGGGTATTGGGTTTCATTATAAATGTCACTCTGGAATAACATAGGGAATAATGGGGGCACGAGAAAGGTAGTACTTTGTAAAGTGTGAGAGTGGTAAGGTTTCCATGAAATAGTAGAATTTCTCTCTCTAGTAGACGTAGGCAATCTTGTCTAACATGTCCATTATAGCCCAAACTAGCCTAAACTGAATCTTAATGGGCTGGGAGGCAAAGCCCGAATGGTTTGAGCTGATTCGAGCAAGCCCGTGTGCAGTCCATTAGCCCGTTAGTTCCACTATAATATAGTTGGAGAGGATTTAGTAAACTAGATCTATTAAGCCCGTTAGTTAGCTTCTTCTTATTTTTTTTCTTTTTGTTGGAGAGATCTTAATTTTCTACTAAGATATAGTTAAAGTTAAAAGTTTTTCATTCAATAACATCCACAATTATGAAACATCCCTAAGTTCAATTTTGAGCTTCAGTTCTTTAATGTAGTTCGAGTTCAACTTGCATCGAGTGCCATCAAAATACTTTTTGCTTTAAATGTTTTCTATTTTCTGCTCAAAATTTATTGTTGAGAATGAATAGTAATATTTTGTGATGGTTTTAACCTTTCAAACTCAAACCCAAACTGCACAAAACCGGAACCGTTAGTTTGCAAATGAGTTGTCTTTGGACTTAGTGTTTTTCAATCTGAAACCATTAAACTTAAATCAAAATCATCCCAAACCACACCCTTCCCTACACTCAGTGTGAAAGGTAGAAAATTAGAGTCCTAAAACAAATGAGTGAAGGAGGATCATCAGCAGGGGGGGGGGGGGGGGGAGGGAGGGGGGTTTGGAAAAAAAAAAAGGGGGGGGGTAAAAACCCCCCTAAAAAAAAAGGGAAATCAGCCCAAAATTTTTGGTGGCAAAGGGGGGGCTAAGAAAAAAAATCTTCATAAAATTACATGGCACTCACCATTTTAGGGATGAAATTAGTGACCACCATTATTATCTCCAAATATTTTATGGCACTCACATGCATAATTTCAAGTTGCTTACAGTTAAATTACGTTGTTAAATCATAGATAAAATTACCTAAATTCCCTTACCTTGTTAAGTCATTCAAAAATTAAAACTAAAATTAGGTAAATGTCCTTTGAGCAAAAAAATTACAAAAATACCCCAACCTCTCTGCCTCCCTTTGTCCGACCACTCTCTTTACAAGCTATCTTCTCAACCGTATCCATAGATTCTTCATAGCTCCATCTAACTGGGCTTGAATCACCAGCTTATGTAATCGAACGACATGAGTTTTCAGATGGAGCTTCTTCTTGCAAACATTGCCCACAAACAATATTGCCAATAGGCTCCCCCATACTTGTAAATCCCAAAGCCTCGGTTAACTGTATCAGCGACCAAATCCTCAAATGAAGGAGGAGGAACAATCATTCGTAGCAGCAATGTGTAACTGGAATTGAAATTGAAATTGGAAAGAAGATCTGAAACGGAATGATAAAGCGAGGAGATGAGAGATTCTACTAGAACTACACATATTTATAAATGGACATTGAATATTACATAGTATGATATAAATATTAATTGAACCCGAATGCATTCCCACGTACTACAAAGGGAATACTTACCGTGATTTTCAGGCGTTTACACTGGAGTATCTCGCTGCAAAGAGGTATAGCAATGAATTAGTTTAATCTCTTCAATTTCAATTTATACATCAAACTCTACCAGAGTTATGAATCAAAACCCTAAAAATTCAATTACCCACAACAATCATTACTCTCTTGGCACCTTAGTCGTCTCTTTTGCAATCCTAGACACGAATGAAATGAAATGCGCTTTGCATCTATCTCTTCGATTTCTATTATTTAATTTTTTGGAGGTTCAGACTCAAGACTTTAGAGATTTTATTTTTGAGCTGTAATGATTTGATCTTCATGGAATTTTTTGGATTTTTTTGTTTTTATTTCCAGCTGGAGATTTCAATCTTGATACCTAAATTTGGTAGGTTTTCCATTACTTACGTTCTTGACTGATATTGGGTTAAATACAATAGTAAAAAGAGAAAATAAGCAGTGGTAAGCAGCTTGGTTTGCTTAAGCAAGGTTCGGTATCGAAACCTTGTGGATGCAAAAAATTCCCGCTGGGAGACTCACCCACCATAGCCAGTTGTGTGTCCCGGGTCAAACACCGGATTAGTCAGGGCAAGCCTTGGAACCGAGGTTGGCAACCAAAAAAAAAAAAAAAGAGATAATAAGCAGTGGTTACACCAAAGCGAGTATAAAATTCAGGGTAGAAGAAAGTGGCAGCGAACTTGAGCTAAATATTGGGAAGATGCAAAAGTGAAAACCCCAATAATGTATGCCGGCTTCAACCCCACATGATATTGCATGGTTGCTGGCAAGGAACGTAGGGGCGGTGGTAGGGAAGGGGATGGGGTGGCTTCCGCCAGCGGCTGCAGTGAGAGGTTTCCAGCAAGGTGTAGGTGGAAGATGGGTGAAAGGTTCTCATTTTACCCACTTAAGAGTTGGTTATGTGAGTGTATTAAATTGGGGGTTTTATTGTCATTTTCCTACCCAAATGACATTTTGGTTGTAAAATTCTCTAGATTTCAACTTTAACACTAAAAATGTGAATCTGTAGATTTATGGGTAAGGGGTAAATCCAGAGATTTCAAAAAAGCTATACATTTGCACATTCACAAAAATCACGTCGATCAAATAGTTTTTTAGGATAAATCCACAAATTTCATTCCACAACCATAGATTTGAAATCTCCAAAAACCCCAAAGCCCTGATGTTACATGTAACCAAAGTTTCAAGCCGTTCAAGAGTCCGTAATTATAAGTAATTTTACTAGTTCATGAAGTCTAGACATTCACCTTTTTATACTAAAAACGTTAATCTATAGATTTACTGGGTTGGGATCAAACCCGGAGACAAAAATAGCTGGATACTTACGTAATTTTCCAAAAATCCTTGTCGATCAATGAATCTTTTTCATGTTAAAAAAACTAATAAATTTTCTAATTGACAAATGATAACTTTCAAAAAGAAATATTTCCTTATGACTATACATCAAAATCATCTTTTACAAAGTAGTTGAGAAATCGGATTTTTCAATCTCCTATGTAATAAATTTTTCACCTAATAATGACACTTCAAACAAAAAATTTTCATGCAAAACTTTGATCGACCTGATTTCAATATATCAAATCCATTTAAAAAATTCTACCAAAAAGTCCATTAAATATTCATATATATGATTGTTTTAAGTCCAATAAAGAACCTTGAAACCAATCATATTGGTACAAGTACTACAATTCAACTTCATTGAAAAACTTGTGATACATAATTAAAATTAATAGTCAATTATATTTACCTTTTTATTGGTTTCCTCCCATGTCTTAGCATCGTATATCTATAAACTTCTATGATATGTAAATGATAAATTTGGGTTACCTATAAACAAGTTTGTATTTAATGAGATGAACAAATATCAATTCTACCCATACTTATTTTGTGATAAAAGTAACTCATAATTTTGATATGCACATCAACCTCATGTTCAATACATGTCTACTATAGATAACGATCATAGTTTCGTTGAAGGCCGCTTTCAACTTGATACTTTTCGAGCAAGGTTTCTATCATAAGTCTTTAACGTTATATGACTTCCGTTTCATCAATTTATTGTCTTCTACTCATTTAAAGCATGATAAACACAATGGAACTAGTAGATTGTCTAAAAAACCACCGAAAATTATATATATATTTATATATTTTTTTTTTTTTTGGGGGTCAACAACTAATTCCTTTCATTCAAGTAATACACTCCAACCCAGGGGAACTGGAAGACAACACATAACCATTTACGATAATGGGTGGGATATCCCACAAAATGTAAAACAAATGACTCGTTTCAAGAAATACAAACTGAATTGTTTGATAGAATGGTTACATATACAGCAAAACACAAGTCAAAATACGATGATCGACAAGCAACTAAAAGTAACTGCTTGGAACCAGCGGATCAATGACCCTTGTCTTTGTAGTAGTACTCTGAGTACCGGATGAAAGCTAGTCATTTCATGTGACTCATGAAGTTATCCATGGACTGAGACACTAAATTTCCATAGGTGGGATCATCCACATAATGTAAATATCCATAGTGAAAAATGTTTCATGAGGGAAGATGTATTGGTGCTTTGAATATTCAACCAAAAAGAAAAATAGAACACAGGAAGCATGTATTGTATTAAATATAAAAGAATGGATAAAGTAATTTACATACAGCAGTAAACTTTGCCATTAACATCTTTCCAAATGATAACCAGTACTAAAAATTGTACATGTCCATTTCTCTTACAGATGCCATGGTCAATTATTATCATTAAAACCTTGAATTTCAGTTACTTCGTCATCAACAGACTCAGAAAATTATTGAATGAACAAATTCACTTCCCCTCAGGGATTTCGTGTCAGCAAGAAAAATCAAACACCAAACTTGATCTTTTCTTATTTCTACATGCATTACAGGTGAGATGACATGTAGGGATGAGACCAGAAGATTAGTTTTTGAGGGTGAGGGGACCCAAGGAAGGGATGGGAATGTAGAAATTCCTCACAAAGATCACTACAGGAACAGGATGATAGTCATATTGCAATCTGTTTCTTATCATCCCTTTCCTATGTCAAGCACAACCAAAAATTTACCAACTTATGCAAGAGAAATGCTGAGATCCACAAATTGTCTCTTATCTTTAGTCCTTTGCGCAGCACCTTCATGATAGTAAAAGAGAAATGAGGATGGGTGAAGACGACCAAAAGTTTAACAGATAAATTGAAAATATGTATATGAGGAAATAAGCAGCCTTCCTGTTCTTGACATTCAGTGATGAGGCCAAGAGTCTTAATAGTCTCATAATATCAACTGGGGTATATGTATGGCTGTATGCACATATGATAAGAAAGCATTCTTCTTCTGGCCAATGACCAATGATTATCAGATTCAGTAACACGTTATTCATACTTAATTGTTTCTTCACAACATGGTTGCAAATGATAGCCGGTTTTAACAGAGGAACACTCAACCCAATTGAATCTTTTTTTGGAACAAGGAGATTTTTACATTAGGGGTTGGGGACTATCACATATTGAACCTTTTTTTGGTTATTGTATCATTACAAACTATAAAAGAAAGAAAGAAACTTAGAAGTTAATGAAAAGGAGAAGAACCACCATCTTGGCCTGATCTTACAATTGTGGACTCACAAGAATTCTCCTTTGCAAAACAACGAAGATTGAAGAAAAACGGAAGTGAAGAAGGAAACATATATAAAAGGGTTATAAGAATTTGAGAAATCTGAACCAATCGTGGAGTGCCTGATCAGTTCACCATTAATGCAAACTTTGAGTTCAGTTGACTAAGAAAGAGAGAAACTATTAGATTGGGTAACGTTAGATTTTTTTTTGTTTCTGTGGCATTTTTTTAATTTTGTGTTTTTCATTTTAGGGTTTCTTGATACTATAAAATCATGTTTTGTGCATCTTTTGAAGGCAGCTGATATTTGTTCTTCTTGTTAAACATTTTTGAGAAATAGAGTTCTCTCTATTAATCGTTTGAAGGTGCCCTCATTGCTCATTTGTTTTGGTTTCAAACTTTGAATTTCCTTGAATTTTCATTAGGTGCTGTCACATACAGTTTACTGTTTGTGATCTTTCACCTGTACAACATTTAATCCAATACATTATGGTTCAGCTGTTCACTTGGATGCATGTCACCACAAGTAGAGTTTGACAGGCATGCTATATAGATAGAACCCAAACGATCAATCAGGTTTTTCTTTTCTTGTTTGTGCTCTTTTCCTTAAGATACTTATTACTACCCAAGAAAGAAAAAAAAAATCTATCTGGAAGAATAATTCCAAACACACAATTGCAGTTAACAAATAAGAAGTGAAAAATGTCAACTAATAAAACCGTTAGTTAGAGTTATAAATAAGGAATATATCTTGAGTTCAGATCTCTTCACCTAAGCGGGATGGGCCGACAAAGGAGTCCGTGTACCATGGGCAAGCCATTTCTGAGGTGGGAGGAATGGGCTGCCCAAGTGGAGAGGATCTGGACTTTACGAACTTCCTGCTATCACCTTCTCTATCTTTAATTATATTATTTTGTTTCTTATAATAAAATATAAAATTAATTATGAATGTAAGTTGATAAAGAAATTCATGAATAAGAAAAGAAGATGAAATTTAGGAAACTCCAAAGGATTGGCTTAGTTGGCACAATCAACACCTTATAGTATGAGATCAAGAGTTTAAATCCCCTTAGACTAGAAGATAAAGAAATTATGTTATATAGAGAGTTATCCCCTACATAATACAGTCGATTCAAGAAAAAAAAAAGTTTAGGATTTTATGTATAATTGTACAAATTTAAGAGACATTTGAAGAGGAGAGTCATTGCCAATTTTGTGAATTTTGCTATGTTACGACTTACGTGTGGTGTTGCTTGTGGTTTCTAGCTTTGGATGGATGCCATGTGAATTCTATGAAGAATCTCATTAAGGCACTTAAACCCAAGTATCCTACTAGGCATTATGTTCATAAGGAAAGAGGCAGCGAGGATAGTATAACTCTAGTATTGGTGTGGGACATTTATGGCAATCATAATAGAATGAACTATCTTTAATAGACACACGTTCTTTCTCTCAGTGACCCATTCTAGGTAGGCCTGTAAACGGACCGGATTCGGATCGGATACACCCGAATAGCAAATCCACTATCCGAATCCGAATCCGCAAAAATTTAGAGAAGGCATCCGAAACTTTATCGGATATCCGATAATAATCCGATCCGATAAAATATCCGATTATTGATTGATAATTGTCCATTTTTTACATTTTTTATTATAAATTTATAATTTCCGATTACCGAATACCGCTATCCGAATCCGATTACCGGTATCCGAATCCGATTATCATCTATTTTTAAAGAAAAAATGTTAAATACTTTACTCTATCCGGATAAAAATTTATCCGGATATTATCCGATCCGATAAGCAAATATCCGAATCCGAATCCGGTTGCTTAGCGGACGGATACAGATATTTTTCGGTAAGAAAATTTTCAGATACGGATACCATTAAACGAATACGAATGCGAATTCGGAGGCGGATTTCGGTTATCCATTTACAAGTCTAATTCTAGGTAGTAGTATCATCACAATTGGTCTGGTGTATTATGCTAAAGTTAAACAGTATCTCTTGAAACTCACCATCAATATACTCAGTGCTATTGTCACTGCGAAGGATCTTCACATTAGCATTGAATTGAGTTTTAATCACATTATGGAGATCTCGAAAACATTTTGGAAAAAAAAAAAAAAAAAAAACCCTTCATTTTTCCATTTTAAAAAATAAATTCAAGTGGAACGAGAATGACATTCAATAAAAGTAACGAAGTATCTATGGCCAGTAACAGACACACGTGGCCAAGGGGCCCATATATCATTATGAATTAACACAAAAGGAATAGATTTTCTAGTATTAATGGAACTTAAATAGGTAGAACAAGTCTGCTTAGCAAAAATGCAAGCCTCATCAAAATTCACCCTTATTAAAAGAAGAAACCAAATCCGGAATAACCTTTTTAAAAGTTCCTGGGGGTTGACCTAGTGCCATTGGTGAATGTCAGACAAAATCTAATGAACCTGATGAAGAGAATCAATCATAATAAAAGTAGATCCTCCACTCGCATTTAGCATGTATACTCCATTGTCTAGCTTACCACGTCCAACTTCCTTCCTCATTACCAGATTCTAGAAAACACAATATGAAGGAAAAGATGTCACTTTGCAATTCCACTCATTTGCAAGACTATTGATGGAAAGCAAGTTAGTGGAGAAGAATGGAACATGCAAAACTTTGGACAAAGTAAGAGAAGCTAAATGCTAAATGGACCCTTTTCCAGCAATGGAAGAATAAAAGTCATTAGCAATACGAACTTTATCCTTCTAAGGTAAAGAAATAATGCAAGAAAAAAAAAAAGGAAGAACATGTTATATGGTTGATAGCCCCATTGTCAATGATCCATCAAGCAGAAATACATGAAACATGGAAGTTCATAAAAGGTTTACCTAATGTAGCAAGATAGGAATTGGTCTGGATATTGGAAGGACCAGGAGTAGTAGAGGCCGCACCAATAGTAGAAGACTATATAATACATTGCAGAGTAAGCTAATTCCTCCTGGGAGAGGCCAATGCTTGCAGTAGGTGCTGTGGGATCAGTCTTTAAAACGTTGGCCTTCGGTTTGCCCCTTTGTTGAGCCCTTTTTTCTTCAAAATCAACATGTTTCTCGTGAAGCTTCCAAAAATTAGCTTTGGTATGATAAGGCTTGTGGCAATGCTCACACTTAACAACCTCTTTAGCCTAGTAAGATTTGGTGCTAACAGATTGAAGAACAAACTTCTCCACAATAGTAGAATGAAGTATTATAAGACGATGACTTTCCTCACACTGAACAAGAGCATAGAACTATTCTAGTGTGGGAAAGGGAGAACAACTCGTCACTTACACCTTAATTTGATCATATTCCACAGTCAAACCAGCTAGGAAATCATAGACCTAATCTTGTCAACATGCTTCTTATAGACAACCACTTCATCAAGATCCTTGGGGGTGATAACCCCATAATGGTCTAACTCTTACCAGAGAGATTGCAATTCAACATAATATTGAGAGCCACAATCAACTCCTTCTAAGTAGTTGTATGAAGTTTCTTTTGGAGTAAATAGATTTGTGCATCATTCCCCAATTGCCCATATGTCTCTGCAATAGCCTTCTAGATCTAGGCAGCAATGTCAATCAACAGATATCCACAAGTAAGGCTTGAATGCATGGAATTTAGACAGAACGACATGATGTGAGAGTTATTTGAAATCCATTTATACTAGAAGTGCTTGCAGTCGTAGGCTTGCCTGTAGTGCTCGTAATATATCCAACAAGGCCTCTTCTAGCAATAGTCAAGTATAAAGAAGGAGACCAAACCAATTAATTTGTCCCATCAAACCATCTTGAAGGAGGAAGAGTTGGATAATGTTCAAAGCTAGTGGAAGGAGTAATACCATCAGTGATTGTGATATTTTCAAAAAACTTCCAGCTGTTATTCAATCTTCACCCTTTCAAAACAACTAAAACATTGCAGACTTGAAAAGCCCAACCACAAATAAGTCTAGGGATTCATAGGATAAGGAACCATGGTAGAAGATCTCACTCTCGAGCGAGATCTCGCCTCCTAAAAATACCGAGATCTCAACCATCTCGGCAAGATCTTGGTCGAGATATACAATTTTTTGGTGTCAACTCGGTGGCCCATCTCGATGGATTTTAGGATCCCAATTAGGTTGACACTTGATATTTAAACTATTTAAGGCATTTTGAACACATTGGTGGCCTTGGATTTATCAGAAAACAACCCTATGTATGATTTCTAAGTCTACTCATAGTGTGAAACTGAAATGTTGTAAGATTAGGGAATGTAAGGTTATACAATATGTAATGTAGAACCTTTAAGGCATATAAATGAAAAGCAATTGGATTAAATGCATCAAACAACCTTAATGTTAACAAAATTCCATCCATATGAATATAACAATCTCAATTTTCAAGAATAGAATAATGAAATTATATAACCATTAGAAGTTCTATATAAGTCATTAAATCATAAGTTTATAAGACAAGTCGAGAATGATTGATCTTCCTTTGATGTTATAGATGTGCTAAGTATAGTTGCAAGTGAAAATTCAGCCAAAATCCACACAAAAAAAATTGAAGAGTTCCAAAAAGATCCATGGTGAGATAGGGCGAGATATGATGAGATCTCGAGCGAGATTATAACTAATCATGACCAAAATCTTTAAAATTATACACACCTGATCAATTGCTAGCTGGAATATAAATATTATAACTGCATGCATAAAATAAGGGTAATAAAGTTGCATACTCAACTCCAAGACCTGAGATGACTGTATTATATCTAAACGACATGCAATCAAAGGCTTCAAAAGGATCCAAGTAAAGATGTCCCGCCAGATGAATTAGTTACTTCAGCCAGATAGCAGCAGCCCCCACAAATTATTGATGGATTGGAAAGGAAAGGAAAGGAAATGTCTTCAATAATAAATTTCAGATAAAAAAGTTGAGTTTGTGTCCCCAGCATTCCAACCATTTGCATATTTATTATAATTGGAAGTCATTTTACAATAAATTGAGTGGTCATAAAACACAGCTGAGGCTTCCCCTATGTGGGTGCTCCAAAAACAGTACTAATCATAATCCGGCTTCCAAAGGATTATCTGAGGGCACCAGGTTACTTCACAAGAGGATGTAGCAGCAAATCACTCCTCTCCCATCTTCAATCAGTATACCGTCCAACACTCATTCAATAAATGGATCTTTGAATAAGTACTACTACACTGATCCCTCTCATCCTCGACAAGAAATCAGGTCCATCGCATATTCCCGCTTTGAAGACCAAGTTGCAGGACAATGTCAAGGAAACAATGACTTTTGCACATATCTGTCAGTCACAATTCTAGCACCCACCAACCCAGCAGCCAATGCAACTCCAAATAAAGCATGCAGTCTAACACAATAATATTTGGCCATGAAGATCTTGGCGTTATCCTGCATATATTAAGGTGGACAAAGAAATCCCAAACCATAAGTTAATAACAGCATGTTGAAGAGATGCAACCCAGAGAGAAAAAAGATGGATTAGGGAGGTGGCTGGAGTTTTTTGTTACACACATTGTGGTTCTCTTCAACAAAGTGGACAAGAAGTTTCCCAATGGGAAGGGTGAGCGCACAGAGAAACTGGAGAATAAAATGTCATTCAATTAGAGAGTAATAGAATGTGGGAAAACATATGAAGACCAACAACAGAATTTGGGTATAGAGGTCCAGAAAAAACATCAGATTCTGCCTTTGTTAAATCAGAGTGTAGAGTCCCAAGGGACTAAATTAACCACCAACTTACGAGGCATGTCAAAGGAAGGGCTTTGCTCAGACAGAGCAGAAAGAGCAGCAAATAGAGAGTTCCAATTGCAACTTTCACCACCCTCGAACCTGTTCTGTTGCCAATCCTAACCTGCAATCACAAAAAATAAGTCAAATGGCTTATTTGTCTACAAGTTTGACAGGCATCATCATGTTTTATTACCAAAGGAGACATCTTTCCCACAGATAAATCTCCAGCAACCTGAGTCCAAAATAATTGTATCAGCTGAAGCCCTACATTGAAAAATTGATACAAAATCCAGATGATAAATAGAAAAGAGATATAAATAGACCCACCTGGTGAAAATGACTGCAGAAAAGGATCAAAGATGTGGTGAATCCGACGAGGAGAGATGCAGATAGAACTGTGCCAGTTAGGGGAAGAATGTGCATCTCACTAACAAAAAAATATAAAAGACCTAGATATTTCAGGAAACATGTGATTCAAACTTAGGTGTATGCAGTGAACTAAAAGACCCAGCTAACCTTCTCCTACTCTGCATCAAGTAGAAAGCACAAGTTGCAAACGGACCAAAGGCCGAAAAGCACAAGGGCTCTCCCAATCCCTGGTAACTCAACCGAAATGGTGGGCACTGCAGAAAGCAGTTTCAGCAAATTGTGAATCTCCATCTGGTAATTCTGAGAATTAAATGGACTAGAGTGGAAACATTTGCTTACTGAATTTGCACCATCTAAAAGCAGGATAATCCCAAACAATGGGGACACAAAACAAAAAGAAACAAATTCTGTAGAAGCTCTTCTTTGGCTTTCATAGAATAAGGGCAAGTTTTCAATATTAAGAGGTCGATCAACCATCAAGTTTACTCAGTTAACATTAATGTTAATTTTACTACCCAGCGCTTTCCACCCCCTTCACTCAAAAATGAAGATATAATGATGTGACCATAGAGCTAAGGTAAAGAGTAAAGCTGTAATTTCCCTAGACTTGTGGCTGCCCAGGAAATTCCAGCAACAGGTAGAGGGGTTTTTTTTTTGGATGAATAAATAATTATATTAAAGAGAAAGAGGAAAACAACCAAGGTCTTTAATCAGAAGACCGAAAAGAAGAATTGAGACCCCAGGAGACAACAATAAGCCTGTTCCTTGGGGTATCATCAACAGGGGGGTGGGGGATAGCTGACAGTATAGAAGAGACATCGAAAAAGATGACATTCCAAATCAAATCAATAGAGCGAGATTTGGAAGTCCATCTACGAAGGTTGCACTCCTACCAAAGATGATGGATCAAGGCACAAAACACTAGCTTTCCGATCCGATCGCAAATGGAAGTTCTTGAAAAGTTTCTCAAAATCCAAGACCAATCTCGCTCAAACCCAAGGGAACGCCTCAAACATGGCCAAATGGTAGCAATGGCTTTTCCCCAGATTGATCTGGAGAAAGGGCAAATGAAGAAAAGATGCTAAAGGTTTTCCGTTCCAGACCAACAGAGGATGCAGTTCGGGTTGACACGTATGTGGCGGCCAATGAGGAAGGATTGGGTAGGGAGGGCAATGTTTAGGGCTCTCCAAAGGGTAAGGAAGTGACGAGGGATGTGGTTTTTTAACCAAACCAAGGGGAGCCAGGGGGTTTTGGGTTGTGGGGTCTGAGAAGGTTCTAGGCCGAAGAGGTGGAGAAGGATTTGGTGGGAGAAGGGAGCCAAATGGTGATGTCGCGGGGGAAACTGGAGAGGGGAGGGAGGGAGTCCCACACCCGTGTGAGAATGGGAAGAGGGGGAGGGATCCAGGATCCATTGGAGATGAAGGTTGATAAGGGGGTGGATTTGGGGATGCGGGTATCAGAGACTGTGCGGGGGCCAAAATGATTAAAGAGAATCCCCATCGGATGCCACGGGTCAAGCCAGAAGGAGGTGGAGGAGCCAATCGAGATGGAGGTGGAGATAGCGGAAATAGCGCGAGGGCACAACAAGAGAATTTTTCTCTAGACCCATGAAGGGTTGGAGGGAATGGAAACAGTCCAGATGGAATCCAACCAGAGGAGATAAGAGTAGACCCACCTAACCCAAATAGAGTCATGCTTTGAAGAAATTTTCCATATGAGTTTGAGAAGGCAAGCTAGGTTAACATCTATGATTCGGCGGATTCCAAGGCCACCTTTGGAGGTAGGGCGACAGATGGAAGACCAGCTGACTGGGTGAATGAAGCGCGAGGCTTCTTGCCATTTTCAAAGGAAGGCACAAAATAAAGATTCCATTGCAAGGATGATGGACTTGGGAATGGAGAAGATTCCGCACCAATAGAGGTATGTGGACTGAAGCACAGAATGAATGAGGACCACAAGGCCGGCAAACGAAAGGAATTTGCCTTTCCAAAGTTGCAATTTCTTACGAATGTTGTCAAGCATTGGAAGGCAATGGTGAAGAGTGAGCCTGCCTGGAATGAGAGGGAGGCCAAGATAGACCACGGGAAAAGAACCGGGCAAGAATCCTAAGAGCTGGAGAAGAGAGGCTCTAAGCTGCTCAGGGATACTTGAGAGAAAGATGGTGGATTTGCCTAGGTTGACCCGAAGGCCAGAGAGAGATTCAAACTAGGAGAGGGCGGAGATAATGGAGGAGATAGAAAGATGGTTCGCTTTGGAGAAGATCATGAGATCATCAACAAAAGCAAGATGGGTAAGGTTAAAGGATTTGCACTTAGGGGTAGGGGAAATGAGAAGCTGATCGGTTTTGGACTGAAGGATACGGGAGAGGACTTTCCAAGGCAAGAGAGAAGAGGAAGGGAGATAGGGGGCAACCTTGGCGGATTCCAACCCAGGAAGAGAAGAACCCAGCCGGAGAACCATTGACGATGACAAAAAACCTAGGATTGGACATACAGGTTTTGATCCACTGGAAGAAAGGGGGAGGGAAGCCCATAGAAGAGAGGACATTGCTAATGAAGTCCCAACGAATGGAATCAAAGGCCTTGTGCAGATCAACCTTAAGGAGCGTAGCAGGGGAGTGGGCGGAACTATTGAAGCCGCGGACAATCTCCGCACAAAGGAGAACGTTATTTGCGATTCTCCGGCCCGAGATGAAGGCAGATTGATTCATACTAACAAGGGATGGGAGAACCTTTTTTAGCCTATTCGCTACGCTTTTTTAGATGGATTTGTGGATGAGGTTACAGAGGGAGATGGGGCAATAATCAGAGAAGGAGGAGGCTCCATGCTTTTTGGGGATGAGGTAGAGGAAGGTTTGATTAATGTAGGAGAGTTGAGAGGGATTGAAGAAAAAGCTACGGATGGCATGAATAAGATCTCTCTCGATGAGATCCCATGACGAATGGAAGAAACCCATACTGAAGCCATCGGGGCCAGGGGCCTTGCTGGATTTGTGGGAAAGGATGGCAAGGAGGATTTCTTCCTTAGAGGGGATAGCACAGAGAGAGGAGGCGAGGGAGGGATCGAGGACTTTGTTAATTAGGTTGGGGGGAAGAGGAGAGTGGGCCAGAAGCGAGGGAGGAGAGAGGAGGTTGGAGAAAAAGGAGACAACTTCGGCCTTTATGCTAATGGAATCAGAAATGCAAAAGCCATTGCAAGTGATGAGGGAGGGGATGGAGTTAAAGTTGTTTCGGGCCTTGAGAGATCGATGGAAGTAAGCAGAGTTGGAGTCCCCAAGCTCAAGCCATTGGATTCTAGCTTTCTGACGGAGGAAGCTTTCCTCAGAAGCGAGGAGAGAAGAAAGCTCAGCTGAGAGGGATTTCTCATTCTCAACCAGGAAGGGGTTGGAGGGGTCATTTTGAAGGAGGGATTGACTGGACTGAAGGCTCGATCTGCAGGTGGAGGTCCTAGAGGAGATATTGCCAAAGGAGGAGGAATTCCAGGATCTGAGGGCTTCCTTAGTGTTGCGGAGCCGGCAAGCAAAGGCAACAAGAGGAAGGGAGTAATAGTGGACCGGCATAGACCAAGCTTCACGAACAATGGGAAGGAAGGAAGGATCCGAGGTCCACATGTCAAAGAATTTGAACGGTTTAGGCCCAAAGGAGGGAGGCGAAAGCAGGACAAAACAAGGGGAGTGATCAAAGAGATTGGAGTTAGAGAAGGAAGTGTGGGAAAAGGGGAAGGAGGAAAGCCAAGAAGGGTTCGCTAGGAAGCGGTCCAGCTTGGAGGCAATTCTAGCCGACCCAGAAAGACGATTATGCCAAGTAAGGGGGTGACCCGACCAGCGAAGGTCAGTTAAACCCAAGTCATCAATACAGGCATTAAAGTCATCCATAGCAGAAGGGGCCGGAGGAGAGCCGCCAACACGCTCATGGGAGAATCTAACAATATTAAAGTCCCCGCCGATACCCCAAGGATTCGCTAGGAAGCGGTCCAACTTGGAGGCAATTATGGCCGACCCAGAACGAAGATTATGCCAAGTAAAGGAGTCATCCATAACAGGTAGAGGGGTTTGTTAGGGTTTTAGAAACAATTCAAGCCTGTTGGGAATGAAATTCAGATCTGAATTCTATTGGATGTCGAAATTCAGATTTGAATTTTGAATTTTAGGGCAATTAGGGTTTCGGCTAAGGTTGGGAGAGGGGCTAAGCTTGCTGCCTGCAGATCAGACTTGAGTATATGGTTGATCTACAAGTCAGAAGTTGTTTCAGAGAAGGAGAGACTAAGATTTAAGCATTAGGGTTTTCTGAAATTTATCAAAATTCTGCAAATCGCATGAAAAAGATGAAGTGCAGGAAATTCTGAACTCCAGTAAATAGGGTTTTTTTGAAGAAATTAAGAATAGGGATGGGGCCTAAAGGTTCCTGCGATTCTAGTGCAGGATAAAGGAGGGATTTAGGGCAGGATTTGGGATTTCCTAAAGTGACTGGGATATACTGACATGGGGAAGACGAGTAAAGGGTAATGGTCATGATGGCTTGTAAATGGGGCTGAAGTTGCAGGAAAATAACGGGGAAGGGCAGGGGTGATTTGCGATGGGATGGGGAGGCTTTCCTAGGTCAACCAAGAGGGGGAGGGGTAGGGAAGGCTACGGTGGAAGGGGGAAGGTCTTCTAGGTTGTGCAGGAAAGGGGAATGGGAAGGGGAGGGGCCATGACTTCGTGGTTGCTGGGAACTTGAAGAAGGTTACTGGACTTATTGATTGAAGCTTTAGAATTTGAATGCTTGCTTGTTTGAATGCTGGGATTAATTCAGAAGCTCTCACAATGACAACTGCAAGGTCCCCCTCTTAGGAACCCTGTCAACCATTTAGTCAATAAAATATTCAAATCTTCAATTCATCAAATCTCAAAATAACCAACATGAAAAAGCTATTTATAGCTTGAAAATAAAGATCCTGACTCAAACTAGGATCTCCTTATTGATAGAGTCCCAATACATATAGAACTATACTTTGATCCAAAACTTCTAACAGATAATATAAGGAATCTTGTCTAATATCAACTGACTAAGGACTCATTCAAAGCCACTTTGATTTTAAATAAAATACTCAAACAAATCCTAACCAAACTCAAACTAACTCGGTGAATTTTTGAATAAATCCTAAATCAAATTTAGAGGTAAATTGAGGGCTAAATTGGCCAAAATACCTCTTATAAAAGTTTTAGCCAGCCTATGGAGGCTTCTTGGATCCATCCTGGGGGACCCACTTAGGATTACAGCTAGGGGGCTTTTGTGTTCACATCATATAAAGTTGAAAAGCAAAAGCTAATGAGCAAGAACCCTTTAGGTGGCAATTCCACCAGCATGTCATTGGGAGGCCTTTTTTGGCTCTAATACTCAAGTTTTTCTGATATTAAAAGAACCATAATAGCCACATTGGAGATGCAATGTTTCATTACTTTCAGTTTCAAGAATAACTTCAAAGAAAAATCAAAACATAAAAATTCAGTCACCACCTGATAAATGTAGCCACAAATAATAGCACAAGCCAACAGTAATATGGATTGAACATTTCCAGCTTCAGCAGATGCCCAAACAAGTCCCATGAAGCCAAAGAAAAGTAATGCATAAGCAGTGACCAGTATCCCTGTACAACTTTTGAAATGCCATGACAAAAAATCATTAGTTGGGTATCAATTCTCACTACCAAAATAAAAAGATAGCATTTAAGTCTAAAGAGATATGAAATGCGAACAAGATGTGTAAAAAATTTACCTGCCGACCATGTTCACAACAGATTCTTTCTTGTTCTTATCTGCCCCAGTTTCAAAGTCATAAACATCATTGCTGCCCATGAATCAGAGTCAGGACTTTCCAAAGAAAATATCTCTGATGGAATTATAATTAATAACGCTTCTGACATTGGTTAGCAATTACTGACAATAAGCAACTTAAAGTTGAAGATCAGAATACTGGATTCCTGAACATCTTGCCAACCCCAAACCATTGATTTATCACCTCATCTCAATGTGAGGAAGTAAGAATATTAATACGATTGTCCAACAAATGCCTAAGAAACATGCCGCTATGACAACATCCTGGTAGAAATTGGATCTGTAGTTGGGCAAAAAAAAAAAAAGAAATCGGATCTGTAGAATGCCAAATATCCCCTCCCTCCCCCACTGTTCCACCACCCAAAAGAAAAGAACAAATGACAAGAAAATAAATAATCATGGTGTGGTCAAGGCTACAAACATATCTATTTTTATTTTTACTTTTTTTGGCCAAACACAAACATATCTATTGAGTTTTGACAAAATGCATTCCGATGATCTATGGGTTGAGTTAGTTAGGTCTCAACTTTTCACCATAAAAAGCATCAAGAGGAAAGAAGCCTTTCTCAAAAGCTGCAACTCAGTTGCAAACCAGCACCATACGCCAATCCATTTACCAACCGAATAGCCAGAAAATTAAGACAAATATCCAAAAAACCTACAGAAAAATAGTTATTACCACTCCTAGAAGACTGAGAGATCTGTACCTTGCTATATTCCCCCCCAAACACCACTCCCCCCCCCCCCCCCCAAAAAAAAATTTAATAATAATAATAAAATAAAACAAGGGGAAGTAAGTCAAGTAACCATGATATAATGTGTGCAAAGATATACAAAAATGAATGTGTCTTTAATAAACCTCAATCCATGGTCAAGGTCAATCACGATGTCAAATAGGTTAACACACCTAGGATGAAAAATTTTCAGTATCACAAAGTACCTAAGAAAAGTGGATGCTGGGAAAAGAGCGTACAATAGCAGCCAGTTTCTTCTAAAACTCCATTTTAAGGGCTTAATTGCTATGGTTTGACTTTCTAGTTATGAGAGTCAATCCTTGTTGTAATACAGTTAATATTCATAAGGAATTAAGGATAGAATTGTCTCTAGGATATTTTCTATAATAACCTACACCGGGAATCTCTCTTTTTGGTCTGTTATATTATTATTACAAATTAAGGCTGGCCATGTCACTCTAATATAAGTCAAGATTTTTGAGACCATTCAACATGGTATCAGAGCCACATATCTGACCCACGGATCTAAGAAATCTCTAGAAAAACCCTAGAATTTCTGCCACACCTCTCTCCCCCCCCCTTGTCCAAACCCATCGCCTACCCCATATAGTGGCCTTGGACCACTGGCACCATTGTCACAAGGCCCTATGGCCATCACATCATCACCATGAGGCCGCTAGGCCCTACGACTTCCATCATCGAACACCCTTCCACCCTTTAGAAGGATCCTAGGGCATCGCCTCACCCCACCCCTACGATCTCTGATGGTCTCAATCAGTTGCTCTTGCAGTGGGTGCTCGCGGCCTTACAGGTCATCTTCACAATACCTCTACAAAACCCTCCAATCCAGATACAAGACAAGACAAGTGGGAAATCGATGAGTGCTTGGTAATGGGTTTCTTACTCAATTCCATTGAACCCAGTACCAAAATTTATCTCTTGCTTCCCAGTGCTGCCATCATATGGGAAGTTGTCAAGGAGATTTATTCTAAAGTTGGGAATGATGCTCATTGTTTTGAAATCCAACTAAAAATTCAAGTTTTAGCAGGAGCTTACTCTTGCCCAATACTACAATACACTATGTGGGGATTATCAAACACTTGACTTCTATGGTCGCTTCACTCCAACCTACGCTACTGATGTTGCTGCCTATCAAAAGTGGGAGGATTAACTATGTGTCTATGATTTTTTTGGCTGGATTTAACATTAAGTATGATCAGATACAGGCTCACATCCTCTCACGGGAACATTTTCATCTCTGGAGCAAGCCTATGCCATGGTTGACACCGAAGACAGCCACCGAATAGCAATGGTCCACTGTCAGATTCCAGAGAGATATGCTTTAGTTGCTGGTACAGGAGGCTCTCACACATATTGGTGATTATTCTTATTCTCCAATTAGGCACTACAATGGCTGTGAGCGTCATACCAAGGACAAACACTGCAAGTTACATGGTAAAGTAGCTACTTCCCGTGGAGGGGGACAGAACTCTAACCTAAGAGAAAATCCTCAAGCACCTGCAAATCAAGCCAATCTAGAAGATCCTAATGATTCCAACACCTCTCTCCTCAGATGAGCTCCAGCATCTTCGCCAGTTGACGGACAGACTCGAAGAATCATCTTCCACGCTAACCTCTAGTGCCAGTGCTGCCTTTTGCCATGGTTCCCTTCTCTGAGGTCTCATCCCACCTCAAGTACCTTTGGTTGTCACAGTGCGTCCTTGAGTAATTCCTCATGGATAATTAACTCCAAGGCAACCAGTTATATAACTAATTCTTCTACTTTCTTTCACTCCCATTTTTTTGTTTCCCTTAACTATAATGTTCGTATTGACGATGGCTCTCTTTCCCCTGTCTTTGGGAAGGGTTTAATCATTTGTTCACCCTATTTATAGTTATCTTCAGTTTTGCATATTCCTAATACTTTTATTAATCTCTTATCCATTAGTAGTATAACTCAAGATTTGAACTGCAAAATAACTTTCTATCCCTTTTATTGTGTATTTAGGACTGGGAAAAAAGGCGTACAATTGGGAGGGGTAAACGGCAAGGGGGCTCTATATGCTAGACAGTTCTCCACCAGCATTGATTACTATCTCCGGATCCAATTCTCCTATTTTATTTACTTTATTCCAGCGACATAGTTGTTAAAGCTACATTCCCTTACCTACTTTAGTTAAACTTTATCCCAATTTGATTAAGTATTGTAATTTAAATAATTTTCATTCTAATGCTTGCATTTTGACAAAGCAAACTAGACATGTTTACCCTATTTCTAATAACCATATAAATATTCCATTTTCTATTATTCATTCAGATGCTTGGGGTCCTCCTCGTATTGTTTCTACTTCTTGTTATCGTAGGTTTGCCACTTTCTTTGATTGTTGCACTAGAACCACGTGAGTTTATTTGCTTCACCAAGAAAAGTGAAGTTTTTTCTTGTTTTAAAATATTTCATAAAATGGTTAGTACTCAGTTTGGAGCCATTGTGAAAACACTTTATACTGATAATGGGACTAAATATATGAGTTGGGAATTTTCACCTTATTTGGTCAATCATGGGATTATTCAAGAGACTAGTTGTGTTGACACCCCACCTCAAAATGGAGGATCCTAATGTTCATCATGCACGTCCCACATCATTTTTGGGGTGATGTCATTCTTACCGCAGCCTATCTCATTAATAGGATGCCATCCTAGGTTTTACAACACTGTTATCCCCTTGAAGTCATATTAGGTACAACAACTTCTACTATTCCACCTAAAGTATTTGGATGTGTTGCCTTTGGCAAAAATCATCATTTTTATAGTAAGTTTGATCCATGTGGGTTACGGTGCATATTTCTTGGTTACTCTGCTAACCAAAAAGACTATAAATGTTATCATCCTCCCTCTTGCCAAATGTTTGTTTCCAAATGTTGTATTCCAAGGACAAATTCCTTATTTTTCTTATACACCTCTTCAGGGAGAGAGTGTTAGTGAAGAGGTTCCGGTCTTGACCCTTCAATGGACATTCCCGCTGATATTCTTGTCGAAGATCCTCACTTGGAAGATGGAGTTACCGGACAGGAACAACTGATGATGGACCAGGAAGTGATGTGCAGAGGAAGCACAATTACCCTGCAATCACCTCTAAATACTTATCAAAGAAAATAATGTGACTAACCAATTTGAAGCTCCACCTCCTAATCTTGAAGAGACTACTCCTAGTAAGTCAAATCTTGACCCTGTTTTTGACCCCTCCTTAGACTTACTAATTGCATTGCGAAAACAGCCACAAGCATGCACCAAGCGCCCAATTTCTAACTTTGTTTCATCTCATTCCCTATCCCCAGAATTTTAGAACTTTGTTTCTTCTTTGTCCCCTACTTCTATTCATAACACATGGCAGAAAGCAATGACTCACTCGAATTGAAAGGAAGCAATGGATGAAGAAATAAAAGCTCTGGAAAAAAAAACAAGATGTAGGATCTAGTGAACTTACCTATAAGGAACAGAACCATTGGATGCAAGTGGGTGTTTGTCATTAAGCACAGAGCAAATGGAAGTGTGGAGAGATATAAAACAAGATTGGTAGCCAAGGGGTTCACTAAACTTTTAGGATTGACTATCAAGAGTCCTTTACTACAATTGCAAAGATGAATACAGTACATGTTGTGCTCTTATGTGCAGTCATTGTACTCTTATGTGCAGTAAATCTAGGATGGGTCCCCAACAACTTGATGCAAAAAATGCACTCCTTTAGGAAGAAATTCAAGAAGAGGTATATATGGATGTACTTCCAGGGTACAACTCTATTGAAACTCATGAAAAAGTATGCAAGTGGAAGAGAGCTTTGTATGGGTTGAAGCAATCCCCAAGGGCCTAGTTTGGAAGGTTCCATACAGCCATGGTGTCTATTGGCTATAAATAGAGTATTGTTGATCATACTTTGTTCATCAAGGAGAATGACTCTCACACAATTGTACTATTGGTGTACATAGATGACATTGCTATCACAAGGAATAAAAAGAAGGAATTTCAGCCCTAAAGACTTTTTTGGGAGCTAAATTTGAAATCAAGGCGTTAGAAAATAAGCTTTAAAGAATCAAATCAGTGCTAGAAGAAGAAGAAGAAGAATAAAGGAGAAGAAGATAAGAGAGGAATCATAGCAAAGGCTTGCGCTTCTACCAAGGGAACTAGAATCGTAGGCTTCCTTTACTTATAGTTTTTGTTAGAAAACAAGCTTTAAACAATCAAAATAGCAGTTGAACTTGAACAGAGAAAAGAGAGAAGAAGAAGAAGAGAAGAGAGATGAAGAACCAGTAGAAAAGACCTTGGATTCTTAGCTAAAGAGTCTAGAATCACAGAGCACTTTTATTTATAGCTTCTAATGAATCTAATACAACTTGAGAGACAAGTAATTGTCCTCTAGAAGAAGGAAACAAAATATTACAGCTTTAGTAACTTCCTAAATCCTAAAATAGAAAGTTCTGAAAATAGAAACTACCACCAAAATAGAAACTATGCTTTCTAAAAACTCCCAAAACTTATGTAGCAAGATTCCCACATTAGAAATAGAAAATATAATCAAAACAATAGCATAATACTGTTCACATGAACAGTAAAACTCTCAAATTTACGTATACTTCAACACTCCCCCTCAAGCTGGAGCATACAAATCTCCCATTCCCAGTTGCCAACAGATAGACTGAAAACTTGGTCTGAACAGAGCTTTGGTGAACAAATCAACTAGTTGGTCAATAGAGCTCACAAAAGGAGTTGTTATAAGCTTCTTCTTCACTGCATCACGCACAAAGTGACAATCTACCTCTATATGCTTCGTTCTCTCATGGAACACTGGATTACTAGCAATGTAAGTGGATGCCTGATTATCACAAAACATTTTCATAGGGGCAGAAACTGGAAATCCTATTTCCTCTAACAATGAACGAAGCCACATTAATTCGGCAGCGGTGTGGGCCATAGCCCTATACTCAGCTTCAGCACTAGATCGAGCAATGGTGGACTGTTTCTTACTCTTCCAAGTCATAAGATTTCCACCAAGAAAAGTACAATAACCTGTGGTTGACCGGCGATCAATGACGGATCCAGCCCAATCTGCATCAGAAAAGGCAACCAAGTCCATACTCCGATTTGGTCGATAGATGAGCCCTTTTCCGGGCGCACTCTTGAGGTACCAAAGCACTCTCATCGCTGCATCCAATGAGCCTTCCTAGGAGACTGCATAAACTGTCTCAACACACCAACAGAATAAGAAATATCAGGACGAGTAACAGTAAGATAAATAAGTTTCCCAATAAGACTCCTGTGACGATGGACATCATCTACCAAGTCACCATCATCACGTCCTAACTTCAACTGAGGATCCATGGGAATGTCGCTAGGTTTGCAAGCATGCCAGTCTCAGTCAAAAGATCTAACACATACTTTCTTTGTGACAAACTTACTCCTTTTTTACTGCGGATCACTTCAATCCCCAAGAAATATTGTAAATCACCTAAATCTTTGGTTTGGAAAGATTTTTGTAAGTGTGCCTTAACTGTATGGTTTGCATCAACATCATTGCCTGAAAGGACAATATCATCAACATAAACTGTCATAATGACAACACAATCACCCTGCCGTCTAACAAACATAGAGTGATCAGAATAACACTGTACAAAACCAAAAGACTCCACAGTCTTGCTAAATTTCTCAAACCAAGCCCGTGGAAACTGTTTGAGTCCATAAATCGCTTTATGAAGCCTGCAAACACGAACATTGTCCTCCCCCTGAGCAACATACCCTGGAGGTTGCTCCATGTAAACTTCTTCATGAAGATCACCATATAAGAATGCATTTTTTATGTCAAGCTGAAAAAGAGTCCAATCATAATTCACAGACCAAAGATATCAAGACACAGACATGAATTAAGTCTTGCCACGGAGAAAAAGTCTCAAAATAATCTACACCATATGTTTGTGTATAGCCCTTAGCCACCAAGCGGGCCTTAAGCCTTTCAACTGTACCATCAGAATGGTACTTAATAGTATACACCCACCGATAGCGGACCACATCTTTCCCAGGAGGTAAGTTGACTAAAGACCATGTATAACGAGAATGTAAAGCATCCATTTCCACATCCATAGCGGCTTTCCAGCCAGGAATTTTAAGAGCTTCAGTATGATGGGTTGGAATATGAACAGCAGACATAGACAAAGCAAGGCAACGAAAGCTAGGAGGAAGATGAGAGGTAGAAACAAAATTGGAAACAGGATAAACAATGTTAGAGTGTAAAGTGCAAGTACGAGTACCTTTCCTTAAAGCAATTGGTAAGTCATCTGAAGGTAGAGTGGGATCTCCACTAGAAGAATCCGCCGGTGGAGAGGATGAAGAAGGAACATCCGTAGGGCCAGCTTCAGGCTCCACTAAAGGAGAGCCGCTAATATTGTTAGGAGGAACTCTATTATCCACAATATGTTCTGGCAACTTATGTCTTCGCTGATAAACCTGTAGAGGAACAATGCTAGTGGAAGGAACTAAAGAGGGAATAGGAGGAGTATCATCCAAAACACAGTTTTCAACAGACACAGATTGACTTAGATAATAAGGAGTGTCTTCAAAAAAGGTCACATCTGCACTTGTAAGATGTTTGCGAAGAACCGGATCATAACAGCGAAAACCTTTTTGAGTGCGTGAGTACCCAAGAAAAATACACTTAATAGAACGGGGGGAAAGTTTATCCAAAGGATGTGGTATGTGAACAAAACACACAACCAAAAATTTTGGGTGGAACTGAAAACGATTCTCTATTGGGAAAAACAATTGAAAAAGGAGATTTTTTAGAAAGTTAAGGCATAGGCATGCGGTTAATTAAATGACCAGCAATCAAAATTGCATCACACCAGTAACTCATTGGAACATTCATCTGAATCAAAATAGCGCTTGCAACCTCCAAGAGGTGGCAATTTTTGCATTCAACCACTTCATTTTGTTGGGGGGTGAATGAACAACTGGTTTGATGAATCATTCCAAGAGAATCACACAAGTTAGATATATCATATTGCACATATTCTAAAGCATTATCAGAACGAAAAATTTTAATAGGAAGAGAAAATTGAGTCCAAATTTCATAAATAAAACCTTTAAATGTAGTTAAGAACTCTGTCCGATCCTTTAAAAGATACAACCACGTAAGACAGGAGAAATCGTCCACAAAAGTAACAAAATATCGAAAACCATGCCTATTACTAATTCTACAAGGGCCCCAAATATCGGAATGAACAAGAGAAAATAAGGACTCACTACGAGAGATAGAGCGTGGAGGATAGGTGGCACGATGATGCTTCCCTAACTCACACGCTTCACAATTTAATCTAGACACTGATTTAAAGAAGGAAGTAAAATTTTTAATCTAGGTAAAGACAGATGGCCTAAACGACAGTACCACTGGAGAGCATCTACACAATCATCAGAAAGAGCCGCAATAGGGGTAGCATAGTCCAGATAGTAGAGTCCGTTCATTTCACACCCTCCACCAATCGTCTTCCTCGTGTGAAGGTCCTGGAAAACACAATAAGTGGGAGTAAAAGTCACAGAGCAGTTTAGTGCTTTAGTTAATTGACTAACAGATAATAAGTTAAAAGGAAAGTTAGCAACATGAAGTACGGATGATAAAGTAAGAGAAGGTGTAGGAGAAACACTTCCAGAGCCTAGAATAGGTGTGGAAGTCCCATTAGCTATGACAACAGAATTTTTAGTGGTAGATTTAGAAAAAGAGCTAAAAAGTGATGACTTACCAGTCATATGGGAAGAGGCCCTTGAATCGATGATCCAAGGGGTGGGAGTAGAAGTGAGAAGTGCTGTGTTACCTGCATGAGAAAGTGTGGCAGCAAAAGTACTAGTGGATGTGGAAGCGCCAGTTTCAATATTTTGCAATCGGCAAAGGATTTGGCTTACATCATCTCTTAGAGTCTTAGACAAGTCCCCTGAAGAAGATCCAGAACCACTATCGTTGTTTGCTACAGTATCAGTACCACCATTAGAAACGGCATGATTGGTAGGGTGCTTGGCCCACTCTGGTTTTTCATATTTGGCTCAACAAGCTTCCACTAAGTGCCATGTTTTACCGCAATGAGTACAAAGTCAAGATGTCTTATCAGACAGTTGAACACCACGACCTCCAGAAGACCTACTAACTCCCCCTGAACCACGACCACGTCCCCTTCCATAAGAGGTAGTGAAGGCTGAATTTTCTCCTTTAGAACTTTTTTTTGGAGAACTCCCTTCAGGCAAGGCAACACGTTGAAGTCTAGAATATGCTTCACTAAGATTAGGGACATGCTCACCAGCAAGAAGATGTCCTTTGAAAGATTTCAGTTCAGGGTTCAATCCTGCAAGAAACTTAGAAACAAAAAATTCATTCCGTTGGGCCTTAAGCTTCTCTATATCAGTGGTGAGAGGTTGAAAGACATTCAACTCCTCCATCATGCCTTTAAAGGAGTTGTAATAATCCTGCAAAGACTTGTCAGCTTGCTGAAATTGAAATAGCTTTTCATAAATACTAAAAATCCGAGTCATATTTTTAGCTTGGGAATAAGTCTCTTACAAATCATCTCATATTCCCTTTGCAGTCTTATGGAACATAACATTCGCTGCAATATCAGGTTCCATACTATTCCACATCCAAATTTTGATGATTGCATCATCTTGGATCCAACTAAAATAAGATTTGTCAGTCTCAGTAGGAGGTTCATCCTCAATGAACTTAAGCTTACCTTTCCGAACCGCTTGTGACCACAACAAGTAATTAGAACTACCTTTGAGCTTGATAGATGTAATTTGAACGTTTACATGATCTCCTTGAGATCCTTTTGCTTCAGCCGTACTCATGATTGAGTCATGTGTAAGTGAAGACATTAAACTGAGGTAGATATCACTCAAATCAATTTCCAAAACTTGAAGTAGAAAGAACACAAAAAAAAATTCTGCAACCTTAGGACAGAATAGGAGAAAAAAAGAGGTAACAATGGTATTCAAGTTCTGGTACGTGTAAGAGTAAGGTAATAGGTAGAGAAGATCAGTTCACATGAATATCTGATCTAACAGTCCATAATATACAGCATTAGGTGGCTGCACACCAAGGAAACAAAAGAAAAAAAAGAATTTCAGAAGAGAATATTGAGAACAACACTATTTTGATTCAAAAAAAGCTCTGATGCCATGTTAGAAAACAAGCTTTAAACAATCAAAATAGCAGTTGAACTTGAACAGAGAAAAGAGAGATGAAGAACCAGTAGAAAAGACCTGTGATTCTTAGCTAAAGAGTCTAGAATCACAGAGCACTATTATTTATAGCTTCTAATGAATCTAATACAACTTGAGAGACAAGTAATTGTCCTCCAGAAGAAGGAAACAAAATATTACAGCTTTAGTAACTTCCTAACTCCTAAAATAGAAAGTTCTAAAAATAGAAACTACCACCAAAATAGAAACTATGCTTTCTAAAAACTCCCAAAACTTATGTAGCAAGATTCCCACATTAGAAATAGAAAATATAATCAAAACAATAGCATAATACTGTTCACGTGAACAGTAAAAACTGTTTTTACCGTTTGCGTGAACAGTATAAACACTGTTCGCGTGAACAGTAACGTGAACAGTAAAACTCTCAAATTTACGTATACTTCAACAGTTTTCAATGCTGAAACTACAACTTGAGAGACAAGAAACTAGTCCTCTAAAATAAGGAAATAAAATAAATACAATCTGTGGACAGAAATTTGTAGTATTCTAACTCCTAAGATCTATCCAAAACAGAAACTATAGAAAACGAAAGTTCTGAAATTAGTAGCTAACAAAAAATTAGAAAGTATGCTTTCTAAAACTCCCAAACCTTGTTCATCAAGGTTCCTACACCAAAAATAGAAAGTAATCAAGCATATCCAAAAAGGAAATATCCACAATGGTAAGCTTGCACACCAAGGCAGCAGCCTTGGTGCTTCTACGCATGCTTTAACACTCCCCCTCAAGTTAGAGCATACAAGTCTCCTATGCCCAGCTTGCAACAAATAGGGCTTTAGTAAATAAGTCAGCTAGCTGATCAGCAGAACCTACAAAGGGAGTCCTAATCCGTTTATTCTTGATGACAATCTACCTCTATATGCTTTGTCCTTTCCATAGTTGTCAAAGCGTCTGCCTAGGCAGCAAAACGGTTTTTCAACCGCTTAATTGACGTTCAATCTGCAAAGAAACTCCAAGGCCCAAAGTGACATTGAACCTATTTTTTGCTCCGGGGCACCTGCCTCCACACTCCCGCCAAGGCGACCTATGCCCGTTGACAACAGAATGTGAAGCATAAGCCATACTCAACATCAAAAATCAATGAATCAGTAAATGCCTAGGCGAACGCTTTGACAACCATGGTTTGATGAGATGAACTTATGTTTATGTTCTTTTTTTGAATAATTTTTCATAATTATGATTCTTGAATACTTTTTTTTTTTTAATGAATGTGACTATTAAATATTTGTTTAACTTATTATAGAAAGTAGTTGTATTGAAAAATAGTTTAAAAGTAGTTATATTTTAAAAAAAATTGACCCAACCGTTTTTGTCGCCTTATTGCCGGCTAGGCGCCGGTTTGTCGCCTAAATACCTAACCGAAGCTCCAATCGCTTTGGTCGCCTTGCCGCTTTGACAACAATGGTCCTTTCATGGAATATTGGCTTACTAGCAATATAAGTAGCAACTTGATTATCACAGAACATCTTCATAGGGGCGAAATTGGAAACCCCATTTCCTCCACAAGGAGCGAAGCCACAGTAACTTGGCAGCTATGTGGGTCATGGCTCTATATTCTGCTTCCGCACTAGATCAGGCAATAATGGACTGTTTCTTACCCCCTCTAAATCACAAAATTTTCACCAAGAAATGTACAATAACCAGTAGTAGATCGGCGATCAGCTAAAGATCTTACCCAATCTACATCTGAAAAGGCGACCAAATCCATACTCCAATTCGGTTGACAGATGAGCCCTTTCCCAGACGCACTTTTGAGATACTCTCATTGCTGCATCCCAATGGGCCGTCCTGGGAGACTACATAAACTGGCTCAACACACCAACAGAATAAAAAATATCAGGATAAGTAACGATGAGATAAATAAGCTTCCCCATAAGACTCCTATAACAATGGACATCATCCAACAAGTCGTCATCATCTAGCCCTAACTTTAACTGAGGATCCATAGGAATGTCAGTAGGTTTAGATGCAAGTATGTCGGTTTCAGTCAAAAGATCCAACACATACTTTCTTTGTGATAAACTAACTCCTCGTTTACTGCGAACTACCTTAATTCCCAAGAAATACTGTAAATTACCCAACTCTTTGGTCTAGAGGTACGTCTGTAAGTGTGCCTTAACTGTATTCATAGCCCCAATGTCACTGCCTGAAAGAACAACGTCATCAACATAAATTGTCATAATGACAACACCACCATCCTATCGTCTAACAAAAATAGAGTGATCAGAATAACATCAAAATAACATTGGACAAATCCAGAAAATTTCATTGTCTTTGCTAATTTCTCAAACCAAGCCCATGGAGACTGTTTAAGCCCATAAATGGCTTTATAAAGCCTACGAAAACGAGTACTATCCTCCCCCTAACCAACATACCCTGGAGGTTGCTCCAAAAAAACTCCTTCATTCAGGTCACCATACAATAAGGCATTTTTTATATTAAGCTGAAAGAGAGGTCAATCATAATTAAAAGCTAACGAGATCAACACACGAACATAATTAAGTCTAGTACTAGAGAAAAAGTCTCAAAGTAGTCCACACTATACGTTTATGTGTAGCCCTTAGCCACCAAGCGAACCTTGGGTTGTTCAACCGTACCATCAGAATGATACTTAACAATATAACCCACTGGCAATGAACCACATTTTTTCCAGGGACAAGTCTACCAAAGACTATATATTATAAGACCGTAAAGCATCCATTTCCACATCCATAGTAACTTTCAAGCTAGGGTTTTTAAGGGCCTCATTATAATGGGTTGGAATACAAATGAAAAATAGAGAAAGGGCAAGACAACGAAAGTTGGGAGGTAGATGAGACACGGATACATAATTAGAAATAGGATAAACAATATTAGAATTTAAGTGCAAGTACGAGTACCTTTTATCAAGGTAATGTGTAAGTCATCTGAAATAGAAGTAGGATCTCCACTAGAAGAATCCGCCGGTTAAGAGGATGAAGAGGGAACCTCTGTAGGACGGCCTCAATCTCCATTACAAGAAAGTCACCAATATCAACAGGACGAACTGTACTATTTTTCATTTAATAAAGTTTTGATGCCATGTTAGAAAATAAGCTTTAAAGAATCAAATCAGTGCCCGAAGAAGAACAACAACAACAAAAGAGAAGATGAGAGAAGAACCACAGTAAAGGCCTACGATTCTAGCAAGAAGAACTAGGATTGCAAGCTTCCTCTATTTATAACTTTCAATACTAAAACTACAACTTAAGAGACAAGAAACATGTTCTTCAAAAAACTGAAATAAAAGCTACAATCTGTGGATAGAAATTTCTAGTATTCTAACTCCTAAGATCTGTCCAAAATAGAAACTGCAGAAAAGGAAAGTCCTAAAATTAGTAACTAACAGAAAACTAAAAAGTATGCTTTCTAAAACTCCTAAACCTTTTTCACCAAGATTCCTACACCAAAAACAAAAGGTAATGCAACATATCCAAAAAGGAAATATCCACAATGGTAAGCTTGCACACCAAGGCTGATGCGGTGGTGCTTCTACGCATTCTTCAATACAAAGATATGGGAAAACTTAGACATTTCCTAGGTCTTGAATTGGTATACTCGGTTAGTGGTATTCCCTCTCTCTCAAAGGAAGTACACTCTGGACTTGTCGACAGAGACTGGGATGTTAGGGTGCAAACCAGCTGAGACACCCACTGAGCCCAATTTGCACTTAAAGGCTAAAGAAGGAGAACTAGTGCACAAGACCAGCTATCAAAAGTTAGTTGAGATTGATTTGCTTGTCTCACACTAGACCAGATATCACCTTTGTAGTTCATCTGGTGAGCCAATACATACATGATCCCCATTCTTCACACCTAGATGTTGTTTACCAAATCTTAAGGTACTTGAAAGCAACTCCAGGAAAAGGAATAATGATTTCCCCTCATGGGCACATGAAGATGAGGCATGTACAAATGCAAATTAGGTAGAATGTCCGAATGATAGAAGATCTACCACTGGGTATCGCACTTATGCGGGAGGAAACCTAGTGACCTGGAGGGGTAAAAAACAAGCAATGGTTGCTAGGTCCTCTGGCTGAAGCGAGTTTAAAGCAATAGCACAAGGAATTTGTGAGGCATTATGGTTAAAACTTAAAAGGACTACTTCAAGACCTTGGACCAGATTCTGAAACATCTATACAATTGCATTTGGACAACAAGTCATCAATCAATATAGCTCATAATTTAGTGCAGCATGATAAAACCAAGCATGTGGAGATTGATAGACACTTCATCAAGGAGAAGCTTAAGTATGGATTGATTCATATTTCCTTTGTGTCATCTGACAACCAGAGGGCTGATTTGGTTACAATAAGTATTGAGTACTAAAGCTTTTAGTAATATTACTAGCAAGTTGGGCATGATAAACATATATGCACCAACTTGAGGGGGGTGTTGTAATACAGTTATATTCATAAGGGTAGAATCGTCTCTGGTATATTTTCTGTAATAATCCCACATTGGGAATCTCTCCCTTTGTCTGGTCATATTATTATTATAAATTAAATCTGGCAATGTCACTAACTCACTATAACATAAGTCAGGATTTCTCAGACCGTTCAACGATCCTATATGTTAGGATCACCTCAGCCTTATACTGACTAAATATTGTTTGTTACATGGATCTTTTTCCCCCCAATCAACTATGCTTAGAGTTAGAGCTATACTTTTTACTACTCCTAAGCTATGCATGATTTTCCTCACCACTGAACATGGGGTTATTTTAGGCCTATCCTCTTGGTCTTTCCAGCTCCTTCAAGCTGAATCAAATAAACCTTCTGTACTCGACCATTCCAAGGCTTCCATTGTACATCTCCATACCACTTAAAACAACTTTCCTGAAACTTGTTATGTATTGAAACTACTCTAATTAGCTCTAATTAGTTCACTACTTACCTCCTAATTTTGTGTTTCCTAGTTACCCACTAATCCAACAATCTCAAATCTTGAATCCACTTGATATCCATAAAACCCATCATTTCTACCTTTTTTTCCTATCCAGGTTTCCCATTTCCATAATTTCCTCATAGCCAAACATACCCTAAGAAAAATGGCTAAAATCTTAGCCTTTTTTGCACCCTAATCAGTCATAAATCCATGTTAAGGATGTTTCTTGTGCCTGCCCTCACCCCCTCAAATATTTTTCCTAAATCCACAAAAAAAAAAAAAAAAAAAAACCTTAGGGCAACTAACTAATGAAGTTTTTCTGGAAAATTGCACTCTTCAGTCCTTTACCCTCATGATTAGAATCTACCCATCATCATTACTAAATCAAGAAATTTCTCTACAGAGTTTTTTTCCTTTTTTTCCTTCGGTGGGGGGGGGGGGGAGGGGGGAGGAAAAAACCTAGTTCGCAAGTGCCCCACCACTGTTGGGCATGGGGAGGAAAAGTGTATCCAGCCTTTCGCCTGTTTCCAGAACAATTCTATATAGAGTATTCCCAACAAATCTAAAGTTATGAATTAACAGTTTCCTATCAAGGGCAGTGGAGTCCAATATGGATTTTAAAGCATAATTGGGAATTTTCCGTACTTCAGCTAGTTAATTACAAACATATAGTGATATCAGTTTTTATACTTCTGAAAGCTGTATTTCTGTTCACACCTTACCATAGTCCAAATTTCGGTTGAAACCACCAAAATTGGTTTTTTGCCTAGCTGCAATGAAACTGGGGGGAGTTTTTTTTCTCCCTGGTTTCGACCTAGATGGTCAAAATTTCGACCACGAAACATTTCTTTAAAGTCCCAAATCTCAGTCAAGTTCGATGAAGCTGATTGAAATTTCAAGGATTTCCCCCAATTTTGCCCTTTTGCCTCCTTCAACCTCTTTTTCACTCAAAAATATCACTCCTTCGCCTTCCTTCACCTTGTTTGTTGTTTGCACCATGGCGATAGTCCTTATTTTTTTATATTCATCAGGAACATCATTCCCAATTATGCCAATTTAGTTATCATTATTGAGTTATAGTCCATTGCCTGATGACACATTGCATAGGCTGGGATAAATAGCTTATGTTGATGAGGCCACCTATGGAAGGGTAGTGACGAAGTTCTTGGAAAAGAATAGGCATACCATGAGATGGCCTGGTTTTGTCCAGTATCCAGAGTACTACGCATCTTAAACGATGGATCCACCCAGCACTCAACTTGGAACCTGAAGCCTGGGAGTTTCGTTATTGTAATTGTAAGTTTGTATCAAACATCTAATGTATGCAGTACTATTTGTTCAATTTTACAAAGTTTGTAAATCTTGAAACCTTTAATGTATATTAACACTTGACTGATAACTTTTCCTAGGCTTTTTTAGCAAAATGCATGTTTCATTGTGTCTTTTATGCTTTAAATAGTTAATATCCAAGAAATCAGACAAAAAAACCTATAAAAATCTCCGAAACATGGTGCCGCAAAATACCTAGGAAAATTCCCAAGTTTCAACTGAAATTTTGGTAACCATCTCGGTTTTGAGGATGGTCGAACCCAGCCTCAAAACTGAGTTGAACCTTGCACCTTATGTTTCTTGATAACTGTCTCTGGTACCAACCACACATAATTCTCATTTTACGCACACCGTCAGCTTGATACAATACCTACTGGACTTAATTCACATCCTAAAGTATAGCATCACATCTGACCTCAAGTTGAGCCAAGTGATGATAAGAACGGATGAAAACAGGAGTACAACATAGCGTCTGGCAGAAACTTGGCCTGCTTGCAAATATGCAGCTGCAGTACCCACCTGTCACCAGAAAGTAAAGAAGTCAATAAAGCCATTCCATGTGCAGTAACTGAAAAAGGTGGTTCCTTAGCTAATAACAAGAGAAGCATAACATTTGAGAGTGGTGAATACAGAGTGCTTATAGATTTCCGATCTGAGAAATCTACTTCACAATTGTGGGTTCTTTTAATGAGAATACCCAGTTTAAAACCTGACTATAATATCCCTTAGTGAGGGAACTAAGAAATAGAGCATCATCAAAGTTAAAAAGTAAAGACCAACAGTAACCTGATGATGTACATAGAAAGCATAAGTAGCAATCAAGAAGAAGCAAGGATCAGCCATAATGATGTTAAAAAAAGTGGAAAAAGTTCTTTCTTTCTTTTTTTTTTTTTTTTTTTTTTTGGGGGGGGGGGGGGAGCTTGGTGAAGACCAAAATAAATTGACCTAAATCATACAAAAACTCCATTAACCCATTAAGGTGGAATTACAACAACCAAGATAATGAAGATTCAAATTATATTAACTAGTTTCAGTTCATGTATAAGCATTAAAAAACATTATAAAAAAGTGAACAGTCACAAATTCCTCCCACATATTTTTATACACTCAGATTGATCATTTACTTCCCCAAAAATGTATCTCAGGTCTCTGCAGAATTGAAAGTCTTCTTAATCCATTATGGTGTCTGAGTAAAAGGTTGCAGGTGGGTGGCCGTGAAGAGAGAGAGGTTTTCTCGTTTCCTAGTCCCTAAAAATTTGAAACTACACTATTGAGCTCAGTTCTGCCTTAATTTGTTCCATTACATAAAGTTCTTCCGGATGAGAGAATCAAATTCCATATTTCAGTATAAAGGGCTAATTATGATATTTGAATGGTGTGGTTTGGGATTAGAAAAATCCTCAGCACCATGAAATCAATTCTTTGGATTCAGAGCTTCAAAATGCTGCGTCCCATAAACACAGAAGGAACAAATTAACACAAGAAAGAGTAGTAGCTACTGAGCTCAAAAGTCAAAACTGTGTCCAGTACACACACAGCAGATATACCAGATATATCCAATCAAAACAGGAAATTAATCAGTTGACAAGCTTGCTAATTGGTGAGAACAGCAGATACAAAAGACTAAATAAAAAAAACGTATTCAGTTTCACAAAGGGAAACAACAAGACCGGCAGTACTGTCAAGTAGAAGCCTGAGGGGACTGAAAAAGAAGGAGACAAAAAAATAATAATAAAGTATAGACGTTACAGTGAGGGGAATAAAAGCAACAGAGTAAATAGGAAACTTGATAGCTCTCCATATCAAAGTTGCCCTTGAAACGTTCTCGTGTTCTTCAGGAGTAGCGTCGGAAAGCTCTTGTACGTGGTCGGTGGAAGCTGCCCACTTTGGGTAATCCCGTTTGTTTACGGTGGTCCACCTTCCTTTAACTCTTCTTCTATCAGATGGCGTTTGTAAAGAGTAATGGAACTGTAAGTTGGGTCTAACGGAGTTGGGATAGGAAAGCAGAAACGGGGTCGCCAGAGTGAAGGAAGAGGTGGAAACCGCGACCATATTTTCTGCAACTCTAGAAGCTGCGGAAAATGAATTTATCCACTGCACTGCACTGCACTCCAAAATCACTTAGCAGTTGGGTCTCTCCTTCTTCCCCTCCGGTGTCCTGCCAGTGGCTAATGCGGGTCAAGAGTTGAAATTGGTTCCCTCCACTATCGCCCCTTTTGAGTTCTTATGAATCAAAACCCTAAAAGTTCAATCACCCACAACAATCACTTATTCTCTTGGCACCTTCGTCGTTTTCTTTGCAACTCTAGTCACAAATGAAATGAAATGAGCTTTGCATCTATCTCTTCGATTTCTATGATGTAATTTAGTGTAATCACTGCTCATATCAGTCAAGAACGTAAGTAATGGAAAACCCCAGCAATGTATGCCAGCGTCAACCCCAGGATATTGCGTGGTCGCCGGCAGGGAATGTGGGGGCGGGGGTAGGGGAGGGGACAGCGGCGGCAGTGGGAGGTTTCCAGGAGTCCGGATCAGCGACTTTCTGATCCCTGACCACAAAAAACAGTGACGCTCAATGTGAAAAATATTTTTTGGAAAAAAATTTAAAAATAAAATTTCACTTGCCCACTGCATTTTCGTGGTTGAGAAGCCGTCAGGGAGATGATCCAGATTCAGTTTCCAACAAGGTGTAAGTAGAACCTTTCACCCACCTAAGAATTGGGTATGCGGATGTATTAAATTGGGGGTATTATTGTCATTTTCTTACTTAAAGGACATTTGGATAATTTAAAATTTAAATTTTAAATTATTTTAAATTAGGTAAGGTAATTTAAGTACTTTTACTATTCATTTAACAACATAATTTTATTATGGTTAACTTATAATTATGCATGAGGATAACATGTAATTTTGAAGATGATAAGTAGGTGACCATTAGTTTCACCTTATAAATTGTGGGTACTGTTTAATTTTCTCTAAAATCTTTTATGTTAGAAAAAACTAACAAATTTTCTAATTGACCAATGATGACTTTCAAAAGGAAATATTTCTTTTGTGACTTGTTACATTAAATCATCTTTTAAAAAGTGGTTGACAAATCGGATCTTTCAATCTCCTATGTAATAATTTTTCCACCTAATAATGACATTTGAAACAAAAAAATCTTCAAAGATACAGTCCTACATTTCCTATCATCCAAAACAAGCAGGGATTCTTTTGATAAAATCCATCCAATCGCTTCTGAGTTGCATGTAAAAATTTTAAGTCCAATAAGGAACGCTTGAAACCAATTACTATTGGTTAGCAAGCATTCCTCAACAATCTCAACTTGAATTTAAGGTTTGGAAGGGATTGCAACTATACAGACCATCAAAGATTCGGCAAAAGATTTCAACTTACACTCTCTGGCCATAGAAAATGACAACCAAGCACTCATCACCATTGTTCATAAACATATCTCGGAGACCCCCAGGAAACTATTTTCTATTGTTTATGATATTCGCAGCTTGGTGGAATCTTTTGACAACATTTCCTTCACTCGTGCCCAGGAAAACAAATTTTGTTGTTGATGCTTTAGCTAAAGAAGCCCCGCTCACCCAGGAAACCTTCTTGCATGTACACTCGCCTCCTACATGTGTTAGATGGTTGATGCTTTTTGACTCTTTTTATTTAGGTTGTAATCATAGTTTTTCTCTATAATAAAATCTCATTTTAGTACAAAAAAAAACAAAAATTTTCTTTATGCAAAACTTTGATGGACCTGATTTCAATGTATCAAATCCATTTAAAAAATTCTACCGAAAAATCCATTAAAAGTTCATATACATGATTGTGAATATATACGCATGGATCGTCAAAAAAAATTTTAAGTCCAATAAAGAACCTTGAAGCCAATTAATTAAGTTCATATACATGGTTTTTCTTTATTTGAAAACTTGTGATACATAATTAAAATTAATAGTCAATTATGTTTACCTTTTTATTGGTTTACTCCGATGTCTTAGGGTCGTCCATAGTGTTATATCTATAGACTTCTATGATATGTAAATGATAAGATTTTTTTTGGTCAAATAAATGATAAGATTGGGTGCCTATAAACAAGTTTGAATTTAATGAGATGAACAAGTATCAATTCTACCCATACTTATTTTGTGATAGAAGTAACTCATAATTTTGATATGCACCTCAACCTCATGTTCAATTCATGTCTACCATAAACAACGATCACAATTTTGTTGGAGGCCGCTTTCAACTTGATACTTTTCGAGCAAGGTTTCGATCGTCTAAGTATTTAATGTTATATGACTTCCGTTTCATCTATTTATTGTCTTCTACTAATTTAAAGCATGATAAACACAATGAAATTAGTAGTTTGTCTAAAAAACCACTAAAATTATAATTCTTGTTTTTTTTGGGGTCAACAACTAATTCCTTTCTACCCATAGTTATTTTGTGGAATAAAGGTAACTGAAAATGTTGGATATGCATCAAAAAATGTTCAATTCATGTTTTCCTTTAAATCCCAAAATCACAATTTTGCTTGGGGGGGACTTCAAGTTGGGACAAGTTTCCTTAATTCAAGGTTTCTAAGTCTTTGATGTTATATGACATCCCACCCCATGCTATTTAATGTCTTCTACTGGGAATTTGGAGAAAGCATGGGATAAGACACAAGTGGAATCCACCCTAGTCACTTTGTCCACAAAACCATTTCCTTTCCTTCCTCACCCCATTACCACATTCTTGTTTTTTTTGGGTCCACAACTAATTCCTTTGCAAACAAACACAGCCTCAAGTAAAACACTCCAACCCAGGGGAACTAGAAGACAACACATAATCATTTATGATAAACAATGGTGGGATATCCCACATAATGTAAAACAAATGATTGGTTTCGAAAAATACAAACTGAGTTGTTTGATAGAATGATTACACATACAGCAAGACGCAAGTCAAAATACGATGACCGACAAGCAACTAAAAATAACTGCTTGGAACCAGTGGATCAATGATCCCTTGTCTCTATAGTAGTACTCCAAGTACCGAATGAAAGCTGGTCATTTCATGTGACTCATGAAGTTATCCATGGACTGAGACACTAAATTCTCATAGGTGGGATCATCCACATAATGTAAATAGATGGAGTCGCCACCTGTGCATAGGCTGCTGACAGTACTGCTCCATCACCATACGATCTTATTCCATACCCATATGCTGACTGCATAACTGCTGCCAATGCCATCACCAAAAGAACAAGTCACCATATGCCAATGATGGTCCCCCATATCCATAACCATCCCCATAGGATTATATCCATATCTATAATAAGCACCATATGATGGTTGAGTTACCCATATGTCGAACTTTCTCTCCCAAATTCATCGAGTTTTGACAAAAGAGTTATTAACTTAGAGTGAAACAGAGGTTAAAATCACAAATTCCAGTAAAAAATGGTTTGAGGGTCAAAATTCAAAGGATGAAACTTGATGGAAGTGGTCAAAATTTGCAAATCTCTAGTTTCAACCATTTAGGAAATTGGTAGTTTTCCAATTCCAACTAGGTTTAGTCTTCTTTTTTTTTTCAAAATCGAAATTTCAATAGTTTCGACCGAAACTCTTTCCAGAGGAACTTTTGGATTCTTTCTTCTTTTTCTAAAACACCAAAGGTGTATAGTGATTTTTTTTTTTTTTGTGTGGATAAATGACATATAGTGAATCATTTCTATTTATGTACAGGAGACAACATCTTGTCAAACATTTGAATCTGAGCTACATCCACATCTATATTCGTTTAGGGGTAAAATTAAATAATAATTATTATAAAAACTTGTGATGCGATTAACCAAATAACCAGCAGTTGTTTTTTCTGCAATATTAGCATTCTACATGGTCTGAAAAGCCTTGCCTGATAAGCCAGAGTGGAAAAAATGTGCACATATATGTCAATTTATGGTTGGTAGACTGATAAGATCTATATTTCTCAGTGGAGAGATCATGGGTTCAACCCTTGCTGAACAAGCATCCCCTGAGGATGTAATCAAGGTGCACACAAGCTGGCCTGATGAACCTCAGATAAAAAAAAATAATAATAATAATAATGTGCACATATAGAGACTAGTGCCATACCCATATTGATATATAATTATATATTGAAGACTTTATACTAACTAAATACTTTGTGATACTTTGCTTGCATTTTCTTGGTAAAACCTCTTTCCACCTGGGTTTTTTCTAATATCATATTTACTGCCAAAATCTATTTTTTATCCAACAAAGGACCTTGAAACGAATCATATTAATAAATGTAATATAAGAACTACAATTCCATCTAAGTGAAAAAAATTGTGATGTATGATTAAAATTAATAAGTCAATTATTTACCTTTTTAATGGTTTCCTCCCATATCTCTATGGTGCTACACCCATTAAACCTTCTTCTTCCTTCTTTTCTTCTTTTTTCTTTTTTTGAGTGGTAGATAAATGAAAATATCGGGTAACATTTACATTTCATTTAGAGATAAATTTAATAATTTAAAAAAATATATATAAACCAAGACTTGTGATGCAATTAACCAAATAACTAGTTTTCTTATATGGTCCTGAAAAGCCTTGGCCTAACCAACCTCAGCGGGGTGTTCAAATTGACGTGTCTCGAAACGATTGACCAAGATCACAGATGTTGGAAGATTGATTTACTCAATTCACTCTTTTCTCCCGAGGAAAGTAAGGCAATTCAAGGAATTAGGCTGAGCATATTCCATCAAGATGATTAGTTGGTGTGGGGGGCAGCAAAGAATGGACTTTTCTCGTGTAAATTCACATATCATCTATTAAAGAATCTTGAGGAGGAAAAATTTGGAAAACCATCGAGCACATCTAGAAGTCGGAGACCAGTTGAAGATGTTGTATGGAAAAATATTTGGAGTTCGCACACCTTCCAAAGATTAGAAATTTCCTATGGAGGCGTGTGCGGGGTGTAGGGAAGAGCTAGTTAGAAGGCAATTTCAAATTGATCCTTCATGTTCGTATTGTGGGTGCGGTCGAAACTATGGATCACATTGTTTTTGGTGTCCGATTGCAACGGTTGGTTTGGTAGCTCACTTACATACATTCCACCGAGGAAGCCCCATTACTAACAGAATGGATTAAAAGTTGGTCCACTATAAAAGGGATCGAAAAGGAGGTAAGCAAATCAATACTCAACCTATGTTCCTTTATTGTTTGGCACCTTTGGATTGCAAGAAACAACAGGATTTTTGGGAGAAAACAAACTACCCCAAAAGAAATTATTGAGGCAGCCCAAAAAGAACATGCTGAATTTGAGGCAATCAAGACAACAGGAGGTGGGGAAGTGATAAATAATATTCAACCTGATGAGAATCAGGAGCAATAGGAACCTCTGCCTCAAGGTAAATTAAAGTTGAATTCAGACATGTCTTAGTGTAAAGGAAGTGGCAAAGGTGGTGTCGTCTATGTTCTGCAAAATCATAAAGGAGAAATTTTACAAGCAGCCTCTGAACCTGTATTATGCAACTCAGTGGTGGAAGGGGAAGATCTAGCTATGAGAGCTGGATTGATGTTTGCACTTTCAAAAGATTGTAATCATCTTCTGGTAGAGTCTGATTGTAAAATACTGGTTTAATACATAAACAGTGCTTCTAGCTCCCCTCCCCCTATGCTTAGCTCCTCTGGTGGAGGATATTAGGGAGTTAAGCTCATCTTTCCTCTCATGCTCTTTTTGTTTTATTCCAAGAGCGATAAACGCAGTTGCGGATGCTCTTGCAAGGAGGGCCCTGTCGATCCCGTATACGACGGTTTGGCCTATTTCCGTTCCTTAGCTTCAGGAATTATGCTCTCCAGTTGCCTAGACTGTCGCGGGTTGTTTTTTCTTTCTTTCTGTTAATGGAAATTTCTTACCAAAAAAAAGAAGAAGAAAAGCCTTGCCTAACCAACCACATGCACATATAGAAACCTAGTGCATACCTCCATACTGTAAATTGAGTATATCAAGAAGTCATCAAAAAATTTCCATGCCTAGGCTTTCTATGAAACATGAAAAACTCAAGAAAATGACTCCCATGAAACATGTATTGGTGCTTTGAATATTCAACCAAAAAGAAAAACAGAACACAAGTAGCTGGTATTGTATTAAATATAAAAGAATGGATAAAGTAATTTACATACAGTAGTAAACTTTGCCATTAACATCATTCCAAATGATAGCCAGTACAAAAAAATAGTACATGTCCATTTCTCTTACAGATGCCATAGTCAAGTATTATCATAAAACCTTGAATATCAGTTACTTCGTCATCAACGGACTGAGAAAAAGTATTGAATGAACAAATTCACTTCCCCTCAGGAATTTAGTGTCAGCAAGAAAATCAAACACCAAACTTGATCTTTTCTTATTTCTACATGCATTACAGGTGAGATGACAGGTCCAGGGATGAGACCAGAAGACTAGTTTTTGGGGGTGAGGGGACCCCAGGAAGGGATGGGAATGTAGAAATTCCTCGTGTTTACAAGACGATGATAACACATGAACCCCACATGCAATCTGTTTCTTATCATCCCTTTCCTATGTCAAGCACAACCAAAAATTTACCAACTTACTCAAAGAAATGCTGAGATCCACAAATTGTCTCCATCTGTTAGTCCTTTGCGCAGCACCTTCATGATATTAAAAGAGAAATGAGGACAGGTGAAGACGACCAAAAGTTTAACGGATAAATTGAAAATATGTATATGAGGAAATAAGCAGCCTTCCTGTTCTTGACATTCAGTGATGAGGTCAAGAGTCTTAATAGTTTCCTAATATCAACTGGGGTATATGTATGGCTATATGCCCATAAGAAAGCATTCTTCTTCTGGCCAATGACCAATGATTATCAGACTCAGTAACAGGTTACTCATACTTAATTGTTTCTTCACAACATGGCTGCAAATTGATAGCCAGTTCTAACAGAGGAACACTCGACCCAATTGAATCCTTTTTTGGAACAAGGAGATTTTTATATTAGGGGTTGGGGACTTTCACATATTGAACCTTTTTTTTGCTTATTGTATCATTACAAATTATAAAAGAAAGAAAGAAACTTAGAAGTTAATGAGGGAAAGTACCGTTTATATCTCTTCTTGGAACCACAAGGACAGAGTGCATTCCTACTTATTTGTCCACTTTTTGCCAAATTAGATCTGGCAAGATCTAATGGTGTTGATCCCATCAACTTCTGGACCTACAAAATATAAGACTAGAATTAGGGAGAAGAATAAAATATATTTTCTTTTCATTATTTTTTTCATTTAGTAGGAATGTCAGGTATTTCATTAGACAGAAGAAAGTTCATGCTTGTGGAGAGAAAACTACTTTAGCATATTTAGATATGATGTCCAAGGTATAAACAAGAATGCGGTGATAACTCAGAAAGAAGAATTCAAGAAAAACAGTTCTGATAGCCTAGTCCCGTCTAAAATCTATATCTAGTTCACGTGAAGTATGTCAGAGTTTCAAAAGTTGTTTGGCAGAGCACCAACATGCATCTCCTGTTCAAACAAAAGCCTAATTCATGCAAGTTAGAAGTGAATTACCCAATCATGCAATTGATAAGCACCCTTCATCCAGGCAGTTTTTTCCATCTACGAATGTTTACATTCAACCAGGATTCAGCAGAGCTGGCCGAATCCTGCCAGTAGTCGATCAGAAAACCATTTTGAATGCAGTTAAAAGAGTTATGATACAGTCACACATAGTTTTATCATGCACACTTATAATTAAAAATTAAAAAATAAGAAAAAAGAGGGAATGAACAAATAAATAAAAAGAGTTTCCTACACAAGGCTTCCAGTACTGCTGGGTCTAGAAAGGGTAAACATACACAACATCACTTCCTTGCTTTGCAGGAGTGGCTGTTTCGAGTTTTGACTGACAACCAGCCGATTTAAAAGCAAAGCTCCCAGAAAGTCATCGGTTATTTGGTTATTTTTCCAAATGTCACCAGTCATTTATTCAAATGGACAGATGATATATCCATTCTGGCAGCTAGATAAAGAGGATAAGGTCTAGAGTAACCATGTTTCAAATTTCAAGTCTAATTCTGTCATATATCCCTTCTGTTATGGCACAAATCCTGTCTATGCCCATGATGTATTATAATACTCTAGGCACTACTGTGCATTCTCACTACTCAGTGGGAATACAGTGGGAATAAAAGATACAATTTAAAAGGACCATAAAAATGGATGGCTCAGATTTATCTTTATATTTTTGGAAGCACCACCCTTCATTGATACATTGATAAACATTGATAACTACCTAGTAATAAACATTGAATGGCTGAGTAGACTAAATAAGATGGGAAATTGTGAGTTTCAAGCAAATTGTAACAACACATTGTACACCCCCCCCCCCCCCCCCCCCCCCCAATTGTATATCTACACACACACACAATCACATTGTTTTACACCCCCCCCCCCCCCCCCCACCCCACCCCAAAATATATATATACACACACACACACACACACATATACATCAAAACAAATTTCCAAATGCAAATTAACAACTTAGAAAAATATATCCAGAGGAAACCCCAGTCAAGATCCATTATAGTTGACCAAATCATTGATGTCCAGCATTATTGGATTACTTCAAAAAAGAAACTCATCTGTATGATATATTACACACAGCAATCAAATGCATTAATATTACCACAGAAAGGTGTCATGTTCCTAGCATTGGAAGAATTTCTGCAACTGAAAAGTGCCACAATGGTCCTCAAAATCACAAATTTCAAGAACTAGGAATTCTTTCTACAGCTTGGTACAATGGAAAAACCAAGACAATGGAGACAGTAGTAATACCTCAGCCAAAGACTTTGGCAATGGTTTACCTTCCTCCTTCAACTTTTCTATCTTTTTCTGTGCTTCTTTAGCCCATGTAAACTTTGACAAGGCATTCTCAACTTCAATTATTGTACAATTACAATGTTTTGCCGCATCTTTCTTTTGACTACTTTGGAGATTCTGCATATAATGAATAAAGAAAAAACCATCACACATGTACAACTGTCATGATAAAAGTTTTTGCATGGCTGCAAAACCATTAATTGCTATATTTTCACACCATTCTACACATTGTAAATGCTATCAGTTTCAAAAAAACTATCCCATTAGGACATTCAATCAATATGGTTGAGAGAGATAGAGAGACATCAATGGATTTTCACCTTCATACATTGTAGCTCTACAACTCCACCATCAGCTAGAAAGTTCATCAAAAAACATTGAGGAGATGTCTGATGAAATGTTTACCTCAATTACCTCAACAATTTCCTCCTATGTTCTAATCAAGGATATGTCTGATGAAATGTTTAACTCAATTACCTCAACAACCTCCTCCTACGTTCTAATAAAGGCCATTGGATCAGTTACAATCCAACAGAATAGTGGGCCTTGTGGGAGAGTTCAATTAACCATAGAAGCTAGTGTTATCTATAAATATTAGTTGGAAGCAACGGTCTAGTATTCCAAACTAGATACTCAAGTTGTAATGCTTTAAGCAACCTTGTGCTTCTTTCTTTATTTTTTTCTTCATTTCTTTTCTGCTTTTTTCTTTTCCTCTGTTTTTTGGTTCTGCCACAAGGAAGGAGAGGCAGGGAGAGGAAGGCCGAGAGATGTAGCGAAGGAGGGAAGGTACCGTGGGGTTGGGAGGGGGTGGAGAAGGGACTAGAGGGTTTGTAGGGGTTGGGAGAGTGGGCTGGGATGGTTGCTGCCAAGCTGTGGCAGCAGGGGAAGGGGGTGGGACACCTGTGCAGAACAGGGGAGGGGAAGGGAGCTACTGTAATTGCAGGGAGAGGGGAGAGGGGAGGGGGAGGGCTGTGATGGCAGGGGAAGGATTTCGTAGGTCTTGCAATGGGAGGAAGTAGGGGAGGGGCTGCAATGGAGGTAGAAGGGGGGATCCAACTTACTTGTAATGCTGCTGCAGGTTGAAGAAGGTTTCTGCCCTTGAATTTCTAAGGGCTGTAACATCCCGCCCTCCCAAACAGAACCATGACCTAATTTCTCAAAAAGACTCAAGTTTCATTCAAAGTAGACTTGATGAATACAAAGAAAGAATAGGCTATTTATAGCCTACTAAAAGACCTTAACTCTAAGTGGGATTCCTTTATAGATTAGGATCTCACTACATTAATCAATCTCAACCATCCAAACAATATAAGAACTAAGGGACACTAAGGCACATGCCGAAATAAAAATCCTATTTAACTAAACTCTAATAATACACATGCTAATTAAAAGACTAAGACTCACATGCTGGAAATATCACTTAATTATTAAAACACATGCTAAAATTAGATTTAAGGATTCTAAGGGGAAATAAGAAACCCCCTAAGGAGCAGCCTAAACTGCCCCTAGCATGTGGGTAAGGTTCAGTCAGCCTTTCCTTAAACCTGGGAGGCCTTTCCTTACGCTGAGTATCCCGCTTTACCCCTTGGTGGGGTGTGTGGGGGAGGGGAGGAGAAAGGGCCCCCCCCCCACCCCCTCCCCACACACCCCCCCCCTTCCCTTTTCTCCTCCTCACTCCACTTCAGAGGGACCCACATGTTTTTTTCCCACCCCACCTTTGCAAACAAACGCAGCCTTAGGGTTTCGCCCAAGGGAAAAATTCTGGATCACATCATGTAATCAAACAAGGAAAGTGGGAATTTAAGGGGGACACTAATACAATGTGGAATGAGATGGCTATAGGTATTAGGAAGGTGACTAAAGATGTTATAGGTGAATCAAAAGGAAAATGCCTTTCTTATAGAAAGACTTAAGTCTCTAGTCCATTAAACGAGCATACTTCAACTCTTTGTGATTTGAATGATTATACCATTCGTCATGGCACAATTATAAGGAGAATTTCAATTTTCAAAATAAAAGAAGCTCTTAGGAAGATGAAAGTAGGCAAGGCACAAGATCCCATGAAATCCGAATAGATTTATAGAAGAGCTTAGGAACCTATGGGCTCGCTTGGCTAACCAAGTTATTCAATAAGAGCATAAGGAAAATGCCAAATGAATGGAGGAGAAGCATCATAATCCCAATTTATAAAAATAAAGGAGATATTCAAAAATGTCATAACTATAAAGACATCAAATTGATAAGTCATACTATGAGATTATGGGAGAGTATAACAACCCGTTTGAGATAAGAAACCACAATTACAGATAACCAATTTGGCTTTATGCCAAGAAGATCTACAATGGAAGCTATTTACCTTATATGGAGACTTATGAAAAGGTATAGAGAGTGTATGAAAAATATTTATATGGTCTTAATTGACCTAGAAAAAGCTTATAGAAATGATTAAGCAAATAAGTGGACATAGTTAAGGATATGTAATATGGTTCAGTGACAAGTGTAAGAACAATGGGGGGACAAGGTGGTGAATTCCCGATAACAGTTGGGCTACATCAATGATCAGCTTTAAGCCCATACTTATTTGCATTTATAATAGATGAATTAACCGAAAACATTTAAGACAATATTTCTTTATGCTTTTTGTTGATGATATTGTGTTGATAGACGAGACACAAGTAGGAATTGGTACCAACTCAGAATCATGGAGAGCAACTTTGGAATCAACAGGCTTTAAACTAAGTAAAACAAAGACAAATATGTAGTTTGTAACTTTGGTCATGATCGGACAAACGATGAGGTGGAGAAACTTAATGAGAATGAGATTCCTAAAGGGCAATTATTTTGGTTACATGATTCAGAGATTTGATAATCATAATAATATTCACAAATGGTAGATTTATACTAGTTATAGTAATCATAATGGATTCATAAAATCTAGATATAAATCACCTTTGTACTATAAAGGTGATGTTTCCCAAATAATTTAATGGGTATAAGGTGAAATCCAGAGATTTCATCTCTACTATAAAAGTGTTAAACATTTGAACCATGACTTCATAAATATTTTTTAAGGATGAATCTATAGATTTCATTCCAAAGATTCAGGCTAACCAAACAGTTAATTTTATGAACCATGACTCTATAGATTTGAAATCTATAGAATTAAAATCTCTAGATTTTTGAAATCTTCAAACTCAAGTAACCAAACAGGCCCTAAAGCAATTATTTTAGGACCTTGGTTCAATCATAAAAAATAATAATTAAAAAATAATAATAATAATAATAATAATAATAATAATAATAATAATAATAATAATAATAATAATAATAATAATAATAATAATAGATAATAAATAAAATTTTGTGATATAGAAGATGATGTTTCCCAATGAATTAAAATAGGGTGGAAGAAGTGGAGAGGTGCGCCTGAGGTCCTGTGTGATCGACGTATTCCTCAAAACTCAAAGGAAAATTCTCTAGGAGCATCATTCAACCAGTTATGATGTATAGTGTTGAGTGTTGGGTTGTATAGAAAAACTCAGTGTAGTAGAAATAAAGATGATAAAACAGATGAGTGGCAAAACTAGGAAGGATAAGATAAGGAATGATCATATTACAATTGGTCTAGGAGTAGATCCAATAAGTTATAAACTACGAGAAAGTCGGTTGAGATGGTATAGCCACGTTCAACAGAGACCTATAAATGCCCTTGCATGGAGAAGTGATTTAATCCAGATTAAAGGAATTAAAAAAGCTAGGGGCAGACCTAAGATAACCTTATCCGTCATGCCAAATTCTTTAGCTTTTTAATGTCACTTACTACAAAATGATCAGAACTAAGAATCAACATGTTGTCTACATAAAAGCAAACAATTATGACCTTATTAAACACAGACTTGTAGTAAAGGCAGTTATCTAAGTTACTAGTATGAAATACAAAGGTCTTCACTATTTGGTCAAAATTTTTTATGGCATAACTTAGATGCTTGTTTAAGACCATATAAAGATTTGTTTTTAATTTACAACTTTATGTTTAGAACCTTTCATGACATACTCTTCAGGTTGGTTCATGTAAATTTCTTTAGTTAAGTCTCCATTGAAGAAACTCGTTTTTACATCCATTTGATCCACAACTTAGTGTTCAATAGATGCCAAAGCAAGAAGAACTCTAATAGTGGCTAGATGATAGATCGGTGAGTAGATATCAAAATAATCCACTCCACTAACTTGAGTGTAGCCCTTAGCTACTAAATGTGCATCATATTGGCCCTCAAATTCATCAAGATTTAGTTTCTTCTTTAAGACCAGTTCTCTGCCCACACGCATATCACCTTTTGGCAAATCAACTAGTGTCTATGTGTTATTTTGTAGTAAAGAGTACATCCATCATCAATTGCCTCTGCCTATAACAAAGAAACCCCAGATCTCATTACTTACTTTTAGGTAGACGGATTATTCTCTAAATGATAAGTCACATAGTCCTCACCAAAACTTTTAGGTACTCTTATATCTTTTGAATTTATGCCTAGTATTTGATTCAAAAACACACATTAAAATTAGTGTTAGAAGCAATTGGTTTAAATTCCATAATCGACTCTATAACAATTTCTCCCTAGACCGGTAAAGTTATGTCTTGATTTCAAATAAACTTATCTTCAAAGAACATTGCATCCCTAGATTTTTATTACCACATTGATTGATGGATCCATCATCCAAGAACTGTTTTGCAGCTCTCTCGCATCCTAGATATACACAAATATTGGTTCTAAATCTCATCTTAAGTCTTTTAGGTAGACGGATTATTCTCTAAATGATAAGTCACATAGTCCTCACCAAAACTTTTAGGTACTCTTATATCTTTTGAATTTATGCCTAGTATTTGATTCAAAAACACACATTAAAATTAGTGTTAGAAGCAATTGGTTTAAATTCCATAATCGACTCTATAACAATTTCTGCTAGACCTGGTAAAGTTATGTCTTGATTTCAAATAAACTTATCTTCAAAGAACATTGCATCCCTAGATTTTTATTACCACATTGATTGATGGATCCATCATCCAAGAACTGTTTTGCAGCACCGTCTTCTGTGCATCCTAGATATACACAAATATTGGTTCTAAATCTCATCTTAAGTCTTTTAGGGTCTTGTATCCTTACATAAGCAATATAGAGCCCCAAGTCTTTAAGAGCTCAACTCTACAAGAATGTTTATGCCACAATTCACATGAACTTTCAGTCCATTTTGAGTGGATAACCTATTTAGAATGTGAATAGCAATCAACATTGTTTCTCCCCAATAACATGCAGGCATGCCAGCAATATGCAACATGGAGTTTAACATTTATGTTAATGTTCTATTATTTCATTCAACTACGCCATTTGATTGGGGTGAATAAAGTGCAATAGTTTAAAAAATTTATACCCTTAAAGGCACAAAATATTTTGAACTCAGTCAAAGAATATCCACCTCCTTTATAACTTCTAAGTCATTTAAATTTTAAGTTTAACTAATTTTCAACCCTATTCTTAAAAATTTTCAAATGCTTCAATTTTTTTTTTATCTTAACAGATAAATAAGACAATATGTAGAAAAATCATCTATAAATATAATTAAATACTTCAAATCCTCCTCGAGTTGTGAAATTTTTAAAAATCACAAATATCATAATGTATTAATTCCAAAAACTATGTGCTTCTAAAAATCTAACAAAAAAACTTTTCAATAATTTTTGTTTGGGCATGCACTTTACATCTGTTAAAGTGTATAGAAATGTCTAATAGTATGTTATGAGTTTTAGAAAATTGGACCATTTTTATATAGTTGACATGTCCCAATCCAATGCAATGTTTTAGAATCAATTAAGTTTGAGCTAATATGGTTTATTATCTCATTTTCTAAACTTAATCTATACATGCTATTAGTTAAATAAGCACAACCAAAATAGGGAGATTTAACAAATAAAGTCACACTGCCACTATGAAAAAAATACACATGCCAGCATTGTATAAAAGGCTAAATGAAATTAAATTCTTTTTTGAATTGGGAACTACTTTAACATCTTTTAAATTTAAAACTTTACCTATAGATAAATTCAAATTTACAGATCCTCTCTATGTCACCAAAGTTGATGTTCCATTGCAACTGTTACAGTCTTTGCAACCTCAACTCACAGTCAACATTTCCTTATTGTGGCAAACATAACATGTAGCACCTAAGTCCAACCACCAAGCTGAAGAAATATTGGCCTTAAACTTCTTTGTGCTCACCCTGGCTACAAATTGTCTAAGCTCATTCTTATCAATCATCATATTAACTTCTTCTTTTCTTATGTGTCCATCTCTCGTTTTTGATAGCCTACGGTCAACCACAAAGTGTCCCCATTTCCCACAATTGTGGCACTTGTCCTTCATTTTATTTAAGATAGTCTTTTTAGCCTCCAACTTATTGAGTTCACTTTTGTGTAGCTTGATTTTTTTAGAATTATACTTGGGATGAGTGACAATATCTGCAAAAGTTTTCTTTTTATTCACCATCTCCAAGTTGTTTCCAAGTCTATTTCATCTTTGATTCGTGAGAACCATTGAGATCATCTAGGCCCACATTTACCTTTTCCCATACACTTCAATTTTAAATGAGTGTTAGGTCATTGGAAACTAATAAATACTTGCCCCTGACAAGAAACTCATCGCAAACTTGTATTTTTCCTGTATCTAGTTAGGATCTGAGGTTTTATATGTCTGTAACCTAAGGGAATAGCTATTCTCTTCAATAAATTTGAAGTCCATCAATTCATCAATCAAATAAGTTTTGGACAATTCTTCCTCTTTTCCTATATTGAATATCCAGGTTGTCCCATATTTCCTTAGCAGTCTTATAGTTGTTATAAGCAAGGTTTAAAGTATCCCACAATATCATACGATACTAGCCAATACGTATCCATATTTGACCCAACCAATACGATACATCTCGATATGTCTCTCCATTAAATTACGTTAAAATACATTAGCTAGAGTGATACAATACTTGATACAGGACAATACCTCTCTTAAAATCACCTGACCGATATAATACTCGATACCGATACTTTAAACCTTGGTTATAGGTTTCTTCAAGTCTATCCAACAGTACACTTAATAAATAGTGCCTAAAGAGATCATGATCTCTTACCCATTGTAATTCATCAATATTCTTAGTCGTGGCTTCAATGGAGGTCTCTACCGTGCAAAACACATTCAGATACTTCAATCCAAATTGCATCTTTCTTTTCTAAGCATTAAACTCAGACCCATTAAATGTTTGCAGTTGGATCATGTCAATTTAAACTGTATCCATTCGAATGTTTTCCTTTTTCCTTTTGAATTATCAACAAAAATAATACACAAAGGATAGAGGAGATCAAACTTGGAGAAAATAAACATGGCTAATCAAGGAGAATTCTAGAAAGAATATAGTCCAACGTTTTATCAGATAAATAATAAAACAGAACCCCTTTTTCTTATCACAAAAAATGGATAGGATTTATGAGGATTTGGGTGCGCCACGTGGGTATGCCCCACTAGCACTTCCTCACTTTCTATCTTTCACAACTAATACCCAGGCTTAAAACCTTTCAAGAAAAGAGAGCACAACAAACAAAAAATTATAAAGAGCCAAGAGAATAGCACGTACAAATGCTTTGTAGTTTCCAAGAAAATTGATATAGGTGTTTTGTTGTTACCAAGGAAACCAAAAAAGGTGTTTTTGTTGTTTCCAAGGAAACCACAAAGGAAAAACCAACAACTAAATCTCAAATTGTCCGAAATTGTTGCTAAAGAAAATAATCATGCTTACTAATAGATAATGGTCAACATTGACTGTCGGGGTTAAACCAAACACACCCAAAACCTACTTGACCCAAATATTATATTTTCTCTGGCAGGCTAGTCCACTTCTTACATGGCATGGGTCAATTAATTTATTCTTTAACAGTTTAACCAATCTCATTCCTAAATCCTTTACCCCAAGGTAAAACAATAAAGAATGGGTTAACGATGGGTTTGGGAGCAAAATAGGATGGAAGCAATACCATATTAAAAGAACACAAATCAAGTGTTAAGAGAAATCACAGCTTCGTTGACTAATTGTGGTATTTTCTTGCCAATATTTATAGCTCAAAACTGAGTCATTAAAATTATAATCGGGTTTCTAGTACTTACTTGCCGATTTTCTGTTTAAAATTTACTTATCTCCAGATTTTGAGGATAGAAAGGAAACATAATAGGTTACATTATGGCCTTTGAGCAACCAAGAATTCATAACCCAACTACCCAAGACATCTTTCAGAGATTGAACATTGTGTTCTACTTGCAAATTCATTCACCTTTCGATCGATTAACTTAAGGAGCTTGAAGGGAATTTACTGATGAGTTATATAACTAATGCTTTAAGATTTTTAGGGTTAAGATTTAAGTACAAGGTTGTTTAAAGCATTAAACCATGAGTATCTAATTTGGAATACCTAAACCATTGCTTCTAGCTAGTATCTATAGATAACACTAGGTTCTATAGTTAATTGGACTCTCCCGTAAAGCCCACTACACCGTTTGATTGTAACCAATCCAATGGCCTATAAATTGGGTGTAACTCAAATACATCAACATAAGCTATCATCCTCCACTATATTGGGAATGATTCAGTTAGTCCATAATGTGGAAGGAATGCATCTAACCTGAGCTATTCTCCTCTAGTGTGATAGTAGCTTTAGCAGTGATCACTTGTTTGTTTAGTATCATCAAACTGCAAAGGGGAGAATGCAAATTTAATTACAATGCTAGAAACTAAGGCAAACATCCCTGTCGGCTTTTGTTCCTTCTGTTTATTTGGGGATTTGGGGAAAAAGAAAAAAAAAAAAAAAAAAAAAAAACTTATTTTTCATTGATTTAGTGCTCTAAAGGAATACCTTCCATTTAGTTCCATATCGCTTTAAAAACGAGAGCTTGGATTGAAACTGACCTCTCCTGTAGGGTCAAAACCTCCTAGATATCTAAGTATTGTTTCCTGCTTCTCAAATGCATCAGAAAATGTCGCATCACTGCCACGACCCACCACAAATTGCTTGAATTGTCCGGCTTTCCTCGCAGTCTTCAATTCATCGGCGAACTCTGCAACCCCAAACACTTATAACTATTTTGAATGCAACAAATTCAAACCAACGGATACCCATTACACCGATGCACAAAATGGCCAAAAGAAATCAAATGAAAATGGCAGATAGGTGATTTGAGTTGCAGGCAATGAATGCTTACTAAGGAGCGTGAAAGATTGAGAGGTGACTTGAGTTTCCGCAGCAGAAGTAGTCTTTTCGCCGGTGAAGACACCTTTGACCTTGTCCAGCCAAGACCCACGAGGTGATGTGGAGAAGATGGAACGCGTCTGCGATGCAGAAGGGAAACGACTTTGATGAAGCTTGGAAGAGGAAAATGAGATTGCAGTTCTCCGGAAATTGTTGAGAAAGCTTCGACGATGAGACATTTCGCTGTCAGTGAACCCTGACACTGTGGGAACGGGATCGTCTTCTTCGTCGAGGGCTTAATTAGGGTTTTAGGAATTTCAATGCGTGCGCTGCCATCATGTCAACTCCCAGCAGTGGGTTCCAACTTCGGATAACCAACGTCCTCAACTTCAGGAATCGCAGCTTGTAGTTACGGTTTTCATTACTTTGATTTTGGCAACGTGCGCTTTTATATGTTAGGAATTAGGATGCATAACTAGGGGTGTCAAAACCTAATCCGAACCGTTAAAACCGAAAAAAAGCTTCTCAAAAGTTTAATAGGCTTTTCATTTAACCAACCCGTTAAACCCGTTATAAATAAATATAATAAAATAAATCTAAATCTAAATGTAAAAGCCAAGAAAACCCCCAAGTTTCTATTTGTTTTCTTAATTGTTTTGTTTTGGAATATGCAAACAACAAGCCTTGTCAAAGCCTTTACCATTTAAAAGATGGGTTTAGTAAATATTTGCAAATGTATTATCATTTGAAAATCTTTTAATGCTTTATTTTGATCCATTTTTACAAGTGTTAATAAGGGAAAGGAGAATAGGCAAATACAACCCACTAAAATTCATCAAGATGCTAGATTTCTTTTGTATATTAGTTTTATAATTTTTATTTCTTTGTAGAAAAAGAGTTTTTGGTTTTGAACACCCAACACAAGAGATTTGAAGAGAACTTAATGATTGTATGTGTTTATATGCTCTTGATAAATTCCACACATCAACAAAGTACTCAAAACATACCGCTAGTAAAACCCGAACCCAAACCGTTAGTAAACCCAATTCAAAACCGTTAGCGCAAACCGTTAGTCAGCCCGAAACCGTTATTTTCTTAATGGGCCGTGTTTGGGCTGAGTGCTTTTCAGCCCGAAACCGGCCCAACCCGAACCATTGACACCCCTATGCATAACACTGCGATTTATTTGCTGGAATAAAAGTGAGGTGAAAAAAGAAAATTTGGGAAAATTCTTGAAAAAATCAAAATTTTCTTACTTTTCCTTTAAATTCTAAAAGTGCAGATGATTGGTTGTTTGCGATGGAAAACTTTTCATTTAAATCATAAAAATAAGTTTTCTTAAATTAAGGAAACTTATCTGATGAAGTGGCAACCCAACTTTCCTTACCCAAACATTTTTAAAACTCCCTAAAATATGTGAAACTTTGTAAAAAATTATGAAAAAGTAAAATGTAAAACTCACAATTAATACTTTTCCACAAAATCCGTTCCTTTCAAGAAGGACCCACATTTTTTTTTCCCACCCCACTTTTGCAAACAAATGCAGCCTACCTGAGGATCGAAGCCACAACCTCTTCACTTCACATTTGACCAACCTTGCATTAATACGATTTTCATTATTAAAAAAACACTAGATATAGTAGTTTGGCAAAACCTATAATATGGGTTTAATTAGACAAAACTAACATATCATAATTAAGACGAGTTCAAGAGTTCGAATTTTGTTCTAATGCCAATGATGAGTATCATATTAGTATTATTACCTAATGATACATAGGTTAATCAATACTAGAGTTCTAGTTTAATTATGTCGATATGTTTTAAATAGAAATAAAGAGTATAAAGTATACCAAACCTCCCACTTCAAACTTTTTTTGCTTTGTTTTGGATATGACATCCCACTTTAAACTGTATACCAAATAAGCTAAATATAAAGCATACCATAGCGAGTCTTATTATTTCCTAAGATCATACCTCATCATTATTTTCTTAGGTAATAGAATAATTTTTTGGTAATGTAATAGAATGAATTTAGAAATTACATAGGCAACACATGGCTTAATTTACACAAAATATTTGGTAAGCTAGTGGATGTGAACTTATATATAATTCTATATGTCAATGATTCACTGTTTGGAAGAAGAAAAGAAAAAAGAGTTTACTTGTCAATGACATAGCCTTGTGGGCAGAGGGGATATATGATCATTACCTCCCTTGGAACATGGCGAAGGAAAATTTCAGGGTCACCTCTTAGTTATTTCTTAAAATTAATGTCAATTCTCTGAGTTATTCAATTGATTAATCAGATTCCTTGAAGGATGAAAAATATATCAAGGATAACCCATATAGTTAGGAAATCATAGTTAAATGCTCATGTAAGCAAGTAAAACTTTTTAAAAGACAAGAATAATCATAAATGAAAAACCTTACATGCTCGGCTCGTTTCTTCATCTTCTTTTCTCCATGGTTTGTTAGTAGAGTGTGTACTCTACTACACACTCTACTAACAAACCATGGAGAACTTCCAAGAGCCCTAAACATCTCTTCTAAGTATAATTGAGTGGGAAGACGGTCTTTGGTGCTATTATCTCTCACTTCTTGTGGGAAAGAAATCTTAAGAGATGGATTTTCAAATCAAGATCATCGGACATGATTTGGATTTATTCGTTTGCAAAACCAACTCTTTCTCTAATCATTACACCACCACCAATCATTTTCTCCTTTGCTCAGTCCATCACTTTCGGCAACGCCTTCACCAACACCGGCAGCAACTGGAGTTTAGTTAGTTCTTCTTTTTCTTTTTGCCTCTCTGAATCTTTTGCAGTGGCTGATGGCATGACTCAGGTGAATGTGTTCTGCTGATCTTTCCAAATATTGTTTTTACATTCTTCATCTCAAACCAATAGCATTACCACAAATGGGTTCATCAAGATTATTAGAAATGAAGGATAAAACCTCCATCTCTAGCTCTACCATTTTAGGAAACATGAACAACAACAAACCAAGAACATTTACTGGTGATTCTCTGGTCCTGCCTTGTCTCTTGGAAGAGATCTAGAATAACAACGTCAGATCTCTTACAGCGTTGCTGCTGCTACTGCCACAGTGGCTACTCACCAAGATCTTCTACAACTACTTCAATAATTCCGACTTCTATTCCTCTTCTTCTACAGCTTTAGTTCAAAGAGAAAATATCATTTTTTCTTATAATAATCTCTTCATGTCAAGCTCGAAGTGGAGCAGACCCAACATCCAGAGGATAGCAGAATCTGCTACACTTAGGTCAGGCCATGTTAGTAAGTTAGTAACTCAAAGAAAACCAAAAAAGGTTGGAGAAACTTTTTTGAGTGAGAGAGGGATGATTGGAATTAAACCTCAATCAATCAAGCTTAGAGATCTTTTTTCTTTATCTGATTAAAACTCGAGGGGTGGCTCAGGTTGGTAAAAGACCAACATTTCCACATATGAGGTCAAAGTTCAAATCCTCTCGAGATTAGGGGCGAAGCCTTGCCTATATTAATTATATAAAAGCTCCCTTGAAGATGTAGTCGGGGTACGTGCAAATTGGCCCGGATGAACTTCAGATAAAAAATAACAAAAAAAAAGTCATGGAAGTGACCACATTGTCTGGTTGAGCATATTCATCCTTGTAGACAAGCCCAGCTGTTGGATCTGGACTAATGATGTCTAGGTTGACTAGTTGAATAATCTTAATGTAGAGAGTAAGTTAGGCTCATAATTTCTGACCCCAAGTCAAGGTCCAACTAGACTAGGGTGATGTCAAATACAGTTGGAAAGAATGTAGAAAGTTGTCTAATGCAAGTGATTTGTTTCTTTGGATTAGGGGTGTCAATTTATAGCGCGAACCGTTAAAATCGAACCATACCGGCCTGTTATAGCCTTAATCGGCCCGACCGAACCTTAATGGGCCGTAATTGAACTGAGAGTTGTGGAGCCCACACCAACCCAAAACCGAACCGCAACCTGTTACAACCAGTTTTGTAATTTTACATTAAATAGTATTTGAATCATTATATTACCATTAGGTAGTTGGTATAAACAATTAAAAAAATTAAGCATGAATTCAAAGATCAAATAGTCATTTTACTACTTAATATATAGGTTCTTGATTTTTATAGAATGTGTGGTTTTTTTTAATGGAAATTGACCAATAGTAACTTTGCTTTCCATATAATTTTTGTTTTTGTTGTAGGATGCTCAATTGTTTTTTCTTGTTCTTTTTCTTCTACACCATAAACTGTTACTCAACCCGAATCTATACCGTTAGCCCAAACATTAATTAGCCTAAATCCAAATTGCACCAAACCGAAACTGTTATTTTGCTAATGTGCAGTGTTTGGGCTAGGTGTTTTTCAGTCCAAAACCGTTATGCCCAGCTCGAAACCGCACCCCTACTTTGGATGATCAACTAGCTTCAACTAAGTCAGTATGGAGTGCTAGCAATTGATGGAATCATATAACTTACAACCATTCTAGGAGAGATCCATATTTTTAATCTTTTCAATATTAAGTTTTAAAACTATATGAAATTTTTTTTTTATTTTCTATGAAGGTATGCCCAAACGTATTTTATGGTACAAAATTTATTTTAGCTATTGCTTACCAAATGATTTTTCCATTTTGGCTGTCTTGGGTTTATCTATTGGCTTGCATTTTGACCTGAAATGGTTTTCAGTGCTGATTTTTAAAAAATAGATAAAAATAAAAAAAATAAAAACTATACAAAGAGAGACTTAAGTTCGAATTTTCTTATACTTCACTCATTTTTCTATCACTATTTTAACTATTGAATCACCTTACTCTTTTCTTTTTTAAGAAAAAAGTGTAAAGAAAAATATTCTTACTCATCTTGTGCAATTCACCTCCATTTGTTTTCTCTTTCAAATTCCAAGTCTTTCTTTTTTAAGAATTCCCAAATGAAACTTGACTCATATCCCAAATGAAGTGTGGGTGCACTTTTAGCATACTAGGCAGCCTCTTGTTAGAGTTGTAAAGTCCTAGGAAGTTAGTGGTTCGATTCTCTATTCCCTCCACATTGTCCTCCCCTCCAAAGCAGCTTCTTGTTAGAAGCCTAAAGCCTGGTTCAATCCTTCATTTCCTCCACATTCTCTCCCCCTCTTTTGAGGCAGCTTCTTGTTAGAGTTGTAAAGTCCTAGGAAGTTAGTGGTTCAATCCTCTGTTCCCTCCACATTGTCCTCCCCCTTGAGGCAGCTTCTTGTTAGAAGCCTAAAGCCTGGTTCGATCCTTCATTTCTTCCACATTCTCTCCCCCCTCCCTTGAGGCAGCCTCTTATTAGAGACATAAAGTCCTAGGAGGTTTATGCTTTGATCTTCCGTTCCCCCCACATTCCTCTCCCCAATGGGCCCAATCTCATCCTCAAAGGCCCTATGAGCCCCTAGTCATGATAACTGACCTTAACTTCGTCAAAAGAATTAAGTGAAACCGATTCTCAATGCATTTCTTTAGACAAAGACTCCGTATTTTTTTTTCTTTTCGAATAATAAATATTTCTTAGAATATAGTGCGTGAATCAAACCCATTTTTAAAAGTGAACTAAACAAAATCAAATAACTAAAAACCATAATTACTAACAAATCTATTTAATTAAATCCGTTATTTTTGGTTCAAAATTAAATCCGTTAGATTTGATTGTTGTGTTTGTGTTTGACAATTTTGGATTTTTAAGTTACTAGATACGATCTTTACTGTTTTCTCTTAAATCGAACAAAGGATCCTTCTTGCTGGTCGAGTGAGAGAGAGGGCGCTGCAAATGTTTCTTTTATAAGTAAGACGCGAGTGAGAATCGCGACTTATTAGCATTTGGCTTTGAAACTTCTCCTTTCTCTTGTTTTTTTTTGTTTTTTTGGGTAGACTTCCTTTCTCTTTTTTTGAACTGTTAAAGCAGCACAGTCTGAGAGAGCATTTCGGAAATTTGAAAGTGTTTAGAGAGAGAGAGAGAGAGAGAGAGAGAGAGAGTGAGGTTTAGCGAGCGGGTTCGTCGAGCTTCGACGCGCGTCGACAATGGATGTTACAAAGGATCAAATCACTACCCTTCTTGATAACGGTCTCTACGACTCAGCTCAGATGCTTGTAATCTCCTTCCCTCTCTTGTTGAAGTCTGAAAATATAGTTCATTGGTTTATCTACAGATTCAGTGCTTCAATATTTGTTCTTTCCCCTTTCCTTTCCACCAGTTTGGTCCTTCTGACATACATGATTAAGGTTCGTAATACTTCTTATCATTGTTAATCTAAAGGAGTTTGTATCGGACAGGGTTGCTTCCTTGTATCTTCATCTTCTACTACAAATGCTGATACGAACCCCTATATCAAGGCCGAGAACTTGGTAATTAAGAAGCTTTTTAGCTATTATTATGTTCTTTTTTTTTTTTTATATATAATTTTTATTTTAAATTCAAGCTTTAATGCTAAAAAGAGCTTACTTTTGTGACAAATAATATAGAAAATGAATCGCCTTATGCTGTTACAGGTGCTTTTTGGTGATTCCTTGTATGGTGAAAAGGAATATCGGCGGGCACTGGTATGGGTTTACAATTCATTTTAGCTTATCAATGATTTTTAAACTTGGAGAAACGAGTATTTATAGAAATGGTTGCTGGTCTTCTTGGAAACGTGTTTCAAAATATTGAACTTCTTACTAACAGTTGATTTCCCCCCTTGAGGGGGGGGGGGGGTTAATGTGGGGGAAATGGTCTATTGCATAATTCAATCGTATGGTGAGGGCTTTGTTGCCTTTTCTCCCTCACCTGTTCTCTCCTTTGTTATAATTGAGATCTGGACTTGTAGGCTAAGAGGTGGAAGGGTTATTTGGGCCTTGGAACTAATGTCTGAGGAATGAAATGACACCGTATCTGAGATTCTGAATGTGTGTACCAATTGTCATATGGTGTGCCTGGAATGAGCAGTATATATATCTATTTATATATATATATAAATATATTTTCATTTAACTTTAGTTTTTGGCTTTTTCCTCTTTTGGGTTGTGTTAGACCGGGTGAAAGGTGGTTGTTTGTCCTTCTAGTTAATACATCAGAGCTCCTATTTGATTTTACTTCTTATAGTGAGTGATATTCCAACCATCTGATGAGTTCTCTACTTCTGAATTATGTATAATTTTTCGTATAATAATATGACAGACTTTAAAGGATAAGAGCAGCAACGGTTTTGCAATGCTGCAGCTTAACTGTTGCACACAAAGCTCAATTACTGATGACTGTTTCTCCTACTTACCTAAGGTATCTCAAGATAAACTAAAAGTAGGTTATTCTCTAAAGCAAACATTTGAAAGCTCTCTTAATATGGCCCTTGTGGAGTGAGTTTTGAACTGTCAATGTCAAATTGTGGTTGAGCTAGTTAACTTGGTTTAAACTTGAACTTTGAATATTTTTGCATTTTACAGTATCTTGTATATGGAGTATTTCAATGAAAAGCCTTCTGGCCATTCTTTTTCCCACCCCTACCGTTTTCTGTAGTAGTGTAAAAACTGTAGTTCTCTGAAAAAGGAAGATTTTTCTGATGCTAGTTTAATGTTAGCTGTCTACTATTGTAGTCCAGTTCTATATTCTCATTTGGAATTGAAGTCTCTAGCACCAATGTGGCTTTGGGTAACAAACTTGTCTTAGATCTGAAAATTTTCCAGAAGATATACCCATATGTCGTCTTTTTTCTGTTTACAGTATGCATACAAACAAGCTTTGCAGCATTGCAAGATTATTCCAAAACAAAATTCATCTTCTAGAAGTTCGTTGTCTACATCGAACCGCTCATCTTCTCCAAATTCAATGAACATTTCAGCAATTAATGAAAATGAGGTTGTTTCTGTTTGTTGGTTGCTCTTTCTTTCCCCAGCCTCATTCTTCAGAGTCATTCAGATTTTTTAAGATCTTATAATCTGGCTATCTCCTTACTAATATTTATCTTCTTGGCAGGTGAAATTCAAAATTACTCTATGCCATTGTGCTTTAAGTGAGAACCGTGCAGCACTTGCTGAGGTTCTGCTCATCTTTCTTCTTTTAGTACATGCATTTTTCTGTCATATTTATTTTTTTGCCACTTGATCCAGGAGGCTGCTTCCAGGCACTGGGTGGGAGTGTTTGGGGGTGGGGGAGGGGACTGTTGTGGACATAATTAATGTGATCCCTGTTTCAACTTCTCTTTGACATGGAAGCGACTGTTAAAAAGGTCAGGTTCTTTGTGGAACAGTTTGTACAGCAGGGACCATACAAAAACTTGGAAGAAAGAAACACCCAACTTTTCATTGAGACTGGTGACTAATTTGACATATGGGCTTCTAGGTTGATTCCCATCTATCCAAAAGTCAAAATGCCAAACCATCTTGTCTGTGGGAAATAGGTAGTAGGCATGTTGGAATGGGTTTCTGCAACAGGGATATAGGAATCCACCCTTTTACAATTTATTCTAAATTTTCTTAGTTATTGACTTTAGAATTCTTCCCCCATCGTTTTCCTTTGTCATATGCAATGCCCATCTCTTATATGTGTATGCCAATCAACAACTATAAGAAGTACAAGACAGTTATGTTTTTACAGTCCTCAATGGAAGAAAAAAAAATAATATTCCCCTACTTTGGACCTGGGAAAAGTATAAATTCAATGTATCAACAAAGGAAAAGGAACTTACATTTGTCTGGTTCTGTCACAGGATGCTTAAGATATGATATCCCTGTTCTGCTGTTTCTAGTTTTTCTGGTTTGAAATGCATATTGTTGTTGTTCTTACATAGATGGATGGAATACCAAGCAAAGCAAGAACTTTGAGGATGAACCTGACCATGGGCAAGCTTTACCGGAATTCTAGACATAATCGTGCTGCAGTTGCTTGTTACAAAGACTGTTTGAGGTCTGCCAATTGCACTATGTGATTTTATTTACATACATATATACATGCATACATGCATACTTACATATATGTGTGTAGTACATGTACATGTATATTCTCTCTGATTTTTCTATTTGTGTCCGTGGGAATGAAATTTTAAGTGTTTCCCAGATGTGTTATTCATGCTGAATGTCAAAATATTCAATAGGGAATGTGTAATGTCATCTTTTGTCTTCTGTGGTGTGGTCAATGCTTTGTTGCACTTTAGGAGTGGTGAAACTCCTTTATTTATTATGGTTATCTGAAGCTGTTAATAGATTATACAACTAAATTTCTGTGCCAGACTGTTTTTGTGGGCCTGTCCAGTATGTTATATCCTATGAATGCATTGTGCCTTTAAATCATGAACTGGGGGAAAGCATTAAGATAGTTAAATTGAGAAAAAGTCCAAGTTTAAAATCACCATGCATGATCCTATTACTTGGTGTAAATGGAGCTGTGAAGAAGTCTGATAAGCCCCTCATAACTCGGGTGTACAAGCGCAAGAATAGGGGAGGAACACAATATCACCTTCAGCAGCTGCAGGGGATCAACTAAAAATTAAAGAGAGGACAGATGGCAACCTTCTATTGGACAGGAACCACTACTCTGCTGTGAGCGGAGGTGCAGAAGAGACAGTCCATGTGGCAGAAGAAGATTGGGAAGAAGTGTAAGAGTTTGTTAGGAATGTTTGGTTATGTTGGGGGGGGGGAGAGAGAGAGAGGAGGAGGAGAGGGAAGGAGGAAGCAAGGTGCAAGCAGTGCTTATGGGGAGAGGGGAACCTCTCGGGTATGGTCTTGGTATTGTGTTGTTCTTGACTTTCAGAGTTTCAGTTTGTTTTTCCTAATTCAAGAATCGATTAACAGTTAGTAGCATCAGCTTTGTATTCATCAGTGTTAGCCATTAAGGTTTGCTGAATGAAATCAGCTGTTATCTCAGGGTTGTTCTTACTATTCTGAAATTATAGATGTTCAGTAGTAATTTCTTCATGCTTGTTACCGGTGGGAATTAATGGGGATTCTCTGAGGGTTCTATCAAAGTCTTTACATCTTGAATGTAAGAAGTTACTAGATCTGGTTATGGCTACACCATGCTGAGACCCATATTTGCTCTGTACAGGTTGATTTATGGAATTCAATTTTAGAGTATAACATTATCTAGATCCTCAATTGTTATTTTTGACTTTGTCAACAAGGTTACTAGGTCCATGGAGGATCACTGGGGGCTTTCCAGAACTCACTACACCAAATAAAGCCCTTTTATACTTGGTGTATCAATAGGCTCTAAAGAACTTAATTATCCTTGGTATAACGTTATCTAAATCTTATTCAGACTGTCTTTTTCCTCTCTAGCTAACTGTGTTGAGAGAGAGAGAGAGAGGGGAGAGACTGGTCATTCACCTTTTTGGTCTCTACTTGTATCCCTAGGAAATTTTCTATCCCTGCCCCCCTCCCCCCCCCCCCGGGAAAAAAAAAAAAAAACGAAAAAGAAAAAGAAAAGAATAGAAGAATATAAAAAGATCAGCCTATGTTGGTTTTAAAGGGAAAATTTGTTTTTTCTTCTGCAATTTAGACCACATAATATGCTTTGGATTTGGTGAAAGTTGGACAGCTTCACCAGGAAAAAGAACCCACTGCTCATGCACAGAAACAGAGGCTATGACCTAGGTAGAACAGCTACAGTGCAAGAAGACAAGAACCAAGTTAATTTAGTCTTGTTCTTTAAATACTCAAATACAGGGGACAGATGCAACAGATGGAAAAAAATAAAAGCAATAAGTGAAAAAAAAAAGGAGTTCCTTTCAAGCCAATCTCCAATTTTGCATAGGTGTTGCGACTGTGCACCTCATAAGTCATAGCTAGAGTCATTCCAGGAGAGTCATTGTGTGCCTTCCGTCTACCTTAAGTTAATCATGTGCTTAGATTAACACTTCTTCCCATCTGTGCATGCAGTCTTGCTCTTCTTATTTAAACCATATTAGTTTACATGATCATAGTACTGCCTGACATAATTGTTCTTTCCTGGTTTGGAAATCTAGCATGACTGTAGTCTTTGGACATTTTATATGTGTGTTAAGGTTTGCATGCCCAAGCTGTAAACCATTGAATAAACCTACCAATCACTCATAGCTTGATATGGGCTACAAATGAACCTACTTTAATGTTACCTATTTTTTGTTTTCTTTTGTTCATTATTCCTTTTTTTATTTTTTATTGATCTTCCTCTGGACAGGCATTGCCCTTACATACTGGAGGCTATTACAGCTTTAGCTGAATTGGGTGTTTCATCCAAGGATATTATTTCATTACTTCCTCAGGTTTGTGGTGAGATTATTTTCGTTTGTATCTTCAAACCTGTCTTGTCTCATTGTATTTTTTTTTACTAATATATATATTTCAATAAAGAGAGATTAGCTTTTGATTGATGTCCATTTCATGTATTCTAACTCTCTGTCCATCTTTCTAAACTAACCAACGTGAAGTAGGGGATGGACTTTCTTGAGGCTACTCATATGATTAGAAGGCTAATGACCTAGTCCACTTTGGACTTGGCAACAAAAATTTGTGTCTACAGATGAGCCTCAAAATGTCAAAACTGTTGGGGGGGGGGGTTTGGGTGCTTCTGTTGGATTATTTGACCAAAAATCCTGATCTCTCACTGCACTCATTGGCCTAAATGATTTTTCACATTTCCATTGGTAATAAACTAGTTGTATACTCATATCTTACACTTGACACTGGAAAATTTCTAGTTTGCCAACATATCCTATCCCCCATCTACACTTCCCAAAGCCTTGTACAGTTTATGTTTGAGCTATTTTAGTCCGGTAAATCAATTAGCATTACTCGACTGTTTCCGTGCTATTGCTTGTTTAGCCTGAATAGTGCCTCTATATACTGGCAATATCAACCTAACCTGAGTGGCTGAGCCTCATTTTTTGTGCTTTTCTTTTCTTTGACTCTCTCTCTCTCTCTCTCTCTCTCTCTCTCTTTTTATTTTTTTTTTTCATTTTTTTATTTTATTTTAAATTTTAAATTTGAAAATTTTTAAATAAACAATTCTTTCTCTAATGTAGGGAATGAATCTGTTTTATTGCAATGTTTATTTTAAGATGGAAAATGTCTTGAGTATTCATTGATGACATGCTTTTGGTTGATAATTTCCAGACGCCAAATAGAAGTGGAAGGCCTCCATTTGATCATTTTGACTCTAGCCGTTGGTTGCAGGTAAATGTGATACTTATTTTTAATATCATTTCTTTCAATTATGTTCCATTGATGGCCTTAGTCCTTACTGCAAATTTGTTCAAGGTTTTTATTTATTTTTTATTTTATCTCATCATTGGGTTTTAGGGCTCTTGACATCCTCTTAAGTTTGCACTCTGATTCATTAACATTTCAATCTCAGTGCTTTCTACAAAGATTTAATTTTACACTGTGAGAGGTCAATGTTCCATGTTAGGTTAATTTTTATTTCTTTTCACCATGTAAGTGATCAGTCAGGATGCCTCTAAACATTTCCTCTGGTGATTCGGGATTGCTCATTTCAATCATCTGGATGAGAGCAAGAAACTCATAATAGTGGTTGTTCTGAGTTTTGAAAGGATTAATCATATCTTGCTATCATGCTTTGCCTATTAGAGAGTATTTAATGCTTGGGACATCACCTTAAAATTTGGAGTCTTATATTAGCTGCATATTAACTATTTTCTGTTTCCTCCAATGTATGCAGCGGTATGCTGAAGCCCAGTGTTGCATCGCTTCAAATGATTACAAAGGTAGATCATTATCCTCTTTTTCAAAGAATAGTTTTATTTCAAGATTAAGATATTATTTTGGTTGTTTAGATATTAAATTGAGTAAATGTGCGTGGAATCTTGCTCTTCTTGTGCAGAACAGAAGCAAATGTGGAATCAGCCAAACATAGGATTTTTACTTGTTTTTAGCTTATTCTTGAACTGTTTTCACTTTTCACCTCTCAAAAGGTCTAAATGATTGGATTCATGTCCATAAGAACAATATTTTAAGCCTACTCTGTTTTAGGATCTACTCAGGGTTTTACCTTCGTTCTTGTGCTTGTAAACAAAGAGGTTAGAGTTAGAGGGCCCACATAAGCTTGTACTCAAGGAGATTCTGCTTCCACTGTTAACCCCCAACTTGAATTTCTAATTGGATTTCTAATCAAAATGTCCAAAGTTTCTTTGTTGGGACGTTCTCTGTTGGAGATTAAAAATTCTCCTTGATTGCAATGCCCTTGTTGCTGCCAAGGAAATAAATTTTGGTTGAAACTGACCATAATCTTTGAGTTCTCAGGGCTTCAACCCAGGCAGGCCCAAAGTTGAAATGTTGAAACAAGATCTAACATGTCCTGGTTTTGGGCCTGAAAAGAAAACCAGGTCCGAAACCAAGACCTAGATCCTTGGTTGCTGCCTGGATTTTTAAACTTCTCCTTTTGGTAAACTCTTCTTGGTTATCAACTTTGATCCTCCTGGTAAATCATTTGTTCTGTCTCGTTCTAATGGCTAAAGAGAGGTTCATGAGATCCTATGGAAACAAGGCAAAGAACATGACTATTTCAAGAGGCTAGAAGGTCTAATTCAGAGTGGTATAACCTAATGGACAAAGTTTATTTGTGTATGGAGACGGGGAAGAGGAAAATTTCGGAAGATCAACCATATTTTATCAGTGTTTGTATAAAATAACTTAATGAGGGAGACTATTGAAAGAAGGTTTGATACTTTGATTGCTTATAGTTATAGTTGTCAAGACATTGCCTGGGCACTGGTAGGCGTCTAGGCTGATTTGTTGGAGCTTAGGTAGCTACCGCCTTATTGTAGGTTGCGCATTGGTTTAATTGGTATTGGACCAGGCTATGGCAGTTAGTTATGCCAAGTAAATAAATGTATTTACTTAAGAGTTAAGATATTATCATAGATAAGAAAATATCCCCTATTTGTGACCGATAAAAATAGCTTTAAAAAAATTTCAAAAGGATAAAAATTCAACCCCTCCACTATGATGTCTTCATATTAGAAAAGAAGGGCAAAGGGGGATACATTTCGCCAGTGCCTTGCCGCCTCAGCGCTTTGACAATTCAAAAATGCCTTGAATTGTCTTAGCACAATGACCACTATGCTTATGGGTTTCCAAGTAATTGTGAATTGTTTACTGATGAGTGATTGCTGCAGTTTCTATGCCCTAGCTGTATGGCTGAGGCCGTTGTAGTATAAGTGTAGCCTTTCTCACTTACCTACGTGAAACTTAGCTGTCTTACTGGGACTAAAGAGAGCTATTGAAAGAAATAATGTGAAGAGTAGAGATTTTTTTTTTATCATTTTTTTCAGTGGGGAGTTTCTGGAGTAAATGTGCCATTTTATTGTATTAGGTTACTAGTGATCATTGATGGTCCAACAAGCTGGAATCCTATTGGCTAGTAACCTTTTGAAGGAAATACTGTCCAAGAGTTGACCCATCATTTTGGAATTTGGTTTGATCATCCAGACCAGGCTTCATTACAGAACTTAACTCAGTCAGTTTGTTGTCCCTGACGTAAGTTTGAGTCTTTGACACTCGACTCATGCTCATGCTAACTGTCACATATACGCATGCCATATTCTACTCTTATTGTCCTTCAATTCATTTGTTACTTTACATACTTTTTACTTTGATTCCCAGGTGGTTTGGAGCTTTTCACTGAACTGCTACAGCGCTTTCCTAATAATGTACACATTTTACTTGAGATTGCAAAGGTTAGTTTTGGTTCAAAGTTGACCAATTTCCCAATCAGGCTCGGCTTTATTGCATCCTATCATAATTTTAATTTTCTCCTTTGGACTCTTTTGCCAACTTCATAAACATTTCCATCCTTCTGATTTAAGTTGGTAATTGGTATGCTCCAGGATGAATTATCAAGCTGTTATCATTAAACATTAAGGGAATTAGGAGATGCATTATGACCTATGTGCAGTTGTGCACCCTTTTACCAACTTTGAAGGGCCTAGCTTCTTGATTTGCTTCCTTTTTGGAAAATTTTCATGTACATTTAGCATATACGTTCAAGTTTCTAATGGCGGATGAGATAACCATCCCTTATTTATTCTATGCTTTTGAGTTGGGAGATCAATCTTGTGACAAATTACCAACTAATAAGCCAGAGATGGATGGACGAAAAAATAGAAGATGAAGCTAAGAGGTGGGAGAGAGCTGTGATAAGATACTTTGCCTCTCCCTCTCATGTCCATATATGTGGCAGAAAGAAACAAAAGTTAGGGAATTGACTTCCTAAGCTGATTACAATATAAAAGGGAAGAGAATAGAAGGAAAATTATCAAAATCTTGTTGCATGTGGAAAGAAAAGTAAACAATGATCAGAAAAAAATGAAATAGAAATATAAAATTACTGTTCATGTGAACAGCATGTTCACATGAACATTGCTATGAACTCCATGATTAATAACTTCTGACATTCCCTGGCAAGCTGTGCGTATACATATCAAAGACCGCAGCTTGGATTAACAAGAACAAATCTTAAAAACTGCATCAGTCTTGAACTTTAGGAGTTATAGAAGCTAGTATGCACTGAGATAACCTAACTTGGGTGTGGGCGATAATCATCAGCAATTTTGATAAATATTCTTTATGTCAAACAAACTATCCAGTAACAAGCAAAGCGGTCAGCAGGACCACATCCACAAGTATAGCGGCAACAATGATACGAAAGGTACTATCCAGATAATGTTCCTAGCAGGGTGTAGCTTCTCCAGTGGTTCCAGTAGCTACACATAAGAGAGAAGAATTTGTAGGCATATTCTTTACTATTTATAAACTTTTAAAAATTTTGAGACCTTCATAAGCTTCGACGGACTGATAAGGAAGAAGCCTTTACATGCTTAGAAGGCTATAACTAGAAAGTATAGCAGTTGATATGCAGCTCAATGACTGTTGTAGGTGTTAGAATTTCTGCACCTATAATCAGCCTAGGGATTGAAAGGAAATTTAGAAAGGAGTAGAGGGAGGGAGCTTGCATGTATACTTTGGCTCTCCCCTGGTACTTTATTTATAATATAAAATCAAGTCGTTTCTTTAACTAAGTTACCGAAAAAAAAAAAAATTACATATTGCATAGAATCTCTCAAATCTACTAGGAAGGAAACTATCCTAGGAAGATTACTTGTCAACCAAGCAGTAGGAAAACTAGAACCAACCAAAATATAAATTGACCAAATGGAAAGTAACCAAAATAGAAACCTTAATTTTTTCAAAACTTTTGCACCAAGACTGCTTCACCAAAATAGAAATTTGTGTAACTTGTGCACCAAGGCTGCTGCAATTCTCAATGCTCCCCCTCAAGCTGGTGTATGCACAAAGAGAACTCCAGCTTGGACAATAAGAGTACACTTGAAAGGCAGCACTAGTCTTGAATTGTATAGCAATAGCAGACATTGATAAACATTGAGAGAATTGCACCCAGGAGACAATCAGCCAAGGAAAAAATTTCGACGCACACCTGAAAAGGCGATTCCAACAATTGACGGATACTTTACTAACTCTTGAAAAGTCATTTGAGCCTCAAATGCCTCAATTGTTTGGATTTTGATACTACCTATTTCAGCATAATAAACACTATGACTCGTTTACTAAACTAATGTCTCCAGTATCCACTTCCGTTATGTACTGTCGGGCTTTCTTCGTTGTGGTTGTCTTTCCTGGTCCCTTGTCCCCCTCTGGCTTGCTCCCTGGTTTGCCTTTTCGGCTGTCTCTCTCCGTGGCCTCCCCGGGTCCGTGGTTGTGCTGCTGTGTGGTGGGCCTTGTGGCGTGGTGTGTGGGTTTGCTCCTGGTCCCGGCTCTCGGCTGGGGGTCGTGGTCCGTGGCTCCGTTCGGGGGGAGCCTTGTGGGTCTTTTTGCACTATTTCTGTCCTGTCTCTTTTGGCTCTCTGTTTGGCACCTGCTTGGGTTGGTTTCTTTGGTTTGGTGCCTGGAGGGTCGTGTTTGGGTGGATATTGTTGGTGTGGGGGTGGCGGTCGGTTTCCAAGGGGTCGTGCGAGGGCGTTCGCCGATGGTCGGCGTCGTGGTTGGTGGCTCGGTTTGGACACTTTTGTTGTGCAGCTTTCGGCCCGTGGTCGGGCCGTTTCGCCGATATATCGGTTGATTGCGTTGGTCTTTGTTCCTACTACTACTTTCGTTTGTTCTGCGCTTCGTCGTTTGTTCCTGCATCAACATCAACTTTAAAAAAAATCTTTTAATTCTTCATGTCGAACAAACCATCCAATAATGAGAACAATCAGTGATCCATAAGTATAACAACATCAAAGGCATTATCCAAATAATGTCGTTATAGGGAGGAACCTCCACACTAAGAGATAAAAATTGTAGCTCGAGTGTCCACACATAACCTCTTACAAGAAAGCAAAATAGTAGGCAAAGGTATGGGTAGGTAAAAGGAAGTATTGGTTACTGCTAACCAAGTAGGTAGGTAAAAGGCAATATAGGTTACTGTGGACCAAGTAGGCAAGGTAGTATGGGTTACTATGGACCAATTAGGTAGATTAAGGTAGTATAGGTTACTATAAACCAAGTAGGTAGGTAAAGGCTATATAGGTTACTAAGGACCAAGTAGGTAAGGTAGTATGGGTTACTATGGACCAAGTAAGTAGATTAACATAGTATGAGTTACTACAAATCAAGTAACTAGATTAAGGTAGTATATGTTACTACGGACCAAGTAAGTAGATTAAGGTAGTATAGGTTAGTAGGTTACTACAGACCAAGTAGGTAAGTAACGGTAGTATAGGTTACCATGGACTAAGTAGGTAGAAGGTAGTATAAGTTACCACAAACCTAGTAGATAAAGGTAACCAAGTAATTAATTAGGTGGTGTTGTAAAATACTATCTTAGGAAGACAAAAATCTTCACCAATTATATTCTTCAACAAATCTTGAGTAGATATAGAAAGAGTCTCTATTCTCCCCCTCACGTGTAGCATGACACGTGGACAAATATGATTACAACCAACTGCTAGCTTCTCAAAATTGGTACTAAGGAACTGTGCTATGTGATGAAACTAAGTGCAAACGGGGTAGTAACAAAAGTGGTATTCATAACAGTAGTAAACCATGTAGCACTAAGGGAAGCACCAACCAATGTTAAGGTAGGGAATGCATCAAAAGAATAATAGATAACCAGGTAGTATGTCCTAGACATCCCCCCCCCCCCCCCCCCCCCCAAAAAAAAAAAAAAAAAAAATAATAATAATAATAATAATAAAAATAAAATAAGAAAAGGGAAATTAACTCGGAGAAAATTACTGAACCAGCAGCACTAATGTTGTAGCAGCAGTAAGACAAGGTCTTATTTACCTAATGATATACAACAAGAAGTAATCCATGCTCCACTATAGTTCACAAGGAGATCCAAGTAATAGCAATCACATAGAAACCCCTCCTTATTTACCTGAAGAATAGAGATTGATGTCGATTTTTATAAATAGGGCTCTAGAACTAATGATCCTTATAATATTCCATCTATGAGAAGAATATTTTGGTAATTGAGGTTGATTCTGGTAAATAGAGTAGCTGAGCAGCACTAATGTTGTAGCTGCAGTAAGACAAGGTCTTATTTACCTAATGATATACAACAAAAAGTAATCCATGCTCCAGTAGCACTCTATAGTTCACAAGAAGATCCGAGTAATAGCAATCACATAGCAACCCCCCCTTATTTACTGAAGAATAGAGATTGATGTCGATTCTTATAAATAGGGCTCCAGAACTAATGATCCTTATAATATTTCATCTATGAGAAGAATATTTTGGTAATTGAGGTTGATTCTGGTAAATAGAGTAGCTGTATTATTCAAAAAAAATTCCAAAAGATTTTAGTACTCAAAACTAGTGATAAAAGCAATAGGAAGACAATATGGAATCAACAGAATTTTTCAGGGCAGAAGCCCTGAAAAATTCAACAGAACAGGGGCAGTAGTAGTATGACTTGCAGCAGAATTTAATACAACATCAACAAATTCTTTTTTTGGAGTAGAAAAATTCAAAAAAACAGGGGAACCAATAGTACATCTTGTAGCAGAATCAAATACGGCATTTGCAATATTTTTCAAAACATAAAACCAATTGAAGAGTGGTACTAGTTGAAGAAATCACATGAAACAAATTTCGTCCAAGCAATAGATGCAGTCCAAAGAAGCAAAAAAGAGTCAATTGGAAGAAAAATAGATGTCAGGCTAACAAAGAGTTGTAGTAGGTTAACCGGTCCTCCTGTGTTCAATAAAACTTCACTAATTTCTGGATTGTACAGTAGTGGTAATCGTAGGTATATAGATCACTTCATGAATTGTGAAGAAGGATCTAACATATCATTAATACAGCAAGGGGTGGCTGCAAATCAGGTAGAAAAAAAAAAACAGAGAATATTGAGAAAGAATAAGCAATCCCTAGGTTGATTGAACCCGCTTTGATACCATGCTAGAATTTCAGCACCTGTAATCAGCCTAGGGATTGAAAGAAAATTTAGAAAAAAAGAAGAAGAATAGCAGAAGACTGAAGAAGATGAAGGAGAAGAAGAGTAGAGGGAGAGAGCTTGCATGTATACTTTGGCTCTCCCCTGGTACTTTATTTATAATATAAATGTGTAAAATCAAGTTTTAGTTTAGGAAAGTTTCCTAAACTGAGTTAAAAATAAAATAAAATTATACATTGCATAGAGTCTCCCAAATTTACTAAAAAGGAAACTATCATAGGGAGATTACTTGTCAACCAAGTAATAGGAAAACTAGAAGGAGCCAAAATATAAAGTAACTACAATAGAAAGTAACCAAAATAGAAACCTTGATTTTTCAAAACTTGTGCACCAAGGCTGCTGCAATTCTCAACGGTAGGTAATATCGGTTTTCTCTGAGAGGACTCTCGAAGCAGCATATAGAGGTTGGGTTGATCTTTAGTTTATAGTGCTTTGAATTTTGATACCATGTGACAGCAGCTAATAATCTAGGGACTAATTGAAGAATAAAAAGATGAGACTAAGAGGTTGGAGAGTGCTGTGTTAGAATACCTGGCCTCTCCTCACATTCCTTATATATGGGAGATAGAAACAAAGCTTAGGGAGTTAGCCTTTCTAAGTGATTACAGTGTATAAGGAAAGTTATCCTTATTCTAGTTACATATGGAAAGAAAACTAAATAACACCAATATTAAAAACCACTCAAATAAAAATATACAATTACCATTGACGAGTTACTTTGTATGTGAATAGAACAAATGAACACTATTCATGTGAACAGTACCATGGACCACTTAATCAATAAATTCTAACAAACCTTACAGTACAAATTGATGAGAAATGTTGATATTGGTAGTTGAATACTTGAATTTGAACCACCACCTAAATAACTCTAGGCAGTTTCCCCGAAAAAAAAAAAAAAAAGAAAAACTCGCCGCCATTCAAGACGACGAGGAAGGAACCCCGCCCCCCCCCTTTTCGCCTCTCCCCCCGCGCTTGGTCCCGCGCGCCGGGCTGCCCGGGCGGTCGGTTTTTTTTTCGTTTTTTCTTTTATTGTTTTGATTCGTTTTGTTCCGGTGTGTTTTTTTTGGTCGTTGGCGTGGATTCCTGCCTCCTGGGGGGGTTGGTTCTTGGTCTGTTTGTGGGTTGGTTTGCTTCTGTTTCTCCGTTGTCTCTTTCCCTTTTTTGGGCTTGGTCTGTCTGCCTTCCCTTGATTTCCATAACACCTACTACTTCATGAGTCAGAGAAGATTCAATAGTGCTGAGAATTTGTTGGTACAAGAGTGTGCTTTGGCTTAATCCGAAGGTTGCTCCATTGTGACCTGCTGGTCACCAGTCCAAATTGAAAAATTACCTCCCTGCAAAATGGGTAACACTGTGTACAAATCTGCCCCTCCAGACTCTTCAGTGGTGGGCAATTTGTGCAGTGGGTATGCCTCCTAAACTTGTCTTAGTTAGATTTGGACTTTGAGGGTGACTTGTTACTTCAAATGGTTGCTATCAAGATGCCAAGGCCATCCAAGATGGTTGAGGGGCCTAAGCACCTAGAAGACAAAGCACTTTGTCCTCTTGATAGCATTATTAAATTATTTTGGTATTTACAGTATATTAGCCTATCATCAAAAGTCAACATTAAGCAGCATCAAGCCATCAGAAGTCAATATTAAGACATCTAGTCATCAAAAGTCAATATTAAGCCACGTCAAGTCATCACTTATAAAAAAATCAAGATAGAAACTAGAAGCCAAAAAAATGAAGCAGATCTCATGGGTTTCAGTTCTAATTTGTGTTGAAGCAGATTTCTGGATGTGCATCATTTCAATAAGAACTTAAGTAAGTTACACTAATGTTCAATGCATTTAATGACATTCCACTGAAAGCAATGCACCGTAAATTGTCACTAGGTGTTTGTGATTGGAACCTTCCATGTTGATATCTGAGTTCAAATTCTTTTTCTCAATTGATTTCTGTTTGAGCAAAATTGTTGCTTTTTATTACGTAGTCCTGAATCCTAACTAGCTACGTGTTTCCATGTATTGCTCTATCTGATGACTTGGGGTGTAAATTGTATGTGAAGATCGAGGCCATTATTGGAAAAAATGAAGACGCAATTTTGAATTTTGAAAAGGTGAGAAAACATATTACTCATACCTAGATGGCAAAGATTGTACTCCTGAAATTAAGGACCCCTGCAGGCTCGATCTTTTGATCCATACATTGTGACCTACATGGATGAATATGCAATGCTTCTAAAGATGAAGTCTGATCACTCCAAGCTAAACAGGTTGGTGCATGATTTGCTGAGTATTGACCCTGCAAGGCCAGAGGTCTTTGTAACTCTGTCTGTATTGTGGGAAAGGAAAGATGACCAAGGAGCACTGGCTTATGCTGAGCAGGTGAGTATATTTCATTTTGAAGGAATTTAGTTTTTGTTTCTTAAAACAAATTATGTCAGCAATAGTTTTTTTTTCTTCCCTCAACCAGAGTCTTCGAATTGATGAGAGGCACATACCAGGTTATATAATGAAGGTACATACCAAATGCCATTATCCATTCATTGAGAAAATAGATAACTTATTTATTTATTTAGTATTTTTTTTGGCATATTTCTCATAGCTTCTTACAAATTATTTATAACTGAATCAAATTTTAATCCTGAGACATTCATCCATTTCCAGGGTAACCTGTTTCTATCAGTAAATCGACTAGATGCTGCTGTGACTGCCTTCAGGGGAGCTCAAGAGTTACGGCCTGATCTTCGTTCATATCAGGGTATGGTTATGAATAAAGCCATTCCTGAGCCATTACTCAGGAATTTGATTATGTCTTTCACCTGCATACATATTACTCCTACCACCACTCTGTATTTCAATGGATGCATGAGAAGAGGGGAAAGAAACAAAGAATCCTTTTTTGACTGGTAATTCATGTTGGTTTCAGGCCTTGTTCGTTCATATTTAGCACTCTCTAAGGTCAAGGAGGCCCTGTATGCTGCAAGGGAGGCAATGAAGGCAATGCCTCAGTCAGCCAAGGCACTTAAACTAGTTGGTGATGTGCATGCTAGTAATTCTAGTGGAAGAGAGAAGGTTAGTTACTGATGGAGTCTACATAAAAATTCTTTTTTTTATTTTTTAATTCGTAAAAAGAATTTTTTTTTGGATGAATGAATAATTATATTAAAGAATAGGAAAAAAAAAAGGTCTTTAAGAAAAAGACCGAAAAGAGGAGCTAAGACCCTAGAAGACAACAATGAATCTGTTTCTTGGGGTATCATCAATAGGGGGATGGGGGGTAAGCTAATAGTCTAGAAGAAACATCAAAATAGATGGCATTCCAAATCATGTATGAGTGGGATTTGGATGTCCATCTCCTAAGATTGTGCTCCCACCAAAGATGATGAATGGAGGCACATAAAACAAGCTTACCAATCCGATCATAAATGAAAGAGCCTGAAAAGTTTACACAATCCAAGACCAATCACGAGCAAACCCAAAGGAACGCCTGGAATGGGGCTAGATGGGAGCTAGGGCTTTTCTCCAGATAGATCTGGAGAAGGGGCAAGAGAAGAAAAGGTGCTCAAGGTTTTATGGGCCTTTCCAACAAAGGATGCAGTTGGAGTTTACTGGGATATGACTGCTAATAAGGAAGGATTGGGTGGGAAGGGAATGGCGAGGGATGAAACCTTTGAACCAGACCAAGGGGACCCAGGAGGGGTTTAGGGTTATGGGTTCGGAGGAGGTTCTAGGTTGAGAGGGTGGAGAAGGTTTTGGTGGGAGAAGGGAGCCAAATTGTGAGATCATGAGAGCAAATAGTGAGAGGGGGGAGAGAATCCCAAACCTAAGTGAGAAGGGGGAGGGGGGAAGGGTTCCAAGAACCAATGGTGATGAAGGCTGACAAGGGGGTGCTTTTAGGGATACGGGAGACATAAATATTTTGGGGGCCAAAATGGTTATAGAGAATGTCCATCGGGTGCCACAGATCAAGCCTGAATGAGGCAAAAGAGCCGGGGAGATGATGGTAAAAATAGCAGAGAGAGCACGGGGACGCAGTAAGAGGATTTTCCTTCAGACCCACGGAAGGTTAGAGAGTATAGGAACAATCCAAAAGGAATCAACTCAGAGCAGGTAGGAGTGGACCCAATTTTCCCAAATGGAGTCATGCTTTGAGGCAATTTTTCAAATGAGTTTAAGGAGGTAGGCTAGATTAACATTAGTGATTTGGCTGATTCTCAGGCCTCCTTCGGAAGTTGGGCGATAGATAGTCGACCAATTGATAGGGTGGAGAAAACAAGAGGCTTTCCTCCCTTTTCAAAGGAAAGCACAGAACAAGGATTCCGTAGCATGAAAGGTGGATTTGGGGATGGAGGAGATTTCGCACCAGGAGAGATATAAAGATTAAAGCACAGAGCAAATGAGAACCACTCTACCAACGAAGAACATAAGCTTCCCCTTCCAGAGTTGGAGTTTCTTGCGGATATGATCGAGCATAGGGAGGCAGTGGTGGTGGGTAAGTCTACCGGAAATGAGGGGAAAGCCATGGTAGACAACGGAGAAGGAGCCAGGCTTAAAGCCCGAGAGCTGGAGAAGAGAGGTTTGAAGCTAATCGGGGACACTGGAGAGAAAGAGGGTGGACTTATCCAGGTTGACTTGGAGACCAAAAAGGGATTCAAAGAGCGATAGGGCTGAGATGATGGAGGAGATGGATTGGTGATCCGCTTTGGAGAAGATCATGAAATCATCGACAAAAGTGAGATGGGTAAGGTTGATGGTTTTGCATTTGGGGATGGGAGAAATGAGGAGTTGGTCTGTTTTTTATTGGAGAATGCTGGAGAGGACCTCTAAAGCTAAGGAAAAGAGGTAGGGGAGAGGGGACAACCTTGACGAATGCCAACACGGGAAGAAAAGAAGCCCGCAGGATAGCCATTGGCGATGATGGAGAAGCGGGGCGAAGAGATACAAATCTCGATTCAATGAATTGAAGGGGAGGGAAGCCCATGGCGGAGAGGACATCACTAATGAAGTTCCAACGAATGGAGTCAAAAGCTTTATGAAGATCTACTTTTAGAAGAGCAGTTGGGGAGTGGACGGATCTATCAAATCCATGGACAATTTCCAACAAAGAAGGATGTTGTCCGCAATACTATGCCCCGAGATGAAGGCAGATTGGTTTGAGCTCACAAGATCGGGTAAAGCCTTTTTAAGTCTATTCGTTAGGACCTTAAAGATGAATTTATAGAGGAGGTTACAGAGGGAGATAGGGTGAAAATCGAAGAGAGAGGAGACCCCTTGCTTCTTGGAGATGAGGCAGAGGAAGGTTTGATTGATGGAGGAAAGATGGGAAGGGTTGAAAAAGAAGCTATGTACAGCCTAAACAAGATCATTCTCAATGAAATCCCAGGAGGCAAGGAAGAAACCCATACTGAAGCCATCTGGACCCGGGGCCTTATTGGGCTTGTGGGACCAAATGGCAAGGAGGATCTCCTCCGATGAAGGGATGGCACAAAGAGAAGAGATGGATGAAGGCTCAATGAATTTGTTGATGAGGTTGGGAGGGGGAGGGGAGCGGGAAGGAAGGGAAGCCGGAGCTAGGGGGTCAGAAAAGATAGAAACTACCTCCGCCTTGATGCTAGCAAGGTCGGAAATACAAAAGCCATTACTAGTGAGTAGTGAGGAGGGCAGGGATATAATTGAAGCTATTTTGAGCTTTGAAAGACCGATGAAAATACGCCGAGTTGGAGTCCCCGAGCTCGAGCCACTTGATTCTAGCTTTCTAGCAAAGAAACCTTTCTTCAATGGCAAAGAGGGAAGAAAGCTCACAAGAAAGGGTCTTTTCATTATCAGCAAGGGAGGGGTTGGGGGGGTCACCTTGAAGAAGAGATTGGACTCACTGGAGGTTTGATTGGCAGGAGGAAAACACTAGAGGAGATATTTCCGAAATTGGATGAGTTCAAGGAATAGAGGGCATCTTAGTGTTGCGTAGCCTGCAGGAAAAGGCAACGAGAGGGAGGGAGGAACAATGGACAGGCTTCGACCAAACTTCCTTAACAATAGGGATGAAGGAAGAATTCGAAGTCCACATATCAAAGAATTTGAAGGGCTTGGGGCCGAACGAGACAGGGGCAGAAAGGTGGACAAAACAAGGGGAGTGATTAGAAAGATTGGAGTTGGAGAAAATGGCATTGTAGGCAGGGAAGGAAGTGAGCCAAGGGGTATTCGAGAGGAAGCGGTCTAGCTTTGAGGCAATTTTGACAGTTCCAAATCGACGATTATGCCAAGTGAGGGGATGATCAGACCAACGGAGATCAGAGATTCCGACATCATCCAAACAGGCATTGAAATCACCAACTGAGGCAAGATCCAGAGAGGAGCCTCTGACATGCTCATGGGAATACTGCTGGTGAAAAGAAATTTGTCTCCATATGTAGAAGAAAATTGCTGAAAGGTTATTCAATTTGGGCAGTTCTCATGGATCTTGGTGGCAAATTTGTGAGATAGTGCCAATGTGGTAATTAAAGGTGAAATAACATATACAGTTGATAATTTGAGGTTCACTCAGTGCCTCAACTCCTACTTCTTGTCAGTTGGTTCTTCCCCCCTACTGCATGGATCAAGTCCATGCTAGGCAACTAGGATATAACTCCTCATTGCTACATGAGAACTGCATTGGCTCTGTCTTTTAAATTACTGAAAGTTTATTCATTGTGCTGCAAAAGATGTTAGGTACCAGTTGCCCTTATATGGATAAATGAAATTTGCACCCGTTCTATTTATTAATATCAATCAGTGAAGCATTTTAAGAGTTCAAACAATGACAAGGATGTCCATAATAATGGTTTCTCATTATATGTTACTTTAATGATCATCTAAAGGAAACATTGGTCTTTAATGAGTCAGTAGCATAGAGCATATAAGACTGAATTTTGTCTATTTATTTTTGAATTTTAATACTGTTTTTTTTGCATGAATAATTTTAATGCTGATAAATTCTCAAATATATGTAGATACATGGTAAAACAATTAAGAAATAGTAAAATTGTTAGTTTCATTAAGTAACTTTTTCCGAGATCATCTCCCCCCTGCCTATGAGAATTCTTGTAATTGTGTCCGTGTATCTCATTTTGTAGGGACTGGTTTCTTTTATCTAAACTAATAAGAGTTTTTCCTAATTTTATAACAGGCCAAAAAGTTCTATGAATCAGCCCTCCGTCTAGAGCCTGGTTATCTTGGAGCCGCATTGGCCTTGGCTGAGCTTCATGTTGCTGAGGGCCGAAATGGAGATGCTGTATCACTTCTTGAGAAATACCTGAAAGACTGGGCAGATGACTCTCTTCACATCAAGTTGGCACAAGTATTTGCAGCCACAAATTTGCTGCAAGAAGCCTTAACACATTATGAGGCAGCACTGAGGTTAGCTTATTCAATGTTCATTTTGATTCTTTCATCTGAATAGGAAATTTCTGCATGACTGAGCTGTTTATCCAAATGTTCAAGTAAAGGCAGTCCTCGTTTTTGCTATTGACCATGATGAACTTTTTTTCTTTGAATTCCAGGATAAACCCACAAAATGAAGCTGCAAAAAAGGGTTTGGAGCGTCTGGAAAAACAGATGAAGGTCTGTACCATATTTACTTCTGTTTGATTTCAACTTTCCAAGGACTAACATTCTTTCCTCCTATTAGGGTGTTGATCCAGATGCTCCTGAAGAAGATGAAGAAAATGAAGTTGATGATGCTGATGGTGATCAGGAAGAAGGTGAGCTTCTGTGAGATCAAGAGCTTATGTATCTTCCTGTACTTGAGCACATTGTCACCCTCAACCAGCCAAAGTTAGTTCAAAGTACAAAAGGCGCCGCCTCCGGAATTTTGAAGTTCTGTTACTTGGGAGTTTGGTTGGTAAGTGAGAAATATTGCATGTAACCATTAGGGATATGGCCTTGGGAGGGGGTCTAGTCCTAATGTCGATAATTTATCATTCTTCTTGGGAGCGGGTCTAGTCCTCAGAATGGTTCAAATGATAGTCAATAAAAATTTAGTTTTTGGTCACATATCCCATACATCTTCATTCTGTTCATCTTGTTTGTACAAAAAGAGAGTGACTCGAAGGCTAAATATATGATAAAATATTAGAGATAATTCTGATTATCATCACATTAAGATGATAGTTACTGGAGATCAAAGCCATTCAACACCGATGATCTTAGGAGTTTCTTCCCAGTAATAAAAGTAAAGCCTCATCAAGTTGATCACAAAAGGTACACAAGTGAGAGCATGAGCCTGAAGTGAAACGTTATATGTTGTGTTTTTCTATATTTGAATTTTGGGTAATTGAGGCAGCTTCTATGTGGGAAGCAGAGACAGGACTTCATACAAATAATCTTTCTTAAACCTTATAGTGATTGGAGTGATTCATACTCTTTTGTTTGTATGTATAGACTTTATTGGTTTGAGTCGGAGGTCAAGAAGCATGGGTAACAAGGGAAGCGACCTATTGACTGGGTATAGGTTTGAGCCTGGTGCTACCATCCAGATCAACTATTAGTTTGCATTCAAGCAGGTTAAAACAAACACCAAGAAAACAGGAATACTCCTAAGTTTCAAGGATAGCAGGTGCTCGAGCTCTCTTGGTCTGTGGTTTGTGTTTCCACTGATGAATTAACGAGTGCCAGAATCTCACCCATATCACTAAAAGCTTGTCTGAGTTCAATTTCCTATCTGCCATGTATTGATGCTTCTAGCAAAAGGCAAGATAAAGAAGATTCCATACTCTTAAACGGTTATTCTATCACATCCAATAGTTTATTGGCTTTTGCAATGCATAAACCCCACATGTCTCTACCAACATGCAAGCCCAGAACCTTCATTTGTCTCCTCTTACATCTTGCCCTAAATCATTCAACAATATTTTAGGCAGTTGTAGTTGGTATTGTCAATGATTTTGGGCCATCTATTGAACTCATTAGCCATGACAAAATGTATTAATCCTTGATATCTTAGATGGATCATTGGTAATAGTAATTTAAAGCAGCCATATATGAACTGTAACAAGGGAAGAAGAGAGTTTTCTTTTATTTCTTTTCCTTGAGAAACATGAGAAACTAAGATGGTAAGGATCACAGTGTGAAAAATATGAGATCATATATACTGTAGCTGGTAACAAAGCTTGGTCATCATCAAAGCCAAATGGCTCCTACACTCCTCAGCAATGGTACCAAAGAACCTTCAAGATGAAGCTGCATTATTTCTTTAGTGGATGAACGGTTGCTGGAAGATATCATTAGTCTTCCCCCTATGAACACAGCTGGTATTGCAGGGTTGCATCCAAGGCTTTGGAGAGCTCTCTCTATATCACTACCCCTAGGGTCTTCGTCGAGCTCATAAATTGCAGTATTCACTCCAAGCTCACGGAACAAAGTCTTGATAGTATGGGACATACAACATGAGTTATTACTGAAGATTACAACTGCCCTCTGAGAAGCCAGTGCTGTAAGCCTGTCCATTTCAGTATGTATGATCAAAGAGCAATATATAATAGCTGGGCTAAGAGCACTTAGAAGAACTTAGAACTCAATTGAAGTAGAAGAAACAAGTCAGGAAGAGGTGGTGAAAGATGGGTTGCTGCATTTTGAGTCACCAGAAACACTTATTTATAAATGGAGACATAAAGAGTGCTACTTGCAAGCATTGTTTAATTAAACAGAAAGTGAATTATTCTCATTGTTAGATACTCCTGTTTGGATTCCCTCACTGCTCTTGAGCTACTGACAATCTACTTGACATATCAAACACTCAGGAAAAAGGCAATGTTTGTTGAGAAATTCTCATTACCTACTTACTCATATAGGAAGTACATTAATATATAAATGTCTTGTAGATGAATAAAGCATGACTCCCAACCAGAATCAAGCAGGTGTTTTAGAATTTTTATTTTTGCATAAATCTGGAAATCATAAAGAGCTAAATCCTACTTAATTGAGCTAAAGTATCAACATAAGAAGGCTATGAGAACAATGGATATTGGCAAAGGGATATTTCCTGAGGTGGAAATAGGATTGTGTCTATCCAATACAGACTCACCTTTTCTCCAATGATTCCCATCAACTTCCAGGAAATGAAAAGCCAAAACAAAAAGAAGAGGAAAACCATAAGAAGACAAGAAAAAAGGTCAAGTTCTCTTTGTTCGAAAATGCATGGAAGCTCAACAATTGGAAGACAACTACCGAACATATCTTCCTTGTCTATAGAACACCAACCTTTTCTTTCATTTGTATTTATCCTCTCCTTGATGTAGATGTTACTTTCCTTGTATTAGGATTCTGATCAGCTTTCTTTATGAAAGTATTTTCTCTTTCTGCTTTAGATCCATATATAATACCTTCATTAGCAATGAAAAATAGAATCAACTTCAGTCGCAATCCTTGTTCTTACAGTGTCTGGTGATTACTGCAAGGAAAGTCATTAATTTATATGTTATCTTTTGTGAAGCCATACTGATCCACTCTGATAAACATGCATGGGATCATCATCTGCAAGATATGTACAACTACAGAAACTGGTAAAGCCTAGGGTTTTAACTTCTCATAAACTAGGACTGACACATGAGAGAGAGAGAGAGAGAGAGAGAGAGAGAGAGAGAGAGAGAGAGAGAGGGTACAAGGTGACATGAACTGCTGTTATTCTTTCCTATCTTCCCTTTGCAAGATCAAAATTCTTCCTATTATTGCTGATAGAGACTGATTCCGTTAAGAGGATAAGTTCTTAGATTTTGTGGAGGATTCTGTGTGTGAGCAATTAGCACCCAACTGCCGCTGCTTCTGTCTTCTTTTCTTCTTTTCAATCTTTTTGGTCTGTTTTGCTACACATGGATCTTTTCTATCACTTTAATTTGGTTCATAGTTCTTATATATAGTTTATTTATTAGATAAATATGAGTGAATCCATCCACGAACACTGATCCTTATCGTGAAGGGTTCATGTTCTAGTTATTAGCTGAGGCAACCCAGAACTGTTTCAAGCCAACTTCGATTTATACGCTCAGATTCACTAAAAGTTTCAAGTGGACTAGATGATTTTTACACTTTCTTTTAAGATTGAAACCTAAACCCTAAACGTTAAACCCTAAAACCCTAAAGCACCCTAAACCTTAAAAACTTATAACTACAGATAGCTTGAAGTGGACCAAACCATTTCCATCGCATTGTCTCGATCAGTCTAAAAAAAATCAATTTTCTAGTGCTGTCAGTATATTAATGTGTCTTCACCACTCCTGTTTCAGTTTATTATCTCAGAATAATTTATCCACAAATTAACCTTGTGCAGGGCCATTGGTTTTCATTTCCCATCATCAGAAGTCACTCCAAACTGTTTGGAACAAATTCTATATCATGAGGGCTTGGATGGTGAGTAGCACACTAGCACGCGTGAAGGATATATAACTTTCTTCATGGCTGACTTTTTTTTTTTTTTTTTTTTTTACTAAAGGAATTTTTTGATCTGAGGTTTTTTAGCCAACTTAGGTGTACTTTGACTGCATCTCCACAATAGCTATTATGACCCCAATTATTAATATTCAATTAAACTCTAGCTTGTCCTTGTACAATGAGGTGTTGGTCTTTTACCAATAGAGCCAACCCTTATTTGTATGAACTTTACCAATGTATTTAAAGGGCTTTGAGTGAAGTGAATCTTTTAAATGTACACAAGTACATGAATGCATTTGAGGCATACTGATGCATTCAAAATCTGTTGAGCCCTCCAATCTAAGCACGATCCTACAAAACAACGTCAAGAATGGTCCGACCGTGGGGTCGAGAGGCCACCTTCGAAGGCTAAGTCAACTAATGAACTAATCACATGACTTTGACTAATTGCAGAGTAAAAATAACGTAATAGTTAAGGAAATGATTCAGATACCTCATATGCGAGTGGGCTACTCATTTATATAGGTTTTACCTTCAATTCTTGGTCGTTGGATGCATTAGTGATCTTCATTGATGACCATCCGATCCTAGGGTTTTACCCTGGATATTCGGGAAAGTGAATAGTTACCAATCTTGGCATGTTCCCTGCGTCGCCTTAGTGGCAGTTACTTTCTTAAACTTGGTTACGTATCCCGCAAGATTCAGGATCACGTTCATGGCATACAACCGTCAAACGGCTCTTTTCTTTACGATCGTGAAGACTTGGTCAAGACCGGTCTTGATCGTGGTCCAACCGGGCCTTAAGACTCGAACCCAGTCAGATCGGGTTCGGTCTAATTTTCTCCGTATCACATACAAAAGAAATTCACCATGTAAGACCCACTTTTGATGAATTCCATCTAAGATGCCTCCCTATGTTTTATATAGATGAACATTCATCAAATCACTCACTTTTTACGATGATCAAGAATCTGCTCAATGGCGATTCTAACTCCCTCAACCCATACATAGTTGAGATTAGACTTCTTGATCTTCAAATACTAAACTCATATCAGGGTTGATGATCTAAATTGCCTTAAAAGAAAGTTTAATAATACTTTGCAGATGTGACTAAAAGAGACAAGCATTATACAAATTATTCCAGACACAACTGTATTGAGTGGTAACTTTTTTCTTCATTTGATTCCTACTGCTCTTCAATTGTTAGAACATTGGATGATAAATAATATATTTAATTGTATGGGTCCTTCGGCATGATTTCTCTACCAAAGAATTTCTCTAAGATATATTTTTTAAGAAAAAGAAAAGAAGGGAAACGGAAAGAAGGCAGAAATATGCTAACACAACCGTCCCCTTCAAAAGATTGGATAGAGATTTTATCTGTTCCATATGCTTCATTTCCTCAGAGAATTCTCTGCGTAACAAAATCTCCTCCCATCATTCCCTTCCAACTCCATCTTGTCCCATGGCCTCCATGGTTAGTATCGACAACCCCGAAAAAAGAGATCGAATTCTCTACCATTGTGCATCGTGAACTATAGTATAATGACATCCCTCCACTACAAGGATCTATTTCTGAGCACTGACAAAATGGATCAGATATAAACTTCCTCCTAAATTTGTAATGAAGAGGTGTAAGAATCCCGACACTCGACATCACCATTAGGATTGCCAAAAGTAGAGATTCTCTCCGCCCAAGCGGACCGTCCTTCCATCTTACCATATTCACCGAAGGTTTGAAACAGGGTTTATCCGAGTAACCATAGGCAGACCCTATATATGTGAGTGTAGAAGGAAGGAAAGACGACCTGCCCGGGTGAAGCAGATCTACACTCGATTGCCAAATGGCTCAACTAGATTGTCTTTTAATAAGTTCCTTTCCTCACAGCCGTCCATTAAGTTTTTCTGTGAATTATAACCAGGCATATGACCCATATGGTTCATGCTTTATCCTCTAGAATTTTATTGAAAGTTTACGCTAAGTAAAGAATGTTACATGCAAAACAAGAAACTATGATTAGTATCTTAATCCATACCATCAAATATCTTATAATCTGATCTATTGTATTAGACGTCCCATGGTTTTCTTGGGTAATTAAAAGCATTAAACTCATGGTTTGAGGTATCAGAAATGGATCATCTGATGTAATACAGTAACAAAATCAACATTAAACTTGTCCGATATATATGACTGATCCATTCCGATCCTTTATCGATATCAGATCCGATGTCTAAAATCTGATACCAGTTTTGATAATCTTATTTATCATGTGATACTGAGCAAGATGCCCTGGTCCTTTCACTCTTGGTCTGTAAAGTTTGAAAACAACAAAGGAGAATGATGACCAAGCAACATATATTCTTATCCCATTCCCATTCAAGAGAAGAGAAGAGACGAGAGAAGAAGAATCATGATTCAAAGTGGAAATTGAAATGGTGACCACCATTAAATATACCTTCAAAACCAGAACCATTTGTCTCGGACATATACCTCTTGGGGTCCCAATCCCAACTCCAACCTTTATATATTTCGTTTACATACAATCTATATGGATTCAGTTGTAACTATTAGCAGATCTTGAAGCTTATATGATAGCTAGCTTTTCTGGGTTTCATGCAGAAGAGAGGTCCTGTGGCTGTGAATAAATAATATTTGATCTATTCTTTCGTTCGCATTATAATTTCAATGCAAATGGGTTTCGCGTTTGAGTTCTGTATTCTCTGCAGATTCTCCTTTTAACATGATTTGATCGAAAGATAGGTTGGTGTTATCATTCTAGAATTCTCTCAATTTGTTTATTATTTTTTCCTTTTATTCTTATGTTTTCTTTCTTCCCCACTCATCAAAAGGAATTAAGAAGAAAATGGAAAGAGGATGTATAATAATTTAAAGACAAACCCATTTCATAAGAACATATAAGGATACATGCAAATATAGCTTAGTAAGCCATATAAGAACACAACATAACACCAACAAGAACTACTACTACTAATTAGTACAAGAAAATTTCACGCTCAAACATACTATGGAAGGTGAGATTGAAAACCCGTGTTTCTAATATGGTATCAGAGCAATGAACGTCTAAGAAATAGTTTGATACGGTTTGATCAATGGAACAAGAGCGCCGCTAAGGTGGAGTGACATGACTTCGTTCGTCGAACCCACCAACTTACCTGCAATGAAGACAACTGGTACAGGAGTGCTGCAACCCATCCTCATGAGTGCCCTCTCCATTTCCCTTCCTTCGGGGTCTTGATCGAGCTCGTGAACCGTAGGGGTCACACCAAGTTCATGGAATAGAATCTTGACTGCATAACACATACAACAACTGCTCTTACTGAACATCACAACTCCTTTCTCTGAAGCCAATCTTGTCACCTTATCCATCTTAGACTCAACAAAGAAGTTCCCTTAACTAATTAATTAAGGAAACTTCTTTGATTTCTCTGGTGAACTTTAATGGCTTTGAAGGTACAGAGAAATGCTTCCCTGGAAACCAATTGGATTGAATTCAAAAGCTGAATTGCAATCCAATATGCCAGAGAGATTCTTGGATCTGTGTTTGGAGTTTTGAGTTGAATAGAGGAAGCTGGAGATGAGCTCAATTTATAGGGTCAGGAAAGAGGGTGGACTACTACTTTTCAAGATTCAAACAAAGACCATTTAACAAAAGTGATTTGTCCAAAATACCCCTAGGGTTTTCCTTTTTAATTTCTTTTCCAAGGAAGAGGGCTTGTCCCTTTTTCTACTCTCAGTGGAAGTGTGGAACCCAAACAGCCCAACTTGCAAGATTACATCCTTTTCAGTTCCCTTCAGGAACCGTTAGATTGGAATTGATTATACTCATTTAGCCAGATGGTGAGGTGACAAGGATAGAAGATTCTATGATTGATTATAAAATAGATAAGTGGTCTTGTAATATTAGATCCAATGGGTCCTATGCCAAGTAGGAAAAAATTTAATTTTGATGAGGTTTGTTAATCAAGACCATCAAATGGATAATAACTTTTAAAAAAATTATTTATATATCCCTTATATTTCCAAATTATTATGTTCACATCCTTAGGATTTATTCTTATATGTTTACATTTCTTTTGTTTTAAATTATATATCAATGCATCTTTTCTTTTAGAATAATTGAATTAATTGATGAATTAGCATCTATTATATTATTAAAAAAAAATCCAATTGCCTTCCTTCAATCTCAAACTTGCTTTATATATATAATTTATTCAAATTTATATGAATTATATAAGACTTGTGGGTTTCCCATATAATTTTTTGAGAACTACTAGCTTTTTATATGGGGGTAATTATTATGCATGCTAGGTTGATTCTTAAATATCAAGAAAGATTCAAATTGTTGATTTCATACTATAAAGTCTTGGTAGGGCAACCAACGTAGAGATGTTCTAGTAGTGAAACCAACACTTCTTAACGAATAGTTTGTGGGTTCGACTCTTGCTGAGGCATATTAATATCCGCATCCCCGGCTTAATAAAGTCCTTTTGTAAAATAAATAAATATATATATCATGGTGGACAACATTACATATAAGAAAAGAAAAAAAATATTTTTTTTTTAAAAGAAAAGATACAATTTTGACTATGGCCATAAGAGGAAATGGTGGACAACATATGGTTGTAAATTGTTAACATACAAGAGGGCCTATAATCTCAAGATTCACTGGGTCCCGCCCTACGTTTAAGATTCAGTTTCTTTGATGTTGGTATGGCTTGATAATGACCATCTGATGCACAGACTTATCAACTAGCTTGCAGAAAGTATTGATTGGATGGGATATGCGAAGAGGGAATAAATGGGGTGTTGGCGTGTTGCTGCTTTTGACAGATTGATAGATACCACGTGAGACCAGAATAACGTATCTGGGTGACAAATAAAGTAGAGAAAAAAAGTTCAGGAATATAAGAAAAGTGGTGTGATTCTCAAACTAATGCTTCCTTTCTTTCTTTCACATCTTCTCCAAATCCCTTCTTTTTATCAACAAAGATTGTAATTCTATACTAAAGGAAAGGCTTTCCAAGGCTTCGGATTCTCCATGCTCCATGTCGTCCCCCACCTCTTTGGAAGTTTAGATCCTCTTTTTATATGGGTAGTTGATTGTCTTTTTCTCATATCACTTCCATCAAATATTTAGAAAGAAAGGCTACTTCTATTTATGGTTAGAGATGAAATTATCTCATAAATATGAACAAAAGGTGTGAGGGGAACACAATCTTCTGACTCAAAGGATAGATGATCATCGTTGACTATCAACAAGCACGAGAATTTGAGATTTTGAGACCATGTAAACATTTTGTAGGATATGTCATTCTCTAGCTGATTCGAAGCAGAATCGATTGATATCTATTTTGATTCAGACTAATTCATTTTAACGATTCTCTAGTAAGTTTGGATATGCTACCCACTTTGGGGTTTGGTGGGGGATAACACATTTGGTAATAGGTCATAGAACTATTTTCGGCATTCTAGCATTATTAGAATAGAAAAACGACTAAAATGCGTGTGGCAAATTAAGTAGTTCTACTGTTCTTTGGAAACGAACCAATCCAATTGTCGTGCTTGAGAATGCTTTTTGCAAAATAATTTTGACATATTTTTTTGTTCTCAAGGGGGAAAAAAAAATTCTCTATAAATACGAAAAGAAATTGTGCTTGACTTAGATTTTCTGGTGAAGTTATTAATGTCCTTACTATTACGCTCTATTTGTTAACTGACAACGTAACATTTTCCAAAAAACTCCAAAGTAACCCTAATGCTTGTTAGTATTTATTCGTCTCATCAGGATGCAGACTCTTTGAAATCCAAAAGGACAACAATATACGGTAACAAATTGGTATTCCATATGATTTTTCTAAATGAGGATAGTTATGCATTTTGGTTTATTAATATAAACGAAGGGCAAAATGGACACTAGGCATTGAAACCTTAACAATCTCTTCAAACTGTCAAAATTGAGTGGGGCAATAGTAATTTCATAAAAAATAAAGTTCTATTAGTAATTAAGTTAGAGTAAAAAAGGTCAAAAATAATTAATTATATATTTTTTATACTTTAAATATTAAGGTATTAGACTTCAAATTTTCCCTTTTGCGAGGTTTATTTCATATATGCGTTCATGGTTCTTTTTGTCATAGAAATCATTTAAAAAAAATAAACTACCTGATGCGTCCAAAATCCACTCAGCCCTTAGATCATGGATGAATGACCTGCAAAAACAATCGTCAGATGTGGCCCAACCGCGGGGTCGGGAGTCCACCTCCAAAGGCTAAGTCAGTTAATGAACTGATCATAAAAGGCTCTGCTTGAGTACAGAGCAAAAATATGAATACGAATATAAGGAATACGATTCAGATACCTCTCTTATACGTAGGTCATGTCTTATATAGTGTTTACCTTCGAATCTCCTTCGTTGGATTTACTTGAGCCTTCCTCGGGTAGCCGTCCGATCTCAACGATTAGATCCGTTGATAATAGATCCGTTCGTTGGTGGGATAATGGATAACCGCAGCGTGGCGTGCGTTATCGGCATGAGTCGTTTGCTCCCGTAGATGCCGTTAACCGTCTCCTTGACGATTCATCCACTCCGACAATTACGGATTCGAGCGTGTGCCGAGTCAGTTTCTTCCTCGGCGAACTTTAAACCGACCTGTTAGATACTAGTCGGTCCGTTTCTTCCCGGCCGGAGTCGAGGGTCTAACAAGGGCGGAACCGGTACAACAACGATTTTTCCTGTATCACTACCAGATGCCAATTTGTTGTCCGGTCGTTGTCAAACATTTTGAGTACAAGATTTACCAAACAACCAACTGTGGTCAGACTCTATCACATCCCTTGATGAGAACCCTAAAAAAAGGAAAGAATGTTGTTCTCAGGAAAGACCGTTATGGGAATGGGCAGGAATCACCACACATTTTAAATTGAATTTATAATTTTGAAATAGGGTTTGGAATTTGGATGGATTTGTGTAGAAAACCGAACCAGGCCTATCTGTTGAACAAGCCAAATTTGGGCCTGTTTCGTGGGCTTGAACACCCCATTCCAAAATCCTTAAGCACCATTTTCCATGGGCTTGGGCTGAGATTTTAGGCTGACTAGTGTTCGGAAATCCTGGCAGCAGGTTGGGCTGGATGGATCAAAACTGCCATGGGTTATGGCCCACTGCATTGCTTGTATTTTGTGGATAATCGTGGGAATTCTTTGCACAAAGGAGCTATGAAAGGAAAAGGAAAATGATATACCAATGCTTATAAAGGCTCATTCATCCACACACTTAGGGTTGCAATAAGGTCGGGTTGTACTAGGCTTTTAAGCACACTGACCTTAACCCTATAGGGTTGGGGTCGGCCCCAGTTGGGCTAGGTTAGAAATTAAACCCTGACCTAAACCTGAACCTTACCTTACCAAGCCAAGTTAGATACTTAACCCTGTCATTGACGCTGATCCTAACCCTGATTCTGACCCTAGTTGTAAAGCAATAAGACAATGCATAATTTCGTGTTACTGCCATATCTTTTTCAAAGATAACCTAAAAGGTGGCAGGGTTGGGCAAGACCAAGCGGGCAGCTCTAGTCAAATACTCAAACCTTAATCTGGTCTTCAACATTGATAAATGATTTTCTAGTTTACAGGGAGTGGAGTGGATATTTCAAGAGGATATGCATAACTTAGGATTTGTATCTTAGTATAGACTCGAATAGAGCCGATTGGAAGACAATAATCTCTAGCATAAATTCTGATTTTCTTGTACTTGATCAAAAGATCTACACTAATTTCAAGTGGATCCATTTGGTCCATGGAACAGTGATTTGTTTCTCTATCTGGTCCATCCAAAAGTGAGCACCAAGGTTCTCCCAAAGTCATGAAATTTGTATCGTCAAATGTGTGTTTGGATGGCATCCTTTTCATTTAATTTAATCACCTGATTCTTACTTCTATTTTTAGCAAAGATACTTGTACTGTTTTGTTTTTATTCTTGTTTTTTCTGGTAATGGAAATATTTTATAATGTACTGTTGGTAGTTGAATAGCTTTACATTATTTTATGATTTGTTCACGATCTAGGTTTCTGCTTTTATTTTACTTGTAGAAATTTTTGACCAAGTGTTTCAAGGCTTTCAGTTGGATTCTACTTTTCAGTTGCATGTCCCATCTAAAAATGAAATGTATCCAAGTAAGAACACCACCTTGCCAGATGTCCACTATTATGACATTCTCTTTCATCTTCCCTCCTTTCATATCCAATTTTAAGAATATCGGATTTTTTTTTTAATGAATAAGAAATATTAGACTTTGTTTCAGTCGTGCGCATTTAATGCGTAGGACTGTCATGCAAAACATTTTAGTCCATTGAATTGAAATTTTGATGATCATTGAAATTCAACGGTTAAAATTTCGGATCCGAAAAACTGAAATCTCGCTTGACTGTCAAACGCATTATTTGAAACAATTTTGATGAATATTGGTAAATGCTATTAGTTCTTTATGGGGTAATAACCCTAAAAACCCATGGTGCGATTTTTCGCCATGTTTCGCCAATTTGCTACCTAGCGAACCGGCCGAAAGGGCCAAATCTCTCTGATATTTCGATGAAACACGAGATAGGTCGCAGCCGTGGATGTCTTTCAATCTCCGATCGAAGCTTTCGCCTTGAACTTCAACTATGTAAGCTTCGATATCTTTGCCACTACCTTGTAGAGCTTATTTACCAGCTTTGTAATTCTCACCGCCGTGCTTCTGTAAATTCACAACCGTTGGCTCTAATTCCTTCCATTGAACCAAATCTTCTTCATCACTATCAGGTGATCATCTCGATTGCCATTCTAGTGCTCCTCTTCATCCTTGTCTGACCAAAAGCCGGAATCGGAGCTGGAATTGGAGTTGGAGAAGAAGTCATCTAATGACGAAGAAACTGCTTCAGGTTGTGATTTTGTGCGAAGAAGATCAAATTCCTCTTTTGTTGGCCCATTTCCATTGAAGACGGAGGACAAAGTAGAGAACAACGAAGAGAGGGTAAACCCGAGAGCGAAGTTTACTTTGTATTGCTCTGCAAATGAGTTAGTTAGAGTAAGACCAGGAGCATATCAACGACGTTTGCTCCTCCAAAGCCATGAATAAGCTTCTGAACTTATGACGAACGGTGGTTTTATCGCCGAAAATATGACGATATATCTCGAGAAATCGCCAGTTCGGTGATAAATAGTGAGATATCACCAATAATATCGGTGATATCTCGCTATTTTGCGTTTTGGTGGTTGTTTTGGTTCGCCAGCCACTGAAATGACCGTGAAAGGATATACCATATAAAAACCTATACACAAGCAAAATGACAACCTTAACCTCATTGTTATTGCCCTTTCTATATCTTGCAAGTGCATGGATTTCACTCTCTCTATCCATTATAGAGAAACACCAACCCTTGGTTTATAAGTTACCTACAAGCAAGCCCTAGTAGTGCATAAGATTTTGGGTTCAACCCTTAAGAAGATATCAAGATGGGGGAAGCTACGTGGGAGACATGCAAATCAATTTTATATATTACCCTGATGGACCCATGCATCAATTCTTTCTCATACTACGTAAGAAAGGATTTAAACACTTTTCAAAATTTTGCCTTTTGGGAAGAGAAATGGGTTCCATCTTTCTTTCTTCCTTCCATACAAAAAGTGCTTATGTGCCTTGATGGGATCGAGCATATTTTTTTTACACTAATAAAGCTTTACAAATCCATGCCTAGGGAATTTTGGGCATTTTGGGCATTTTGGGCAATCACCCTCTCTCTCTCTCTCGATTAAATATAAATACTTTTACGGGTTGGACCTTTTTGTTATTTCCATTCTTGAAAAGTATTTTTTTTTAAAGTCATAGCTTTTTCAGTGTCTCCAATTAATTCGAAGCTATCCAACAGAATCTGAAAAGAGTCAGCAAAAGGAACATTTCCTCATGAGAACATTATTCCACAGTATTAGTAATGGAATTTTCCTCATCTTAATTTTTAATTTAAATTTGAAAAAAAAAATAGATATTTCTGCAACTCATCACCCATGGTGGGAGAACTGTCTCTGTTTGATTTTTTTTTTATCCATGTAGACCTATAATTAAAGAAAAACAAAACAAAAAAAAAATTCATTTTTTCTACTTAAGTTGAACCCAAACTCTTGTATGTTCACTTAAGTGGTAAATATTTTTAACTGACCTAATCTGGTGAACTTGGAATATTACAAAAAATCCAACATTAGTTTTCTATTAACTTTGACTAGGGATGTAAAATAATCGGATTTGGATGGATAGTGGTAATACCATATTCGCATCTTATTATATTGGGATAAATTCGGATAATATCCTATTACTTTTCGAACCGACGGATTTGGATTACAGTTATTTTCTTAGGTAGATTCTTTTAAATGGGTATGAATACAGATTAAATACAAGTTTTCAACTACTTGTTGACATTTTTACCATTTTATTTGTGAATGTTAGGTTCGAATTTAAGAATTTAACAACTTTGGTAGTTATTTTAGTAGAAAATTTTAAAAAATAATCACATATCTCAAGTAAAAAAATTATAAATATAAGAAAAATAAATGTAAAATAGTAACTTAAGCGGATAATTTAATTGGACGAATAATAATCAGTAAAAAATGGGTATACCATATCTCGCATCCTATTAGTAATCGGATGGATTTGGATACCACTAAACAGACTGCAAATTTAGAAGTGGATTTTGGTTATCTATTTACGCCCCTAACTTTAATTTTGAAATTACCATTTTATTCATGGGGTGAAGGGAAATATAACTTATTATATTTTATTTTATTTTACAAAATATTATTTAATTTTTTTTAAAATTTCATTAGAACTCTTTGTTCATTTGATTCGTCGGCTCTCTGCCAGCAACCCCACCGTTGGTAACCACCACCTCCCCCTCACTCTGCCGGCAACCATCACCCATCTTCCCCATTCTAGAAATCACCACCGCCCACCACACCCCCTACATCATATGGTTTTTTTTTTTTTTTTTTGCCAACCCCGATTTCCAAGGCTTTGCCCTGACTACATCATATGGTTTTATCTAGTTGTTTCCCATTCTAATCCCGTCAATTATTTTTTATTTTTGAATCTTAATCAATTACTTGATCGATGAATCCATCTAATATTGCTGCGATTGAACAGCCATTGAAACTAACAACTATTTGGGCCTAACTTAAGAGGCCAAAAAAAAAAAAAAAAAAAAGAAGGAAAGCTAATGAGACCCATAAATATAAGAAGCAAAAGCTGAAACTGTATATATTTTGCCATAAGATACATAAACAGTATATTGGTTTCAGAAGGGTACAGTCATCTTTCACCTGAGGGATTAAAAAGGTGGAGACCATCTGGGGGAAAAGCTCGCTAGTTGACTCAGTATAAGAAGGTCTGAGTTGAAATATGCTAAAAACTTTAAAGCCAAATAGCACCTGCATCTTTGAGCATTCTTGTTAATGAACCATTGAGATGTAAGGTCATGACTTCATTAGCTGAACCAACAAGTTTACCACCAACAAACACAGCAGGAACAGTTGGGTTACACCCAAGCCTCATGAGTGCCCATTCCATTTCTCTCCCTCTTGATTCTTCATCAAGCTCATGAATTGCAGGGCTCACACCAAGTTCATAAAATAATCTCTTGATGGCATGACACATGCAGCAGGAGCTCTTGCTGAAGATTACCACTGCTTTCTGTGAAGCCAATCTGGACACTCTATCCATGCTAAGAACAAGAAGATAACACTGGAACTGAATGCGGTTGCAGAGGCTAATGGGAGTGAAGAAGAGACAGAGAGACAGCAAATCTGAATATTGAGTGATGATGGGTTTGTAGAAACTAATGATCAACACCAGAAGGCTAACTCTGAGTTTGGGCTTGGAAGTGAAGACTTGGCCGAGGAAGCTTATTTATAAGGACTAGGAGAGAGGCGGTGGATTAGATTGTTTAATCAGAAAACTGAAAAAGATATAAGGTGGGCATGGTTGGATTCCATATAATCTCTTATCATTTGGTGAATGTAACATCCTGACCCCTCTAGCTATCCAAGGATTTTATGCTTTACTACAAATGGATTGGCAAGTTGCAAGTTGCAACAAAATCTATTATGGGTTTTTAAGAACAAGACCCCTTAATCATGAATTAGTAGACAATAAGAAGGTTTAGTTTAAGCTTAGATCCCAGTAATCCACTTTACTCATGGTTTAACAGGATTGCTTATCATGGTGGCATCTAGCTGAGGTGGGAAAGTGGATTAGGGTTATCCACTGGTGAGTTGATGATATCAACCTTTTCTCTTCCACCTGAATAAAATATTCTTGCAAAATCAATGAAAAGCTAAAGGAAAGCAAAGCAAGTCAACAATCAAGAACATATAAGGTCAATAAGTGAACCGACCGGGTTTATGGTTTAGTTTTTGGACCAAAATAGTCTTTCCCTAGTTGATCAGGTTGATGACTTGAATCAGAGAAATCCTAATTAGTTTTGGGTCGATCAGTTTTCAACTGAACCAGCACAAATTCTCCCAACTTAAGGTCTTATCAACCCAGTTCAAACCTTGGTCAGTATGAGTTCTAGATATTTTTTCCAATGAACCGGTAAGATATTTTGGGTAGTTATGAAAATCCACAATATTCCATTATTCCTATGAAGGTCGGTTATGCTTTGAAGATTACAAAATCCTTCCTAAGCAAGTTTATGAATCAATACATCTCGAAAGCTGCTTGGTTATTCCAACTTTGTTATTCTCTAGTGATCAGAACCTTCAGAATTCGTGAGAATCCATAAGCCACAGGTGGGCTACTAGCTTCACCATGTACTTAGCCATAATAGTTCAAGAGGTGAAGGTGGCCAAAGGTTGGCTGATTCGAATAACCAAACACTACTCTTAGCTGATTTATCATTATGACCTCATCATGTCCTATATATCCATGTTAAATCAAAGCTAACCATGCATGCATGCTTGCATTTATGTAAAATATGAGAGAGAGAGAGAGAGAGAGAGAGAGAGAGAGAGATGGATAAGGTTAGGATTTGTAAGTGAGAGGATGCGATTGTGAACTTTAGATAAGAAAATGAAGTGGGAAGAGAAGAGACACACAGACGAATCGTGGCATCACAGAGGTGAGAAGGGAGAGAAGGAGAGGGAAAGGAGATGGGGAGAAGAAGGTGTGGAGGAGAGAGAGAGAGAGAGAGAGAGAGAGAGAGAGAGAGAGAGAGAGGGTAAAGGGTAGTAGAAATTGATGTTTTGATTCCTGATGATCATCGTCATCAACAATGCTGTATGTCTCTTCTACCATGGAAAGCTAAAATTCTTTGTGTGTTGTGAATGAGGATATGGGAATGGCTAGTTGGCTAACCCCTCAATAATGTACCTATACCCTTTAAAGCTAGAAATTCCATGGCCCATTTGTCTATGTGGTAGCACATATGGGACTGTACTTGATATTCTCTAAATCCTTCATGGAAAATTGGTCAATTTAGAACTCGAACATTCAAAAAGAAAAAAAATATACTTTTTCCTTTTTTTCTTTTTTTCCAAAACATTTTATGACATTTACCTCCCTTTCCTTGTGAAATAAATTAATTTCAACTATATAAGGTGATGTCCTTCCTTGTGCTCCCTTTGATCCTATAAGAACACAGACATATAATGATTCTTTGCCAAATTTTCTTGATACCCAAGTGCACAAGTATTTAGATAAATATATATTTGGTTGATTATATACATTTTTTTTTCTCTTCATCAATTTAAATTTTTAATCTTTTTTAACAAAAACACTCACATACACAAAAATAGATTCATATAGAACTTACAATTTTCTAGTTGTACTTTCATATTTTTGTTATTTTATTTATGTCATTTGCATAGAATTTCTCACGCTGGGGACGTATATTAATAAAGAATCTTTGACTGAATTCTAGTGCTTATTTCAAAGATTGGCTTATTCCTATATATCTGCTCGGGGGAGCTCCCACTTGCTTTGTAATTTTACAAAACTTATCTCTAGTGTTTTTGTTCTTTGAGTGAAAAACAATTTAACTTACAAAATCTAGTTTCAATCTAAAAATTTAAGGACTCAAGAGGACTAACATGTTAAAAAGAGAACCTTTATCTTTCTTTTCTTTTTTTGAGTAGAGGAGAACCTTTTATCTTGACAATGAAGAAAACTTGAAATTCTTGAGGTTTGCATATGCAACTAATGTGTGTGAAAAAGAATAGAAATCTTAGAACTTAAGATACTTCAACTAATTACATTGAAACCCCCCTCCCAAGCATTCCAAAACCCCTCTCCCCCTCTCTCCAAATTTTGTCATTTAATGATTTTGTTTCGAGTAATCCAGGCCTTCAACTTCCATCAAAAGCGGTTAGACACCCCTTTGAGTAGCCCAACGGATATGAGAAATCAAATTCAAGACCTCATGCTTTCTTAAGCAACCCTCTCTTTCGGATGTACGAGATCAATATGTTTCCGATAATATCTCCTACATCGGTCCACATACAAAAGCATTCATCAAAAATCTTCATAATTGATGTCCTCAACAGATTTATAATGATCAGGAGAAAATCAAATTATGATCATTCAAAGCTTCATCACATGTTCAAATCCACTTGGAGCCAGGGGCGTAGCCCTGCATATTATGTAATCCCCCATCCCCAATACATAAATAATAAACAGATTTACCTTATTTAAGCCAGTGGCAGTAACAAGGTCTTCCAAGAGTTCTTCTGAAGTAGAGGATTACTAGCAAGAGAGAAGCTCTCAAGAAACTCTTAAGCATCAAATCCAAAATAATTGCACACAGCATTTACCAAAGAGTTTTAAGATTTTTCAGTAGGGAAAGGAAGGAAGTCAACCTGTGTATATAACTGGACCCTAGAGTAGATCCAAATGATTCAGCCTTTCCAGAGAGGTAAAAATCTTTGCCTCCTAAGCTAGCAGATCAGAACTTAGAAGGTAAACTGGTATTTCCATTACCATGAAATTCATAAATGAAGTAGACAAGAGAGGGGTTAACATTTGCCTTTGTATAGTGAAAACTTACAAATCTGGTGTATTCATAGGAACAAGATCATTGTCCTGAGTTCTAACCTTCCTTTAGCTGCATTTTCTCTGCTACATGTCCTAAAAAATGCGGGCTATTCTCTTCGAAATTACAGCAAATTCAATGTTCATACCCGTAAAAATTACACATTCATACATTGGCAGAAGCAGCTGTAACTTGGAAGAACCAAAAGGCTCATCATTCTTCTTCAGGCTCTTCCTCTTCTTGAAGAAGATTCTCCCTGTTGTCGTGGGCCCAGAAACCACGGACATCTATAAGCATGCTGGCAACAGTCCCACCCTGTTTGCAAGCAAGGAGATCAGCCAATGTAATCCTTAGTGGGTCTGATGGTTTCACCATATCCCAGATCTCATCCCTTACATCCTCAATGCAAAGCTCATAGTTTCCTCCTTCAATCCACTTTTGGTGTACATCTCTGTTACAAAGCAAGAGAAAATATCCTATTTCAGGAAACTGAAGGGAGTTCTTTCGTTATTTATATATAATTATATAAAAAAAATAAAACTAAAATAAAAAAACAGAGCAGAAAAAAGGAACTGTATATTCTCAACAAATCAATGGTGGTTTCAAAAGTTAACAGTGAACAATTGGTGTCCTAATTTGTACACATGTCCAGTAATTTTGAGACCTGTAGACCTGGCTCCGGAACTACAGGCAGGAAACTACTTGGGGTTAATTTAGGAAGACTGTATCAGGAAGCATCTCAGCTTTTGGATGCTCCTTTCTTTTCTCCATTTCCATCCCATAGGTTGGAGTGAAATGAAAAACCAAACCTACTAAAGCATGTCAAAATGAAGCCAATAATGCAAATTGTGAAGGCATCAACAACCCCAAGGAGGTTTCATAGTATTTCAGCTTAAACTATACTGTCATTCATTAAAGAACCACATTACCTAAAAAGTGTGTGGATATCAGCTGTAGTAAGAAACCCCCTTCCATGAAGATCAAGACACCGAAATAAGTATGTCAATCCTTCTGGTGTATCTTTGTTTTCCAGAGCCAGAACAAAGTCCAGAAAGCTCTCAAAATCCATTTCTCTGGAATTACCCCCTCCACTTTTCCCACGACGGACATGTTCATCAAATGCTGTGAAGGGAATAGGGAATAAAATCAATACCTTGACAGTACAACCACCAAGGATAGATGGCATTCTAAAACACATATTTTCCCCTCAATGAATGATATTCAAGAGTCGGACATAAGAAACATGATGACATAATTGAATATCGCTGGAGGTAAATACTGTTAGAAATTATAAAACAGAAAGCTGCAATCTAGTTAGCAAAAAAGCAGCTCCACAAAAACGACAAAAAATTGGATCCTGAAAACTGAATCAAACTTTCTCCTTTGTACCCCTCTCAATAAAAATTTCTGTCAGAGTCCCATCAGCATATTCTCGAAGCTCCAGCTTGCTCAAAGTCCCATTCATATCTTTATCAAGAGCCAGAAACATATCTGCAGGAAGATTAACAGAGAAAATTTGAGACTGCTTCCCGTTGCAACCCAAAATCTTTATATGAATATTAAACCTGACTCATGTTGCATTTGACTATATGCCAATCCATTTGCAGAGAAGTACCCAATAGGAACTATTGGATAGGCCCGGGTCCCAAAAACAGTGCAGATACAACCCTCATCCCCCCCCCCCCCCCCCCCCCCCCCCAAAAAAAAGGCACCACTAAGACATTTGGCCGCAGGGAATAAAGACGTTTGGCGGCCCCTCCCTGGATGAGGAAGAGTTGACCTCCATAGGCTGCAAGAACAGGCTCAAAGCCAAGAAACGACCAAGGTGAAGTCAACTTCGACAATGGACCAGAATTCAGTAACATTCATTGCATAAAAGTTTGTATAGAAGACAAGGATAAGTTTAACTTGGTGCATGTTAGATTATAGATCCAAAATAAGAAATAAAAAAATAAAAAATTTAGCATCCAAATGTGTCCATTCACCCACTCCATAGTCCTAATTTTTTCAGTGTTCCATTCTCCCACCTAACAAACTCTGTTTGGGCTGGAACTTCATCTACAGAATTTAAACACAGTACAAGATGCGAGCCACTAAAAAGGGTGGATCATTTAGAGAAGCTCCTCTTCATAGCCATGGAGTACCGTCTAGGAAAAGTCTGTTTGCACTCAATCCTACCAATTTAAGTTATATATTGCATATGACCCTCTTATAAATTACACAAAGTAAACAAAGTAATGCAACAGTAATATTAAACAAACAGAATTAGTTATTCCATTGACTAATAGAAAATCCGAAAAATGTACCACATATCCTTTGTGCAGATGTCAAAGAAAACCAATTCTCTGCTTGTTCAGTATCAGTAACTTCTTCCTCACTTTCCTGAAATACAGAGGTTAAATATATTGGATCAGCTTCCAACAAGAACAGAAAGCGGGCAATAAAAACTGCAAATTGAATATTTGATAGTTTGCACGTAGCAGCTCATCTCATATCAAATAGATAAGCAGTTCATTTACTGGTCCAATCCAAACCTTATTTTAATTCCTTCTGTTTTACTTTCATATTCGCAATAATGCCGATTTATCAAACGAAAAATTTGAGAGACGTACCTAGCTAAGTGAATCACAATCAAGCTGCCTGGCAGTTGCCTTCTAACGGAAGGTCGAATTATATTTGACATGAACATTAAAAACTAACATCGGATATTAAGATAAATGCTAAACCTATTAGTGCCCATAAGAAGCTTACAGGGCATGCCCTTGATGGATGACATTTAGAGGTGTGGGGGTCCATGATTTCTAAATGAATTTCACCATCATAGATCTAGAACTCGAATTTGAAGGCCAACTCAGTCTTGCAGGGCACCAAGTTGGCCTGATATTTCAATGAGTCATTGTATTTTCTTTTTCTTTTTCCCTCTTAAAGGGGTAGATGATGGCTGTTGGGACTGAAACTTGATGTCTGGCCTACTTTAGGCCCTTTGAACATATTGGTACACTTAGATTTATGAAAATCAAGTCTTAACGAGAGTTCTATTTCAGACCACAAGTTGTAACTACTACATGTAGTAAAAGATTAAAATGCCCTATTAAATACCTAATATACTCATACAAAGTAATCAACTCACCCATTCATGTTCAAACAAGTCTATGGTAAGAATACAAATGCTCAAACTTCAAATTAGAACAAAGTAGTTTAGTTGTAAATTGTAATAGTTGAACCCAAACATACAGGGTGATTTGGACAAGTCACCTTGAGTACAAAGACTGTACCAATAGACAATTGAATACATGAGGTAAGATTACTAGTGCTTAAGAATTTTTATTTGTAAGATTATTAATATCCAGTTTGATTAGATTAGTGACAGGACCTTGTATACATTAAAAGAGGCCTAAGCCCTAAGGATCAACTCTCAGGGGAGACAATTAAATAGAAAATCATTTATGTTGTTGTGGGCAGCCTTGAGGCCCCACTTGTTTACCAATTTCAAAATCAAAAGTAACATTCACATACAATGGTTGAGAAAAAGTAGAAATAAGCAAATCGTGGAATTAGAAGAGAGAATAGAGTCCCACAAGGAAAGTGAAAAATAAAAATAAAGGAAAGAAAACCATGGGAAAATAAGAGAGAGAGAATACATAAAAAAAAAATGACTAAGAAGGAAAAGAAAGAAAAATCCTGCACATTTTTTGTTTCTAAATTGGGACTAGAAATTTTCTGACTGAGAAGAGTGGAAGGAAGAAGACACTGTCTATTTGTAGAGAGAGAGAGAGAGAGAGAGAGAGAGAGAGAAACGAATTGAGATTTGAACATGGAGGAAGGTCTTCGCAAGAGGATTTCCAGAGCTTTTGAAACAGAAAATCACAAAATATGTTTATTCCTGAATTTATTTATTTTTATTTGTGAAAGGAATCACATGGTTTTTCAAAGTAGATGATTCTTTCTCTTGTTGACCATGGTTAGAGATGGTTTTATGGACTGAAAAATTGCTAGACATTGATATATGTGTCTTGACGAACCCTTGAAAGTTTCATTCAATTTAAATTAATTTGATATAATGATATATCCAAAAATTCATGTCCTTGGGTAGGATGCCAGAGCAGATTTCTGTACCTGAACTTGGTTCTGAGAATAAGTACAGTCAGAAGATGTATTTTGGGCTGACTTCTCACACTAAAGTGGCTTTGATTAGCTATCTAGTTGTTCAAAAAATTAGGATGCCATTTGCTTTCGCAAGGGGGGAGTAATTGAAGTTTTAAAATTTTCAAACAGAATCAGAACATGTTTCTGAGGGTAAAGGATACTTAACCCAGAAAGGGTTTTCCGTGATGATTTTCTTATGAGGAAGATCTACTGGTTAGGTTAAATTAGGATCTAGTTTCATACTTTTGTAATTCGAGCAATATTTGTCTTTTGTATTTTTCTGTCACTAGGCCAAAGAGGATAAAGCAAATCTATGTGGAATCATGTAAGAAAGGTAATGGTCACCTTGAGTGATACCAAGACCAAATTTTAGAACACCATCAGGTCCTACATAACCTATGTACTATTTTCATCAATAAGTGCACTTTCCTTTTTTTATGTTTTATGAAACTACTTGACTTGAAACATGACTCTTTACATAACTATAGCATCTTTTGAAGTACAACAAATGGTTGTGACTTGTGATGTTATCGAAATGCATGAAGAATTGTTATTTTATGAACATGATTTGCCTATAAGACCATTAGACAGCAACCTTTCTAACAAGAGGTTTTGTGTTGGGATGGATTGTTGAGCACAAGAGTGAGGAAACAGCATGACATTTAAGGACACAGTCTTATACATTGAGCCCAGAGCTCAATGGCAAAGCCCACAGTTCATTGTACTTGGGTATGTGAACCATGGGGGTGAGGCAAGACTGTGATGTTTAAGGAGTGTGGTTTCCCCTCTATAGGGAGCCAATTAGCAATTCAGTGAGCCAAAAGACTGAGCTCCTTTCCATTGATATTGTTGTATTAGCAGTGCCACATAGGAAACAGGGGTAACGTTGTGTACATCTTACCCTCCCCGGACCCTACTAAACGTGGGAGCCTTGTGCATCTGATACACGGTAAAAGATGTCGATCTAAAGGCACATCTTTCCAACACAAAAAGAGAGTTGCCTTGAGATATCGGCGAGATCTTGCCAAGTTGGTGGAATTTTTTTCCCCAACATGATGCTCCAACTTGAGGGGTATTAGCGGACATTTGGGGCTGAAACTTGCAGTCCTGCCAATTCAATGCTTTTGAACACATGGGTAACCTCAAATTTATGAAGAAAAAAAAGTGTCAGTGTGAGTTCCATCTCGGACCTCAAATGAGGAAACCAATACGCTGAAGGAAAACTCACACAGTAGCGGTCAACGTTCAAATTCAATCAAGTCACATGTTCGTGGTTCAAATGATAATCCAATCATCAAAATTAGTTTACAATCTGAGGGTCGAGACTTGAGACCTCTGTGCTAAGCACATCATCGAGTCTCACCAAATGGAAAAAGAGAGAGATCTCATGAGATCTGAAGAGTTCCCCAAGACTAGCAGTACTGCTTTATGGACCTTCTGAGGTAATTACTTGGGACTACATTTATGTACATTTGGAATCATGATGTCTTAAGACAAAAAAGAACTCATGGTATGTTGTACTAGAAACTTAATGCTTTCTGATTACATAATTGTGGTTTTGAGATCCCAATATTCTTTTTTATGACACAACACCTATTTATCAATAATCTATGTTCTATTTCCTCTTTCCCATTCAGCTTTCTCAAGCTCATCCCTTCAAACAAATGGAGAACCAGGAACCACGCTCATGTGAGAAATGCACTGGAGCTGTTGGAAGTGATGATGCTCAGATCGGAGATTATTCGAAGAATTAGAAATTTATTCACTTCCTTTTACTAAAAAAAATTTAAAGACTTTGGATTTGGATATGAACTTAGATTATTCATTTATTTTGAGTTGATGATATTGATGTAATAGGAATTTATTTAACTTCAGACGTGGTGTCACCAGTGCTCTAGATATTTTTATTTATTTGACCTGAGTCTTCCACTGGGTTATATGATGGTATTAATAAGGATTAATGGGAGAATATAATTTCAGGTTCAATTTTGGGTCATAATCAATTTATCTTGTGGATGATTTACGACAACTACCCCTATGCTAGTTGGGTTACTACTATAGTGGAGTGCCCAACCAAGAATCTGCCAAAAAAATCCAAGAAAGTTGAAGAATGGAACCAATACCTTCAAAGTGTAGAGAGAGAGATTTTCTGAACCCACAATAGAATCAGTTTCCCTATTCTGGTGATATGCTATGTTTTATTAATAGGAGAGTAAACAGATTCTTAGTAGGAGTTTCCCACTGTCAGTACAAAACACGGAAGGAAGAAGAAACAAGACTAGATACAATCTAGACTAAAACCCAACCTTTTTTCTGGTAGAGACTAAAACCCAACTAATAACTAAACTCACCCATAGTATGATATAGACAAAACCCCTTACCTTCCAGCCACTTTGTACACAAGTTTACATGATGAAACCTTGAAATTAGCCAAAACATGACTGAACTAAGAAAATTCTGAGATTTTGTTTAAATCTGGACATCAATGTAATCTGCGTTGGACTTTTTTATGCCTTTTTCAGAACTGATATATTTCTTTGGAATTTTGGAATTTCAAACTATAACCCCCATGTAGATGATCAGAGTAACCAAACCCCAGCAAATCAGAATTATCAGATGGTATATTAGCAATTCCTACTTAACACAAGTAGAGTTACAATAACTATAGCAGACTCAATTTGATTGCATAAAGCTTAGCTCAGGTGGTCTTCTAGTCTGAATTCAACAAAAAATAAATAAGAGAAAACACAGACCTAAGTGGTATTTGCTGATTTTGCTGTACTTGTTAACTTCTAATAGAAGATTGGGCATCAACTCAAGGAAAACCCACAAAAATAATTCTTTCAAAGGTGTGCAACATGAAAATATAAAAAATACTGGTTGATAAGTAGCTAACTACAAGCTACCTGATGCAATTCCATTAGTTCCTGGAGACAGTTGCTAAGTAGCACCTTCTTTATGCATGCTTTACCTGTCAGAAAGGGGGGAAATTCCACTCTTAAATATTTCAGCAACCAGAAAGCAGACAATTAGTGAATCCGCTACAAAAGAAAGGATCTCCTTGTGGACCGTAGATTATATGATCCATGAAATGGAAATGAAACATTGTACCATTTGATAGAAGTATGTCACCAATACTGTTTCTTTTGCTAATAAATTACCTATTAAAACTCCTTTTAAGCATGCTTTTGGCCTCAAAATTTAGCAATTAGACTTGCATTTCAGAAACAAAGTATTCTTCTAATAAAAAGAGAATCAATATATAATAATCAAAATACAGAGCAGATTTATTTGGTTATAGCTAAATATTAAAAGAATCTTGGGAACCCATCACAGTTATGATCATATTTTAGACAATGACGAACCTCGTCTGTGAGGATCACAGAAGAAAAAGAATTTGTGGGCAGCTATGCGGCAGTACATTTGAACAAAGCCTTGAGGCATATCACGTAACTGTGCCAGATTAGGAATAAGACCTCTTATGTAAGCTTCCATTTCCTGAATAGAAGCAGAATAAGTGAGTATTATTACAAAGTAAAAAGTTCAAGAATAAGTTAGCACATGTTCAAGCGCCTTTACTACTTCAAGGAAGTAGAAATTTGAAGACCAAAATCATAGGTGTAATTTAACTGCAAGGAGTCCATACATGAGGTAAGAGGAAACCATCAGAATCTTCATCAAGCTCACTCATATCAATTCTTGCTTGAGTAAGTGAAACCTAGCAATAGCAAAAAACAATAAGTAGCAGTAACTGACATCTACAGGAGCATACAAGGGGAAAAATCTTCCTAACAAAATATGCAGCACAATATGTCAATGCACAATAAACCCATTCCTCTTCATGCTTATGCCACAAAGGTTAGAGTTGCACAGCAGAATTTGCCAGATGGAAGGAGACACGGGAGAGTAAGTTAATTAGGTTTTATAAATATCATATCTTTGAACTTTTGCAGATGCAGAAGAATAATAACATTAGCCCTTAAAGCATAAACCTATATTTCAGGATGTCAGTATATGAGGAAGTCAATGAACAAGCCTATATTCATCCTCCATACTATGGTACAAAGGCTCATGGTCAAACACAATTCTCATTCAGAAACCAAAAAGGTTGAGAAAAAAGGGGGAAATGTCTCTGGATTTTCCCAATAAATTATGTGGTTTTGAGGAGAGTGATAATATGCTCACTCAAAAGCCTCTGATGCCAAAAACGGAAAATTAATTTGACGATGAAAAAAAATCAACAAAGCGATTGATTAAACAGCACGAAGGTGATAGATGCTGAAGACAGTTGAGAGCCAACTCTAACCAGTAGTTCAATTCTAACAGTTAAAATTTGCACCATGAAAATGGAGTTCTTTAAAGCACAACACAAGACTCACCGTGCGCATCACATAAAGATAGAATGGGAGGATGGCAATTCGTCCAGACTCATCTTTCTCAAACTTCATGAAATTTGAAGGGCTGAAAAAACGTCTACATTTTGGGCCTATCTGATCAGCACATACAGATGCAATATGGCAGAAATCTTCATAGTTCATCTGCAATAAGGGAGTCCAGGAATTGCACTAGTCAGAAAATTTGCAGTCATCAAATTGAACTGGGATTAAGACCAGAAGCCTTGAGAAAGCATTTGATGACTCAGAGAGCCCTGTACCCATGGGACGCACCACTACCAAAACCTACAACATAAATTTAATCTAATTATCAAGACCAGTCAAAAGAAAAGGCAATGTGAATCATCTGACTGGTCAGCACACAGAAATAATGGGGGGCATTTTTTGAAAGAAAAGCTTAATGGCAGCAGAAAACCAAAACAGAAACGGAACAAACTCAAAGGGATATTGACCTTCTCAGCACCAGTGGCATCATCAATGACGCAATTTTCTCTTAAGCAAACCCACATGGCATCTAGATCATCAGCATTGAGCAAAAGATCCGACTGCTTCTGCAAAAGTTTGGCGGGAAACTTGAATTTGATTATCTTCCTAAAATAACTAAACATGCTCAGGAAATACACTAAAGGATGAAAAGCAAAGAGCTCACAACTGGGAAGACCAGGAAATGAATTAGCACACATACAATAAGAAGGAAATTTTGACTTTTAAGTCCTAATATGATGTAACAGAGAATGGGACACCTCAAAACAGCCTAGAACAACTAAATATGAAAATCCCAAGCAAAAGGCATAACAGCATTAAGCAGTACAGGGGCTGCAAATATCAATGACATAATGGTACCTTCAAAAAACGGTACTTTGCCAGCCGTTGAACTCTGTGACTAATAGATCCTTCTTCAGGTTTCTGCAACACCGAATCCCCCAAAAAGAAAATGGTGAGTAAATAAATATATGATTTTGACATAAATGTGAATAGAATTTCAAATATGTAGTCAAGCAAATAGCTGAAAACAAGAATTCCATAGATTCTATGTAAAAGTATGATAGTCACAACTCCAGCAGAAACAATAGACAAAAATTTTTTCACAACAAAGTTACCACATAAGAGGGGATCAACTCTATTAAACCTAAAATGCACTTGATCATTTACAACATTGTAACTCTAAAGTCTTTCTTTCTCTTCAATTGCAATAAGAATGACACACTGGCCTCCTTCTTGGAGGTACAAAAGTGCAGGCATTCACTCTCACCACATCGCTCCATGCCCCACTTGGATTGGGCAAGCCAGCACAAAACTGAAGGCCACCCAACGAGTCTTATTCAGTAGCAATTCCTGCCAATGAATAAGCACATCAGAAGGAACAGAAAATCCAGAACTGGTTGCCGCATTTCATCCGCTAATTGTTACTATGGCAGTTATCAGATCATGCACATGTGTGACTAATTCAATAAAGATAAAAGAGCCAACCACCCAAGTAAACAATTTGTGGCGCATGCCTTTCTGTAGAAGCTTGGAATTGTGCCAGTTTCAGCATTCTTCTGTTGCTTCTCTTTAAAAATGTCAAGCAATATTCTCTTTGTTTCAAGCTCTGCCAATCGAAGTAGTAATTTGTCAGCTAAAGTACTTCCCGTGATTTAGAAAAAAATGAGCAATTAAAAAAGAAGTGGCCCCTCTATAAAAGATATCAGTGTTTTACATGAACTCATCAAAATATCAGCAACATGTTTCACTGTGCATACAAAAGGTAAATTGGGAGACGGTTGTCTGAGCAAGCAGCATAGGTACACACACCTCTACATTTGGCTCAGAAAACCTCTTCCCAAATAAAAGATCTTCTGTTATCCAGTCTTAGATTGCAAGTATGCAAAACTAAACATCGGTTTGGAATATCTCTAATCATTATATTATGTAATAAAGATTCTAAGTAACCTATGTTTTTATTAACTTGGTATAGCAAATGACTGTCAAAAAATACCACACATTACACTGCCATGAACATCAGTTGTCAACATCTTCAATGTTTCCTCATACAAAAGGTAAATTGGGAGACGGTTGTCTGAGCAAGCAGCATAGGTACACACACCTCTACATTTGGCTCAGAAAACCTCTTCCCAAATAAAAGATCTTCTGTTATCCAGTCTTAGATTGCAAGTATGCAAAACTAAACATCGGTTTGGAATATCTCTAATCATTATATTATGTAATAAAGATTCTAAGTAACCTATGTTTACGCCAGGTGAGTTATTAACTTGGTATAGCAAATGACTGTCAAAAAATACCACACATTACACTGCCATGAACATCAGTTGTCAACATCTTCAATGTTTCCTCCTTTTTCTTTAGGATGTGCCAAGTTTAAGACTCAGGCAAAAGTAAAAATGGGAAGTATACGGAATAGGTCAAATTCCTCAAGATTCTTTTAATCAAAAAGACCCCAACTAGGCCATCATCAATACTCCATATCGTTAATAAAATATATAGATGCAGGTAGGACATCAAACCCTTCTGCCATAATATCTTAAACATTATCTATGTATCATTGCAAACTTATAGCAGAAGGCATAGCCCCCAAATACCACAAAACGAAGATAATAAGCTACCCAACAATTGGATAGCCTCAGGATTGAGGAAGAACGACTAAATTATCCAAAAGGACTGTTAATTGTCAGCGTAAAAGGAGGAGACTGATCAACCAAACCTACAAAGTACCATTCTGAAATAATCATCCCTTCAGTAGTATCATAGTCGGTAGAGTTTACAAAAGCAGCAACTCAGTTTCCGACAGAAGTTTAAACGTTATCCAGAAAAGAAGGGGGGGAAAATCCCGATTAAGCTTTTGGAACTCAAAAGCAACAACAAAGGCCAGACCAAATTCATAAGCAAGCTGCCCCAACTTATACAAGCAAAAATTCCAGTTAAGCATTTCACTAATTAAGTTGAAATTATCCATGTGCTACCCCCAAGAGAAAAATAAAATTAGAAATGTTGGATAACAGACCCATCAGAGCTTCAGAGCCCAGACCAGCACCGGATCCGATGAACCGACGAAGGTTTCGAACCCACAACATGGAGGACGCCGGCGGGATCTTCCTTGGCGCCGGTTCATGTCCTTCGCCATCGCTGGAGCCGCTGTACATGTTTTTTTTTTCAAGTCTCCTCCGATAGTCTTCAAATTCTGAGTCTTTAACACCGATCGAACTGAGGAAACAACCCTAGAACAAAGTACATTACCGATACAAAACCCTAATTCTCTAGATCCAGTTTACAGAAGCTTCTTCTTCACCTAAGAAGCTTTAGAAATGGCAGAAGCTCTACTGCCGGAATATACACACGGGACAGTAGAAGAACGAATAAATTAGAAAACGCCATGCTTGTGATGAACGAAACCAATGCAAAGCGCCGAAGTTATGTTCGTCGGATTGACATTTTAATATGAATCAGAGATACGATTCCAATCCAATGTTCTACCGCCTTTTCTCTGTTTTAAAATAAAATTTGTTTTGGGGTAAGTAAGACTTCTGTTTTTTATTTTGTTTTTTATCTTTTTTTGGGTAAACACTTCTGTTTTTAAATTGGATTGTTATGAACGTTAGAAGTAGATAATTTCAAAAAAACAATTAAAAAAAAATTTGAAAGATGAATTACATGGCGTAAATTAGGCATTTTATTTCTTTTAAAAAAATTAAGATTGAAAATGGTATATTTATCATTTCATCATATTCTTGTTGTTAGTTTGGAAAGAAAATCATTTTCATAAGAAGTGTTGGTTTCAACCACTAGAACAACTATACGTTAACAAAATCCTTCATTATTACTAATGGGATAATTGATCATCTTATTTATTGCCAAATTTTTGTTTTCTTTTTTATTTAAAAAATATTATACAATCAGAGCAAAAACTCAATCAACAGAGGTTGCTAAGGTCAACCAATGGGGGTTGGTCCAAGTGGTAAGTAGCTTGGTTCGCTTAAACAATGTTCCGGTATTGAATCCTTGTAGATGCAAAAAATTCCCCCCCCCCCCCCCGGTAAAAAAGGGGCCAAAAAAAAAAAAAGGGGCTAAGGTCAAATAATCGATGGAACCTTTTCAGAATGATCTTCAGGTGCTTTGAATTGTGAGGGGTGAAAGATTCTAAAATGAATTGTCATAAATTCATTTAGATTTTATAAGAAAAACAAATGAGAGAAAGAGTCCATCAAAAGGTATAGTGATAATTTTTCGATTCTTTTCTTCATGTTCAAACCCAAGACTTCAACTTAATTTCTCTTCTAATCATAATTTTCACAAAATTTAAAAACTATAATTTATAAATAATATTTTTAAACTTAAGATGTAAAAATAATATTAAAAATAGATAAATAAAAACTAATTGAAACTAAGTGATAATAATAGGAGGATATAATTGGATCTCAGGTGCATTAATATTTTACTAATTAAAACTCTATTATCGATTGTATTCCACCCTATATTTATCCTAATACAACCTCCCATGTTCAGACCAAAGAACAACATTTTTTTCTCTTCCAAATCATAATTTTTCACATAAATTTACAAAATATAACTCTTAAAAAATTTTTAAACTTGATAACATTCTAAAAAATAATATTGAAAATAGATAAATAAAAACTAATTGAAACTAAGTGATAATAATAGGGAATCTAACTAATAAATTGGATAACTCAAGAGTGACATTAATATTTTACTAATTACAAACTCTATTATCGATTGTAATTCGACAGAAGCACCCTAAAATTAGTTCAAATTTATGCCTTATAACAAGTTTATCAAACACTCAACCAGTTTTTCAACCAAAAAAAAAACAACATATTCTATTTAGTCTTTTAAAAATATTTCCAGAATGGATTTAGCAAGCGCCCATTTTCACGTAAAGAACGGTCTTTTAGCATAGTACATAAAAAACGATTTTGCATCATATCAACTCCCAGAACCAAACGAATTCTTAATTTTTGCTTCTCCTTTCTCGTCCAAGCTGAATTCCAATGCGAATGCTATCACAACAATATTCCATTTCCATTTTCAAAACTGAAGGTTCTCTTTACCCAAAAAAAAAAAAAGAGTTCTCCAATGCTTGATATGGAAACGAAAGCACCTCCAGATGCAAATTGGGAGAAAATAAAAAAAGAACCTAATACAGAAACAAAATTGATAGGAGGATACTCCTTCCCAGAGGCCTCCATTGCTTAAGGTGACAACAGCGTATGCAGAACAAGATCCACACAGCACCTGTCAAAGGTGTTTAGATGATGAACTGGACCACAAACTTGCTCTTTCTGTGCCAGTGTTTGTCCTGAAGCTCTACAACAGAACTTCATGGTAGCGCCATTGCTGCACTCCAGTCGGAAAGAATAATAAATCATAAAGAGGTGAAAGGCCAAGCTCCCAAACACAATCTTCTCTTTCTATGTTGGTGTCATCCCGAAGCTCAGCGACAAACCTTTATAGTGGCGTTTTTGCTGCATTCCAACCAAAGGGAGGGGAAAGAAGAACCATAATGAGAGGTCGATATCAGGCCCCCGAAATTGATTCTCGAAAGGAAAATTCTAGTCATTACAGGGGTTCCCATACCTCATTTGATACAGACGGAGATATTTTCTCCAATGCTTGTTTGATGTGTGTTTCTTTAATGTTCCAAGGTTTTCCATCTGATGGGCCTACACTTGAGACTTGTTTCTCTTCAAGTGCAAGCATTGCAGCTTCATCCAACTGACAGGAGATTTTTAAATCAATAAATAAATATGAAAAGCAAAGCACAGCCAAAGAACTTTTGTTCAACCAGCAAAATAAATTTAAGAAAATCCATTACATACCACAGCAGCAAGATCAGCACCACTTAGATTTTTGCAAGATTCATCCCGCCCAATGGCCATCAAATCAACATCAGCATCAATAGGCTTCTTACGGCCAAGTGTTTCTAGAATCAATCCACGTTCATCAGGACCAGGCATAGGTACATAAAGAGGTCTTCCAAACCTGCCTGGCCGTAAGAGAGCACGATCCATCACCTCAGGCCTGCTCATACCACCATAGCAAGAAATGAAATACCAAATCAATGGAGAAGAAAAGAGATCTTTTTATTGCTAAAGCAGCAAGACCCCAAAAAATTGAACAAACAAACAAAAAGTAACCTATTTGTAGCACCAATGACAAAAACTCCACGCCGCTGATCAGCACCGTCCAGCTCTATGAGTAACTGATTACAAAGAAACCATTTTTCAGTCCCATGTTGGGAACAAAGATTCTTGGATTTTCAAGCAGTAGCTGCAAGTTATGTTCTCATGAGAGGCAGGAAGAGAGAGCTGTGTTTGTGTCACAGGTTACCTGGTTCAAAAGCCGCTCAACAACCCAGCCCCCTTCTTTTCCACGTGCAGTTGTCAAAGCATCCACCTAAAAAGCAACACATCCCATGTGTTAGAGAAACTTAAATGTATCATTGCACAACAAAAGCAGAGCCTAAATGCCTAATGGCATTAATAAGGTCCCATAGGACATGGAAGGAATTCTCAATTCACACTCAGCACAGAAATTGCAACTGCTGAACTGACAAGCTACATATATATATCAGAGGCAAAAGGCTTCAACTTCCACCAAGTAATTTCCTCCCTCCCCCCCCCCCCCCCCAGACCTTACACTCTCACTAGAAAGGCCAAAACAGTGTTGAACCCGGATAAATTTTCCAATGCCAAAACATAGTGTTGAATTGGGATAGTTTTGCAATGTTTTTTAAGATAATAAAAAGATTAAACTTCCTTCTTTGCTTTGCTGTTCATCTGCGTGCAAAGAAAACAAGCTGTAAAGATTTAATCATGGTACAAATTTCGGTCTAAACTGCCGAAATTTCTGTTTTGGAAAGGAAAAAAAAAGGAAGAGACAACCTGGGTGGAATAAAAAAAGTACCAAGTTTTGACCGAAATGGTCGAAATTTCCACCAAGAACAGCTTCCAGCAGGTTTTACCGTTTGCATTTCAACCCCCAAACCATTTTTTTTCGCTGAATTTTATGATTTCAACCTCTGTTTTACCCCAAAAAATCAATATCTCATTTGTCAAAACTTGGGGTAAAATGCTGGAAATTGTTGAAACTTTTTTTTTTTTGGGGGGGGGGGGGGAGTTAATTTCACTCGAAACCATATCTCAGTTTCTTGGCGGGTCGAAACCGAGATTGTGAACCTTGTATTTAGTACAGAACTATCAGATCAAACCCTGAAATACAAGTTCTGTGTCGCACTAAATCATAAAGAAGCTACTGGAGGAGCACTGTCCAATCCATACAAAAGGGTAATTCAGTCCTTTGCCACCCAAGACGGAATGTGCAGTAGAATCAGCTCTTTAATGGGAGAATGCCATAGCTAGACCTATTCATCAAGGATACTCTACACCTAAAGCTCAAATAGGCTTATCAGTTTATGATCTATGTTGATTACGTATAATTGAGAAATGGAATCAAACAGGGAGGGAGGGAGGGGAGGGGGGGGACCAGAAAGGGAGAATTGAGAAATGGCGTGTTCAAACCAGTAGTTAACCATGAAAAGTCAAAAAGCAGTCCCTAAATTTAGTAAGAGTTGTAGCACACAGAAAAACAGAAATTAAGATGGAAGGTTGGTCAATAACCTAATACACCTAGTTTTTTCACCTCTTTCATCTATATAGATGGAGGTCAAGAACTGGCCAAAGTCAGATAAATGTATGTGAAACCCAGTTGTGTACAGTAAAAGACCTTCATACTGGGGACTAGGAACCCAGTAATTCATGCATAACATATAACTTGGACTCCAACCAAGACGAAACAGAGGCTGAGATCATAACATAATATAGATTAAGAAGTAAGACTAATGATAAAGCCACTGAGAAAAGGCACAGGTGATAGAAATGCTCTATGATGATCAAGGTTTTAGAAGTCAATAATTGATCCTATTGAAATATCAAAAATAAAAAAATGTTTCTACAGTCTTCCATTGTTTGCTGTGACTCTCTATCACTGTTTTCAGATCTCTCCTGCCTGGCCCCTCTCTCCCCCCTATTGTCTGCAATTACCAAAATATTTCTCCAACTCCACCAGTGCTCTGCCAGGTCTAACCCCACTATAGAGATATTGGTTGCCTACAGAAGGTAAGGAAGTTAATCAACCTGATCAGCTCTCTTTTTTCCATTTATGGGAACCCTAGAAAGATATAGATGAATTGACTGAACTAGGTAGGTCGGCATCGGAGCCCACCAGTTGACGTGCCTTGTGATACACAAAGTGTACAAAATCTTGACTGAAATCTCACATTCTTACTGTGATTTCAGTTTATAATTTGGACTCAGTTCATTTAGGTTGAAGCAGATCCAATGACATATATTATACTGTGTTGGACTCAACATATCTTACTGGAAACAACAGAGCTCATTTGTCTGGTTTGAAAACCCCTCCAAACTTGAGCTTTTCAGAATTTTGTTGGGACATTTCACAAAAACTGCAGCATGTTGAAGATCGATGGTTGGAGACTGTTGATTGAAGCTTCAAGAACAATGGAGGAGTTGGCCATTATGATGATCAGGCACAGAACTCGTCTCAGTACCATGGAAGAAAATTCGATCGAAATGGTCGAAATTTCGATCGAAATGCCTGTAAAAATCCAAATCGAAACGAAATGTATCCATATCGTTTTGTATCCACCGAAATTTCGGTCGATACAAGTTGATATTTCGGCCCGATACCATATCGGGCCGAAACAACACTTCCACAGGTTATAAAATACCCAAAATCGAGTCATTTTCGACATTTCGACGCTGTTTCGACATTTCGAGCGATATCGCCTTTTGCATTTCGACCTCATTTTGAAATTTTTGCTGATTTCTCTTGCTTTCATCCCATTCTACACCTAATTTCTAGTATTCCATTTCCTTCAAACACTTGATTTGCTCCTCCATTTGTGCATTTTCTCAAATCTTGCAAGGTGAGTAACCAACTTCCTCATTTTTTTATTTTTGTTTCATTTGTGCCTTAAATCATGTTAGATTGCTTCCAAATTTATATATGTTTACTTTAGAGTGTTGATCTATGAATTTGTAGTGTCAAAATTATTTTTTGATTCTTCCTACTATTTTTTTATTTTTCTGCTATTAAAAATTATTTACTAAATTATGTATATTGTTAATAATGTTTATGTATAGTACATGTATAAGCTTCAAATGAATGTATGTGAGAGTTGAGACACCATATTGCTGTGATGGTGTTAAATTAATTTTTTTTTCTGTTAATTATGTAATTTTACTGTATTTAATATATATTTTAATAATTAAAAATATATATATTTAAATATTTAAAAAATAATTAATTTCTGTTTTAAATTTAAAAATAGAAGAGTATTAGTGGAAGCATGTATGCAATTTTTTGAGCATGTTGTGGATATTTTAAGATAGTTAGTGTGTATTTTATATATTTTAAAATTATTTATATATTAAAAAATACTTATATAGTTATACATTTTTTTTTTTATATTTAAAAATAGGAGGTTATTATTAGAATCATGTATGTCATTTTTGGAGCATATTGTGGAGCTTTTCAAGATACTTAGTGTGTGTTTCTTGTATCAAGCACTCTATTTTAAAGATGTCAGACATAGCTTGGGATCATGGGAGGCCACTGACAACTGATAAGAGGAAGAGCGAGTGTAATTACTGCAAGAAACAAATAGGAGGAGGTGGGGCCACTAGATTGAAGGTGCATCTAGCTGGTGGCAATAGGGATGTAACAGGGTGCCCAAAGGTGCCTGTAGAGGTCAAGAGGGCAATGGCCTCATATATTAGTGGTGGAAAGCAAAAGAGGAAAGAGAAGAGAACACATAGGGATGAGTTCTAGGATGCCTGCTTAGATGACCTTCCAGATCCTGAGGGTTATGGTAGGGATGAGCCAGGAGACAGTGACCCTGATCCAGAGGCCAATGAGCTGAGGAGGGCGATGATGATGAGTAGGGAGCAACAGAGGATTGATGACATCAGGAGGCAACAAAGGGGTCAGAGTTGTGGGTCCTCTAGAGAGCCAGTAGGTATGGGAGGCGTAGGTGGCTCCCAAGTCCCTATGAGGAGGTCTCAAAGTGTGAGGCAGGAGGCTCCTATCCCACGGGCCCCTACAAGGGGTCGAGCTTCCTCAGCACATCCTACAAATCCGGAGCTTGAGATTCTTCGCAATGATCCGGCCCTATTTGCGAGGCCTGAGCATAAACAGAGAAAGTTGAAGCACTTATGGGGGAGTGTGAAGGAGAAAGTGGGGATGGCTTTCTCCAAATGGGCGCATTACCATAGTGTTCCAGCACATACAGCCCAGGGGCCCTACTACGAGAGATATGATTGAGCAGATAGGCAGGGCTGGGAGTGGTGTACAGGGCCCCACTCCATATGAGATATATAATGTGTATTTGCCTAAGCATAAAGAGGACATAAATGAGTACATTAAGGGATTAAAGCCCATGTGGAATCATTATGGAGTGACTTTGATGGCTAATGGTTGGACTAGTCCCACTAGACAGTCCATCATCAATTTCATGTTGAATTGTGATAGGAGGACAGTGTTCCTCAAGTCAGTAGATGCATCCGATGAGAAGAAGGATGCAAAATACATTTACAAATTACTGAAGCAAGTGGTGAAGGAGGTTGGAGTGGAAAATGTAGTTCAAATTGTGGCTGATAATGGCTCCAACTACAAGAAAGCTGGGTTGAAGATGCAGGAGAACTCCTGGTATCTAAAGTCTAAACATATAGTATTAATTTTCATTTGTAAATACATATATTTACATTACACATATACATGTACACTTCATAACTTTGTATTAATGGCTTGATGTCTTGATGGATGGACAGATATAGGCTCTTTTGGACTCCTTGTGCTGCTCACTGCATTGACTTAATGCTCTAGGAGATTGGAAAGGTCAAGCCTGTGAAGAATACCGTGGACCAAGCTCGACATATTAGCACCTTCATATATAACCACACCTATGCATTAAGGATGATGAGGGACAAGTGTCAGGGTGAGTTAGTGAGGCCGGGCATAACCAGATTTGCTACTAATTGGATAGCACCTGTAGAGCTTTGAGAGTAGGAAGACTGGCCTTAGGAATATGTTTGCATCAGAGGAGTGGTTTAACTAGGAGGGTTCTTCATCAGTGGGAGGAAGGAGAGCTCAATTGACTATCCTTGATGAGACTTTCTGGCACAATGTGAGGATAGTGGTGAAGATGCTTGAGCCTGTGGTGAATGTGTTGAGGATGGTAGATCAGCAAAGAAAACCTACTCTAGCACGCATATTTGCTGCGAGTAGATAGGATGAAGCGACAAGTTGCTCGGGTCCACCCACGCGGCAACAAGAAAGTCCTTCAAATCATCAACAGTAGATGGGAGTCTATGTTGCAGCATCCACTGCATAAGGCTAGTGAGTTGTTAAGTCTAGTATTTAATTTAATTTTCATTATGTTATCACACTATTAAGCATTAACTATTCCCTTTTATGACATACTTTTTCTTACACAGCATACTATTTAAATCCCAAGTACCATTACAAGGACAATCTTGGGATGAGGCAAGATTTGATGGATGCTGTCCAAATTGTAGAGGAGAAGTTCGAACCGGATACAGCTAAACAAGCAGTCATCCTTATGGAGGTGAGATAGTGATTAGAATCATTTGATATTCACAATTCGTAGTTTTATACTAAGTCATTAACCTAGTAACTAGTTATTGTTTTTTCTCTTTATATATTAGATAAAGGCTTTTAGGGATGCCACTGGGAGCTTCGGTCGTGATGTGGCCGTATCGGACCGAGAAACCACCCTTGCGGGTAAGTTCATTCATTTATTTCATTATACATTTAATTATTATATTCTATCTTTAATTTAGTTATTTAAGTATTAAAATGATTTGGAGTCTATGTTTGTTGCAGCTAAGTGGTGGTTGCAATTTGGACGTGATTCACACAACTTGAGTAGGATTGCAAGCAAAGTGCTCTCTCAAACATGTTCTACCACTGGTTGTGAGCGAAATTGGAGCACCTTCAGCCTCATTCACTCGAAGAGGCGCAACCGATTGGGTGTGAAGCGTCTAGAGGACCTTGTCTACCTACACTATAATATGAGACTGAGAGAGGATCATATTAGACAGGGGATGGATAGAGAGAGCACCAATATCGAGTTGGCCAACATATTTGAGATGGATGATGATGATAACCCAGTAGTTGACTGCATCAGGGATAGCGGAGACGGATTGCTGGATGAGGATGGAGGTCTTCCCAATAGTCAGATTGCAGAGGAGATGGGGGCTGATATGGGGAACTTCATGGCCCAGGAGGGGAGGCCACATGCAGAGCCCGCTCGTCCCTTTGTGCCACACCCTAGTGCAGCCACCCAGAGTGAGGATTTGATTTTTTGGTCCGACACTGAGGATGAGGTGACTCAGGCCTCCAGTGATGATGACGGTGATGGAGGGGATGAGGAAGGTGTGAGACCTCGTGATCAGGATTCAGCTGATCCTAGGGATAGACCACCACCACCAGTAGTACGTGAGAGTCAAGGGGGGGAGGACGACCACCGAGATTCACAGGAGAGAGTCAGTTCACCCACGCGACACAAGATTCGGACCATATCTGGAGCTGCATCTCGAGGCAAAAATGTTTCCTCTACATATTCGAGGAAGGGGAAGGGGAGAGACACGACGGCTGGAGCACAGAGGGACACGCCATCATATGGGTCCTACCGTCCATCCGATCTTGAGAGCTTGGTGGGATCTATGAGATCGATGAGCATTGATGATGCTAGAGACTCCTCCACCTCCGGAGGATCCGGATGGCATAGGCCCCAGAGTCCTCATATGATACCCCCGTGGAGAGTATTGGTTCTACCGAGTCGACTTATGGTTATGGTCCTTATGGACCATATGGTGTCCCTACCGGCTATCGATTCAGGGTCAAGCCGGTCAACCACGATGAGAGCCTTATGGTTATGGAGCGGCCTATGGAGCTTATGGTGTCCCTCCCACTCGATCGATTATCGGAGTCGCCCCCGGGACCTTATCGGTATCCTTATCCTTCTCCCGAGAGCCGGGGGCAAGGTGCTCTTTTATTTGTTGAGGCGAGATCTTCCACACTATTCCACAGCCCACACAAGGCCCACCACCACCAGTTCCTTTGGAAATTCACAACTTCCCACCGTTAGGGAATCTTATGCATGTGGATGAGGCCACATACAGGGGTGCAGTTCTTGACTATGTCCAAAACTATATGGGGCGGGGGCAAACATCATGGGAGTTATATTGTCATTTGTATGGGGTGCAGACGGAAAGGGAGACCTTGAGGCTTGAATAGAATAGACTTGTAAGTAATAACATTCCATCTTCTTCTCTGATTCATCATTCATGTACTATATACTTGGAATGTTGGATGTTACATTTTCAGTAGTTTTTTAGTAAACTAGTAGTTTTATAGTGTTTATTATGCTTGAAATAGCTAGTATGCAAAAATCCAAATCAATCTGAGTGCATTTGAAGCTCGAAATGGAGTTCATTTCGATCGAAATTTTTACCTTGCTCAGTACTAGCTACTAGGAACCTAAGAGCCTAGGATGCGATGGTGGTAAATCCCACTTGAATTTGCTTAACCTAGGTCTCTTTTTAAATTTCTAACAACTATTAATAAGTCATTTATGATTACTGAATATGATGCCTAATGCATCAAATGGTATATGGCTTTATAGTTTTAAATGCCGAATGTTCCATTTAGTTGTTTCAATTTTTGCTTTAATTATGTGTTATACTAGTATTAAAAAATCAGCTCTGTACTCAAAAGTACCATTTTGGGTTAAATTGTAGAAACAAACATTTCCTTTGTGTTAAGCAGGCCTGGGGTGGATGTAAGTTTCAAACTTATCTTGACCATGTGGTCGCTGAAGCTTGATGGGAAAGAGCACAACAATTCACCAAGATCTCTGTAGAATTGGTTTCACTCTGTTTCATGTCTGGTTGAAACCACAAGTTGAACCGAATCATAAAACCTGGAACACCCTCTCCCTGAGGAGCTGGATAATGACATACACACAATTCACGATCCATACAATCTAAGACAAGAACCCAAACAGATCTAATCCCAGGCAGGATCAAATAGAAAACCTCCAGCGAACAAGAAAGGGACCAATTGGATCCCCAATAGGACATGAGAAGAAATGATCTCAAATTTTGGACCCACAAGAGAAACAACAAATATAATCCCACAAAATTAATAACCTGTTGAAGCTACAATTGAAGTTGAATGAGTTCTTGAAGAATTAAATGTAACACCCCTTTCAAACAATCAATCAGAGGAAGAGAAACTGAGATTAAGCAGCAACCAGGGTTTTCTCCTGCCAAAAATCAATGATTGAGATCAAGGTCCCAAAACATCTGTGACCAAAACCAACACTTTTCCAATATAACAAGCCCTTCGGGTGACTGATCTACATCACTGTACATGCAGATGATCCGGGAAATGAGAAGGACAAGCAATTGTCTAAATGACAAGAGACCAGAAGGACAATAATTATCTGATTCTGGGAGTCAATTTTAATGCACTAACACTGCAACAGCAGCAGGTTAGAAAGAGAAGTCAAACTGCCACTGAGTGATGACTCAACTCTTGCAGAGAACCCTCGAAGAGACCATTGATTCTGCCATTGAAGCCACTGGTTCTCACCTTTCTGAAGTTTTCATTGTAACGGTGGACAGAAGATTCAAGAGACGAGGCTTAAGTAACCCCCATGGCTTCTGTGTTTCGAGTGAGATCTTCAGTGCTCTTCAACACCAGTACCATTTCTCCCTCCCACCCCCTTCAACCCTAACCCATTTAGTATGATCTTCTCACTTTCCTGGTTCAATGATGCAACATGTCAATACATTCATTGGACAAACCAAATGCAATCACCATCATGCAGGATTAGAATTTGCCAGAATGACTGATTCCTGATCCACTTCAATCCACTGCACTGACTGATGTAAACCCAGATTTTAAGGTTAATCTTCAGGATCTTCTAATTAAGAACCAGCACAATTAGGGTTTATAGGGTGTTTCAGCTAATGCAGAATACAGGGATTATCAGGCTGCTGGAATTGTAATTTCAGGTCCGAATTTATAAAAGAGTCAGAGTTCAGACTTGAAGATCAGATCCTAGACCAAGTAGGACTTAGATTTAGGGCCTCGGTTAGGCTAGGGTTGGCTCTTCTGCTGCCCAGATTGGTCTTCAGTGGAAGTTCTATCAGTTAGAATGAATTCCCAACTGAACAAACTCAACAAGAACTAAATTCTGGAAATTTGAATTTTCTGCAGTTCTAAAGGAAGAAGATGACAGGTAGAATTTTCAACCTCACCAACATAATTCAGATCTGCAGAAACTAAAGGTAGGGCTAAGATCTAAAGCTTCCAGCGATTCCAGTGAAGGGGAAAGGGATGTAGAAGGGGATGGGAATCAGAGAATCCTAATGGAATTAGGGCTTGCTGCCACTAGAAGAAGAGGGAGATGGGGGAATGCTAAGAGGGCTAGGGGAGGTCTGGGAATGGTGTGGGGAATGACTTGCGATGGGATTAGGGGCAATTCTAGGTCTTAACAAGAAGGGAAGGGGGCTGGGATGAGGGAATCCTAGCTGGGGTGGGAGCTGAAAACGTGGGAAGAAATAGGAGATGGGGAATGGTTTCTAGGGTTTGGGAAAGGGATTGTTTCTAAGGTCTGAGGTTGAGGGTAAAGGGCTGGCATTGTCTACTTACTGGCTGAAGGCTGGAACTAGTACTCGAAGGCTGACATGATTGCTGGAAATACTGAACAGAGCTTGAGGAAGATGAAGACACTGCTGGATCTCCTGAAATTCTGAGAATTACTCTCCAGCCTAGGCCGCAAGGGTTTCCTTCCTCACGGCCCAAGCCTCTTGTTTAACTCAAATCAACCAATCTACTTTATTCAGAATTAAAGAGGCTATTTATAGCCTAAGTACAGACTCTTTGACTTGACTAGGATTCCTTAAGGCTGCGTTTGTTTGCAAAGGTGGGGTGGGAAAAAAGGGGTGGGAAAAAAAAACATGTGGGTCCAATGTGTAGTGGGGTGAGGGAGAACGAAAGGAAAGGAAAGGAAAGGGTTTTGTGGAAAAATGATAGTGGTGGGTCCCACTTTTTACTTTTCCAAACTTTCCCACAAAGTCCCACCAAATTTGTGGGATTTTAAAATGGTTTGGGGTGGGAAAGTTGGGTTGCCACATCACCAGACAAGTTTCCTTGATTCAAGGAAACTTGTCTCTCACTTTCCCACCCCAAGCAACCAAACAATCTACAATTTTGGGATTTAAGGGAAAAGTAAGAAATCTACACTTTTTTCAAGAATTTTCCCACCCCACCTTTATTCCAGCAAACAAACGCAGCCTAAGTGATAGGGATCCCACTGTTGACCAACTATTGAACTTGGACTCTAACTAATAGGAAATTGGATTCAGGGTGAGCCTCCTTTATGGTTTAGGATACTACCACCTTACATGGATTCTTACTTAAATTAAACTCTTGCTGATTTAAAAAAAACATGGACTCAACCCAAATAAAACTACTTAAAGATAAGGTTCCTAAAATTAAGGAACCCTATCCTCACCTACTAACAACTCCAACTGTCAATCAAAGACCAACATTAACTTAACAATTAGGACTCCAAAATAGGAAATAAAAACAGAATTTTTTTCATAAAATAAAATTGGACTTAGTCAACCAAATATGACTCGATCCATAAGAAAATGACCATTCTACCCCTGGATGGAATTCGGCCCCCTTTGGTGTGGCCCAAGTTCCAAATAAGCTTGGGCCCTTTTCTTGGCTCTTTTGGGCTGCCTTGGGGCTGGATACATCACTGACTGCTCCATTATTCAAAGAGGAAATTGGGCATTGATCTAGCCAATTCTGAACTGATTCAACAGGAATCAGAAACTCAATCTTGATTCCTTAAACCATGATAATGATGTTAAATGTAAAAATGTGAAAAAATGACTTGATAGGATTCAATGATTCAACTCCGATTTCTCAAACCATGACAAAAATAAGGAATTGGAGAATGTGAGCAAACAAATCAGTGGTTGTAACTGAAAAGCTCCTACTTTAAATTATGCAAACCACATGAAATATCCAAACATCAACAAAATGCCTTCAGAAGATGTCCATGAGTACATGGTCTCACCCCAGTGGTGAAACGACCTCGAACTCTGTTTCTAGTCCATGGACTTGGTTCAACTGTTCTGTATTCTAGCATGCAACACAAAGTTTGATTGTCGTCCATAAATGAGTTTCTTAATCTTAGGATCCTTTGCCAATGACCCAGAGTAGTTGCACCACCAGATGAGTAAACGCCACAGCTCAACAAGCGGAGTAGATCCTTCTTGACATCACATTGACTGATGTAGATGAAGATTCATCACTGGGCTAGTAATATACATGCAGGGCTAAAATCAGCCCACAAGGTAGATGGTCTTATGGGCTAAGCCTAAGCCCAAGTCCAATCCATGTGTGAAAGGGAATTTGGAATGTCTTAAAATCAGTAAAAGAGGCTGTAGTGTGAAAACAAGAAGCTTCATTGTCAAAGGAGCTCTCCTTTGTCAGGAGTTGGGTAGTAATAGAGTCAATGCTAGATCCGAATTAATACTGTTGTTGGTGAGAGGTTAGCTAGTAGTTGGTTAATGTATTTAAATTTCTCTATCTTTAGATTGGCTAGATAAAGGGATTTGCATAAGAGGGTTGGGGTTGATCACCTCACTCATGAATTGAAATTGAATCTGCAAATCATTCTTCTCTATGGAGGAACCCTGTGTGTAAAAAAAAAACTATCCACCTGACAGTGTGAAGCCCAAGTGTTGCTTTTGTTGTGTTCATTGTTCTATCACTTCCCCCGTATTGTTTCCTCGCTTTCTTCATGTACTAAAAAGTCTACTTAGTTATTAATCTTCTGCTTTATGTTACTAACCAAATCTGCCCATCTACATGTTACCAGATTTTCAGGTTATCTTTCTCAATTCATTTTGGTAATATAAACGTCAGCCTAGCTCAATTCTGATCTACAGTTCTGCCCCTACTTTGAAATACAATTATATCCTTTTGTCAGAATGTTATTCTAGAGTTACCATTATGATATCACTCAATGTTTCAGTTTTGTTTCACACCTGATTGTGTATTATATTAACCTTCAACTCTGGAATTCATCGTATGTAAAAAGATGTTGACTGGCTACTGTTTTGGTTACTCAAAATACAGTACTACACTAAACGTGCTTGAGAATACAAAGATTTATATATTAATTAGATGATGGCTGATCAAGGTCAAAATTAGATCTCAAGTACATGACAAAAATTTTGTTTGCTACAACTGTCCCTCAACAACTAAAGGTTCAATCATTGACAACTGACACGATCAGTCTTTTCTCTACCATTGGGTCCGTAATTGAGAACAGAGTAACATTTAAGGCCAAAAAGAGGCTACAGATAAGAAAGTAGAAACCAATACCTCATCAAAGAATAGTATGCAAGGAGAGCATGTTCTTGCACGACTGAATATTGTTCTAACTGCCAACTCACTTTCTCCAACATACTTGTTCAGAAGTTCTGGGCCCTACATAATGAACAAAAAAGCATGCTCTCTCAGTGTAAGCATGGGCCCATCAAATGCGAAGATTGTGGAAGATAAGCACTCTTAGTGCCAAATGTCAGCTCATCAAATGCTTAGATTGTTGGTGGATAACAACAAAATAAGTCATAGCAATAATTATGATTAAAAACGGAACCTTTATGTGTATGAAATTGGCTCCTGCCTCATTTGCTATGGCTTTGGCAATCAATGTTTTTCCACAGCCAGGTGGTCCATAAAGCAGAAATCCAGTCTCTAAATCCACTCCAAATTCCTAATAAGAATCAAACATCAAAAGCCATGCATAGTCACCAAGATATCAAATTCCAAATTATTAAGAGTAGCGGAAGCAAAGGTCTCAAAAGACTACCCGAGAATGGCATCGCATTCATGAAATTAAAGGATGCAAGAGAATACAAACAAAAGAAATTAAGTTGCAGCAAGCTATTTCAAAGATGCCATTAAATATATCAAATTCTTTTCACCCAGTGCTAGTCCCGCTTATGTGAAGTCCTATGAAGGGTGAGTACAGTATCAACCCCAAACTATGGCCTTTTTTTTGCAGAGTGGTCACCCTCAAGACTCAAACCTGGAATTTGCCCAGGCAGCCCAACTTTATACATGCTTTAATAAATGGATTCTAACTTCTTTTATATTCTAAAACAATCAGTGTTAAGATGTTAGACAGGTTTCAAAGGTCCAGTTATTCAAAGCCTTCAATCAGATTAAGGATCATGATAAATGGACAGCCCAGTAATTCAATAATTCAGTTGAACTTAAACTTTTCCTTACTACTTAAAGATTTAATTTTCAAGAAAATTCATTAGATTAGTGAACTACGACCACATCTTCTGTTAAGTGTTACCAACCTCGAGACAAATATATATGAGATGAAGGCCAGAGAAATGAACATAATTTAGAGATAGAAAAGCAGAACAATGATCTAATGATACATTGAAAACAGTGAAGTGATCAGCATAGCAAAGCAGAACATTATATCCAAGATACAATGAAAGCAGTGAACTGATCAGCAGCACGTCCCATCTATTATTTCTTCTATGTCCTGACCCTACTGGAAGTCAAAAGTATAAAAACGACGGAACCAAAAAAAAGTATAATTTCTACCTTGTACTCCTCAGGATATTTTATACGTCTAACAATGTAACGGTTAAATTCTTTCCACAGTGCATCAAGCCCTCCAATATCCTCCCGCTTGACATTAGGAATTGCAGAGAACCCTTCCCTTCTTGAAGAAGGTTGAACCATGTTAACTGCTTCCTGCAGAAGTTACAAAAACAGAACATCTAATACCAATATATCATCACATGAATACATCAACATAGAAAGGACAAGAATGATTATATGATTTTTATATAAACAAGTAGTAGTCATATATTCCATAGAATCCCCAGAGACAGGCGACAAAGAGAGTGAATCACGTAGTCCCAACCCCCTCTCCCCCCCCCCCCCCCCCCCAAAAAAATAATAATAATAAAGGCAAAAGTATTTAATCAAGGGTCAAAATATTGAAATTTAGACACTCTTTCAGTTTTTAAGAGAGGGCAAAAAAAACAGGGCCAACTCTACCAGAAATCAAGGTTTCAGTTAGCATTCTAGTGAATGGCTGAGATTCATAATAGTTAGGCAATTTTGCGAAAAGCTAAAGCACAAAATATTCTATTCTAAAAATGAGGGGAACCCCAAGGATCAGGATGTCATTCAATTCTAAAAATGATCCTGGCATCTTCTGGACACAGGTCGCCAGATAGAAAGCTAAAGCACAAAAGATTCTAACGCCGCAAAGCATGTGATGTCATGTTTAAGTGGCTCTTGGTCAAAGTATCCCAGGCTCCCAGCTAACGCCACGGACAGACAGTGCTATCAGAAATACAAGATACCATAGGAAAAGCTGACCTGAAAAATCAAGGGATATTTGTATATGAGCTAATCAATCCTGAATACCTATTTGCCCCAGCATATTTGAAGTTCTGCTACTGAACTCTTAACTTGACTATAGGCCCATAACAATCCCAAAGCAGGGCTTTGTGGCCCTAGATTGCATTAACCCCTAAATAACAAGCATCTCTAAACCAAGCACCAACAAACCCCCCCCCCCAAAAAAAGTTCGAAGCATGCACACCTAGGTGACTCCCTCCATATAGTAGTAGAACACAACAAGCCTTTTCCCAACTAAAGAGGTTCGTCTACATGGATCCTTGCCTTCCAAACAGCTCTATTTGAGGCCATACTAGATACTAAGCCTAAGCTATGCATATCCTTTCTCAACATTTCTCTTAAGATTGTCTTAGGCCAACCCCTTGTTCTTTTAATTCCTTCAACTTGGATTGAATCATTTCTCCATATAGGAGCACTTAAAGGCCCTCCACTGCACATGACTGTGCCACCTCAATCGACTTTCTTGTACCTTGTAGAGGGCTTACCAAAATTTGTTCAGATTAGGGCCTCAACATCCAAATGAGTGAATTGAAATTCACTTTTCCATAAATTTAGTAAATTCGTGATTTCAGCAACAGCTTCATTATTTGAAATTAAGCATCTTATTAGAATAACATATTGTCACAAACTTTCAATGTGAAACTTCAAAACTATTTTAGTCCGTCCTTCATTAAAAAACTAGAGCAACAGTTCTTGCAGTTGTTGTAAGGGAGTAAACAATAGATATGGAAAATTACAAGCAACAGCTACAAACAGAAAACATGCTATGCACATAATGCACAAGCAGGCCCCTTGTCATTTTTTAAAATACTAATTTACTGATTACCTCAAAATCAGTCATTGTGATGCTGAGCCCTTCCATTTCTTCAGTTGACCATGAGCGTCTCCACCATTCTTCAAGATGGTCCCCACTTTTGGTGGGTTCTCTAGCTAGGTTAGACCTTCTACCATCTATAATTCTCTTCATAGCAAGGTTACCAGCCTTGTTGGCAAGTGCCGTCAAATCAGCTCCAACAAAGCCTGGCGTAGATCTGGCTATTTTTGCAAGGTCAAATGTACCTTCAAGTCTAAGGTTCCGTGTGAGCACAGAAAGAATCTCAATCCGTGCATTTTCGTCTGGAACACCCAAAACAATCTCGCGGTCAAACCTTCCAGGCCTCCTGAGGGCAGGATCAACAGCATCAGGTCTATTTGTAGCTCCAATTACAAGAACATAACCAGGTCTAGATTCTGATGCTTCTGAATCTAAACCTACATCAAGTGGCTTCATTATTTGATGAGATGCATCCATGCACGTCATCAACTGTGTTACAATTCGCCGTTCCATCTCCCTCTGCATATTTTCTCTTTTAGAAGCAATGGCATCAATCTCATCAATAAAGACAATTGATGGAGCAGTCCTATATGCTTTAGAGAAAAGGTCACGTATATTCTCTTCGGATGCACCTGAAGTAATCATATAGAACTAAAATATTTAAACACCAAAGGGTAATAAAATTTTCAAACAAGTTACCAATGATATTGATTATCCAACAAAAAGTTAGGTAATAATTTACCCTTTAAAAGTAACAAATGCTTTGAAGAAGCAAATAAATTATTCGATGAGATCACCAAAAGTATTTGACAATAAAAATAAAAATAAAAATGTGTTAATGGACACCACGATTTTTGGCTGATAAAATAAGTACCTACTAAAACACTACATTTAGGTTAAGCTAATCACCTTTAGCTTGGATCCTATATCATTAAGTGTTTCATTTTTCTTCACAAGGTATATGTTAGGGTGTACCATGTAAAGCAACACACGTCACTGGCACCCAGATGCAACGAGTTGGGTTCTCACATGGTGAACCAATCTGGGTAAAGGAGCTAGTTCAAAAGCAAAAGCACACAATTAGGTTAGCATTGGAGTATTGGTTCTTCAATGGGTAAGCGTATAGAATTAATAGAAGCCATCATGGAATGACATAACCAGTATTCAAAAAGACTAGATGGAAGAGTAACAAGGCTAAGGATTTTGTCAACCTTAAAAATTAGTATACAAGATTAACGTAATAGAAAAAGGGGTGTGAATCATACTTGATATTTGATAAAAACTTAAAGAATGATATGATGGATGTTCAAATATCTGGAGATGGGATTAGATCCATTGAGATTGTCCAAGTGAAAGAGGTCATCAATGTAACTAGTCACGTAGATAAACTACCTTGGACCAACCTGAATCCAGTTGGGAATCCGGATGGAGATGGACCAGGAGCAATTTGAGTCTTGGCTCTAGTAGGATTTTACAGAATTAAGTCATTTAGGGGGCAAAATGTCTTCCTGAAACTTTATTTCAGAATATAGCTGCATGGAATGTTTGGTACCTAACTCCTTTTAGTTTCCTTGTTGGATCTTATTTTACATATGAGATAATCCACCCCCCCCCCCCCATCGCTGGAAACAGATTGAAAATATGACTTGAGCTTCAGTTTGAAGTGCTCGTGTGCCCTCACCCACCTCGAGTTTTCCTTTTTCTGCACTTGTCCCTGTTCTGCAATTCTGATGTCATCCAGACTTTTCGTTCTCCTAACCAACCCTCCACAAATTAGAGTGAAAAGAGTAAGTTATAATTTTGGGAACACAACTGATGGATAGCATAAGCTTTTGGCCATGGGGAAAACATTATTATGGGTAATCTGAATGAATACTTTGGGAATGACTGAAGAGGCTACGGAGGAGTATACGGAAGTTATGTTTTGACTAGAGGAATGAAGAGGAAAGTCAATTTTAGATATTGCAATTGCTTACAATATTATTCATATTAAATATTAAATACTTATATTGAAATGAGAGAGGAGGCATATAGTTATTAATAAAAGTGTGTGCCATAGTAGCTTATTTGGGAAATTTTACATGATTAGCTACATTTAGGTTTTCTTTTACAAAATAACCACCCAATAATTATCTCCATGACCACCATATCGGCAATCTCTAAATAAGCTTCCTCTATCTTTCTTAAAGCCTGAGAAAGAGCTTTCAAGATGTCCAAGTGATTTATACCATCTTTGAAAACATGGTGGTTCAACTGTTTCCTTCAACCTGAGGTCTTTGATTTATTATTGAAAGAAAAAAAAAAATTTAAAAAAAACACTAAGGTTGAGTTCCAATCTCTCCCTGTCCCTTCACATTTCCACCTCCTCTGACTCTTATCCCATTTCTTCGCTGCTCCTCTAACTCTGTTTCTCAAATTCCTCTTACTTCTCTTTAAACTAAAATTCAAATTGGTGTTAACATCTCTGCCTCCTGAGGGACTGGTTTCAGGCTGGAGACTGAGAATAACTGTCGCCAGCACAGTTCAGATTTGCAGTCCTAATGTGATCAGACAGGTCCGTCTAAAATGAAACCTCCGGCTTCTCCTTCACCCAACAAGAATCCGCAACAGGAGCACTCGCGTTATCATGCTTGTCATCCCATAAAAAGCCTTAGAGTTCTTCGGCTGCAGGAAGAAGATAATGTTACTGCCTACCAAGAGTGACAGGTTGCCTGTTATATTAGGGACAAAAACGTCAAAAGGGAGGAAGAGTCACTGTTTTGGTTAGTTTTGAAAACCCAAACTTGATTTTATTCAATTTTGTTAAGTGAAACATTGGGTGGCTTTTGTAAAGGAAAACCTAAACGCGGCTAACCATGTAATTCTCCCAATAGTTCTCTTCTTAAACCCTAACTCGAAGGCTTGATAGATTTGTATGAGAGGACTGTAAGGTGACACCAATGAGAAGCCATCCACTTAACATAGATTAGCAGTCATGGGTATATACCCAACTCTGCAATATTGTAGCGTAGGAAGGTATATTTGCTTTAGGATAAGGTGGTGGAGCTTAAAGGGATTTACCTTGAATTTGTTTACCTAAAAAAAGCTAAAACAAGGAAAGGTGCGACTTAAGACAGACTCTAAGACAGTGTGGAATAAGATGATGACTTGTCTTAAAAAGGTTGCTCAAGATGTCCTAAAGAAAACGAAAGGAAAACATCATCCCTCCAGGAAAACTTGGTGGTAAGAAGTCCAAGCAGCCATTAAAACTATGCTAGCTTTGAGAGTTGCAAAGGACTAGGGAATGCAGAGGTTCCAAAACAATAGAAGTCTGTTGGAGATAAAGAAGATAATGGGAAAAGAAGGGTGAAGAAGTATGAAGATCCCCATAGCCATAACAACTGCCTAGTGCAGCTGATGAGCTGTAATGCTCCTAAAGCCCATGCTCACCAAGAGACCTCAAGATCAAACCTCATGGCTGTTATCCTCTCCCTTATCCTAACTATATTTAACCCCCCCCCCCAAAAAAAAAAAAAAAAAAAAAAAAAAAAAGAATGGATCTCGATAACCATCTAAATAGTAAACACAAAAGAATGGAGAAAAAAGTTAACTACAAGATAGCTAAAATGAGAGAAAGGAAGTGCAGCGATTTCAATTAGAAATATTAAAAGAGATCATGATAGAGCGTAAATATGGGATGAGGACATTATAAAGAGATGGGAATAGCCTACTAAATCTAGCCATCTTCAGTTATGATGTCCATGAAGAGTTCATTACTCATCAGGGCATGGTTTACCATAGAAGGGTTCCCAATATGTTCAGTTAAAGAAGCTTTGGAAAAGATGAAAGCAAGGAACCAGGCCTAGATGGGACCACAGGGTTTAACTTGGTAAACCAATCTGTTTGACAAGACTTTGAGCACAAGGAAAATGTCAAATAAAAGGAGGAGAAGCATTATGGTTCCCATCTACAAAAATTGAAATGAGGTTCACATTAGCACTCACCAGAGGCATAAATTAATGAATCCAGTGAAATTATGAGAAAGGATCAGAGGAATTTGGAGAACCAACTTGATTTTATGGTTAAGTAGATCAACACCAAATATAATTACTTACAGAGGATACTCATGGAAAGTTTTGCAAGAAGGATCTCCAAATGGCCTTTACTGAACCCCCAAAAAGCCTACGACAAAATATCTTGAGAATTTATTCTAGCATGTTTCAGAGAGGCGAAGCATTTCAAGGCAGTTTGCAGATATAATAGAAGACATGTATGTGGCATTGTGACTAGTGTGAGAACCATGGGAGACCAAGTGATGTAGAAACTGGGCAAAACCGAACCAGCTTTAACTGGACCACATCAAATCACCCAAGCTGGTTTTTTAGAATGGCCAAAAAGAAGCCAAGACACCTCATGTGAACAGTAAAATAAACGGGGTCTCAGCCCCTCTTTGAGTCTCAATTAGAATATTAGAAAATTTGGTGAGGCCCACTTGCAACTGCCGCTTTCAAAGTCTGAAGAACTAATAGATTTTATATAGTTCATGATATCATAAGTTTCTATTTTAGTATTCATGCACGGGGCCGAATTACAAAGCCTAGTAATTTCTTCAAGTTAGTTTCCAGTTCTATTGGTTTCTAATTTCAGAATTAGGAAGTCTCTAATTTGTTACTTCTGAGAATATAAGATAAATAACTCAGCAAAGTTCAGTTTTTATTTTAGTAACTAGGAGTTCTATTTTTTCTTTTTCTTTTTTCTCTCTCTCTTTTTTAAGAGCAAAAACTTGGCTCTACATATGTGAAATTGGCTGTTGACTGCCAGAACAATGAAAATTGATAAAAGAAGCTTGATTTGTTGCTAAAGATCTCTTGTCCAACTGTCCAAGTTAAGTGACAAGAAGGGATAGGGACTTGCTGTTATAGTTAAACACCTATGGTTTAAGGAACCTAGCTATCAGCTGCTAGATTCGGGGGCTAAAGGAGACTTGCCGTTGAGAATTAAATCCATCTATCCTTCTCTTTCTCGAAATTTGCTATTCTTGTTGCAAGTTGCTGCTGCTGTTAAGGCCATCAAGCTGAAGAGAACTCTCTCCCAAGCTACCAATATATACTTCTAGCAGCTGCAGCCGTTATCCATTCTTCTGTTGATTCTCAACCCATTTTTAATATAACTCATGCAACTCATTTTGGTTATGTGCCCTCCATGATGGTTAGAACTGCCAAAAAGCCAACTATGATACCAACATGATGTGGATCTGAGTTCCAATAAAAGGTCCACTTAAATAATTAGAATCCAAATACAAGAAGTGTAGTAATTTGGAAATATTACAGTCAAACTAACAAAAGAAAAGCGGTAAATTGAGGATAACGGTGAAGAAGTTGTACAAGATGGACCACCTACGAAGTAAGAAAAATAAAGGATATCTAAAGATTACAAGTAAAGAGAAGGATATATTTGGAAAACCGTCTCTAAAGGAACAAAAGGTATTGAAAAAACTAACAACGCAAACAAGAGGAGCTTTTTCCTTCCTTCGTAAATCAGAAACACACAAAGCCTCAAGAATGAAGGTGAACCGCACTCATGTGGATCAATTTATCACTAGTTCAGCAATTTCAGAACCAGATGCATCACTGAAAGTTCCAGCCTTCAAAGTAGCAGAAAGCCCAAAGGTATTTAGCAATAAGAGTTTTGGAACAGGGATTGTTGATGGGAATTATGTAAGGGAATATCAACTGAAGACTTTCAGCAACCAGACCCTATGGTAAAGGCTGCCTAGACTAAGGCAATCTGCACATAGAAATCCCTAACTCAAAATGTGTACAAGAAGTAAGGTAGTAACTAGATTACTGTTTCCTGAGTGTTCCGAATTCTTTGAGCATGCTAAAAATCCAAAGCAACACTTTTGACCTATAACCTAGTTATGTAGGGAGACCTTTTCTCTAAGGATTTGTTCAATAAAACTAGTTAGGCAGCTTGTTTGCTTCCTAAGTTATCAAACTATTAACTGTTAACCTGAAAATGACAACAATGTAGCATATGCCAGAAATGAAGCCGACAGCCTTGTTCTGAAACATCCATACTATTCAACCGCTTTCACGATTGCTAAGCAGCCATTACCTTGAAATGGCACTTTAAAAATTGATATTGCATTGAGAACAGGACCACAGAATAGAGAAGTTGGGGGGGAAGTCACACAACTCTATACGAACAAGACAAAGCATGAAATCATATGGGAGAGGAGCTCACAAGTTCTGGCTATGAAGTTCATATACTCTCAGACAAGCTCAGTATAGCCTATAACCAGATTGAAAAAAACTGGAAAAAACAGGTAAGTAGAAGCCATTTAAAAGGATTTACATGCCTGAGACACCAGAAACTACTTCAGTAGCTGAAATCTTATAGAACGGTACCCCAGTTTCATTAGCAATGGCGTGAGCAAGCTTTGTCTTTCCACAACCAGGAGGTCCATGTAACAAAATCCCAGCCATGGGTCTCACTCCCAGCCACTGAGGGAGCTGAGGATGGTAAAGTGGTACAATAACCTCAATCATCAGCTCATCCAAAACACCTTTAATCCCGCCAAGATCTTTAAATCTCGGTCCATCCTTCCCCTTTACCTCAAAAGCATCTGCACTATTCAATTCTCTCTTAGACTTCCCAGAGGTCAATTTCCCAACCCTATCTTCACCAATTGAGCCAATTTTCTTCTGCTTATTTACAACTTCGACCTCAACATTCTTCTCCTCAGCATTTACCTTCGTATTACCATCCTTCTTCGATGCACTGTAACTCGAACGAAGCATTGACTTCATCAAATCAAACTCGGGTTCAACCTTCTCTTCATAAATTGCATCTTCAGAAGTAGAAACACCACCTTCCGATTCATCTTCAGATGATGATACAGAAGATGAGGTCGAAGGACGATCTTGTTGTATTTGTTTTCGTCTAATGTAAGAAGCTTCTGTTCGGCGCAGCTTCTCTTCTTTGACGTCAATTTTCTTCTGTTTCTTACGAACAGGACGAGTTGACGAGGGTGTTCCAGAGTCCATGTCTTCGCCTACTTCATCTGAAGTATTAGAAGCAAAAACAGATACATCTCGTCTTCTCTGCTGGAATTCAAGGGCTTGCTGGACATGCTTGGTCAAAACTTGTTGCTTGGTTCTACTGTAATCAGGGAAGCTTGAACGTAGATACTCCACAATGTCTTCAAGGCTCGACTTGTGCTTACAGGATTCCAGACGACGAAGAAGAATATCACGTAAAGGAGATTGCCCTCCCCTTCTCTTTCCCATTGCTTTTACCTTACTCGGTCTCGAATTCAGGCAAGGAAGATCGAGGAGAGATTCAAATCCACAGCACGGTGGGGGCAATTTCAAACCTGGAAACAAAACTTTGATGGAGCAATGAATCAAAATGGCAGTGAAGATGCTCACATTCCGATCTCCGCTGAACTTCGCCACTGAGACAGTACTGGACGATTCGCAGAGTCGCTCCACTAGGGTTTTTGGGATTTTTGTTCGCGGCTGCGCGGATATGCACCAGTGGTCTACGTGTTCTCAAAACTAAAGAGCGGTTGAGTGGATTTTTATTTGCAGCTCCAGCAGCTGACAGTCAAGATTTGAATACATCATTTCAACGGTTCAGATTAAAACTTTTCTTTGCAAGGGTTTAGATTTTATAAATTTACAATATCAGCCCGGTTATGTAACTGAATCTAAACCCTGTGATAAACTAAACCTCCGGCTGTAGGTTCTATCGATGTTTTGTGGCAGATCTTCTTGAAAAATGTGGAAAAACCCTTGAAAATGGCTCTAAGAGTGGAGGGAGAATCCCTCTCCTTTGCGGCAGCAGAGCTCAGGGAAGAAAGAGGAGGAAGAAGAGGGTATCACGCTGGTTGGAGAGGCTATACTATCGAACGCAGCAGCGGAAGCTTGAAAATGGCTTTAAGAGTGGAGGCGGCAGTTGTGGAAAAAGAGAGAGCGAAGGCTCCTCCGCTCCACCTCCCTAGTTTTCAAAAATAATTGCAGATAGATTAAGATTGGTGGTATTTTGATGCCATTGATGGAGAGATAGAAGACATGAGAAACCATGGCAAAACCAAACGGATCTGTGATTGTGCTGTTAACCATCATGGAACCAATAACCGAGACTCTGTTGCTATGGAAATACAGAACCGAAGCTCTTCTTCATCTCCTAACTCCTCAGAACAATAAACACAAGTCGGTGATGACAAATCCGACGAGATTCAGTGGCTCTGTTCAAATCTTTGTTTTTTCAAGGTGAATATTGCCGGAGATTCCAACCGCAAAAATCAGTCTTTTAATTGGGGTTTTTATTCGGCTAGTACCAGGGACTGAATTTGTAAATTTATAAAACTCTAACACTTTAAAATGCAAAAGAAAAAATTATATTTACATATAGGATCCTTGAGTTTTTAATCTAGACCGATAAATATAAGTTTGATGATATGGTTGAATCTCGACCGTTGGCTGCAGCAGCAGCTGCAAATAAAAATTCAGGTTGAGACGTGTAGAATGAAATTTTATATTTTAAAAATTTTAAATATTTACGATTTGTTGCCCTCGGGTTTCCTTAATTTACAACTCAACCCATAATTGTTCCGATCAAACGAAATCTTAAACTTCGCTTCAAATGAAACTCTATCTTTAGTAATCTTAAACTTCGCTTCAAATGAAACTCTATCTTTAGTACTCTTTTGCTTTGCCATGCGATTGTCCTTCTTCTCTTTGCTTTGCACTTTGAAGTCATCCTTCTTTGAATATTCACAATCCTTGTCTTCCCAACATCCAAACTGGAAACCCTAATTGCGTCCAACTCCTGAATAAAACCAAAAGCAAACATTAGGAAATATATATTGGTTGAGATGAAATCGCCTTCAATACATCCTGAATAAAACCAAAAGCAACGATCTGATATAGGGTTTCGTTTCAAAGTGGAAGCAGATACGAATTTTCTGAAATTAATTGGGTTTTCTCAACCAATGATGGATCTGTAATAGGCGAACTTGAAAAGTATCAAAATTTGATGTACCTTTGAGAAATAGTTATCATTAGAGGAAGAGGAAGGTTTATCAGGCAAAGATGAAGAGGAAGGGAGAACCCATTAATTGCAGAAGATTCCAGGGAGACGAACACCCCAATCTATAACCCATTAATGTAAGTCAGAATACGATTTCACATTTCAACATTAACGAGTATTGCTCGAGGAATTAGACACCGAAAATTGAAGATGTTGTTGCGGGAGAGGAAGGTTGTGCATGTGGCTGGAAAGGAAGGTTGTGATATGAGTTTTTTAGCTCATTTTTTTTTTTTTTTTTTTGAAGAAAATTAATTTACTGATTTAACAGAAATCCTCTAGGAAGTTTACACATAAGGGAGTCAAAAAGAAGGATCCAAGATAAAAAGGGGGGTGGGGAATGTAGATACACACAGCTCTCCTGAGAGATCGTAGCATTTTTTTCTAGCGTGTCTGCCACAAAGTTAGCCTCTCTGGGAATATGCATGAAAGTGCAATCAGTAAAAGAAGAGGCTAACTGCATAATGTCAGTGATTAAGTGAAATATTTTCCAGCTGTTTCGGGACATCGGGCTTTGTAAGGATAACACGAGCACTTGGTTGTCACTTTCCACACATACATGAGACAAATTGAAATCACGTGCAAGAGCAAAACCTCTACGAATGGCAAGAGCTTCCGAAATAATAAAGTCCTGGCACCTTGAACCTTGGCAAAAAGTGAAAACCATTTGATGGTTATTATCCCGAGCTATGCCACCGATACCAAATCTATGTTTTTCAAAGAATAAGGATCCATCCACATTTAGTTTGATATGTCTTGGCTCCGGGGGCTCCCATCTGACTAACTGTGGTGGTTTTCGAGCTTGTGTTGATGGGGAATGGGGGGAGATAGCGACCATAGCATGTTGGACTCTTTGCAGGGCTCCCGGATAGTTGGTTCTTGAGAGGAATGGGTATGTGATTATAATAACCCCACAAACTCCAAAATGCTATCAGGGTGAAAGTGGCTTGTTGATTGGAGGATGAGGTGGAAGAAGTCTAGGAGACCAGTGTTTGCAAATGGGAACTGAAAGATTGGGATGTATCCCCTTGAGTCAGGTGCATAGTGTTCCATAACTATAGGGTAAAAGGACAAGAGGTAAAGAGGTGTTGTGCCCATGTGCTAAGATAACCACAAATGTGGCACTGGGGGGGTACACTACAACCATGCTCCCGCAATAGGTTTGTTGTGGGTAACTTACCATGGATGGCCTTTCATACAAAAAACAAAATCCGAGGTGGAAGTGGGAAATGCCAAAAACGTAGCCAATTGAAGTCAGGGATCGGGATTGGGGATGTGGATACCTAACGGTAAGTTGAACTCACAGTGAACATACTTAAGGAATGGAGTTTCCAAATGAAACGATTTGCGGTCGAATGGAGTGGGAGGGGGATGCCAAGGATCTTAATTGCCACCTCCAAAGGCCACCAAAAAAACTTTGTCCCCATCCGACAAAGTGGTCTCAAGGTGAATAAATTTAGACATGTTTATGGGAGAGTGTGCTGCTGGATAACACCCAATATCCGATGGGTGGTTGGGTATCCAGCTTGGGTTGGACAAAGAGACCCTAACGTAGGAGATCCCTTGCTTTAATCATTGATTTCCATCCACACGAGGCCGTGGGTGGTGTTGTAGTTTCTAAGAAAGGGCAATGCTTGAAGTATTTATGTTTCATCAGTCGTCCCCATAGGGAGTTCATGGGGTTGAGGAGTTCCCATGCCTTCCGAGTCAAAAGGACAAGGTTAAATTCCACGGTCTTTTTGAGATTAAGACCACCAGTTCGGGTAGAGCTACAGATGATGTCCCACGAGACAGTGTGGATGTATCTTTGGTTTCCATTAGCCCAGAAGAAGTCTCGAGACAGTTTGTCAAGTGTGTGTGTGACTGAGACCGGAAGTAAGAAGCAAGACATGAAATGAGTAGGCATTGTGGCAATTGTGGATTGAATGAGTATCTTCTTTCCAGCATACGATAGATGTTTGGCTTGCCGTGTTGAAGTCTTGTGTTAACTCTATTGAAAAGACAATCACAATGCTTTTTTTGAGTTTTCCAGGAATTAGGGGTATCCCTAGATAAATGTCAAGCTCCGATGTAGGTGTGATGTGAAAATGAGTTGAGAGATCTCTTTTGAGCGTCGATGAGGTGCTTGGGCTATAATGAGCTCTAGTTTTTTGAAAATTCAATTGCTGCCGGAGTGAGAGCAATAGTCCTGAATGATGCAATGGAAGGTTCTGGCTTTGGCAATTGTTTAGCATTTGATGCTAGCATTTTCCCCAACTTTTGATTTTGAAAATAGGATTGTAAAAATGAATATAATAGATTATGGGGGTTGGGATTGTAAACCTAATAAGTTGAGTTATTGCTTCTTGATGATGTTTTAAATTTACATTTGTACCCTTATGAGTAACCGTTGGATTTAGCTTTGCCACTTGTCCCAAGGAGGAATGCGTGAAGGATTTAACTCCTTTTCTTATAGGCACAACAAACATGTAGGAATGCAAATAGTTTTGTGTATTGATTTAGATTTATGCATTTGCCTTATTGCATGTTTGTTGTTGGTAAACATTGTATTCATTATGTATATGCCCACTTTGCCTGATTGTCTCATTGCAAATCAAAACATAGACGATCTTGAGCACCCTTCTTTTTCTCTTCGTTGTAAACTCTCATTCTTCACACTATTAGTCTGAAAAGTAAAAAAAATAAAAACAGAATTTAACCACGTGCACGTGGAGTTTTGCTAGTCGGTGTAAAATGGGTTCTTTTAGCGGAATGTGCAGCACTGAAGCAAAATTGCTTTTAGAGATCCAAAGAGAGAGAAACATACGTTGTGTCTTGTTTCTCGGGTTGCTCAGGCCAATACGGGATTGTATGGCAATACTCATAGCACACTATTCTGTGCCATTTGCCCATTTTTGTATAGAAGTTGCTAAAATATTGTATGACAAATTGGTGCAAAAAAATTATCTCTTTATTGAATTGGGCAAATTGACACATAATTATTGCCATAAAATTCCTAAAGAGCCAAGGGTGAGGACAAACATTGCAAAAACAACACCTTGAAAGCCTTCCAAGCATCTTCCAGTTCTTCTCTCTTGGTCTCCCTCTCTCTTATGGTCTCTCTTCCCTAAACTTTTAACCATTGAACAATTGACCAAAAAAGAAAAACCGTTGAACTTCAAATCTAAATTCTTTTTAGGGCCTGTTTGTTTACATGAGTTTGGAGATTTCAAATATCTAGAGATTTTAAATCTATGGAGTTATAATTTATAAAATTAGATGTTTGGTTGTGGAATGAAATCAGTGGACTCATCCTAAAAAACTATTAGATCGACGTGATTTTTGTGAATGTGTAAATGTATAGTTTTTTTTTTGAAATCTCTGGATTTCACCCCTTACCCATAAATCTACGGATTCACGTTTTTAGTGTAAAAATGTGAATTTCTAGATTTCATGAATCTAGAGATTTTTACAACCAAACGGGTATAATTCTTAGATTTATTAATCCAGAGATTTTCAAATCTCTGGATTCATGTAACCAAACAGGCCCTTAACTTCCAAGAGATTTGAAATCTCTAGATTCATGAATGCGAGATTTATACCGTTTGGTTATGAAAATCTCTATATTCATGAAATCTAGATATTCATCTTTTTACACTAAAAACGTGAATCTGTAGATTTATGGATATGGGGTGAAATCTAGAGATTTCATCGCTACTATAAAAACACTAAATATTTGCGCATTCACAAAAATCACTGATGAATCCACAGATTTCATTCCACATATTTGGTTAACAAAACAGTTAATTTTATAAATTATGACTCCATAGATTTGAAATCTCTATATATTTGAAGTCACCAAACTCAAGTAACCAAACAGGCCCAAAGTGCATTTTGTTTTCAAGGTTTTGAAGTGTACCCACCACAGGGTTGTTCTGTTGGTTATGTTGGCCATCAATCCATCTTAGGTTTACCAGAAGAAGAAGAAAAAAAGTTTGGCAATTTTTTGCATGATTTTTAATTTTTACAGTAAAATTTTACGTTTATGGAAAATTTTCTAAAATAATTTTAATATATAAATGTTTTCGTTTAAGAAGAGAAAAGATTAAGGGTTAAGTTAGTTTTAATGTTGATTGATTTGGTAATTGTTTAAGAATTAAGTTTTTTTTTCTTCTTTCTTTAGATGTGTTTTTTGAAAATAAAACATTGAGGGGATCTTGAGTTAGAGAAAAGACATAATTTTTTTTTTTTTATGAATAATATTTATAAAAAAGAAATAAGGAAGATGATCAAAGAGTCATAATTGAGGGTAAGGTGTATTAGTTGAAGAGGTGTACCTCCTCATAAAGATCATTTTCATTGGTGGCATGAATCAATGGATATTGTGCGATGTGGCTTGAAAGGGTTTGTACATCCTTAGAAGTTATTTTATTATAAACATCATAAAATGTCCAAACCATTAGTTTTAAATAGAAAAATACATATTTACCTTAACAAAATTCACATGCATACACGAGGAATAAAAATAACAAAATGCATTAAAATAAGTCGTGTTGGGTCATGATTTTGAAAGTGAAAAAAGGGCAGTATAGGAATTAAAATACAATAGATGTTAACTCCTCACTTAATTCCATTATTTAAATGGTAAGAGCACGATTGATGTATAATCTAAAGCATAGGCGTCCATGATATCTTTGAAATCATAGACAAATTATTAAATTTAAGGATATCATTTATTCCTAGAACTATAAATGTAGTTGCAAATGTCTTGGCAAGGAAGGCGCTTTTGGGTCTGGGCTTGAAGGTTTGGATGTGTTCCGCTAGGCGGCTGTTAGAGTTGTGCTCACCACCTCTCTTCCCACTCTCAATAAATTACGGATTACCCCCCCCCCCCCCCCCCAAAAAAAAAAACAAAAAAGGTGTGTAAGTGTAATAGAATAAACTATGGATGAATGAATCCAATAATTTACAAACCTGAGGGATGTATGTATATTAATAATTGCAAGAAACATCTATCGAATTTGATTGAGGCTCTGTTGGAACTCTCACAGTAAGATGCTGCCGTATTTGTGTCCATTCCTATGTTTTTGAGAGTTCATCCTTGATCAAATTTCATCACTTCCATTGACAAACCTTGTCCAACATTCACTGATATTGGATCTTGAAGGCAATTTAGATCAACAGTTCAAATTATATAAAGCTACCCTGAGGATTTGTCAAGGTACATAAGCTGGAGAATTTTTTCTCTTTTATGGGTACGATCTCAATCTCTTTTCTGCTAACGGGTGCCAACAGTAACTGTCGACCATAGAAACAATGGTTAGGCGAATTGAACTGCTATCAGATGTCGAAGTCATATGAAACCATAGTTGGTGTTAGTGCAGGAGGGCTTGCATTAGTGGTGATGGTCATTGTGTTCATATGGTTGTGTGTGTTACATTGTAATAACTCAAAACAAGATTTTCGAGACCAGTTCTTCAGACCCATCTAAACCCTGTAGAACCCTATTTGAATAAGCCAATTCTCCAGAGCTATACATGTTTTGGTGATAAATCTCTGTGTCCTGCTGAGATCGACAGAGTGGAACAGATGGGATCAATCAAGACCAGCAGGAAGGCTAGTTCATGCTAGATGAGTTGGGAGGATGCAACAAAGAGATTCAGTGAATGCAATGTGACTGGAAATGGTAGTTTGAGTTAGTGCAAAAAGGTTTGCTAAGCAGCAGAACTGTTGTAGCAGTCAAAAAGCGTCTAGGTCTTCCCAGAGAGGCATTGGGGTTAACTATTTTTGACTTAACTAATGTTTTTCTTCATTTGTCTGCATCAGTTGTCAGTGACAAGGCAAGGTTCTTCAGTCTCACAGATTTTAACTGATTTCTGGAGTCTAATGTTTGTGGATGAATTTTTCACTCTTTCATGATTCCTTACTACCCTTGAATGCCTCGAGGATCATTTGGTTTTATTCTTCTCAGTAAACTTTTCAATGATGCTTCAGTTTAATCGCCTGACTAAATAAAGCCTGTCAATATCTAAAGAAAGATAACTGTAAGAAACCTAAACTCAAAATGACTTATCATGGAATTTGACAACATTATGTGGTAAACAGGCACGCTACCTATCAGAGTTTCAGCATCAAAACCTTGTTAGCTTTCTTGGTTACTGCCAAGAAGACAGCTACCAAATGTTAGTTTTTGAATATATACACAGCAGTAATGTCAATGGTCATCTACATAGTAAGTCTCAATGAGCTTTCTGAGTGTTAGCACGCATGGGATACATGAGTGGTTATTCATTTTCGCAACAGGCACTGGAGAAACATCAAATACACAACTGAAGTTCAAGCATGGTGAAAGCTTGGAGTAGTGGGTAAATAAGCATGTATACAGACTTTATTTGCAAATTGCATCAAAAGTTTTAAGTACTTCACATCCAAAATGATAGCTGAACTGAGAGGTAGGAAAGATCAGAAAACAAAGTAAATAGCAAGTGCATCACAATCCATATTCCCAAGCAATTCGGTTGCTTTAACTTGGGGGAGTGGGTTTAGATACTACTAGCTTCATCTTGACTTGTTCTTTTCAAATTTTGTTTAAATTTCTCTAGTTAATAATTGAAGTGTTTGTTTTTTCAGGCTGAGGGCATAACCTGTTTCTGTAGTTAAGTACACTAAGATCATTTTCAACATCAGGTTGACAGTACACTTCCTGCTTTCATTTCACCCTAACACTACCTTGTATAAGAGAATCTTATTTTGGTTTTCATTACTAAATTTTCTGCACCATTTTGAAGGTTAAATCACATGCAAGTTCAATTCATCTTGTTGACTATCGAACTGCCGGAACTTAACTTTGGCAGGTTGAAGGATCAGATCAAGTTGATATCCAAGTGCATGAGCACAGAGAAACTGAACATGGAAATGGTTGTAACAGAGCTTGAGAGAACTATAGAAAAGGAGACAACATCGACCACTGTCATGGGCAAGGTACCACCACAGTTACTCTGGGGAGCCAATTATTTACTTGATGTGAAAATCTGAAAATGAGTGATTCTCAGTATACCTGGTCAATTTGCAACCACATTGTGAAGATCAAATTAGAGGAGCAAGCTATTGTTCCATTTTACTTATTGGATGTTTAGAAGTTCTCATTAGCTAATGTTTGGAGTCATGGATGTACATTAGAATTCCCTTTTAGCAAGAATGTATAATTACATTTCTGTTGTCCATAAAAATTATGCTACAAAGAACATAATCATCTATCCAATAATATTTATTTATCAGAACATAAGCATAGCCAAGTGAAGCAAAAATAAAAGACATGCAATTTGTTTCAATTTGTTTTGCCATATGGACTAAGTCTTTGGATCATTCTCAACATTCAAATAAATGGATAAAAACTTGAGCATGCTGCATATGAAACTTACTTTCCCCTTGTTTCATCTACCATGTCCATTACAAAACAGAAACCAAAAAAAGAACTTGTAGAAATATCAAGTCTAGAATAGAACCATTTATATGTCCACTGAAGTGAATCCCATCTGATATAACACATCGTCAATGTCTGGTTGTGTTGTGGTTGGAAACTCAACTCTAGAACTTGAATTTCAGCAGAAAAACTGTTGTGTTTGTGTGAAGTGAGGTGCATGGGAGCCGGTTCTAGGTGGTAATTTAAGTATGATAATTCCCAGCATGACCATAAAAGTAATCTAGGAAAGAAAATTTTGAACACAAATCCTCAACCAGATACAAACATGACAGGAATTTTAAAGGTTAATTGTGCTACCCAAAATGTCCAATCAATCAGAACACCATTTTCCTAACCAATTTGGTGTCTCTGAACTCTAAAGTGTATGGCCTGCATAAAACAATGATAACAATGGACCGAGAAAATTTTAATACTAGGACCATGTTACAGATTGACAACGGACACAACGAGAATAAATCAGTGAACAGAGGACAAGTTGTCAAATGGTTTGTTTTATTTTATGAATTATATCTAGTAAGTTTAATCATTTAGCCAGCTCTTTTCATCAGCCAGATTGGATCATTCAGAGTGGAAAGGATATTGCCCACGCTTTTCACAGGTCTGGAGCAAGGAACAGGAACATAGTTTCTCAGTTACCAGGACAACAAAATTTCTCAACATCACATTACAGAAAAATGCAGAACTCGTTACCAGGAAAAGGGAAATACAGTTTCTTATCATCATAAAACAATGAAAAATTACAGGACTAAAGAAAATGCACATGCACAACTCTCATGGAATCTATTGTTCTTCAGATAAACAATTAACAGAAATGATGTAAAAGAAACATTATTTCAGATTGAGCAAAATCAACAGTCATATGTAGCGTACAAGAGCTGTCATTCTATTCCATATTGAACCAAAGAAAGTCAACGATAAATCTATCATATACGAATGTAATCATCCAAGATGTTAGCTCTCTTCTCCATAGCTGCATTCCTCCGCCAATTCTCGACTGCTCTTTCAACTATGGCCCTTGCCTTGTGCATTTCTTCAGCTGAAAACTTGTGTTCCACAACACCTAGAGGCCCTGGCTGCAGTACCTTGATTACAGTCTCCATATCTTGTTCCAGCTGCCTGTGAAACAACCAACGGGGACCCAAACAACCGTATACCATAAGAGACTAAAAAACATACAACTTGGACTGATTTGCAAATGTAGCACTTAAAAGACAAGCAATTAGAAGGAGACCAGTTCTGAAATGTATGATTAATTAAAGTATCCACTGATGATGTTGTTGCAGATACATGACACTTACTCTCCAGTGACCTTTCTGATCTCTTAAAAACATCTATACGGATGGATGCCGAAGCCTTGAATTGAAATTGGCCAGGGTTTTCTATGGCATTCTTAATCCAATGTGTGAAACAGAGGGGGGGCTCCTAGGGTTTCTAGCGATCCATGTTCAGGGACCCTTGTGATTCCAATATAACTACAAGTAAAACTAGTAATTTATATGACATTCATACAACCCAATTCTAAGCTATGAAGCTATCCACCAGCAACCTAAAATGCAAAGAGAAAAACTAGTAAATTTCATCAAATTCACACAACCTAATTCAAAACTATCTATCAGCGACCTAAGATGCAAAGAGAAAAAACAGTAAATTTCATTAAATTCACACAACCCAATTCTTAATACTGGATTATCTTTCCAAATAAAGAATACCTTTAAACCAAACAAATTCCGAAACAGGGAATATTGAGATTCTTAGATCAAACGGCTACGGCATAGTTGCTAAAGCTTAATAAAACATTTTTTTGGGAGAGAATGGAGTAGTATACCTGAAGAGGCCGGAAAAGGGAACGGTTTTTCCAAGGAAACGCGTGAATGACATGATAAAGGGGCTCCAGAGTCCGGAGAAGAAAATGAAAACTGTATGGAAATTTGAAAAAAAATCCTTCAGCCGCTTGCCGCCAAGACAAACTGACTTGCAGAGAGAGACGCTTTTGTTTATGCTTCGCTTTCTTTCTCTGCGAGAGGTAGACGAGATATGCATGCGTGTGCAATTGCCTGATCGACGATAACAGAGCGATTCTAGAAAGACCGGTTGAACCGAATCATATCCGTCAATTGATTTCTTTTATCGGTTCAGTGGATTCGGTATGGTTTCGTAGAACCCGCTATGAACCAAAATGGTAAACCTTTTGAGTAAATTTCTCTTATTTCTTTCTTTCTTTCTTTTTTTTTTTTTTTTTTTTTTTTTTTTTTTTTTTTTTTTTTTTTTTTTTTTCTTCTTCTTTTTTCTTTTTTTTTTTTTTTTTTACGGTTTGTTTGTTTGGGGGGACCTTTTCCTATAAAATTTTCTTTTGCTTTTCATGGCCCTCCCTGCCCAATGAGTTATAAGATTCAATCACGAATAATATTTTAATCTAAGGGCACTCATTAGATTTATTTTAACTAGTATATGAACCTTATAATTCATTGAACACTTATTGGAGATCCATTCTATGGAAACATAAATCTCTATGGAAATTAGAAAAGGCAAGTCATTTTGGTATAGATTTTTATTCACAACTGTGGAGTTGTAATAGCCTTCAATGGTAAAATTTACATGGGTATGTCAAGCTTTCTTTCTTGAAGTTCTGTCAAGAAAATCCTGTGAGTAGTTGGTGCAAGCTTTCGTTCCTAAAGAGTCTGTTCTATAAGGGTTTAAGTGTTTACGAGTAAAACTTGTTCTTATTGGCTGGTGATGCATTTACGGAATTGCCCGATTGGCGAAGACTTGTAAAAGAGGATTAGATGCAGGTCCACCTTTAGGGTCAGGAAGCCACCTCCGACGATTTAATCGTGCTCTGCTGAGTTGCAAAGCGAAAACATAAATCATATAGAGTTTATATAGATTTTACCTTGAGATGTGGAGAGGGTGAGTTTTTAAGTTTGAACCTGGAACAAGGTAGTTTTGGTTAAGTTTTACTACATTATGAAAAACCTGATCTAGTGCCTGGTTTTGCTTGAACCACATAACCTTGTGTTGGCAGACAAAACCTGGTTCTCCAGAGCAATTAATGAAATCTGAGCAGAGCCTCTTTCAAGTTTCACATTGCGCATTGGGTTGGCAAAGCCAGTGGGGAATCTAGCGGAGAGTCAAGATCTTCTCTGTTTTCCTCTTTCATTCTCAGAAGCCCATTGTTTCAGATATATAATTTCAAGGAATAAGAAATACTTCAGAATCAGTAAATAAGAAACAATGTACATCTAATCTAATTACTTGATGAGATATTCTTGTTCAGAGTTTCAAATCAAAATCTCTCATCATCATCAGCATGACACAAGCAGAACAGTCTTTTCTGCATACAATCTAATTACTTGATGAGATATCCTTGTTCAGAGGTTCAAATCAAAATCTCTCATCATCAGCAGCATGACACTAGCAGAACCAGTCTTTTCTGCATACTCCCCCAAACTACCATAATGATATGCAAGTTAACTCATACAGGTTTCGTGAAAAAAGATAGTCATACAGGTAGTAAGTGCATGGCATGGATGAATTACTCAGAGAACTCACATGGAATGTCAGTTTCAATCTTCAATATCTAAACCAAAGTGCTCGGTTAGAATAGTTTTAGGAACTCTTCCAAATCCTTTAGATATTTCCCCCATCTCTCTGAGTCTTGCAGACTCTTTGTTTATCTGATTCACTCTGTTCAAGACATTTGTAAGTAGAGCTTCGGAGTTGGCGTCACTAGTTGATTGTTTTGCCAGCGCAGTCCTCTCCGATTCAAGCAGTTCATACAAACTAACAAGGAAATTCTTTTGAGCATACAGTCTCTCCTCAGCAATTCTGAGTTCAGTTTCCTGTGATTTCCTCAAAGATTGGAGGACCTGATCTACCTCATCTTCTAGTTTTACTGATGCAATCCGATAGTCTGAAGTAATGTATGTGGGTTGTTGAGACCTTTTCTGAATGCTATTGTGTCCAAGGGTGAACGCTGAGCCTGATGACTGCAGATCTACTTCATCTTGATCAGTTGCTGCCTCCTCAGTCCCTAAAAAGGTTGAAGCTTCCAAAATGAGAAATCTCATTTTGTTAAAAGGTCAATCAATGGCTTTACATACATCTACTGATTATCACAATGACAAAGAGGTTTAGACTATTTTAGGTGTGCAGAAGTAGACGGTTGAAAAATAAATTGAAGAGGAAATCTTCAAAACATATTGTGTTGTTTGGTTCAATATCCAATCTTATTTATCTTTGGTACTTCTTTTTCTTTCAGATGTTTTTCATAAAGAAAAAAAATGAACAAGAGAAGAAGAGAGAATGACGAGAGAAACAACAGTAAATTTAAGAGTGATGAAATCACACCGTAGGTCCTAAGGAACAGTAAGATATTTTTCTTTGAAGCGAGGAATTTATAAGCAAACTTACCTGTGGAAACAGCAGGTGCATCATCGTCTTTCAAAATTTCCTCAAGAGGACTTCCACGTTTAAGCTGAAGAAAATATACGATGGTCAAGTGACTGGTTGAGAAAGCCAAAACAAGTAGTGACTTTCGAAGAGTCATCGGAAGTCATATATTATACCTACATCATCTACAGTCTCTAAAGGGCTCAACTATACCTTTTTCATAGCCAATTCCATATAATTCAGCAATTTCTTTGCATTTGTTCTTTGTGAGCCTATTAAAATGCACAAACCCATGCTCAGAAGCTTTTCAATTTCCTCTCTAGCATCAAGAGATTCACAGGTCTGTAGAACCCTTCTAACATGTGGAATAAGATCTGTCCTCTTATCGCAACGCCGGCAGTAATACTCAGCATCTAATCCGATGTTTCCTCCAACAGTCCCTGCCATGTATGAACGAAGAGCACATTCCATGTGTGCAACATGACCGCAAATATAATTCTCATCCACATTTGATTCACATCTAATAAAACTATAACCTCCATGTGTCCAATCAATAGTCTTACTGCAAAGAATACAACAGCAGTCCCGACAAAATCCAGGTTCACTGCAACATATATTACAGTCCATGGCAGGTAGAGAGTAATTCCCTGATGGTAATCGGAGTTTGCACATCCTATTCTTAGCCTTACAATCAATACTCCTAGGCTGTGAATCAATTTTGGAGTTTTCAGCCATGTCTTCCTCAGGATATAGAATTCCCAATGCAACTGGCTCATCTGCAAACCCATTACATGAAATGATTATTAAAGGATAAAAATGAAGAATTTTTTTTTTTCAGTGGGTGCTGGAAAACCTGGAACTACAGTTGAAAAAGGATTGCATCGATTTTCAGAATTCAAACACTTCCCACAATGAGAACAATTCAATAAGGTTAACATAGAACAAATTCCATATCAATCTAGAGGGCCTCCTTTCTGGGCTTCAGCAGGAGAAGCTAGAAAAACTCTGAATCCAATGACAAAAGGCTGGGGTGGTGGTCATGTAAGGTCTAAATGGACACAGGTTTGTCATCTTTGCTCTCCAACACCCCCCCCCCCCACAAAAAAAAAATTCCTGCAATCAAGGAAAAGCAAGACCAAACCTATATAAAGAGTTTATGGGGGCAGATTAAATTTGTTTCTTTTACAGCCTGGATTCCCTGCAGTATGAGTGATTTACCATTGTGGTAGTTTTTAGATGCATAGTTTTTGTGCTCCTGGTATAGGTTGTTGGGTGTTGTAAGAGGTACAATTGGACTTCAGCAGTGATTAGTTAAATTACGTCTGATGTTATTACTGATACCAAACCCCCCCCCCCCCCCCCCAAAAAAAAAAAAAAAGTGATGCCTTTTATCAATGAAACGAAGTGCACCATAACAATAATGCAAAGAAGAAACAGAAAAAATTGCTTACACATTTCTCTAGCAAAAAAGAAGTGTACACAATGTCGCAAAAACAATTTTGCAAGAACCACCTTAAATTACAGATATTAAGAGTCCCTTTACTTGGAATTAATTTCCCCTTGTTAATAGCTAGGCATTAACCTTAAAAAGCATAAAAGCAGAAACTAAATAAAAAGGCAATGGGTATTTTTGAAATGACATTGAGTTGTGATTTGTGAACAAGATAAGAGCACAATTGTCTACACTCTTCAAACCTACAGCTAGCAGTAAACCACCCTTCTTTCAAACGTAATATCTTACTCAATAGAGCTCTAATAAATCTGAAACTTCAGGTAAAGAGTCGCAATATGAAGGCCTCTTGAAATCAAGGGATAAGGTAATTACAAACTCTGCAAATAGACTCTGGCAGAAGAACCCAAATTTAACCTTGTTGCAGATTGGTTTCCAAAATTGGGTGATTCTGGCTCTGTTCTCAAGGATTTGACTTGGCCCAAGGTGAACAACAAACATACAAGGTCAAAGAAGAGGAGTAGGAGAGATCGGAATCAGCCTTTGTGGCTGCCCTTGTTGCTAGGACCAAAAAGGTAAGAAGAAGAGGAATAAAGAAGTAAGAAGGAAGAAAAGAGACTTACCTGAGAAAGAAGGTTCAGAAAGTGCAAGGAGGGTTTGATTTTTATTGGATGGTTTTCTGTTTTTGAGAAAAAACAAATGGAAGACATGAAACGAAACGAAAACAGGATGGGAGGAAATATGATAATCAAATGGGGATAGTTTACTGCAAGTATAGATTAGAAAGGAGTGAATAGAAGAAGAAGGTAGAGAAGAAATCACTCATGCTTCTGTTCCTTGCTTACTTGCATCCTCTTCTTCCATATCCAATTACAGTCTGTTTGACCCAAAAATAAGAAATGAAGAAAATACATCCCTAAAAATTGTTACAAAATAATTCTGGCCTAATACAAAAATACAACCAAATAATAAAAAGAGCTATTCATAATGCTATTCATGATGTAAATCAAGGAGAGAAAAAGCTATTTTTACTACTGTGGATGATTAACAGCAATTTCTTGGGTTTTTATGGCTAGCAGCGCTGGGGAAACTCGGGTTTTGTGGCTTGCGGCAATGGGGAATTGGGGTTTAGGTTATTAGAATAGGCCTATGTTTGAAGGGGATTAAAGAAAAATTGCTGTCCAGAGGTACTGCTTGAATCTTGCTTTCTTGTATTCCTTTTCTTTCAATCTTGACTGATCTTGAATTCTCCAACTTAGCGTTAGGGTTGTGCAAGATTTAGAGAACAACTCTAGGGTTTTAAAAGGTGAGGGGAAGGCTAATAATGGCAACTGAAGGTTAGTGGAGTGGTCTAAATGTGAATTCTACTGTGGTTTGGGGTTCAGAATAGAGGGGCAGCAAGGTTTTAAGGGTTTTCGGATTTAGAAACTTTTAGAAATCTGCCACAGCTAAGGGAGAAGAGAGGGAGGGCAGGGCATGTCATAGGGTTTGGGGTTGGGGTTGGGGAATGGTACTTACTCACTATTTTTGAAGGAGAAAGGGAGATGATGAAGTGCTGCTGCAGCTGCTGATCAAGAATCAATCAAGAAGAGAACTCTCAAAGATGCTGCAGGGTTCCCCTCAATGGGACCCTACTTTATACCTCCTTGGCTAGAAATTCTCAGCAATTTTATAAGCCAATCTGTTACATCTCTGGGCCTTGAATTTATAGCAAAGAACAAAGATTCCAAGTAGAAATCAAAGCTAGGGAGTTCTACTTCCAGAAGATCCAAGACTTGAACTCTAACTCCTACCAGCAAAGTACAATCTGAAAACAAATACTACTAGGACTCTTTTAATTAGAAAGAATCCAACTAAAGAAATTAAATTTTAACAAAAAGACCAAAATACCCCTAAGGGTTGTGCAAGAGCTTAGCAGCGGCTATGGCTTCTTGCAGCTCTTCTTGGGGGGGGGGGGGTTGGAGTTTCCAACAGGTCATCTAGACATAAAGTAGTGGAACATGACTCATAATAAATCCTTGGGTGTTGTTCACACCATAGAAAGGAGAAAAATCCATGGCCAGTCCTTTAATTAAGCAATAGAAGACTTCAACAGAAATAGAATCTAATTCTACCTTGGAATCTAACAATTCAAAGCAAATCTACTACATGGCTAGCTCTCAAAGAAATAATAATAATTACATTATTAACACCAAATGGCTGAATAAATCACTACCAACTTATTAGACTAAGAATCCAGGTTGGGCTGGTTTGATTTTGTGCTGGTTGTGTTGATACAATTCGGGTTTCCATTCATTGAAGAATCGTTAGAAACATCAAGTCATCCTTCGTCAAAAGTTTCAGCTCAAAGAAATCTCAATGAGTGCATAAACAAGTGCACAAGTAATGGATGTTGAATATCACTTCACTCTTGACCTAGAACATTTAACACTTGAAAAGGTAATCATATGTTCATGCCTACATACAAAGGAGAATCACACATTATGGATACTACTTACTAAGGTCTCTAGACCCAGAGGGTGCAACATATTCATCTCCCAAGAATATCACACTTTTACTAATAAGCACTTTCTGCTCTACAGGGATCTAAAAAAAAAGCAAGGAAACACCCTCTGGGTTATCCTAAGAGTTAGCAATTATCTGTCTTAGCTACCAATCCATATATCTATTGCTTTCGGAAATGTACAATGTAGCCCTGCACAATGAGATGTCTCGTGCTGTGGAATATACACACATACTCTTGATAAATAAACAAGCAGCAAACACATTCCACGTAAAACAGACAAATATACATTTGTCAATGTGACTAGAGAGGGAATAATCCCGCCTAGAATAACCATAAAGATATTTAAATGCTTAAAGATAAACCTGTATGGTAGAACAAGCAGCAGTATTATGAAACCACCCCTAACAGTATCAGTAAGTTGCCTGTTAATCATCTAGAAAAAAAGTGGACCATGATTATAGGAAAAAAGAGAAAAGGTATTGAATTCCGCCTCTCTGTTTTTCTTTTCTTTAATAATGAAAAACAAAACCAGTATCATGCCTAGAATTATTTAATTTGTATTGTACATGAGAAAAACACTACAGCACAGTAAGGAAACTGAAAACTTAGTTACCATAGGTATTGGTAAGCTATCTAGTGCCTATGAAAATGAAAAAGTTACTATTTAGCACTTTGAATGCCTATTGGAGTTTCTGCATGCAATCAACAAATCATTGAAGCCACTAAAGCTTAATATCCACATATTTTCCAAGCACAACCCAGGGTTACTCACATCGGGTGGCCTCCAACTGCATGTGAGATGTAGAAGGAAAAAAAAACAACAAAAATAAAGATGGAACATAAAATGTCATGCAAAAAACATGCTAAGCTTTCTAGTTTAATGCAATAATAAAAAAAATGGCTTCCTTGTTCGCATATCTGATTTCACTTGATCAATAGAGTTGATAATGCCAGCAACAGTGAAAATTTTCAGAAGACAAACTTTTAATTTGGTTCTTATTAGAAAAAGCCGGATGACCTCATCCCAGTACATTACATTTTCTTCTAACTATAGAAGCAAGGATATAGATCCAGCTATTACTAATGGCTAATTTCTCCAAGAAAAAACTAGCATAAAATAAATAAAGCCAAAAAGAAAATCATTACTTCATTCATACCTTTTGTCGGCTCTGCAGGGATCTTCCAACTAAAAGAGGAAAAGAAAGCATTGATATCCTTGTCAGGGAATTCTTTCCGGATATATTGTTCCACAGAAAGCAAGCTTGCAAATCTCTGTCTCTTGCGCGTGAATTTCTGAAAACTGTTTGGAGTATACAAGTACCTATCACACCAGAACCCAGCACCTGTTTTCCTCTTTCCTACCTTCCAACTCCAGTTATCACCAGTGTTAGGCCAATTAATTGGAGCATATGGCAAACCTTCACCTGATGAACCAGCTGAAACTGGCCAGAGTTGTAGACCATTTCCCTTTACCTCACCCTCAGCATCCTGAACATTAGAATCCATCTATCCTTTAACACTGTTGTTGATTGAACCTGGTGAACTGTATGGATCCAGTTTTTCTAATTAGCAATTAAACAAAACCACAGATTACAAATCATACAATAAGTATCATCACAGAATGTCGAATGTAGAATAAAGAGACAGACATATTGTACCCTCACAAATACTGTAACAGCACTGCCTTCCCCACTATAACACAACAAAAATACAAGGATGAGCAACTGGAAATCGCAGACAAGTACTCTGTCTATCCACACAATGATAACCACCCTTAAATCTATTTTAATGATAAAAGAGAAACCACTGAAAATTTAATTTTTCTAGGAAACCATTTCTCTGCTGTCAAATTTGGACTGATCTGGTTTCTTACCCACTCTTTTTATGTAAACTTTATCATTTCCATCCTGCTACCCAACCACTCACCTTCAACTAATTTATTCTTTTTGGGGATGCCAGAACCATTTGGTCGTATTTAATTAGCTGAATAAAGGTATTCAAGGAAATTTTAGTTATCTGAATGCACCAAGTACAAATAACTATAATCCATCCCTGCCTTCAAATCAGTTTAAAATTTTCAAATAACTCCTTGAAGGAAAATAAGTCTATTGAAATTTTGGACTGAGAATTGTAATGGTATGAAAAAGGGTACATTGAAAAAAAGCATCTAACCGTTTGTTAAATTTTATGGCTGTACATAAACTAAGAAATATTGAGTAGAATAAATGATAACAAATTCTTACTTCAAGAACTGCACTCAAAACTAATAAAACTTAACCAGCTATACTGATCTTTCTTAATATTAAAATTCACATCAACATTATTTATTGGGGAGCAAGTACATCACCTTTTGAACAGCTAACTGCTTTACTAATCAAATCAAATAGTTGTATGAGAAGTACAGTCTCAAATGCATAAGAATGGACAAGTGCAATCACATATACCCTACATATTTTTTCCACTCATGAAAATGATAGAGTGAAATGGTAAATCAACTGCAGTGAGGCAGTGATTTTCCTATTTATTCTATCTTAAAATCTAAAAATCAAACCTTACTTGGTTTGACCAAAATGCCAACTCTGAACCTACAGTTTCTAACCGAGAACAACCTCACTGAAGGTAAAATTGACCAGCTCTGATTATCAGATCAAAGTGATAGTCCTGTTGATAAAAATAAACATAACATGCCTTGTATGGATGTTGCAATCACATCATTTATGGGAAGCAAAATCAGAACCCTTATTCTTTCAGTAAGGAAAGTAATATATCATCATTTATGGAAACCTAAGCCATAGTATCCTTATCTCAATAAATGCATCTTTTGTTTGCTACCAGTGGGATGAAGTTTTCAAAAACTTAAACTACCAAAGGACTAGCACATTTTTTACAACTGCTTATCCCAAAAGCCAGATTTGTTGAGTGTAGGGCTGCAATAATGTACATATGTTAACAATGCACAAACCGCCTCTTGCAAATGCACAACAACCCATGCATACAGCACGTGGTGGAACCAAGGGGCGTAGGGGCCTAACTGTACATAACACAAACCCCTCACACTTTCTAGGATCAAACAGCTGGACTCCCAGGACTAACTTATATGCAGTCATGAAATGTTTGCCTAACTTTCTAAAGGAAAGCAAAGAGGAAAAAGGAGGAAGCTACTCCCTCATTCTCCACATTTAGGAAGAATCCCAAAAAAAACCTATTTTTGGGCTTACAATTCTCTTTTTTTCTTTTCTCCCTGTTGCTCTTTTTTCCCTTTTTCTTTTGGGGGGTGGGAATTATGACGCTGCCAAGTAGAGTTGCAAACTCATGACCTCTTCTTCTTTGTTGGATGTTCTTTAACATATGAACTTATCTATTTCACCCAAATTTTTATCTACATAAGCCAATAGAAAATCACAAGTGACAGTCTTATTACAAAGAAGGGAACTTCTCTCATGTTTAAGTCAATTTTTACAATTGCTTCAGTACAACATGCATGAAAAGATGCCCCTTTCTTACAATACACCCCAACTGCTAATTATAGAAAATGAAACCACGTAAGCTCCAAGAAATATGACAGGATATACGAAGTTACTTCTTTACAAACTATTGACTTAAAAGGTGCTTATTCTTTGCATAGAATATAATCCTCTTCTCCTTACAGCAAAAAATTTACCTTACTTACGGGACGGATGAAGATAGTGAGAGAGGTGAAGGATCCCTCCACAATCCTCAGATCGCCATTACACCCTAGAAATGGTGAAAATTGTGGAATCAAAATGATCAGTGAATAGAAATAATATAGCATGCGGCATGCAAGCAAAACGAATAAAAATCAGCTCAATTCAGACCATGTTACGCAGACCGTAAGTTCTTAACACTAAAAATGGTGAATTTGCGGAAACAAAATGATCACTAAACACAAGTAATATATCATACGGCATGGAAACAAAACAAACCCACAGTAAAAATCTACTACCACATATCATGTTGTGCAGATCAGATCTTTAAAATGCAAAACGGCAAGCTTGCAGAAGAAAAGAAAAAGGAAAAAAAAAGACATCACTTTCTTTGCATGGGCTTACAGCTGAATCAGTTCTCCCAAAATGGCGAGGTACTTAACGGGTGAGCCGTCAATGTCGGGCATCAATGGATTGTCGCTGCTACTGATAAATAATGATACACGGCAAAAACAGCAATTTTGCAGGAATTTGAAGATCGGGAAGCATAGGAAGCAGAAGCAAAATAATTCTCATGAAATACAGACGATAGAACCCAAGCTTAAGAAAATAAATGAAAAAGAAAAGAAAAAGAAATATCAAATAAATACAACAAATTATATTAAATTAGACATTAAAAAAGATAAATGGGACAAACAATTTACAAAATGCAGCACAAAGATCGGATTTTTCCATTTCCGCCGTCACCGACTGGCGAAATTTGGACGGAAGAGACTGCGGGTAATTCCGTTCATGCTTGAATTCGCAGATTTTCCACTGGATTCTCTGACGAGAAATTGGTGTCTGTGAATCTTTCAGTCGAAGAGGCGAAACGAGAATTTGGTTATAACTTTAAGTAGTATATAATTGTGCGTAACTGCGTATAAAGTAATAAATATTCCTCGTTAGCCGTTAAATAACTTTAAAATTCAGGAAAAGCAACGTTCTTAAATTCGTAATATAGTACGTGTGTCAGTGTGTGTCAGTGTGTGTCATCTGATAGAGCAAGCCTGCTAACCCTAACGTCTTTACCGAAAATATATTTATTTCTTGTTTTAGTAGTTTTTGACTTGTTAAAAATATCAACCGTTGGATTGCTACATATTGTAGCACATAATTGGTCATGTGCCAAAGTGTCAATTGCCTAACAAAGCACCAGTATGGGGTGCAAGGCTCAAGACATCTAGCTAGGAATCATAAAATAAATTATGAGAACAGTTTTCCCACTATGAGCCATGGGGGTGGGTTTGTGGGAGTGTGGATCTTATGTCTCTTATTTTTTCCATGCATTTTATGTACCAAACCATAAAGATGAAACTCACCTTTTAAGTGTTCATAAAATGAAAACAAATATATAATTTTTTCTAATATATAGAAGAGAATTCAAAACTCTATCCTATTGTTTAGAAGATCTTTTAGACTTGATTTTCTGGGGTCTTATACACAATCAATCTTCATACATAGCATAGCCTCTATGGCAATGTATCCATTACAAAGTTGCAATCCATTAAAATAAAAGAAAATATTTTTTACAATGTTGCATCTCGTACTCTTGTACTTAGACAAATGTGTCTGCAACCATAGATTAGTTAGCGTGCATACCAGTTTGGTATGCCGGGAAACCTCCTCCGACAATCAAGTTAATCTAGGAACAACAATCAAAGTTCCAAGTACATGACCAATAGCTGCATACCATAATTGTTCAATGGTTCTGTTTGTGTATTTGGGTTTCCTTCCTATGGGGTCATGTTTTTTGTTTTGATAGTTAATTAGATTTGACTCTTGAGGGCCATTAGCCCCTGGATTCACTGCCCCTTGTCTAGAGAATTTTCTTTATGGGTGGGCTCATTTGGGCCAATGCATATAATTTTAAAATTAGATTACATTTTAGCTAATTTATGGCTTGTTTGGTTACATTAATATGGAGATTTCAAATCTATGGAGTCATAATGTATAAAATTAACTATTTGGTTAACCAAATATGTGGAATGAGATCTGTGGATTCATATGTGATTTTTATGAATGTGCAAATGTTTGACATTTTTATAGTAGGGAGGAAATCTCTGGATTCACCCCATACCCATAAATCTACAAATCCACATTTTTTGTGTAAAAATATGAATCTAAAGATTTTTACAACCAAATGGGTATAAATCTCGCATTCATGAATCCAAAGATTTCAAACCTGGATTCATGTAACCAAAAAAGCCTTATGGATAGACGATTAGCCTCACAGCATGTATGTGGATTTTAATTTTTCGGTTCTATTGTTTTAGCCTATTTGTAGTTGACACCAGTTTGATGGCATTATAGCAAGAAGGGTGTTATGGTAAAAAATTATGGTTTAGGCCAAGGACCTAGACCTGATTATTGGGCTAGGACCAAGGGCTAAAATCTGGGCCAAGAGGATCTGTTCGGCACTTCTCAGACTTGCCACTTCTCGGACTTGCCACTTCAATTGGCTTCATATGACTTCTCAGTAGATAATAGGACAAAAGTGATGCTCAGCATATCTCAGGATCATTAAATGACCTGACAAAGCTTTCAACTCAGTATTAAAGGTCCCAAGTGGCATTAAATGTTCTTGTTGACAAATTGATCTTTCACGTGGCCCAAGGTTGCCTTGGACATTGCATCTATCTTATTGTCCCCTCAACCATGGGCATGTGTCACATCAAAGCCAAAGTTGATGTTGACTTATTAATCCATCAACAAATCTCTAGCTAGTGTGAAGATCACTCAAGCATTAGCTTGTTAGGCAAGCCACTCAATTAGGTCATCTCCACCCTCCATCTCATCACATGAGCATCCAAAGACTGTGAAGCATGCTATCTTTTGAGGTATGAATCAAATATATAATCATTCACCAAGCTTGAACGGGGTAAGCTCTAGATACTCCAGCAACCTTTCCTTAGATTTCTAAACCCTTAAAGAGCATGATCTTCATCATCTCTTGGGGCTTTTCACTCCTCAATGGAGTCTTTGATTTATTTGCCTAGACTAACTCGATCGTTGGACGTGGCTTTCTGTCCTCAGAGGCGGCCCACTTTCACTTTGTTTTGGTCTCAGGAGCAAGGGCTGGATCAAGAACGAGTCATGGAGCTAAAACTATATTTTTTACACCAACAAAGGGCAAAAGCCATCCATCTAGGCCGGGATCAATGTTATTATGTTATGGATACCAAAATTGCTCAAGTCTTGCACATTTTTTTATATTCATTTTTTGGTGTTTGAGGTTCATCCGGGCTAGCTTGCACACACCTCGATTACATCCTTAGAGGGAGTTCTGTCGTTCGCAAGGGTCGAACTCATGAGTCTTGCGCATTTAATGTTCATGATGATCAAACAAGATTTTGGTCCATTGAATCAAAATCTTGACCATTGAGTTTCAATAATCGACATCGACATCTAGGTTGTAATTTCGATCCAACAGACACAAATGACTCGCTTGACGGTCCTGCGCTGAAGCAAAGTCTTCCATACCTATGAACCAAATCCCGGTTGAGGGGTTGTTTTGTCGGTTTAATTACATAATGGTCGAACCGGACCGGTTGTATCTTTTGAACTCGAGCTTCACATTGTACTCTTCTTGCCGCGCTCGTTATCTTCATCTTATCTGAAAGACTGAAACTGAAAGTGAGCGCGAATGGCCTCTCTGTCCACTTCTGTCGCTCTTCATGCTCTGTATTCAGCTCAAGCTAGAGCGAACACTCGGAACAGTGGTAAGGGTTCTCCGAGAAAGCTTTCTCGAAACCGGAATCCCAAGCTTAAACTTCGAACTGTTTCCGATGGTTTGCCACCTCTACCACCTTCACCCGTTGAGCTATCCGGAGGAGGAGAAGCTACAGCTTATACTCGCCTCCCGCCGAAGGAAGATTTCCTAGATGATTCGATCGAGCCTTCGAAGTTAATCGCTAGTGAAGTTAAGCTATCTGATTTTGGGGCAGTGAAGAATGCCGAGAACACGAGTTCGATTCACGAAATTGACTGGGCCATGGATGATTCAAGGAGCAAAGAAGAGATTCTTGATTCGGAATTGGGGTTTGATCACGGAAATTTTGACTTGCTGTACGAAAATTATGATTCGGATAACGATGAAGACAATGACAACGGCGACGAAGTATTAGGGTTTGAGTACGAGGAGCCAGAGACCTTCTTGGACGATGACGATCATTCAGAAGGGGAAGATAAAGAGAAAGGTGTACCGGCGGTAATGAGATGCTTCGATCGGGCGAAAATTTACGTAAAGGCTGGAGATGGTGGAAACGGCGTTGTTGCCTTTCGGCGTGAGAAGTATGTGCCATTTGGTGGACCGTCGGGCGGAGATGGAGGGAGAGGAGGGAATGTTTATGTGGAGGTTGATGGGTCGATGAATTCTTTGTTGCCCTTCCGTAAGAGCATCCATTTCCGGGCTGGGAGAGGGTATCATGGGCAGGGGAGAGATCAGGCTGGCTCTAAAGGAGAGGATATTGTGGTCAAGGTAGCACCGGGAACTGTGATCAGAGAGGCAGGTAAAGACGGTGAGCAGGGTAAATTTCTTTTTGAACTCTTGGATCCTGGGCAAAGGGCTCTGCTGTTACCTGGTGGGCGCGGTGGGAGAGGCAATGCCTCGTTCAAGTCAGGGACGAACAAAGTGCCCAAGATTGCAGAGAAGGGAGAAAAGGGCATGGATATGTGAGTTCTCTCTCTCTCTCTCTCTCTCGGTTGTGATTAATCTCTTCTGGGTCTTCAACAGGGATTGGGGTCCTTTTCTCCCGTAGTTGGTTTGACTTTGCTCCAATCCCCCTTATTTTAATGAGAAAAGATTGAGATATTAGCACTGTTTAATACAAATTATTCCCAACATCTCTAATATTAGTCCCATAAGTAGAAATCTTTTGGGAAAACGATGGCATTGGCTGATGGGTAGTTCAAGGGATCCTTATGAAATCTGATAAAATTTAAAAAGTAGTTTATTTTCTTCAATTAATTATTTTCTCCCGAGGCATGGCAGTTTAGGCATATTTTTGGCATCCCTTAAAAGCCCCCGCCTCCAGCAAATAAACAATTAAATAAAAGATAAGAAGTCTGAAAATCCTTGGTGTATTTATACCAATTGGGCAAGGAAGGCCCATTTAGTATTGATTTTGGCGGGAATCTTATCCGCTTAGAATAATAGTTTCCGTTTATGGAACTAGATTGAATATTTGGACTAACAGATCTATTTATCAGGTGGTTGGAATTGGAGCTAAAGCTGGTTGCTGATGTTGGAATAATAGGTGCTCCTAATGCAGGAAAGAGTACCCTCCTCAGTGTTATCAGTGCTGCTCAGCCAACAATAGCAAATTATCCTTTTACAACTCTGCTTCCTAATCTGGGAGTTGTTTCATTTGATTTTGATTCAACAATGGTGGTAGCAGATCTTCCTGGATTACTTGAAGGAGCACACCGTGGTTTTGGTTTGGGTCACGAATTTCTAAGGCACACTGAGAGATGTTCCGTCTTGGTATAGACTCTCCTACCAAACTGTGACTCATTTCATTCCAGATTATGGAAAGAAAGGTGCTTTTAAAAGAATATGTTTATGTTGCAGATTTACATCTTTTGTTTCCTTTCTTGAACTTTGGGCATATCTTTGAATGCTTATAAAAATGTTGCTTTCCCTAGACCGTGTTTGCATGTGCATGTGCAAATGGTCCATGTGAACCTATTATTTTTTGTTTGATGTAGTAATGATCATTAGCCAATAAATGATGACATTTGCTAGGTTGAAAGAAAACCATTTCTTGCAACCTACCAGGATCACAGTGAATGGAATCATAAAACTATTGGTATGGCAGAAATTAAACGTAATTGGAATTCTTAAACCACAAATTTGATTGCTGAAATTGTGAAACTACCATGTGCCAGATGGGCTTAATGGGGTATGTGGTTAAAACATGTGTAAGTTAGCTCTTGTTGGCACTTTAGCTGTCCTGTTGCCTTTTTTCTCTTCTTTCAATGCAGTCGGTGATGCTAGCCAGTTGGTTGATATTCTTGAAGGATGCTTTAGTGGTTTTACATATTAATCATGAGCTAATAAAGCTCTCCTATTCTTGAGGTTTAGGTGCATATAGTTGATGGGTGGGGCCAGCAGCCAGAGTATGAGTTTGATGCAGTGCGTCTTGAGCTGGAACTATTTAGTCCAGAGCTTGCTGAAAAGCCTTATCTAGTTGCCTTCAACAAAATGGATCTACCAGAGGCAGTTGAGAAGTGGACTTCATTCAAGGAAAGCCTGCAAGCTCGTGGTATTAAACCTTTTTGCATGAGTGCAGTGAATGGACAAGGTACCCTTGAAGTGGCCTATGCTGCATATGAGCTTCTGAAGAAAAGAAGGGAAGAAATTAAGGAAGCTGAAGGTCAGGCTTTTATCCTTACTTCTGTCTTTGAATTAATGTTAGGAACCAGATTTCGCAATCTCTGGGAACCTCAAATGTGATCTTAATCACCATCCAAGCACATGTACACACACAGCCACCATATAGCAGACAAGATTGAGGGAGAACTGTAAAGCCAATTTCATTAAATCTGCAACTCTAACACACTGCAAAACTGATACCTTCCCCACACTCAGTCCCTTAATCAATATGCGCCTACCTAGGGGTTTCCCCTCCCTTACGAGCCAAGCTTGCCCACACCATTTACTTTTTCCTCTCGCCCTCGCGGTCCCTCTCTTCAGTTTTCCCCTTGCTATAGCCCCAGCACAGTTCTAACAAAGTATTTCCTGTTATTGGAATTGATTCCCTCAACTCCCTGTATTCTACCCTTACAGTGTATCCCCTCAATATTGGTGTCCTAACAATTAATAATACAAGTTTTTCCTTTCATGGTAGGTAATATTTAAGTAGTTTGATTACTGGAACTATGAAGTAGTTCTGAATAAAATTTCTAGTCTGCAAGTAATTAAAGATAATCTAACTGCTTCATGTGCCTGAATGTATATTCCTTCTATTTGGAGGTGAAAGTAATTTGATGATCTGGCTGTCAGAGGGATATAATTTTATTCAATAATGATTTTTTTACAGAACTATCCAATGCCATTTCCTTGTTTAGACGGTTTGATGTTGTAACTTGGTAGCTCATTATTGGTTGTATTTATGTCTATCATCAAACCTCCTTTCATTCTGAATGCATTTTGTGATGCTTCATTCATGTTCCTCCTCATCACATAGATAAAGGTCAATGTTTCAAACATTACTGGACTTAAGATTATCTTCACTTTTCAGATTTCCTTTTGATTAAGCTTCGGTAACTTCATCCTTTTCAGGTCGGGCAAGTCCTGTAAACCTGAATCATGTCGCTGACATGCTACGTAAGCAACGAAGTGCTTCTATTAATGAATTTGAGATATCTCATGATAGCAGTTCCAATACATGGCATGTAGTTGGAGCTGGGATACAACGTTTTGTTCAAATGACAAACTGGCAGTATGTTATTCCCTCCTCAGTTCTTATTGATGTTGAACTTATACTATTGGTGATGTGGCATTTCCTGGCACCTGGTTTCTACTTGGATTTTATCTCCTGTCTGGCATTTAGTTTCCTCTTTTTCTGATTAGTATAACTGAAATAACACAGAAAAATATGGAATTAACAGATTTGAAAATTTTCTGAGAATTAGCAGATTTGAGAATTTTCTGCAATTATTGCTTGACAGTGCTTTTCCTTTGTTCCACTCAAATTTTGTAAGTTGAAATTCTGATGCAAGGGGTGATGACAGTTATGGTGAGGATGATGTATTGACACAGATATGGCTTCCTCATGTACTTTCTCTAAATGAGAAAGTATATGTGAACTAAGATAACTGGTTGGGGTTTCTTTCATTCTGCACTCTGATTTCTGAATAGTATGGATACCCTATGTAGAGACAATGGAATAGAGTATACTTAAGGTGGGAAAGTGATGCCTTGATGTGTCAGCATCTTATATTCCACAATTTTGTGCTTTACACATGCAAGAGCATGCTTTTGAAACTGCCGTGCATGGAATTTTCAGTCACCTCAAGACTTCTGAATATGTTCTTTAAATTTGAAGAGGTTCTGATAATAGCAGGATTCGTTTAGATCTGTTTTGAATAAGATATAAGTTTCATTCTGGTTTATTTAAAATGTTATTTTATGTACTAGTTGAAGTCATTTAGGTGTCTTATAAAATCAAAGTTGAGTCTATATAAGATGGTCTATTAGGTGACTTGGAAGCCAAAGTTTTGAGTCCATTTAAGATCTCTTGCTGATATCAATTGTGGTTTCTTATTTCAGATTTTAATTTTCTTATCAATTCGAAGTCTGGTTCTCTGATTAAAATTTCAAACCTTAATTTTTTAAAGAAAATTTGTTATTCAATCCCTTGGTTTAGTGTTGTCATTGGTAAAACCTTATAACTTGAATGCCTATACCTAGCTACTGATCTTCTTCTTTTTGGGGGTAGCCCCTACCCTTTATGGAAATAAAACAATATGGACCTGAGATTCAAAAAGGGGGCATGACCCATTTTACCTGTACTCTGGGAAACCACATGCTCACACAAAATTTAAAATAAAACCCTTGTACTAGAAAGATACATTACATTCTAAAGACTGATAATCCACAGCCCTGTCTTCCTATATGCTACCAATTCTTGAGATAACTAATGCTCAGGATGGAATAAAGAACTATGCTGACCCACACACAAGAGTTTATAGAAAATCAGCAGTTCAACTGCTTTCTCCTTGTTGCTCTTGATGCCAACCTTGTACTCTTGATCAATCAATGCATCAATGAATATCAAATAGATTTGTCACTTCTTGGCTCATAGCTTTACAATCTTTGCAATCATGATGAGTTTACATCGCCTTATTTACTTACAAAATTTTGCTAAGTCTGAGCTCTTGGGAGAGGTAGAATGTTAATACACTTTCTCACAAACATGACTAAGTATAGGCTCTTGGGAGAGGCTCCCAAAATATATGTCCTCCTTAGGAAGAACAAACACACACAAGACAAACACTTAGGCTTTATACAAGTTGGTAACTCTTACTTGTCCAATGCTGTATTTCATTTATTGGTAGAAACTTCCTTAGGTGCAAAGCATTCCACGCATGAACAAGTTCTCTATTAGTCTCCAAATCTCTGAGCTTGTAAGTTCCAGGTTGGAGTTCACGCACCACAAGATAGGGACCTTCCCATCTAGGAGATAGTTTATTTTCCTTCCCCTTGGGATAGAAACATCAGCTTGTTGGTCTCCTTGCCGAAAAGTCTTACTTCGTACTCGGGAGTTGTAGTACTTGGCCACCTTCTTCTGATAAGTCACATTTCGGTAGAAAGTTGCTTCTCGAACTTCATCAATGAACTCCAAATTTGCCTGAAGCCTTTCTTCATTCGCTACTTCGTTAAAGTGTGTTGATCTAATCAATCTCGCTAATACTTCCACAGAAATTAATGCCTCAGTGCCATAGGATAATTTGAAGGGAGTTTCCCTCGTTGGCGTTCTTGATGAAGTCCTGTAGGCCCAAAGGACATAAGGTAGCTCCTCCACCCATTGCTGGTAACTTTCCTTCAAATGCCTTTTAATTCCATCAAGTAAAGTTCTATTGATAACCTCCACTCGATCATTACATTAAGGATACGCCATTGTAGCTCTCCTGAAATCAATATGATAAGTTTGGCAAAATTCCTTAAATGCCGGATTATCAAATTGAGTTCCATTGTCTGTCAACAATATCTCGGGTAAGCCAAATCTGTAGATGATTTTATTGAGGGTGAACTTTTCCATTTGCTTTTCTGTGATGGTTGCAACAGGTTCAGCCTCCACCCACTTTGTGAAGTAGTCAATGGCCACTGTCAAGAACTTTCTTCCTCTTGATGCAGGTGGAAATGGTCTCAAGAGATTCATTCCCCACCTAGCAAAAGGTATAGGGCTCAAAATTGAGACCAATGGCACTATTGGGATCCTTTGTACTGAAGAGTGAAGTTGACAAGGTCCACAATGGCGATCATAGTCTTGAGCATCTTTCACCATAGCTGGCCAATAAATCCCTTGCCTTAGGATTTTAATGGCTAATGTTTTAGCTCCATATGCACTCTACAAATTCCTTCATGCACCTCAACCAACGTATATTGTGCTCCTGTTGGACCTACACATTTCAAGAGTGGTCCTTCCATAGATCTCTTATACAGCATGCCCTCTATTAGAGTGAACTTCGCTGCTCTTCTTTTAATGATGCGTGCATATGCTTGGTCTTCTGGAAGTTAGTCATTTCTCCAAAAGTAAGTCCTCCAAGAACATTAACTCTGGTTCGCAACTCTCCGGCCAACAACCCAAGAAGACATTTTATTCGTCTTTTAGGAGCATTTACTTCTTCTTGTGAGGATTTATGTTCAACAAGATCTGATTTGATTATTGGAGGTGCCTTCCCGTCCCCAGAGGGCCCCCCTCTCACTTTCCTTGTTTTTCTAGGAACCAAGGATCTGGTTTGATCTTGGAACAAGCCATTTGGGTTACAAGTCAGATTTTGGAGCAACACTCTCAAATTGAATTCAATGATGGCTCCCAGCAAGTCACACAGATAAATTTCATGAAACCAGTACCAGCACCCCACAAATGGTGTTTTCTTTGAGTTGTAAAGCGAATGATAGTTGTTGAACCTGAAATAACATAACACCGTGCATATTGTAAATCAACCTATAACCTCAAGTCATCTAGTAGGGCTGTAATTTTGGACGTTGAACTTATTGCAAAATGCCATAAGAATCAAGAAAGGCTGCAGTCATCCCACCATTCTGTTCCCTGATGCTCCCTCCCACCTCCACTAACACCCTGATTCTCCTTAACTGTGCCATTCACATTAAATTGACTGAATTAAATGAGCGTACTAGTAGATAGGGTGCTAGATTTCATGAAAATTTCGGTTTTCTCGAGCCTACTGAAATGAAACCTAGCCTGGAATGAAATTGAGTTAGTCAACTGAATTTTGATGAACTTTGGTATTTTGGTGAAATTTCAAGGGGTTTTAAATTGTAATTGAGATTGCAATTGAGATTTGACTAGTACTTAGTATTTGTTCTTGTGTTTTAGTGAAAGTTTCACTGATTTATTGTATATCATGTTTAGATTTGTGAAAATTCATGATCCAGTTTCGCCCACATACAGCCGAGCATGTCCGAATCAAGAAGACCAGTATGTGTTAGGTTTGAGTGAAAAACAATGTTGCCATTGTGTTTATTGGCCTTAAAATAGGCCGTTTGCCAAAAACTATGTGAAATAACCACCTAAAACCCACTGAAATCATCATCCGAGACAATGTTTTGCTGAAATTTTGATAACTCCAGTCGATACACCTTGTTGAAATGAAGTTTCAAACCTTGCAAGTAGCTTTGCATTGGTTGGTTTTCAATCTAAATTGGTGCAGCTCAAGGAAGAAGTTCTGTTCACAAGGACTTGGTGTGGGTCTTATGAAGGCAGCTCACTTGGGAGATTTGGGACTGCAAAATACCTCTTACGAGTTATTAGTTTATTTTCAGAGGGTGGACCTTGGTGCAACGGTCAGTTTGTTCCATTATTTCCGACTGGTCACGAGTTTTGAGTATTTGGAAACGGCCTCTCTGCAAAGTGGGGGTAAGGTTGTGTTGTCATGACCCTATCTGGACCCCTCATCGGTGGAAGCCTTGTATATTGGGTACACCCCTTGGTTACTAGTTTCTATTTTTGCATGCTACTATGTGAAACAATTTAAGTTTAGGATTTTAATTTTGTCACTTTCTAATTTGCATGTAATAAATGGATCCTGTCAAAGGATATGTCATGATTTTCATTCTAGAGTTACCTTGGAACCAAGTATCAAGTAGGGTTTTAATTTTGTAATCAGTGCATTGAGTATTATAAGTTTTTAACGAAAGGGCAAGGGGTGTTGGGCTTGGTTGCCTTTTTTATTTTTTATTTTTCCTGGACTAGGTGAATTTTTGGCTCAATGGTCTAGGTGTTGGTGAAGAGGTGGAGTCTTTAAGTGGAGTAGTCTTCAAAAACGTGGAGCCTTTATAAGGTTTGATCTTCCAAGAGAGTGGAATCTTCGACCAAATTGGGTCTTCCAAGAAGGTGGAGGTGGGTTGGATGTTGAAGACAGTTGGCAAAGTAGATTGTCATTGGATAGGCTATTGAAGAGATAAAATGCAATGGTGTATTCTACAGGTAACAATCACAGAGAGAGAGAGAGAGAGAGTAAAAGTAACAGGGGAAGAAAGTGTAACAACAAGAAGGTGAGTAAATGACCCAAGTAACAAATGGGAAGAGAAAAAGGGTGTCCAAGGGGCTTGGGTTTGGGTCTCAAACTGCGAGGATTGTGTTGCTTCAGTTTCTTCTCTTGTTCTTATTGGAAGGTTTTTTCAGTGCATAGATGTTGGTGGTTTTTCCGAACCACATACATCTGTTGTCTCTATTGTTTGTGTTGCTTTTGTATTTTTCATCTGTTTTGTTGTTCCTGCAAATTCTATCTTTTGTGGTGCAAGTGCAACCATTGGTAGTAGAAAGTAGCTTCCAAACCAACAAAGGGCTCCTAGCCCATAGATTTGAATGTTTGAAAGCTGGCTTTATGTGAGTGTGTGCACTGTGTTGAATCACTCATCAGCCCTTGTTAGACTCAGAGGGAGGCTGGTGAAGGCAAATTCACACCATAGGTGGTGAAGCATATGTCCCTTTCTTTCTTTCTTCCTTCTTTACTGCTGTCTTTCTTTCAATCATTCTGTCCAGCAGAATTCCTGTCATTACTCTTTGTGGTAGTGGGCTCCTATCAGGTGATAGCAATACTTCATCCAGTGATTGCTTACCTCCTACAACTGTTCTTCAAGTTATTAATTTCTGTTATTTTCACGTCTGCTGTATGTTATCCTGTCAGTAATATAGTTTGATTTCAAGTCATTGATTTCTGGTAATCTAATCATCTTGGGCTAAAATTAAGCTATGTTATTTCCCTCTCCATCTACATCCTTGAGCAAAGAATGGTGTTCATAGCATTATTAGGTCATAGTTAATTCCAGTTTTAGTAATATTTTCTATTTTGTGTTCTTTCAATTTTCTGCTCTTGTATGTTTCCAACTTATCCAACTGTTAATTCCCGTTGAAATTTTTAACATGCAATCACCTCCTTGGGACTCCTGTGATATTTCAATTTCAGCTTCATCAGGCTTATAGTTCACAACTTCTATTTACTTCAAATTTCTGCCATGTTTCTCAGATTCGGGTTCACTGCGATTCTGGTTTCTTATGTTTGCTAGTTTTTGTTAGTGTTGGTCTAACTTAGCTCAATATTAATCCTCAAATATATTTATTAATGATGACAGTTCACCATCTGGTCATGTAACCTCTGCCTCGGCACATATGCCAATGAGAATGTGGACAGGGGCATCAACGTTGATGAGATTCTTGAATTTATAGGGTGGGCAATTTCATGTGCTCTCATGTCCATGGTTTGAGAAATCAGCCTCAAAGACCTACTTGGTGGTCCAAAATACCTAGTTGGACCGACATCCCAGTGAGCATGGTTGGAGAACTCGCTCTCGCCACCAATCTTGCTAGGAAACAAAAAAACTGAGATCTCTACCGAGATGGTGAGGTCTCAATCAAGATATGGGAATTTTTGATGGGCCAACTCGAGGGCCCATCTCTAGGGGTTTTAAGGTCCAAGTTAGGCTTAAACTTGGTAGTTAGCCTAATTTAGGCCTTCTGAACACATTGTTAGCCTTAGATTTGTGAGAAAACAACCCTAAGTATGAGTTCTAAGTCGACCCTAAGTTTGACACTGAAATGCTACAGGATTAGGGACAACAATGTTATACAACATGAAATATAGAACATTTAAGACATATAAATGAAAAACAAGTGTATCAAATACATCAAATAACTTGAATATCCTCATAATTCCATCCATATGAGTATCACAATCTCGACTCTCGAGAATAGAATAATAAAATTATATAACCATTAGAAGTTCTATATAAGTCATAACTCATAAGTTTATAAGACAAGCATGGAATGAGATAAAAATTCAATGAAGCCCCAACTCCACCACCAACTCCAGCATCAGCCCCAGCACCAGCTCCAACAGCACCATGACCATGACAATGTTGTATACCAGCGGCTACGCGTCAACCCTCCAACTCCATGAGATGGTCTACAATATATCCTTTGGTGTTGTAGATGTGCTAAGAGTAGTTTCAAGTGAAAATCCGGTTGAAATCTGACAAAAATTGAGAGTTTGGCAAGATCTGGTGAGAGAGTGAGAGAGTGGCGAGAGAGCTCAGAATGACCTCTCTTGCTTGAGATTAGGTGTTAAAAAGGGGGTGGTTGGACCAAATCTCGGTGCAACTGAGATAGTGTGGAGAACTTGAGATCTCAAGCGAGTTGTGGGAACTTTGAGATCTCTTGCAAGATCTCATCTCGCCTTCTCAGAAAAACAAGATCTAGAGGATCTCATCGAGATCTCAGACCATGCTAGTGAGATTTAGCTGAGTTGGTACACTTTTTTTGGATTGGGAACTCAGCTGGCCATCTTGGTGTGTATTTGACCTACTTTGGATTTGAAACTTGGTATACAGCCTATTTTGGGCCATTCCAAACATAATGTATGAATCAGAGATAGTGTGAGAAACTAAATCCAAATGACTTCATAGGATGGGTTGATAATGCTATGACATAATAAAAGTCTAACATATCCTAGTCTACTCATAGTTTAGTAGAAAAGCAATCAAATCATACATTTGATGTAAAACAACTTCAATAGCCATTAGAAATGAAGAAAAAGGAGCTGTCAACCTTGAATTAGACCTCATCAATACATTTACGGTCTCTTTGGTTCTCACAAAGTTAAAGTGTTACTTGCATCGCTTAACTCACTTACGCATCAAATTTTACTTGCTCACACATTAAATAAAGCTAAACTGTTATATTGTTAATACATCATTCCAGTACTCAAACCTAACCTACATTTGTTGTAGATGTTGCACAAACCAAGGATGGTTAATAATCTCCAGCTGCTCTGGCTTATTTTCTGTAAAATCTGATCTCTTAAATGATTTTGCAGCATTCTAGGAGTCTAGAACACCGAGAAGATTGAGTTGGTCAAGTGCTTTGAGATCTTGATTCTTGACCAACTCGATCAAGATATTGTGTTTTTATGTGCAAGTCTGGGTATCTTGTTTCAACTGAGATTTGTCAGTGTTTTGACTTGCATTTGTCTCATCTCAGTCCACCAAAATGCCTAAACATTTCCTAGATCTCACTGTGCTGTACATGTGAATGATGTAGTGGCCATACAGCTAGGCATTGCTCTTTTTTCGAATTCTTTATTTTGTGACTTATTTCAGCCTCATGCTCATATTGGGCCCATCACTTGAAGTTTTCTTTCTTTCTTTTTTTAATTTTTGTTTAGATTTTGTTGTTCTATTTTATGGTGGGAGTGAGGAGCTTCTGCATCTGAAATAGATATGAAGCAATATTGTCTGTTTTATATATTTGGAAAAGTTTTCTGTGGGCACTCATGATTAAATATCTAATGGATAATAACTGTGATAACCATACTTCTGAAAGATTCCCATTTTGTGAAGTGGTAATAAATTGGAAAGGAATGATAATTTAATTCATAAAATATTTTAGGTGTTCAACTAATTATTTTGCCCTCAGGTAGATAGATGCATTAACAAATATTGCTGTCCTAATGTGTGAATGGAAAACAATGATCAGTCGATAGTATGTTCAATGTAGGCTATTTCTACAACTGTTGTTTAGCAACTGATGAAAGTCTTGGCTGGTCAAGTCAGTTAACTTGAGTCATTCCTTGTTGAAACTATGTTGGGATAAACTTTGTATTTCCCAAGATCTAGGATGGTCTATGGATAATGGATATCTCGTCCATTATGTTTATGCAATGCTATTCTTGTCTCTTTTTCAAATTATTTTAGATACATTTACTTCCTGGGATATTAAATTGAAGGGATAATTACTATTGCCCCTCTGTACTATAGCTTAATTACTACTTTATCCCCTATACCTTTTGAAATTACTAATTCAACCTCCAACTTTGCTTGTCATTACTGTTGCCCCCTTACTGTTAAACTCCGTTAGTTAAATGATGACATGGCATATTTTATTTATTTAAAAATCCCAAATTAACCCTACGGTTTTATATTATTTATTTACACTTTATATTAAATTATATTACTATCCTAAATAATTAGGAAAAACTTAAATCTAATTAAACAATCTTCTTTTCTAGTCAAAACAATGAGAGAAAAGAAAATGAAACTAATTTTCAATTTTATATATGTACTTTTCAATTTGGTAATAAAAAAAATAGTAATTCCAAATTTTTTTTTATGTTATTTCTAATTTTTGTTATTTACTTTCCAATTTAATGTTATCAATTTTTAAAAAGTTTCTACTTCCAATGGATTTTTATTTATTTATTGTCTAATTTGATGTTAACAATTTTAGAAAGTTCCTACTACCAATAGGGTGCCTTTTTTTCTTTTTTTTTGTTTTAATCCAAAATGATAAAAATACACGTGTAAAATTATTTCATATGATTTTTTTTATGAATGAGGATAATATTATCTTTGGCCTTCTTAATTATAAAGGGGCAAAATTGACATAAACATTTAACAGTAATGGTAGCTTAATACTATTAGAATTGAGGGGGGCAATGGTAATTTCATAAAGAACAGGGTTCTTTTAGTAATTAAGCTATAATACAAGGGGGCAACAGTAATTATCCCTAAATTGAAAATTCTAATATTTCAAACTTTATATGTAAATACTCTTGCTACTATTTACTCTCCCTATGACCTATGTTTTATTTTTTGAATATAAAAGTACATTGTTAGGAGTTACGTTCTATACACCAATAGAATGGGGAACTTGATTACTGCTAGCCTGGTCTTGTTGACTGGCCCTCTTAGGCTTTACTGGATAAATAAATCCATTGATTGTTACTTTCAGTCGCTTCTTTTAAAATTTTTTTTCATGGATGACATGCTCTGGGCGCTTATGGTTTAAATCTTGGAAACAGATATTCAGAATCTCTAAGAAGGTTCCAACACGTTTTGGAGGCTTGTGGTGTGAACAAATCTCTCATCAAACTTGGTGTTAAGGAAGGAGATAGGGTGATAGTTGGTGAGGTATGAGCATGTGCTTTAAGGCTTTGCGCTTTCCCGTGGTTGCATCTGTTTAGCAATAAATGCAAAATCTCAATTGCTCTGTTAATCGGGCTCCTTCCTTCTCTGTGTCTCCCCACTCCCCGGAAAAATAGGGGGAAAAATCTTGGTTGTCTAACACTAAGCTCTCCATGTCTTTATTCCTGTTCCTACTACTGCTTTGGTTAGGGATTTGATTGTGATGTGTTTGGGTTGTACTGTTGCTTGTTAGATTGAGTTGGTATGGCATGATTCCAATGGCAATTTTGGCTCATCAAATGCAAGCAAGAGTTCAGCGGGATCAGTGAAGTGGCCTGAATGGAAGTAGTCTACCTACTTAATCCAGACAGTAATTAATTACTGTTAAGAAGGTATGTGAATAAACCTCTTTTTGTAGTTTAAATTTTAAGCTCCAGAATAAAATAAGTGATCAAATGATGAAAGATAGTCCATCTGCACCATCTGCATCTCGATCTCTCTTTCTGACTTTTTTTTGGGGGGCAAATCTGTTATGGAACCATACAACTAAATATGCCACTAATTATATTTCTTTCATTTTTAACAGTGAATCAAATTGGATCTCCCTGGTCTATACTTTCAATTTGAAAGGTATCATTGATTCAGCTTCAATGTCTACAATAACAGAAGCTTTAATGTGAAATTGTGCATGATACAGCAGGCAAGATTGTCTAAAGTGCAGCTATGTGCCAGATTGGAATGGAGAGGAATCTTAGAAGCTGGGCAAAAAAAATCAAGAACCTTCAAATTCTTTTGGGATCGTCTCCTTTGATTCCGAGGCAAGAAGTAACTCTGCTGAAATAATCATGTCCAAGTTCTTTGGATCATTCAATTCAGTTGATTCCTTAGGTAGAGCCCCCCTTGGTGATAGGCTTTCAGATATTGTATTATTCTTCCTTCTCTTCTATTTCCCCCACTTTTTTTTTTTTTGGGGGTGGGTGGGGGGTCTTTTTTTTGGGAGGCGGTGGGGGGGAGCTCTTGTTGTATTCCATTAATTATAATTTATTTTTCTATAATAAAAGAGAAAATAATATAATAGCTAAAAATATGGAGTGGCAATCTAGCTGATGGTGCTTGCAGTTACAGCAGGAGATTGATGATCAGTCGAAGACCTCCCAGTTTTGCAATGAGACAAAGGTAAAAGTCTTCATCTGTTAGGATTTTCTGAGTTAATTTTCTGTATTGTAAATGTTAAACTGAACCCTTCCCTTCCTCACTCCCATCCATTCCCCCTTTCCTTTTCCTTCCCCCTCCCTTCTCAATCTAAAAATTTCTCTATTGATGCAGGCACAGTTGGATCAAGAATTTTGGGGCAGCACTTTCAAGCTCAAATGTAATGGACAATGTTAATACATTTTACAAGGGGTCATCAACAAGCATCATACCATAATTTAGTGCGCTGTATTTTGAACGTTTGTTGTATGCCTTTTGGAGTCAGGATCCGCTATCCTAGGCTGAAAGATAGCTTACTTCTAGGAGTAGGGCCCACTTATTATTCCCACCTTCTGAGGAACTTAGACTCAAGTACTTCTGGTATATTTCTACCCCAAAAAAAGGAAATTTTTTGTAGTATATTAGGGATTGGATTTGCTTCATAATGGGCATAATTTTGAATAGGGTGTTTTAACTAAAAAACTAGGGTTTGGAGATTCTGATGGATTACTAAGATCACTAGTGGTGAGGAGATTTGGATTGCAAAGATATCTGCAACTTGAGCTTTTTGGCAAAATTGTGTGATGACACCTTGGAGGATTCTAATTATTGTAGCATCATTCCTTTAAATGAGTACTGTGCCTTCTATTATTTTTTTTTTTGGTAACCCTGTGCCTTCTATTTTTTTCTTACGCTACCACTCATACTCTTCCAAAGCATGCAATTGGAGGCAGGCAGATATCTGCGTACCAGGAGTCAAATTAAAATTTAAACGTGGTATGCCAGAAGTATTTGAGCTGGGCTTCACCTTAGAACGAGGGCTTGGACAGGACCCCAACTGGGCGTCTGGGCCGCCTGGATCACAAGACATTCTCTTCATTGAGCGTATCGGTAGATGATCCCCGACCAAGGTTTAAAGTATCCCACGATACCATGCGATATTAGCTGATACGTATCCATATTTGACCCAACCGATACGATACATCTCGATACGTCTCTCCATTGAATTACACTAAAATACATTAGCTAGAGCGATACAATACTCGATACAGGAAGATACGTCTCTTAAAATCACATGACCGATATGATACTTGATACTGATACTTTAAACCTTGTCCCCGACCCCATCAATCGACTTTGGATTTGTAGGAGGGGAAAATCTGGGTTGATGATCACTAGAGAGTTGGTTTAGTTGGTGATCACAAGACATTCTCTTCATTGAGCGTACCGGTCGATGTTCGATTCTCTTGGGTGTTATATGTAATGGTCTTACTCTTGATGTATATAAATCATCAGTTTCGCAAAAAACAAAAAAAATTGGAGCTTTCTTATCATGTCTTGAGCGGGACATGCAAGATGCAGACTTTCAGCTTTAACAGGACAGCAAGTTCGAATCATGCCTTACTCATGTTAGTCTCGTCTCTCTGTGTTGGATGTTGTTGAGATTGGGACTTATATGGCCAAATCAATGGACAAGCTAACTATGAATTGTCTATCTAACTCAGGTAATGGACGAACACTCTTTGACTCTTCCGCACATTCCTGTCACTATCTCTTAGGTGAAGCCTTTACTCTGAGGGTAATGTTGTTATCTAATTTGACTTAAGCATGAGTGGCAGTCTACCAATCTTGTCCTGACTGTTTTCCTTTTGAACAAGGGTGAGCTTGGTCCAGTTTAGAGAAGAATTTATAGAAAGTTATTTCCATCTTCATCACGTCTGCTGGAGTAGCTCAGTTGGTTAGAGCGTGTGGCTGTTAACCACAAGGTCGAAGGTTCAACCCCTTCCTCTAGCGATTTAATCAACTTTTAAGTTTTTAAAACTAGCGATTTAATCAACTTTTAAGTTTTTAAAATGACCGACCTTGGTTCAAGCCCTTCCTCTGGCGATTTCGTCTTCGCAAGAATCTCGGTGTGAAGAGTCATTCTATTTAAGTGGGCATTTTTCTGGGTTTTTTCGGTTAATTGCGAGTCACAATCGTCAACCACTAACCCATATCATGGAATGATTTCCTCTAGCGATTTCAGCTTAAATTTTTTAGCGATTTAGTCACTTTGTTTTGGTTGGTTAGTTCCCCATTACCAGTTAGAAGAATTTGTGAGAGATGATTTCGGATCCTTCAAGGACGTATTAGAGTTAAGGAGACCGCCAGAATTTCAACTTAGCGATATTTGGTATTTGGGCAGAACGAGAATGATTTTGGATCTGACCCTTTCAACAAAGGAACTTCACTAAGCCGTTACAAGCTGTTGCTCAAGTTCAGTATAGTTCGAACGACAAATACAGAGCATAATCATGGGCTTCGTCGTCTGTACCGTCTATACCCTGAAGAAATTTCTATTTTTTTTCTTGCAGCCTTCGCAGTTAATAGATACTTTCAAAACCCATGCCTAAAATTGAAAGGAAAACCCACGTAATGTTTCAGAAACAACAAGAGACGGTAGTTAATTTTCAAATTAAACGAAAAACCCAAGTAAGGATCTATCTGCAAGGAGGGTATGATTACATCATAATATTCTTTTGTCATCTACATCGTATCTTGATATGCTCAATGACTCCAGAGAAACAGAGCCTTCCGTAAAGCCATTGAGAAAACTGTAACTAGGGCTTGGCATGTTCTTGATATTTGGTAAATTTACTGTTTCAAAATTTATGCAGAGAAATCATAGCAAACATGGGTGATTTTCAGCAGGGGAGGTGGGGAAGGCGGGGGCAGGGGGTAGCCTCGCAGAGAGGGCTGGTGGGATTTCTGCGCAAGGTACGGAAAGAAGATGGGTGCCTTCACCCACCTGACCAAGTAGGGATATTTTAATCACTTTGACCAATAAAACTAACATTCAAACCTATGACATCTAACAATGGATAACTTGGAATTACGCAAAAAACGAAATGTTGGTACCCTGGAATTTTGCTCACTACTGTGAACAGCCAAGAATTATAGGCCCTCTGGACGCTCTGAAAAAACTCTTTAGTTGATTTGATACCTACAGTATTCATTCATAGATTGCTTGTAGTTTTTCTTTTTCTTTTTCTTGGGGGTAAGAATTCATTCATAGATGAGATGTTCAAAAAACTTTTAAAACCCAAAAAAGTGGTATGTGACAAAGAAATATTCTCAAAACTATTAACAGAGAACAGAGTCAAATAACCATTTATGTGAATTCTTATACACACAGATATGATTATACACACAGATATGATTATGAAAGAGAGAGAGGCCTTTGCCTTTGAAATAGATATGGAGCTTCAGAATTAGCTTTAGCACTGAAGGGCTTGACTTCTTTTATCCGGAATAAGGCATTCAGCCTGCTTAGCTTCCTGGTTAAAGATTTGAGAATCTTATTAGCAGGATTTGATCGAACAAGCTCCTGTTTCATGGAGACATGATCTTTCTCCAAATCAGTCATCCTCATTCTCATTCTTGCAACTTCAAGCTTCAGTTCTCTATTCTCTCTTCTCACTGAAGCATAGTTGTCTCTAGGAGAGATAGCTCCACTGCCTGCACCACTACCTGATCTTTGAGGAAACTGGTTATTGATTGAACCAAAGAAGAAATGATTGTGACCCCCATTCATTGCATTCTTAAGCCTGATCTGCTCAAAATAAAGTACTTGGACTGCCATTTGTACAGGTAATCTTTCATTTTGAGCTGCATGACTGCAAGCTTCTTGAGATAATTTCTGGCAGTCAATGGTTTTACAGAGTTTATACCGATCGGAGTCCTTCATATTTGGGTGAACCTGTGAGTGAGAACAGTATTAGGTGTTTAGAACATTTTGAAAAATTTTATTTGAAAAGAATGGGAAAGAGACTTACTTTGAGGAAGATATCAACAGCTCTGTATAACCCATCAGTCGCACCGCGGGCATGGTCTGGAAGTAGTTCTGCTAAAGCAATAAACTTTGATGGCATCAAGTTTGAGTCCAATGCAATTTCTGCTAGGTAATTGTCCAGTAGCTTTGATACCTTAAGAATTGAGCTCTGTTTAGGAGATCCAGGGATTTCAAAGTCATAGCCCATTTCAGTTTCATCCCTTAAAGGTTTCTCCTCATTGTCATCGTCATCTAAATTTAGGAAGATGGAAAAAATTCGGAAGATCGAATCTGTATCATACAAAGGATTGTGATTGCTACCATGGGAATTTGCTGGAATGAGGATGTCTTCAAGAATAGCTTGGTCAAGTTGATGGCCAATTCTTCTCTCTAAATCGGCTTTGCAAGCGGCAGTGGCTGACCCCATTATTGCAGTTTTTAACAAACCTGAAAGAAATGCAAGTGGTACTGAACTCTTTCTTGACTGAGTTGGTAATAAACTCACCATTGCTTCAACAATCAGTCTCTGCTTTTTCTGCAATTCTGTGTCCAAGAAGCTTCCTTTCATCAATTGAGAATCTCTGATGACAAGACCTTGAAGAGAGTTATGTGCATAGTTAACTAAGATCTTGCTGATCAAGTCCTGTTTCAGGCCTTTCGATTTAACTGCTGACAGAACCCGCTGGAAGAAATCTAGGCTAAGCACTGTAAGTTCCTTTCCCCACCAATCTGATGGAGTTTCTGGTTCTTTATTTGCCAAAGGTTTGAGAAGGAAGTTTGGCTCAAGTTTAGATAAGCCAGAAGTGAGCTGCTCTTTACAAGCATTAGATGCAATTCCATTTGTGATCCTATTAACTAGGCTGATATCCTCTGCAAGAGGTAAGAGGGTTTCACAACAATGAAGAACAGATATGGAGTTTGAGATATTTGGAAGCACCATCTCCTTTATATATATTTCAGTTCTGATTTCTAAATTCTTTTCTGCCATTTCCTCTGTCATTTCTAAGTAATGAGCCACACACCTTAGCGTTGCAACATTTGTTAATGTGATCTCAACAGTAACTCCATAACAGAACTTTGCAGCCAACTCAAATGCTTCTGGTCCACCTGGAATTGATGGCAAACTTATCCATGAAACTTTTGAGTCCTTTGCCTCAGCCAACAGCTTTCGGATCTTGCCGCTACGGGTAACCAGAGGGAACTGCAAAAGAGAAATGACTTATTTATACAGCTTTAGTACCTAAACTATAAGCACAATCTCTTTGATCTCTAAAGACTCATTAATCTCTCTTCACCTTGTGAAGTGCAAAGCTTGTTGCTCCGACTTCAACCGTGAGATCACTGGAAACATCAGATATTGGCCTGTAAGAGGAAATACCATTAGGGCACTGAAAGACAACAAGAAATACTTCTGTCTGGATGAACTATTACCCACATTTTTCTTTTCAGTACCAATTGCTCAAACAACCCTTCATTAGTTTGATCAAACTCTGCATTGTCAGTTCGCCTGGGCAGTTACTGATGCAATTTGGTAATCAGCAGAACCCATTATCATGAAAAATTATATAATACATTCATCTGGAACCTATGAATCCACATGGGTGCACATTGACTGATGATATTTGCTTAGGAAGTAGCTTGTGATTGATACAATTCACATGGACTTGTTGGTATAGGACAGAAAAGCCATCTGGGTTCTTTGTTTGTATTAGAAGGTTTTATCTTCTACTTGTGTTTTTATATAGGCCTCACTTGGCATAATATTGAAGCTTGGTACGACTTAGTGCTACAGACACAAATTATTGATAACCCAAAGACAAATTTCTGTCCATTTTAAGACGATTGAGAGTTGAGACCAGACAAATGGATCTCAGTCTTATGTCAGTGTTGTTAAAACATGAACAGTCAGAACACTGATGACTTGTATAAGGTGTCCCTATCATGACAAAGAAAAAGTTGCTTTTCATGTTTCAAGTTCAGAAGAGTTAACCTAAACTAGCTGATTAGTCATAAACTCAAAAATGATTTCAGTACTTCTATTCATGGAGGGCTATAAGAATGTAGAACCATAAGTGATCAGTAAGAGGAAAATTTCAGACCTTGTAACAAATTCGAAGCTGAAATTTTTGTTTTGGGTTTAGCCGACCCCATTTAGTTGGGACAAGGTTTGTTGTTGTTGTTGTTGTTGTTGAAGGGATGTCGGTTTCAGTCTGTTTCAATTTTGGGTTCTTATTGGGTTACCCTACTATCTTTTCAGTTTTGGCAACTATTTATAGTGCCAGTTCAATAGATAGAGAATTTTCAGTTTTCCCATATACACTGTTAATACTATCAAGCTCTAGCATCTAGAGCATTAGATTCATCTTGATCAACCCAAAAATGTTTGTGTTATCTGTCTGAGTCATCTTGTCATTTCTCGCTGAATTTTGTTCCTGATTTAGAAAATTTGGTTGTCAGCTTATAAAATTATAGATTGCAACTTTACAATATTTTCTGAACAATACCAGAATCACCATGAAACCGTTCTTATTTAGAAACTTCAATCTCAGATGTTAAGTTAATTTTACTACAGTTCAGATCTAAGTGGGAAACTACATTAATATCATCCAAATTTGGTAGCAAATGCTATCCTGCCTACCCCTACCCAATAAAAGAAAAATATGCTATTACAGTACATATAATATTTCATCAAGAGAGCAGGACAGAGCTGTCAAATCTATCTTCTTTTACACCCCAAAAGCTCATTCTTTCTGAAAATGCTTAAAACTCAGATTCTGAGACCTCAACTTTACTGAGATTGTTGATTGACATACTGGCTTGGAGCCATGAAAAACTAACCCAGAGGAGCATATATCAGAAGAACCTAAAACAAGAAACTTGGATTGGAAGAAGAATACAGAACAGGAAGATGAGGAACCATACCATTCAGTAGTATGTCTTGTACTTGAGCTGGGTTTGAATAATCTCTTGCTAGATATACTGGGCTTCAATTCACCAACTGTAACCACACCCATCTTGTTGAAATGCACTCTAATTCGGCTCAAAAGCCTTGCAAGAATGGCTTCATGAACGACCACATTATGGAAGTATCTCTCTCTCTGTTTCTCTTTCTCTCAGGGACAGTTTCATGAACCCAACTAGGATTAGGGGAGAAGATGGGTATGTTTTGGTGTTTTAAATGATTTACTTTTGCTAATCTAACGGAGGAATATGGAGCTCCTCATGACCTTTTGGTGAAAGTAAACTAGATTTGCTTTTCACTTAGACTCTGTGTTTCTTTTTTCGGCTGTTTATGCTGGAATCCTGAAGGCCTGCATTGCTTTTGGGAGTAGTAATAATGAGCCAGTGAAAGCTGCCCAGGTAAAGATTAGCTTAAAACAACTCTACATTTTGTAAAGTTCATTAAAGTAGATACCAAAAGATTATATGGATTACAAGACATGATTAGAAGCAACCAAAAATTCAAAAAAGTGCAGTGCTATAAATTTTAGTTAGCCTTTCCCACTTGGAAGTCAAGAGGAATAGGAAAACCCTGTTCAGACTAAATGATCTATTGACAAAGGGTTGCAACGGTGGGGTGGTTATAAGTGATCTGATCTCCTTCTAAGTCAACTTAATTGGAGGAAATGGGGCCTGGCTTGGGTCGGATCAGACCAGCCTTTCTAAAACCAAGGATGCTCCCCCATTTACCAGTCTGCTTTGAGTTTGATTTACCTCTTCCTTGCCCTGTCATTGCCTTTCCTGGTCAGAACTTGTGGTCTCAAAAGCTGGCCTACATTGCTAGGCCTGAGTGACACCGGTCGGCTTAAGTCTAAAATTGGATTGATTGTGAATAAATTGTTAATGAAGTAGTGCAAAAACCACCAAGAAAAAAGACGAGACTTACGTGGTTCACCTTTTCTTCGGGTAATAGAATTACGTGGTTCATCCGAAGCTGAAGGATACGTTCACTGCCGGGCAGAGATGGTACTATGAAGAAGAATGCAATACGATCCATATCGCTTCTAACCATCTCCAACCAGTTGAAAGACTGTAGATATAGAGACAGGACCCCAAAAAAAAAATTGCTCCAAAACAACAACCAAGACCTTCAAACAGTTTAGGACTTGTATCCAGCCATTTCAAAATTTTTGAAATTCAGAATATTACCAATGTCTACTTAACAGTAACCAACATAAAAAAAAGCAGCAATTAGGATATGTTGAGGAGGGTCTCAGAACATTTTACATAGTGAAAATTTGTCATCACCACAATATAAATGTTAAGATGTTGAGCTAGACCAATTAACACGCCTATGTCAAAAGTTTTTGCCCTTTATACTGAAGGGGAGCATATGGGCAGAACAAAACTAACAGGAGTAGGGTGGGTTGGGTTGGGTTGGAGGTGGGGTGTTCAAAAGAAGCTTTGAATCATTAGGGCAGGTGAGGAAAGCTGGTGCTTATAATTATGGTCTACAGTAAACATGAAAAAAAGAAGAAAAGAAATCTGGAGACAATGATAACAGGATTTGATATGTTTTGCAGCCACAGATGTTGGATGATGATCCAACCTGTTGGGTGGGGAGCACAAATGTAGATATGTTCATGCGTTTGTCCTCTACAATTTACAGAATATGGGTATTTGTGCAGTGGCAAACCCTTTATTTTAAACTGAGAGGCTAAGTAACTTGGATCTGTTTAAAAGTTCTGGTGTCTGTTTGTCAGGAATCTGTATTTAAGGCAGCTATGTTAATGCCCAAATGAACATGATGGGCCAATTAATAGTTAATCAATAGGCACTGGGCTGACAAGAGTGTTGAGAATTATGATCCCTATTAGACTAACAATCCATTTTTAAATTCCTGAGCTCTCTATAAAAGGTTGCATTTGAAGTTAAAGACATCCAAATAAGACTACATAGGAAAATTACCTCCTAAAGTTCACTTGTATAGAAACTTTCACTGCCCCTTTGCTTGGAAAAACTCTCTTTAGTGAAAATAAACAGCCAGAGATATATGTCTTTTGTTCCAAAGTTAAATTTGTGCACTGTTATGTTTGATTTAAGTGTTCTTCATTATAACAATTGCAGAAAGCAAAAGAAATAAAAGAATGATGGAAACTTGTTAATCCATTCTTAATGAAGGAGAGTTGAAAGTGGGAAAGAACTAAAGAAGTACTTTTTCCTAGTGTGAGCGTTTCTGTCTGCCTATTTGGATGGATCCACGTGTGGTTCAATAGGGCTGTGTCATCTGTGAGTGTGACCAGAATGATGTTCTCCACTGGCTGGCTATATATTATATTATATTATATTATATGTGTGAGGATGCAAAGGAGGTAGGCCCATGCCTCATTTCCAGCCTATTTTATATCCAAGCCCATTGAAACAAACAAGTAAATGGGCCAAGTCTCTGAACTCTGTTTAGGCCCAAATAGGCCCATGTGCTTTCCAACTTGTGAAGAGGGTTACCCTTTTCCTTTTTGAGGAAGGTTTGAGTTTATTTGGTAAAGACCAGTCACCTCATAAGTAAGAGATTTAGAGTTCTCTACTTTTGGCTGGGTTTTCATGTTTAGGATGCTAGATTCTATGAATACCCCTTTTTAAAATTGTCTCGCTTAAACTCATTCTATCTCCAACTTTTACTTCAAAAAATAGTGTTATTGTGTTAAAAGTTTTTATCAAAGCAGAAATTTTCATAAATTTCAATTTAGGTTGCAAAAACCATCATAAAAAAGCAAAGCAATTTTATCAAACAATTGTTGGCCGATTTTCTCAAAGGAAGAAACATCAGAAAGTGTGACCTATGAGTTATCAAATTGGCCTATAATTTGTTGCCACTTGACAAATCATGCAATGATGCATGCATCAAGTTTCACTCAACTGTGGATGTGTTTTTGGCATATGGTGACAACCTCCTATGTAGAGTCGTAGACACAGTCCAATGAAGTCTTAGTTTAAAAATTCCATTCCTCCACACCTTCCCCAAAGGAGTTTGGATCACCTCCCCGTCACGGAGGAACATGGTTCTTCTCTGGTGCTTCCCCACGACCCATACATAAATATTGAAAAAAAAAAAAAATCATGAGGTAAAAATTCCCCCTACGATTGTGGATTATCTTTTCTCCCTCGACGGCATTACAACCACAAATTATGTGGGCCCATAATTAAAAATAATAAAATATTAAAAAAAATCCCATCGCCCTAACCTTGTGGGGCCCCCCTATAATTAGTGGTCAACGCTGTCGGGAGAGCACCAATGTCGGGGGAGACGATCTAGACTCCCCCCTACTATGTGGTTCAAAAGCATGAGGGTGCACATTGTTCTTTTGTTATGGGGAGGTGATCTGAACTCTTCCCCAAGCTCCCAACCTTCCAACCTTCTCTACCAGTATGTCTTCCAACCTTCTTTACCAGTACGTGGCATGGTAGCTGGAGTGCATGAGAAATTGGGGTTAGCACTTAGCAGGTAGGATATGTGCAACCATTTGAACGGGAAATTGCTTGGGTATTGCGTAATTAATGTGCAACATTTGTAGCAAACGTGGATTTCGATAATCCATTTATGAATAAGTGTATTTTTAGACTTTAGAGAAATAAACGGTTGAAATCAAAATCTTGATCTCGACCGTCCCAACACAATTAATACACAACACTGAAGTGGAACTCGTATGACCTGGGGTTTCTTTTTTTGGGTCTAAAATATGACCTTGTGTTGGTGAATGGACCTCGATAGATGGGTACGTTAAGTCTTACGATTTTCTCTGGGCCGTCCAGAATCAATCGATTCGTATCTTTGATCCCAGTACTACTATTTGATTCGGTTCTACTGTTTCTAAACGACGCTCTCAACAACCATCCGTACATCCAAACCTACTCGATCTATATTTCCGTGATTCGCGTCTCCCGTCTTACACGTAGCCACCACACGCAGGCTCTGATTCCTTCCTTACCCAATCATTTGTCTTCGCGCCATCACGTTATGAAGATCTTGGTTTCAGGACATGTTGGGTTCAGCAAGAGATCGACACGTTCCAAAATGCTAGTCCACTTGATCACTGTTCAAACAGTATCCAGATTTACTTATTGATCATCATCCTCGTCAATCTGACAGATCTGATCATAGTACTTGTTGCACTGTAGCTTTTCCCTTCTCAAGGGCTGGTGTTAGGTAGTCAAGCCTTCATGTCCCAACCCTTTGTGTACGATGCTCGTTGTCTAATTCTTATTGGCTGGATTTCTCAGAATTCCCATTCTCATTTCTGTTGGTCGTTTTCATCAAGACATCATTGATTGATCCGTGTCTCAGAGAAGGGGTGTTCATGAACCGATTTGGTTTGGTCCGGTTTACTATGATTGAACCGATTTAATTAACTCCATTTTGAGTAGAAATCAGACCAATTTCAACTAAAGCTGCAATTATGATCCATTCAGGCATTCAATACTGCGTCCGGATCAGCGACCCCGACGTTTGTGCTCCCTGACTCTTCCTGATCACAAAGATCAGTGGGGCCCACGGTGAAAAAATACTTTTTGAAAAAAATTTTTTTTTCCACTAGTGGGACCCACTGGTTTTTGTGATCAGGAAGCCATGGGGAACACTCTCCTATAGATAACCTCCCACATCATGATATAAGAGGTTTTGAGTTCAAATCCTCTACCCTGTGCTCCTTCTCGAACCTCTTCACTACATATTAAGAATGAGACTTATGTAAAACCCACAAGGAGTCCTACCTCTAATTCATTTTTTGTCAGCTAAAAGAGATGGGTTTCATTCTACAGCACAGCTCAAGAATCCCTACTCTGAAGATCCACCCAAGTAGATTTCTCTATGCATGATTCCAATGGCTCTTCAATGGTGCAAGAGCCAAAAATCTTGACAACATGTCATGCTTATTATATCTCGATTTTTAATTGGTTATCAAATCATGCATGGTGTGTTCCCCATTTGAAAGAATATTCTAGAACCATCCCTCCTCTCCTCTAGAATCTAAAACAAACAAAAAGAAGAAAAGGGTCTGAATTGAAGCTCGGATCCACTAGCTGACCAGACCAGGTGTTTCATTCTTGTGATCTCTAGTGCTACAGCCAGGCTTCCTGAGATTCTGATTTGGTTGTATTGTAGTTATTTTAGTCTGAGAGCTTATGGTCTTGAGTGGTCCATTTTTGGACTACAGTGGCTGCATATCTCAGTCTTATTTGTCCACTTGGAAGGCAGAACTTCAATGTGGAAAATATAAATTCACCCCAAAACAGTATCCCATCTCTCTCTCTCCATGGATTAGGTTCTTGTCTTATTGTTTTAAGGCGTGAAGAGTGAAGACTACTAACATTCCCTGCCTCCTCTGCAACCACACAGTTCAGGGTTTTGGAGAAAAAATTTAATTTTCTGGCCAAAATGGGAGAAAGATTTTACTTTTTGTTGGATTGGGATTTGATAGCACAAATAATTTATTCATTCACAAGAGAGAGAAACCAACGACAAAACTCATACAGGACCAGTCTTTTGGACTTTGAAGTGAAAAGGGTTTCTTAAATTGCAAGCTCATGAAGATATTGTAATCTATCTTAGTGGACAGCCCACCTGGATAGAGAGACAGACAGAGATGGAATCAAAGTAACGGTAAGAACAACCTGGTTTCTTTGCTTTCCTTCATGAAGTAATGGTTCCAAATGGAGGGCCTGCCTTTGCAGACCTTAGGCAAAGATTGGTCCCCCTCATCAAACATATATGTTTGTTTTTGAGTGCAAACCCTGAAACCATTGTTGTCTTTTTCTGTTTTCAAATAATCCTTAACAGGAGATAAGAAGGTTGGCATTCACTAACCCTGCTTTAAAAGATCTTTTATTACCAACACTTTCTTACACACATAAACACAAACACCTTTGCGTCAAAGTCCAAGTCAGTCCTAAGAAAGACATGATCGTTCCAGAAATTCCGGGCTAACCTTTAACTCTGGAGAAAAGCATGTGTATTTGGGAGAATGTGCAGAACTCTCCAACAAGACCCACACAAGCAATTCCCTAGTTGATACTGGGAGTCTTCTTCTGATGAAATTTGAACTTGGAAAAGGGGGTTGAAAAAGACCCACCTCACCATCATCAACTTTTCTCATCATTTTATACCATTATCCTTTTCCATTCATCTATGACCCATTCAAGGGAGTCCACATTCCACAAATGTAGAAATAGTTTCCTGTAAATAAATCCATAAACAAATTGTTGCATTCCCTAGTGAGTCCCATGTCCAGCCAACCTGTTCACATCTTTTGAGATAGGACTTGACTGTCTGGAAGTGCCTTCAAGTGGCAATTGATCTGCAAATGAACTAATCCCCTGCAAATCTCTTCATCTCTTAGCAAATTAGCATCAACTCAAGTCTGAATCTCCTAGCTTCCATTACTATTCACTAGCCAATGCCGCCAACAGAAAGAAAAACTTTTTGCAGCTCTGGTCTATGTGATTCATTCTTGTTTGCTTCTTATGTACCTTGTTTGGAAGGACTTGCCATTTCCATCTTGTTTTCTTCTGGTAACATTAGCAAGGATCTAACTTGTCAAATCTCATAATTACTTCAGACAAGTATTTCTAATTGGAGAGTTTGTCATTTATTATATTTAGTTGTGGCATATGGGGCTCAATGCAGTTATCATATCTATCTGTACTAGTCTCATGAAGGTTATTAGTGGAGGAGTCAAAGGAGTCTTAGATTCCATGCTCATCTTATACTTGCTAGAATGATATCCTTGGCTGGTTTTACAAATTTTTTAGTGCTTCACTTTCATTTTTTCCATTTTTCAAATTTATGAGTTACCACATTCTTATGGTGATTAAAACAAGGTTATATAAAGAAGAACCAAACAGAGGTTGCCAAATATAATTTTAGTAGCTTTATGTTGTTCCCAAAGCCATTAATGTTGTGAAATTCAGGAAAAGAGGATTCAAACAATCACAATTTTCTTGTTGGATCCACTAATCAATTATGTTAATTTTCCCCACTCTTATTATATATGTTTGCCCTTTGAACTTTTTGATTGCCCTTTTGACTCACAAACCTTTTCTGGTCCCTTTTGGAGACCAAAGACCTGATCATCCTTTCTCTTGTTTGGACTTTTTTGAATATACTTTAGATGGTATGAATATGATCAAGAAATTAAACTAGTTCTGAATTGATTAAGCCTTGTACAATTAGCCTAAATTCGAACTGTCGTCAACTGCTACAGTTCTAGTTCCCAGCTAGCATTTCTAAAACCATGAGCCCTATGATTTAGGGAGAAAATCACATGATATTTCATGGCTATGAAGCAGACAAACACTACTTGGTTCCATTTTTGACTTAAACTATGAAGGTATCCTCATCTTATAAGGGTTTGATATTGAATTGCTTCCATCGTACATTACAGATGCATTTAACCAATATATTTGGTTTAATCTAAGTTAGACAATCTTAACTGCTCCCTTGGAAAACATTGAAGCAGACAAGAACTTCCAAGGAATTAAAATGATTTATTAACTGGAAATGGATGCATCTATATAACCTGTTGCCTAAGATCAGCTTATGACCATTCAAATCAGAAATTTAGAGATTCCTTGGTGCTACAACTCACCAGTTCCCCATTCGAATCATTACTTCTTACTTGGGTCCCCTGTATTTAAGATTGACATGACAATGTCATTAGCACTATGTTCCACCAATTTCCATTAACTGTGTTCAGTATCAAAATCACAATACAGACTTGGAGTATCTTCAATCAACGTTAACTACTAGTTGATCTACTAACATTTGAATTGAAGGATACAGAGATTATAATATTCTATAAGAAACAATAATATAAAATGAGGAAAAAGCAAGAAGGTCATGCCATGGGTGACATCTGCAATACCCTTTTCCTTCTCCCCATGATCATGTATCACAGTATTTAAAAGTCCTACAACTCCAAACACATTCACTCCAAGCTCTCACCTTCCTCTCGCTTCTGTCAGCACCAATCTCCCTGACATTCCCTCATTCTCTCTAGCAGTCCCTCTTTAGGTCCTTCCACAATGTCTAACTCCAATACCTTCAAAATGGAAGAAACCAACTGTACTCCCTCTGGCTTCACTCTAACCCAATCCACCACACCTCCATCCCAATCTAGTGAGAGAAGAGGCAGAAGAAAGCAAGCAGAGCCAGGGAGATTCTTGGGAGTGAGGCGTCGCCCTTGGGGCAGATATGCTGCTGAAATCAGAGACCCAACAACCAAAGAGAGACACTGGCTTGGGACCTTTGACACTGCTCATGAGGCAGCTCTTGCATATGACAGAGCTGCCCTCTCCATGAAGGGAACCCAGGCAAGAACCAACTTCATCTACTCTGACAACACCACCTTTCACTCTCTCCTCACACCCTTCAATGCACAAGCCTTCATACAACCTACACACCTCCTTGCCAATGCCAATGACAACAAATCCAACACGTATCAGACTCATGTCCAATCGGATCAGGACATGTGTGGCATTCAAGGTTCTGGTACTGGGTCAGCTTCTAATAGTGATAATGACTTCCTTTTCTCTTCTGATTCTGGGTCAGGTTACTTAGAGAGTATCGTTCCGGATAGTTATCTGAAGCCTGCTTCGAAATCCAGAAATGTAAGTGTCCAAGATTGTAGTTTCAGCACTTGTTCCGAGACACAGAACCCAATCATGGTCCCTTCTCCTCCAGAAATTCAATCTTACTGTAACGACACAGCTTCAATGAGTAACTTGAATGGGACAGCAAAGGACATGAGTTTGAACTCCAGTAACTTTGCTTGTCTGGACGAGCTTAATCATGGGTTTTGGAGCTATGGGCAGTCATGGGAACCTACTGCTGCAATGGAGGAGAACCCTCTAATGGTGGAAGATGGGTGCACTGGAGCTTTCTACCCCTACATTGACAGCCCAGGCTATGGGTTCATGCCTCAGACTGCTCCTTCAGATACTTATTGTCCATCAATTCCCTCTTGCAGTGATGTAATAGACTTGGGTTACTCTCTCTTTTGAGAACTGTCTGCAGCTCTTCTTGAGAGTAACCATTTTAGCAGTCCCTTGTTTGCTTTTTGCCTATTCTCTGCTGCTGTTTTGAACCTGTAATTACACTGTAGAGAGTGTGAACTTCCCATCAGAGAGAGAGAGAGAGAGAGAGAGATCCTTCTGAAAGAACTCTACATTTAGTAAGTTCCAGAATCAGAAAAGAATGTTCTTAATTCTTATACTTGCTTATCAGAGGTTACAGATGAATTCTAAAAGATTCCTATTTATGGGTTCTTGTTGTGGCAGCAGATTACTTTTCAGAACCCTAGTAGTCTCACAGAGGTTGCTAGAAGAAGAAAAGAACAACTACTGCATGTTTGATATCATTTTCCCTCTAAGATTTTGAAATTTGTGTCTCCAATCTATATCACCACTGTTTTATATGTATAACCTATTGTAGCTATCGTCTTTCTTTTTTTTGGGTTCATATTGTAGCTATTGTCGACCCCCACTAGTATAACCTTGGTGGAGTATTATATGATTTATAAGTTTTTAATATAATTTTTCATATGCAAGTCCAAAAGTCCATTTTGAAATTTATGATTGTTTAGTTAAGGGAAAGATGATTGACAAGTGTTGGTTAATCTGTCAATAATGGATGGGTCACTGCATAGAATTTATGGTACAAACACCCAACACAGATGTTTCCATTTTCTTTTTTGTTTGTAAAAAGCTTCCTTATAATGCTTTTGTTTTTTTTTTTTTTGTTTTGTTTTGTTGTGTTGGGTGGGTAAACCAATGTGTTGTGTTTGTAGTTAATATGTATCAAATTGCTCAACCATAGTTTACCAAACCAAAGTTCTGCCTGGCTGGGCCAATTGATGCATATGACCAAATGATCTGATAGGCCTGACTAAGTCACCTTTACATGATCGCCTCCCTTGACCTCCGACAGCATTACAACCACAAATTTTGTGAGGCTTACAAGTAAAAAATGAAAAAATATTTTTAAAAAAATAAACCCCATCACCCTAACCTTGTGGGCCTCTTGTATTTCGTATTTAACGGTCATCGGAGGTGATAATCCAGACTCTACATTCAGGGGAGGTCCACTTATTAATGTTTAGAGGTGGATCTCCAATGTATAGTGAAAAGAGATGTCAGCATAGGATTATCAGAGGATCTGACTCTGACCCTATTGAATGGATTTGATTGGTATTTTAATGGCAGTTTATAATTGTGCATGCTGTGGCCACAGTATTTCCTACGTGCTTTGGCAAGCTTGGATTTTCTTCAGACTTACTGAAAGCTCTTAATTCTCATTTCTAGCCTATGATGATGGTGACCACACCATCAGTTCTGGAGGTTTTTATGCCTGAGATAAGCAAAAAGTAAGCCTTGTGGCATCAATTTAAAGATGAATATCTTGCAGATTGTTAGATTTCACCTGAAAGCAATTATCTTATAATAGATGTGAATAATTCAATGTGGAGACATGTAAAGAGCTGATCAAGATGTTGCATTCTCAGATTTCGGTGTCTCATCTTTTGCTGAACTTGCTGGAAGACATTCACCATATTTTTTCTTATTTTTTAGATTGTAAGTTTGCTTCTATTCTTAGGGGGTGTAACTCAGTTGCTTACTCCTTTGTTGGGAAGGCAGTTTCCTCTCTTGAGAGGATCAATTGGCCTGTTTCCCATTCTTGGCTACAGGCTGATGCCTTGCAGTGTTCTTGTGGTTGAAATTTAATTCACCAAAGAAAAAAAGGCTTAAGAGTATCTTCTCTTTAATGGTTAGATTTTTAGGGCAAATTCTCATGTGACAGGACAGCTTATTTAGATTCTAAGAGTGAAATTATCACATATAGTACTCAAATCTTGGGCGTCTTATCCATCTCTTCAGCTTTTTTCTTTGGATAGTCAGACACATCACATTTTCAAAACTTCCAAGAAAATCATTGTTTACCCCTAACAATTTAGGGTATATTTATGTTCCAATCCTTTTTCCTTCTTTGGTAACAACGATGTTCATTGAAAAGTAATAGCTTGTGTACAGTCTATGGTATCTGACAAAAACATTTGTTGAACTCAAAGAATAAAATGTGATCATTATATCATACACATGATAGACAGTCTTTCAGACTACAGAGTCAGCAATGGTGTCTCCCTACCAATATAAGAGAGAACGCCAAGCTACAGTAAAGAACAATGGGTATTAATTTTTTGAAAGATGGAAATCACTTCTAGTAGAGGAGCTTGGATTAAAGTCTTCAATCAGATTAATCAGCTTCTTGCAATCTATTGAACCATTGGAGAAATGCTCAACTCTCTAATTTCTTCCACTTACACTTCATCCTTCCATTCATGTAATGGAAAAGTCCTTTAGGTTGATAAGGTGACTTTGGATTCAAATTAACCACGTTCAACCCAGATCAAATCGAACCCTATTTACTTTCTGTTGAAACCAAATCGAACCCTTATCAGTTCATTTTCCGGAAATTAAACTAGAGTATCGAACATCAAAACTGGATTGAAACCCACAGATTTGAAAACCCAAGAAAGCAAAATGATTCACCTTTGCACAACTCAGGATTAGTTCCATCTGACTTGGGGCGATTCCCAGTCCGATCCACAGATTCTTCATAGCTTGGAGGCCCTGGAGTGACAGAAATGTCTATGTTCCAGAATGTTAATCCAACTACAATAACACTTAATCCCACACATGGTTGTGTCTTAGGAATCAATATTAGATCAAGCGAATCGAACCTGATTCATATCGGTATCCCTTGAATCCAAGAGTAGTCCCATATCAGTTGATCAGTACATAGCATTGTCCAGGAATTTAAAGGTTAAGACCCTGTTTTATAACTTAAAAAGAGAGTTATCAAGACCAATTAGGGGTGGAACAAGCTGGGCAGCTTAGCAACAATCCAACCTGAAACTCAGGATTTGAGAACCTCAACCCAAAGCCAACCTACTCTAATTTGCCCACCTCAGCCCCAGATCGGGCTGAGCTGGGTTGGCCCTGATTGATCCTATTTGGCTTTATTTTTTGCTTTCTTTGGTCATTTTTGTCCTCGTATGCATTGTAAACAAAAATCATGTTTTTTATTTTTCAATATTCAGATTATTCAATCATAACACAAGCAGAGAGGATTTAGGATGGAGACAAGAATCAGAACAGAGGTACCAACACAAGTCAAAAATCAAGAAATGGAAGGTCAAGGCTAACATGAGGGTCAACTAATTTGAACGGGGACCGACACCTCAATCCTAGCCTAGCCGGCCAAACCCTGCTCAAATCCACAAACAGCCATTTTCATCCCTAACCCATAGTCAGGGTTGAAGAACCCAGCCAGGCACTGATCAGACTCAACTCAGACCAGGGCCATCAAGGTCAAACTTATGCCGCTAAGACCAACAGGGGTGATGTGTCTGACAGACCATAGCCAATATCAATTATCAAAACCCCCCACCCCAAGGTCTGCTAATAGCTGCTATTCTGGGAATGAACCTAGAGGAGCTACACGCTTCCTCAATGCACTGAAATCTAGTCCATCTTATGCTTGCTTATAAAGACCAAGTTCAGGATTGAAATGGTAACTGCAGTAGTTCAAGTGTTCAACACATGAGAAACAAGGTCCCATAGGATAAATGACAAGTCTTTCTTCCTGTTTTCTTACATTGATATTTGCCCTGATCTGTAGATTCCAGTCATACAACATCGAATCATGTCCTCAACTTGTGTGGGTTCTAACCGTGATGCCTCTTCAAGGATAACTTAACTGAACATTTAACAATAAACCCCTGGATCGAAAACGTCAAGCAGCAAGACCACCTTTAAATCCCATGCTAAGTAGAATAACAAAATTGGAACCTTGTTCCCAAATTTGGGGTAAAGAAACATGACCACACTGCTAAATAGGAAGATAACAAAGTGGAATAAAGCACATAAATAACACAACATTAAATATGGAGAAACTTGGGTTTACCTGCAGGGCTTCCCATTGTGGTTATTAGGTATGGGAGATGAAGATTTTATAGGACTCTGCTATTATATGGCACTTTGCTATAACCTTCAAGGACGGCTATAGCTTATTTGAGGTGCAAGGGTTGGTGATGCTAGGATAATATGGACAAGGCTGTTCAGAGTAAATTAGCCATAGGTGGTTGGCTGAGCCTAAACAACTACAAAGGAGAGCCTAATCTGGATTTAAGTTCCCGGGTGCAAGAATTTATGAACCTACCCAAAGGAAGAATATTGAAGAATGGCTTTCAGTTCTCCTCAAGTTGAACTATGAGACTCACTAATTTGACCTGCGCTACTACCACTAGATGGAGCAGAACTCTGACCAGACTTTTGGACATGAGAATGAGGAACAGCCCCACTCTTTGAGAGAATTGAACCAATGGAACCATTGGCCATGCTATCAGAAGATGGGATTCTGGTTGAGAAAGAGTCCTTACTAGACCCTGACACAAATTCAGCCCGCAACTCTGAAGATGAGGATGAAGGTGATGGAGCCAGAGTTGCCAGTGACAACCCAACAGGGTAGGGAGTAACCGGCATGTCAGCTAGAGAAGATGCAGAAGGGCTGTAGCTCAGTGTCCCCATTGGATGATCATACTTGCATGTAGGTCCAAACTTGCATATCCCATTTTGCATGTAGAAAGTGCAAAGTGAAGCCCCCTGCAATTAGAACTAGTAAATTTAGATGCAATGTAGAAAACAATTGTTCCAACACATATATCATGGCATAAAAGGTTTCTAAGAAATTCCAAGAGAAACTAGTACAACTTTCCAAAAACAGCAATCAAGTCTACATGATAATTGGAAAGAACAAGAGGCATATGCAAATGAACAGGCTGTTAAACGAAGAAAACCTTGGAGGTAAAAGATGAGGGACATCAAGAAATACACAACAAATGGCAAAGGAAAAAACAACAATATTTAGTTAAGTTTTTTTTTAACTAGAAGTGTTACATTTAGTGGTTTATTTTCCAGCTAGCCCCAAGCTTATAACCCCTGGAGTGTGGCAACCATGTGGACCCAATGTAAATGATATCATTACCCGCACAGTCATTCATGTGGCATGGGAGATTCCCCTGGCGGGATGCGGAACCCTCTCTATTTGATTTAAATACTTCAAGCACAACAATTTATCTTTCATGCCATTATGCCAAGATGAATACTTAAAAACTTTAGGAGCAAGAGGAATGCATTCATTCTCTCCCTTCATTTGTTAGTAAAAGAGACGGATTTTTGCTAGAAAGAAAAAAGGCCAGTACAAAACTAAAGTATTGGCTGTGAATCACTGCTCACCTATGCTAAACAACCTCTGGAAGTACCTTCAGTCATGAAGGCAAATTCTTGTCCTATTTTGGTTGCCTAGATTTAGCAGTTATTTAAAGCCTGTACATCTACTAGATATTGTCTTTGGACTCTCAAAGCTTATCATCAAAAGGAAGAAATGACGACAAATGACTTTCTTCAGAAAGGTACAGACAACAATAAGTTCTGCGCTCCTAAAGACAATAGGGATCATGACTCAAACCAAAGCATGTTAATATGGTGCACATGGTTATCAAAGCGGCCGCCTAGGCGCGCCTAAGCGGCCGCCTAGGCGGCAAAGCGGTTTTTGAACCGCTTAAATTGTGACCGCTTAACTAACGGGCTGATTTCTTGCCGCTTTTTTGTTTATCCATTACCGGTTTGCCGTCTTTTGCGCCTTATTGCCGCCTAGATGCTAAAGCAGCCGCTTTTTTTTAACATTTTGTAATTTGTGCATATTATTTTTCTTTTTTCTTTTTAATCATAATTTATCCTACAATGCCGAATATAAATTTAAATATGTGAGCCATTTTGGAATTGAGGCCCAAATTGCCTGTCGGCAACAAAATGTGAAGCATGAGCCATATTCAATGATTAATGATATAGTACATACTACTTTTCTTTCATTTTTAGTTTTCACATTGATTATTGATATAGTACATGCTACATAATTATTGTTATGAATCTATGATGCTTGATGAGATAAAGTTATGTTTTTATTCTTTTTTTGGATAATATTTCATAACGGTGATTCTTGAATGTTTGTTTTATTTTTATTTTTATGAATGTTTGTTTAGTACTTTAGTTTATTATAAAAAGTATTTGTATTAAAAAGTAGTTATATTAAAAATATTGACTAAACCGCTTTGGTCGCTTTATTGCCGCCTAAGCGCGCTTAGTCGCCTAATCGCCAAGACGGAGCCCCAATCGCTTTGGTCGCTTTGCCGCTTTAATAACCATGATGGTGCACATTCTCAAATTGGTGCAGAAAAGAAGAAAAGCATTTCCATCGATGGGATGTGCTCATGCTTCCTCATCAGGAACTATATGGACACTTACTCTTTAGGTTTTTCTAGAGCTTGAATTGGGTCAAAGCTGGCAGACTTTCTCCGGCTCTGCTTGAAATCTGGTGAGATCTCAGGTGCTCAAAGTCCTTTGATACAAGGCTATCTAGTTTTATGATCATGTTTCCCACCACAGCTTCATTACTTGGAGGCTCTTCTTGCAATCCCTTCTAATGCAGTATTTCTTCAGGATAAGGAAATTTGTGCCCTGTTTGAATGCTTCGGAGGATGTACATAATTTGTCCTTTGCAGCCCTTTATCTTCTTCTATAAGGGGAAGGTATTCTATGGAAATGCTCTCCAGTTCAAGGACTCTCCTCTTTGAGGAGGAAGGGAGATGGATCAAGAGGAATTCTATGAAAAATCATGCTGTGATTCAGCAGGTACACACACTTATTGCGCAGCAACCTATTAGAATTGGATGGAAATAAACCTCAAGATGAAGCAGGGAATCAAGAACCTTTCTGCAGATTCAGATGCTATGATCTTTGAAGTCAGCAGGTAAGCTTGACCTTCGTGCAGGGAATTGCTTGGATACCCCTTGAAGAATGTCTTTTTGATATTGGGACCTTCTTATCCAGCTGCAGGTTAGGTGACTAGGAGTCACCCTGAAAAAGGTTGTTTGAAATGTCTCTTTTTATCCTTATTTGGCCTTCTTGATCTTAGGGCACCTCAATGTATTTCATTTGGATAATTGAATAAACAACATTACCATAAAAAATAAAAAGAGTAAGTATTGATTACCAGGGATCAGGAGCAAACAGCTATGAGGAAAGAAACACAACCACAAGGGATTACATTGTATTGGAAGCATAGCACCCTTAATTTTCAGAAAATCTTACATCCCATTGGGATGCTCCTCTTTCTTTCTTTATTTTTGTGTTTGTTTGGTTGTTGCTTTTGGCAGGGGGGGTTTAGTCATATGCTTAATTTGATTTACCATGTTTGCCCTGTCTTCCCCTTCTCGCATCTTTTCTCTATTGAATGTTTCATCATCAACCAAATATATTTTTTAATTTTTTTTGAAGATTCCAACAAGTTGCTTTCCAATCCAGGTTTGTCCAAAGAGTCATCTTATTCACAGGAATAAGATATTCAATGCAAACATCAAAGAAAGGCAAGAATTAAGAGGAATACCAACCGGCAGATGACCTCCAGATCCAAAATGAGAGTCAAAGCCAAGATGGTTATTTTAGACAATGGGAGGAACCTTCATTCTATTAAACCCTGGGAGGAGTCATAATTAAATTTAGACCAGCAAAACAGCAGAAACCTGATGAGCTTTGACCAACCATGCATGATGAACAGAAGAGAGGTGTCTAACAACTAGTCAACTATAATAGCCAATGACCTGCTTCAGGGACAATCAAGTTCACGACATCAAGAATGGTGCATCGATGAAAATCCTATCCTTTCTTTTTATATTCCCACGAAGAAAACAAACATCAAACAGAGTTTCCCTCTATCCCTAAAAAGAATTACAACCACCATATCAAGGCCACTTAAGAATGACTATCATCACAGGGATTTTCGAGGACCTCTATAAAGGATTCAATGCACCAAGCTGATAAGACTCAAGTGACCTAAGCATATCAAGAAAACAGAAGTAAAAAGATTTCAGGAATCAGAAGGTTTAGTTGAGAAGTTTTACTGACTAATGTTTCAGATTTTTAACAGAAAGAAATAATGTTAACTGTAGAAGGGATGGTCCACTCTCACAGTGACAGTTTATGTGAGCTCTCAGCTAATTAAGTTTGGAGAAATCGAACTTGATCCAGATCCATTAACAGGTTTTCCTTTCTCAGCCTAGCTAACGATGAAAATCTATGGATGTGTTTCCATCAACTGAAACATGGGAATGAAGTAAAAGGAGGAAGTCTTGACAAGTACCAGATGCATTAAGGGCCTGTTTGGTTACGTGAATCTAGAGATTTGAAATCTCTGGATTCACAACTGGGAGATTTTTACCCGTTTGGTTGTGTGGATCCCTAGATTCATGAAATCTAGAGATTCACCTTTTTACACTAAAAGCGTGAATCTGTAGATTTATGGGTATGAGGTGAAATCCAGAGATTTCACCCCTATTATCAAAACGTTTAACATTTGAACCATAATTCAATAAATATTTTTTAGGATAAATCTACAAATTTCATTCAAAAAATTCAAGCTAACCAAACAGTTAATTTTATGAACCATGACTCTAGAGATTTGAAGTCTATAGATTTGAAATCTCTAAATTTTTAAAATCTACAGACTCAAGTAACCAAACAGGCCCTAAGAGAACTTAGCTCATAAGGCTCCCTGGGCAATTCTCGCATATCCTTGTGTATATATACAATGGAATACCAAGAAAGAAACAAGACTAAGACCACCAAAAATCTTACCGAGTCCCTAACATAACGTGCATAAAGGTCAAAAAGATGATACTGAAAAAATAAAAACCATAAAAACCATAAAACAGAACCCCCAAGATACTCCTATTCCTGAAATTAAGAGAGAGAGAGAGAGAGAGAGAGAGAGAGAGAGAGAGAGAGAGAGAGAGAGAGAGAGAGAGAGAGAGAGAAGGGAAAATCACAATAAACTGAGTCCTAGATTCCTACCATGAAAAACCAGGTCACAGACAAGAATTTTTCTCTCTCAATTCACAATAATATGGCTCCCTCTGGACCCACTGAACTTCTGACTAGTTTCAATTAAAAAATAAGCTGATACCTACCATATTCCAACACAAAACAGTACACCTCCCACCCCTATTCCCAGGTGTTATAAAATGTTCTCTCCTCAGTCCTCACAGTCTCAAGGTGCGTCTAAGCTCCCCCACATCAACAAACCACACCGATCACAAGCACATGGTTTTGGAAAAAGTTGTGATTCGTTAAAGAAATGGACAACCACCATGAAAGTTCACACAAAGCAGCATTCGTAATTCATCCATTATGCGCAGTATAACAGATTTGTGTACAAAATTGGAGCAATGCATTTGTGGACAACCATTGTAATGAAACAAGTCCTTCAAAACATCACCTTCAACAATTCTGATTTGAGAAAAGCAGCACAGGGTAACAGCACACTAAAGCAAAGGCAAAACCATTTGGTGAAATAATAAGAGGAGATATACTGAAGTCTTGTCTCACTCTACCATTAAACCAAGAAAGCTCTATCCCCTTAAAAAGATGCAATCAAAGCATTTAGCTATTAAAATTGTGTTGAAGAACATTGCTAATATTCCCTTCCCCACCCAGCCCCACCTCCCATCCCTGCTTTCCCCTCTTATGGTTTCCAATTTTTATCTCAACAGATGAAAGTACAGAAATACATGCAGAAGATTTACAAGAATGTTAGTTTGAACTTTGAAGAACCAAATCACTACAAAGTGGAAGGCTTTGAACACTAAATACTGTGTGAATACTCAAGAATAAATGAACAAGCAATAACAAATTAAAAGAAATATAATGTAGCTCCCAAAAACACAAGGTCAGCAGTAACATCAAAACCAAAAAACCCATGGGATAACTCAGTCAGCAAGGACAACACCTCACAATTAAGAGATTGTCAGCTCAATTTTCCTTGAGATAAAAAAAGAAAAGAGTAAACTGAACTCCAGCTGGAAAGTTACTCATTTTAATTTTGAGTTTCACAAAATTGTGCTGGAAATGTTCATAACCAGAAAACTATAAGAGCAGGTGCAAACATAAATTGTACACAGAAATCTTATACTCACTGTTGGAACCAACTTTGAAATATTTGTTGGATGAACCACTTTTACAGGATACACTTGCTTAGTGTTTATTCTATATCTTCCAATTCCAATTTCCAAGATCTTAGTTCAATAGAGTCAGACAAATAATCAAGTATCAACTAATCTAACCTTCAAATAATAGTATGTAGCAATTGGTGCACTAATCTTGCTTTGAATGGAAAATAATTCCTCATCTAATAGGCATTTTATTTTTCACACCAAGAAAGGGGAATCTTGGACTAGGAATGGCATGAAAAAACAAGTTCCAGAATTTGCACAAGGACAGCATGAATGACAGACACCTTATGTAGGAAAACCAACACTCAATGTCTCAATCCCTTCTGCAAGACCAAATTTATAAAAAATTCTGAACTTGCCAAAAATGGAAGCTCATAAATTTTGTTACATAGCTGCATCATTACTTCAATATAAATGTCAAATAACATAGAAAATGAAGAGACATATATTTCAAATCTAGTTATTTGGACTATCTGTGATGGGAAGGGTTAGGAGCAAGAAAACAAACAATCCAAACTCTTGCTTCAGATAAAGGAAATAAGTGAAGTGTCATTCAGTGAGGCACATACCGGACGTAAAGGGAGGCCATTGGAGTTGAGAACAGAATTCGTTCTAGGTGTAATCCATTTTGGTGGATGATGATATCTACATGAGGAGCCAAATTTACATTCTCCTGTTTTCATGTAATAATGGCATTCAGCCTGCCCAGGTCTTTCAGGATACACAGCTTCATTCTGACCATTGCTAGAAGGGTCAGTAGAGGAACGTAATTTTTCATAAGATCCTGGAAATGCAGGAGCGGAGGGAGATAGCTGCGTTACAGCGTAAATTGGACCTGCTCCAACAGTTGTTTGAGCAGTAGGAGATGCTACTGCACTAACAGATCCCTGCTACATGTGGATCAACAAACAGTAAGAGAAGCTACTTTCAAATGAAAATCAGTTACCAGAAAAAGAAAAAGAAAAAAAAAAGGAGTTTTTGTACACATACAAGATAAGAATTAAAGCCTTGAACTGGTACCATCCCTGAAGGCAGAAGCACTGGGCCATAAGCCCCTTGCATGTATGAACCAGCTAACAGTGGAGGCCTTGCAACTTGCCAGCTGGTTGTCACTCCCCTAAACTGGTGAGGCGAATGAGCAGAAGGAGACTGCACAATGGGATAAAATTGAGGTGCAGTTGCCGGCATTGGTACACCTGCCGGTTGTGGATGATGGAATTTACAGGTCCTACCGAACTTGCACTGCCCCGTCTTCATGTAGTAGGAACACTCTTTCTCTCCCTATAACAATTAAACTCAGTTTAAGCTATATCAACCATGCAAATTTTCCCTGGATTTTCTGATTTGTTAAGGAAAAAAGAGAAGAAACTCAGAAAGGAACAGATTCAAACCAGTCGCAGTGGGAATCCACAATAATTTAGTAATACAGGGCCACCACCATATCTTGGATGGTGGTACTTACAGGAAGCACCAAATTTGCAAGTTCCAGTCTTCAAATAATACTGCACATTACCAGCAACAAAGATATAACATTAAAGTAAATAGATGTGAAACAATAGCTATTCGAATCATCTCCATCACTGCTGGATAATAATTAGACAACCAGACTAGCATCCTACCTGGCATAGAGGGTGGCCCACTCTCTCAGGATGATCCCCTCCTCCGGATCTTACAGATCTCAACACCTGAACAATGTTCATTATTTGAAATTAATTGAAGAATACCCAGATTCCTGTCACATTCCAAATATAACTAATCATGCTTAGTAACCCAAAACAAAAGACCATAACAACAATCCCAGGTAGGAGATTTACGTTTCCTTCACAGCTACACCACTAGTTTAAGACCATCAAAGGGCTCAAAATTTGCGCAAAGATACCAACATTCACATGAACAAGATCAAACCCAATTGTAGACCAAACAAGAGGAAGCAATCAGCTACTCACGGCAAGAGACTGTAACCCTAAAACTGTACAGAATGGGAACGGGAAACAAAGGGTGATCAGGAGGTGTTACCATACTACGATCGCGTGGGTGATTGAAACGACACTTAGCACCAAAACCGCAGGATCCAGTACGCATATAATAGACACACTCAGGCTCGCCAGGCCTCTCTGGGTACAACTCCTTGTTGTTGCCCAAACCCAATTGCCACATGGACTCTACATTCATTGAATCAAGGTTTCAGGAAAGAAGCAATAAACAGACTAAACAATGAAAAACTCTAACATTTGCATGAACCCTAATAACTGAACTCGAATAACACAAATTCAAGCATGAAACAAAATGAAAACAGCCAAGCAATGACCTTCGACTCCTGCTTCCGCTCCCGGAGAGCTCCAGTAAACAGCTCGATCCGGATTGTTGCCTTCCATTGATGGGTTGCGACTATAAAACTCCATTTTGATTTCTGAAGTACAGAATTTACAGTGAAAGTGAAAAGGGGTTGGGTTTGTGGTATGAGATTGATCGACAATATTCTCTGCTGTCCGATCGAGTTGGAGCCTTTAAGGAAAGAGATAATCCCAACAAACGCAGTGAGAAAGAACAAGTGTGGACGAATGTGACGAAACCAGAAAATGGGTAGTGGTTCTTGTTGTCTTCCTTCTCTCTCTCTCTCTGCTATGTGTCTGTTTTGGTTTCACACACACTTTTCTTTCTTCTCCCAGGTTTCAAGGCTTTTCGATCTCTCCCTCTGTGGTTCGCTCTTTTAATCTGTTTTTATACCCGCCAAACTCACTGAGAGAAAGCGAGAGAGGTTAGCTACATTAAATAGAGCAACTGGTAACTGGAACGGTTTGTTTGCGGAAAAAAGAAACCATTGAAAATTATTTTCAAATCAATCAGACCAAAAAAAAAAACAAACATTTTGAGAAAGAAGTCAGCCCGGTCGGTCAATTCCTTTGAACTGCGTCAAATTTCAGTCTGAACCGGTTGGATCCTTCGTGGTCTATTTAAACCAGACCAAAATAAACCGGATTCTAGTCAATTTGCTTGGGTTTCTAGTTTTCATGAAACCTCTATAAAAATGAACCAAACCAGACCAACAAATGAACCAATCGAGGTTGAAACTTCAACCACCACTGGAAGAAGACAAAAAGTCGTTTCAAGAGCCAAGCATAAGCTTACACAAATGACTAGGGGTAGACTCAATTAGCAAAGACTAATCCATTATTGTCAAGACTTCGAATCTTCTTAAAAGATCAACGTGAAACTTCATTCACATATAAAATAACTATCCCCCTTTTCCGTGATCATCCAATTTTTTTTGGTAGGTGAAACCATTTTGTTTCATGCATGAATAAAACTATAACTTAAAGTCTGGCTATATTGTTACCCAAAAAATAAAATAAAATAAAAATGTCCAACATTGTTTCTTTCTACGATTGAGGTTCGCCTAAGCCAACTTATACATACTTTGACTACATTCTCAATTAAATAGTTTCATATAATTATTTAAAATTCAATGGAGATATCAGTGTCAATCCCAAATTTGTATATCGAAACCAACCCTGTAAACTATACCATACGGAACCATTTCATAAAATCATATGGTACAAGTTTAAAGACAGTTTCCATTGTTGGTATGGTATAATATCGATTTTCAATGCCATACTGACAAGATGTACCATATGTTCTTTTATGTATTGTTTAGATGATGAAACAGTACTGCACCGTTTTCATACCATTTTCACAGTGAAACTTAACATTAATATCAAAAAAGAAAATGCATGGTAAGTATTGGTTTTAGGTGCCAACTTTATGTATCATACTGATAATGTACGCCGATGTTGTACCGTTTTATATTCTTATAATGAGGTTTTGCTTCTGACTTCAAAAAATTTCAAATTCTTTGACTTCGTACTATGAGGCGTCAGTCTTTCCCAACTAAACCAAACCCAAGTCGCTATTTTGAATTTAAAAATTTTAAATTTAATAATTTCATGCAACTGTATAGTCTTGAAAATGTAGGATTAAATATGTCACCTTTATCCAGTGGCCAGAAGGATAGGAAGGTCAGACATAGACATTTAAGAGCTACATTACATGAGAGAAAACTGTAAAATATCTAACCGACACTGGTGTGGTTTGAAATGACTGAACTACCCTTGTTTGTATTTTACATTTTTACTACGACAACCTTTTTTGGTGAAGATAACAGGACAAGTTAGTTGTCCTGTTAATGGGACAAATTTGTCCTTACATTATATTAATCCATTATCATAAAATACATTCACTATGGTTCACAGATTTTCACAGAGAAATGAAATCTTTAGTACATAATGTAATAATAACGTGATTCTTGTGGGAGCCACTCTTGATGAGAAGTAGGGCCCACATGTGTTCAAGTACCTCCCAGCCATGGCGGTGGATGGTACAAAGCTTACTATAATATCTATGAAAAATGTCAAACAGGCGGAAAATAATATAGTCTAAGTTTGGAAGTGGAATATGATTTGATCATATATGTGTCAAACTGTTAATGCAATGTGTTTTAATTATCATATTGTCTTTCCACGTGGTCCCACCATTAATTGAGAAAATTAGGGCATAGAGAAGAATATATTCATGCTTCATGGTACAAGTTTGGAAGGATTTGTGCAAGTTGGTTGTGGTTGGTGAGCTTAATATCTGTCGGCCAGATCTTGTTATGGATAAACCATCAATCACCGGTCTATGTCGGGCCAATCGATGGGTCATGTGAAAATCTAATCGTATCCATTGATTTTTAGACACTCAACCGACGGTCGAGATAAGGCATGGTCAGTGAGGAAAGTCTACAAATGGGGAGCGATCGAACATAGACGAAAGGTAAGACACTTCATTCTCTCGCAACCTGCAATTTCCCTCTCTTACACTTTTGAAAACTTAAGAGTTTTCTCGAGCTCTAGAACCATCACATCCAATCTTTAGTGAAGATTTTCAGAGACGGACCACTGATCTAGTTGATTGTCTATGTTTCTTACATTTTTTTCCAGTGATTTTGTAGGTGAACGAAGCTTGGATTAGATCTGTTAGGATTAGAGCGATCAATCACACACACAATCGAATAGAAAACAAAGATAGAAAAGGAAAAACGGATTTTACCCTGGTTCACCTTAATGTGAGGCTATGTCCAACATTAGGTTTTTCATTATATTCAATGTTCTATTATAAAAGAATATATATAAACGCTTAGAAACCCTAAGCCACAGCTATTCATGGACCCGAACCCAAACTGTAAAGAAACCCCGTGTCCCACAGAAACATAGACCCCCTACAGGCTATGGAGGCGCTGCCCCACACCTCCGCTGGCTCACCGGGGAGCAGGACCCCGTGTCCGTCGACAACACAATGTGAAGGATGGGCCATACTCAACAAGATCGAACCAGATCTGAATTGTTTGGTATAAACCGCGGTCTACAACCTTGGAAAATTCAACACCAACACATCCATATAGCCCACATTACTTAATTCTATTCCTGAGTTCTGCAACCACAATACCTTCAAGGATTAATCAGATCAAGCATCACAGATTCACAGGTTCAAATTTTTTATAATGGAGATCAATTAACTTAATTACCTGGTTAGGGCAGCTTGAAATTTTGAGGATCAGGGCAATAATTTTGATCAATAACAATTGGGTTTTCAACATTATTCATCAAAACCTGCTTGAAAACAAGTCCTCTCACAAATCCATTACGTGGTCTTCCCCATGATTTGATACTTTTAACCCATTCTGTGTACCTGTGAAAACTACATTCTTCACTGTTACATTTTTGACACCATCTTCTTCTAACACCTTTCCAAGACTTCCAATACTGATTCCATGTCTGGGTCCACATGCAACTTTAAGTATTTTCAGGTTTCGTGTTCCAGGACAGATCGAAACACAATCATCTCCAGTTTTAATAATTGTGTTCAGCTTGTAAACATTGACAGAATTCTGGATATGAACTCCATCTGTGTTGGGGCTATTCCCAGGAGCATAGATTCCAACCCTTTGCAGTGTTACAATGTTGCATGTATGAACTACTATACAGTAGAGCTTGGCATTTCTTGACACCAAGTTTCTGTTCATTACATCTTTTGAACCATAGCTAGATTGTAAGTGACTGCAACAACAAAGGTGAGTTCGTTAGCTACAAAGAAAAAAAAGTAAAAGATAAGAAGATGAAGAAGAAAAGAAGAAGGAGAAAGATCATTAGCTGTTGCACCATAGGGCAGTAATGGTGATTGTCTGCAAGATTCAAGCGCTGTTCACAGATCAAATCTTATCTTTGTAACTATCCGACTGAAAGTAGAAAAATTATCCAGGGACCGTGCGTGTGGGCCCTTCTTTAAGCAATAGCCATGCTCTCCGCACGCAGAGAGTGGATCATCTCGGGGTTACAACCACATTATGTGGGGTCTACAAATAAAAAATAATAAAATATTTTTTTTTTAAATAAATCATATCACCCTAATCATGTGGGTCTCCCTGTAATTCGTGGTCAACAGCCGTCGGGGGAAATAATCCGGACTCTGCAGAGAGACAAGTCCTATCCCAAAACTATGCTTCAATCGTGCATTATTATTAATCATAGAGGATTCTAATCCAGCGGTTCTAGAGTGAGGTTACGACAAAATCCACCCCCACGTCTCATTGTGGGTCCAGTTGTTGTGGTGGTGAAATGGGTAGTTATATTTGTTGGAGATTCCGTCACTTGCTGCCACACGCCTTTCCATTCGTCCCAGCTCCTCCATGTCTAGTTTGGATGATGAAGATCATGACTTTGGAGTTTCCTAAGTTTCAAAAGAAGAACTAACTCAAGTATCGACGGATTGAGAAAGTGAATTAAAAATTCATAGTCATTATTATTGGAAGGTCATCAAGTAAACCCTCTTGTTGCATGTGCTAAATGTTGATACAATACTACGGAGCAATTGCCCATAAAACTCACTTCTGGGACAGTTCTCAAGAGTAGGTCAATTGGTAGGGCAGCCTTAGGGGACCCTACTTGGTGCCTGTAGATGAAAATGCGTATTTTTTGGATTTTGTGTTACATACCCTTATTTAATGTTATTTTCACCCTAAAACGAATTATTTTACCATGCAAAGTAATCTTTTTCTAAACTATATCTTTTACGATGCCTTTTATACCAAACCAAACTTTAATTGACACAAACATGAGTAAAGTAGTAAAATAGTATTTTTCTAAACTATGGCTAGGGTGGCTCTGAGTGTAATAATGAAAGTCAAGGGGAGGAAAGTATAAATGTGTTATTAGGGAAAGTTGAGACGAGGGGATGTTGTCTCCCCTTAAATTTAATTATTTTAGATTCATTATAATGAAATCAGTTTTACCACAAAAAAATGGCTCCTCTTGTGGTAAGTTATAGTTACTCTGTTGATGCAGGTACCTGCAAAATTTCCTTCATAGATAAAAAATACAAAAAAACTCGAACTCGAGGACCAAGTTGATCCCTCAAGGATCTGCAGGGTTCACTTGAGATGTAGTCGAGTTATTAGATTTCCTCCCCCAAACTTTAATGGCTATCTATAAGCGAAATTGCTTTTAGTCATGTGCATTAAATGCGCATGACGGTCAAGTGAGATTTTAATATCGACCGTTGAATTTCAATGGTCGCAATCGAAGTCGGACCGAAATATTTGGCATATTTGACTTGACGATCCTATGCATTAACTTGGTTTATAAAAAAACAAGTCTAAACAAAAAGACAAATGTTCAAACTTCAAATTAGAATAAAAGACCCGGATTGGGCAAAGCTGTAGTTCGAATATTGAAAGCAAAAAAATCCAGCGAGATTTATACAAAAAAATTAGATTTAGGGTTTAATGGGTCCCTTCATAGGGGATGTGGTTAAATATAGGTTTTAATTAGGTCTGTAAACGGACCGGATTCGGCTCGGATACACCAGTATCCGAATCCGAATCCGATTAGCAAATCCGCTATCCGAATCCGAATCCGGCAAAAATTTAGAGAAGGCATCCGAATCCGAATCCGAAACTTTATCGGATATCCGATAATAATCCGATCCGATAAAATATCCGAATATTGATTGATAATTGTCCATTTTTTACATTTTTATTATAAATTTCTAATTTCTGATTACCGAATACCGCTATCCGAATCCGATTACCGGTATCCGAATCCGATTATCATCTATTTTAAAAGAAAAAATGTTAAATACTTTACTCTATCCGGATAAAAATTTATCCGGATATTATCCGATCCGATAAGCAAATATCCGAATCCGGTTGCTTAGCGGACGGATACGGATATTTTCCGGTAAGAAAATTTTCGGATACGGATACCATTAAACGAATACGAATGTGAATTCGGAGGCGGATTTCAGTTATCCATTTACAGGTCTAGTTTTAATGCTTGTAGATGAAACTTTCTCCTTATTATACTGTAGAGTTATGTAAAAAGAAAGGTTTGCTTCATGGTGGTTCATGGCTACATGGTGTCATGTTTTTTTATTTACACATACATGTTCATTCACTTGATAATTGATATAAGTAATTATATATCTCTTTTTCCTTGTTTCATAGAAAATGAGCAAAATATTTGCAAATTAAATCTCCAATGTATGGGTAACTTCTAAAATCAACTCTTAAATCCTACCATGTTAAATCTAATACTTCTCGCTTACAACCGTGCTTATATTTTTTTTTTAAATCTTTTTTTAAAATTATTTGCATCATTTTCATCTTTTCAAGTTATTAAAACCTTTCTTGTTTTAATTTATACTTTTTTTTTTTTTTTTTGTCATAATTAACCCAGTGAATTATCTTTCTTATCAATCTTAATATAAAAACTTAATTCAAATTAGATATTTCACAAAAATAACTCCTAAATCTTAACATTTCTTATCAATCTTAATATAAAAACTTAATTCAAATTAGATATTTCACAAAAATAACTCCTAAATCTTAACATTTTAGATCTAATACGTACCAGTCTCTCATGGTCGTCAAGCTACATTGGATCTAATCACAAGCAAAATGCTTATTTTTTAGGTAGGAAATCTCTACTTTGAATATCAATATCAATATTCTTGTTATCAGTCCCTCGAAGACTATAGATATCTCTACCATGTTATCAGTCCCTCGAAGACTATAGATTAAGTACCAAATTAATTATACCAATTTTATTTGAACAAATAATAAGAAAGATAATTATTCTAGACTATATTGCAAATTGAAAGTTAAATTGAGATTATTAATTGCTAAAGACCTAGGGGTCAGATTTCACCATAACTAAGCATTCCCACCCTTTTCTCCCTCTTTATAATTTGAGAAATATTTTCCTGATTGATAGTCGAGATTCTCTTTCCTATCTATTAGTCTCTCTCGAGTACTAATAGAAATTCCCTCAATTGCTAACCCACTATATTTCTATGTGTGGGTTACAACAACTGAGAAATCATTAAATTCTGTGGATTCCCATGTAACAACTACACAAACCATGTAAGTATATCTCTATCCTACATGTAATTCATGGCTTTTACTCCAATGAACTAAACACATAAATCCCCTCTCAGTTCATTATGATTAACAAATCAGTTGATTAGTGGCCAATTAATCAAAAGCATGAAGAATAGAAGTAAAAACTCAATCAAGGGAAACAATATTCAAAATTATATTGATGAAGTCAAGAGTGGGAATTCAAAGATAGGCTACATCTGATCCCTAGAAAAACTAAATTAGTTCATACTAGAAACTAAAAACATTACAGAGGAGTTCAAGAACATCGAAAGAAGATCAAGAAAAACTTATTCCCAAGCTTCAGATCTCCAAAGCCAACCAACGTCTCCTGGTTTGATCTCTCCGCTCCTCCAAAGCTCCCAAAAACGTCCTCCCCTCTTCCTTGGCTTTGCTATCCTTTTATAGATTAATTAAACTCAGAGTTTGAATCAAACTCAGAGTTCTTATCTGACTTAACCAAGGAGTGTTTTGATGTATAAATCGGACTAACTTAGAGATCTCCAATGCATAATCCCACCGTTGGATTTGAAGACCAAGACGTCGTGAAGCTCTCCTCCAAAAATCAGCTCGATCGAACACCATATGACCATCCGATGAAGATCTTGATCAAAACTGGACAGAGACACTCAAAATCGGGATTCTTCTATCCTTCTTATTTGAATTGGATTCTTCTTCCTCTTTTCCCTTCTTTGATCAAATCCTAAATAGGAAATAAAACGTAGAAGCATGCAAGGACTCATTCTCTTTATGTTTTTGACTTGAGGTAGGACTCTTACAATAATACCCAGATTTGATTGATAATTTCCTACATGTAAAAGTAATAAATCTTTATTAGAATTTGTTAGGAAATATATAAAATCACCAAAATTATAGAAATTAAAGGAAAGGGTGCAACATATTCATTTTCATATCATATTAGGGTAAATTGATATAAAACAATTGTAAATACATGGAAATATAGTTAATTAATCATATAAAATAATATGCATGAAATCAACTTATCAAATTACCCCCAACTTTAACATTTGCTAGTCCTCGAGCAAATATCAGGATCAGACAAACTCTCATTTTTTTTATTAAATATTCAATTTTAGTCAAGTTCAACCATAATTGAAAGAATGTATAAAATAAGCTAAATAAGAGATGAGTAGATTGATCACAAAATCAAAAGTTTGACCCGTGTGTGTGTGTATACCTTAACCAATCAAGTGCATGCATGTTTGAGATCCCAAATTCAACCGACAACTCCCTAATTTCAAGGTCAATTCTTATATGTCCAGCCTATCATCCCTCTCTCCACTAATGAAGAGCAATCACTTATCCAAGGTCAAGAGGACTTGTGAAGGTGGAAGAAATGTAGACTAGAGCTGAAATACATATATGGAGATGATAACATTGAAGTACCAATTTTCTTTTCTTTTCTTCCTTTTTCCAAAAATTAGCAATTTCATATTCAAGTTTTTTTTTTTTTTTTTTTCCTTTCTTTTTTTTTTTTTTTTTTCAAGGTGATAACACATCTCCCAAGAAGTAGTCCAAGACATATCCTACACCCGTAACATGGCTCTCAAATAACTATCTATCCAAGCGTTGCGGTGGCCTTTGTCCCTAAGCTCCAATTGTGCAATGTTAACCCAGTGAGAATCCAAAAGGCTCACTCAGTGGTATTATCTACTGAGACCCGCAACTACAAAGAAGATCTACTCACAATGCTTTTAACCCTCACCATGCTTTTAACAATCCATATCACCTTCGATCTATTCAAGGGATCACACGACTTGGGAGAGTCACCAATGAGATCTAACATATAAACCATATACATCTCCACGAAGTGAAACATTCTATAGTAGAAGTGGAACAGATTAGAAGAGAATATATATATTTTCAAAAATTTAAATGAAAGAAGAATATCCTCTATCATATCCCTAAACAAGTGGCACTCATGAATTTCGCCTCAAGAGGAAATCATGGTGGATTCTAATATGTTGACTGAACAAGAAAAGTTGTAGTCTTACTTGAAAATCTCTAAATACAATAACTCAATAGCAAGGTTTAGTGCTCAAAGGGTGGGTCGCATAATCAAGGTTAAAGTGATTCACATACTCATCTGATATTTAGCAAACTCATCATTTCAAAGAATTATAGATGAACACAACTAAAACATGAAATACTAAATAAGATCTAGAGATTTAATGTGATAACTTCCTTCTATTTTACTCTACTAACTAGACAAATAAGCTTCAACCACTGATAAAAAATTTTGAAATGATTTGAAAAATTCTGGTTTTGAAAAGATTTCAGCATAGTGAGTCTTATCCTATAGAAAGGAATCTTAACATCCACCCCCAACTTTATAAAGGGCATTGTCCTCAATGCAACAAAAAAAATCAAAATATTAAATGCCTGCAATGGGAAAGAAATGTAACAAGATGTGAAGTAAGGTGAAGGAGACTCCCTTGATTCATAGCTTTAAGAGTGATGTAGTCCAAATCCGCCCCTTCTTTTCATTCTCCTAAAAAAAAAAATTATGGAAAAAGAAACAAAAAACATCGAATCTAAAAAAATTAACAATTAAAAAATCAAAGAAGTAGTAAAGAAAAACTTTGGGTTGCCTCCCAAACAGCGCTTGCATCATAGTTCGCAGCCGAACTACCCCCAACTTTAGGTCAAAGAAAAGAGTGACTTCTGGGGGTCGAAGCCACTTCCAAAGTAGTGATTAAGTTACTAGCCATGGTCCTCGGTAGGAAATTTGTCAACATATATAAGTGATAAAGCTTCTAACTGCATCTCACATTCGAAAATTCCTTTATTTTCTGCATTTGTCACACCTACCAAACAAACTTCAACTGGATCAACTGGATAGCTTATTTGAAATACCTCCTTTGTACACCTCTCAATAGAATCAATTATGAAGCAGTTATCTGATTCATTTGGAAACTTGATGGCCTTGAATACATTGAATGTGATCTTTTCATCTTGTGCTCTCATAGTAAGTTCACCTGTTTGAAGATCAATCAGGGTCCTCCCAGTCGCCAAGAATGGCCTACCAAGAATAATGGGTATGTCTTGATCTTCTTCTATATCCAATACTAAGAAATTCGCTGGAAATATAAACTTGTCCACTTTAACCAAGACGTCTTCAATGATTCCCCTTGGATATTTAATTGACCTATCTGCCATTTGAAGTGACACTGTAGTCGGTTTAGCTTCTCCAAGGCCTAGTTTCCTGAAAATAGATAGAGGCATTAAATTAATACTAGCACCAATATCACATAAAGCCTTATCAAAATGAGAATTTCCTATAGTGCATGGTATTGTAAAACTCCCTGGATCTTTTAGCTTAGGTGGAAGCTTCATCTGTAGAATAGCACTGCATTCCTCTGTCAGTGCCACAGTCTCATAATCTTCAAGTTTCCTCTTGTTAGCAAGAATGTCTTTCATAAACTTGACATAACTCGGCATTTGTTCCAAAGCATCTGCAAAAGGGATATTAATATGCATTTTTTTAAATACATCAAGAAATTTAGAAAATTGCTTATCTAGTTTTTGCTTCCTGAACTGCTGAGGATATGGAATGGGTGGATTATAAGGTGGTGGATTGTCTGGAAACAATTTGGATTTTGGCTTCTCCTCCTCCTTAACGTATTCCTCTGCATCTTTTTGCTCATCATGAACCGCCTCAGAAGAGGGTTCAGTTACTACAACTTTCTTGAAAGGTTCCTCTAATACTTTTCCACTTCGAAGCTCAATAGCATTTGCATACTCTCTAGGATTTGTCTCAGTATTACTAGGCAGTGATCCTTTTTGCCTTTGATTCATCCCATGGGCGATTTGCCCCATTTGTACTTCCAAATTTTTAATGGATGCAAAAAGATTCTGATTGGTGGTCTCTTGCTTCTGCATAAATTGTGAAGAAACTGTAGCCATTTTCTCAATAGCATCTTCCAATGGAGTCTTCTTCTGCAATGATTGAGCTTGTTGGTTTTCAGGTTGTCTTTCAGTATCTTGATTGTTTTTCCATCCAAAATTTGGATGGTTTCTCCATCCTGGATTGTATGTGTTTGAATATGGATTGTTCTGTCGGTTAAAGTTCCCCACATATTTTGCTTGCTCTAACTGATTTTGCTCAAAAGGATTAGCCATCTGACATTCATTGCTATAATGTGTTCCCTCACAATAGTTGCATATCACAGTTGGAGGTTTGGTGCCTTGAGTTGCTAACAACCCTACTTGCTTTGTTAATGCTTCAAGTTGGACAGCCACGGCAGTCATGGGATCAATTTCATTCCTCTGCAAAACTCTTCTTGGGGCAACTCTATCCCTTGGCCTTTGATATGCATTTGAGGCCATAACATCCAAAATATCAAAAATTTCTGTTGGATCCTTGTTCATGATTGATCCTCCTGCTGCAGCATCTACTAATGTTCTTGTGGAATTAGATAGACCATCATAAAAAATCTGATTTTGCCTCCATTGCTCTATTCCGTGGTGTGGACATTTCCTTAGCAAGTCCTTGAATCTTTCCCATGCGTCAAATAGTGTTTCCGAATCATACTGCAAAAAAATAGAAATATCTGTTAATAAACTAGCAGTCTTAGATGGTGGAAAGAATTTTACCAAAAATTTTTGAGCCATTTGATCCCAAGTAGTGATGGATCCTAGTTGTAGAGAATGCAACCAACTCTTAGCGTTGTCCCTTAATGAGAAAGGGAACAATCTCAATCTTATGGCATCATCAGTAACGCCATTGCTCTTAAATGTGTCGCAAATGTCCAACAACCCATCAATGTGAAGATTTGGGTCTTCACTAGGCAATCCAGAAAATTGATTATTTTGCACCATTGTAATGATAGCAGGCTTGATTTCAAAATTGTTAGCTGCTACAGGTGGACGCCTTATAGCTGTCCTATTATCTCTCACAGTTGGCGCAACATACTCTCCTAGAGTCTTGCGCCTTGGTGCTTCAACTTCAAGATCCATTGTTCTAGAAGTGGAAGATGAATTTGTTATGTCTTTCTTTTCTTTTGAGTTCCTTCGACAAGTTGCTTCAATTTCAGGATCAAAAGGAAGTAAATTATCGTTTCCTCTCCTTCTCATGCAAAATCAGTAGGACCTGAAAGAACTCCAATTCACAACTAAAAAAATAAAATAAAAGAATATAAAAGAATAAAATGAAAAATAAAAGAATTCAAATTAAAACTAGCAATAATTGATATTGATATTAATCTAATAGTCCCCGGCAACGGCGCCAAAAACTATATTTCCATGTATTTACAATTGTTTTATATCAATTTACCCTAATATAATATGAAAATGAATATGTTGCACCCTTTCCTTTAATTTCTATAATTTTGGTGATTTTATATATTTCCTAACAAATTCTAATCAAAATTTATTACTTTTACGTGTAGGAAATTATCAATCAAATCTGGGTATTATTGCAAGAGTCCTAACTCAAGTCAAAAACATAAAGAGAATGAGTCCTTGCATGCTTCTACGTTTTATTTCCTATTTAGGATTTGATCAAAGAAGGGAAAAGAGGAAGAATAATCCAATTCAAATAAGAAGGATAGAAGAATCCCGATTTTGAGTGTCTCTGTCCAGTTTTGATCAAGATCTTCATCGGATGGTCATATGGTGTCCGATCGAGCTGATTTTTGGAGGAGAGCTTCACGACGTCTTGGTCTTCAAATCCAACGGTGGGATTATGCATTGGAGATCTCTAAGTTAGTCCGATTCATTCCTCAAAACACTCCTTGGTTAAGTCAGATAAGAACTCTGAGTTTGATTCAAACTCTGAGTTTAATTAATCTATAAAAGGAGATCAAACTCCAGGAAGAGAGGAGAGGACGTTTTTGGGAGCTTTAGAAGAGCGTGGAGGTTGAACCAGAAGACGTTGGATGGCTTTGGAGATCTGAAGCTTGGGAATAAGTTTTTCTTCATCTTCTTTCAATGTTCTTGAACTCTTCTGTAATGTTTTTAATTTCAAGTATGAACTAATTTAGTTTTTCTGGGGGTCAGATGTAGCCTATCTTTGAATTCTCACTCTTGACTTCATCAATATAATTTTGAATATTGTTTCCTTTGATTGAGTTTTTGCTTCTATCCTTCGTGCTTTTGATTAATTGGCCACTAATCAACTGATTTGTTAATCATAATGAACTGAGAGGGGATTTATGTGTTTAGTTCATTGGAGTAAAAGCCATGAATTACATGTAGGATAGAGATATACTTACATGGTTTGTGTAGTTGTTACATGGGAATCCACAGAATTTAATGATTTCTCAGTTGTTGTAACCCACACATAGAAATATAGTGGGTTAGCAATTGAGGGAATTTCTATTAGTACTCGAGAGAGACTAATAGATATGAAAGGGAATCTCGACTATTAATCAGGAAAATATTTCTCAAATTATAAAGAGGGAGAAAATGGTGGGAATGCTTAGTTATGGTGAAATCTGACCCCTAGGTCTTTAGCAATTAATAATCTCAATTTAACGTTCAATTTGCAATATAGTCTAGAATAATTATCTTCCTTATTATTTGTTCAAATAAAATTGGTATAATTAATTTGGTATTTAATCTATAGTCTTCGAGGGATCGATCTTTTATCATTATATTACTTGTTACGACAGCGTACACTTGCGTTGTACTTTTTCACAACAAGTTTTTGATGAAGATTTAGGAGTTATACCAATTTCTAGGTCTTGAATATCAAGTTTAATTATACCAATTTTATTTGAACAAATAAAAAGGAAGATAATTATTCTAGACTATATTGCAAATTGAACGTTAAATTGAGATTATTAATTGCTAAAGACCTAGGGGTCAGATTTCACCATAACTAAGCATTCCCACCCTTTTCTCCCTCTTTATAATTTGAGAAATATTTTCCTGATTGATAGTCGAGATTCCCTTTCCTATCTATTAGTCTCTCTCGAGTACTAATAGAAATTCTCTCAATTGCTAATCCACTATATTTCTATGTGTGGGTTACAACAACTGAGAAATCATTAAATTCTGTGGATTCCCATGTAACAACTACACAAACCATGTAAGTATATCTCTATCCTACATGTAATTCATGGCTTTTACTCCAATGAACTAAACACATAAATCCCCTCTCAGTTCATTATGATTAACAAATCAGTTGATTAGTGGCCAATTAATCAAAAGCATGAGAATAGAAGCAAAAACTCAATCAAAGGAAACAATATTCAAAATTATATTGATGAAGTCAAGAGTGAGAATTCAAAGATAGGCTACATCTGATCCCCAGAAAAACTAAATTAGTTCATACTTGAAATTAAAAACATTACAGAAGAGTTCAAGAACATTGAAAGAAGATGAAGAAAAACTTATTCCCAAGCTTCAGATCTCCAAAGCCATCCAACATCTTCTGGTTCAACCTCCACGCTCTTCCAAAGCTCCCAAAAACGTCCTCTCCTCTCTTCCTGGAGTTTGATCTCCTTTTATAGATTAATTAAACTCAGAGTTTGAATCAAACTCAGAGTTTGAATCAAACTCAGAGTTCTTATCTGACTTAACCAAGGAGTGTTTTGACGTATGAATCGGACTAACTTAGAGATCTCCAATGCATAATCCCACCGTTGGATTTGAAGACCAAGACGTCGTGAAGCTCTCCTCCAAAAAACAGCTCGATCGAACACCATATGACCATCCGATGAAGATCTTGATCAAAACTGGACAGAGACACTCAAAATCCGGATTCTTCTATCCTTCTTATTTGAATTGGATTCTTCTTCCTCTTTTCCCTTCTTTGATCAAATCCTAAATAGGAAATAAAACGTAGAAGCATGCAAGGACTCATTCTCTTTATGTTTTTGACTTGAGGTAGGACTCTTGCAATAATACCCAGATTTGATTGATAATTTCCTACACGTAAAAGTAATAAATTTTGATTAGAATTTGTTAGGAAATATATAAAATCACCAAAATTATAGAAATTAAAGGAAAGGGTGCAACATATTCATTTTCATATTATATTAGGGTAAATTGATATAAAACAATTGTAAATACATGGAAATATAGTAAATTAATCATATAAAATAATATGCATGAAATCAACTTATCAGTCGTCAAGCTACATTGGATCTAATCACAAGCAAAATGCTTATTTTTTAGGTAGGAAATCTCTACTTTGTCTTTTGGTAGGGCATCAACAATTTTCAAGACTCCTGCTAATGGCAACAACGCAAAGTCGTCAAGCTTCATGCTGGTTCTACATAGTTATTATTCCCAAGTTGGATTATTGTTATAAACTTTTAACTAATATGGATATATTGGTAATCATCTTATTATGGTTTGTTTGCTATAGTAGATCATGATTTACTGTTGAATTTTATGAAATTTAATATTTTTCCACTTCTTGTTATGTTTACTTAAGTTTACCTACATATTTAATTTTTTGTTTTAAGATGCCCTATTGATGTTGTTAAAACATTGTCATTTTATGTTGTCAAAATGCGGGTTGTAGGGTTGATAATCCTTTACAATATTTTATTAAACTTCTAAAATTTTACTATATTATGAGTGTGTAAATTGACGAACTCTTTGGATCTTATGAAAGCCTTTTTCCGAAGAATTGTAGATTTGTTCTTGTGAAGTAGTTATTAATGAATGTTGAATGCTTTAAGAATGATTAAAATAATGAACTTGTCACTTAAATTTTCATGATATTGCTTAATTATGTAAGATCTAAGAATGTTTTATTTCTTTAAGCTATTTATTTCATATTGTTGCATCTAGACCTTCGTCACGTTTGCCAAGTAGTTGGACGACCTCTTGAAGGCTTTTACAACTCAATATGAGTAGGTGTGTTGCCTGCACTCACAAAAGAAATTAGAGCGGCCCGACCTGATTTTGGTCGGGGGACCACCTCTGACACTCAAGTTAATCTAAGTAACAATAGAAGAGTCTGAGAGGATTCTCAAAGCGTAGAGAATGATAGTGAATAGAATCTCATACCTTCCCCATCTTAGGATGGAGGTTATATAGTGGTTACCTAGGGGCGATCCCTCCTTCGGTTTCGCCCATTGAGTTGAAGAGTGGGGCGAGTTGTCTTCAGAAGCACGTTCCTTTTCTTAGTGGGGCTAATGGAGCCGTTACTCCATCATCTACTTCTCCATGCTTCGGAGTGGGTGTGATGGGTGGTTATCTTTAACAGACCTTTTTAACTTGGTTTTCTTCAACGTTCCTCTTCGGACTTGGCATTGGCCGTTCTCTCATTGCCCGAGCCTATCCTGAATGACTCTCCAACCGCCCGAGGGGATATTTGTGGTTCTTCAACTCCTTGAGGGGGTGTAAAGGATTCTTCACAAAGGGTCTTCAACTTCCTGAGGGAATCTAAGGGATTATTCCCAAAGAGTTCTCCAACTCCCCGAGGGGATATAAGGGACTCTTCCCAAAGGATCTCCAACTCTTGGGGTATAAGGGATTCTTCTTGAAGTGCTCTCCAATTTCCCGAGAGGGTGTATGTGGTTATTCACAAGGGGCTCTCGGGTTGACTATCCTCCACAACATAGATCAAGAAATCTATGGTTATTATTATTATTTGTTTTTTTAATTTTTTTTAATTATTATTTGTTTTTTATTTTTTTGTAGTCTCTCTCTCAAATTTCATGTTCAAGTACACCTAAGAAAGAGGAGCATCATTTAAAGCATTGAGGAAGGATTTTCAAAGCAACATGAGGATCACCAAAGTGAGAGTAGGAACAAAGATGAATATTCATAAGGATGAATTCTTTGTCTCGTAGCATATTAATTTTTAGCCGCTTGTTATGTTAATTTTTTCTATACATGATGTTGGCTTGAGAGCGGATGATGCTCTTGCATTTTGAAAAACAGAGTTCTCCCAAAAAGTAAATAAAGACTATACAAGTTATCCAACTAATCCTTGGCAGTTGATTGAAAATTTCCACATGCCATGTATTATTCCTTTTATCATAGTGTTGTCCATTATGAATGAGAACAAATTTCCATAATGTGTTGATCATGGAACTACTCTTATCTCGGTGGTGGTATTATATTAAAAGAATGCACTATTTACACTCATTTCTATTCTTCAGTTTCACCTAACATACGTTAAGAAAATTATCGTGGTGAGGCCCCCCGGGCCGCGGGGGGGGGGGCCACTAGGTATAGTCCTCCCGGCCTACTCTAATCAACATGGTCTCATCTTCTTCTGTCTAATGTCACCCTTTTTTGATGGGTCACAACATGTTGGCATTAGCACAAGAAACCGATATGGTATGAATAGGAGAAATTTAGTTAATACTCAGCTTCCGCAAGCACTTGAGGGTATTTTTTTTTAAAAAAAAACCGATATGGTAGAAAGGATCAGAAAGAGTAGCTAACAAACATGCTGCTTAACAATGCTAATATTGCTAGATTGGAGATAAGACATTTAAAATATCGGAACAAATGGCTCAGGTGCTCTCAGCGTGCGTATGTGATGACAATAAGCTAGCTAATTAATCTTTTCTATCTTATAAAAATTGACAGTAATATTGCACTAGGGTCAACGTGAAGTTGGAGTGTCATGTAGTCAAATTGAAGGAAGAAAAATATGAAAATGAAAGTTATAGAGATGGAAGAAAACTGGAGAGGCTTTAACATGTGGCTTCCAATCTATTCTGGATTCCAGTTTGGTTTGTTTTTATTGTCATTATAACATGTTATATGGCAGTATCTCAATTTCTATTAATTTTGGATTGTTTTAGTTGTTTTTTTTTTTTTGTATGAGGTTACATCCTCAAGGGAGCTTTTTTATATTAATGCCGCAGAGTGGATGCGAACCCAAGACCTCCCCTAGGGAAGCTGGATCTTTAATCGCTTTAACATACCACCTTTAGCAGATGGTTAAACATTTACTTGGTATCAACGATGATTATCTCCTAAAAGGACGAAATTTGCATTTTTCGGTTTCTGTAAAGGAAAACTTCGCTACTTGCCGAAAAATCCGAAAAATCCCGATATGTTTTACCATCTCTACCAGTCTACCGAACTTTAGGTCTGGAAAGACAGTTTTGGACCTGCCGCTTCAAAGTCTGATTCGCGTGTTCCCATTTTATGAAACTCATAATCCTCGTATCCACTCTATCTGGCTTCCCTAACTATTCACACGTGTTCTTATCAAAAGAAGAAGCACCAAAAAAAAAAAAAAAAATTACACGTGTCACCTTCCCTTCGTCCGAGTTCTAAGACTTTCTTCCTTTGTCTGATCTCTCGCCGCTTTCCACAAATTTTTTTATAGTTCGAGTGTTTACTTCTATAAATAGCAAATCGTGTACGATGACAGTAAGGGAGCTCTGTTCCAGCACCGTTGTTTCTCTCATCCGTTTCAATCGCTTCGGCTCGCGAAGAAAATCGATAACAAATTGGAATCCATCCATTTCTTCCTTATCGCTTTCATCACTCTCACCATTTGTATCTCCTCGACGATACATTCACCTTCACAAGGTCTTAGCCATGGCCGAACGAACCCTAAACCCACCCCAATCTCACAAACACACCAATCGTCTTGCGAGGGAACATAGTCCATATCTACTTCAGCACGCTCACAATCCGGTTTGTTTGCTCTTGTCCATTTCCACTGTGTTCATTGATTAACTAATTAAAGGTTTGAATTTGATGATTCGATTTTCATATAGGTTGATTGGTATCCATGGGGAGAAGAGGCTTTCCAGGAAGCGAGAAGGAGAGACGTGCCCATCTTTTTATCGAGTACTGCAGCCTAGTCTCGTGCTCTTATCTCTCTTTGTATTCTCTGTTTTCATAATTTTGGTATCGTTATAGTTTTCTAATTCAACGCTGCTTTTGTGCATCCTTGTGAGAAGTTGGATACAGCACCTGTCACTGGTATGTGTTTCGGTTATAATTATTTGCTTTTCTTGAACTGCTTGCTTTAGATGAAAATAAGACTTATTTTCTGATGCGTGGGCATTTCGTTATTGTTGCAAAGGTGTCATGTCATGGAAGTGGAGTCGTTTGAGGATGAAGAGGTTGCCAAATTGCTGAATGCCATGTTTGTCAGTATCAAGGTTCGTTTGGGTTTTGAATGTAGACATTCTCTTTTACTTGCTATTTATTTTGTCCAAGTGCTCATTTAAACTGGTATTTGGATTTTAAAAGTTCCTGTGCTACAGGTGGATCGTGAGGAACGACCAGACGTGGATAAGGTATGAACCAAATGCACTTTGATTCTTCACACTGTGTATAACAGGGCACTGAGAAGAATACGATATGTGCTAAAAACTTGGTCAGTAACTGGGCTCAACAGAAAAACCTGTGACCTTTGTTATTGTCTTGTTTGAGTTATCTCAATAAAACACGTACGACAGGATTATGAGAGTTGGATGTTTTGACTGATTATTATTAAGATGATTATAATTGATGATCGTTGTTTGTTAAGACTGTGTTAATACTAAATTGAGTTGTATTGCTTGTGAAATTTCTTCTGATTTACATGTCTTGCTTGTTTGGAAACTATGGCTACTAAGTTTGAAGCCTTCTCTTCTTGTGCCTAAACCAATGTTATATACCCCAAGGAACAAACTCATTGTTGTTACTGGGGCGTAAACTCTTCTTTGTTGAATCCTCCTAGGCATTCCTAGCATAGCTTGGATCTCTCTCTCCCCCCCCCCCTTCACCCCTTGTATTTCTCCTCCTTTGGGTTGCTTCTATTTTCCTTTTTCTTTCCCCCCCCCCCACCTTTTTTTCACCCGAAAAGAAAGTTTGGAGCTCAGAAGGTGGCTGCAGTGTTCTTGACTTATGCCTTTCCTATCGTGAGTTCCGCTCTTTGGGTCTTGTACACATGGCTAGGGTGGCCACTTGATGGGGCTTTTTCTTGAAAACATAATGTTGCTTCAGAGGTCCCTCAAAATTGGTTTAGTTTGCATTTGCCACATTGTCCCATTAGGGTAACAGTTCTCTGTGCTGCAAACTTTAATTTGGTGGTGTGATGGCCAAAAACTTAGGGGTGTCAACGGTTCGGGTTGGGCCGGTTTCGGGCTGGGCCTAACGGTTTCGAGCTGGAAAGCACTCAGCCCAAACATGGCCCATTAAGAAAATAACGGTTTCGGGCGGTTTGGGTTCGGGCTGACTAACGGTTTGGGCTAACGGTTTCAAATTGGGTTTACTAACGGTTTGAGGTTTACTAGCGGTATGTTTTGAGTATTTTGTTGATGTGTGGAATTTATCAAGAGCATGTAAATACATATAAGCATTAAGTTCTCTTCAAATCTCTTGTGTTGAGTGTTCAAAATCAAAAACTCTTTTTCTACAAAAAAGTAAAAATTATAGAACTCTAATATACAAAAGAAATCTAGCATCTTGATGAATTTTAGTGGGTTGAATTTGTCTATTCTCCTTTCCCTTCTTAACACTTGTAAAAATGGATCAAAATAAAACATTAAAAGATTTTTAAATGATAATACATTTGCTAAATATTTACTAAATCCATCTTCCAAATGGTGAAGGCTTTGACAGGCTTGTTGTTTGCATATTCCAAAGCAAAACAATTAAGAAAACAATTAGAAACTTGGGGGTTTTCTTGGCTTTTACATTTAGATTTATTTATTTTATTTATAACGGGTTTAACGGTTTGGTTTGGGTTCGGCTGGTTTCGGGCCAAATGGTTCGGGCTAGCGGGCCGCACACGGGCTAGCCCGGCCCAGCCCGAACCGTTGCGGGCTGAGGTTGTTCAGCCCAAACACAGCCCATTAAGCATCGGTGCGGGCCGGTTTGGGCTATAACGGGCCGGTTCGGTCCTGTTTTAACGGTTCGGGTTAGGTTTTGACACCCCTACAAAAACTTGTCCAAAGAAACATACTATTTCATTTTTATTTAAAGAAAATCTAAGTCTTTTTTCCATTTTTTTCCTCTGTAGGTGTACATGACATATGTGACAGCACTGTATGGTGGTGGTGGTTGGCCACTAAGTGTGTTCCTTTCTCCAGATCTGAAGCCTTTAATGGGAGGAACATACTTCCCCCCAGATGATAAATATGGAAGACCAGGCTTCAAAACCATACTCAGGTGATCACATAATGTTCATCTTATCTAGTTTCGGCGGCATGGCCATCCTCATAATTGCAACTATAGAGTGAATTTTATTCATGTTACCTTATTTTACTTGCAATTGCATGATTATCATGTTGCAACATCGGGCATCCATCCCGTGACCATTATGTAGTCAATTGTTCATTCAGGAAGGTCAAAGATGCTTGGGAAACAAAAAGAGAGGTGCTTGTCAAGAGTGGAGCCTTCGCGATAGAACAACTGTCAGAAGCACTGGCTGCAAGTGCTAGTTCCAATAAGTTATCAGATGGGCTGCCCCAGAAGGCTTTACACCTGTGCGCTGAACAAGTGAGAACCATAACCCTGATTAATTATATGCTTGTGATTTCCTATAAATTTCACATGGTTTAGGGTGGCAGTCTGAATCTTAATGCATTAGATTTTGATTTTATTTGCCAAAAAAGTTAATTGTCTGTAAATCATTAGAAAGTGCAAAAGGCCTAAAAGAATCATATATTACCCATATAGCTAATAGAACTACAAACTGATGGGCTGATGGCTGTCCATGTTCATAGATGAATAGCGGTGTAAATGGCACCACTCGGGTTCTAACATTTCAATTAGTACCCAAGACTGAGGAACTTAAATAATGTTAAGAAGGGGAGGAAGAAGTGTGTGACAAACAGAGGATTTCCTCACCAAGTGGAGGTTAAGGTGCAATAAAACAAATTTTGGTGCTGTACCACTGTACATTCTTCAAAATATCCACAAGGAGTCTGTGCATGGAGCCTCGAAATTTATAGTGTAAGGCTACAAACTCAACATTCAATTGACTTTCATATTTTAAGCCAGCTGATATATTCTATCACATTAGCAATTAGTCGTTTCTTGGTCATTCATGAACTTGGGAACTTCAACAACCAATTAATCTAGATTCTCAGCCCTTTAAGACTGTGGTGACACACGCATTCATTGGTCAGTTGACCTTTCAACTCTAACAGGACATATATGATGCACGTAGATAATGAGGAACTAGTTGTGTCTGCAGCATCAAACTGATATTGATCTTGGGTACCGTTTCCTAAAATATAGCCAATTCTTATAGGACATGTACTGATAAGTGCCTATAGGTGCATTGAGATTTCCTGAAAGCTTGGGCCTCTCAGGATGTTTTGGAACTCTTTCTGACAGAGCTATTAAATTTAAACTTAGCTAGAATCGGTTTGCTGCTTCTGAACTGGGCTTATCTGTGGTTCTTCTAGCTTTCTGGAAATTATGATGCACAACTTGGTGGTTTTGGATCTGCGCCGAAGTTTCCTAGACCTGTAGAGATTCAGCTAATGATGTATCAGTCAAAGAAGCTGGAGGAAGCTGGGAAATCAAGTGAAGCAAATACTACTTTGAAAATGGTGTTGTTTAGCTTACAATGCATGGCAAGAGGAGGCATCCATGATCACATTGGAGGTGGTTTTCATCGATATAGCGTTGATGAATACTGGCATGGTAAGTTGGCAATTTTAAGTTGTGTCATACAGATAAATATACATCATACACATGTACATCTGGACCTAATTTGAGTTTAATGACATGTTTGGCTTGGAAATTTTTCTTCTTCAGCTTATGCCACCCTTTTGGATATAGAGATATTATTGCTGGTGCCGCTGAATTTAAAGTATATTCATCCAACCACAAAATGATTGCAGCTCTCCTCCCCCCCCCCCCGACCAAAAAAAAAAAAAAAAGTCCACAAAAAGAAGAAGAAAAAAGCGAAATAAAATAAAACACATCCCTGACAGAAGAGATTTTTTTTTATTTTTTTAAATAACCTCTTCTGTTTATAAAATTGAGTTTAGGACCTTGGAACTTTTCAGAATTCCTTGCAACTCATGGTTGCAGTGGATCTCTAGTTTGGATGGTAATCCTTTCCTCGCAACTCATGGTTACACTTGATCTCTAGCTTGGATGGTAATCCTTTCCTTGCAACTCATGGTTGCAGGGGATCTCTAGTTTGGACGGCAATCCTCGGAATACAGTTGAATGGATGAATAATTAGAATCTTTTTTTGTGGTGGGGAACTCTATTGAAGTGTTAATTGAGGTGTTAACCCTGGGAGCAAGATGTTATTGTGGTCATTACTTTTAATGTTTGGGTGGTGTTCTGGTCATTACTGTGGTTTAAGTTGTTGTTGCCATGCTGCTGGCTTTTGTGATCATATATAACAAATGATGTTGATATTTGATTACTGTAATGTGGCATACCCAGGGCACAAGGTTCCCACTAATGCATGGCAGATGTAGACAGCCTTAACCGCGCTTCACGCCAAGGCTGTTTGCATGATTTGAACCACTATCACCAGGTTGCAATAGAGAAACCTTACTGTTTTGCTGAGGCCCGCCCTTTTAGTAGTTGATGACACTCAAAGATTACAAATATGGGCAACTAATATGCTGGTGCCATCAACTTTGCTTTTATTAACTTTTTCTAGTGATATCTGGAGTGTTGTTGCTTTATTTTGAAGTAAAATATGAGTCTTGTGATATAAAATGTGCATGGTGAAAAAAAATTAAGATTTTATTAATTTTTGTTCTAGTGATATCTGAAATTTTATTGATTTATTTAAAGTAAAATGTATGAGAGTATTGTAACATAAAATGTGTGTGGTGGAAAGAATTTAAGACATGGAATCGAGGGAAACTCATGTTTTGACCATGTGAAAATGGGAAGTTTAGGTTGAATCCTGGTAAATTTCATGGAAACTCGGGACTTTTTCCAGCAAGTTTTTTGACAGGTTTTAGGGGTTTTTAGGGGGTATTTTGGGGTGAAACTTTGCATATAAGCTAATTAGAGCATAAAGAACACATTGGCACATGCATTTTGCTAAAAAAATCAATATAGATATGTCATTCAAAGTCATAATGTATATAGAGAGGTTTCTGACACATACACTATAAACATAACATTCAATATATAATTTCTATATTCAAAACTTTAAATACAAAGTAACTAATTTTTAGCCTAAACACACAATACTTATAACCTAAGGAATTCCCAAATTGGGAATTTTTTGCAAATAAAAAATATTTTATAATTAAAATACTTATTATTAATAATTATTAAATACATCAAATCATAATTAAACAACCTAAAATTAATTTGGACACCATCACAACGTTGATTGAGTTCTGATGTCTCAAATAGATCAAAATAAAGCTAATACATCATGTATATGTAAGTTATTTTTTAAAAAATATAATTTTGTAGGTAATTCTTAAAATGAGAAAAATAAAGAATACTAGCACACTTCAAAAATTAAATCTAGCAATATACATTATTAGATCTAGCTACTAGACACAACATATATTAAACTCAAAAGAATCCAACATCATTTAAGAATCCAACATCATTTGAGCATGAAATAAAGAAGAAAAAAAATTAGGGAGATTTCGATTACGTTGCAAAAAACCTTGAAATGACCACCAAGAACTATCAAAATCAAAGGAGAAAGGAAGGGTTAAAACTTGAGGTTCCACCTAGGTTTCGTTTGAAACTTTGTAAAATGCAAAGTTTCGATTAGAGTTCATGACTTTTAAGTGAAAAAAACCACTTGGTCGAATCGGTTGACCTAGATTTCAACCAGGTTTTGCATGTTTCGCAAGTTTGGAGTAGTTTTGATGAAATTTGCAGGTTTTGTTGGAAACATGTGATTTTGTTTCAGTATGCACTAGTTTTGTTTTGACCTTTTCAAAATGGGAAATTTCACTCAAAATTTCATGTGTTTGGGAATTTTGTTCCACGATTTAAGAGCACAGTTGATGTCAAGTTAATTAGCCAACAACTAGTTGTGTCGTCTCCAAACCAAAGTTAACTTTATTTAGTTAGCGCCCCCTGTACAGAGCAGCAATTTAATTCAAATCAAAGGAACTAGAAAAGCTAGGGGCAGACCTAAGGTAAACTTAGGAGTAGCAGTAAGAAAGGATATGCCTCATATCTAGTATGGCTTCAAATAGAGCTGATTGGAAGGCAACGACCCATATACCTGAACCCATTTAGTTGGGATAAGGCTGGTTGTTGTGATGTTGTTGTTGTTGTTGTAGGTATTAGGCCAGAAAATCATGACACCATAATTAAATTTTTTCCGTGGACTTGAACGAAACTTTGAATCAATGATAAGATAATGCAGTGGACTTACTATCATTTTAATGAGACATATGGCCTACTTTAGTTGGCTGACTGTTCAATGTAGCTGAGAAGTATGTATTTTAGTTGGTTTCTGTATAAAGTTGACTAGCTAACTGCTTAATTACACTCAATACAAGTCCGTTATGGTAAATGCTGGATAACTATTTTCAGTTGTTTTTTATACTAGTGTGAGACTGCAAATTCTTGTCTTATTGACAATAGAGAACTTGTACTGTCATTTGAACTTAAATATGATTCCTCTAGTCAAGGATGGCATGAGGAGTCTAGACATTGAAATCTTTATGAAGCTGTGACTTCGAGATTTGGGAGTTTTTGGGCAGTGTGGGTGTTTTTTAGGTTTGATTGGCTATGTTATGCAATTTTCTGGTTGCTGTTGCTTCTTTTAGGATTATGCAGGTTTCTTCTTTTTCCTTTCCCTTCTTGGCCTTGCCTCCTTTTGGCGCTCCTTCAGCTTCTTCTACATGAATTTTTCATCTTGTATAGAAATCTCTTAAAAAAAAAAAGAATTCAGTAGTTATGTATGGGAGCACTGATGCTGTCATTGGTGGAGAGTTCCAAAATGTCTTGTATGGGAGCACTGACGCTGTCATTGGTGGAGAGTTTCAAAATGTCTTGACTTTATCGAGGCTGAAACTTGTAGGGACAGATGAGCAAACAAATGCAGAAATGAGAACCATAAGGCATGAGAGCGTAGGCTGGGTTTTAATTGAATGAAACTCCTTTTCTTCAAGTGGCTTAGATTATGGAACTGAAAAGCAGTGAGAAGGTGACAACTTTAAGGTCATTGTAATCAGTTTGTTGTGTGCTTATTGATCACAATAAGTGGTGTTCAAGAATCTTTTCTTCAAAACAAGAAATGTATTCGTATTACATTTGAGTTGCTTGCTTATCAGGACATTGGTCAGAGGACGGTCCTACAATCAGAATTCGTTGTTGGCTGAAACTTGTAGATAAGCAAACAAATGCTCAGAAATGAGAACCATAAGTCATGAGATCGCTGAGTTTTAATTGAATGAAGCTCTTTTCCTCGAGTGGCTCAGATCATGGAACTGAAAAGCAGTGAGCAAGTGACAGCTTTAAGGTCATTATTATCAGTTTGTTACATGTGGTTATTGATCACGTGAGTGGCGCTCAAGAACCTTTTATTCAGATGAAGAAAATGCATCGGTATTACATCGAAGTTGCTTGCTTATCAGGACATTGGTCAGAGGATGGTTGTACAATCAGAATACATATATTACTCTTTCCAGTAGTATTTTTTGCATAATTTTCAGTAGCCTTGTTGTTGGTATCCACTCCATTGAGTAGGTAGTGCTTTATACTTCATTTTATTTTATTTTTTTGGATAAGAACTTGATGTTTGCAAGGCTGCTCCTTATTTTGACAGAATTTATTGGCTTCTTTTGATGCATATTGTTGTTTTGCAGTTCCACACTTCGAGAAAATGTTGTATGATCAGGGGCAGCTGGCAAATGTTTATTTGGACGCTTTTTCCATCACAGGAGATACCTTATATTCATGCGTGGCTCGGGATATCCTTGACTATTTAAGGAGAGATATGATTGGAGAAAGTGGTGAAATTTATTCAGCAGAGGATGCAGATAGTGCTGAATTTGAGGGTGCTTCGAGGAAAAAGGAAGGAGCATTCTATGTTTGGACAACTCAAGAGGTCAGATTTGATAGTGATTTGTGAACATTAGTAAATTTAGATATTATTCTCTAAACCTTCTGATTTGATGAATATTATTTATGGAAATGACTAGATCATGCATAACTTTCAATACTTTTTATCATCATACTTCATATAAGAGATCTATATGTTGCTTGAAGTCTTATGTTTTCCAATTTCTCTTGTCAACCGAAGAATTGCTGCCTGTGTCTCTGGTATTTTTTTGCCTTCCTAGGGTGTGTATCGGACATAGGCAGGCCTAACCATGGAACTAAATCTCACTTTCAACCCCCCCCTCCATTGAAGCCTGACTTATGTTGACAGATTTTGTAAGTAGTTGTGCCCAAGGAGATGCTATTGCCAAGAACTTTAATTTTGTGCCCAAAACATGTATATGTATGTAGTGCATTCTGAGGAGTGTTTATGATTCATTCTATCATACTGCTCGTAGAGTGGACCTTGCAAAAGACTCCACATGGAAGTGAGGGGTGAGTACTGGTTTTTCTTGTCTAATGCATGTTTTGACTGTTTTTATAGCTTATTTACATTCCCTGTAGCTCAATTATATGTAGACTCAATTCTTGTAATACTCTAGTCTGCAGCAACATTCAGTGTGACCTAACAAACTTGGGTTCCAAATCACGAGACACTTTTTGTGGGTCTTTTTCCCTGGAAGTAATTCTTGGAGTATGTCTATTATAAATAGGTAGCCCTTAAGATTTAGGTTTTGAATTTGGTCCAACAAAATTCCTCCTGTGAACCTGAGTTTCAGCTTGGATTAAAACTGAGAGTTTGAACCTTGGAGCTAACAGAACCTGAAGTTTCTGTTGGAAGCAGTTTCAGGGAAGAGAATAAAAATTTATGGGCCTTGGATCGTATGAACCACATATCGTTAGTTGTTATAAATTACCTAGGCTCATTAAGAATCTAGCCTCTGTGTTTTAAAGGAGTTTATTGTAATTTACGGTACATTTTATTGATATGCTACAGTTGTATATTATATACATCCGGGGCTTTGGCTGGTAAGAAAGTGTGGGCCATTCTAGATTGATCAGGCCTTAGGCTTACTTATGTGCTATTTCCATGGTAATCAAGCCATGGTCTTTGTAATTGTGACACCAGGATTTAATAAACTTGGACAGACTGATGCTAGCAAGTCTCTCCAGTTGCTGCATTCATAGTTGTCAAGGTTTCATGTTGCAGACAGGTTGTGGGAATTCCAATGCAAGTCTAAGGATTGAATGAATTTGGGTTGTGACGAACTCAAAATTTATGTGCAGAAATGAGATTTAACAGCTGCCATAAATGATGAATTTTCCAAGCACTATTGTGGGAAATTCATTTCAGGAATCATGGAAATTCAATAAAAGATACATGATAGGCAGCATGTTATTTTTCTGTTATCCAAGTTGGAATGATGTGATCAAGTGTATAGTTATTACCAATTTCCAAGAATGTATTGTCACACCCCAATTCCATCAAACCAATCCAAAATCCAAAATCAGGTTGCAGTATACACCCATTTGTCACAAGAATCAATCATAACAACAACGTAACTGGATTAAACATAGTTAACTGGGGACAAAAGGGAGAAAAACGTGTTATTTCCTTTCCATCAAAAGTCACTTGTACATAGGTACATACCCTCCAAGGCTAGGGTGCATCACACCAAAAAGAAATACCTGATGCTGACCCCAACAAGGGACATACAAACTACAACAAGAAATAACACTATTTCCACCATAAGGTTCCTATCACGCACGTACAAGTCGTAACTTATACCCCACGTTGACATCCACTGTGCTGAAATCTATTAAGTCACTAGCAATCCCACCCAATTTATATGGGTCTGGAGTAGGCACAAACGTCACACGCACAACCATCTCCATGACCAGAAGTAGTGGGGCTCCACCAATCCCCGTTATTGGGAATGCACGCTGAAAATGCCTTAGGCATGAAGTCGGACGTAGAAAGATCGGCATCCTCAGATAATGCTGAATCTATAGAACATGTGTATATACAAAAGTGAGCTCATAGAGCCCAGTGAGGGGAAATATCTATGAAGCAAACATAACAATATATCATGAGGTTATGATGCACAAACATATGCTCTAGCATACAATGCCTAGGTCTGTGAAGGTTAAGCGCTACTCCGGTTGCTATGCAATATTCTTCCAATACCCCCACAGGGTTTAATCATATTCACATAACCACAAGAATACCGTCGGACCATTGGGTTACTTGCATTTCACCCTAGACAACCGCATGAGGCCTATGGCTACTCATATTTCACCCACATCCCATTGTTTAGACCAACACCTAATCCCCTGTTGGCAAGGGAAGTAGCACTCTGATATGCACTCTAGCCATGCAGTCTACTATGATGATTATGCGGGGTCCAAAGTATGTTTTGTGTCCCATACCACAGTCATACAGCTGGCTTCGTATGCAATACAGAATTAGAACTAAATGCTTCCACTATAATCAAGTCATTTCATACCCATCATAGTAATGAGTGTGGGAATACCGAGTGTACAGTCCACGAGTATAATACCCATCATACACTTTTACCAGGGCGTGCGATCACACATTCAAGGTATTTCTCATACCATCACCAGAGGGTACGTATGCATCCATAATCATATACACATGCATTGCAACTATATAAATATCATGCTATGCCTTGCATGTCCTAATTACATCAATTCTACACATAATAGATGCATGCTTGTATGACCAATAAAATAAGATAAGGATCCATGATGCATGAGAGTTCTAAGTTCCCACTCACTGATTACTTGTCGGTTCTGCGTAAGCCTCTTTAGAATTCACCTTAAGCTAGCTTGCATACACGCTTTCTCTTTCCTTTGTGAGCGAAAATCTTGCCAACCCCTCTTTCCCTCCTAGTCTCGTGTTATTTATAGGTGAGGGTTCAAGGTTTTTGATTTAAAGAATTCTACCGAATCAAAGTTTATTAATTTAAAATTTAGAAGTGATGTGTCACATGCCCATTATCTTACTTGTGATTCATCTCTCATACTTACCACCTCCTGCTCCACGTGGGGGTGGGTGGTTAAAATGGTGACTTCTTAAAGTATTATCATTTTTTTTTGCTTTCATACATTGTCCCCCACTCGCATTTTCTAAATTCAGCACCTATCTCCATACGTGGAGCTGGGTACTCACCTTTAAAATATTGCCTCCTACCTAAGGTGACACCTCAACTATTTAATTGCCACCTTCATTTAAGAATGACACTTCATCCTTAAAAGATACACTTCCACCTCACTTTCTTTTATAAATTTTAGTTCCCAGCATATTATTTTTATACTATATTTTTACCTTTAATTCTCATCTCCACGACAAAAGACTTCCTATTATTATTATACCATTATTTATATTATTCCTTTATAACCCAATCTCATTTGACCACGCCGATTCTCGCGTGGGATCAACCTCGAGTTCGCCTATTGGTACTTCTGGGTTCAAAATTTGTACTGATCATTTTTCCGTATTTGGATCAGTCTAATTCGGGGTTCAATATTTTAAAGGTGAGTACCCAGCTCCACGTATGGAGCTAGGTGCTGAATTTAGAAAATGCGAGTGGGGGACAATGTATGAAAGTAAAAAAAAAATGATAATACTTTAAGAAGTCACCATTTTAACCACCCACCCCCACGTGGAGCAGGAGGTGGTAAGTATGAGAGATGAATCACAAGTAAGATAATGGGCATGTGACACATCACTTCTAAATTTTAAATTAATAAACCTTGATTCGGTAGAATTCTTTAAATCAAAAACCTTGAACCCTCACATATAAATAACACGAGACTAGGAGGGAAAGAGGGGTTGGCAAGATTTTCGCTCACAGAGGAAAGAGAAGGCGTGCATGCAAGCTAGCTTAAGGTGAATTCTAAAGAGGCTTACGCAGAACCGACAAGTAATCGGTGAGTGGGAACTTAGAACTCTCATGCATCATGGATCCTTATCTTATTTTATTGGTCATACAAGCATGCATATATTATGTGTAGAATTGATGTAATTAGGACATGCATGGCATAGCATGATATTTATATAGTTGCAATGCATGTGTATATGATTATGGATGCATACGTACCCTCTGGTGATGTTGTGAGAAATACCTTGAATGTGTGATCGCACGCCCGGTAGAAGTGTATGATGGATATTATACTCATGGATTGTACACTCGGTATTCCCACACTCATTACTATGATGGGTATGAAATGACTTGATTATAGTGGAAGCATTTTGTTCTAATTTTGTATTGCATATGAGGCCAGCTGTATGACTGTGGTATGGGACACAAAACATACTTTGACCCCGCATAATCATCATAGTAGACTGCATGGCTAGAGTGCATATCAGAGTGCTACTTCCCTTGCCAACAAGGGATTAGGTGTTGGTCAACCAATGGGATGTGGGTGAAATGTGAGTAGCCATGGGCCTCATGCGGTTGTCTAGGGTGAAATGCAAGTAACCCAATGGTCCGGCGGTATTCTTGTGGTTATGTGAATATGATTAAACCCTGTGGGGGTATTGGAAGAATATTGCACTGCGACCGGAGTAGCGCTTAACCTTCACAGACCTAGGCATTGTATGCTAGAGCATATGTTTGTGCATTATAACCTCATGATATATTGTTATGTTTGCTTTATAGATATTTCCCCTCACTGGGCTCTATGAGCTCACTTTTGTATATACACATGTTTTATAGATTCAGCATTATCTGAGGATGCCGATCTTTCTAAGTCCGACTTCATGCCTGAGGCATTTTCAGCATGCGTTCCCAATAACGGGGATTGGTGGAGCCCCACTACTTCTGGTCATGTAGATGGTTGTGCGTGTGATGTTTGTGCCTACTCCAGACCCACATAAATTGGGTGGGATTGCTAGTGACTTAATAGATTTCGGCACAGTGGACGTCAACGTGGGGTATAAGTTACGACTTGTACGTGCGTGATAGGAACCTTATGGTGGAAATAGTGTTATTTCCTGTTGTAGTTTGTATGTCACTTGTTGGGGTCGGCATCAGGTATTTCTTTTTGGTGTGATGCACCCTAGCCTTCGAGGGTATGTACCTATGTACAAGTGACTTTTGATGGAAAGGAAATAACACGTTTTTCTCCCTTTTGTCCCCAGTTAACTATGTTTAATCCAATTGCGTTGTTGTTATGATTGATTCTTGTGACAAATGGTTGTATACTGCAACCAGATTCTGGATTGGTTCGAGAGCAGGCCTGTAAGTGTTCGCACTGTTGCATCTTCGGTTTGATGAAATCGGGGTGTGACATGTACTCTTATTGCCTCTTGCTGTTGTTGACTGATGACTTTCCACATTGAAATGTGATGATATAGTGTTGTTCACTATCGGACTTCAAGAATGTATATTGGTCCTTGCTGTTAATTGATGGACTCTCCAGTCCTCACATTTTGTCTGAATAACTGTGCCCCAAAGAAAGACCAGCAAATTGACCAAATAAAATGAATCTGTGCTGTAGTTGTCTAAAGCAAAGCTCAAATACTTAAATGATTGAAAATGATATAGATTTGATGAGGCCTGATGGTTGGCACCCCTACCTACAGCAACCAATAAACTCTGATAGATCCATAGCATTTTGGATGAACTAGGACTGATTGTGGTTTCATAAAACTGTGCTACATCACGTCACCTAGGACGGCCTGACAATGAGGCTTGCCTCCGTCACCTAGTTTCAACGGCCCCTCCAAGCCTTGGGATCAAATTAATTGAATACATTTTGTTAAACCAGAAATTTTAAAGAACAGCAGTAGAATGCATGGAAACAAGTGTTTTAAGTGAATATTATGTTTGTTTGTGAGTGTCCTCATCATATTCTTCCTAGCTTCGTTTAATCATCTTATGTATTGGAATCTTGCAGTGAGGGCTTCTCTTCCCAATTTGTGGTCCACATTTTATTGCATTTTTGTGGACATCTAACTCTGATCATTTTATGGTTTGACTTTTGACCGAGGTGGGCCAACATTTTGGTTAAATCTCAGTTTCCCAATAAACCAACACACCATGGATGTATAAGTTCCTGGTTTGACATTTTTTTTTTTTTTTTTCAATCTTGATAGTTTTGATCAATAAATGTGAAGTTATGAGCGATTTTAGCCAATTTCGACCAAGCCAGTTTCAGTAGTTTCAACAATTTTCGACCAGTTTGACGGTTTCAACTATTTTTGACCAGTCCATCACAGGTCTAGTTTTACCCCAAATTTTGATCCATCTCACCCAAATTTTTGGTTGTGACTGTAGAAACCCACTCCCCAACCAAGATCTTGATACTTGGACAGTTCTATATGTCCCCTATTATATGCCTGAATATCAGCAGTGTCTAATTCTACATTCTCCATTTCTTTTCGTTTGCTTCTTTTCTGTTGCTTTTCTTATTTTCTGTCTTTTGATCCCATCTCTTTTCTTTGTTCTCTCATATAGATTTTTTGTATTTCTTTTATTTACTTGATCTAAATTAGATTTTTTGTATTTCTTTTCTTTACTTGATCTAAAAAGGAAGGAAGGAGTGCTTCCCTGAAAGCCATTCCTCTTTCTTCCCCCATATGCTCTTATGCTTTGCTCTTTTAAGCTATTTCTGTGTGGACACTCCCATCCCATTCTCGTTTTACATTTTTCTGTTGTAAACTTGTTTGCTCTTCTTCAATGTGTTATCATCCTTTGCTTTTAAGAGCTTTATGTGCTGAACTCTCCTTTGAATCTAAAGTTTCTGTTTCCTACTTTTCTTATCCCATTTCTAATATTATTCTCCATTCTGCTTGCTTTCATTTCTTATGCGTGGAACCCCGTTCTCTCTACTCTACTTCTTCTTTTTAAAGGGTCTCTGTAGCATTGAGTCGGGACAAGGCTGAGCTATTGTTGCTGCTACTGCTGTTACACCTGTGGAGAATCTGGGCAATTGGCTTTGGTTCTACATATGCATATACTTTCTTTCTTTTTTTGTACCAAAAACTGTCAATATATATGAATTTGCTTTTTTCCCGTGTTTTACTGTCTCTATGTTTAGGGAATATGGTTTTGATTAGTTGAGGCTATATGAAATTAGCCTAGCTTTGGCATTCTGAACTTACTACTTTCTTATTTATCTGACTTTTGGCTATTTAATTGGGTTTTCCGAAGGTTGAAAATATAGTTGGAGAACATGCAGATATTTTCAAAGATCATTATTACCTAAAAGCATCAGGCAACTGTGACCTTTCACGAATGAGCGACCCCCACAATGAATTCAAAGGGAAAAATGTACTCATAGAGAGAAATGATACTTCTACAATGGCATCAAAGCTGGGAATTTCCAAGGATGAATATTTGGATATTTTAGGAGTTTGTAGAAAGAAGCTTTTTGATGCAAGGACAGAACGGCCACGGCCACATTTAGATGACAAGGTATTATTTTTTTATTTCTTCGTTGCCACAGGAATCATGTCTTCCTTGGAAAGATTTGATGTATTTCTGTGCTTATCTTCTCACACTTTTAACAGATCAGGTTCTTGCCTAGGTAATTGTTTCATGGAATGGACTCGCTATTTCAGCCTTTGCAAAAGCTTCTCAGATTCTCAAGGGAGAACCAGAAGGGACCAAATATAGCTTTCCTGTCACTGGGTGCACTGTAAGACTCTGAACATGAGTTGTCTGAAAGCAATTATTAATTTTTATTATTTTTTTTTTTAAATCTTTTGATGATGCTTCATAGTCATCGACTGTTTCTCTTCTTTTTTTTAATCAGTAATTGCGGTGGTCTAATTGCTTGTACTTATCGAAGAAAATTATAGGAATTTCCCCTCGCCGTATGCTGATGTCCTCTTTGCGAATATCAATCTTTTTTCCTTTTTCCTGGGGGGGGGTGGAGTTGGGTGGGGTTGATGGATATGACACACAAAAAACATGCACGGACACACTTCCATGAAACACAGACCAACCCCTACCACTCCATGAAAAATTATAATGAATTTACACCAACACAGTGGTCTCTTTATATTTTCAGCCTAGAGAATATCTAGAAGTTGGAGAGAAGGCAGCATCTTTTATCAGGAGTAAGCTTTACGATGAAAGCACACGTAGACTGAAGCATAGCTTTCGGAATGGTCCATCTAAAGCACCTGGTTTTTTAGATGATTATGCCTTTCTAATCTGTGGTTTGCTGGATCTTTACGAGTGTGGTGGGGAGACCAGCTGGCTGTCGTGGGCAATCGAACTGCAAAATACCCAGGTAAGTATTGCTAACTAATTACTGCAAAGTTGCCCACCTGTGTACCTTGAATTTTCCTTCTTGCCTTGAAGGGCACCATCTGATGTAACATTCCACGGAAACTCTCTTTCTAGGATGAGTTGTTTATGGATAGAGAAGGCGGAGGGTATTTTAATACTCCTGGTGAAGATTCTTCTGTTCTCCTTCGTGTGAAGGAAGATCATGATGGGGCAGAGCCTTCTGGAAATTCTGTATCAGTGATCAATCTTGTTAGGTTAGCATCCATGGTTACGGGAAGCAGATCCGACTATTACAAAGACAATGCAGAACATCTTCTGGTATGTTTCTTTTTGTCTTTAAACCTACATTTAATTAGTTTAATCATCCTTGATGCAACTTGTTTTAATGTATGGTTTTCAGGCAGTTTTTGAATCACGTTTGAAAGATATGTCGATGGCCATACCCTTGATGTGCTGTGCAGCAGACATGCTGTCTCTGCCTTCCCGGAAGCAGGTTGTCTTGGTTGGGCATAAATCAAGTGTGGAGTTCGATGGAATGATGGGTGCTGCTCATGCATCCTATGATCCTAACAGAACTGTAAGTTGGGCATAAGCACTTCTTTGACTCTCTTGTCATGATGTTCTTTGATGTAGGGGTTTTGTTGGTAGAGAACCATTCAATGGTAAATGCATTGAGTGCAACTGTTATCGTGATCACCCGTGATGGTTCTGTGTGTGCTTTTTGTTCAATGTAATGTTAGCATGCACATGCATTGAACAAATGACAATAACTTGGGCAAACATCTCAGCTTTTTAATTTGGATTTGATTGGCCAGCTCTGGATTGGAATTGGCCGAGGATCCAAATTCCAGTGGTATGGTGACCTCATTATTTTATGGAATCTAGGAAGCACCAATTCAGGGCCTATTTCAGGGCGATTCAAATCAGCCAGGACCAGTACCGTCCTGATTCTGTTTGTCTTCTCCATATCAGTTGAATGGACTTTTACTGAGGGGGACTCAATTTGCTGTTCAGACTCCTCGGGAATGGCCGTCGAATGAGGCCAATTGACTGATTGATCTTTGACACTTTAAATGGACTTTTACTGAGGGAAGGTTGGATTCCTGGGACTCAATTTGCTGTTCAGTCTCCTCTGGATTGGATGTCAAATGAGGCCAAATTACAGACTGATCTTTGCACATAAAGTGTCCCGCAAGTGCAATGTGCTTGTTTGTGAGTAGGGCCTTTGGTATCACTTCATAGTTGTCCTAGACTGTAGAATATCTGTAAAAGCCCTGCGCTGATTTGATTTTTCTAATTCTGTTTATTATGACAGGTTATTCATGTAGATCCCAGCAACAAAGAGGACATGGGGTTCTGGGAAAGCAACAATGAAAATATAGCCATGATAGCAAAGAGTAACACTGCAGAGGATAAGGTGGTGGCTTTTGTCTGCCAGAACTTCACGTGCAGTCCTCCTGTTATTGGCCCGGAGTCTCTCAAGGCCCTGCTCAAACAGAAATACTCCCCCCCTGTTTAGCTTAACATGGCTGAGTAAATATGAACTACCAACTCCGTTATACATACCCACCTACCTTCATGTATTTCAACAGGAAGATGAGATGACCAGTGCTCGACGTGTATGTGAAGATCTGCTTCCCTCTCTTGGTTTTGCACCTTCAGTGCTTAGTAATTTATGTTTGTATGTCTTTTTTATAATTAGTAGAGAGACCTTGTAGGGTAATAAATGTTGAGAGTGAGAGAGCAACTTTACCCGGTCCCTTAAGTTAGTTATGTATATTAACTTCCTGTTTCTAATTATGAAAGATGAAGCTGTTACTTTTCGTTGCTTTTTTCTAACTCTGAAAGATGAGTCATTCAGGAAATGAAAGAAGCTGGTACTCAAGCCCGGTTGTGACACTGCAACCCGACAGAAACATGATTGACCATTCGTTAGAAAATTTTCAACTTTCCAGTGCTTCCCAACTTCCAATGTGGGGGTGGCTCCTTCATGGATCAAATATCCATGAAACTGGGTATACAAGGAAATGTTAAAATTTTATTAGTATGCAAGGACAAATATAAATGTAGTTAAAGCTCAGTTAAATTTATAAATTACAAGGCCTGAGTTTCACATGATATGGATGATTACAGTTGAATCCATGGAAAGAGAAGAGAACATCATGAACCCCTTGATAAGTCTTACTTAAGGTGAAGATACGACAGACGAGTTTCACAGAAGGGTTAAAGATGTTTTAATGACAGCTTTCATGTTTTAGGTTAATGGACAAGCGTTTATGACCTATAAAACATCAAACAGCAAGACTAGAGACTGTGTAAGGTTGAGGAAGAAGCGATCTCCAATAGCCCCAAACAATTATAGCATACACAATCCCCGCTTAAGTAACAATACAAATAGACTGCCATTGGCATAAACAATGAAAATAAACTCTTTTGGCTGCCAATGCAATTTCCTTCCCGAGTAAATTCCACTTGGTAGGGAAAACATCATTTCTTTTGAGTTCAGGGGTGGAGGTCTTTGAGGTCTTCACAGATATAGGAGAGCTTATATCAGCAGAAAATTCAGCAGATAATAATTAGAGTTAAGGCAATGGATAATGACAAATAAGGAGCTAAAAAAATTTCAAGTTCTCAATTTACAGACTTCTTTTGTAGCCTAAACAGACCATGCTTTGAAACATGAGGCCGATCCAATAAAAGACCGAGAACATAATGAGGTCATTCACCAAAATGAACAATGAGACAGGGTCCAGTGGTGGCCAGAGGAGATGGAAGAAGCATCAGCATTTCCTAAGCGACCATGCTATAATGGTTTGACAAGAAATTCTCGATTTGGCTTCCAGCTAACCAAGCAAGAACCTGAACACGTCGCTTAACGAGATAATTCCTTCCACACGCTTGCTGCCAGCCTCAACGATGACTAGTCGCCGCACCCCTTGAAACAACAAGTATATTTTGTTGGTTGTTGGTGACGCATCGATAAAGGCAAGTAAATATCCAATATTATGAGAAACGTGTGGGAGATTTTACCTGGACTCGCTAACCGCTCCATCACTTTATGTAGAGGGTCAGACCGCAGACACATCTGGCATCTTTGTCCATTGAAGAAGCTGTAAGGCGAGCTAGCATCTTGCCCAAGTTGCAGTGCCTGTAAATTAACAAGCAAAAGGTTTTGAGTCAGAGACACGAATATTAATACATTTGGTATCTTCCATTATCATCTGAACCATATTTCAGCTCAGCCATCCACGAGTGGAATGGTGTCATAACAGAGGAAAAATGCAGAGTCAGATAATATTAGAGCTAGAATGCTGATGCAAGCTTCCAGCAGGTGTTCTGTCATATGCTAGAGTTATGTGACGAGCCTGAAATTGCCGAACGCCAATACCAACTCAGCAGTCATCTCAAATGACTTTCAGCAAGGTCAAGGCCTTATGAAATTGCTGAGAACCTGGGAGTAACCAACCCATCAAGGGGATAACAGTGAATGAACATATCTTTATCTACCAGGGGCCATATATATAACAATTCTTGTGTGGTTTCATTGCCCACATTTAGCATGGGTCGGACACATCCAGTGGCCTGGTTTCATTGGAAGAAATCCAGGTGATTTTTTTTTCTTTTTTGGGGATGAATAAATATAGGTGAATTAGTTAACTGTTCAACCTCCAAGATTGCCATTGGAAGAGTTAATATCTAATGGCCAAAACTGAGAAACATACTAGGTAATATTTGTCTACGCTTATATCTATACCTAGTGAAATCGGCGATACTGAAAACCACAACTAGAGAAATATTTTTTTGTTTAACAATTGAAAACATTATAAGTCTTCAAAATCTATGGCTATCCAATGCCAATCCATTTCTTGGTAATAGACTTAAAAAATACAGTTACCTGATGTATACTCATTTCATCAAGATGAATCTGTGCATAAGCTTTATCTTTTGCCAAAGCAGTGATGTCACTGCAATAAACAAAGTACAGCCACTCAATACAGAAGGTGCTGAAAACTAATCATTAAGCAAACCAAACAAATAACCCCCACTCTATTTAGTACATGTAGGAAATAAACAATTACCTTCTGGAGTATATATCCAGTAATGAGTCATTCTCATCAACTATTGGAATCGAACTAACTTGAGCTGCATAAACAAAAATCTTAATAGCATGAGGGACAAAGTTCAGATGAAAATATTTTACTTGCGTACTGAATAGAACAGTTTACTCACAGGCTGTGTGCCAAGAGTCATTAACTCATCTCCCAAATCTCTTAAGCTTTCACCAATATAAAAAATGTTCTCTTTAAAAAAGTTTGATAAAATATGAAGATAGAGAACATTTTACCACACTCAAGAGGACAATCCTAGATTCTGTGGAATTGCTTGATCTCTAACAAAGTTTTCTACGATAATGGGTTGCGCTTGTTCATGACTCCCTGATGACCAACTGCCTTTGTAGTTTAGGGTATTAAGCACCCCCTACCTCACGAAATAATGAAACACATTGCACATTCATTTGTCTATTAAAGGGCAAATTTCTATATGAACATGAAGAAGAGAAGTTAGAGCTGCTCCTGGAATGTTGTGTGATAAATTGATAATACATTCCACCAAAACCCAAATAGAAAATTCTTATAGGACAGTTATAAGACCAGCAATATGGCCTGGGACTGAAAGTGTAATAAATAAACAACAAGAAGGGTGAATCTGGTGCCAAAGACTTCCACCCAAGCAGAGTCCCTGAGGCGATTTTCCTAGGCAGTCTTACACCAGCAATTTTTCCTGTGAGGCTGTTTCAATGCCTTGACCGCAGACTACAACTATGGTCCACCGACCATTGTGCTGGGGCCTGTCCCTTGGTGATAAAGAAACAAAATTAAGGTACCTGAGATGAGAGTCTTGAGATGGAGAAATGGTAAAACTAAAACTAGAATGCAAAAACAAGGAATGAACACTTTAGAGGTAATTCCAGAGTAGCTCAGAGCCTCAGATGCAAGACAAGAGAAAGTTGTTGAAGATGGCATCAACATGTACAATGAAGACCTCTAAATGCATGGGTAAAGAGTGATAACCAACAGATTAGAAAGCACCAAATGAAGGAGTATACCTAAAATGACTTTGAGGATGGTTAAAAAAAAGCCACGATTAGGGCCAGCAGTATGTTCTGAACGGAGTTCACGTAGAAATATGGCCCATGTAGCTGACCCACTTGGTTGGCACAAGGCTTCGCTGAGTTGAGTTCTGAAATCTCCAACATTTACGAACGTCTCACAATTGTGGAAATTTTTTTAATGGTTTTGCCAACTTTTGAGGTAACCATTTCTCAGTCTGATAGTATTAACAGGTTTTGAACCGACAGTTTCCGAAGAATTGACGGACGTATTTTTTAATTGTTTTGCCAACTTTTGAGGTGACCATTTCTCAGTCTGATAGTATTAACAGGTTTGAATCGATAGTTTCCAAAGATTTGACGGATGTAACTGCCGTTTGATTTTAGAACATTAAGCCTTAACATTGACCTAAAACTCCCAGCAACTTGTCGACTACATAGGAGAGCCAAAATAATTCTGAAACAAAATCTGTTTCAACTATTTTCCACAGGACTTAATTGTGCAATCCTAGGAATGTCAGTAACATAACTCTGAAAGAACAAAACTTCCGACTTCATTAACCAAAAGTTTGCAACATCCACAGTCACAAGCCATCTCTGGACTGGTAGAATGTACTCGTCAGTTAAGAAACGGGATTGTTACCATTTTAAATAAAGGGTAGTGATTACCAAAGAGAATATTAGCTCCCTCCACTCATGGTGTATCTAATAATAAATCACCAAAAGGACAAAATAACTCCCAAAGAAAATGATTTCAGCAATTGAAATGAGACACCCCAAAGCCAACTGACAGTTAAGCATGGATGAAAACAAAGGAGACATTAGCAGAGTTTCAACTAGGGACAACATTTAAAAGGAAATAAGAAAGCTACCTTGAACTAATAGTGAAAGGGCAGAATTAAGAGAAGCATTTGGTCTCAGCATTGCTAATGGCCGTCCATTTGATTCCCCAATTCTTGGAACCCATGTACCCAAAGGAATTGAACAAATTGGTTGTTGCAGGATAGGCAAAGAGCTAGAAGAATGTCTAAAATGCCTGCAAATGCCTGGAAATTTAATGGTTCATTAGTTAGTAGCAGATCAGTTGCAGGAGCTAGAAGAATGTCTAAAATCCTGCAAATGCCTCGAAGAATAATGGTTCATCAATTAGTAGTCAATCAGCTGCCTTGATTGGCAAACCAAGAAAAAACTTACATTTTAATATTCCCGAGAGAGAAGCAAGATGCAGCAGCTCTGGAAATGAGCCATGCTGTATTATGGGAACACAGGAGACCTTGTTTTGCAAAATTTTTAATGCAACATCTTTCAGAGAATCAAAGGGCCCAGCCTGCACATATCATACTTGGGTCATGGAACAAGTAAAAGATAAATTTGAAATTTACACATGTACTGCAAATTAAGAGTGAATATCTTGCATTTTTTCAGAAAAAGTATACATAAGATAATCAGAGAAACCTAGTTCCAATGCAAAGATAAAAAAAATAAAAAATAAAAAGTTAGAAGAAGTGATGATTAGATAACTTGGCCCACAATGAATTCAACAATTTTTAACGAGGTTACGACTACTCAAACTGAAGCAGAAAGATAAAACCTGGAATCAGGCAAATGTGGGAACTACAAGAGCCTTATAATCATATAACTTTTCATCCCAAAATTGCATAAAATTAATAAAACCAGCTGGGAATACAAATAAACCAGCAAAAATTAACCAAGAAAAATTGACAATTTTGGAGGACCAGTTAGAAGAGGAAAGATTCCAGAGAAGAAGCTTTGCAGGAAACGGAAGCACACACTCACATAGGCAACCAATTTTTGTATTCAAATTTAGAGGAAAACCAACACACACACAACCCCCCACCCCAAAAAAAAAAATTAGACTAAAGTAATAAACTTAAAATTAAAACTCCAACTCCTGTGTATTCAACCCAAAACGAATAAAATACTTAATAAACAACTTCAAGTTGGAACTGTTCTCCTTTGGGCCTCCTAAGTGGATCCTCTTTATCTAGCAAGGCTGGAGTAACTGTATCAATTTGTCAATTTTCCTCCTTTGAGAAAAAGTCAACTCACATCTAATTCGGAGATGGACCAAGTAGGCTGTCGAGTCAACACACTTGGAGGAAGAACAATCCCACTACTTTCTTGAGCTTAATGCTAAGGATTTTAATGGGATGAAGTTCGTGGTTTTGATGTCATGCTTGAAACAGTAGGTATTACCCACAAAGCATGTGATAAACCTTCATCTGGACGATGTCTCACTGTACTATATCCATGAATCCACCAATTGAGTAGGCAAGAAGCACCAAGGGTGTCAAGGTAACAAGGCGAGGCGAGACAATAGAAAGCAACGTAACCAAGGTGACACAAAGCAACATGACAAGGTGACAAGGTCGCCTTGACCCAAAAATGGGCCACGACGCCTAGGCATTGCTTGAACGGCCTTGACAACTTTGGTAAGTACTTACATTTAACCTTGAAAGGTTTTGTGGCCCTGTCCGCAATCCCAGAACGAAAAACATCTTAACTCATGGCATCCGGACAACTACCTCCATCAATCACCAGGCTACATAATTCATAATTGCACGTCACATGTCCAAATAATATGGTGCAATAACAATCTTCATTCATAAAGACCTTGAGACTTGTAAGTGGTCAAAACCATGGTGGGAGATCTCGCTCTCGAGCGAGATCTCGCTACCATGAAAAACCGAGATCTCGACCATCTCGGCGAGATCTCGGTCGAGATATGCCATTTTTTGGGCGTCAACTCGGTAGCCCATCTCGGTGGGTTTTAAGGTTCCAGTTAGGCTAAAACTTGGTTTTTAGCCTATTTGATGCCTTTTGAACACACTAGTGGGCTTGGATTTGTGAGAAAACAGCCCTAAGTATGATTTCTAAGTCTACCCATATTGTGAAACCGAAATGCTGTAGGATTAGAGAATGCAAGGTTATATAACATGTAATATAAAACCTTAAGGCATATAAATGAAAATCATGTGTATCAAATACATCAAATAACTTAAATGTCATCAAGATAACATTCATATGAGTATTACAATCTTAACTTTCAAGAATAGAATGATAAAAGTATACAACCGTTAGAAGTTTTATATAAGTCATTAACGCATAAGTTCATAAGACAAGTAGAGGATGATTGAGCTTTCTTTGATGTTGTAGATGTGCTAAGAGTAGTTGCAAGTGAAACTTTGGCTGAAATCTACAAAAAATTTGGTAAAAATTGAGAGTTCCAGCGAGATATGGCGAGATTTGGGGCGAGATATGGCGAGATATGGCGAGATATAGCGAGATATGGCGAGATATGGCGAGATCTCGAGTGAGATATCCCATCTCGCAGATCTCGCCTTTGATCTCGTCTCGGTTTATGAAAAAACCGAGATATCTCTCGAGATCTCGCCGAGATCTCGCGAGATCTCCCACCATGGTCAAAACAAGACAATGAACATAACAAAATTGTCACCTAACATCATTGTCATTGTTGTTGAATTTACCAGGCTCATGCTGCCACTAAAATGTGGCAACCAAGGGGCTCCTTAGGAACATAAGGTATTAAAGAATCCTTATCAATATAGCCACCAAATAGTCAACTTATACTGTCCATGTCCTTCGCATGTAGAATACAGATGACATCTTTGGCATCACAGAAGGTCTATCACAATAAAGCTGAAATATGGTCATCTAGCTCATGAAGATGTCATGTCAGGATCACAGCAAGGTGGTGCATATCGTCTGTTATGCCAGGAAAATGTCTTGGTTGAACCACTAGCCTATGGTTCGCAGAATGACTTTCTTGTGGGGAGTACAGCTGACTGAACTGGGACCTTTGGGGAAAGTGTTTGTAGAAGTCCTCCAAGTTCATGGCTGCTTCAGACTTTCTTCTCCTAATATACCACCCATACAACATCCTACAGTGTAGCAGTCAATTAGGTATGAGTCTGACTAACATGAGGATGCAAGCTATCCAAGACTATGCCACTAATACCTCTAGATCCCTTCAAAATCAGACCAAGCATCGGAAACAGTATAAACTGGCCGATGCAATTAAGACTGTCCAATTGAGTTAATTGAACCTTAAAAGACTTTATTTTGGCCCATATAGACCATAGGCTTCTTATGTTATTTTTCATTTTTTGGTCTATTGATGTGATGAGCTTAATTTATACAACAACAACAAGCCTTGTCACAATTAAATGGGGTTGGACATGGGTTCTTGCCTTCCAATCAGCTCTATTTAAGGACATACTAGATATAAGGCCTAAGCTATGCATATCATTTTTCACCACTTCTCTTGAGGTCATCTTAGGTCTGCCCCTAGCTCTTCTGATTCCTTCAATCTGGATTCAATCACTTCTCCATATAGGGGCATTTACAGGCCTCTACTGAAAGTGACCGTGCCACCTCAAACGACTTTCATGAAGCTTATTACTTATTGAAGGTACTCCTAGACCAGCTCTAATATGAACATTTCTCATCTTATCCTCCCAAGTTTTGCCACTCATCCATCTTAGCATCCTCATTTCAACTGCACTGAGTTTATCTATATGATGCTTCTTATCAGCCAAACACTCTACACCATACATCATAGTTGGTCGTACAATGGTCCCATAGAAGTTTCCTTTAAGCTATAAAGAAATACATTAATCACACAAGACCCCGAACGCACCTCTCACTTCATCCACCTTATTTTAATTCTTTGGGAAACATCATCCTCTATATCACCATTTTATATGCCCATAAAATCAAAAGTAGTGATGGTACATGGGATCAGTAGTCAAATTAAGTGTTTGGGCTGGATTGGAATACTTAATAGCTGCTAGGAAATTCCAGTCTTACATTAGTGATAATAAACTCCTTAATTGTCATGATTTCCTGTTTCAACCATGCAAGCCTGACATGAATAACTGCAAGTATTCGGTAGGTAAGAATCTTCAGTTCATGACTGCCCAAGTAGTGACTAGCCCAATGCCTTAGGTCTGACCTTGTTGTTCTTGCTTGACCCACCAGCCCCAAGCTGTAACTTTCAACTTGGCCTCTGAAGAAAGAGCTTTCCTGGCCCCATACAATCCATATCATCAGGAAAATGTCTCTCAAGTTGTGAATCCAGATAAGGTACTGCTCAGATTTTTTACCCCCCAAAAAATAGAGGACATTTAGTGCACAAGGTCGATTTGACAGGGTTAAGACTTACGCAGTTACTACTGTCAATTGAGTTAATTGACCCTTAGAATACTTTGTTTCGGCCCATATCAGTAACTCCATAAGCATCTGGTGGTGGCATACCATGGCATGGGTCCTGAGGATGAAGTTGAATGAACCCCCATACTGCAAGGGACTCACTGCTATCATAACCAACCAATCATTCAACCAAAGCTTGAAAGAATGTCATCTTGGTTGGAGAGAATTGACAGTTGTGGTGAGGGTATCGACATGTTTAGTGTATAAATATCTGGATCACTTTATAAGACTTTTGGCTACCAAGATGCTCAGGCAGCTGTGGATACCTGGGCAGCAGCCAACTTTCATCTCACTGATTTTTTTTTTCCTGAGCAAATCACCTTCCATGGAAGCAGTTTTCCAAGGACGCTAGTGTGTAAGGTTTTGGACCTAAACCTCAAGAAGGGCCAATTATAGTAGTTTATCTGCAGTTTGGGCCATTATGATAACACCTGCCTTGCTTAATCAACTCATTTGTGCACTGCAACATTCTTAAGGCAACCTTGGCAACAAATTGTTAATACTCTCCACGATGGTGCACTAAACACCATCAGAGTCAACCAGAGAGGGTATAGACTCCTACTGTCACCTCAAGTATTGAAAGATATATTGCAGCAACAACAGTATTATCCACTTTTAGTTATAAATCATTCCCCTTTAGCCATAGTAACAGTTTTATCACCTACCTGAAGATTGTGCCATCTCAGCTTCAAGACATTTACAAAAGGCATCGGGGGTCCAATATCCGACTCAATGGAGTCAAGTTCTTTTAAGATCAAGAGAGTTGATGTAGTTTGGCTGTCTAAAACCAGCCTCAAGTGTAGGGATTTTTCCTACACCAGCATTATTAGTGAAGGTTAGGCATAGGGGTTTGCCTTACACCAGCACCAAAATTGTGGGCACAGTAACAGTTATTTAATTCTATCTTGTATTTTCTTTATACTCCGGAGAGTAGTATAAGTTTTGGCCCCTAGCATCTATTTAGAATCCATGCTTTCTTGGAAGTCCTAATTAGACTTTGAATTCTTAGTGTTTTCTGTCCAACCATTAGGCTATATAGTTTAAATTTAACTTAGTATTTTATTTGTACTCCTAATGGGGATTTGACAGGGAATAACCCATTGGCAACCCTAGCATATGTTCGAGTCCTAGCTTCTAATTTAAAATCCAAACTTTGTTGCAACTTGGAAGTCCTGAATAGATTTCTTATATAATTCCCCTCACCTCTCCAGCAAAATTCTTCAAGCAGCCAGAGGTTGTTGCCATATTCAATCCTCCTGAAGATTCCCTCAAATTGTTTGCAATTCTCACAAGTTCAAGGACAGCCGAGCTGCAGTTCTAGGAAATCTTGCCGAAACAATAAGTTGGATCATCCCCAACCCCAATTCTTCTGCTTCTAATCCTCTCACAGACAAACCCTAATCAATAAGTTTCCAACTTCTGTTTTCAATCCCCCCACCCCCTTCCTGCTTCTGTTTTGAATCATTCCCAGCCAACCAATAAGTTTCCCCCCTTCTGTTTTCAATTTTCCCAACACCCTACTCCTCTGCAGTATCCAGCCAGACATGAAACCCAAAATTGGAACAAATACTTCCCTATCCCTTTGGAAAGTCAGGTTCAAAGCTCAATCTGTTTCATCAATAGAATCCTTAAAAGCTCCATCTCAGTCACTTCACCAAAACCCTAAATTTCCTCCCAAACCAAGCCACCATAAATTTTGTCCAAATTTTGAATTGAATATTCAGCTACCCAAATTGGAAATTCGATCCAAGTTGCAGCACCAATTTACCAAACTCCCATTATCCTCTCTTTCCCGAAACAAAAAACCAAAGCCTAATTTTGTATTACTTCAAATTCTAACACCAATCCACCATTCCCTACTCACTTAGCTTAACTCCATCATCAAACCCAAGATCCTACAAAATCATAACCCTAGTTTTGACCTAAAACTCTTTCCCAGCAAAACTGAACTTTCCAGTTCATCCCAGATACTGGATGTTGGCTTCTGCTTGGTCTGCTACCAATCTAGAACTTCATTAGATTCTCTCACAGCTCTATGGATGCAAGGATCCTGGCAAACGACATGTCTTTTTGTTGTGATGGCTGTTTGTTTTGTTTCTTGGCGTACTTCTTTTCTTTCTTGCCTCATGTGGTTAGGTTTTTATTATCAACAGCATCAGCCCATCCATCCATCACATGCAAAAGATACAGCTAGCAGTGCACACATTAATACAGGGTCAGACAATGTCACCAATCTGACACCCATCCATGAGAGCACGGAAGCCCAAGCAAAGCAGAATAAACCCACAAACAATAGCAAAATACATTTCAAGAAGTAAGATGATTTCCATCTTCTGTAAGGATACACAGCATCTATTAAGCAATCTAAACCTATTGCTCCTTGGCTGCCTACACCAAAACAGTCAAAAGTTGAAATTGACACAAAGATCTTCATTCTTTTTGAAGAAAAGAAAGCCTAAAGCTCTTGTTCTTCAGCTGCCAATGAACAAAACAATCAAAGCTAAAATTGACATAAAAATCTCTACAGCCCCTTTATCCCAAATCTTGTGTCTTCATTCAACCAAACACTCTGTGAGGCACGATACAAAAGAAACTAATGTAAAATAAAACTCCATCGCAACCTCCAATTCCACGGCTACAGTTTTGCAAAACACAAGCAAAGAAGCATTCTGAAGACTTAGAAATAACTCCATTTTATAATCATGCAGGTATCCCTTACAACAAAGTGAAGTAGCCACTTCACAGCTTCAACAATCAGTCAGCCTTTAGTGTTGGTAGAATAGAAATATCATGACTTACTCTTCTTTTGTCACAAGATTGTCAAGGGATGTCGCACGAAGTTCTAGTCCCCTGCAGATCCCCCTGAAGATTGACATTCACTAAGCCTTGACTCTTTGAAGTAGAAATTCATTCCAATTTCATGTTTGAGATGGCTTTCCTCAGCCTTTCATCCACTGGAATCACCAATGCATGCCTAGCCCTCAACTCACAGTTTTGGTTAATTGCAACTCCACAGGTCACCTTGCTCCCAAGGTGGGAATTCGGCTGGGAGGTCCTCTATCTCCTCATTCATTGAAGTTCTCTCAAGAAGCCTTCAGCAGTGTACAGACCAGCAGCCTTATTTAAATATCCCACACAAATTACCGTACAATTCCAGCACACCTAATGAGAAGAAATTTCGAAACTACCAGTAGATTTCTTATTCCTTAGACCTTCTTTCAAGCCAGAATTATAGCTCATGGCAGATGAGTTAGTAGTAGTTGTCTTGTTTCTTTAGTACCTTCGGTGCTTCCTATACCTGTCATGCTCCTTGGACTATTTACAAGTGGTATTCAAGTTCTTAGCTCTGCAACTTTAGACGGCTTATATAGGCAAATCCATGGAAAGTCATCATTGACTCATTCTCCAAATAGTTTCTTTTTTAGCTCATACCAACACAAGTGATTAAAATTTCTTGTCTCAATTATGCAACAGGAAGCCACTCCATCCTTGTAGACAAGACGTCCAACAAATTCAAAGAATCCCCTTACTGATATCATTTTCATACATTACCAACAAAAATCCTTCTCCCTTATAATTCCCATTAGAAAAAATTAATTTTTCACTTCAGCCAACGAAATTCAATTAACTTAAACATCCAGCTGATCTTTTTCTTTTTCCTCCAGGTCAACCATAAACTACTTTTGTGACTACTCTCCTCCACCCGAAACCCATCTACTAACATGGATGGAAAGCTTCTAAAGATGCAAATCTATTTTAAGTATGCAAACTGCACACAGTAAGTGTTAAAACTTAAAGACCACCATACCAAGCAATCAGATTGATTCCGACAACAAAAGCCAAACATCCCAGATTTTAGACAGTATTCCAGGTCAGACTAATGCACTGGGAGATTACATCTTTATGTGCAATTCTATGATTAGATGCTTTTGCAATAAAAACCAAATTGAGTGAGACAGCAAGAGGGGAGGAAAAATGAAGAAAAACATTATGAACATGGATGTCTTTCAGATAAAAACCCACTGAAAGAGAGATGACAGAAAGAAGGTTGAGAGAGTATTGACTATCTTAGTACTTAATCACTAAAATAAGCTGCAAATTACAGAAGTACTATCTGTTAATGAGATATAGTTCCAGATTTGCTTCTTTATAGATTCTAAAAATTACCTACTTAAAGAGAGATGCATTTTATAACCCTATAAAAATCCAGCAAGCCCACTCTCACCAGTAACTAATTGGCCCAAATATTCTGTTTGCAGTAAATTAACATGACGACTAAACTAAGAAGGTGAAAACTCCAGAAACATGCAAGAGAAGGTTAGAAAATTAAAAAGGAAAAACTCACTTGAGCTAGACGTCTTGGACCTCGGCCATGCCCATCAACGTGCTGATTAAGTAGTAGTTTTACCTCCTTCCAAGCAGAGATAGTGTGTGTTTCAAGCTCTTCCTCAGTAAGATTTGAACCACGCCTCCCAAGCTGCAATTTTAGCAGGTAAAGTGTTTTTGTAGAGTCAAATATCACACTTGCAAGAAAGAAGCACACAAGAAGGAACCTTAAGTAGCTCATCAAAAGGACCAAGATTTTTTGAATTTTGATATGACAGACCAAAACTAAGGATGCCATTCACGTATCCCATAAAGACAAGTGTATTATGTCCAGGGGGCCAGAAAGGGTTACCCAGTGCACGATGCTCCCTTTACTTATAGATATTTCCTTCTGTGCCCACACAAAAATTACTTATAGTTCAAGGTAAACTAAAATGAATTATGAAGCCACTCTCCAGAATCCAGACTTTTTGTATTTAGTTAAAATTGCCTATGTCAAAATAGAGCTACACCCTCCAATGTTGGAGCCAGGAGTGACAAGAAGGAAATACATGCCTGAAAAGCAGTTACCTTGTGGTCAAATCTACGATTCTACAACCACAAAAAGAACATCGGAGAGCCTTCTAATCTATTTCATGTTTATTTGAACAACTCAAGCACAGGGTATTAGCGATTAAAGAAATATAAACAGGTGAGCTTACACTAGTAACCTGAAAATGAGAAGAGAAAATCCCATCCTGTTAACTTGAGATAGATTTTCAGGACAAAGAAATTGTTGGATCAGGGGGAATGCATCACTCATAATAAATCAACTAACTCAAGAGTTGCCAAAGAATTCCCAGTATTGGTTGCTGGATCAAGGGGACATGCATCAATAAAGTGGGCACAAAAGTTCAGTAAGAGTGCATGGCTCTTTAGAGGGAGAAAGTGGGCAACTTGGATGATGGCACTACATATAGAAATTGTAATCAAGGCAGTTCGAGATGATGCAGCACAACCAGTTACAATTCACACTGCAGAAATGCGAATAGTAAGCTAGGAAATTATTCTTCCTACTTAGTGGGCCCCAAGTCCAGCTTGCAAGGATCTAAAATAGGAGATACTGTTTTGCTGGGAGTTTTAAAGATGATGTAGGATTTTATTATTTATTTATTGGGATAATTACATATTCAGATTTTTCATTTGAGTACGATATTTAGGATCAGTTTTAATCAGTTTTAAATTGCTAAGAGTCCTAGTAGTATCAATTTTAATTATTTTTAAATTGCGAGGAATCAACTATAGTTTTTTTCTTATTGAAGTATGTATCTTTTATTATTTAAACTCCTGTTATCAGTTTATTGAAGTGGACTAGAAAAGGTAAGATTAAGCTTGAGCTTTGTACTTTGAAGCCATCCCCCCCCCCCTCTTCTTCTTATGAGGGTTCTTCTACCTCTTCCCCTGCTACAACTCTGAGTCTTCTCAGGTTTCATTCTTATTTACTTCTTCTCTATCCTGTCCCCCTTACAAGGTTTGCTAGACACCGTTTTAATCATCGCTGACATGGAAGCTATGAGACCTAAGGCATTGGAGGGGGTCTTCTGCAAGTCCTTGGGTCCTCTAAACTGTAGCATGAGAACTTGCTGAGATCTCAGTAATATTTGACTTTTTTGGCTGAACAAGATGAGATTGATATCAGCAAGATCTCAAAGACAACATATCTCAGAAATTTAATGTTGTTCCATGCAGCCACCCAAAGCTAGATTTGATTCCCCACCCCCACAAAAAAAAAAAAAAAAAAGCAGTTGGCCTCCAACATTCTCAATATGCCTAGACACAACAAAAACTATGCTGCCTGAATGCCAAGCAAAATCTGGAAAACTATGTTGCTAATATCGGTGAAGACCCACTTCATAAGTAAGTTCACCAGTTCCTGAATTAGAGATACCTATAACAAAGAAGACTGCCTGGAAGTATAAAAGGATTTTCCCATAACTCAGACCAATATGGTATTATCCTAAATAGTTACCAGGTGTTCCCAGCGCACAAAGCTCCCACCACTGCAATTGCAATGAACGCAGTACAGTAGTATTGTGTCTGAAGGATCAAAACAGTAACCAAACAAGATCTTTCCACAGAGAATGAACTTCATATTCGAAAGGTTATCTATAGCACGAAGACAAACAAAGGCCTAAAGTGATACCCTAGGGGCAACTTTAGAACAACATTATGACCATAGGGACAGAATTGCAAACACATAGTGGAGGCAGATCTGCAGACCAGAATTGAAATAGGATGAACTAAAATTTATCAGGTAGGGATGAGTAAAGGCACCCTGAAATTTTGATGTAAAATGGATGGACAGATCTGGTTAGTTACTAAAACAGAAAATAGATCACCAACTCGACTTGTTAATAGATGAAGAAATTGAAAGAACAATATGAGGGAATTGAGAGAAGAATAAGAACATTAGAGCAACACTTGGCTTTCAAACTACAAGAAGGATCGATTGGATCAAACACAAGGTGTCGTCTCCATAGAGTTAAATGGCTTGCAAACCAACTACTGATTTTAATTGATGAGTGAGTTGATCAGCCCGCTTATCCAAGTCCCTTTATATAGGCTATCTAAAGACATAGGCATCAACCAACTACTATCTAACAACAATCTAACATTGACTCAACCACTACCTAACTCTTGACAAAGGAAAAATCCTTTTGACAATGAGTTTCTTGTTCTGACCCTTCTATGACGCTGATAAACTTCTCAAGTTCCCATTCATATTAGACTAGACTTGGGCTTAGGTCTATCCCATGATGATCATAATATGGGGCTGACTTTAACCCATTAGGATAGTCCTAACCCATGGGTGCCAAGGATTTGGCCATATCCTTAGGCCATTTATCAGCTTGATCCATTGGGCTTCTTCCTTCTAGTGTATGTCTTTAGCGCTGCATCATGCAGCTTTGCCACCCAAGCTCATGAGGAGTAGTTCACGATGAAGCAACCTTACCAATGACCAAAGTCCACCCCCGTAGAATCCCAGATAGTTGTTAAAGAGTAAAACAATGTATTTCCAAAGCAATACCCATTGAAGACCGTGATAAGCAAGAAATAAGCATCTACCTTAAAAATGACAACAGTACTTATTGTCTGTAGAAAGCAGTCGCAATAGGAAACTTTTTGTGTAAATACCTCTATCAAGATTAAGATGAAGTCCAACGGAGTAAGGACGCTGACAACTTGCCCCTTGCAGAAATCCCATAGAGGAGCCATGGGAATACCCTGCACATAGCTTGACTCAGAACAGAGTGTACATGACAAACTTAATATCTTATGCGCAAGAAAATGAAGTTGCAAAGAACCTTATGGAAGAGCAAAGATAGAACGATGGCTAGTAATAAAGTTTCCAGGAAATGAATAGGAAAGGGAATTAAAATATTCGATTTCACTTATATCATCACTGAAAGAAACACCAGTGCAGACTACGCCACAATGGAAGCCTATATCCCCACGTGACTTACAACCTCAATTGCCTCTGCAAAAATTTGCAACTTCTCCGTGCACAAGAATTGGATTTTGGAACAATTATGGCTTTTCTCCCAAAATCCAACTACTTAATGAAGTATCCATAAGATTTCCTAAGATAAAAGTATCACATCACCTCAAAAGCTGTGTATTTGTAAAAAAGAAAGTGAAAATGTAAACCATGTGAGGGGAAAATGCATTCTGAAAGCATAGTGAAGTGCACCTGGATTCTAACCTTACAACAATCAAAAAGGTACCTGCTCATACAGAATGTGGAATGCTTGCTTCACTGGTACATCGACATCCAATGTAATGATCTGCAATAAAGACATGTAAAAGTCAGAACACTTAAAATCCGTAAGATTTAAATTGCCAAGTCTAGGTTTCTAATCCATTTATATTCAAATTTCCGAACCTAGTGTTCTAAGGAAGGGTGAAGCATCCAAACCTTGCCTGACTCAGGTAGCAGCTCAAAAGCTTCATGCGTGGACAAGAATGCTGAGATTCGATGGCGGGAGACCACCAGATCAGTTTCTGAGAACCTTGGTACTGCCTCCTGTATGGTACCATCTGAGAGTGTGACCTGCTTTGTGTTACAAATGTAAAACAGAGAAAATTAAAATAAATCATCCAATATTTAGACTTTAGTTCACTCTTAACCAGTTCTCCATTTATATCCCATTGTTAAAAGGAAATTTCCCATACACAGATGAACTCCTAGTTCAAAACCCAGGTTATGCCAGTAATCTACTTTATTCTCCAACCCACAGTAAGTTAAGGTACAGGTCTGTACAGGCACATACGGGTATTAAACTGTACAATTGTACACAGATGGCAAATGTATGGTATGCATTTAGTATTGCTGCTAAAATACGGGCATGTATTCATTATTTACCAAACATCTACATCCCTTAATAAATAAAATAATATCATCCAAGCATCAATTTCTTTAAAGAAAATGACGCACAAGTCACAACCAAAGTTGTCAAAGCAACACACAGGCGTATAGACACCTTTATCACCTTCTTGGTGTTGCTTTGAATATTTACACTCTCTAATGCCTTGGATTGCCTAGGCGAAATGGCAACCATTGTTACCAAGGCAACAATGTTAACATGCATTGAAGAGGGTCAAAAATTCAAGGCTGCACCAGCAAGGCACCTGCCTGTGCATCCTTGGCACCAATAACCATGCCCCGATGACTATGATGATAACCATGCCCCCACCTGAATAAACACAATAAATTGTATATAACATTTAATCTCATTATTTCCCATAAGATTATAATAAACTTAAAAAGGATGAAAACAGAAAAGTACACATTACAAACATCATAAGATTGCCATTGTTTAGATATGGAAATTTACAACAAAGAATGGTGAAATTGTGATGAAATTGACATATATTCTGACAGAATTAAAAGAAGTTTGAACACCAGACTACCAGCTATGATCTTACTGACTAGTCAAAAGGAAAAGAGTTCTTTAGAAACCTGCACTAAGCTAAATATTAGAAAACTAACGATTGGATAAAAAAAATTCTACTTGAGCATCCAAATCTAGGTCAATCCCAGCAAAAACTTCTCTGAACAAGGTTCTAGCACCATGCCAAATGTGTCCGAAAAAGAAGAGCAAAGCAAAAGAAACATGCCCAAAAGTAAGAAAAGGGGCCAACCAACCCCTTGTGTATTGGTACTTATCGGATATAGAATAGATCTGCTTCTCTTTGTTCCTACACGTTCCATTATAACTAACGGAATGGGATAAATATTCCCCCTTGCTCACATTCCTAGCCTAACCCTAGACACTCTAAGATCCTTTTTCAAACCTATTTATACCAAGCATTCTTCTTATGGCTAGATCCAATCTCCGGTCCCCTGCGGAAAGGAAAAAGAACTTAGAAAGCCAACCTGTCTAGTGGAACCTACTGATCCCCTATTCAAGCCTTTGCATATGTAATTTAGTGAATTCAAGACTTAGTCAATAATTTATTTTTGTTTTATTTTTTGGTTGTTGGGGGGGGGGGTGTGCGTTCGTGTGGTTTGTTTAGTAAAACTTCTCAACTAGCACTGCAAATAGAGAGAGGTGCGGAGAAAGGAAGCAAGGCACAGTGCTCTCTCCGCACATAACTCTAGGTGATTTTCCTTCGCTTTTTTTTTTTTTTTTCAAACCATCTCTGCCTCAATTTCTTCTCCTGGTTTTCTGTCAATCTAAGACAACAAGAATTTGGGAATCAGACCTGCATCATGTCGAATGAAAGATGGAGGTACCTACAGAGAGGAAGGGATTGCTGCAACCTACTTGAGAGTCAAATTGAGAATTTTGGAAATCCATTGAAAACGATGAAGAAGGGAAGGGTGCTGAATACCCTTAGATGGAGTTCGGACACTGGAGACTAGATGTAGTCAACACTGCAAGCCTGCAACCCCTACCAAAAGGGATAAAATCTACAGTTTTCTTTGGTTGCAAGTATGAAGGAAGACACGTAGGACCCAAGCTTGGAAGGGTTTCTGGTGTGGAACAAGATGAATCAAGATTTCAGAGTTCTGGATGTGATTTATTTATTTCTAAAGCAACAATTTATAAGGCATATCATATGATAAATTGATAATACAAATTCAATACGTGGCCTGATAAAAATTGCGGTTTTTACCATATGATTGACACATAAGGAAATGAATTCAATAAGCAATTAATGCTCAACAACCACTAAAGTCATAGTTATTAAAGCAGTAAAGCAACTATGTGCACAAATGACCTTGGCAAACAAAGAGTTCTGGTGTACATTTTTACAACCATTTAATGTGGCACAAATAGCATTGTAAAACTAATACAAGAAGAGATAGAGAAGGAATGGGGGGAAATAAGAACTAAAACAGACGCATCTAACCACAAGAGAATAGAGGAAACAAGAAGGATTTTTATTTTTATTTTATTTTTTTTTTTTGGGGGGGGGGGGGGGGGGGGGTGGGCAGGACCTTTGGTGGACAAATCAAAAGATGAAAGAAGTTGCTGGCTTGCCGCCTCTCGGCCTGCTGCAACATGAGCTTTGAGGAAGAACGAAAGAAGTCATCTTCAACTGGTCGTGCCCGTGGACTTGGAGTCAACATGGAGAAAAGGGTAACCACAGAGTAGAGAAGAAGAGTCATTGAAGACTCATTTCTTTTTTTCTATTCAGATCTCTAATCAAACCCAATCAATTTTATCCTTTTTACAGTTTAGGGTTTTTTTTTTTTTTTTAAATCCTAAAATGATTCCATGATTCTCGTTTCATGGTAACAAAGTGAACCACCAATAGTATGTGGTGGTGTTGAATACATTTAATCATCTAAATGACCCCAAAAGATGAAATCTAAAGACAAAATCTCAAGAAAGTGACCCCACTCAGCCCATAAGGCATCCCATGGAATACAAGGCATCACCTAGAGATGCCAATCATACATTTTTATGCATACACAAAAATCAAGCCATCACCTTGGGCCTCCTGAAACACGACGCTTAGATAAGAATGGCTAAATTAGCTTTGAAAATGACCAATAAAGGCTCTTAAGAAGAAAGGAACAACCACAAGGCAAGGAAGGAAAAAATTCGTGTAACAGCTACGCATAGGGTTTTAAAAGGGGAAGCATAGGTGATTATTTCTTCCCTTCTTAGATAATTAATTAATTTTTTCCAAAATGAGGAGAATCCATCAGATAGTTATTCAGCAGAAGATCATGGTAATTCTTCCAAGAAGTAATTTGATAAGGTTGAACAGCATACTTTAGCCAACATAATACTTGCTAAATTTGCTCAACATAGTAATAGCTGTTTCGAATAAATTCCAAGAGTAAGGTTCCAACTAAATATTGGAATTGGGAATAACAAATGATGATATGAGTTAAAGAAAACCAAACATAGAAAATGATTGAGATACGGAAATTAAAAAAAAAAATATTCATTAACAAGTCTGTCTACACTGATGGTTGACCATTCTCACAGAACTTCTAAATGAATGTCATATGCATTCAATAACCAATAAATACTTTTTTCCATTGGACATTACCAAAAATTCATTTCTTACTGAACTGCCCATCCCTAATGGAAACAACCAAAGTAAAAGTTAGCAAAGACTTACCACACGGTAAAAGGTTTCATTATCCACATCCATGTTGGACCTAGTGCCAGGTGTCTCTAGAGACAAGATTGTTGGATTCGGTTGAGGGTCACTAGTTAACAGAACAGTGTTGACTGTACCATAGTTCCCCATCTCAAAAGGTTGGTTCTCATCATACCGCCATTCGCCATCGACAAAAAATTTGTACTGCATGTGACAGTAAGCAACACAAAAAAAATCAATTTTTTTATATAGAGACATATTAGTAGAAATTTATATACAAGTATGTTTTACATTTTATCCACGATAAAGAAAAAAAGGGTCTTAGATATAGAAATAGTTAACAGTTCTTGATGTTTGATTGAATTCAAAAATTCATAATCATTCTAGGCATAGTTGCCAGAGGGTCTAGGCAACCCAAGGCATTGGGAGGGAGCCTAGACACTAGGCAACACCAGCTGGTCAACCAAAGAAACTGCCACAGAGACATGAGTCACCAAAATGCGTGGATACCAAACGTAAACTTGAGCAATGCCCTTATAACCATGGATCCAGGGGATATTAACACATGAGTTCATTTTATCTATCTATCATCTTATGTGGAGTAATCTTAATAATTAGTTAGGAGATAAAATTAACCTTACAGAAAAGAAAAATATTTGGAAGGAACAAACAAACAAATGATCAATCCATTGATGGAGAAGACAAAATCTGGTTCCCTTGTACAACTCTCTCCATGATTGCGCGCAATAAATAATAGACTACTTTAACGGGAAGTAAGAGTTCACTATGGGTTTGGGGGTGGATTAGGAGTTTGTTTGGTTCAAGATTTACCTTGTATACCTTTTGTACAGCTTCTATTAGTTTTTAAAATTTTATTGAACTTATATAACATACTTGGCCACACATCAAAAGGTACACTAAAACAAGCTTCTGAGTGTCAAATCATTGATGTATTTTCTCTATTATTTTACACGTATATTTCCTCATTTTTATATTTCTTGTGTTGACACATATTTTTTTCTACTGTATATACCAGCTTAAGCTCGTTTTGCTTGTTCAAAATCTGGATCAAATTCTTACTTTGCAAATAAATTAAGATGAATGACTCTGGTACCGAAGTTTCACCACATGCCAAAATGCAGAGATACTCAAAATAATGAAGAGAAAAAACCAGTATAATGCTTCAGCAAACTGAAGAGAGACTTCAACAACAAACAACAACCATAACCTTATCCCAACTAAATAGGATAAATGGCACGTAAGGTACCTAACGTCTAGACAAAATACAATTTCGATACCCAATGCTTTATATATTGTATTTGGAATATCTAAAACAGATTATGATGAAACTGATAGCTTAATTTTTTTTCTTTTTCCAATTTTAACCACGGAAACCAAAATTTCTTTTTACTTTTAGTTTAATAGTATAAGTTTAATGGGGACCCTATATCACTGTCCATTTCTTCCTCCTTCCTATAACCCGTTAGTTCCCAATGCAATACCACCCACCCATCCTTTCTCTTCTTTCTCTTTTCTTGTCGGTAAACAGTAATGATTCAAAGTAGGTAATAGATGATGAAGTCCAGTGTAAACACCAACAATCGCCAACAAGATAAAGTCCGCGTAAAACTAATAAGCTACAGCAGGTGAGATGTTGCCCATAACTTCATCAATCAAATAACTTTCCCAGAAAAGCATATTTGAGCCAATGGATAGATACAAAAGAATTCCCCAAAAGTTAAAAAATAATCGACCAAAAGATTCAGCATAAATCAAAAACTCGATAGCATATTCTGGTTCAAGATCTGAAATAAAGTCATGGGCATAAAGAGTACTTCAAACTAGAAGGAAACCTTCCGAAAAATAAGATTAGGAGCCCAAGAAAATGTCCCCAAAGTTGTATTTTGGTGACAATTTCTCAGCAAAATCAGACTTGCGGACCCATGGCTGGTCTTATAAACCCAACAAATGAGGGGGGTTCCCCTCATATCTATGCTCGCATTGGACCTAGAGTTAGTAATGTGGGTCTCTTGGATTTCATACAAAGCACAAAATTGGACTAATTATGATACAATTTCAATTTAGGTTCCCAAACGTAGCATGTGAAACATTAAGCATCTAAATTAAAATTCGTCAAAGCAGTGGTATATCTAATATCATTTACCCATATAAATAAATACTAAAAGCAACCTCCAAGGGCATCCACTACAAGGGGACAAAATGGATCATCGCCCTCCAAACAACTCTTTCTGCAATTCTACTACGACTGCATCCTACCATGAGCATATCCTTCCTATTACTTCTCCAGTAGTAATAGGTCTGTCCCTACCTGTTTCAGCTTCATCAAGCTGGATCTGGTCACACTTCCTGACAGCTAAATCCAACTGTCGTTGTCAACATGACCATACCACCACAAGCGGTTTCCAAAAGCTTCTCCTTGAATGGGGGCAACTCCCAATACGGTTCTAGATAATCATTCCTTAATCTATCTTTCTTGGTCTTACCACACATACTCCTCAACATCCTCATCGCTGCTAAACTCGTCTTACCTATATTACTCAACTGCCAACATTGCACCTCATATATTATAGCCTCTCTTAACTATCCTGTAGAGTTTTCCCTTAAGTTTAACAGACATTCATTTGTCACATAACACTCCTGAAGCACCTCTCCATTTCAATCATCCATCCACCTTTATCCTGTCTAACTGAAGAAGCACTTCCTTTCTATTAAGTGCCAACCAGTAAACGGTTACCATTGTGTAGGCGTCGCTCCCCCCTCAAAATTCCATCTCCTCTTCGCCCCAAAGAGAAAGGGAAAAAAAATGAGTATGAAAGGTTGCTTGACCGGAATGGAGAAATCTCCATCCAACAATAGAAAGTTCTGATTTCTGTAGAAGAAGAATATAATTAAGTAATAAGAACCACAAAGAATCATCCAAGGATTGAAATGATTGTCAAGTATTTACTTGACCGTCGAGTTGAAAAGGCAGATAGTATAAAATGAAGAACAGAGTACACCCTACTGTAACTTTCAGAGCTCTGAGCTTTGAGATGATGCGCATTGGCAGTTATGGATGGCAGGTGCCATGCATTAAATAAAAATAAAATAAAATAAAGTATCCAACAAGCACAAAGTGTATATTACCTGGTGATACCCTGGTGTCAAGCTGCAGATAGCCTGAAATACAGTAGCACAACCCTCCATAGGAGACATGGGCACATGTTCTGACCACCTAAAGAAAGAAACTCCATTTAGCAAAACAAGTCACTCAAACAGCTTAAGAACCAAAAGGTATACTGTAAGAAAAATAAGTGAAACCACCCCAATTATTATTATACTACAAAAATATATTTCCAGATTAATTTAATTAAAACCCTATCAACCATAGAACTTATATTTATTCTCCAAAACGAACCATCTTCTGTAAACTCTCAGAATTCAAGAATTTCCAATAAAATAACCACCCTGTGCAGAAAAATCCTACAAAAGACTTGTCATTTTTTACTCCATGAACCATTTAGAAGGAGAAAATTTTGCCTTTTCTAGTAGCACACGGAGGCGTATTTGAGCATTGTTAATGCGAGGACAAGGACTCAGCTATACGATGGAGACAATATCACGGATAACAGTTGTATCCTTGACCAAGATACCACCTCCACTTTTTATTTCTCAAAATCAACGTCCAGAAAAATAAATTACCGTTCAGATTTTTGTATTGCATTTCATTAAAATGATTTCTAGTTTTCCACATCAACCTTTTGCCTCTAGGACAAATTCCGTAAATATCTTCTTCTGATTAACAGGAGCTTGGGATAAATCTCAGTGGAAAATAAGAATAACATTATTTTTTTGGTATGAGGGCAATAAGAGTATAATACCACATTTAAGGGTAAAGATTAAACAACTAACAACGAGAATAACAAAAATGAACGACAACAAGGTTCCCAGCATGCTATCTTGAATTTAGAAATTCTTTTAAGTTTTCCATTCAGATGTAAAAACCAGAAGACGGTGTTCAACCCTCCTATTAGATGCCAAAGCAAATAAATTAAAAGCAGTCAGTACGATATTGAGAGACTCACCTTGTGAAAGAACCGCTAAGGAAGACTCTTCTTCCTCCATAAGGCCACACAAAACGGGTAGGAATTGCCACTGTGCCTGCGATTCCACTAGTTTCTGGTACGGAATCTGTACCCGAAGCGTACATTGGCTTCAATCCTTTGGTAGAAGTAGAAGATCAATAAAGACAGAAAGAGAGGGAGCGAGTGTCTATAATATAAGATAGATGCTTCTGTTCCTTCAATGTAGAAAAGCGCGACTACAACTGAATTGACGAAACCTTCCACTTTTCACCCACTGAACTGCAGAAATCAAAACCACCTCCCATGCCCGTCACACAAAAAACCACAACCAATCCCATTTGAAAAAGAAAAGAAAAAAATTTAAAGTTGATCTTTTTATAAACTCTCGTTTCCCAACAGGGATCCTCTACAGCACCGCAGAGGATCCCTCAGTAGTTACACATTCCCTTCAAACAAATCAAAACCAGCTCCAACACCAACAATCCCTGAAACACCGCAAAAAGAACGCAACTTTCCCACAATTCGAACTGGAACGAGCACGAACAAGAGTAGAATCTAACAACCCAGTTAACCCTAATTTACCTCTCCAACTCTCCTCCTGAAAATTGATACAAGAATTTAGCCAAACGCAAACATCAATCCACCAATACCGATTTATATCTGCGATCTAAACTGTATCCACAGAAATATCAAAGAAGCCTCGCACGCCCCAAATTCAAAAGAGGTTGACTAAAGTATCATACGAAAACTGAAATATCAACAAATTAGATTTCCATTTCTGAAATCAAGAGACGCTCTTTTCTCTCTCAGAACCACTTAATACGGATTTAAAAAATATATATATAAAATAAATAAACAAACAAAGAAATGAAGACGGAACCGGAGGAACCCTAACTCCTCTGTAGCTTATGCTGTTTCCCAAGAAAAAAAAAGAAAATAAAATAAATTTAGAGTTTTCTTTAATTAATAATAATTGGAGAATGGCAAAGAGAAGCCTATAGAAGGCCGAAACGTGGAAGAAATCTAACTGTTGAGGTTGAGAGATAGAAGTGGGACCATATCTCAACAGGGTCGGATCACAATAACGAGTCGTACTGTATCGTTTACGAATTTAATACACTTAGAGGGACTTGGATGAAAAGGATGTGTGCATTTCAAGACAAAACGTGTGGTGGGACCCACAGTATCACGATTCGTAAGTTATTACATCAGGATTCCCGCGCAGCTTCTCCGTTAGGCGAAGAGAAGGAGATTTTTCTCTCGTGTGTGTGCACACGACTGCAACAACGCACAAAGCGCGTGCGTCTGTGTGCGCCGTTCATGCAAAAAGACAAAACCGGTCTGGTTTCAACTTCGATGTAACCACGTTTGGTTACGTCGAATATACTTTTTTCCATTTTCGTTATGGAGACGCGTGTAAGAGAATTTCCCTCTTTGTATGTACGATTGATTTGATCCGGTGAGCCCATTTCCGCATTAGTGCTTTTCAGCACGTGGGTTGGGCCAGCGGCCCAGCCCAGGTTCATTTCATCATATTGCTAATTTGCTCTATACATATACATCCCTTGGTTTTGTATATTATTACATCTATATATTTTTTAAAATTTTTCTATTATGTTTACATCCTTATATTTTACATTTATATCTTTTGAGTTGTTTCTATTATGTTTACATCCCTTATATTTTTAAATAATATATCAAACATTCATTTACCATTAGAATAATGTGGTTAAGTGACTTAAGTCATGACTCAACATTTATTTTATTGTACCCAAAAGTAAATAAAAAGACTTGACATTCCTATTGTATTTTCAAAAATTCTAAATTGTATCCTTTACTTTGCAAGTGGTATGGACTTTTTTTTTTTTTAATTTGAATCAAAGAAGTTAGAGAATATTGTAGGTGATGTTGCTAATTCTACTCATTTTTTGGGTTTTTTTATAATAAGATTCAATTATGTTTAACAATTTATTTTTTTCTATTTAAAACTAATAGTGTTAGATAAGAAGAATATTTATAATAGAAAGAAAAAAAATTCAAAAGGGTGTAATCATAGTAGTTTACAAGCCCAGCCAAGTTGTTGTAAGTTGTAACCATAATAACTTACAAGGCCAAGGGGTTTATATATAATTGACTCTATACATATATGTATATTAATATATACAAGTATGGATGAGATTATATATTTTGCGTACCAAACAGAAAATTATATCTTTCTCCTCCTTAAAAGTAAAGCGGTATAGGCATCTTTATTATGAATAAATATCTAGACTTACGTTACCCACACGCAAAAATAGATTTGTGGAAGTATTATTATAAATCACACTTTCGATAGAGTTCTTTAACCAATATTCATAGACAAAAGAATGGTGCTTTGTCTAATCGCATTCAAACTAGCGTAGGGGCCAACAAGAGACGGGCATAAATATCATATAATGTTTATATTCCACAATGATATGTTAATATCGTTAGTAATCATTTGCAAGTATAAGATAATGATTCTAACTATTCTTTTGTTTGTATATAGGATCTATGAATACAACGGAAAAGTATTCTTTTTTTTTTTTTTTGGTTAAAAGCTAAATTATTGAGCCAAATGGCAAGAGAACCAATAAGCATCTAGATTACAAAGATCAAGAAGCCACTGAGTATATAAGGGCCAAACTGTGTTCCTTGCCAAAGGCAGGGCCCGCTAAGCTAGAGCATCAGTTACAAAATTAGCTATTCTATAAATAAAGTGAATCTCCAAATTTGAGATAGATGAGGGGGAATACGAGACTTGGAGATTAAGTCCACCAACTCAGCACAGTCCGATTCCACAATGACTCGGACATTCTGAATCCCATTTAACTCAAGAAGACCCAACAAAAAGGCTTGGGCTTCACCCTCTAGCGCTGAACCACAAGGGGCGACATTTGAAATGGCCCAAATAGGGCAACCGATACGGTCCCTCAGGATTGTGCCCAAGCCCCAGCCGACCCAACTGCCCATCCTCCTTCCATGCTGCGTCAACATTCAATTTGAAGGCATCTACCACCAAAGGAACCCATTGATCTACACGGATCCCTGAGACCACCACCCAACCATGTTTGTCTGTGCCTCCCATAACTCATAATGCATTATTTCGGACCTTCTGATATATTATTGACGAGTCCATCTTTTTCCCATTGAAAATAAAATCATTTCAACAAGTCCACAAGTTCTAGCAAATGTATGCAGCAAAACTAAGGGCTTCTTCTTTAGCTCCCTTATTTGAAAAATGAATCTTCTTCCAATATTGAATGAGTTCAAACAATGTAAGTTGAACATAAGAAGGAGCAACAAATGAGAGTTTGCTTTCAAACCACATAGTACATGCTAAAGGGCAATCAAGAAGCACATAATCAATTGATTCAACCAGGGCACCAGGGCAGCACACGTTTTGCAGCTTGAATCAATCTTGTATTGTCTTTTCTTCATATTTTCACTTGTCACCACCCCTTGAGCAAGTGATTTCCAAATAAAATACATCACTTTGGGCACCACCTTACAACCCCTTGACCAGTACTCATTTTCTTAATAGCATATAAGAGGGATATATAAATGACACAACATTTAGTCTTCTTGATACCACATAAAAGAACCCAAGTCAGAGGAGATGTTACACAACTATATCTAGTTTGTCTATAAATTGTAAGTAGCTAGACAAATTATGAGGTAATAACATATTAATATTCCAACTTGCTTAATTAAATCAACCTTTCTACTATATATTACAATCCAAGTATTTTTTTTTTTCTCTTACAAATGATAGGTCAAAGTATACTCATGTAGAAAATAGATTACCATGCATCATGCTCGAAATGTAAATTAATGTTATTATTGGTATTTTATAAAAGGGGAAGAAGGTTGTTTGAGCCATCGGAATATACACTAAAATAAAAATGTTTTGATGATCTTCTTCATGCCAAATTTATGTGAATGATAGAAAGACACCTGGACTTTGAAATCAAAATAAGATGTTAGAATCATAAGATCACCTTAGTTAGAATGAGGACAAGCAAATAAACTATAGACATATAACAGACTAAAAATGATGCAATAGAAACTCTAGACTACCACTATCAATCTCTTGGTCATTAACTCATTTATCTTATTTTACATTAAATTGCTCTGTCTCACCTGTGAAATTTTTGTTTTGTGAAAGAAAAAATATTTTTTTACATGTACACCCCAACTTTGCACTGAAACTGGTGAAGCCCCCCTACCCTACCCTCTTTGCAAACCTTATAAAAAGGTTTTCCAAGGTTGAGATGTTCACTGGGCTTTTAATAGTTGAGGGGAGATTATCATTTTATCCTCAATTACAAAATAAAAATTTAAAAGTGAGATAAGATTTCTTTTTATACCGTAAACTTAACCGAACCTCAATGATAAACCATACATGTGACTGAGGGGTAACCGGTTCACCCGTCTTCTTCACTCATTTATCCTATCATTTAATTAAAAAAAAAAAAAAACTCAAAAAACAAGCCCCACAAGTGGGAAATGAAGGGCCCCATTGGAAACCACCTACCACCACCTATTCTTATGATTCAAACTCAAATTTAGGGTTTGATAATGTTGGAGTTCTTGAACTTGAATTTTAGATTTTTTTCTTTTTATGTCAGTTTTTTTGTGAATCTTTTATGCAATTCAAGAATGTTAAGAGTGAAAGTTTTCAGATTTAAAGGCACTGTAATATTGCTTAGAGTTAGGATTCAATTTGAAGATAAGATTCAAATCCTCTTAAACTCATTAATGCTTTCATTCTCATTCCTTCCAAAACATGATGAGTCAACTCCTATTTTAACAATAACACATTATGTAGTATGTAAACACTTTTTCCTTTATTTAAAAACCTTGCATTGTAAGGTAGGAAGCCAATCTAGCTTGACAAATAACACATGAAAATTATGATGTTTCATTTTCTTTCATTTTGGATGTGTTATCCTAGAATAGGACATCTGTTGTTGGTAAACCACAACTATGATTAGTATTTTGAAAGGTCACAGAAAACTACTTCCCTTCTTTTAAAGTTGTTATGTCTTTACTTAATATTTTGAAATTAGAAAAGCTAAATAAAAATAAAAGAGGAAATTCTTTTGGCACCCCAAGACAAAAACTGCTAAACATTGACATCTTATATTTAAAAACACATGTCTCTTGTTCCGTTAGAATGTTTGATGGTACAACTATAAATATCATTATACCCTCATGTATAGAGAAAAACTATGAGACTAATCACAATTTTGTATCTACAATAATTGTTGTTTTAGATAACCAAAATATTATGTTTCGGATTTATCTTTACAAAAAATAGTATTCTACCCTGTAGATAACTTTTTTTTTCTTTAGAATTTCACTCTTATCTTCTCCCCCCCCCCCCTTCGATCATATCTCTTATGCCATACAATCAACACCAACCATATTCTTCTTTATGCTACAATTTCAAATCAAATTAGTCGAATTCAAAGTAATACTCCCAATAGAATTGCAAATCCTCATGTCCAAAATAGTATTTTTATTGATCTCTTGAATTCATCTTTTGAAATGGGTTCCTTGTAATCTACATGGAATAGCAAAAGGGTTGAAGTAGACAAAATGAAAAACGAAAAGAAAATAAATAATTAAGAAAGAAAGAGGATGAATTAATCAGAGTGTCAACATGACGTTGTTGTTATGTGGACGAAAATACATATATTCCAAATGTTTTAGCTTTCTCATTATCTTAATGTTGGAGTCTTACTTTATTTTATAGTTTTCTATTTGTTCCAAGCTTACAATCTCAGTCAGAAGAAGAGATGGATGTTTTTATTTTTGTAAACTAAAATTCATTGCAAAGACCAAGCAAAAAACTTTAGATCTAAATTACAATGAGCCTGAATCCAGAAAGTGAATAATGACCAACTAGTCTTGCAAGGTAGGGACCGGGCCTCCTGGGCTAGAGAGCAGACCAACAAATTCCCATATCTAAAATAAAAGAGAAACTTACAATTGAAAAATTGGGAACCTAAACCCCTAATGTCTTTTACAATAAATTCCACCTGAATAGAGGCAGAAGAAACACGGCCCACAAGAAGCTCCACAAGGCCCAAATTGTCAGAAGAAACCACTACCCCTTCAATCCAGAAGAGATGGATGTTATAGAACCTTCGTTGGGCTAACGAAACGTATTCCACATGTATTGAAATTATGTGCAATAATTATGTGCTATTTTGTTTTCAATTAATAACAAATTTGGCTTGATTGAACCATGAGGGTGGTTCAGTTGGTCAAAAAAACCAACAACTCCAAGTAAAAGACCAGAGTTTGAGACCCTTTGGGGCTAAGCATGGCCCCACCTACTATGTAATACCCTCAATCCCAATATATGAAAAATCACCTGTTAACCCCCCCACTACAAAAAAGAGAGGGGGGGGGGGTTTGGTTTGATTGTATATGATTTTTAACATGCGATTAACATGCCATGACATGGCCCATTTATGGTATGGGAATCAACATGCCATGACATGGCCCCAAATCGGATCCGAACTGAACCGAATACTCAACAGGCCATACCAAGTTTAACTTTTTTGGACCAATAGCCCGGTTAGGCTTGTCTGAGATTGACTTTGTTCGACCAACTACACCCCTACTCATTGCTAACATGGAATTTTTGAGTTTTTCAACTATAATGAACACACCAAATTAGCGTACTCAAATAAACAAATAAGGTAATCAAACAATTTTTTAGGATGATTCAATACACCGAATCAGATAAACTAAAATTTGTTCTAAAAGTAAAACAATTCACAAGATTAGAGTAATCAAACCATTAATTTAAATGAACTATGATCAATAGATACTGATTTCCTTGGATTGATATCAATCAAACCAATAATGGAATTAAGTAACCAAATGCACTATTAAATTATTTTGATGATATGGATTTGGATTTGGTCCAATTAAGTTGGTAAGATCTTACTCGTTTTACCAACAAAGGGTTGCTCGGTTGTTAATGATCGACAGTTCTTATTGAAGAGATAATGTTTTCAGTGCTATTTTTTTGTATATGTAATAGTCTCAACCCCCTAATATAAATTATCAATTCAAAAAAATAATAAAATAAAAAGATATCACTTGTTTAGATCGAATTCTTTTTCTTTTCTTTTTTCTTTTTTTTCTTTCTTTGTTGTCGAACATCAAATTATATTAAATTATCCAATTAAATATTTATAAAGTAGAGTTCAAGATAAACTTAGATGGAATATGCCACCAAGTCTCAAAGAGATTTACAATACTATTTATATATCTTATGAAATGAAAGAAAACAGATTAAAGATGTTCATATTCCCATTGGACAAACTGTGGCTGACCCAATCAAAGAGTTAGGACTTCCTATTTAGGGATGAAATTGCATAATTTATGCCTGAATGAATGATTAGGGAGGTAACTTGGAGAGTCCTTGCTAGGAGAAGAGCATCCCGAATAGCTTCAAGTTCAACAAATGTTGTTCTCATGCTCGATCCATTTGTTGCCTTAGGCACCTCAAAACCTCCACCGAGGTCCCATAGAATGCTTGTACAGCTTGTCTTCCATATATCCATGTCCCAAACTGCATCAATAAAAGCAACATAGAAGTTAGAAGGTTGTGGAGGGACCTCTATTCGTGGGGTTGGGGTTGAATGTGAAATGGGTAACTGTTGTTGTTGGACATGAATGTCCTTTAGATTATACCTAACTGATGCATAAAAGAGGAAATTAAGAGATTTCCCTTTGAATGGCAAATCATTTATTGAGTTCCATAATCCAAAGTAGGGAGCTCCATATGGATCCCACCCAGTCTAAATTACCTTTGTTGCTATGAACATTGGAAGAGTGCATGACAAATGGTCTTAGGACCAGTTCTACATAAGAGGCAGAAGGGTGAGAGTGTTGACCGCCTTGTGAAGAGATTATAGCCCATTGGGAGGACATCATGACTTGCTTTCCAGATAGGTGCTAGTTGGGGGATAGATTTGAGGAAGTTCCTGGTGAGAAGATGTATAAGTTGGTTGAACTAAAGTAGATGGCAAGCACTCTTGACACTAAATGGACCTAACTTTGACGTTATCCATATCCATGAGTCTAAAGTGGGATGTGAGAGTATGACGAAGAACAACATTGCATTTACTTCAAGAGGCAAGAACATAGAGTTGATGAGGGGAATATTCCATTGAAGGGTGGGCCAGACGACAAGATCAACAACCCTAGTGATGTGGGTTGGGAAGGGAATGTATATACATTAAGGTGTGATTTCCTAGGTAGATTAGGGTATTTTGATCATCTCTCACTCTTTTAACAATGCCATGATTCAATAGGGCTCTCTCACTCATAGAACTCCTCGAGTCCGGATCAACGACCCCGACGCTTCCTGACCACAAAGATCAGTGGGCCACACGGTGAAAAACACTTTTTGGAATTTTTTTCTCCACCAAGGGAACCCACTTGGTTTTTGTGGTCAGGAAGCCACGGGGGAGATGATCCGAATTCGAACTCCTCTAGGACCAAGAAACTTTTCTTGGGATTTGAGCTCAAAGGAGAGGAATATCAGCAAAATATATTGCTTTGTCAAAGACCTCTAGCATGTTAAACTTCGTTTTCAAATGCTGCATTTCATTATTACCCAAAAAAAAGTAAACAAAAAAGAAAAAAAATGCTACGTTTTTTTAATTTTTTTGGTCTTCTACTTCTACACTTCATAGAGAGAAGGGGGAAAACGGAAATTTGTGGAAATAAGTAGGAAAAAGAATGCATTATATAATAAATTATAAATTTAAAAAATAAAGGAAGTAAAGGAAGGAAGAAACACAGCTCCTTCTTCGTTTGTATTGTTAACTAACATCCCCAAACCAGAAAGGTTTTGTACAACGAAACGTTGAGGTCGTCACCACAGCGTCGTCTTGAGACGATCTCGAGTCAGAGAAGAGACTCGGGCTCTTCCAACGGTTGACTGCGATCGTGTTCTCTCGTGCTCTGTTTGGAAGTTTTTTAGGTATTAAAAGGGAAAAAAAAAGAAAAAAAAAAGGAAAAAAAAAACAAAACAACTACTTTGTTTAAATGAAAGAGGGTATTTGGTTGTGTTCGATCATTGTCTTACGGAAGATTTTATTTTTGGGATTTTGATGTCTGAGTTGAGTTTGGCTGATTTATGGGTTTCGAGTGATGTGGGATTTCTGAGGAAGGTGGGTTTCTTTTTTTGGGGAAGGGAATTTGAGGGTTTTTGATGCTTTCTGTAGGGAGTAGGGATGGGAGGAAAGGGTTAGGTTTTGGGTTTGGGTTTGGTGTTGGAGCAGATATGGAGGAGACTGAGCTCGAAGAAGGCGAAGCTTGCCTTTACCAGGACGATGACTCCAGAATCGACCCTGATGTGGCTCTCTCTTACATCGTAAGGGTTTCTGTCTCCTTTCTCTCTATTTTTATTTTCACTTCCCGACAAAGTTGGAAATTCTCTTGGGTTCTCTATTCCATGGAATTCTGTGATCATGCTTATTATACCTTTGCTTAAATTTTCATGATTGTTTTGTTTTGCTATGCCCGTTCTAGATTGGGCATTGAGTGTTTGGGGTACTGGATCGGTCTGCTTGCGTGTCTCAATTATCTGAGGGGATAAAACCTAATGCTTTTGACTACTGGATGCTAAAGATTTACTTTTTGAGGTTAGAATTAGGGTTATTAGAAGCTAAATTGTGTCCGAAAATTAATTGTGGGAGCTCTTAGTTAGACTCTGATATGACCTTGGAGATTCTAAGGACATTTGCTTGTGTGAGTTTAGTTGGCTTCAATGTGATTCAACATAGATGCATCTCGGACCCATTCCGCTATTAGTGGGGGAAAAATTATAATTTGGGTTACTCAACATAGATCAGCTGGTTATGCTCAAAAGGTTTGCTTCATAGACCTTTTTGTTCTTGTTGTTTTGTTGTTCTCTAAAGTTTCATCGGTGATAATTGGATCTGCAGGGCAGATTTTTTAAGTCATTGAATAGAATACAGTATCATCCTTTTCAATAGAGTCATCAGTGAATAGAAAATCTTTATAGTGTTGGGACATTTTGTATGGATTTCTCCAGATTGTGCTCTTTTCTGAAAGCTTTTATGATATCATGGACATTGACTTGATCTTCCTTGCTTTGAACTTTGGGTATATATGAAAGTAATGCACAGAGCAGTTTCTTTTCTTGACAGTACACAACAGTATCACGTCGTAAGAATGCTTTATTGATTACTTCTGCATGCTGAACATGCCATTTGTTTATTTTCTCCAAAACCTTTCATCTTTCTGAGTACATCATTTATATTTTCTGGTTCTAGTGTTATCACTCTCCTTTTACTCTTTCAAGCTGTAATTTTGTCAATAAACGCTTATATATATATATGTATTTTTTTGGGTTGCTTTAGGACGAAAAGCTTCAAGATGTCTTAGGCCATTTTCAGAAAGATTTTGAAGGTGGGGTTTCTGCAGAAAATTTGGGTAAGTGATCCATTACTGACTATAATCTCAGAGTTTGCTGAATTGCATGTAATAAATGCGTTCTTTGTCTATCTAGTAATGATAGTGGACTGATGCAATTTGACAGGGGCAAAATTTGGTGGGTATGGTTCGTTTTTACCCACTTATCAGCGGTCTCCTACTGTTTGGTCTCACCCAACAACTCCACCAAAGTTGCAGAACCACAATTTACCAGTGGAGGTATATATTGTTAAATTGGTTAAAATTCTTTTCTTATTTATTCGTTATTTCTCAAAAGGAAAATTCCATTGCCTACCCTTACATCGGGTAGAGATTTTTTTCTTTATCTGACAAAAACACATTTTAATTTTCAGGGTGCGCATCAGAACTCTTCAGTTCCATCAAGTGCAACCTTCTCTCTCAGGCTTGGACCTGCTTTTAGTAGTTCTGCACCGGCACCTGTTTCAAGGGTCTCATCTGTGGACAATTCAGTTAAAAAAGATGCGTGTTTGAATCCTCCTCGTCAATCTGTGGAGTTCAGTCCAAAAACTGAACATTCAAATAAATTAGTTAATTCTAATGATCAGAAAACACTGAAGGTTCGGATCAAAATAGGTCCTGATAGCTCTTCAGCTCAGAGGAATGCTGAGATCTACAGTGGTCTTGGCCTTGATATGTCTCCTTCTTCATCATTTGAGGACAGTCCTGCTGAAAGTAGAGGGCTGTCTTCCAAATCTTGGAACTTTATGGATGAATCTCCGACTAGCATACTTCAGGTAAGCAAATTTTCAGAAATTCCCCCTTTTTTTCAAAATTCCTGTTTTGGTGGATCAAGTGATCCTTATGGCCTGGTTTTGTTGATCTTGTGAGCAGATTACAACATCTTTTCCAATCCCTGGGGGCCTGTTGCTGTCACCTCTACCTGATAATTTGCTCCGCTTATCCAAAGAAAAAAAGCTTCAGGGAGACAGTAGGTATGGATCTGCTCATCAGGGTAGCGAGGTAGGGCATGCCATGCCAGCGGATGAGTTGTCTTCTGCAAGGGGGGCTAGGAAAGCGTCCAAAGAGAAGAAATCAAAGCATGTGGAGAAAAGTGGGAGATATTTAGAAATGAAGAATGGGGATAGAAAAGATTCAGGAAATGATGTGACTGGTTTTTCAAAGAAGGAAATAGACGTGAGGACCCCTGCAGAGGGGGAGGCTGTTGTTAATGCTGTTAAACTTCCTCTTTTGTCCAGTTCAAAATTTGGCACAGGAGATACAACTAAAGGTTCTGTTAGGCCTCCTGATATTTCCGGAGAAGTCAACAAGTCTCCAGGGAAGGACAAAATATTTTCTTCTAGTTTAGTGAAGGACGAAGCCTGGGAGTCGGTACCCAGTCAAGATGTGGACATACTTGATAAACCGAGTATGAAGATGATTTCAGCAGACAAAATATTGGACTCAAAGAAAGAAAGAAATAAAAGTAACGAGAGCTATAACCCGTGTGGATCTGATTTGGATACTGTCAAGGTGGGGAAAGATCTTGACAGTGGATACACAGGTGCTCCAAAAAAGAAGCTTGGGGCGAAATTTACGTCCTCTGAAATAGATGGAGTGAAGAGGCACCGCAGGAAGGAGCATTTGTCATCTGGTAGCAATAGGAAGTCAAAGGGAAGCCAAAGTAAAGGAAATCCTGCTGCAGGGTTTCCAAAGGAAGGTTCTAATGTTGTGTCATCCTCCGCATCAAAAGATAAAAAGAAAAACAGTCAACCTGATGATTACCCATCTAAAAGCAAATTGGATGATGTAAAATCACGCAGAGACTTGGCAAAGGCCATTGACAACCATAGGGATTTAACTGGTGATTCAATTGTCATGCAAGCTGAGGATAGAGTAGACTCACTGGAATTTCCTGTCAAAGACCGGCGGAATTTCTCAAAGCCTGAGTTTTTTGATAAAGAAATCCACACATTGGCAGAAAATCCAAGAAACATATCAAGTGGTAAAAAGATTGATAATCAATTGAGATCAGAGGCATCAAGGGCAACCATGCCAGCTGCCCCTTTTATTGAAAATGGGACTGTTCCTGATGTGGCTCATCCCCCTTCTGTTGTTATAAAGGAAAATTGGGTTGCCTGTGATAAGTGCCAAACATGGAGGCTTCTACCTTTTGGCATGGAGCCCACGGTCCTTCCGGAGAAGTGGTTGTGCAGCATGCTTGATTGGCTGTAAGCTCCTTCCCAGCAATATTTTGAATTCTTTAGTTTATTGTAGTTCATTGAAATTATGACTAGAATCCACAATAAAGGAAATATACTGGCTGAGATTAATCTATTTGAGACTAATGGGAAAAACAAGGGAAAACATATCTAAAACTCTTTTTTCCATCAAATTGATGAACGGGCGAAACCATATATGTTGTCACCTGCTAAACTTTATTCAAAGAAATACATTATAAAAATTTCATGATATCATGAAAACGTTGGAAGTACGTTAGTCTTCAAGGCGACTTCCTATATATGTGGCAACATCTCGTCAGTTGTTGTAATGGTTTTTGTTGCTGACCATATCATGAGGCTGTTAGAGCTTGTTTGATCCATTTGATATTTTAACACTAACATGTTGAATGTTTTTCGCCACATTTTTATTTTATTTACAAATGATTGTGTGTTGGAGAGTGAAGATCCACGTAGCAGACCTGAGTTGGCTTTGATTCTCCTGATCTGTTGGTCTCTGTCTCTTTTATCTTTCTTTCATCTTTCATCTTTCATCATCTTTTTGTTTTTCCAGGTTTCCCTTCTTTCTTTGTTTGGATCCATGTAATTAAGTTGGGATAGAAGCTTACCTTTTTTGTTTTTGTTTTTGTATGAATGTAATAGAGTTAGAGATCAAGTACGCTTTATATTTAGTTGTTCCTATAGCTCTTTCTTCCCTTCTTTCTCCGGTCTGTTTTTTTTTCTTCTCTCTCTTTTTCTTTGGGGGTTGGGGGAGGGGGGGGGGGTTCAGGGTGTGGAGATTCTTCAAGTTACCAAAGTATCTTGGAGTATCTGGCAAAAATTACATTAACTGCCACCGCATTAGAATTCCGGTGAATGTCTCATTAAATGTTTCTTTTTGTCTTGCTTGGCTTCACGAGGATAATGAGATGATGTAATTGGCCATCCTTGTGTTGGAGAAAGAGAAAAGTTCACTTACTAAATACACTTTTATCTTCCGTCTTTGTGTTATGTCGTGGTCAGGAAGGATCTTTGAATTACTTTTTGGGAAATACAGATGATGGGGTAGAAGGAATATATTTCCTTTCGTGGATTTGTTTGTTCATCACATATGTACTGTTATAGAGGACCTCACTGTGTCATTACTTACTGGTTTTCCTCTAGGTTTCTTTATTTGATTATTGACTATTGAAATTGGATGTCAGGCCTGGAAAGAACAGCTGTGATTTTAGTGAAGAGGAGACAACAAAAGCTCTACATGCAGCATACCAAATCCCCATCACTGAGGGTCAAAATAATATGCATAATCTACCTGTTGCAGCTACATCAGGAGTAACCATGGACGAGGCTCGGCGTCCTGATAACAGCCATCTTGATGTTAGTTTGCGTGCTGTGCCTTGCAGTGTAAAGAAAAAACAAGGTTCAAAGGAAGCATCAAGTGCAGCTAACCACATGAGCTCCATTCACTCTTCAAGTTCTACAAAGAAGAATCAGCAGTCCTCTGTGAAGAGTAGAAGCTTAAATGATGTAAACCAGGTTCAGTTGGATTCCAATCATGTGAACAAGCCTGTCTTCCAACAATTAAGTAAGTCAGGAGACTTGGCTGTGGATAAACTCATGCACAAACAGAAAGAGAATCATAAACTGCTTGAACACTCCTTGGATGGAGGTATCGTTCTACCAGCCAATATCTTTATTATTTTCAGAGTCCTTCAGTTGAAAAATAAAAATATGTAATTAGTTTTTTCATATATGTTATCAGGTGTTGCTAAATCTTCAAAAACAAAATGCAAGAGGGAAGCTGGTCAAAGTGAACTTAGAGCTTCTAAGAAAAAGAAGGCGGACGGGATGTACCATACTGATGATGATCGGAGTTCTGACCTCGGGTTTTCCCATCCCTGCTCAAGTAGCGGTGGTTTGCCAACTATGGCACCTGGAAAGGATTCAAATAGTTTGAAGAATTCAAAACACGATGGAAGAGATAATTTTCCAGATTCTGTGGATAAACTTGAAGATCAAGTACGGGCTGATTTTGAGAAATTGGATAAAATGAATGTTGCTGTTAAGAAGAGGAAGGTGAAGGAATGGCAGGATTCTCAGATGTATCTAGACCCAAGAAATGGGCATCACCTTCATGACAGTAGGGGTTCTATGAAGGAGGAGACCAGTGAAAGTGAACGCCGGAAGGAAAAGAAGGCCAGCGCGTTCAAGTCTGACACGAAGGAATACAATTTGAGTAATGGTGATGGTAGATCAGACAAGAAGGGTAGGGTGACAAAAATCCTCTTGTCTGGAAGTAGAGATCGACCAGTTCATCAGATGGAAGCAGAAGCTTCATGCTATTTAGAGAAGGACCAGCAATATATGGGAGAGAAAAATGTGTCTCAACGGAACTTGGATGTTTTAGATACATCAAAGAAGGATCTGGGATATGGACAGCCTTCCATAGCTGCCACTTCGAGCTCTTCAAAGGTTTCTGGATCTCGTAAAACTAAAAACAATTTCCAGGAGTTGAAAGGTTCACCTGTAGAATCTGTTTCGTCTTCTCCTTTGAGGTTGTCCAATCCAGAGAAGCTTACATCCTCAAGAAGAGATATATTGAGAAAAGATGATGTGATGAACTATGGTGTCTCTGGCATTGGTAGCCCAAGAAGATTCTCAGATGGAGAAGCTGATGTTGGCACTGTTCGGTCTGGTGTGGTAAGGAAGGATGACGCATTTCATGTGTTACATCATGGATCCCTCGAGTCTCCTGTGCTAGATTATCAGGGCAAGGATGCTGGTCACACATCTGTTGGCAAAGGGAACAGAGAGGTTGAACCTTCTGAATGCAAAGACAGCCATTTGCTGAATGTTGATGCCAATACCATGGGTAGGAATGACCGATATCATAATGAACTGGGGGCTAACGACCATGGCCTCAGTGAGGAGAGGGTTACTAACGGCCATTGCCGTGTTAATGATTTTCTTCCTCGGAAGTCTGGGAAAGGATCCTCTTCATCACGGTCTAAAGAGAAACACAGAAGTTCCAAATCTGGTTTTGATAAAGGTAAGATAAAGCTTTCTGATTCATTCAGTGAGCAAGAAGACATGCAGACAACAAAAAGCTTGAAGTATGAGGATGAGACTGAATCTCATGATTGTTTTCCTTACCATCAAGACAGGAGGGATGGAAAATACAGCTCTCAGGATAAATGTTCTGTGAAGTATGATAAGGATGAGAAGACCTACTTGGGTAAGAAAGATTCTACAGGGAAATGGTCAAGGGAAAGCAACAAAAGAGAGAACACCTCAAAGTTTGGGGAAGATAAAGACTCAGATGTGAAAGCTACTGGCAGAGATGGGAAATCCACCACACAACAAAATATTCTGCTGGACCGTGATGGTGAGAAGTCATCTAGTCGGTTTCTTGCAGATAGAATTGATAAGATGGATGTAGCTACTGGGAGAGGGAAGTCACAATTCTTTCCACATTCTGGAGATAAACAGGAAGCACAATCTCGGTTTCACCGACCAGTGCCTGAAAGTGCATCTGATGTTTTACCTGTTGATGCTTTCCTTGGTGGTGGTGATGCACCGAAGGTTTCAAGTCATACTAGGAAGCTTGATAATCAAAATGGAGCTTGTCATGGTAATTTGAGACATCCCACACCTAATGGTCTTGGCCTCAGGGATCTTAATGCCCTCAATGCCCCAAGTCTGCCAAGAAAGGATGCTTCTGGACAGGCTGCTGCTAATACTGCATTGAAGGAAGCCGTAGATCTGAAACATACTGCTGATCGTCTTAAGGTGTTTTATACTTGCCCTATCTCAACATTTAACTGTTTATTTTTCTGAAACTTCACAAAGTCATTCCTGACTCTTATTTTGATTCATTTGGTTTCTATAGGATCCTGGCTTAGGTCTTGAGAGAACTAGGTTATACTTTGAGGCTGCTTTAAAGTTTCTTCATGCTGCCTCACTTTTTGAACCGATCCCTAATGAGGTTACCAGATCCATGAGTGTTTATGGTGAAACTGCCAGACTGTGCGGGTAAGCCAAATCCTGATACTGAATGGAGACCCTTTCTTTCATGTGTTGCAAATCATATGTTCTTTTTCTTTGTTTTTGAATTGGATTGGGTGCAAAGCCCTTGCCTTCTGGGCAGCAAAGCTTTGTAGACTAGGTGGCTTGCCCCTATCTCTAAGGGGGCTTATGAACAAGTGGAGTCACATGGAAAGAAGGCAATTTATAAAGTATGCTGTTTTGATTAGCTTATAGTTCTAGGCTACATACACTTATTATTGCTGAAAAAGAACATCTGGGGAGAAAATTGAGAGGTTGCTATAGTTTTCAAGTTAGGGTAATACAGAAATACACAATACCATTTTGATGAGCGTCTGTTTTTGTTTCTTGTTCTGCCTCCAAATTGAGTAGCGTTTGGGGGAATTCAGTTTTAGAAATGAGAGACAAAATTAACTGGAGAGCTCTACATGGTTGGAATTCATCTTGGTGAAGCTTGCGACAAGGCTTTCAAAATTGTTATATTCTGAGTTGTTGCAGGATCCTGGGTGGATTGTTGGAATGAATTACTTGCTTTTGTGGGCTCATAATATTCCTCTATGAGATGCCACCTCAAAGGCCGTTACACATTATTGGCCTGCTTATGTGGGGTGCCGGTTACCTCGGAGGGGGAGCCTGAATTCGGTCCTGGCTTTTGCATTTCGTGGTCACCATCAAGACTCAAAACCAGCCATTTTCCCTAGTGGTCTGAAACTTTTACCTCTGCTTCATGCAATGACCCCTATTACTAGTGTACGACTACAACATATGATGTAGCAGCCTGAATTTGGTCCTGGCTATTGCATTTCATGTTCACCATCAAGACTCAGAACCAGCCATTTGCCCTAGCGGTCTGAAACATTTACCTCTGCTCCATGCAATGACCCCTATTACTAGTGTACGACTACAACATATGATGTAGCTTCAAAAGGATTGAGGGCCAATTGCCAAGATCTGAGAATCAACTTGAATTTGAAAAGAATAGGGTAATCTTTGAAAATTTGATTTTTAGGAAACAGGGTTTTACTTCGGGTTCTTTGTTCTTGGGTTAGAATGTGCTCTATAGCTCTAGGGAGAGGTGAATGGCTTGAAAGAGATGTAGAGTGGTTAGAACTTAGAAGCTTGTTCAACTCTGATATAGGGTAATTGGTAGGGTTTTAGGGAGATGGCAGGGCAATCTAGAAGTAGAGTTTCTATTGTCTGATTGACCTGAAACTTGGATCTAACTTAGGCAGTAGTATACTAGAATGTAGGATTGGTGCTTCAAGTTACAGACAGAGATGATGGTTAAATCGATGTAGACCTGAAATCAGGGGCTCTTGGTCAGTTTGTAAAATTCAAGAAAAGGCCTGGTTTTGGGTTTCAAGAGGTCTGATTTAGGTCAATTTTGAGGTGTTGACTAGGTTAATAGCGATGATTATGTGGTTCAGGGCTGGAGGTGATCCAATGGTCGGATTGGGCTGGGCAGAAAATTCACAAAAAACACCTTGCTTGTGTCATCTTGAAGGTTCTGTGCGTAGTTGCACGTCTTGCTTTAGTGGCAGCTCAATGTGTTGTTCTCAGGGCTTCAAGAAAAATAGAAATTATACGGGGGAAATGGGCATCGGGATGATGAACTGTTGCAGGCTTCCAAAAGCCTCCAGCTTGTAGGGCAGATCGTCAGTCAAAAGGCTGATCTCTTGTCCAAATTTAGGGGTTGGGTGTTACTCACAACTCCAATCAGCAGCCTGTGTTCCAAATACAATGCAGGGATCATCTATTCTTCCACAATTGGGGTATAGGCCTTTAATTAGCCTTAATTACATAGTGCTATCCTTAATAGGAATGAAAAGATCCAACTTAAAATGTAAAACTAATCGATCTGGAAAGTGTAATACCCGAACTTTAATTGAATCTAACTTAATTTGAACCAGTATTGAACCTTTTCAAACTCTTAAACATAAATCAACTAACTAATCTAATCTTGTATGCTGCCTATATGCTCTCGTCCTAGGCCCATGAAAAAGGCCGATTACACTGTTAGACCCATGGGATCAACGACTCATAACCAGTATGACCCAACGTTAGGCTTATTCCAAGGAAATTAACCGCAACAGGTTCTGGATCTGCACCAACATCGCTTCTATTTTTTCCAGCTAACATTTAGTGCTGCTTCTAAATGTTTCTTGATTTCATTATGTTTGTGCTGAGGTGTTGACATTATACCATGGAAAAACATTCTTAAACAAATTGCTTGAATATTAATTTCCACTCAGTTGATGCTTGACAAAAGCCCTCTAAGAGCAGAGATTCTATGCTTCTCCAAATTGCCCCTGGGTTGCTATCTATTTAGGGCTTTTCTGCGAAGATAGATAGTGTCTGTTTTTGGCAAAAAAGGTGAAAGAAAGTTAAAAAAAGGAGGGTTTATCTTGAATATGGTTGTAGTTTTGCTGGACTGATGCCAGATGTAGGAAATAGTAGCAGTTTCTGAAAGAGAAGGGTGTTTAAAGCTTAGTGGTGGTTTGAAAGTACTCATGGTTCTATTATATAATTGATGATGATATAAAGTATGGAGAAAAACATTTGCGTGGTTGCTTTAGTGGTTTGGTGGTGCTGTTTAGGGTTGAATGCTGGAGGGAATTTAATTGAAGAAAAAGAGAGGTAGTGTAAGCAGATAAGGGGGATAGTAAAGAGTCTCATGGAATCATGGATAGGGGAATGGGTGCAACATACAAGTGACCAATTAGAAGGTAATGATAGACGAAGAAGAGAAGAAACTTGAGGGGTGTAACACAAGGGAACCGACCAGGTTTACAACAGCAGTGACCGATTCACTTTAATTCACTAAAAGCAAGCTTAGTCTCCAGGGTCCCTTAGCCTAATCTCCGTTACCCACATATAAGCTACCGTAGGTAACTTCCAGTTTTCAATTGCAACCTAATTTCACAAACTTGTAAAGTAGTATCTAGAAAGCTCCATGCTACGTTGAAGCCAAGCTTGTATGGTTACTTATTTTCCTCCCAGAAAAACCCCCCTCAAAAAAAAAAAAAAAATCCAATAAAGAAAAAGAAGAAAACAAAGCAGTTGTTTGGTTGTTCAATTGTAATTCAATGATTAGTCTGGAGCAAGTTGCTAGAATGACTTGATCCTTGTTAAGTGTTTGGGTAATATATGTATTAAGTTGTATGGAATGACATCATGCTTTTACTGATATTGTAGGTTTTGTGCGTGTGAATATGAGAGAGATAAAGAAATGGCTGCTGCTGCTATGGCTTACAAATGCATGGAGGTGGCATACATGAAAGTAGTCTATTCCAAGCATTTTACTGCGTCTAAAGATCAGATTGAGCTGCAAAATACATTGAGAGTGGTTCCTCCAGGTAATTTGATTAGGCCCTTTTGGTGGAATTTCAAGACATTTTGGACTCTGTTTTGATCTCCTGTGTATTTTTTCTGTTGTTTCTACTTGTTGATATGCACATGAAAATCTATGACTAATTTTATCTCCTGGATGCAAAACAATTTTTTGCCAGTTTGAAGATTCTGACCCTGTATTATAAAGTGATGAGCACGTATTTCAACAGTTGCACTTCCCTACACTGAACAATAAGAATCTGAGAAGAAATAATCGCCCCTGTGGTTACCTGCTCCCTTCGACTGTAGATATCAGAAATTCTAATTTATTCACCTTTCTGGCTTAAAAGGTCAACATCCGAACAGTTTAATTGGTCTTAAGAAACCAACTGGTTTAAAGTATGAGGTATGCAAGGAGACTGATAACGTACTTTAGGATTTACTCAAGACAGCTAGTTTTCTAACTGCTATAGGTTTAGTGAAGAATCCTTGGAGATTATGGGGAGAGTTTCAATACTGATAAATATATCATGAGTCGTGAATTATGCATGTATAATTTTAGTGTCCCATGAGTCTTAAGATATGTTAATGTGTGGTGTTTTCTGCCTTAGCTACAATATCTATTTTTCTTCTCATACGACAGTAAACAATAATTTGCTCTTGGAAAGAAATGCTATATTATTGCCCTTCTTGCTGAAAGTGAATTGTATATGGTGCCTTATTTTCAATGGATTTGTTAGGGACAATTAATTGACTATAAGTTCAGAAAATGAAACTAGGAGATCTACATTTATGAATAGCTTTCTTACATGGTTAACAGGCCTTAGGAGTAGCTGGCGAAAGAGAGTTTTATAATATATATTGGTAATAAATCATGATAGTATGTTGAGATGTAATGCTCATTGAACCTCAAAAGAAATGTTAAATTGGTGTTGGTTTGTCAGTAAAAGGAAGTGGTGGTTCCCCTTTCTCCATTTGGTATTGTTCTTTGTCATATGAATGTTCCGTCAAGTGCATAAGAATAGGCAATTTTTGTGTACCTATGCTGATAAAATATGCCTGATTCTGATGCGAAGTTAGTTTAAAAGCTTCAGTTTGATTCCTGACACTATTGCTGCATCCTCATTCTATCATCATCAGGAGAGTCTCCATCCTCGTCTGCTTCAGATGTTGATAACTTGAACAATCAGGCAGCTGTGGATAAGATTGTTGTAACCAAAGATAATAATGGTTCTCAAGTTGCTGGAAGCCATGTCATTGTTGCTAAAAACCGTCCAACCTTTGAGAGGCTTCTCAGCTTTGTAAGTCTACTAATTTTTTGTATATTAATTCACCCAAAATTTTTTTCTTGTATATTATCTACTGTAGAATCATCCTATTAAGGAGTTCACGATGAAAATAGATGATGCATAGTAACCTGAAAGTCTTATTTATGGTTGACATGTTGAACATACATGTGCTAGGACAGTTGAGTTGTAATTAGTGGAAAACAATATCTGGTCTTTGCTTATTATAAGTACATATGAAGTGAAATGGTATAATCAGGTTGAAAGCAAGTACAGTTAGCCGCTGTCATTACAGGTCAACACTGCTATTTTCCTTGGGAGAGGGGTTGGGTGAACTTAGAACTCTGTATTGAGTCACTGAATGTTGGTGGAATTTGGTTTGTTAATGATATAATTTTCTGATGGATGATTATCAGTGTTGGTCTACTAGATGGGATTAATTGACTGTTGTGGCACCTTGCAGTGTTGCTGCACCCTAAATATTGATGGTTTACCTTTGTGTTGTGTATTCCCAGTAATTACTTTTGATTCTTTATACATGCACTTCAGCCATATTCTGAATCCCATCTGAATTTCCATGTATCATGACCTTTAAATGGATATGCCCTTTTGCTAGCATGAACCTGCTTCACATGGTCTAGAAGGCTGGTGTTGAGTGTTGGGAATTTGGTGGTGGAGTGTAATCTAATATCACTTCCTACTTTGCCTTCTTCCTTGAAGATCTCAGATGCCCATTTTTAAAATATGGAGCCAGATTTTGAACCATCTAGGTTGGTTCAGGCATTGGCGTTGGGTGTTTGAGCATTTGGCTGCAAGAAAAAATCATGAGAATTTAAATTTTTTTTAATCAAGCTTTGACTTAGTATCCTTTCCATCATCGCTAGTATTTCTCTGCCACGTGGACTGATGGTTTGACAAGCGGATTGTCGGATAGATTAATGGCTCGCGTGTCACAGTTGGACCTTTTTTGGCAGATCCAGCACCAAATTAGCTTATTCCGTTTGAAATCAACCCTAGATATGAGTCTTGGGCCTTTGTTCAATGGGGTCATGGGCTTACTCTAATTGCCAAAGGTTTGTTAGCCAAGTACGGAAATGGGTTTTTTTAATTTGGTTTAATTGGTCTAATTATATAAATTCTGCCCATTTTAAGTTATAAGAGTAGGAATGTCTTTGATTATGTCTCATTTTAAAAATTAGTAATCAAGCCATTAAAGGGCCCCCATGATTTGGGATCTTAGTCAGTGTAAAGGTTTGAGTTATAAAGACCTAGTTGACTTAGTATTTCTATTTCCTAGTCTAGGTCAGTTAGTTTCTATTTGAGTTAGAGTTCAGTTAAGAGTTGAAATCAGGTAAGAACTCTAGCTTATTATATATATAGAAAAGCCCCCTTGACTTGGTGGGAATGGCAAGCAATTCAGATTATCAATAAAGTACTCTCTCAGTTTGAGTACCCTTTTTGAGTGTTGCTGCTGCAACAATGTTTTGTTCAATTTGGTGGGTCCAAGATTGAAGAAACACTAAGTTTCTTGGTGAAGTCAATCAGATCATTGCTCTAGACAGCCTTCAAGAAATCGTTCCATTCATTTCAAAAGCTCTACAAGGCTCCCCATCTAGGTATCTGGCAACCTACATTCTCTTCCCTTTCTTATCACTGTTTGTTGGCTTTTTATTTTTTATTTTTAATTTTTCTTGAATTTAGGGACTTCCTCGGGCCCAAAATCTAAGGTCAGTTCTGCACCAGTGTCATGAGATCTGTACCACACTTAAGGTACATTATCTCCCAACCCTAGTGGCCTTAGATCCCAATTTGACCCCATTCTGACCATCCAATTCCAAGATTTTTCTGATCTTTGTACCCCCTAAAACCTCCCAAAACAGGAACCCTCATATCTTCCAATTTAGCCATCTTGACCTGCCAAACTTGGAGTATCATATCCCTATATCCTCGCTCCAAGTTTTAACCCATTCAAATACCATCTCTAAAATATTCACCCCATATCTCTGACTTGTTTCCCTTAAACTAAGCTTAACCATCTCGTGTGTAATTACTAAGCCATTGAACATTAAGCACATCCATGGTTACTAGCAATATCATCCCATGACAGCCCATATCACGAAGACCCCCCATAGCCTCATAATTATTGAGATTTCAAGACACCTTTCATGGTCCCATTTTAGTTGGTTCTCTTCAAAGATCTTGGAAGAGCTGATCCTTATTCAGTTGAGGCTACATCATCTTTCTAAACTATATGAGCCGCCAAGTATGGGTTTTGTCCCTTTATTTTTTAATTGTTTCGGCTGAGCTTTCGTTAATTTCATACTCTGGATTTTGTGAACCTTTATAATCATACAAAGAAGATGTTTGACTGGTCTAAAGCATAGTTATCAAGGTACCCATTATTTATTATATTACATTATGTTACCTTTGTTCAACAAGTCATCGAAAATCAACAATAAGTCTCATTGGTTCATCAGCCCCAAGGTTGTCAAGGTGACCAAAGCAATTGAGCCTCTGCCTAGACGATTAGGAGACAAAGCAGCGCCTAGGCAGCAATAAGGCGATCAAAGCGGTTAGTTCAAAAGTTTTCAATACAGCTACTTTTAAACTATTTTTTAATACAACTACTTTCTATGATAAGCTAAACAAACATTCAATAGTCACATTCATCCAAAAGTCACATTCATCCAAAAAAGAAAGCATTCAAGAATCATAATTATGACAAATTATCCAAAAAAGAACACAAACATAAGTTCATCTCATTAAGCATCATAACAATGACTATGTACTAACAGGGTCAACATGATAAATGAATGGATCTCATTATTCTGATTTCCAAGTCATTATCCATTTAATGATTCATTGATTCTCGATGTTGAGTATGGTTCATGCTTCACATTCTGTTGCCGACAGGTTCAGGGTTCTATGTCAGTTTGGGCCTCGGAGTTCCTTTGCAATTTGGGCCTCGATTCCGAAATGACTAAGCTATTAAATTTATATACGACTTTGTAGAATAAATTTTGATTAAAAAAAAGTTGAGAAAAAATATTATGTACAAAATGTCAAAAAAATGCTGATTTAGTGTCTAGGCAGCAATAAGGCACACAAGGTGACAAAGCGGCAAACAAACAACGCGTCAATTAATCGGTTCAAAACAAAGTGGTTGAAAAACTGTCTTGCTGCCTAGGCGGACGCTTTGACAACACTGATCAGCCTTGCCGAGTGTCATCATTGTCATCAATGACCAACATAGAACTAGAAGAGGATCAAGCTCAGGAAGAAGATATTGGAAGTTTGAGATAATTAAAACATGCTCTGTTGATTTGAATTGTTCTTGGAATTGGTCATTGTTTACACTGTTCTTAGAAAATATGATCTTACTTATAAGTAATTATATGTTTCTTGATTTAGAGAAATATTCTTGTTCTTTGAAAAGTTTGACTAGCCAAATGATATTTTTTAACAATTACCGAAAAAACTTGAGTCTTTTTAAACATTAGAGATTTTTGTATCAGGCGGAGTACAGAACTAGCTTTCCAACAAATCCAAGATTGATTAAATTTGTTTCATATTTAAGGAGTTGTATTCCAGCCAAACATAATTTGGTGTGTGCCAATGTTATCAAAATGGATGATTTTTTACCCAATAAGAATAAGAATGAAGTTTTTTTTAATATATTTTAATTTTTAGCTATGTGTTATCCTATCAAGGTTTATAGAATTTTTTTGATATGAGGAATGCCCTTTGCACTTGGAAGTTGATTATTTCACCTATTAGCTTCCAATGAAAATTCAGTTTTTGTTTTCAGACATGGAGTTTGAGCTTCTTTCCTTAGGAATTTTATTTTTTATATTTAAATATTTTTATTAGGTTTCTAAGGCGTGTATCTGCATATTTATGAACAATATCTTATCTTAAGTAAATAAAATAACAGAGAAACAAAGGCCAAGATGTTTCGATATCATTAAGTGACAACTACCTAGAACTCAACAAATCTGCCTGGATGCCTACATGGTGCCTAGGTGACTCCATGACAACTTTGGTCTAGTGCCATATTTAACCATGGGAGATGATATAGACTATATACCAACCAAAAATTTTCCCCATGAACTCCACTGGCTGCTGTTATTCAGTGGGTGATGTATGCGGTTCCTGTCCATATTGCAGAGGCTAATTCTTTTTCAGTATTTGGTCTACTCCTTTTGAATTAGAATTTGAATTTGAATCTTTCAGTAACATTTAACATTTTCTTCTATGATACTGAACAAGGATGGTGATAGAGTTATGGGAGGATAATAACTAGAAGCCAATTACGAGGATCTGCTATTCCGCTGTGAATTGGTTAATGGTTAGGTCAAAGTGGGTTTTAAGGTCAAAACTAGGATTAGGGTTGTAGCACCTAGGATGTGATGGCTATGTTCTCTTGATGTAGCGGAGTCTGTCAGTGAAGGTTTGGTGTTTGCTGATGGCAGATTATTTTTGTGAATGTGAAACAACAAATTAGGGTTTGGGCTTTGGGTCTCAGGAAATAAAATCTTGGTGAAATCTAGGGTTTGATTGGTCTGAAATCAACCAAATCTTAATGGTTTTCTTAGGAGGATGTAGGGAGTAATCAATCAAATTTGTAGAGAACTTTGATGGTTGGTTTTTGGCTGTGGAAATCTTAGGATTTTCTAGGATGAACCAGAGTTGTTTTTCTAGGGTTTGAGTGGGAGATGGTCTCTTGCAGCCCAATTTGATGACCATATTATGTTCTCTGCAATTATTCATCTGCATATGTATTGGTAAACATTGTCCCCCCACATTTACTTTTTGCTTTAATGGTAGATCCTGAGTAGCTTAAAATCTGATTGCTTGCAGACACGGGATGTAAATAGTGCGATGGAAGCCTCAAGGAGATCACAGTATGCTTTTGCAGCTGCCAATGCTAGCCTGGGAGAATCTGGGCATTCAGAGGGTATCTCTTCTGTGAAGAGGGTTCTTGATTTCAGCTTCTATGATGTGGATGGATTACTACGTCTTGTACGGCTTGCAATGGAAGATATCAGCCGTTGAAATTCAATAGTATACCGTTGAAATTCAATGGTTATACTCATTTTGGATCCTGTGATTATGTTTTCTCCGGTTCATTTCCATGATAACCAGGCCTTATAGGCAGAAGAGAAAAAGTAACCGAGCTGGATTTCTCGGCTGCACTGTGTTCTGAGGAAGAGTATGCTATTGCCTGCTCAGCATCTCTCTGTACAATGTGTACAAATGAGATAACATTATATTCTCTGTGAGCCTCGGCTGGTTTTTGACGTGGTGAAGGGTTTGCCTGTCAACCAACTTTTGAGGTCTGATGAAGAAGTGCCTTTTGTCACAAGTTGAAGCATTTGCTACAAGCTGTATAAGTTTGGGAAGTTCAGTGTGGCTATAGGGGTTGAGTCTTGGCCAAAAGATGAAAGATTGGATACCTTAAAGGTTGGTTTGCGGAGATAAAGGCTTACATAGCTCTGATTGATGCCATCTTTCGAAGGTTGCTAGAAGGACTTCAAAATTTTCTTTTAAGTTTTCTTTTACAAAAGTTATTCAAAGAAGTAAATACATGATGTTGGTGGAGGTTGCCAAGTTGAAATTTCAAGCTCAGTTTTATTCATTTTGTTGAATCCCGGTTCAAACTTGTTATGAATCTGAGGGCAATGGAGATGGCAAACTCAGGTATATGATTTTTAGCATGACATCATCAATTTTATAGAAACGTTTTTTTCTTCTCTCTCCATTGGTTTTTAATATTGCATATACATTCTTATTGGATGTAGGTTCTGCTTCAAGATTATCTATTGTTGCAGTTGGAATTATTTTTTTTACCTGTCGTTGATGAAGGAAACTAGTAGGAATAGAATAGACGTGGATAGAAGGAACAAGAAAATGGTGTACTCAAAATATTAGTAGGAGATTTTCCCTCAGGGGTACCTAATAATACTCCTTGATTAAAAGGTACATGGTTCTAATGTTGTTAAGCTGGTCCCCTCCCTCTCTCCCGCCCTTTTTCTTTCTTTGTTCCTCATTTTTTCTATACTGGTTTTTTCAGTCACCTTGATGTTAATTTCTTGGTTCTGAATGCAGGAGGCCTGTCTATTGATATGTGAATAAAACTTAATTAGATACAGTAGTGGGGCAATTAATCTTTGTCAAGGCTCATCTACACCACCAGGGTGTAGGGATATGACAGGTAAATCTCCATTTCACTGTCCTTCGTTCTGGGCTGGATTGTTTTTGATTTGAGACGTTTATGTAGCTCCATGAATTAGCATTATATACTCTAGGAGTTGAAGTTGTTGTTTAGGAAATGATGTCATTGTTATCCAGGTTTTTGTACTTGGGTGACAGCAGTACAAAATGCTAATAATTGTTAGTGTAGTATATTCCTTTCATGGTTGTCCGATGACCAGCATGCATGAGAACAAGTTGAGCTTTCTTGGATTCAAAAATTTCTGTAGGTGCTGTCTGGTGGTTCACTGAACCTAGTAGTTACATTCCTTTTGAGGCTGCGATGCAGATCTCCCTGAACCAGATCAATTTTTGACCATCAAATCCAACAGCCCATCTTTGGAGTTTTTGTTACCAAAGCCCAAGTGTACCTGGCCGTACTATCTTATTTCCAAATTAGGTCATACTCTGTACTGTTTGTTTGTCAATGCATATTTTTTTGTAGTTGATAATAGCTCTAATGCTATGATGTATGTGGCTAGCCTAGCTCTAATTAAACCGGAACATCATAAAACAACATCATAAAACCTATCGTGTGTATATTATGATAGTTTTTATTTTCATAATTTTTTTCTTTCTTTCTATGAGGCTATTTGAGCTTGATTTTCATTTTATATATATATATATATATATATATATATATATATATTTTTTTTTTTCTTTTCATAAATCCTAATGCTTAGAGCAATAGGTGTTGGTGGCTGCAAATTTGAGAAGGTTTTGGCTTTGGAAGAGTGCATGGGGCACATCCATGCAGTACCATTTTTCAGCTTTCTTGCTTCTGAGAGTGAACTTTTTTCCTTATTTCCTTTTCGCCACTTTATAATACCATCGATAATGGCATTATAAAGTATCTCTTTCAGAACCCATGGCAGGATTATCTGGAGGATGTTAGTACTGTATACATTATTGTAGCTTGACCATCCTCTTTAGTTTATTATTTACTTTTAGTGTTCCTGTTGGATGCTGAAAATGGGGAGGCTTTGTATTGGAGAATTCTATAACGCACTTAGTGATACTGATACGGATTTTGGGAAGATTTCTGTGTATTTGGTTTCATTAAATAAAGAGTTAGATATGTTTGTTTAAGCCAGCTTTCTTGAAAATTTCACTCTTCCAGAGTTCCAGTTAATTCCCTTTGGCACCAAATGAAACCTTTAATTTTTTAATGTTCAGTTTAATTTGCAATAAATTCCTTCATCTATCTGGGAAGAACTTATAGAGGTAGCTAGGTATGGGTCAAATAATTCAACTTCTGTATGCAGTATTAGGTGTGTTGATCACATTCCTTTCGGGTTTCTGGGATTTTATATGCTTGTTATTTAAATGTGGATTCATCACATTACCATATTTGGGGTGTGCATTTCTGAAGTTACTGACCGTGTACCTTGGGCTTCAGGTTGGTGAAAATGGGTTGCGGTGGTGATGGTGGCAGCAGCAAAGGATAATGAACGACAGGGCTCCACAAAAGTAAATCTTTTTTAAAAATCCTTTTGTGGGAATTGTTGACTGTAGAAGATTGAACTCCCTTCACTGTTGTGTCACTCTTTGATCACCCTTTTAATCTCTCCCCTAAAATAAAAGAAAAAGAATAAGAAAAATCCACCTGGACAATGTATCATAGAAACGTCATTAATTGTTTAAATAAATATATTTTATTACACATTCTGATTTGGATTTTACCACTGTGTTTGCTGATCTGGATTCTACCTGTTTTACCAGTTAATTCCTCGCATCTTTATATTTTTTTTTCCGGTACAAAGGCACTTTTTATATTAATACAAGGGATGGTGATATTACATATGTTTTAGCGAGTCAAATTCATGACCTCTTCACTGAGGTGTTGGTTTTACCACTAAAACAACCCTGCGTTGGCAAGTCCTATTTTTACATTTTGTTTGCTGTTTGTGTTGTGTGGCTTTTAGATGGTGACATGTGGACCTGTGTAGATTCAATGGTTGTCAATGGTTGTGATCTCCCGTGTCTTTGTAATCATAGTTGTTGGATTCGTGTGTCCATCTAAAAGTCGCGTGGGTCATGTGGCAGAATACAGAGACTTTATCTTTCATTTGGGCCAATTCCAACCCTATACCCTTCTCTCTCTCTTGCCCTCCCTCTCTCCCTCCTCCTCCTTTCCCCCTCCCTCTGTTTTCTTCACCTGTACATGTTCAGTCGTCAGCTTGTAATAAACAAAATAAAGCAGCTTTGTTTTGCCAAGTAACACGGGATTTCATGCCTGACTTGGAAATGAGTCTGCAATATCAAGGTTGAAGCAGAGAGGGCCTTACCACACTTAGTTTCCTTATTCGACTGATTCCATATTCCCCTCAAATTAGAGACACCACAGAGAGCAATTAGCTTACCCTTCAGTTTGCTTAACTAGTTGTGGGTCTTGCAAATCTCAAGTTTTGAATAAGGTAGTCGATGCTCACCGAGGACCACTCCATATTGCCATCATTCTGTGTCCAAAAGTGAAGAGATCCAGCTTGACCTATTTGATCAAATCAATGGATGAAAACTGCCCCCTAACCTTTGGGGGATACAGCTGTCGCTCCTACAGTACTACATAGGACCCAACAATGCCACCAACTTGGTGGTGCTTGTATCACTGTGCATGGTGCTTGTATCACTGTACAGAGAACATGAAGTGATGCTTTTATTTCAGTTCAGTTCGACATTGTATAAAAAAGGCGAACCCAGTACCAAAGTCTCTCCCAAGCAGCTCAAGACATGTATTTTGGACTACAAAACCAAACCCAGTTGGAAAGAGAGTATGACATTAAATAGGGCTAGATCCAGTGTTCATAGTGGTTACATTGTTCTCATTACATGGCTGTTCTAGCTTAAGAGTTAGGTGATAGTGTGACCATAATCCAATTTACTGGGATCCTTGCATGCCTTACCAAAGGAGGACCAGGAATCAAAAACAGATCCCAGAACAAGAAAAGGTCACTTCCACTACTTGTCTCTCTTTAAAGACTTTTCTGAATGAAAAAGAAGCTGTCTTATTATCATGGCAAAACCAAAACCACAAACCTTCCACTGGTAAAATCAGCCAAAGCTGCCCGGAACTGCGTTCCTGTTCATATCAGCTAAGTTGTTTTTTGTTGGTGGGAACTGGAAAGGGTCAAGCACTAGCAAAGAATCTTGTTTGCCTTGCCCCTTGATGATTCTATTGCCTTAAATGTTCTATTCTCTCCAAGAAGCAACCATAAAAGTTGCTTGTGTCATACTAGGCAAAAGCTATTCAGTACATCATTTGAGAATGGAAGAGAAGACGTATGATAAGCTCTCATACATAATCATTCAAGATCTATAGAGTTTTAACTATAAAAACTGAATGATGAATTGAATTGGTACGGAAGATTACTCTGTGAGTGAAGATCACATTTTCAACACTGTGGTTGCCTTAGGTGATTATGGCTATATGTGTGTCACTTTTCATTGATTGACCTGCCAAAGCCAAAGCTTATGGAAACATTGATTACACTAACAAAATGAAATAGTTTGGTGGATTTGGCAGATACGGGATAATAAAGCTCCCCATTGCTTAGTCTGTGCATTCTGGATATGCAACAATAATTCAACTCCAGGAAACAATATATCTATTTCGATTAAAAAAAAAAAAAAAATTCATCAAAAACCTGGTGCCCTTCGTCGGTATTGTTTGACTTTATATACATGCATGCATTTCCCAGAGAATGTGTTTGATATGTGACAGCCACTCTTGAGATTGAGATTGAGACAGCACGCAGGTACTATTTCAGGGATTTACAAAGCTTTAAAATTCAGAGTTCAAATGCTCTGGATAAAATAATCCTAGCTCTATATAAGTAGACACAAGTGGCCTTCAACACAACCTAAACCAGTAACTTTTGGGGACAATTTGCCATCAACCATAGTGGTTCTCTCCGACAAGCAACCAGTCCAGAGGGGGAACACATTTGGGTACTCAGTACTGAGTGCATATTTGCTATTGGAGTTTACTTTTCAGAACTCAATGATTCTAAAATCTGGTGGTGCTCTGAAGTGTCTGCCGGCCATGGAAGAGACTTTTAAGTCTGTCTAATGTGGGGGAGGGACCCCCTAGTCCCACTGTTTCCTTAGACCATATGCATCATATAATTATGTACTTGTCAGGGCAGCAACTGGGCAAGATAAAGTTTTGAAACTGAGGTGAGAAACTGGATCAGAAGCCCCCCTCTCCTTCCACCCCAAAGTGTCTGAATTCTCCCATTTCATCACTAATTAAACACATACCTAACAGGATAGAGGTTTGTGCTCTCTTCATACTTCTTTTTTCGCATAATAGGGGTAGACCCACCTTGAGTTCTGACAAAATGAATCAGATGTGAGACCACTAGTGAGCTTCACATTGTCCCACTCCTATTTTGTGATGAGGAAGCATGAGAAAAAGCATACTGATTATGTTTTATATTATACATGATCATGAATCATGAATTATTAATAGAAAGTAGTACTGGAGCAATATATATCATCTCTCTTTCATGTGTTTTTTATTTTCTGTAGATCAATTATCTGATCTCTTTCTGCTGCTTCATCAATCACTACTTTGTCTTCTGACAAAGTAAATAATGCCCATGGGAAAGGAACTTACGTTCTAGGGATGAAGATGGGTCTTGACTTTAATTTGTTTTTAACTAAGGACAAAGAGTGGCCAGGAGAAGAGAGAATCCAAAGCAAAGGCAATGGCCAATAGAGGGAGTAGCTGAAATCTGGTACAAATGCACTTATAGTTTCCTTGGTGGGGTCGGTAGTATCCACTAGGTGGAGTTCATACACAGTTGGACAGGTGAGGTGACTGGTAACTTATAGATTGTCTATACCTAAGATGGAAAAAAGGCAACTTCATTATTAATGGAGTACAAGACTCTAGAGAATGATCTCAAATCGACAATAAAATCATAGTAACATTACACAGGTAAAGTTTATAGAGATACTATATAACCTAACAAAGGCAGATCTTTCCCAGGGCCAAAGGGCATGGCCCCCCCTCTGATTATTCGAAATTCTTTATTTTTCCTTTAGATCTTTCGAAAATTTTCATAATAGAAATCTTTGAAATATCAACACTTGGCTCTCGGCCTCTCCATTGAATGTGAATCCTCTCTTAATCTACTTGGTTCTTTTTGTAATCATCATTAGACCCGACAATGTTAAATCTTGACTCCCTCTCTGTAGTCTGAAAAATTTTCTTATGGGTTACCACTTTCTAATCCAAGTTGTGGAGTTGCCTATTAATTGATGCCCCAGTAACAAAGATAAGGTTCTTTAGTGTCTCTAGTCATCATCATGTTGGAGGAGTTCCTGGCCCCTACTCGAAAATGGGTAGCTAGCTAGCAGATCTGGACTTCAACATCAGAACCTCCCATCAGAAGTTCTGAACTTCAGTCCAGAAACTACTTTAGCTTTGTGAAGGCCCCTCCATGTATCTTTACTTCTCAGCATCCTTTTCACGTGGTGGATCGGAGATTTGGTTCTTGGAGAGATTCATGCATGGAATAAAGAAATTGCAGGATGTAGGGTTGTGGGTCTGCAAGTACTCCTCTTCTACTTGACACATGGAGACTTTAGAAAGTAAGAAAACTGGTAGAAGCTTCCCTTTGTAGTTAAGCTTAGTTCTAATAAAATTGTTGCCAGTTCCAATAGCTGAAGAAGGGTTTTCAGCTGACATGAACTATGAAATCAGGAAGAAAAGTAGTGACCCATTTCACAGGAACTACTATGGTTTGGTCAATAGTATCATCATCATCATCATCATTCATTCTCCACTTTGCGTGATCAAACAAGGAGGAACTGTAAACCAGTTTCCTTCACCTTCTTTCCTTATTTGTGTGGAAATCAAAGGAAATGTTGCCCACTTAATCTTGTAGCTTCCAGGGTTTTAGGTTTGGCCATCTTGGATATGTAGAAGAGATGAACGACGCAGTCATGCAAAATCAAATGGAAATACTAAATTATTGCAATTTTATACAATTTGACAAAATTATTTTATTGTCAATGAAATTATAAATTTGCGCAGTTGCTAATCCTGACCTTTTTAGATGGAATGATCAATCTGGAAAACATTATTAAGCTTGATGTTTGTTCTGAAATTCTTATCAATGAAAATAGTATGAGAGAACTTGCATCATAAATATAGAATAAATTTAGACATTCTCTAGCTATGATGCAAATCAAATTTTTTCTTTTGGATGAATAACTCCACTGCGGATCCCAGAATCTAAGGTTCCATAGACAGGTACCATATTCAAATGGTGGGACTCTTGTAGATTATATTCCAAAACGAAAAACATTGCTGTAAACCCAATCATTGCACCAGCTTGGATGTGTTTTGTAATGGTCTTATTGGTTTGGATTTCTTCCACCAAACTTTATGTCTCACAACCCACAATCCATTTGACACAACACTTTTGGCTTACCTATTGTCAAGTGGGTTGTGAGACAAATTATGGTGCAATGTGCACTTGAGTGGAGAGTATCTGATGTTCTTTTGTTCATGGAGATCAGAAGAATGGGTAGTATATCTCCATCTAACCAGTTTGTTTTTTTTGTTATTAAAGAACGAACCTAATGAGAATAGTGATTTGAAAAACAAGTTTTACAGAATTTGTTGTTTTCTGTGTTGGCTTGTGGTTTTTTTTGTTATTAAAGAACGAACCCAATGAGAATACAAAGCATGTATTTGGTAACCTTTCATTCTAAGAGACTCATTCTTATAGAATCATTTTTACATGTTTCTTCCTTCTTCTTTTTTCTATTTTTTAACCTGAAGTTTATTAGGACAAGTTTACATTCACCTCAAGTACATCCCAGGATCTATATAATTTAAATATACCATCAGGAACAGTCGAATCTATAACCTCTTCGTTGGGAGGCGTTTTTACATGTTTTTATGGGTATGGGGTGAAATATCTGGATTTCACCTTTACTACAAAAGCACTAACTATTTGCGCATTCAAAAAAATCACTGTCAACCAAACAGTTTTTCATAATGAAATTTCTACAAATTTAGGTTAATCAAACAATTAATTTTTTGAATTATGACTATAGATTTAAAATCTTTAAACTCATGTAATCAAACAGACCTTAAGATAATTACAAGAAATTAATGATTTGATTAGACTAAGTTATCAAAGTTTATGGTAAGTTATTATTATTATTATTATTATTATTATTATTATTATTATTATTAATTTTTTTTTTTTTTATAAGTAGAATTTATGAAAAAGTTAACCCAAAGGGATGGTTGGTAAAAAACCTTCCAAATAGGAAATCAAAGTTCAAGTCTCCTCGAAGCCAGGGGTGAGCCCTGTCTATTATATAATATAACCATTCCCAATGTATAAAATCACCTATTACCCAAAAAACAGTTTTGAAAAAGTTGATATAATTTAAGAAGAGTGTTTTATTTTATTATTTTTTTTGAGTTAAGAATTTAAAAAAGATTTAAGTTATGAGAGCTTTAAGTAGCGCAAGTTACAAGGAGGGACATAACTTTCTTTGTTGTTTCCCCAAGCTTATTCCTCTCCAAGCAAAAAAACCATAAGGTATTAGGAAGTATCTTCTCTTGCCTAATTTATTTATTGGAATTAAAAGTTAGAGAAGATACATAAATTTTGAATTAAATTCTTGATTTATTTCAGAGTTATTTATTTTCTATTTTTTAACTTACCAAATACTAATTTTTTGTATTTTCCATTCTCTCCTCATTATTTAATGAAAAATTATGTTATGTAAGTAGAGTAAGGCTATTCTTGGTATTTAAAAATTTATGTATCTTCTATTTTTTAACTTACCAAATACTAATTTTTTGTATTTTCCATTCTCTCCTCATTATTTAATGAAAAATTATGTTATGTAAGTAGAGTAAGGCTATTCTTGGTATTTAAAAATTTATGTATCTTCTATTTTTTAACTTACCAAATACTAATTTTTTGTATTTTCCATTCTCTCCTCATTATTTAATGAGAAATTATGTTATGTAAGTAGATTAAGGCTTTTTTTGGTATCTATTATCATTATCAATTATTGGAATTTTTCATTATTTTAAATTGTTTGGCATCTATTATCAGTTTTATTTTTATTTAAAATAAAAAAATTCTCTAAAATCCACAATAGACTTTTTGTCTATTATGGAATATGATGAGAATTTCATTCTCTTCATCTATGCAAAGGTTTACTTAAAATTTTATAGTTAAGATGAGGGTAGAATAGTCAATACACATTCTTTTAAAAATTCATACTTTTTATTTCTTTTCTCTTTTCTCACTTGCTCATTATCATTTTCTAACAATTTTTTATTTTGATATACCAATCTTATTTTTCTTCCATAATTTATTTTTGACAAAATTCACCAAACCATTTTTCATTCTTGACTAATAATGAATTCTTGTACTTATTTCTTTTAAATAGACATAATAAAAAATGAGAATTAATACAAAAAAGAACCTAAGTTATGAGCTTTTATGATAAATAATGAGTATTTACAACGTAGAGTTGCTCTAAACGGTAAGATCGACACCTCTTAGTGAAGAGGATGGATAGGTGCAGAGGATCTGGAGAGCTTCCTTCATTTGTAATGTCCATTTAAAGCTATGGAAGAATTAGGGTTCTCAACCCTTAGGGTAGAGTATAACATTAATACCTTGACACCTCTTAAATCCCTCTACTACAAAATTATGGGGGCCCTCTTGAATGTGTTGTGAAAGAAATGTCAAAGATAAGAGGCTGAGAGCTGATTCCTTGACAGCTTCGTTGCTGCTCAATCCTTATCCTATCTTCTTTGTTTCCCTTTCTTTCTCTCCTTTTTTTCTGTCTCTTTCTTATTTTTCTCCATGGATTTTCCATAGCACGTGATAGAGGAATAACTATCATTATAAATAGGCCTCTCACTCACTCCCAGAAGATACATTTCTGAAATCCCAAGTGCCCAGCAAAAGGTTGCAAAAGAGTTCTTCACTTTACCCCCATGGCTCCTGTACCCATTTCTTCAATCAAGGTTGGTCACATTGAAGACGTTCAAGAACTGAGAAAGACTCAACCAACCACCGTACCAGACCGATACGTCCGTGACATGTCTGAGAGGCCGACAGTGGCCGTGGCCTCTCAAGCTTCCTCCCTGCTTGTCCCTGTTATTGATCTATCAAAGTTCTTTGGTGGCAAGAAAGAAGCTGAGACAGAATTATCCAAACTAGCTGCTGCCTGTGAGGAGTGGGGCTTCTTTCAGGTATAACACAAATGTATTCTCTTTCTTTGTTTTGGAATAATAGCTTGTTCTGAGCATTCACATATTTTGTATAGGTCATCAACCATGGGATACTCCTTGGTTTGCTTGATAGAATGGAGAAGGTAGCTATGGAATTCTTCATGTTACCTCTTGAGGAAAAGGAGAAGTACCCAATGCCTCCAGGGACGATTCAGGGATATGGTCATGCTTTTGTGTTCTCTGAGGATCAAAAGCTTGACTGGTGCAACATGTTAGCTCTAGGAGTTGAGCCCTACAGCATGAGAAACCCAAAACTCTGGCCAACAAAACCAGTTGATTTCAGGTGATAATTAGTCTCCATGCTTTGTTGGGTGAGTTTCATTTGCATTGATCTGAGTTAATTGATCCATATGCACTTTTGGGTTTTTGTTTTGCAGTGAGACGCTTGAAACATACTCAAGAAACATCAGGAAACTCTGTCAAACTCTGTTGGGATTTATAGCCATGACCCTGGGATTGAAGAAAGAAATTTTCAATGAGATGTTTGGGGTGGCTGTGCAAGCAGTGAGGATGAACTACTATCCACCATGCTCAAGGCCAGACCTGGTGCTGGGTCTGAGCCCTCACTCAGATGGAAGTGCCCTCACAGTGTTGCAGCAAGGCAAAGGCAGTTCAGTGGGTCTTCAGATCCTCAAAGGCGACACTTGGGTGCCTGTTCAACCTGTCCCAGATGCTCTTGTCATCAATATAGGTGACACCATAGAAGTAAGCAGACACCTCTCTTTTTTACTTTTGAGTTAGACTTGGGCACTCTCTCTTTAATGGCTAGCTTTTAAGGATTAGTTCTACACAGACTGTTACAAATGGCATATGACGATATGCAGGTTCTCACCAATGGAAAATACAAGAGTGTTGAACACAGAGCAGTGACACACAAGGAGAAAGACCGCCTTTCAATCGTGACGTTCTACGCTCCAAGCTATGAGATCGAACTAGGTCCTCTGCCGGAATTGGTGAATAAAAACAGGCCCAGCATGTATAGAAGATACAATCATGGAGAGTATAGTTATCACTATGTCCATAGCAAGCTACAAGGCAAGAAAACTCTTGATTTTGCCAAGATTCATAACAACATACCATCTTAACAGTGTATTGTGAAATGATTTATACCTAGCATAAGCATAATGGGTCACACTCAAGTACTTCAGTTCTTGAACCAGTATCTGTAAAAATTCAAAATTTAATAAATTAAGCCAAGTTGCAGTAATAGAGTGGGTCTTTGATGGGTGTTACTGTTCTATGGACCTTTTATAATTCCCATAGCAAAGTGAAGGAGAATCATGGAAAAAGGACAATCACTTTTTACTGTTAGAGCTTAGAGATTCTTGAAAAAACAGAAAGAAACAAGAAACCATGGGAGGAGATTCAAGTCAAGCACCACTATGATCATTTTCTGAAAATCAGTTAGAAGAGTTACAGTACTATTCGATCATCTGTCTTCCACTGTTCATGGGAAGGGATTTTCTAGTGAAGGGGGATCCAAATTTGTACTTTTTAACTTATTATATTAGATGTTTCTGTTTTTATTGGTCTAAGAGCAGCACTAATAAACCACTTGATTGCTTACTTCATATTGAAATATTGCTGAAAGGTTGAAAGGCAGGAAATTAAGTAGATCACAACCAGAACTTCAACTTCCATGATGTAAGATAATAGGAAAGAAACAAAGGTATGAAGCATATTAGCCAGTATTTTCAAGTTCCCACCACAACTCACATCAAAAAATTCCATCTGTAAACATCATTTGAATCAAAAGAATGGATCTAATGATTTTCCTTTCTTCAATTTTATATAATATGCCCCAACCTAAGAAAACCTGCCTACCTTATAAAGATTGCTTCTGTACATACAAAAGAACACAAAAAGAAAAGAAGAATTTCTCTTTCATCATGGGTGAAGGTTCATCCATCCATCCATGGTCATTATTCTTCTTTGTAAAACTCTGGTCTTTGATCTAATCCAAAAAAAAGTTTGATGGGCTGTTTCGCTATTGATATGTATGCAAACAGTCAAGGAGTGGTATATTATATGCTCTATGTTGTATTGGGATGCCTTTCTCATATTTCCTAAGATTAGGGTTTTTCTCTACGTAGTTGTCTTCTCTCTTTGATGAAGTGTATACGCCTGTAAATTCTTCTTCAGAACATTAGACTTGGGCTGACCTTCTTGCAGACGAACCACATGAACAGTTATTCTGCATGTTTGTGAACTCTTCTCTCTTTTCTCTGCAAAATCACCATTATTTCTCTATGTTGGACTTTTGATTTTGCTTTTAATTATTTTATTGACAAGTAACAAACCTTTCAAAATAAGTGTCAAATCTAAGCATACATTGTAGGTCCTTGTAATCAATAACCATAAACTATCGAATAATTACTTCTCTCATGATCATTTCCTGCATATTTTATTTATATTAAACAATTTATTAGTCTATGCATAGTGATATTCAATTATGATCACCCCACTTTTAATTCTCATGGTGGAAGAGTTTTGACTCCTTGAGGTGTTGGTATTGCCTTGATCAAGAGGACAATGTGTTCCATTATTGTTTTTCTTCCAAGGTTGTCCAGTTTAGAGAGTTAAATCATTTTTCAGCTTGAAATTTCAAAACCCCACCATTTTGATTACTAAGAAGAAAATCTTTAAAGCACACGAGATCAGCAGAACAGCAAACAAAACAGATGATATCACCCATCACCCATGTCTAATAAAGGGAAGAAACCCTCTAGGCCCTCATTCGTGATTCATGAAGAGCAAGATTTTTGTGGCAAAGAAACACAAGGGAGAGAGAGGAGAGAGGCTTTGACCCCTTGATGTTCAAAACCCACTAAAGAAAAAACAGATTCTCACGTAATCTTGAACCAAAGAAAGGATCTGCTTGTGCTACTGGAGCCTCACAAACTGAAACCAACCCAACAACTCGATTGTGGAGGAGAGACCACTTTTCTCCAAATCTCTCCTGGCAGGTTTGGTTCTGGGCTGATTCCATTATAAAGTAGGGGACACTCAGATACGCCAAAATATTTGCCTAAAATGATGAAGCCAAAGGAGGAGACAGTACCTAATATTTTTTTTCTGGGTGGGTAATGAAGAGTACTTATCAACCGTTGTTCTTGCTCTGTTAAAGAGCAATTCCATTATTACAATTAAACTGAAACTTGACTTTATAAGTTACAACCCCACATTCATTGAATCCTCTTCTTAGTCACGCACCTGCACGTTTTTTATGCTTTCTGTAAAGCTTTCCTTTCCTTTGTTCACCTAATTCAGCAGGATTGATGCCAAACTATTCTTCAAGGCCAGATTGCCAAGGAACCTGAAAGAGAGTTTGTGAACCTGACTAAACAACCAGATTTGTTAACACCACGGTGGTTGGTGAGAAAAGGACCTCCACATTTATTTTCTTGGTACTAGTCAATTGCATCAAGGTAGGTAAAGGGTGCCACTGTTGTTATATATTTTAACTTCTGAATTCAGGTTCTATACCCAATTTCCATGTTTTGTGGATAGAAGATCTGCTCAAGCTATTTCTTCTGTACAAAGGAGCTACTACACAAGAGAACGCCCCTCTTATCAGAACACTCCAATGGAGAGGGAGCAACCCATGAAGATTGCTTATTTTTCCTTTTTTGGTTGAATCAGGAATGCTTAACCAGATTCTCAAAGGAACGCAACTGGATGGATCATCACATCGATCTCGGTATCAGTTGTTGTGTGCACTAGGTTGGATATCATGGTCAACTATTCGATGGCATTTTTCTTCCCTGTCTGTTTACCCACTGGGCTCTCAGAACAAGCCTGAAATACACGCTCCCTAGCAGGTTTTATGAAGGGTCACAACTCACAACATCAATGGGATCAAATGTTACAACTACACATACACACGAGAAATAAACTCAATGGATTCAAAACAGTACGGATTCAGTATGAATACAATTTTGACTTTCCATCACTTCTTCCCACCAAAGTAAAGCCTCATTTTACAATACGATTCAAATTCAGAGGAATATAAAGGAGAATAGATTACTACAGAAGAATCAAAGCTCATAGGAACAATAAATCCATATGCAACACATTTCATTCATAACAGACTTGAGTCAACCATGTACAACACAATGTACAAGGAGAATTGATTATCAGACAACCATCACCGCTCATAGGAGCAATAAAGCCATAAGCACCACATCACATTCATTTTTAAATCAAGCATGTACAACAAAAAGAAATAATGGTTAAGTATAACAACCAGGCAAAGAACAATGAAGTCTTATCATTCCTGGTAACCGACTAGATGTGAATTTGAGTCATTTGACAACTACATACCACTAAATATTGCAATCAAATCAATGTGACTGGTAAATATAGATTACAATGAGAGCGCCAGGGAGTAGGGGAAAAAGGAAAACCCAAAAAAGCACCACTGAAAGAACAGGAAAAGAAAAGGAAGGAAAGAAGCAGCTTAGTCAGGAAGGATTGGCTAAAGACAGGATATAGCACCTAATCGATTTGTAAACATTGCAGAGCTTAAATTTTCACTTCTTGTCACCTCCCCAACAAGGGCAACGATAAAGTGTGGTGGCTATCCAGACTAGCATTGACTTTTGGATTAAAAAAATGTACAAGAATCCTCAGACCAGGTTGCACGTCAAACCATTAGACGCCGTGCAACACCAACAGCTATCAGAATGAGTTGTGCTCTACATCCTCCTCATCCACCATATCCATACTCTTGTTGTATCACCAACAAATTTCTTACTTGATATGGCCTGTCTACGGTAACTTCAACAAATTGAATCAGGCCAAATACCTGAACAGGTTCGGATTTTCTTTATCTCTCTCCAGATAATCCCGAGTGATTAGGTCTTCAATCCTCTTCTTGATTGCTTTGAAATCAGGCTGCACATTACCCCTTCAACATCAGCCACCTTCTACTAAAGAAAATCAATCTTTTGCATTTTTTTATAGTTGAGTGGGTGCATAATTGTGTTGAAAGGGATTTTTTTGGTGGTTGTTGGGGGGGGGGGGGGGGAGTAGGTGAAGAAGAGGAACATACCTTAAACATGCGCCCTAGTTGCTCAACGCACTCCATCACCAACTGTTGGTGACCCAAAACCTTTCGGCTCTTCATGATGCGCACAATTGAGGCATCAATTGCATACCGCCTATCCTTGTCAACATCCTCAATCACCTTCTTCTTCTCATCTACAGGAGGGAGTGGGATCTGCAGAAATAAAATGTTACACTTTTAGCATCAACTACAAAACATCAACAACAAAGAAAATGCAGTTTCAATAATTCGAGTTCATAACAAACCAGACCTTAATCCTTTTCATTTTATCAGTAAACCTGGAATTGAACTCAAAATAGTCAGTTGGAGAGACATTTTTGGTGTTTGGCTCTTTATTGAGGATTTTGTATTTTGCACAAGATAGGGAATGAAGTAGTCGAACAACATCATCATCAGTTAAGTTCAACTGAGACTTGACTTCTGAATAACTCAGTCTATCTGAAGCATTAAATAGTAGCAAAGCTGATGCCTGTAAATAAGGAAACATATTGTGTGGACATCAGTCACAATTGAGCACCTCATACATGTTAAAGACTAAGTAAAATGAGACATTCACCTGATAAGTAGTCACAATTAGCTCCATAGTTTTTTGATCAAATTTTCCATTGATGTTACAAGTACCCAATGAGTATATCCATGTGAGTTTTCTGTGCTTTGTTTTTGTCTCATAGAAGTCCTTAAACACCGAGACACATTTACCCTGAAACAGCAATGTTCAAAGAATGCATTAAAGAAAATTAATTTCTTCAGCAGTTCGGTAAAAGGTAAGTCATCCAAAAAAGAGAGATCGTAAATGATATATACCATCTCAGCAGGAAGGTTGAGATCAAATGATTTATAACTTGGCCAGAATCCAGTAGTTAAGACAGTTACTGTCAAATCAATCCCTGGACTAGCAGCTGGGTTCCCATTCAGATAGTCCTCAAAGTTTGCCTGATTTTCCCTAGCCAATGTTAAATCTGTGACCTGATAGCAGAAAAGCAAATACCAGTCACCATCTCAATAACAATTCCCAATCAAACTACATTTTAACATGGTCTTGTATTTAAGATCACTGACCATTCCCTCCATCTTAGAAGTGAACTGTCCACCACATTGCTGCTTCAGCTTGGTAAGGATACTCCTCTCGTGATCGTCGTTGGCACTTTTGTCAAAAAGCAGCCTGCGAGCAAGCTTTTTCCTGCCGATGAACAGAAAGGACAGTAAGCACCATGAAATGATATGTTTAAAAACATTAAGAACTTGATTATGAACAGAAGCCATACAAGAAAGCTTCACCTGTAAAATTCTGCAAAGAGATCCTTGTCACTGATGTAAGCAAGCAGCTTTACTACCTGAAGATTATAACGGTATTAGTGAAGTTCACAAAAAGCCAGGAATAGTTGAGCTGATCTGACAACAGTTACCAGTAAAGAGAAGCAAGGCTACCTTCTCAAGAGTTTCCTCAATCGCTTCATCACTCAGTTTCTCACTTCCACCCTTCTTTAGGATATTATCACAGAAAGTCGCCAGTAATTCTGCACTTGAGCTGCCAGCAACACCCTTGTTGCAGAAAACCTCAAAAGCTTCTTTGAGGGCCTAGAATGACAGGCATTTAGTGGGCAATAATAGGGTGAAAAAAAGGTTAAATCAGGATAACATAATTTAGCTAAAACCTTGTGAAATAGAGAGTGGTTCAAGAAGCAGTCATTCACATATGCCAAGTACTTGTCATGCAGATCAATTACTTTTCTCACAAAAACCTGCAAATCAAATTAACAATTAATATCCAGGTTTCAGTATCCATTGAATTGTGAAAGACAAAAGGTTGTGTCATTGACCTGTTCTTGCAAACCAACCACATCTTTCTTCTCTGCCTGCATAATATGCAAAAGTGTTAGCATTGCAGCTTCAAAAATGACATCTTGCATTTATATCTGAATAAAATAAACAATCTCTTGATCTTAAGCCTGTATAATAATTTAATGACACAAGGAACTAACTACATTAAGGAAAATTCATCTCTGGGATGACTTACCTAACACCTTGAATCCCTAAAGGGTCCATACCCACCTGACCCCAACCAGAAAAATAAGGATACAATTACAAAGAAAAGGAATAGATATACTCTTTCTGCAACTAACAGGAACATTATTCACAGTTAAACTTGTATAGCAGTAACACAAGCAGGACAGCAGTTATGCAGGCTTTCACATGAGTATGTCATTTAGTTCCTCATGCCTATCTATACTGTTCTTGTGATTCACTCTTAACAAATTAGTATTACTGAAGGCCTCAAAATTGCATCTTATCAGGGATATTTGGCGGGGTGGTTCTAACCCACCAAAAGGATGAAAGCCTACTCAGGTGGTAAATGAAGATATAAAAGTCAACATGAAGAGCCAGATTCTTCAGCATCTCCAGGATATCTCCAAACCATCATTCTAAGTCTACCAAACTTGAGCTCCCCGAGACAAGTTTATGATCAAATCATAAAATCAGCATTAACTCAAGAATCTCAAGAGTAGAACATCAAAAAGGTCAATCAAATCATCCTCTTAGAGTAAACAACTCCCATCTTATCATCCAGCACATATGCCTTTCAAGTTCCCAACTACCCATTGAACTCCAAAGCCTTTCACCTCTTTTGGTTTCTGTGCTCCCCATATAGTCAGCTGCCTTGTTTACCTCCCCTAAATACGACCGCTTCTGCTCTTGAAAGCTGAGGCATGAAGCTCAGAGTTTTACTTTTCAGCAATTAAATATTCCAAGGACCCATGATTTTTCAACTCAGCAGCTCTGCTTCCAATAGCCAGTCTAATACTCATAACATTTTATTCTTGGGAGCTTCAGACATGATAGACAAAGGTGCTAACCTTTCTATGACTTTCATGTTTCATTGTAATTGGGTTGGGTGTCTTATGTAATATGCAGTGTGAAAAACATCACTGTGTTTTGTAGTTCGCAGTAGAAACTTTAAGTGCATTGAAGATGAATTTTTCATTCACTGCTTTGAAGGCTGTATCATTTCCAGAAGTCATAAACAATTTATACTTAATAGGCTTCTACATAGATTGTAGGAGGTATTATAACCGAATCACTAGTAAAAGGGGGAATAGAGGAGTAAAACAGCAAACCTTCTTGTTACTTGCTGCATCTTCTGCTTGTTTGACCAAGGCTGTACCTTCAGCAGTAACATGCTGCACCAATAGAAGAGTCAGTGATGAAGAGAACTGAGATAGATAACATGTTCAGAAGTCAGCTATTTATATTTTTCATGGATAATGTGAGCAACAAACTACCTCACCTGTTTAAATATATTGGAAACAGGATCTAACCCACGAGGAATTCTACAGAAGAGCCTATACATCCTTGACAAATCCTCCACCTAAAAAGCATGATGATATTAGAGTAAAGATGATCCTGATAAATCAACTAAAATGCACGAATGCAGCCACAATCCCAACCATCTGAAGCATCTGATGTTTCAAGCTGCATTTGTGTACATGCATATGTTTGTTTGTATGTATGTATGGATGTATGTATATAGATATACATAATAGAGAGAGAGAGGGGGGGGGAGTTGTGTATCTTAAAATGGCACAAAAAGCAAGGCTACTTCTAGTTCACCATCTTGATTTATAAATGCATCATCCAGCAAATGAACAAAGATAAAGATTTGCATTGTCATGCAACACAGTTCAATATATACCTTGTCATCTCTAAGCAAAGCATGGCATCCAGAGTGTTCCTTTTCAAGCAATTGGTTTGTATATACGGACAACAACTCATTTTGCACTTTCTACATCAATAAGCCATATTAAGCCAGTTATTACTCCTACTATAACATAAAAGTTAACCAATATCTTCTATTGAATAGCACATTATTCAGGGGCAGGATCAGACATCTAATAGTTTCTGCTCGCTGCTAGAATGCAAGTAATGAGAAACCCGATCCTTCTCCCGTTTCAAGCACTCCTCAGCCTGAAAAATATCGGATAAAATGTAAGAAAATTTTGCATAGACAAGATAAGACATTTATATTCAGCAGAACAAGAGAGGATATGTAAATTGGTTGAGGTTAAGAGAAGAGACAGCAACCTTTCCAGGTTCATCCTCCCACCCCTCTTCCTTTGACGTAGTATATTTGGGAAAGGTATCTGTCAGCGAGATTGCTGATCCAAGGAATATACAAATAGTTCACACGGACCCCATGGCCAGCTGGATGAGAACAATTTGAAGAGTAATTGGAAACTGCTAGATCCTTGCTTTCCAATAAGTCGATTTGGGTTATCTTATCACTTGTCTCTTCAGTTATTTCCTAGTTGCATGTAATAACTAATAGATTTGATATAGATCCTAAGTCGCTTGGCAAGAAGTACAATAAAGGAATTAAGTAAAGGGCCTCAGGCCAACCAGTTGCTGACCTGGACTTAGGAAGGACAAAAGAGGCCAAAATACTGTCAAAATACTGTTGACGTGAACATTGTGATAGCCAACTTTTGTCTTGTTAAGCAAATGTTCTTCGAACTTGCATCTATAGCTTTGAAGGCACCGAACCGAAACTTTATCGGATACCGATAGTAATCCGATCCGATAAAATATCCGATTATTGATTGATATTTGTCACTTTCTTTTTTACTATAAATTTCTAATTCTCAAATCCACTGTCCGGATCCGCCGGCCGCCGTTTCTCTTTTTTAAATTGAAAAATGTTAAATACTTTACTTTTTTCGGAAATTATCCGGGAAGAGTGAGGGTTGTGGGGGGGGGGGGGGTTGGGGGTTCGGAGGGAAGAAGGGGGGGGGCCCCCCCCACGAACGCGGAGGGGGGGGGGGGGGGGGGTTTGTTTTTCCTTTGGTCTCCTTTGAGGGGGGGGGGGCCTAGTAGATTTTATTTAGTTTCTATTCAAATTGTGTCCTAAATTGCTACAAAGTTGTATCTATTTCAGGGCTGAGAATCAGTCTATTTCTAGGAAAATCTATTTTCTCTTTTAAAGTATTAATACTTTCGTTTTCTCAGTAATTTGCTATGCAAGCATCAGACCTCTACATAAATCATGTACTAGTATGATCTCAGCACATGCAATTTCAATGAACTACTGAAGCTTTGCTTTGAGGTATTCTTGTCTCTTGCTTGAGTGATGAAAAGGGCTAGGGCCTTGCTGCTGAGAGCTTAACACCTAGGGTTGAGAAACCTGATCGAGAGAGTTGAACCATCTTCATCCTTTTACTTTCTATATTTTTCTAATCCTACTGTTTTTCACTAGTCTGAACTTAACCTGAACTACATAATATCAGCATCACTGCTGCTACCATGGAGATAACCTGAAGGCTGTTGTGAGCATGGTTCAAGAACTCACTCTTGTCAGCTATCTCGTTGGGCCAAAAAACCGAGATCTTTTAATATCACGTAAGATTTTGGCGATTTGGGGGAATTTTTCCCTCCTAACTCGATGGCCCAACTCGGGGCTAAGACTTGATGTCTAGCCTACTTTAGGCCTTTTAAACACTGTGATGACTTAGACTGATGAAAAAACAACTGTCTATGTTCCCTTTCGACCCTAAGTTTAGCATCCATGCGCTGAAGAAGCACATTTATAGAACCTACTGTACACAATATATACTTAACATTAATGAATGCATTAATGTTCAGAAAATCAAAAAGCTATAATATATTATATGTTACACATGTTCATCATCAATGTTCATCTTACAAAGTTCACATGACATAGTGGGCATAAAATTACAACAAATTCCAAGATAAACCAAGATCTCACCAAGACATCAAAGATACGAGCAAGATCTTGCAAAAATTTAATTGAGATATATCCAAGGTAGCCGAGATATTGTCAAGATATCCAAGATATGAGCGAGGTCTCGGCAAGATTTAGTAAATTCGTTGTCTCACCACTTATCTCGTCTTGCTTGGTTGGAAAAGAGTTCTTGAACCATGGTTGTGAGTCTACAACCACTCAACCACTTGAGTGTTTCCTGCTGCTGAACCTCCAATCAATCAGGTTTTGCTGTTGTTCTGAGAGTTAACTATTTATTGGAACCCTACCCTTTAAGCTAGTCCACCTTCATATCTAAGGTTCCAGCGATAATTTAAAAAAAAACCGAAATTTCACCAAAATCTCAATATCCTGAGAAACCGAGATGAGATACATGGGTGTGAAAGAAAAAGTTAACTAACTCAGTCAGGTTGTTTGAAATCTCAGCCGGGATCCGACCAGTTCTTAAGTGACAAAAAGTCACTTGTCTTGACCACAGACTCAGAGATCTCTGTGGTATAAGCTTCTCATCCTAGGTTTTGACATCTCTACGAAATCTTGGCACAACTCCTTGGTTTTCGAGGAAAAAAAAACATGATCCCTTCTATTGTGAAAGCTTCTTTGATTTAGGGTTTACATCACTTAATTTTTGTTCTTGGCATTATTGTATTAAAAGTACCTAGTATTCTAACTTCCAGCAATGGTTGACTAAGGTCAAGAAAAATATCAGTGATTTCTTTCATAGAAAATAGCTCATCCACAGTTGTAGCCCACAGGTCAAGGCATCAAAACAGCCTTGCAACAAAAATTGTTGGGGGTAAGAGTGCATGGGAAAATTGCCCCCCTCCCCAAAGGCTCTGCTTGTGCAGAAGCCTTTGGCACCTAGCTCACTGTTCACCCTTTTAGAGAACAGCTAACTCAATGAGTGTGGAAGGCTTTCAAATAGTCTGCATACCAAAATCAGGGGCGTAAACCATGATTTAGGGGCCAAAACCACATGTTGTGATCTTGCTTTCTTACCAGTCGAAACCAACCTTGAAACCCAGATTCTAAAAATCATGGTTCCAGCCATCTTCTCCACCTTTAGAATGACCTTAAGGTACAGATTTCTGTCCTTTTGTTTCTAATTCTCTAAAACTGGGGTTTAAAGATATCAGTCATCCTTAGTCTTAGCTTTACATTAAGACTAGTTTCCAATTAGGAATAAGTGTATTTTGATTTGGTTTTGTAGTAGAAAGGTTCGACTAGGTTGCAATTGATTCTATAATTAAAGCACAAAGCTGAACACAGCCCACGATTGGGTTTTGAGAGAAGTTGTATTGGTCATCTTGATCATGGCAGTAAGATAACTATACCTTGTGAGGTGTGAGAGGCCAAAGGGAGAGAATAAAAAGCTCAATCACCATCCACCTTCATTTGGTTTTCCAATCACTTTATTTGTTTTGCATAGTTCAAAATCTTTCAAGATCTATAGAAAACTTGATCTGGTCAAGACATAATAGCATACGAGCTAAAAAAAATGTCAAGGTTCATAAATCTCAACCAATATTTCTAGCATAGTTCAAGCCATCACGAGACCTGTGCAAGAACTTATGACATCTCACATAATATCTTGCTTTCTTGAGAAAGCAAGACAGGATCACATTCAACACCTTGGATTACCCAAACTAGACAGAGATCTCAGATAACTCAGTCATATCTCAACAGTAACTTGGTTCCTCTGGTCATATCTTGATACATCTCAGTGAGACAGTGGTACCATCTCCGTTATCTCAATGAGATCTCAGTATATCTTGGAATTTTATTATACTTTTATGCTTCCCGCTGGCTTTTATTACAACAAAAGAAACTATACCAACTAGCTTTTTTGAAGGAGCGAGTTAGACAGCAACGTTGAGATCTTGAACAATGAATTCAACAATCTCAGCCCAAGTAATTACTAGTCCATAGTATTGAATTACTGGATTTAGGAGTTATCATGGAATACTAGGGTAATAACAAGACAGTCACTTGTTGTAAGTTGGGACTTGGGAGAATTGGGACGTGGAAGACCAGGGTGCCCATGATTTACGTAGTATTGTTCATATATTTTGTAGGAAGGTCTCTATGTGATGCAGATATGCTGCCTTGGACCAACCTCAACCCAAAAGTTTTCCAGAGATGGACTGATCAAGTTGAATGTTTATTTGAGAACTGCAATTGGGTGATCTCTTCCCCCATACCATGAAATCCCCCCCCCCCACCTTTACCTATAGGCCCAACATCAATTTGGTATAAGCACCGAAGTTCCTACATCCATCCATGTCAATTTCTCTCATTCCATTCTTCTTGTCTAAACCCCTATCTTTCACTACGTATCTGTTGTATAACCAACAGCGAACGAAAAAGAAAGAGGTGGGGGGGGGGGGGGGGGGGGGGTGGAGGGGGATAAACACTTTTGCATTGAGTTGAACTGCTCACCCCACTTCTGGTATTCCAACCTTCAAGCCCCAGCCCCATCTATTCAGCCAACAACTAGTGTTCAAACTATTGAAGAAGGGTCGAAAAAAGAAGAAAAGAGAGATAAGAGAAAATAGAGGACGAGAGATAAAGTTCAAGAAAAATAAAGAGAGAAGAGATAGAACAAGAAAAGAAACAGAGCATCAACGATTAGAAACATATCTCTTTATTTCAAACTTCCATCACAGCGGGATTCCTTAGTTTTGAGCTAACTATTGTCTTTCTCTTCTTTTCTTCCCTGGTTCCCAACTCCAATCGAAATCTGCTGCTCTCCGTTTGGAGTAGGACTGTCCAGACAAGGACTTCAGGAACCACAATCCCTCTTTTCTCTATTTTCAGTTTTTTAACTTGCCCCTTCTTTCTTGTTCATTCTAACTTTTTTTCCTCAACATAAGTTTAACCACCCCTCCTTATGTAAAGTCCTCATTGTGCTTCTCCCTTATAGAAGCTCCACTCTATATCTTTTAAAGACCATCCAAGGTTATTCAAGTGTATTCGTGAAATTTCACTTATAATTCCTTCAATTCAATATATCATATTTGCAGTTATTTCACTGTTTATGCAACCAAGTACTTAAACCTCAGTTTTATTAACTGTATTTACCTATTAAAAAATCTGCATTCTGAAATCCTGCCTGGGGTTAGGTTGCTGTGACCCAACCTTACATCATGGTTCAACATCTCAATCTTGAGGCCCATCTCATCACACTCAACAAAAGAGAGTTGGCTTGAGATCTCAGCGAGATGTCGTTGGAAATTTACAAGCTTCCCCCCCCCCCCCAAAAAAAAAAAAAAAAAAAAAAAAAAAACTCGAGGGATATTAGGGGTCATCTAGGGCTAAAACTTGCTGTCCAGACTACTTCAGCCATTCTGAAAACTTTGCTAACCTCAGATTTATGAAAAAGAAAAGTAGCGTAAATGTGAGTTCCGCTTCTGAACCTGAGTGGGAAACCACTACGCTAAAGTGAAATCTTAACATGGCCTATTCTGAACATCATATACTCATATGTTAGTTCTCAAAATTCAAAACCCAAACAAATCTAACACATTAAACATGTTTACAGCTCAAATTACAATGTTTAAATGATAAACCAATAATCAGAGTTGCAACTCGAGAGTTGAGACTTGAGACTTGAGACCTGATAGAGATACTGAGAGCTAACATGATGTAACACAATAGGGGGAGTCCCCCGATTGTGGTTTCCTTACTAGTTTGGGTCTTTGGTTATTAGTGTCCTACTTTAAGTGAGTTTCCTATTAAACTTTAGGCATAATTAGGTAAGAGTTAAGAGTTATATTTGAGGTATATTTCCTTTTGTAAGTCTATTTCAGTTTGTTATAAATATATATGTGCTGCTGGTACGGCAGAACATACAGATTCTATCGCCCAGCCCTGTCCTCCAATTATTCACTCTTCTACTACCTGAATTTCTCTTTCTTCTTCTCTCTACCTAGTAATTGTTACAGATCTTGGGATTGTTTACAAGACCCTATGTACTATAACCACACCATTCTGTCTCGCTAAATGGAAAAAGACAGATACCTAGCGAGATCACGGTGAGATTGCGAGAGTTCTCTGATCATGCCTTACATAAAAGGGTAGTGGTTACCTTCAGCATGTAATCGGGACATGAATCTTCCAGAATCCAATTTGAAGCCTTACGAGAATAATAAGCGCCCGTATCTTCAAGCATGGCCGCTTCAAAGTCATTCTCATAATAATCCATTAGTCCCATTCCAATTTCAACAAAAATATCCAAAACATTCTTCAATAATGCTCGGTCAATCTGCTCCCCTTCTCGTTCTTGATCAATCTGACACAAAAACAATTTATAACTGAAGCTGAGAAGAAGTAAGAAAACAAACACATACATGTTTAAATTGTAAAATCAACATACCAAGGAAATTACAGCATCTCTGACTTTCCCATTTATCTCCTTGTAAACCTAAAATTGAAGATACCAGGAAATAGAACATTCAATCAGAATACAGTTCAACACCACCACAGAGGGCAAACAAGAAGCAGGCTCTGCTCAAATCTAATCATGTGGGAAAAGCATAAGCTTATTCTTTTCATTTATTTTCTTACCAGATCACGGAAGCAAGCAAGTCCAACTTCATTAAGTGGAGGAAGTGACCTCCGAGCAATGAAGTACCGATCAAGATAATGGAAGAAGCGTGAAAGCCACCTGACCATAACCTTATGATTTGACCATCTTTTCACAAGCTCTCTCAACATAAATTCATCATGCTTCTCCCTTAAAGATGGCAATACCTAGAAGGAAAAAAAATTTATATTAGAAGGCCAATGAACAAGAGTGTAATTAGATAATCCATATCCTAATATCCAATATATATAACCACTTGTCAACTTCTTCCTTTTTACCTTTTCATTTTTGGTGATTGGGTTCTTTCATTCAATTTTTGGGGGGAAGATTCCAAGTTTCAGCTTCCAACATAAGATACTGCTTTAATCTTTCAAATGACAGCAAGGTAGAAAACATGAACTTCATTCCACACACAAACAAATAATGGTTTTGCCACTACCACTAAATTCTACACAGGCTAAAAAACGTAATGATGTTAATGGAAAATCACAAGATTATGTGGGAGAGTTGTTTCCTTCTGGTTTGGTTTGACATTAGGTAGAAGATGACCAGTTTCCCTCCCCTCTCTTGGCAGAAAGACAGAACAAAGATATCCCCAAGGGAATAACATATGGGTGAAGTTGTTTTATCCTGGTTTTGTTCTTCCATAAGTGGATGTGGTTTGACAACAAGTAGAAGCAGACAAAACTCCCTCCAAATCTTCAGTTGGTAGAAACATATAAACAAGCACTAAATAAGCTCCAAATCTTCACATGATAGTACCAGGAAACAGACAAGGAAACAATAACACATAAACTATATATGGCAAGAAGTAAGCAAATGATTGCTATTGTAAATAACTAAAGATAATTTAAAAATGACAATGGCAAATTAGTAACGAGTAAAAATTCATACAGCCACTTTAGAAGGACAAAGCTTTGACCAAGAAGAGCACATGGCTAATGAACACATTTAAAAGTTAACACAAGCTGATGAAGGAATTAATATGTGTACATTTCTTGGGGTCACTAGGTACAAACCACATTTAAACATGTTAACTCAGTATTTCAAAGTGCTACAATAACAAAGCTACAATGTACCGGATCAACAAAAAAAAAGTACAATTATCATGTACACCATGGCAGTTGGTAGATGACTGCTATTAGAAATCATGTGCTCAGATAGACTATGCACAATTTCCTCACCGTTGAAGTAATGTAATCTTGAAATGACTCTCTGTACTTGTCATATAGCTGTTGTGAATAATCGTGAGGGGGCTTCTGAGTGCACATGTTGTAGATGGTTCTGTTCTCAATTAAAGAAAACAATAATCAATAGATATAGATATATCAATGAAAACTTAGCAAGGGGGAGGGGGTGTTGCAAAGTTAAAGGTCACTCCATTGTGACCAAGTGGTCATGGATTTGAGTCTGGAAATAGACTCTCCACAAAAGCAAAGACAAGGCTGGATACATTATGAATTTACCTAGAGACAGCAGTACCAAGAGCCTTGTGTACTGGCTACAGGCTTTAGCAAATAAGGAATAAAGGAAACAAAAGGAATTGAATAGATACGTGTAGAGCATCATGTAATCCTCAGAGCTGAACTGTGGCTCAGGAAGTCCTTCCAGAATGTTCTTGAGCTTTGTAATACCCTTCTGCATGAACTCCCATCCTTGCTCTAAGTCAATTGTTTTGCGTTCAGGCATCGTCATTTTGCCAGGCTTTGGTCTTACAACTATATTCTGCAACATATTGAAGTCATGCATAACAACATCATAAATTGACAGCCCAATGATCGTTACAACAATTATCCTCCAGTTATCAAACATTATGCCCCGCGCAAAGCTAATGATAGGCGGACAAACCCTAGAATTTTATCCAGTAACAAATAAAAAAGGCCCCCAAAAAAAAAGCAAAAAACAACACCGTGAGCTGATCATAACGCGCATCCTAATCCAGCTTTACGTCGATACGAGAGCATAATCGCCGATCAAGTGAGATGCGATCAAAATTAAAAAAATAACAAAACCGATGAATAAACTCAAACTGATCAATGGATGATGAGATCGAGCAGGTAAAATTTACAAAACACACCGAAAAAAAGAAATCTATTGAAACATTCAACATAAACTAAGAGAGAAAATAAATGAGCATTGAAAAGGTAAAATGAGAGCAATACCTGGTTTCAGAACAAACACAGAGCCGAACCCAAACCCTAGAAAGTGAAGAAAAAACGATAGCGAAGAAGGCGGTGGAGAAGAAAGTAACAGAGATGGAGGAGAAAGTATCAAGATGGAAAGAAAATTCCGACGAAGCGGAAGGGAAAGAAGCCTTTGGTGAATTGGGTCTCTCTCCCTGTCCTTTCCCTTCCCTTCCCTTCCCTTCTGTGATTCTCCCAATTTTAGATTTCTCCTTCTTCGATCAATGAATTCATATGTACTTCATGAGTCACGATTCACGACGTTCCACAATCAAACTCAGGTTTTCTTCTGATTAATCATTCAATTAAATGAAATGATTTTAAGAGCAAATTATATACTGAAAATTTCCTTATTACAAAGGTCATTTCTATGCATAACACCGTTACATACTTGGATCTTCAGTTGTAAATAACAAAAAGACATATTTACCCTTGTTAATTTTTTTATAAAACAAAATTTCCAATCCAATTCAGTGAATTTTTTTGACATATTTACCCTTTTTAATTTTTTTATAAGACAAAATTTTCAATCCAATCCACTGACAAGTTTTTGTTTTTGGGCAAATTTTCCATCCATTGATTACCCATTAATATTAATGTCATCCTTAGACTTACCAATTTAATCCTATTTTTTAATACTATAAGTATTCGTTAATTTTTATGTATTTAGTTATTTTCAATATTACTTCCACATAAGTTTACAAATATTATCTATGAATCATAACTTGCAAACTTCATGTGGATTTATTATTGGGAGAAGAAGAAGTCGTGGATAGTAGAAGACGAAGAAATAAATTGAGCATAGAGTTTTGTGTTCGAAATTATTTTTGTTTTGTTAAATATTCATTTTACTTGCATGAGCACTTGACTATGATTTCTTAATGATTGGGGTGTTTTTAATATATTTTCACTTTGTAGGTGTTACCTGATTGAAAAATTAGATAATTAATAGAGTGGCATTAATTATTTTTTTGTCTCCCCAAAGGGTTGGCATTAAGTCAAGGTTGGCACTAAAAGTTTCTTTTGTATAATTTAATTTGAAATTTATCTAAAACCTAACAATCAAAGGAAGAAAAAAAATTTCTTGTTATAAATAATAAATTGTTATTTTTAGAAAAAAAAGGAGATTTATATTGAATACAAGGGGGTGTTATATTCTATACAAACGCCGAACTTGTCTCTCTTCATGAACAAAGAGGGCAAGACAATCAGGAAGTATGTCAAGGTCAAAAGCAATTATTTGCTCAACATTAAGTAGCTTGCAAGTAAATCAGTACACCTATTAGTCTCCCTAACTCCATGATGAATTACACAATTACTGAAAGAACCTTTCAAATCAATAATGTTTTCAAGGATGTCAAGGGTGGACCAATGAGCCGATAGGTTCCCAAAATAGAGTTAACGGCCACCAACGAATCAGATTGAATGATGCTATTGGGTAATCCCCTTTGAGAAGCAAAAAACAAACTAGTCCTAATGACAATCATCTCAGCCTGAAGAATAGATATATTCTTCATTCCACCAGCAGCAGCAAATACAACATCACCATTAGAGTCCCTTCCTATTATATCAAAACCACCAAAATTTTTGCGCAGGGATCCGTCACAATTAATAAGAACAACTCTAGCTTGTGGGGGTAGCCAAAAGTGAACGATCTCCCAACTAAGTGAGAAGTTAACTTGAATATTCCAAGAGGCAAAGAAAGCTCAGTTATGTGGTGAATCAACCATAGATGTTTTGAGATTAAAGAAGTAGGATCGGATCACACTGGTAATTATTTGAAAAACAACAACTAATGGTTGATTCTTCTGTTGATATAATCTCCTGTAATGTTCAGCTTAGAGATAGTAAATGGTTGTGATTAAACTAAATTGACGTATATTGGCTAACACATCGTCACAAGTGAAGTGATCTCATAACCATTGAATTTCATTTGTCCATCCAAAGGTTATTGTATAGCCATAAAGATCCAATATATGTTGCCAAACTGTAGATGAGTATAGGCATTTAAAAAAGAGGTGATCATGGGATTCACTTTCCATTTTACATAGATGACAGATTGGGTCAGTTGATCGACCCCAAGATATGATACGATCCTTAGTTGAGAGTCGTTGGAGGCATGCTAACTAGGAGATGAAGGCATATCATTTTTGAGTTGTTGGGAACCAAATCAAACAATGCTAAGCTTTCGGTTGCTAGATCGGAGAGTGAATTTACCTGAAGGTGAAGGAGTCCAAATAGGAATACCTTCAGGTATTTTCCTTAGAGTCTTGATGCTAGAAATACCATTCCATTTGTGTTGCAATATAGGATCATGTATATGGTTGACCCAAAGTCAATCATTTGTGAGAATATCTTTGACACAAGAGTATGGGTTTCTAGTCAGTGAATCATCTGTAGCAAAATCAATAATTGGGAGGAGAGGACCATCTTTAGGCCATGGATCAAACCATAGAGATAATTTCTCACCATTTGCAATTGGTAGCGAATGTATCTACTTGGCTTGCTTCTAGTTTTAAGAATGACAGGAAATATGGTGAGTAGTTTGAAAGGCAACGGGAGTGACCAGATAGTGAAATTTCGAAGCCATCTTTGATGAACAAATCATTTCCAACATGATTCTTTATTGGTGCAAAAAATCCATAATTGTTTGGTGAGAGCAGCCTAACTCCATTCACGAATGCTTCGAATGCCCAACCCTCCTTCCTCAATTGGACAACAAACCTTTTTCCAAGAAACCTTGTGGGAGCCATGGTCATTTGCACCCCACCACAAAAATTTTGCCATCGATCTTTCTAGGGATTCAATCATTGTGATAGGGAGACTAAAGCACTGTATCCAATAACCTATCAAACCAAAGAAGACTGATTTGATTAATGTCACCCTACCAGCTAACCAACATAAGAGAGCAATTTAGCTTTCCATGAGCTAAGCTTGATTTCAACTTTAGAAAGAAGTGAGGTGAAGTCAAGAGGAGATGGTCGCTTCATAGTTAAGGGTATATCGAGATACCAAATTGGGAATGTACCTATGGAGAAACCCAAAGTATTGCAGAATAAATGCCGGATAGTCTTTGTAGTGTTGCAAAACATCAAAGCAAATTTATTTGGATTCACGCAGAGGCCAGATTGCTCAAAAAAATTCTTCAGAAGAAAATGCAAAGAAGAGGCATTATTAGGGGTAGCCTTCCCAAATATAAAAAAATCATCAATAAAACATATAGAAGAAATCTTAGGTTTTGCACATAGTTGGTGATACAAAAAGGCTCCAGATGAAGCTGCTTTTACAATTGTGTTAGTAAGGATCTATAATACAAGATTGAAGAGCATGGGCGAAAGAGGGAGCCCTGACGGAGACCTTTGTTCACTGAGAAACGTCGTGATTGTACTCCATTTAAAAATATCACGTAATGGGGGTTTACCACCAATTGCTCAATCCATTTAGAGAAAATTGTAGGGAAATTCATCTTGTCAAGGAGCATGAAGAGAAAGCTCCATTGGATAGTATCATAAGCATTACATAAATCCACTTTCACTGCAAACCTAGCATGCCGTGATTGAGATGGTAACCATGAAGAAGCTCTTGGCAGAGGTGAATATTATCAGTAATCAGGCGATCTTTAATGAAAGCGGTCTAGTTATCCCCAATCAATCTGCTAGCCACAACATTCAACCTATTAGTAACTAATTTCGCAATGAAGCGATAAATAAAAGGGCTAACTGCTATTGGTCTATAATCATTAAATGAATTTTGCATGTACCCTTTCGGTATCAATGTGATCTTGGATAATTTGATCTGATCTGGGAGGAGGGTCTTTTGAAAAAATCAAGAAGTGCATTGCAAAGGTCATCTCCTACAATGGGCTATGCCTTTTTTCAAAAATATGCACCAAAACCATCTGTCCTAGGGGAGCTTTGGTCATCTGCAATGAATACTACACTTTTAATTCCATTTATTGTTGAATGACTTGATAGTATAATTAAAGTTGTAGAATTTAATCATTGTCTCAAGCAACTCAAAAAGAGAGAGTTTATGTTTAGAAAACCAATCAACAATACTTGAGCGCTTACCAGAGTCGTTAAGACCTCGAGTATTCCATGCACCGAGTTTAAACAATAATAAGATTCTTGTCCTTCACATTAATATGATTAGAAACATTAGTTTGCATGGGAAGTAACTCTTAATAAGCTGAGTTGTCACTCGTTGATGAGTCCAAATGGATATCAATGTCTTTTAAAGCATGAATTGATACCCACCTACATAATTTCCAAAGAGAAAATACAAAAAAAATGTAATTTTCAATTAAAGATTTCAGTCACCTCAACATACAATTTTGGTGACCTACATTATCATTTTATGCACTTTCCATCATAGATAGAAATCCATCATTCCATATCATTGGCATCATTTTGTGTGAAAGAATTGATTTTAATATCATATAACGTATTTCCTTGTATGATTTCAATATTTCTATATCAGAGAATATTTTATTTCTACTATAAATATGTAATGCATGCAACTCAATAGAAGAGTTCGAATCGTCTTGTCTTAATTTTCTTCATTGTCCTTAATATATATTCTCAATTTTATAACATGTTATCAGCTCGACTTCATTAAAAAAATAAAAAATAAAAAATAAAACTTTTTGGGAAGAAAGATGGCAAACTATATACTATTGTACTTTTTATTCCAAGGTAAAAAGGACGATCGATCACCTTGCACTTGCTTTCTGTAAGAGTGGAGTTTGTTTTGTTTATTTTGTAATGTAAGTATATCGTGATTATGATATGTGATTTATTGAATCTTAAAGTTAAACAAATGATGAGTTATTAGGTCATTAAAATTTATTTGTATAATAATGTTTATTTGATGGTTTTATCAATACTTGAGCCTGTTAGAAGATGAAATATTACGACACTTGCATGAATTTTTTTTTGTTTTTAATTAGTTATTCGATTGGTGATTGTCAATATTTTTTTATTATGAATTAAGGTTTCATTGATAATATGTTTTGAAACTCCATTTTTGTAGTAAGCTGAAAATATAAAAATCTTCAATGTGATACTAGAAAATTCATTAGATATAGTTTTTCAATAGATTAAATTATGACATGTGATATAAGGTTTCAATTATTAGTTTTTCTTGTAGCAAATAATGATTTATTATTATTCTTTCTTACATTTTTTTTCCTATTTCTAGACACTTGGTTTGGTAATTACGTTAAGTGTCATGATAATTATTAGTTGTGTAAGTGTATGCATGTTTTGGCATATGATTTATATCTCATACTATGTTTTAATTATATGCTAATTTATTTATATTAAATCCACACTAACATAATAATTCAATATTTTATTAGTATAGAATTTATATTGCTTATAAGCACAATCATGTAAAATTATAATGATGTATTACTTATAGTAGCTCCATGTGGCCGTACAACATTTTAAGTTGCTTTGACAATTGTAGTTTGCTAATTCAACATGATAATTTATTTATTAATTGATGGTTATATTTGCCCACAATGTTGTTAGGGAATGTGATGGATTTTTTTGGAAAAATGAATTTGTTTAAGGTTGGAATGCATTCTTCTCGCTGGGCCCGGTCATCCTGCGTGGGGTTTTTTTTGCTTGTTGGAATGAGATGCCATGGTGAAGAAATATCACTTTTAACATAACTCTTTTCCTTTCTATAAATTCACCAATAAAGAATCTTTCACAAAAGAATCACAGATAAACTTCTTCGTACAAAATATTTTTGTTAGTAATGATTTTAATTGAATGCACCTGTTTTACTAGAATTTCTCTATCTCAACGTTTGTCTCCTTGTCATTGTACTTTCTCAATTTTAACGTTTAAGCTTGATGCATTATTACACATTTCAATTTACCAAAAATACATGCAACTCCCTTCTAGTTTATTATTTTTCTTAAAATCAACCTATCACGAGATACTAATACTTTTAACTCTTTAAACCTTAGGAAGGAAAAGTTCTATGAATGCATCCAGCTCCTTTCCATGAAGGGGGAAATCCAGATAGGACATCAATTGTTCATCCAGACCTATGGAGGGAAAGCCAAATCCTCTTTCAAAATAGACCAAAAATGAAACAAACTGATGGAGACCACAAATGTCACCATGGGCTGGAGTAGGTCCGGTCTCAAAGTCGGTAGGCGGGAGCTTTGAGTCCACACAAGTAGTCATAGTTGTCAAGGCGGCACCAAAGATGTCTAGGTGAACGTCGCCTCATTACCTCATTTGGTATAGCCTTGATTTCCAGCCCGGCCGCCCCTCCTCCGATGCCTTTCTCACCTAGACACGATGAGAACTATGCAAGCAAGTAAATTGAAGTAAGTCCCAGAGATACCATTATCCAAAAACTTAGCAGCTTAATAGGAAAAGAAGCTACAGCACTAGACTTTGTAGAACAGGACTGTCCTTCCATTTACTGGAGAAAATGAAACTAGTAAGCAACCACAAAAGGAACCCAATAACAGTCCAATTTTTGAGTCCAGAATTGGATCCAGCCAATTCTAGAACAATACAACCACATATTAAAAACCCAAGAACTACAGAGTTCGCACTGGTTCATATCAGTCAACAAAGGCTATGAAACTTAAATTGCTTTATCATATAGGCCTTCTACAATGGAACCTTGTGAACCAAGCAGGGGGTAATACTATAGCTGAATGGGTAGGCAATGTCTGGTTTGCTCCTTGAGTCTAATTGTCTGAGTTTGCTGACCATCTGTGCTTGTTAGAACAGGAAGAATGATGGTTCATGGTTGAGAAGAGGGAATACTTGCAAAGAACAGCAGCAGCTGCACTCATCTGAACTGAGTAGTTCTGTACATCCATCTTTTTGGTTTCTTTACCTTTTCCTACCAACATATTTTCTGATTGCTTTCCAAACCAAGTTCTCTACCCAGAAAATTTCAACTTCATTATAATAATGAAAAAACAAAGACAAAAAAGAGGAGAAAAAGAAAGAAGCTTGAAATACAACTTTTACAAACAGAGACCCCAAATGCCAATTTCATATGACTAACTCTTTGCAAGAAAAAGGTTCTCAAGTTCCATCTGAATTCTAACTGCAAGCTAGAAACTGTGAAAGAGAAAGGAGAGGAACTCATGCTTACCTTCTCTTTGGAAGGAAACAAAATGTTGTTCATATGGAAATCTTGGAGAAACACGTGCATAAAATAATGCTCTCATTATTCCCCATGACATCTACCTCCTTCCTGTGCATTTTTCAAAGAAATGAAGGATACTCATCATACTATCATCTAGCTAGAAATAGTAACCAAACACAAGACGAAGTCTTGGGCCTTATGCTGCAGTTGTATACCTTATCACCATGAATAGCTTGCTTGAGCTACATTCAAGGTGATTGAGGTGGTAATCTACTGATCAACAATGCCAAACAAATATATACTCATTCATAACTTCCATATATCAGTTCAAATGAACCTAGAAATGCTTCAAACATCTTAAGTTACCTTTCCTACTCTAAGATCATGAACTAGTTTGTCATAACAGGCTTTGAAGTATGAAATTCGATAAAAGGATAAAAATCCCAGAATATGTTATACCATGGAGGATGAATGCGTATCAGGTTTCCCACCTCGAGCTCCACATTACCACATATGGTTGGGCTAAATATGACTGTCATTTCCACTCTTCCTTTTGCCATAATCTTTTGGGTGTTCTCTGTGCATTTGTTCACCTACACAAGCAAGTCAAGCATGTCATACTCAAGAGGCCCCTCACCGCCCTCCCTTCCGCAACCCCCCCACCCCCAAATAGAAAACTCAACCAAAAATAAAAATGAAAGAAAGAGAGAGACACACTAACAGATTTAACAGAGCATATGTATGTAATAATTCCTTTGGAATCAAAATCCCTCGTTTGGTCGTCAGGAAGCTCTAAGTTATTGGGTGATTTATTGTGTTTCAACAACTAAGTTTTCCTAAAAGGAGAAGCTCTTTTAAATAGAGCATAGTCCTACAAAATATAATGTATATTACAGTCAGACCTGGACCACCCTCACTGTAATGCTTTGTAGTTCTCTTGGTAACAAAAAGAAACCAAAAAGCAGCAACCAGATTCTTCTTTTCCATTGTCAAAACTCAAAAGACATACACACCTCAGTGTTTTCTCCAAGGGAACAGCGACAAACTGTCAACTTTGCATCCAAGCACCTTGACAATATTTTTATATTAATGCATCTCACTTTGTCTAGAAAAAGAAAAGAGGTCAACAAGATACAAACATTAGATTGAAATCCAAAATAAAAATAAAATGCAAAGGCACAACTATGTAGGCAAGGAGTTGCAAAATAACTTTTTGGGTTGCTTCATATTATATCCTCCATTATATTTATATCTCCTAGCATGCTTCAGACCATAATGTCAAGCAAATTTCAGGGGAACATAAGAGGAAGAACTTTACTGAGTGAATGAGCTCCTGTTTGTAACTGTTTCAAAAACTCTGCATGTCCTTCCTTTTCAGTTTGCATAATTTGAAGCAGCCTTCCATGGTATCCAGTTCTGCACAATTTTGGTAGCAGACAAATATACTAGAAGTATAATTCCATTTTTCCACTGCAATTGGGATACCCATCAGTAAAATCTACTGGTCAGTGACAAGAAAACTGACCCTGTTTCTTTAGATGTTGTGAAAAGGATCTCCTGGTTATTTGCAGCTGCAGAACTTAAAGCTTCCTGAAATTGATCTGCCATGGTGCGCACTCTCCTTTCAGAAGTTACAAGATTTACCTGATTTTGATCACTGGTCTGAACAAGAAAAAGCAGCGTGCATTAATGGATCGTAAGTAACGCCACATAGAAAATAAATGAAGATAAAGTTAACAAAAGTCAAAGAATAAACTTAATCATGAGACATCACCTCATTTTCACTTGATGTTCCGCTACCAATGGTCTCAGGAAAGTCTTCATTGTCTAGGGTTCTATCACCCAAGGTTGATGTATATCTCTTTGTGCTGTGTTCTAATCTCCTTCCTTTTGTCAAACTATTCTGCAGTAAACGCTTAACCAAACTAAGAAAAAGAATTGCATATGTAGAGGTGGCACTCAGGCTGGATTCCAGTGTGTCAGGTTGAGCACTAAGGCAATGGCTGACTGTTGAATCTGGAACCAGTCTGAATAAAAACCTTGTTAGGATCAGTAACCCAGGGCCTAGAAAAGAAGACGTGGAATGGGTTTTAGTGAAAGGGGGGTGGATCCAAGACACTTTGCTTCACTTGTGGTGGACTGAGCTACATCTGTCAAAAATTGCGACCCTGGCCCTTTCTGCATTCAAAACTGAATATACTAGTTATTTTGAGGGGCAGAATTAGAAGGCAAGTTGGCGGCAAAGCCAAGAATTACCACCTCTGAATATTTTTCATTGGGTGTCTGGGGATGGGAGGGTTGGGGGTGGAATAAGTTATTGATCAAGTAAAATAACAAATCACCTTTGAGGCCCCAATTGCATGACCATTCTTGTCCTGAAGATCCTCAAGAAGCTCGGTCATTGAATGCTCCAGATGTCGGTTTCCAACATCTAACAATTTAGTAGGCAATATATGAACATCAGACTCTTTCCACTTTTTCTCCTGAAGATTCTCCAAGAGCTCAGTCATTGAGTGGTCTTTAGCTTTGGGCTTAAGAGTTCCTACTCCCACAGGTAGCTGAGAAACCATGGATGACTTCTCAAATTCATCTTCCACTATAGGCAAGGATGTTTCTTCCATATGTGAGTAGTCATGAAAAGAAAACCTGAGCTTAGCCTTGCCTCGGCTTCCTGAACCAGCTGATTGTCAAATGGATAACAAAATATTAGAGTTGTAAAACAGGAAATCTCATATCATGCAGTTTGCAGAAGAATAAGAAGGATCACTATTTCTCAAACCATTGGAAGTGTCATCATCTCTTCTGGCCCAGTAAGAAATCATGCCCAAAAGAAGATCAGTTCTTGAAACTTGTTACTCAAAAGACTAACTAATGCACTATGGAATTTGGTATAGTATATATTTGGGATTTTATATGGGATAATTCTGTCAGAAGATTTTAACTTGGGTAGTATATGTAAGAGTCCTTGTATAATTGTTTTCTTATTGAAGTGCATTTCTTTTTTTCATTTATATGTTTGTAATCAATGTAATGAGGATGGAAAGAATGAATTAAATTGAAGCTTGTTTGCAGGCACTCTCCCCCCACCACCCTTAAAAAAGAAAAAAAATGCCCCTCTTCTTCTTCCTATGGAATTCTCATTTCTTCCCCTATGAATTTGTTTCCTTTTTTCCCTTTCCTTCCTCATCATCTTCTTCAACTTTTCTGTCCCCTACTAAGATTAGGCTTCATTTCCTTTAAATATGTAAGGGCTATGAAAACTTTACTGAGCTGGAAATTGAACTGACCAATACACCATAATGTGTTTTGAGGCCTTGAGAGCTCACCCTGTTCTCCCCCCGCCCCCCCCCCCCCCCCCCCAAAAAAAAAAAAAAAAAAAAAAAAAAAAAAAAGAACACTTTGGTTTCATCATTAATTAAGCATATCTGCAACCACATCTTTAAGCACCAAGATTCTCATCTAAACTTTTTTGGCAATCACCATACACATTGACGAAAAGTATGTTTCAAGAATTTCTTGAGTTAGACCTTCAATGCAGCTTATTACTCATGTAATCATTTCATGAGACTTGAAGCATATATAAGACAGATCCTGTTAAGGTCATCTCCATTGTCGTTAACCATTTTGAGAAATAGCTAATATATATAGAGTTAAACGTTGGATAACCAATGAAACTTGCGGCTCTGTATTGCTTAGGTCAATTTCACATGCAAATAAAAAGATACTATGAAGAAAAAGAGATAAGAATTTAACCCAAGATGTGACCCCATCAGGAATAATATAGAATGAGATACAAATGGTGAAAAGAAAGGGAAAACAAACTAAAGGGAAACACCAGATAAATCTCTTCCATGAATAGGATAAATTGCTCAATTTCTAATTAGCATGTATGCATGGGCAAGTATAAAATGAATGGCACACTCATTGTTTGATAAGAAGAGGAAAAATACCTCTTGAGATTTTCCTTGCATCAGAATGGCCATGGGATGAGGAACTTCCATTGTTTTCATGCGGAAATACTAATTCCTCAGCTTCTTTAGACCACATGCAAGTTTCATCTGGGTTTTCAATTTCTATGCCATGCAGATGATCATTTTTGAACTTGAAGCCACCAGAAATGACAGGAAGTTTTGAACCCACAGTGGACTCCTTTCCACAAAGAAAGACAAATTCTATAAGGTTCTTGAAGAAGAGAATACAGAGAGAAACACTAATATAATGCAATTTGTAAAAGTGGGCAGTACAAATAGGGATACACATAACTGGGTAATTTTTCTGGTCAACAGATGTAACTAAGGCTCTGTACTGCATAAATTACTGTGTTTTTTTAGCATTTCTGGTTCTGCCACAGTTTTATGCAGTTCTGTTTTTCCTTTTCTGTTATTTTGTTCAAAATGTTGAAAGACTGAACGGTAACACTGATAGAGAGAAAAGAGTTTATGTCACTAAAAAGAAACAGAAACCTGTATGGGTCACACTTAACAGAATTGTTTCTAGTGTTTACAGAAAACTACATAATAGAACACAATCATATACATATTAATAGAAATTGAGTGCTATATGGATATCACATTGGTCTCAAATTTTCAAGAAACTTGGCCCCATGAGGTGATGGAGTTTGTGGAAATTACTCTCAGCTCCACGTATACTCGGTTCTTTCACCAGTATTAAACAGCATTCAGATAATTTCTTTCACTTCCATACTAGAATCAAGCCAGCCCTACTAGGCTACTACCACTCAACATGTGAGACCAAGATTTCTGTTGATGTTCCTCTTTTTTTCCACATCAGAATGAGAAAGAGCTTACAAATTCAGAAAGGAACCCAAGGGTTGGGTAACAACACACAGAATTCAAACCCAAAATTCTTCAATAATGAAGGAAACAGTGCAGAATCAAGCTGACAACAATGGGACATGAACCAAACAGGAGATAATATATGACTTTTTCTTTTTAGCAGGGTTGCCTCAACATATCTAGGAATCAAGCCCATCTATGTTTTAGCTGTCCATGAACAAATTCACTTGCCATTAAAGAATTATTTGCAATCTGAAATCCCAAGAAGGACCAACAACCAACCAACGCACCAAAGACATCAGAGAACACATGATTCCATCAACTTAACAGGTACATATAAACAAAAAGAAATGGATTAAACAAATAATTGATAATCTCTCTCTTTTTCTTCCAGTTAATATGCAAAATTATAAAATACGTTTGGTATAGTTGATTTCCTTAGTTCGAAACTTGAAATGGGAATTGTATCGAGCACTTCAAGGAATCTCAGAAGTGTTGTTTCTCAGTCATTCCCTGAACTCAACCCAGTATCTATTAGAGCTATTGAAGGGCTGAAACCCATACACTGGCTCCAGGAAGAAGTGAACTGCTTTTCTAAGTATACTAATGGATCATTAATCTTTTTAACACTATAAAGAGAGATGGGCGATTTACACTTGTGTTATACCTTCTTCCATCTGGGTTCACATAAGGATCCGCGGTCGAAGTCTTCATCGTAATCTGTATACGAACAGAACAATTCTAGATGATTAAATTCCCGACAAATCACCGTTTCAACTTTTAATTCAAGGTTTTAACAAAGTCTCGGCCTACTCAGTCACCTAAGAGAGTTAGCTAGAGAGACAGGAAAAGAGGAGAAATTCAAGAAGCGGGAGCGGGTTACTGCCCCAGTGAAGGTGGAGCTAGCATTGAAATGCTGTCCCATCTGGTTTGAGTTACCTGAAATGCTTTGATCAGAATCTCCATTATCCTGCAACCAAAAAATGAGTATAAATTAACCCATTAAGGAAACTAAGAGGTTTTTGAAATCAACAAGAAATAGTTGCCAGGCAACCATTTTAACTCCTCTATGCCCTCCTCTAAGAGAGGAACTGGAGTTACTAGCTTCTGGAATCTGGATTCTACGGACAATCAAACTTTTCCTCAAATGTGTATATTTTCTCAATTTCTTCTTCCCGATCGATACATTCACAGATTTTTTCCAGTTGATTCGATTTATCCTGGATTGACTGGAACCGGGCGGGAATTGATCCGGTTCCACTTGAACCTTAGAAATCCCAAACCAATTGGGTAATGAGATAATGAGTCCGGATCACCTCCATATTAAGAAAAACAACGTGTTCTCCTCGCATTTCTCCACCATTTAATAGTGGTAGGGTCCACTGGAGTTCCAACTCAGATTATTTATTTATTTATTTATTATTATTTTTTTGATACAGATGCTTTTTTAATATTGGAATTGAAATGTCGCCGGATGGGTGCGAACCCAAGACATCCCCATGGGAGTCTGGGCTTCTACTAACCCACCATTGACACCTCAGATTATTTTTATCTGTATGAGCTCACTAATACTGTGTTATGGAATAGCGTCAAGGGAACAAATTATTTTCTCCCGACTGGTGATCCAAACTCTTGGCTAATTGGATCGTTCATTCTCGCAACTTTGTATGTTGGGTGATTTTGATCCAAACGTTTTTTTTTTCTTCTCCTTTTTTATTTGTTCAAAACGTTCTTATCAATCTCCTGAATGTTATTATTGTTGCAGCAAGGTCAGAATGGACTAGGCCTTCGATCCTAACCCTAAATTCCTCAACCTGGCCTTGACATTACCCTAAGTCTACTGAGCCGAACCAAGCTTGATCAAGTGAAAAAATGCTTGACACTAGCCTTGATCTTGACACTCATCCTAACCCTAATTACAAGAATACAAAACAATAATCCAAAAGTTGGTTTTGTTGTTGGGAATTTTTCAAAAAGTTATCTTAAGTAGGATGTATTGGCCAAGTGAAATACACGATCTAACCCAATCTCGACCTTAATCTAAGGCCACCTAGATTTGATTATGACCTGCTCCAACGGCCAAAGTTTTGAATCCAAACCTTGTTTCGACTAAAGGCAAGTTTAGGCAATTATGGCCGAACTTAAACTTACAATAACATGGCTTGGCGTAATCTCTAGCAAAATCTAAATTTTCTGACCAACTTGAAAGAAATATGATTGAGGACATGGTTTTTTTACGTGAAAGTTAAGGAAAGAAAGAAAACATGCCATTAGTTGGGGTGGTAAATTGTTGAATCCAAGGTTAAAATTATAGTTCAATACTAGGTTTTGATTTAAGTTATTCACTTCTTTTTGGTTGAAAAAGAGAAAACACAAGATATGTATTTAAGAGCTGTGAAGATTTACTGAGGTTTACAAAATTAGCAAACTATTTTCAAGTTAATCCACATTATTATTTTTGGGGAGAAAATTAGATTTTATATTAATAAAAATAAATAGATTACATCAAATAATACAGGATTAGGGTTTCTTGTATTATCATATCTCAACAACCACTTTTATCTTTTGGACTGTTTTTGTAACACAACACAACTCTTATGACATGTAAACTGTTATTATTAATACAAACGATTCTTATTTCTTACCATTTCCTTATATAGTTCCACTATGAGGTGACATTATTGTTTTACAATTTTTGTAATAATATTTCTACAACTTTTTCTTTGAGTATGAAGATTTTAAAGTGGAAATGAAGGTTCTTTTCAGGTGAAAGTGAAAGCAAGAGAATTTAGTTCTCCTTCCTTTCCTTCATTTATTTTCTCTTTCTTTTGACTTTGGAGGATCCCAAGAATTTAAAGCATCACCTCTCTATTAGGAAGAACAATATGTTCCTTTCATGATTCTCCACCATATGATAGTGATAGGGCCCACTGGGAGTTCAACCTTTGATTTTTTTTTTTTATCAGTATTCATAGGTGAGCCTATTAATCCTATTAATATTGCATGATTGAAAAACGTCAGGGGAATAAATTATTTTCTCTTGAGGGGAAGGTGATCCAAATTGTTGGCTAATTGGATCACCCACTCTCGCACGTTGAGGATTGGGATCATCATGTTGGGTGATTTTGATCCAAACGTTGTTTTCCTTATTTATTTATTCAAAACATTGTTATCACCTAACCTTGATGTTACCCTAACTCTATTGAGTCGGACCAAGCTCGATCAAGTGAAAAAATTGCTTGACACTAGCCTTGACCTTGAAACTCACCCTAACCCTAGTTATAAGACTACAAAACAATAACCCAAAAGTTGGTTTTAAAACTACAAAACCATAACCCAACAGTTGGTTTTAAGACTACAAAACAATAACCCAAAAATTGGTTTTAAGACTACAAAACCATAACCCACAAACCATAACCCAAAGTTGGTTTTAAGACTACAAAACAATAACCCAAAAATTGGTTTTAAGACTACAAAACCATAACCCACAAAACCATTTTAAGACTAAGTAAAACAAAGTTTTGATTCCAAACCTTGTTTCAACTAAAGGCAAATTTAGGCAATTAGGGCAAAACTTAAGCATACAGTAACATGTCTTGGCATAATCTCTAGCAGAATCTAAATTTTCCGAGCAACTTTAAAGAAATACAATTGAGGTACATGGTTTTCTTACGTGAAAGTTAATGAAAAAGAAAGATAACATACCATTAGTTGGGATAATAAATTATCGAATCCAAGGTTGAACATTATAGTTGAATACTAAGTTTTGAGGCTATTCACCTCCTTTTGGTTGAGAAAAATAAAACACAAGACTTAATTAAGAGCTGTGAAGATTTACTATGTTTACAAAATTAACAAACTATTTTCAAGTCAATTAATCCACATTTTTTTTTAAGAAAGAGAAACTTTATATTAATAAAAATAAATAAAGTACTTCAAATAATACAGCATTAAGGTTTCCTTGTATTATCATATCTCTACAAACGTTTTTATCATTTTGACTTTTTGTAACACAACACAACTCTTATGACAATGTAAACTCTATTATTATTAATACAAATTATTCTTACCATCTCCTTATATAATTCATAGCCACTATGGGATATATAACCCCAAATTTTATAATAATATTTCTACAACTTTTTCTTTGAGTATAAAGATTTTAAAGTAGAAAATGAAGGTTCTTCAAGGTGAAAGTGAAAGCAAGAGAGCTTAGTTCTCCTTTCTTTCCTTTTTTTTTTTCCTTCTTGCTTTTGACTTTGGATGATCCGAAGAACTTAGACGCACAACGCTGGTTGCTTATGTCTGTGATGTTAAGGTTTTGGTGACTTTCTTGAATAATTGAACTACTTAAATATTTAGTATTCAATCCTCACCTAAAAAGTAAATAAACGTCACTAATAATTGTAGAGCATTTGAAAATTTCCGCATTAAAAAAAACAATAATTTGAACATGTCATATGTCAAATGGAATAACTGCACCAATGAAGGAAGATGACAGATTTTCATGCATACAAGAAAATCATATAACTTAAATTTAATCACAAAGTTAGATCACCATAAGAAAAATTCAATCTTAAATCCAATGTTCTTAAATTTTTAGTTAGTATTACATATTCACATCTAATAAAAATCCAACTTTTATTGTTTGAGAATGAATGAAATTATTCGTTAATAAATTAATTTTTAATTATTAATTTATTATCATGTGATTTGGGTTGATGACATAAGAAGAGTCTATTATTTTTAGAAACACTTTTCTAACTAGAAAACTAATAATATTGTCATATAGTTGTATCATCATCAAGGATAATATAGTTAATGAAAGCCCATCCAGTTTGAACATTAATATCTCATTAATTTGTTAATAGTCAACTTTATCAAAATAAATAGTTGAGATAAAGTCCTCTCTTCCACATTCCCCAAGTGGCTCATGCGAATGATGATAAAAAAATTCAAATCATACATCAACTCAAACATTTTTCTTTGGTGTTTCTTTTTTAATTCACTTTGTAAAAGACTCTTCTAACTGATGCTGGTGGTTGCTCACTCAAGTAGTTCATGTTGCTCTGAAACTTAGTTCATCAAGTCGAACTTTACAATGAATCAGCCAACTTTTGTGGAAGTGACTTGTTTGATTTTCACACGTGGATAACGAACAACAACTAGGGTTTTGTTCAACTAATTTTCTAGCAACAATGTAAAAGTGAACCTTAAGGGGTTGCTTATCAGTTGGCAAAAGCCCAGCACTTTCAAATAAAAGATCACAAGGTTTTATCCGATGCTTCGTGGGACAAGTCTTCAAGGCATTCAGGGAGAAGTAACATTGTTTGGAGTCCTACAGGGCATTTTGTTTTTGCAAAGGTTAATTTTGGGTTTGGTTCTTCAGTACTTCAGCCAGAATTAGAAGTAATTCAAGACGCTGTGTTACTTATATGTAATTTGCCTATCAATCAGGTTGTAATCTTTCAGATTGCCTCATAGCTGTAAAGGCCTTAAATGGCCAGGTCCAGTCTCTAGACTGACTAAGTCATGGCTTAGTCTAGGAAATTCTGAGGCTCTCTGCTAGTTTGGTTTATGTAAGTTTTCGCTTTGTCCATAGATCTTGTAACTATCTTGCTGATTTCTTAGCCCGTGGCTCTAAGAAATTTCAGCTTAATCATATCTAGTGGCAGCCCCCACCTTGTTTGCACCATTGTCTTCCTCTAGCATAGCCTAGAGAGTTTAATATAAGTTATTATTTGTTCAAAAAAAAAAAAAGGTCGAGAACTTGAATCCCTTTAAAATCAGAATTAATCCTAAGGATATAGTCCAGGTGTGCATAAGCTGTCTTAAGCAAATCTTAGTTCCAAAAATAAAACTTCGAAAGTGATCCCTTTTTAGTAAATTTTAATTCATATAAGGTGAATTTTGTGATTTACAATAGTAGTTAAACCTAAAAAACCTAATTATCAAATAATCCAACCCTCTCAATTGTATAAGCTTGAAGAGTTCTTTCATATTTGAGGTTTGTGCGGTCGCATATACAAATTTGAGAGGATTATTCTCCCTTTACATTCTTATTATTACATGTTGAGACGAAAAAATTTACTTGTGATTTATTTTATTGTATAAGGAGAGCACAATTTTCGTTTGTCATTTTCGGAGTAGAAATTCCAGACTCAAATACTTTGGTAACAGTTTTTCTTTAGCGCGTAATTAGTATAGGATCCACATCCTCTGTAATCCCTTTTCCTACAATTTCCTACAATTCCCTCCTAAGATTGTGTTATATGGCATTGAGTAATCCAACGGTCACCCAATTCAAACTAGAGTTTAAATAAAATTCAAATTTAAATTGAATTGAATAACTATTGAATTACTTAATGCCACATAGCACAATCCTAGGAGGAAATTGTACGGAATTATAAGGAAAGAAATTATAAGGAAAGAAATTACAGAGGATGTGAATCCGTTGATATACATCTCGGGGATACAAAATTTGTACAAAATGAACTGGAGAGTCGACAAAGGAAGAGAGAGAAAAAAGAGATTTAGTTGGGCCCACAAGAAACAACGAGTTAAGGCCTAAGAGCCTAAGATGAAGTAAACTCATTGACTTTAGACGACCATAGATTTTGACTTGTTGAATGTCTCATCTCTTTTGGGCCCCACAACCTCATTAGTCAACTTGTGCAACCACGTACGACAGACATGATCATATGAGGGAGCAGAGTTCTCCACTGTGTCATTTGTAGAACATTTCAGCTTGCTTTCTTCTCTATCTTTTATTTATTTTATTATTTGTTGGTTCTTAGGAAGAAAAATTTTTAGCTAATACAAAGGTATATGATAACTCCCAATTTTTTCGATTTGACAGTTTGATCTATGATTTATCATTCATGGATGTTAATAAGATTATTCCATTTAGCAGTACCTTAGGATGGCATAGCCTTAAATTTAACATTGATGTTCAAACAAAAAAAAGGCTTATGGTGGATGGCTAGGCATTATAAGCATAGATTCGGAAATTTCCAAATAGGTCAACCTTTCAAACTGTTGCTGAATCCATTGGTAGGCAAGGGACAACCTGGCAAACTGGTTAAATATTCTCACTCTTAAGGGATGGGTGAAGAAAATATATCTTCACCCATCTTCTTCAAATACAAAATAGGCTCGTCAAAAAATTAGGGATACAAAAATAAAGAAAATAAATATTAAAAAAATCCGAAGCACTGCTAGATAATGAAGGGTAGGAAGAATAGGATTTGTGGGGGAAGTAAGATTTTTGGTACTCTCCAAATTAAGGTTGTCTTGTGCAAAGGGATGATGGGGTTTTGTCAGCTTGTTTTGTTGAGATATATGAAAGGTTTAACTGTGGTAGAGGGTGTAATCAATCTATATTTTAAAATTTCATTTTTGGAAAAATCCATTTGATAGTAAATAAATATTAAAATAAGGCATAAATGTAGGTGAATGGTGTGAAATAAATCATAATATTAAATTTATTGAATTAAAATTTGAATAGTTTATGATGGACTTTCTAGATTTAATCCTATCAAATTTAATGGCAGGATTTTATGAGCATTCAGCCACTACCTTCTCAATAAAAAGAACAACAATTTCTTTTCCTATCATTGATTTTTTTACTTTTTCATTTATACGTTATGTTCAGAAATGATGTATTAATTGCATAATGTTCGTCTTTGTGGGTATTAGAGAGGTCATAATATATGCAACCACCAAAGTTATTTTTAAGACCGTCTTCTACCTCTGTCTTTGCGTACACTGTGATATATTTTCATATATGCTCAACATTATCATCTTGTGCTTCGGTCATCATATATACACATAACATTCTTTCATTCTTTCCCATCATCTACACCTTAATTGTTGCATATAATCCAAAAATATATTCCACAGTACTCTAATAATTAATGATGTTTAGAAGATAATTTTGATACTAAGGTAATTCAAATATAATAATTAGGGGGGAGAGAGAGGTGTTGGAAGGCATGTGGAAATATTCTTGCAAGATTAGCATGGAGATTCTTGTTTCATAAAATTTATTTGATTGAATTTCCTAACTAGCTAGCTAAGATAGCATGCACTAATGTGGGGTTTATCATTTTCGTTCTTTTTAAGTTTGGATCCATAATTTTCGAACGAGGGAGAGGACTATCTCACAACATACAAATGGGTGGGGTTTCATTTTTTTTTGGGTACAAAGGGGCTTTATTAAGCCAGGAGATTGGGATATTAATATTCTTCAGCCAGAATTGAACCCACAACTTCTTTACTAAAAAGTATTGGTTTCACCACTAAAACAGCTCTGCATTGGCTGGGAAGTTTCATTTTTAAATGATGGATTATACGTCTTAGAAGTGACTCATATTTATTATGTGATGGGAAATTCGTATTTTATGTATTTTCTTTTATTTATTTATTTTTTAATTATTTGTTTGATTAATCAATGCTATATTTATTTATATTCCCTTAAATTACGGGTATGGCTAACGTTGACTAAACTTTCATGTATAAGATATTAATTTGCCACTAGAGTGACATCACTAAAAAATAAAAACTCAATGATCAGATAATTTGCTTGGAGATCATGGTAGCGCATGCAATACAAATATACACGAAATCATTTGCATTTGTTAATAAAAAACTTTCTTTTTCTTTTTTTAATTTAGCAGGCGTGATGCACCAGTATCTGTCTCTCTCATCCTTGACATACAAAATTTCTCGTAAGTTTTGTCCCGTTATTGGTTTACATCATCATTTTTTTTAAAAATATTGTTTAGGTGCTGCGTAATTAATGCGCTGTATATGTAGAGTGAACGGTCGAGATCGAGTTTGGATCGATTTCGATAGTCTATTTTCGAAAAGCGTGTTTTTATATTTTTGAGAAATGGATTGTTAAGATCGAAATCTCGATTTGGTCATTCGTTCGTTGCACAATGCTATCTATGTAATTATTACGCAGCAATGAAGTCGAGCCCATGTCTGAGTATGGACTTTGAGTGACTGAAGATTTGCCGTCATAACACGTAAGATGGTTGTTTAGATTGAACGGTTGTGATCTTGCTACTTGTATAATCGAAATGGTCAATAGACGGGATGACTAACCGGTCTATATAAACTCTATGAAAATCCCATTGAAGTCATGCATTCCTTAATTTACGAACTCCAAAGCTCTTCCTTCTCTGTCTCTCTTTCTGCTCAATTTTGCAGCAGGAAATTAAGGAGTGGGAATGTCAAAAAGGATAAGCGATGATGCGGTGTTGGAGGTAGAAGACGATGCTTCACAGAACGAAGAAACTGGAGTTGGAGTTGTTAAAGAACTGCAAGAGAAGAAGCTTTCATGGCAGAATAATCTCCACCGACATGACTCCTTATACAACGAATCCGGAAAAATTAGTGGCCGTGAAGGCAACCACCATTCCAAGGTCTCTCTACTATTTCTCACTTTCTCTTCTTCTTCGAAACCATACCTGTGAAGTGACTGTAGAAGCTCCTCTTCCTCTTGATTGTGTGTTTTTGTATTATGTTATAGGCGGTGGATAGGGCAACGATCTTGCGGTTAGCCTTCCAGAGCATAGGAATAGTGTACGGCGACATAGGAACTTCACCGCTCTACGTGTACGCTAGCACCTTCACCAATGGAATCCAGAACAACGACGACATACTTGGAGTTCTGTCGCTCATCTTCTACACCATCACTCTTCTCCCTCTCACCAAATATGTCTTCATCGTTCTTCGAGCCAACGATAATGGCCAAGGTCGGTAACTAGTTACAATTTGGTCAAACTGATCGATCGAGATCGATATTCGATCATAAATTATATTATTGCCTTTTTTTTTAATGATAATTTATATAAAATGTTAACTCGATCTTGATCTTGATGTGCTGTGTTAATTGGTAGGGGGAACGTTCGCGCTATATTCGTTGATATGTAGGTACATGAAGGTAGGGTTGATACCGAGTGAACAAGCAGAGGACAAACAAGTCTCCAACTTCCGATTGGAATTACCAAACAGCCGCCTCCGACGAGCGACGATGTTGAAGGCGAAGCTTGAGAAGAGCAGAAACGCCAAGTATATCCTCCTCTTACTCACCATGTTAGGTACCTCCATGGTTATCGGTGACGGCATTCTCACTCCCTCAATCTCAGGTACCTAGATCTCTCCATCCATAGTTTAAATCGATTTTCTCCTGCTCTCCCGATTACCAGGGGATTCAGGTGTAGTATTTTTAAGAGTTGTTCTAAACTTTCAGAATTATTGTGCAACACTGAGCTACATACGGCCACGATTGAATGAATGATCTAGGACCACCCGATTCTATTTTTTTTGCTTTTTTTATTTTATTGTATTTTTTTTTTACTTTTTCGGCCATACCTTCGTACCTGGAAAAAAAATTCAAAATGAGTTGTCAAGATTTTGACTTCACTCACCTGATTCGATCAATGATCGTCTTTAGTTTAGTGCTCTTGTGCATTAAATGCCTAGCCCTGAAGTTGAACACCAAATTGTGATGCCCATGTGATGCCTATGGTGCTCACTATTAGAAGAATGCCACTTGCATTTGATTAAATCTATACTGTAGGTCTCCTTGTAATTTGTAGTCAACAAGAGTCAGGAGACCACAAACTATTAGAAAGACAATCTAGAGTTTTTTTTTTTTTTGAAATGATGTTCATCCGGGCCAGTCTGCACGCACCACGATTACATCTTCAAGGCGTTTTTTATATAATAAATATAGGCGGCTTCAAGCCTTGGCCCCGAGGGAATTCGAACTGAGCCAATCCAGAGTCTTCATACATGCAATTGCATCAACCCCCGGAAGTTGGTTTCTCTCCCTTAATAACTCTCTTCACGTCAACGGCTGGCCGTGCCCGCTGGCAGCTTGGCATGTCGAGCCGTGGAGGTGATTTTTTTATTAAGCCTTCTTTGAAATCAGCAGCGTTTCAAGTCCAACTAATTTAGGTTATAGAGGTCGTTTCAATTTATTCTATTGTTTTTTATTTAATAAAAAACAATTAAAAAGAAAACAACGCATCATTGAATTTGGTTCCTCCCTATCCACCTCCTCTATACAATTATATATTCATATTTGCATGGGTGTGTGATCTATACTATCTTGATATAGTAAGAATATACTCTATATAGGTGGGTTTCACCCCCCCCCACTTTTTTTTCTCCCCCCCTTTGGGTAGAGAGACGGACCTTTTCACCCCCCCCCCCCCCCCCCCCCGGCTTCTTGTATATAAGTGATTCATGTATCTACTCCAAAATACTATTGTCCGTACCGGAGAGATCCGGGTAGAGATGGAAGGGCTGATGCATGGGGGTTAATAAACTAGCCGAACCATTATGGAAGGCCGGGTAAGATATGGAAATGGGCTGATGCAAAATGGTGGGTTAATAAAACGGTTAAAAACCCAACCCCTATGGGGAAGTTTTGGATTCTTACAAGTGGCACTAATATTCCCACTCTCATCCCCATATAAAAAGCTCCTATCAAAAAAAAATAAAATAATGATTCTGGGCTGATGCTGAGCCCCTGTTTTTTACTCTCTCAAGATACTTTCAAGAAGAAGAACGTTACCTAGTTGTGCACTTTGACATTCAAATATATGTGTTTTGGTTCTAACTTGAAGTTATTTTCACTTGCCAATTTTGACCATTGCACAACGCCAGTCTTATCAGCAGTGGGAGGCATCAAACAAGTTTCGTCTGCAGTGAACCAAAGTATGTATCTGTATCTGTATTTGTTACCTTTGCTCTTTAAAATTATGATGTAATATATTTATTGAAATACCCTAACCCAAAAACAGAATCATTTATCAAAATGTTATGCGAGTTAGGGTTTTTCTTGAGCAATTGGAATTCGCATCTTGGGTAGGGCACACCAAACTCCAAACTAGCTAGGCGATGACATTTTTAAGGGGGGTTGAAACTTGAAAGAGAGCAAAATAGTAGAGAACTATGTGAAGACAGAGTCGTAGTGTTTTAATGTTATTGAAATATTCTTACCAAAGATGAGAAGTCATATGGAGTTTATGTGATCTCACATCTGTTTTGACTTCTTGATATGCAGATGCAGTTGTTGGGATTTCAGTGGTAATATTGATCTGCCTGTTCGTATTTCAAAGATTTGGAACTGACAAAGTTGGGTATAGCTTTGCTCCAATTATTTGTATATGGTTCACCTTCATTGCTGGCATTGGTGTCTACAACTTCATCAAGTATGATCCCTCTGTTGTCAAGGCCCTTAACCCAAAGTACATCATAGATTACTTCCGCAGAAACAAGAAGGAAGCATGGATTTCGCTCGGCGGCGTTGTTCTTGCTGTTACAGGTTACTTTTATCTGTAAACAACTTCATTTGCTGATTCTTGTCTATAATCCAATATTTTCAATCAATTTGACTCTTCCAATCCATCTATCTGATGATAGACTAATAGTAAGAAGTTGTTCGGAAATTGGGTATTGCAGGAACTGAAGCATTATTTGCCGACGTTGGACACTTCACTGTTCGATCAATCCAGATAAGTATGTGTTCAATAACATACCCAGCTCTTATCATGGCATACACTGGCCAAGCGTCTTACCTCCGTAAACATAACGACGAAGTAGGAGATGTCTTTTATAAATCTATTCCAGGTGAACATTGTAGTCTTTTAGTTCTGTTTTTGGAGTTAATTGGAAGAGAAATTCTTAGTTACAGAGTTACAATAATGTTGCAGGTTCTTTGTATTGGCCAATGTTTGTGGTTGCTGTTATGGCTGCAATCATAGCCAGTCAAGCCATGATCTCAGGCACCTTCTCCATCATCCAACAGTCCCTTGCGCTTGGATGCTTCCCTCGCGTGAAGATAGTCCACACATCAGCCAAGTATGAAGGACAAGTATATATACCTGAGATCAATTACTTGCTGATGGTGGCTTGTGTGGTAGTTACCGCTGCTTTCAAGACAACTGGGCAGATTGGGAATGCCTATGGTATGAACTACAAACCATCTCCGCTTCTCTAGTTTTATATATGGACATTAAATTTCGTTTAGTTTCCACTCACAAAAACTTTGTTTCTCTGCTTTTGTCTAGGGATTGCTGTGGTGTTTGTGATGACTCTCACATCATCCGTTGTAGTATTGATCATGATAGTGATATGGAAAACCAACATACTCCTTGTAATTGCTTATGTTCTAATCATCGGATCAGTTGAGCTTCTTTATCTAAGTTCAGTCCTCTACAAATTTGATCAAGGTGGGTATCTTCCCTTAGCATTCGCTTCGGTCCTAATGTTCATAATGTTTGTGTGGAACTATGTACACCGCAAGAAGTACTATTATGAGCTAGACCACAAGGTTTCCCCTGAGAATCTTAGGGAAATAGCCTCAGACCCCAACTTAAACAGAGTCCCCGGACTCGCGGTCTTCTACTCTGAGCTAGTACAAGGGATCCCACCAATCTTCAAGCAATACATTGCCAATGTACCAGCATTGCACTCTGTCCTTGTGTTTGTCTCTATCAAATCACTACCCATAAGCAAGGTTCCTGTGGATGAAAGGTTTCTGTTCAGGCGAGTTGAGCCACGCGAACTTAACATCTTCCGCTGCGTTGTTAGGTATGGATACACCGATATCCGTAATGAGAATGAGCCCTTTGAAAGTGCATTGGTGGACAGGTTGAAGGACTATATAAGTGAGGAATTGTTGATGTTAGGGGCTGAAAATCAAGGTAGTGCAACAGAAGGAAACATTGAGGCATATGGTGAGAGTGTGCAAGCAAGGGAAAGGACTATTGTTGATGAAGAGATCAAAGGTGAAGTAGTGAAGTCTGAGCTTAAGGAAGTGGAGAGGGGATGCCAAGCAGGCATTGTTCACTTAATGGGCGAAAGTGAAGTGATTGCTAGAAAAGATTCTATTTTTGTTAAGAAGATACTGATAAACTATGCTTATAACTTCATGAGGAAGAATTTGCGACAAAGTTATGAGGTGTTTGATATCCCTCCCACACGTCTTCTGAAAGTAGGAAGCACTTATGAGCTTTAGATCAGCAGGTAATGAAGGAGGACTACTACAGAAAGAGAGGAACCACTGCTAACTGTAAAACTCTTCTTTTCCTTACTTCTTTTCACACTGGAGAGGCTTGATGAAAATGAAAGCAAGTTACAAGAGAAGCAGAATTGACTATTCTCACATCAGTGCTAGCTTGTATGTCGATCTATACTTGGAAATACAGGACTTCACCATATATTCAATAAATGGGTCCTTATTCCTCCTCTTAGTAATCGGCATGATAGGATTTGAGATTTGGCAGATTTCCTGTAACGGATTTTGTACATAACTTTTGGATAAAACTCGTGGTTTGTGGTTGTAATTACTTGATCATCTTTTCACTCTGTCATTTGGGATATATGGCTTTGATCTACCATTTGCAATATCTGAAGCTTTGTAAAAGATGTTCTCCACCCAACCAAGCCCAGCCCAGCCCTGGCTTTTTGTCATTTAAACATCTGGGTATTGGGCTGAACTCACTTATAAATAATCTTTTTCCCAACTGAATGCAGTTGATTATGTAATCGATCTGTGATCTGGTTCTTCAACTGCGTAGAACAATATTTGGTAGTCATCAAATATTTCTCACCATTTCCAAGAAATCCTGGACATCAGAGGCCATTTTGAGTGATGTATCTTCATCCTTCATGTTGGGGAATCAAATTCGTGTGCTGATCACATTGATGTTCCAAGAAATTGCATTATGTGATAAGGTGAATCAATTGATGGAAGCAAACAAAACCTCCAACAAATGATGCTAGAGGTTTTGCGCCGACTTCCTACAATGGCTTCTAACACTCATCAAGCAACTTCTACAATAGATGTGAACCAAACTTTTCACATTCCGGAAGAGTGCCAAAGTGAGGATCGTGATGGCTTTTCAAGTTCTACATCCATTCAATCCCAACAAGTGCATCCACAAACACTTTGGACAATTGAGTGGCTAACACGAGCCTTGGAGCAATCCGTTAAAAGCATACGGGTAAACGTAAATGACTTTGATGGTAAGCTTGATCTCGAACTCTATGTTGATTGGATTGTTTCTATTGAAACTTTTTTTTTAAATGGAAAGAATTATCAGAAGAGAAAATTTGATTTTGTAGCCACAAAATTTAAGGGTCATGCCTCGATTTGGTGTCGACAATTTCAACAAAGTCGAGAAAGGAGATGACTCCGCCCAATTAACAATTGGGAGGATATGAAAGAAAGATTAGACGAAAAATTTCTCCCTCTTGATTTCTCTCAAACTTTATATAAAAAAATTCACCATCTTTGGCAAGGAAATGATCAAAGTGTGAATGACTACACCGAACAATTTTTTAAATACTTATGACGTCTTGATTTACAAGAAAATTAAATGATGACCAATTGGTGGCTAGATATGTTAGTGGTCTAAAACTTTTTATTCAAGATGAGATTGCTTTACACCATTTGAACACCTTTAATGAAGCTCACCAATTAGCCATCAAAGCCGAAGAAAAATTGAAGAAAAATTCTTCTAGGCGGTTTGAGAGGGCTCCCAATACTACTATGAGAGCTAAATTATTGTAAGGACTATTCAAGGCCTAGAAGTGATGAAAGACCAAAACCCATGACCAAAGACCAAAATCAGGGTAAAGAAAATTCTAAGGTGTGTGTGTTATCGATGTGGGGATGTTGGTCGTTTGTTATTTTCTTGTCCAACTAAAAAGAAAAAGAAAATCGAATCAATTTGATTGAGAGTGATGGTGACGAAATTACCTATGAAAATGACCAAGAAGACGCAATCCCTCAAGAGTATTGTGATCCCGATAGTTAGGCCGAAAGCCTTGTCATTAGACGTGTTTTGACTGCATCTAAGTGTTTAGAAGATGACCAAAGGCTAAGAAACAATATTTTTCACATTTATTGTACCACTTATGGAAAGAAATGTCTAGAATTAATTGATTCTGGAAGTTGTGAAAATATGGTTTCTAAAGAAATGGTTGAGAAATTAAATTTGACTTGTGATAAACATCTCAATCCTTATCGCATCTCATGGTTTAAAAGAGGAAGTGAAGTCTCCGTTAGAGAAAGATGTTTAATTAAATTCTCTATTGATACTTATTTTGATGAAATTTGGTGTGATGTTGTTACCTATGGATGCTTGTCATGTTTTACTTGGTAGACCTTAGTAATTTGATAGGAAAGTTAATTATAGGGGGAAAAGAACACATATTCATTTGCCTTGAGTGGTAAGAAATATTTTTTGACTCTATTAAAAAAAGTTCCTCCTTGTGGTACCTCAAAAGATGAAAAACAAAATTTTTATCTTTGAAACTCTTTGAACAAGCTTGCAAAGAAAATAGTTCTATGACATATGTTCTTGTTGGACAACAAACATGTGAGATAGCTAGAGAAGAAAATAAACATTCATAAGTGTATAGAAGGGCTCTTAAATGAATTCTCCGATGTAGAAGGAAGAACTTCCGGACAAATTACCACCAATGCGTGACATCCAACACCGAATTGGACAACAAACATGTGAGATAGCTAGAGAAGAACATAAGCATTCATAAGTGTATAGAAGGGCTCTTAAATGAATTCTCTGATGTAGAAGGAAGAACTTCCGGACAAATTACCACCAATGCGTGACATCCAACACCGAATTGGACAACAAACATGTGAGATAGCTAGAGAAGAAAATAAACATTCATAAGTGTATAGAAGGGCTCTTAAATGAATTCTCCGATGTAGACGGAAGAACTTTCGGACAAATTACTACCAATGTGTGACATTTAACACCGAATTAGACAACAACCATGTGAGATAGCTAGAAAAGAAAATAAACATTCATAAGTGTATATAAGGACTCTTAAATGAATTCTCCGATGTAGACGGAAGAACTTCCAGACAAATTACCACCAATGTGTGACATCCAACACCGAATTGATTCAAGAAAGTTTAAGCCCATGTGTCGTTCCCGCTCTTCTTACTCCAAAGAAAGATGGATCTTGGAGGATGTGTGTTGATAGTAGAGCAATAAATAAAACTATAGTTAAGTATAGGTTTCCCATTCCTTGATTAGATGAAATGATTGATATGTTGCATAGTGCAAAAATATTTTCTAAACTTGATTTTAAAAATGGTTATTATTAAATTTGCATCTAACCGGGTGATGAATGGAAAACCACTTTCAAGACTCAAGAAGGACTTTATGAATAGTTTGTGATGCCATTTGACTTATCTAATGCACCAAGTACCTTTATGAAATTGATGATTCAAGTACTTAGACCTTTTATTGGAAAATTCTTGGTTGTTTATTTTGATGATATTCTCATATTTAGTTCTTCTTGTGATGAACATATTAGTCATGTGCGTCAAGTTCTTGAGGTTTTACGAAAAGAAAGATTATATTTAAACATCACTAAATGTTCTTTTGAAGTTGAAAGTGTTTCTTTTTAAGGTTTTATTATCACTTCACAAGGGGTCAAATCGGATGAAGCAAAGTTTAAGGCAATTGTGGATTGGCCAATTCCTCGGTCCGTAACCGAAGTGAGGAGCTTTCATGGTTTGGCTATATTCTATTGACGATTTATGAAAAATTTTAGTACTAATTATTGCTCTGATAACCGATTACCTCAAATCTGAATCTTTTATTTGGACCCAAGATGCTAATAAGAGTTTTAAACTAATTAAGCAAAAATTAACCGGGGCTCCAATTCGTACTTTGCCTAATTTTGGTGAAGTATTTGAAGTTAAATGTGATGCTTCACATATAGGCATTGTAGCCGTTTTAAGCCAAAGGGTCACCCCATAGCTTACTTTAGTGAACAACTTAATGATGCCAAAAGACGCTACTCTACTTATGACATTGAATTTTATGTTGTTGTACAAGCTTTGTGATTTTGGCGTCATTATTTGATTCACAAAGAATTTGTCTTGTATACTGACCATGAGGCTCTAAAGTTCTTGAATTCTCAAAAGAAATTGAATTCAAGGCATGCAAAATGGGTCTCATACATTCAAGAAATTCATTTCCTAATTCACCATAAATCCGGCACTAAGAATAAGGTTGCGGATGCTCTTAGTCGAAAACATTGTCTTCTCGAGACATATCTTATGAAATCGTTGGGTTTGATATTTTACCGGAAAGTTACAAAAGTGATCCATATTTTGCAAAGGTTTGGGAAGAATGTGAAAATAATAGAAGTGATAAGTTTAACAATTTTATGGATACTTGTTCAAGGGAAATCAACTTTGTCAACCAAATGGGTCTCTAAGACTTTATGTCATCTCCGAACTAGATGGTGGAGGTTTAGGAGGCCATTTTGGAAGAAACAAAACTTGAGCATTAGTTAAAGACTGTTAATTTTTGCCTAAATTAAAGCATGATGTTGAAAGATATGTTAAGCAACGTATAGTTTGCCAAAGGGCCAAATGAAAGGTTCAAAACATGGGCTTTATCAATCATTACCTATACCGAATCACCCTTGGAAAGACTTGAGCATTAACTTCATTGTAGGACTCCCAAGAATTCAAAGCAGTTTTGATTATATTTTTGTAGTGGTAGATAGGCTTTAAAAAATGTCTTATTTTATTGCTTGCAAGAATACCTTCGATGCCTCAAATGTGGCAAGATTATTTTTCAAAGAAATAGTGAGGTTACATGGTGTTCCTAAGACAATTATCTCAGATTGTGACAATCGGTTTGTGAGCCACTATTGGATTACTTTGTGGAGACTTATGGGCATTAACTACACTTTTCAAGTGCTTATCATCCACAAACCGATGGTCAAACTTAGGTTGTGAATAGATCACTTGGTGATTTGCTTCGTTGTCTTGTAGGTGACCATCCTCGTCAATGGGACTTGATTCTACCACAAGCGGAGTTTGCCTACAATAGTTCGAAGTGTCGATCCACTCAAAAATGTCCATTTGAGATAGTGTATGGAAGAAGCCCAAGTCACATTTTAGATTGTGTTTCGATTCCAAATCCTAATAAGAGAAATCTAGAAGCGGAAGAGCTTGCAAATCATATTCATGAAATTCAAGCACAAGTTCGAACACAACTTCAAAGGGCCAATGAACGATACAAAGAAAATGCCAATATTCATCGACGCCTATGGAATTTGAAGAGGATGACTTGGTGATAGTATATTTGTGAAAAGAGAGGTTTCCAAGTGGAACATACAACAAGCTCAAGCAAAATAAGATTGGTCCTTGTCACATCCTTAAGAAGATAGGACATGATGCTTATCATATTGAGCTACCCGAAGGTAAGGGTGTCAATACGGTACGGTATCAGTAATTCGGTATGGTACAGTACCGTATCGCATTTCAAACCGCCATACCAAAACCGTACCATACTGAATTTATTCAGTACGGGATGAAAACGGTATTTTAAAAAAGGTTCGATACGGTTTCGGTATAAAATCGGTACGACAAAAATGGAACGGTTCGGTATATGGTACAGTATGATTTTGGTATAAAATCGGTACAACAAAAACTTACTTAAACAAAGAAATGCTTGGAAATTTGCAAATCCTTGTCTTTGGGGGATTGATCGATTGTTTCCTTCTTCTTCTTTTATTATTATTATTATTTCTTTTTCCCTTCAATGCTTCTCTGCTCGAGGATTTCATTTTATTTTTCCCTGTATGTGGCGCATTTCAAGAGAAGCTGACTTATACCATGAAGTGGAGTAGTATCGTTCCCTTCAGTTACTGCTTATTGATATGGATTAGTCTCCACAATCATCTTGCAGATTTTGTCATGGGGGGCCATTAAGGGTGTCAATCGGTACGGTTTTGGTAATTCGGTACGGTACCAACTTTGAATACCGAACCAGAACCGTATCGTACCGTACCGAATTTAAACTGTACGGTACGGTTTTGGTATTTACAAAAAAGGTTTGGTACGGTTTCGGTATTTAATCGGGATGGGAGAATGGTTTAAACACAACATCTAGTGCAGTACAATTTTGGTACGAATGAACTTATGCCACTTTTGTTATTAGTTCATTAAGATCCTAATGAAACTGTGATCAACCAATCGATAGAATTTGAAATTAATAGAGATAAAGCAAGTAAATATAATCAATAGAGACAAACAAGTAAATCTAAGAAGATGAGTGAATGATGAAACGAAAAACTGAAATAGAGAATTAGGGATAGGTAAAGATAAAGTGTTTTAATTGTAAAATTAAAATTTATATCCCTTAATTTGGTACGGTACCAATTCGGTACGGTTTTGGTACGTACTGACGGTATGAGTACCTAAAATCGGAACCGTACTGAAGAAATTCAGTTTCGGTACGTACCATACCGAATTTTGAATGGTATGGTACGGTGCGATGCGGTGCGGTTTTAGACGGCGCGGTTCGGTATGGTTAAACGGTTTCGGTACGCAATTGACACCCTTAGGGGCTATTGCATTGGTTCCAGTTGGGGGTGAAGTTCTTCCTCTGTTAATGCCGTTGTTAGGTTTTTTATTAAAAATCTATATTAAGTTTCAAAATTAGTTTTTTGCATTTCTTTTATTTAATTATTTTGTTAGTGTGTGGGACCCATGAGGTAAGGGTGGTAATGAGGCACCATGAGTAAAGGAGGCCCTTCATGACCTTGGTTATGAGGCTCTTCATGACATTGGTCATGGGTCTTAAAGGTCTTGATCATGGTGATGAGGTGGGCTTACTTTAATGATGGAATTTACTCAAATTCTAACTCTTGACCTCATTTCTCATTTCAACTTCTTGACCATTCGTGGCCATTGTTAAAGGGTCTTTGAATGGATTAAATCTAATTCATTCCAAAGAAGTGAATATGAGAGTTACTTCTCCAAGTAGTGGGGAGGTTAGGTCAAGGTGGTTTATTCTCATTAGTGGAGGAGGGACAAGCAATTGATTCTCCAATTCATTGCCTAAGAATCCTAAGGGGTGTAAAGTGAGGTTTGGGCCTATATAAACCCAACCCTTCCTTGCATGTGGTGTGCTAGAGAGACACTCCTCACTCTCACATTATTTTGTGTTACAAAGTTAATTTCTTTCTTGAGTTGTCAAAGTGTTGTGCTCTAGCTTTTGGCTCCTTGAAGGGACTAGAAGAACTACCTCATCTTCTAGTTGGAGGTTGCTTTATTTTGGAGGAGGTGGTGCGAAGAACCCTTGGTAGTAGGGTGCATCAATTACCTTAAAGACAGCACTCAAGGTATGACTCAACCTCATTGATCGGTGGTTCGTTCGGTTGCAACATCAAGCTCTCCGGATTAGCTAATGATTTTCATCTTTCAATTGTGTTGCAATTTTATTTTTTGTATTTTGTAGAATTTGTAATACAATTACCCCAATAGCCGTGCATATGGGATGGAAACTCTGTTTTTTATCAAGTGTCATCTATCCTCCATGCTTTTTCAACTTCTTATTTTCCTTACCAGCTGAACACCGTCTCAGATGCTTCTTGATCATCTAAACATAGCTGCAATTTAGATCAGCCAAGTCTGAATTGTTTCCTCGATGCATACTTTCAAATTAAACATTAAGCAATCAGAGAACCATCTCGAATTTCATATCTTGTTTTCAATTATTCATTTTATCAGTTGAAAAATCAGATTACCCTCCACACTTGACCAGATTTGTGGACTAAGACTAACCCTACAGTTGGATTTATAGTAATATCTCTTATTTCCAGTTCAAACTAATTCTGGCCTCTAAAATTTTACTATAGATTTTGATCAATCTTCAACTACTACAAAAAGATGGATTAGTTTAAAGAAGCTCTAAAGCTGTAAGCACAATTCTGTAAAATCACTGCAAAAATCAAACACTTTGTCATAAAAAGCAGAAGTAGAAGAACCTGTGTCACAGGGATTCACTTACAATGCAGATGGGAGTTTCCAGAGGACAGGTGAACCAGGTTGGGCATGAAAGGGAAAACGAAGGAGCTAGCTTCAACTAGCAGAGTTGCAATGGCAGAGAGCCAGAGAGACGAATGGATAGAGAGCCAGAGACGAACGAACAGAGAACTCGAACTGAAGGCTGATGCTTGAACTCAAACTAAAGGCTGATGCTTGAATTCGAATTGAAGGCTGAAGCTTGAACAAGGCTCAGCCACTCAAGAGAAACGAAGTCATGAACATAACAAAAGTGTAAAACGAAGGGATTTTGGGACTTAGGGTTATTAATTTATTAGGGTTTAAAGTTTAAAACAAAATTATAGAACTAACCTTAAATACGGTACGAAAATGGTATTTGGTACGGTATCGGTATTCAGTACAGTATATGGTATGTACCAATGGTACACCGTTTGAAACCGAAACTGTACCATACCAAATTCCAGAAAACGGTTTCAGTACATTAAGTACCGAATTTGAGACGGTGCAGTTTTAAGTGGCACAGTTCGGTACGTTATTAAACGGTTTTGGTATTGTATTGACACCCTTACCCAAAGGATGATGAAGTCACAACGGTTTGTACACACTTGTGTTAAAGAGTTGAGTGAATCCTGTAGGGTTGAGTGAGTCCCCACCTTGGGTTGAGAGAGTCCTCAAGTTTTTCTATTTCCTTATAGTATCGTTCAAGGTTAATAATGAAGATCATCATTTTCATTATCTTTCAATATTGAATCTATTGGCTACATCACTCAACCACCTGATGGGCACCTTAGTACGTAGCACTTCACTCTGATGTTTTGGGGCTATATGATCAAGTTTGTATGATAACTAATTGTGGGTCTCTAGCCTCTTATTTATTCTTTTTCTTTTTTTTGGAAACCGGTAATTTCTTTTTTATTTTTTTATTTTTTATAATAGGGGATAGGGACTATTACATATATTACAGGGAGATTCAAACCGGTGACTTCTTCCATAAGAGATGTCGGTATTACCAATTGAGCTATCCTTCAGTCTCTAGCCTCTTACTTCCCAAGCCCTATTAAAGTTGTGCCTTATATTTGCATTTCACAATTTTTGTCACTTATGAATAGAGATACAATCTCTCATGTGATTCCATTTATATGAAGCACCTAAAAAAAAAAAAAAAAAAAAAAAAAAGAGAAGAAGAAGAAGAAGAAGCAAAACACAAAAGTACTTTGCACCAGCTAGCATGAGACATCACCATTCTATCTTAAACTTGGGACTATTGCATGCTAGTGACTCTTGCTCTATTTCCTTGTATATCTTTATTACATATTCACTTCCTCTTATTATGAATTCACTCTAGGGTTTCCTTAAAGTAGGATTGCATAATGCATCACACATTAGGCTTATATATACAAAGGTCCCCAACATCTTAGAGGCAAAGAAAGATTTTCAGTAATATTTTGCCTAAGCCACTAAACTTAATTTTATCCTTTTGGAAGTTGAAAGGAAAAGTTTCTATGCAGTTTTACCATTAGGAACTTGCAAGGGCAAAGGTACAATGAAGTTAAGTTTTTTATCCTTTGAGAAAATGAAAGGACAAAGTTTAATTATTCCATGAACTACATACTCATTCAAGATCTTCAACCTGTGGATTGGTATTGTGGAAAGCTAACTTATCCTTTGAGAAATTGAAAGGGTAAATTAGGGTTATCTACAAGTTTTCATCCTTTGGGAAATCCAAAGGAAAAAGGTTCCATAGGGTACATACTCATAGAAGAGTTTCAGTTACCTATAAGCTTTTGTACAGTAAAAAGTAATATACACTTTATCCTTTGGGAGATTGAAAGGAAAAGTTTCTATCAAGTACTTATTGAAGATCTTCAACTTAAAAGAATCATCACAACTGCTTCAATTTGCTGCATATACGAAGTGCTACACCAATCTTTCTTCAGTTTTTTATTTTGTGATCTTCAAACCCAGTTTCCTTGTAAAAGATTGGTGAAAGCAATGTTGTGGAAGGTGATGAGCAGGTTTATTAAAAAGCATGACTAGCTGGGTTTAGTCTATCTGCTCAAATGACACATGATTTTAGGTAAATGCACTAATAAATTTCTGTTTACTTTTAAGTAACAAGAGTTTACATTAAGCTTTTGGAAGAAGATCCATGGCATGTAGTCACTTATCAGGTTGTATTTCTTGGGACAATGTTGGCAGGTTGCACTACAAGAAGGCACATGCCCTCTGCCATGCCCAAGCAGGTGCGAAGATTCGCGGTGTCGTGGCAGCAGGAGCAATCGCTAGCAATGCCAGATGAAGGGAGTTCCGGTAGTACATCATAGGGCTTTGCTCACATAATAATTTAGAGAAAAGAGAAGCTCCTCCCAATAAGAAGACTTAGCTTTGCAGGTATTGACAGTTTATTTCAAGAAATCCTTTCTCATTGTATTAATACCAAACCCAAGAAACCACATTGATTCTCTCATTTCCATCTCTTTCTGTTCCTTTTAACTCAATCAGATATCTTATTCACTAGTTTCACCCTAGCTCCTAAACTCCTCAAATAGTGGAATCAAATAAATTAAACTTAGTAACCTTGAAGAAACACTTTGATTGATCAAAAACTAACCAGGGAACAGACAAAGGACTTTAATGTGGAGGCCACAAGAGCAACACATACCGAGATAGATCAGTGTGTGCCCCTGAATGGTCCCCTCCCACCTTAAACAGGAACTCGGAATTGTTAAAGGAGAGAAACCCAGAATCCCAAGTGCTTCTGTATAAAGTTTTTATCTCCTTTCAGAGCTTCCAATAAGCTTTGATCGACATTCCACTCATCCACACCAGTGGGAAGATTACTCAATCCATTGAAAATAGTAAATATCAACAAGCCCGAGATAGATAGAAAAATTTTCACGGCAAACCATGGAGTGTTGAGCCCTTAAATAGTGGTCCCAAGCTCTAAGGTTAAGAAAACCCTAACCCTAGACACAAACGTAACCTTTGTCAACTTTTGACTCTTTTAAATAGGAGGATTACTTTTGGTCATTAGTGTGAGTGATTCATGGGCAGGTATACTGCATAATGGTGCTTGAAGTTCTAGTTTAGGCTCCCCTTTGATTAGCCCCAGAAAGAAAAATGAAGAGGGGATGAAAGGAATTAGAGAAGGTGAGAGAGGGGGCTATAAGTGATCTGGTTGTATACTACATCTCTCCTTTCAATGCTAAACTGGATGAACACAGGCTCAAAAGGAAGCATAAGATGAAACAAGAGAAAGGTGAAGGGAAGAAACACTAGTGTCTGTATCTATCTGTGTTCCTGGAACTTTAGGGCTCCTAGAATTATTTTGATCTTATAGATGAACTGTAAAAATCATCCTGTGGGTATAGCCCAAACAAAAACCATTGCATTGGGCAGGAGTTCAGTTTTACAGATGATCAGTGGTCCTAAAGTAACAAAAGGGTTTCGCTAAAAGCCCTAATATCATTTGATACACCCCCATTCATACCAATATATATTAAAAGTGTGTTTTTTAAGGTGTTTGTATGTGCTGGTTTCTTAATATCTTTTGTGTAAAAGACGATTAGGATAGGCTGGAAACTGACCTTTCACTTTGCCTTCTATGTATGATGAACTATGAACTATATCCCTGAGATTTGAATGATGATCTTCCCCCTTTATCTCCAACCTCTTACACTTAAATCAACATCACAATCAAGTAAGAACAATTAGCAGTTCACAGAATATATACTGTATAGAACTATTGATCTAAGCAAAATAATGTAAATAAAACCCTAAATTTCATGTTCAGTCCAAAATCAGTGAAGATACAACCTCAGCTGGTTCGCCAAGTTCGCCAAATCTCCCATTCGAAACATGATTAGGTTAAAGATAAAGTACAAATACTAGCTCTGAAACTAATGAACAGGCATAACTAGTAAATCGGTTACCAAAACAGGCAAAACATCTGTAATATTACACAAATTATAACACCCATACGAAAAAACCTTCATCAGTAGTCATCATGATCTAGATATTATGAAATTACAGCAATGGAAGATCTTAAAATGGTCTGGAAATGGAGCCATTAGTTTTATCAATCACGCTAAACTTGAGAGGTGAAGGACCTGAAGGTTGTTTCCTGGTTTCACTACCTACGATGTTTGATGCTGCATCTTTGTCTTCTAAAAGATTGCCAGATGCCTTGGTTTGATTAGCTTTCTCACCTTCTAATTCCCTATATCTATGCAAATACCTTTTCAATGGTTCAGCATAGTCATCAAAACCTAATGTTCCAAGAGCCCAACAAATATCATCTCCATTAACAGTCTTCCTCTTCTCCTTATGACACTTGTCAGATGCTTCACCAGTAACAAAACTAATGAACTCTGAAACACATTCTTGCATAGTTTCTTTGGCTTCTTTTGAGATCTTTGCATTAGGTGGAAGGATATGCTTCATTATCCTACCAACGTTAGCAATTGGAAGAAGACGATCTTGCTCCTTGATGTAACCATCATCTCCTGAGTTGTTAGTCTCAGAAGCACCACCACCACCACCACCACCACCTGCAACCATGTACTTGTTAACATCTGAATCAGGGCCACCTCCGATGTTATCAACCATCTCTTTACGGCAAAGATCAGATCAATGGATCCTCTGAAACACAGACACGTTGCTTTCTTTCCCTCAGCTTTTATAAACACTCTTCTCTCTCTTATCTATACAGAAGTCTTATGTACATGAGCGTATCTGTATTTACGTACAGTTCCTCATAATGTATATTGTAAAGGTGCTTAGAAAGTTTAAAATAACATAGATGGATACGCTTCGTCGAAATTGACAAAACCCTAATCGAAAATCAAGTGACTAACACATATTGGTATCGAATACGAATAAAACTAATCATTCTAAGATCGATGGAGTTCTCGAACCTTGCTATGAAGATGCTCATGAACAAATATTTGAAGCTAGAAAGATGGTTGCTAGCTATTGTTTGGAATTTGGTGGGTCATGGCTCTCAAGGTCCAACCAACCAAAGGCTAACACTCAGACCTCTTGTTTGCAAACTAAGAATTCCAAAGGCTTTGAGGTTGTGATGGTTTGGCACAAAGAAAGCTTTCTCTCAAAAGCAAATTAATTAATTAAGAAAGAAACACAAATTAAAACTAGAGATTAGCTCATTTACAGTTCAAATTAATGGTCCCCTCATCTCTTAACTTTCCTATCCAACTCAAACCAACACACACAAACACACGTTCCACCTTCTTCATGTCTTTAATCTTTATCAATGCTTCCAACAAGTCTACCCTTAAATATATTTAGATAATTATATTAATTTAATGAATGGACGATGTGGATGCACGTGTTCATGTGGTGTCGGAGGTAGATCCAACCAAATTAAGCATATCTCATGATAGGGAGGTTTTTTGGACGGGCTTGTCAATGAAAATCTAGTAGAGATATAAATTTAAGAGATATACATTGAAGTCCTCCCTCACATATCAATTTTCAATCAGTGAATTTGTTAAATGAACAATCAAATCTTTTAAAATTTTGAAACTATTAGAAAGGCATATGATAATATATGAGAAGGCTTACTTTTTCTAGCTTTTCTCCTTTTCCTCGAACAGTCTTATTAGAGGTGGAGGTGGAAGAGGAGGTGCATCTTAACCCATAGCCTCATTGTAGTCTACCAGTAAAGCATCGAGCAATTGAGCAAGCAAAATAGAGAGCTAAATGGTTAGTCACCCAACACCTTTCTTAAATGCCACATCAAGTAATGTTTGGTAACGGTTTTGGAGAATAATGCTCTCTCGCCCTATACACTTGTTCGTTAGATTTTTCAGATTGTGGGCTTAATTGGAAAATATCTCATAGACGAGTCTATCAAATTCCTATTCTAAACAAAGAACAATCTCTTAGAACTAAAACATGTAAAATACATTTTACCCAAGAACTATCTCTCAAAATAAAAGCATTACCAAATAGATATCCAATGTTGCATATATTATCTACTACTTAGGATTATATTTCAAAGGGGAGTTTCTCAATCATATCACATACCTGAAATGGAGAGATGTAATTATATCCTTTCAAATATTTGAAATGCTTGTACTAATTAAGAGCACCCAAAACTAAAAAGGAACAACAAAGCAAAAGAAACAATACCCAATTGAATTAAAGTAAACCCAACCCCATGGATTGTTTGAGAAAAACTCTATTAATGGATTTCAAAGCAGCACGTTAACCGAGGACTCATGGCTAAATGAAAATCTAAAATCATAGTAGAGTACACCTAAGGCTACCCTTTCTAGCTTTTATTGATCATTCATTATATTGTCCTCTGTGAATTTTTTACCATTTCTTACATTTGGGGCAAAAGGAAATTAAGCTAAATTTCCTCTAAGGTCCCACGCTTTGCATTTTATTATGAAAATTTTGAATGAATCAATTGCTCTACAGATTGTGTATCCATGGGTTTATCTCGAACTGGAATCATCTCTCTGATAAATACTTATTCTTTTTGTCACTAATTATTCATCTAATCGATGTATGAAATCCTTAATCCGATGCTTCTAGGTGTTTAATCAAAGATAATGATCTCATAGACCCGACAACTACATGATTATGACAAAGTAGGAGGATTTATTCGTTACAAAACCACTAATCACAGAATTTTGTATTAACTTTAAACAAATCATGCATGTTACCTCGTGTCTTTCTTTTTTTTTTTGTAAAGGATCATTTGTATTAGAAAAAAGAAAAGGCAAGAAAAATATGTCCGAGCTACAACATGATGAAAAACGGAGCATTCTACCCCACCTTCAGTAATGTCACTTTCTGTCAACTATATTTATCTCATGAGATCTTGAATCCACTGCTAATTTAAGTATTGGTGACACTAACTCTTTGTAATGGAGAGAATGAACTAATTTCATTATGATTTCTTAGAAGAGGAGACAAATTGGGTTTTATGGGTCTCTTAATGGTCATACTTATATAATTACTAAGTCAGAAAAACACTAATTAGGTTTAAAGACTTCTGGATTAGACACGTTGGACATATCCCTTATGTCAGTTTCTTAGTTGCCTTGTTCATTTGAACACTAATAGATATTTAGTGGCTAAATTAGGTAACAATATGTGTCAAGATTGCCATTTTAGACTTTGTGACATGAATTTTGTCTGCCTCTGTAAACTAGCTTGGATGATAAAACATGAAAGAATATGGGAGCAGGCTTCTTAAGAGGTAGACTGTTGGACTCAACAGGAAATCTCAAACTAAATATGCAACATTAAAAAAATGTGGAGGTTTCATTCAACAATACGAACAATGGGTGGTTTGGTGATGGAAGAAAGATGAAGTTTTGGTCTAATCATTGGTTGTGAGGCTTTTCTATTGATGCCCATGCTGGTCTAGATGAAGCTTTAAGGTTCTCAAAATTTTAGTTGCTGACTGCATTGTGTACAGAAATTGGGTGAATCCTGAAATGCAATCTCTAGCTCTTAAGGAGGTTTTTCAGTTGATTCACTCGATTTCTATACCTAATGAACAATTGCAGAACACTTCCTTCTGGAAAGACAACACAAAGGGGGTTTTTACCATCAGATCAGCCTGGAATTTATGTACAAAACAAGCTCCGAAATTGAGCTAGATGCACATGATTTGGAAGTCAAAGTTGTTCTGAAAGAAGATAAGCTCCACAAGAGGTTTTTTTGGACAGCTCCTCCCAATTGCTGGATAAAAATTAACATTGATGGGTATTCGATTGGGAACTCTGGGCATGTAGGTGCATGAGGAGTCTTCTGAAATGGAGGCTTTAATTATATTCCTTCCATGTGTATTTGTGTGTATGGACAAACTTTGAAGCTGAAATGGAGGCTTTAATTTCAGGTATGAAATTGGTACAATGTCTTCAGTTGAAGAAAGTATGATTTGAGTGTTACTCTATTGTTGCTATTGTGCTGCTCCAAAAAGGATATTTCCTTTTGTTGTGGATTCAGCAATGCTGGAGAGGAGTTTGCTCTAATATTTCTAATCAGTATTTTGGAAAATTATTCACTGCTATAGAGAGACAAACACCATAGCTGATTTCTTGGCAAAACTGGCAGCCAAACATAGATCTTCAGGCATGGATGTTTCATCACTAGCTCTGATTAAGGAAAATCTAGCTTGAGATGACGAACAAGATCGATTTCGCTTCTAAAGCTTGGCTTTGTATTTTTGATCTTTTGCACCGTGTTTTGCTTTACAAGGAAACAATGATATTGGGTGTAATGGGGGCAACTGTTATTGTGGTTAAGTGACGGTTCTCTAACATGGTGTCTATTGTAATCTTTTTCGCTTGTTAATATAAATGACCTTTTAGTAAAATAGTTTTAAAAAAAATTTAATCCTTTATCTAGAAGTAGCCCATATCAGAATGAAAATAAGGTCAAACTAGTTTGGGGGGACATGTGAGCTTTGCATCTATGTCACAATGTCCAGTGATGTTCAGCAAGCATCCCAATTAGGCTGGCCAGTGTACCTGAAGATTCTTCTTCTTCAATTACATGAAAAGTTAAAGTAAAAGAAGTATAAAACAAATAGAAAAGGTTTAGGTATGGGCATCTGCTGTCGCTTTGAACATTGATTAAGCAAGTAATTAAAAATGATATTTGAGTTAGTTTATATTTTGTACTTTGTTTGGCTAATATGCTCTAGAAGTACTTATTCTATAATAATAGACATCATAGACACATCTCCTTGGTGACCCAACTAGGTATTGGACTTTCTCTATAAGGGAATCTAAAATACTAATCTTATTAAAGAAATGGGTTAAGTGGTGGAAGCACTTACATTGGTGAAAGAGACATGGAGAAAAAACACCCCCTGAAGTGGGGTTGGGGCTAATAATTTAATTAGGGATCTTAATTAATTAAGAAAACCTTTATTGTTTAAAGGCCACTCACTTGTAGTTGAGAATATGAGATTCTCCTTTTGTTGCCCTAAGTATTAATATGATCTCACTAATCTATTTATGTTTTAACTTAGGGAATGGCACACTAAGCTTTTGGACCAATGTCAAAGAAGTAGTCTATTTTGAAAAGGAATATGTTGCCACACCAAGTCTATAGGATTCTCTTGGTTTTTGTTTATGTTTTCTTTTTAAATTTTGCATGAATACTTTGAAATTAAATGATAATTACCATTATTAACCAAAAAAAAAAGAAAGAATGATAATCATCATTAGGGCATTGTTGAAACCCTATTTTTGACTAGGAAGAATCATCTGAATTGAATTTAATATGTGTAGGAAAATAGAATGTTGCATGATTATGTGCCTTGCGTAGTTTCTACTCTCAGATAGACAAGGCATCTGCTTGGTCCCTAGTAGTGGTCACCATGTCCATGTAAAAACAAAAGTTTGTATATAAACTTTCAAATGAAGTATGTTAAAACAAATACCACAAAATAGCAAATCGAATAAAAAAACAAAAATGAGAACACAAAGAGATTTAATGTGGTTTATACAATGAATGCTATATCCACAGGTAAAACATAAGAAATTTTCCACTATTTAGAAGAAGAACAGAAGGAGATCTCACAACCAATTGCCAAGAACGGCGTAACAAGAACTTTCACCCAAAAAATCCTAATTGAAAATCCAAAATCTCTCAATAATATGTGGTAGGTGAACATAAGATACATACATACATAGACTCCAATTGGGTAAATGGGTCAACCCATCAAGTTGTATCGTACCTCCGCGCACCCTCCACAAACCAAGATCAGTGGTAGACTCCTCCTCTTCCACCACAAATCTCCTCAAATGGGTCATTTGGGTCCTCCCACCAAAATATGTCAATGTAGGTCCATACTTCGAATCAAACACAAGAATTCAAGTAAAAAACATAACAAATATAATATGAGACTATTACCTAACATCAAAACCTTTATACTAGTCAATAAAAGCGTGTGTAGAACCTTCAAATGGATTTTTTCCTTTTTTTTTTTGTTTTGTTTGGTTTTGTAAATAGATATTTGATTAAAAAGCAGAACAACTACCGAGAAAACCACCCAGTTGGCAAAACACTACACAACCAGGGGTCGGATAACGGCCACACTATCTCACTCAGAATAGACACAGCCTTCCTAGCTAAGGGAATTTGTTAAACCATTGGCATCTCGACAAACATGAAAAAAAATTACAAGAAACACAAGTGGAGGATAGAAGCAATGAATCCTCTAAAATACCCTCAACCTCAATAGGAATATTTTCACTTTGAATAATTAAAAAAGAAGCCACATATTGGTTATCAGTAGAGACACAGAGATGACGATAACCTTGATCAATAAGATCCTTCAAGGCTTGATGTATCGCAAGTGCTTTACCAGAGATCACATCATGGAAAATGTAGAGGTAGAGAAACTACCATAAGGACTTCCTTTGTTGGAGAGATTAGAGCCTATATTACCATCCCGAGTTAAACTTGCATCACAAAACAACAAAAAATCTTGATCCCCAACAAGAGGGAAATAATTGGATAGCATAGTAAGTGAGAGATGCAAATTAGCTTGAGATGCTTCATGGGTCGCAAATGAGATTTCGCTCCCTACCAAATGGAAGATGATGAAATTGTATGTTATTGAAATTCTAAGAATACTTTGTTGAGATTAATAATAAACACTAAAGGAGAAAAAAGATTAAAAAAAGCAAAACATTCGATCCAAGAGAAACTAAATCATAGTTAATTGTAAAAGATCCAAACTAGACCAATAAACAGATCGGATTTGACTTGGATACACCAATATCCAAATCTGAATATGATGAGTAAAACTACTATCCTAATCCGAATCTGGTAGAAATTTGGAGAAGGTGTCCGAATTTGAATCAGAAACTTTATCGGATATCCAATAAACTATCCGATTATTGATTGGAGATTGTCATTTTCTTTTTTTAATTTCCGATTAGCGGTTTTCGAATCCAATTATTAACCCTTTTCTAGAGAAAAGTGTTTAATACTTTACTTTAACCGGATACTTTACTCTATCCGGATACCAGTTGTGATATTATCTAATCCGATTAGTCATCCTATTCAAATCAAAACACCATGCTTAATAGACTGATACTCTATTCTCCGATAAGAAAAATTCTAGATACGGATATTTCCGTTAAAAAAAATTCCGGATTTTGGTTATTCATTTATAGGTCTACTCAGTTTGAAAGTTTAGGATCAATATTTAACCTCATTGGAAATGAAGTGAAAAAGAAAAAAAAATGCAAATGCTTTCATTGAGAGTTGAACTCAAGACCTCCCGCTTACTAAACGGGTGCTCTAACCAACTGAGCTATGAAAGCTGAATGAATATAAAGGCTCACCATCTTGAAAATGGCTCAATGTAAGCTCTGTGTGAAATATTGAAACCGAGTTTATTCTCTTAGAATGATCAATATATGCGGGAAAAAAAATCATACGTCGCCTGAGAGATTCGAACTCTCGCGGGGAAACCCCATGTACTTAGCAGGCACACGCCTTAACCACTCGGCCAAAGCGACGTTGATGTTACTCTTCCTCATTTAATACAAATTTACCATTGAATCTTTGACCCATCCAACCCCACCTGTGTTGATTTTTTTATACGGTTGTTGTTGTTGCGGGTTTAGAATCTTTGTTGATGCACTTACAAGTACCGCTATAATCATGGAGAGATGGTAAAGTGTACTACCTTGTTCGAGTTCTGCATTAACTGCAACCATCACTCTCAAGAGGAATCTACCTGAAATCTCTTCTTATTTCCTCTCTGAACTTGTCTGGAACTGGGTATCTGATTCGTGATGGCTGATACATATTTAGTCGTTGTGGAGGACATAGGTCTTCAAGCTCTAACCTCTGCAAACACTGAAATGACTTCCATTTAGGGTTTCTTCTGCAAGTAGGAAATTTCAGGACTTCAGTCGCCTGCTATGAAGTTAGCAAAGCTGAAGAACCCAGAAACACTTGATCCCCTCACATTGTCTGACGCGTCTACTGTTGATGAAATCCCACAAGAAAGAAGTAAACAGTTTCTCAATAGGAAAGAAAAATACTTGTTCGATACTTCGATGTTCAAAAGAAAAAAAATAGTCTCCACCAGAAATGGTTTCTTGCGTCACCACCTCTACTTGTTCCTCCTTATTCTCGGCTTCTCATGGTGATGGTCCTCTCCGTGAGAATGCAAAGTGGCCTTTGCCAAGTTCTGGGCTTTCTATTGTGGGGTTGAGGGAGTAAGCAAATGCTCAATTGCAACCCATATTTTATCTCCAGTTGGGAACAACAAGAGGGCCCAAATACTTGTATGAAAAAAATGTTTGTCAGGCCCAATATTGATCCAAGTTATCCAACCCCCTTCTAAGCCACATTCCAATAATCCACACCCATAGCCTAGGAAACAAATTAAACTGCTAGCTACTCCCAACTATTTCGAGCTTTTCACCCCCTTAACTAGATCTTGACTAACTGAACTTGAAAATTCTGATATACCCAGTTCTTGATGCATAAAATTCTGAGGGTTGGGTGTACTAATGGATAAATTCAGCCTTCAATGCCCAGAAATACTTCCAGCAATGCCTCATGATCTTGGTGATGGTGGAACTAGCTAGTCTGGTAAATGTGCATGCCTCTAATCTTGTTCTGTATGCAGCAATGAACTACATAAAACCTCAAACCTGCACAATGGTGTGTTCCCAAATGCGTCTTGTGATTCCTGGGCTGTTCCATCCATCAACAGATGATAACCTCGTGAGCACCCTCCCTCCAACCCCTGTGGTGGCCGGCGTTGGGTCCTTTCCCTTGCGCTTGGTCCTTCCCCTCTTCTCCCTTTTTTCTCTGGTTTGGTCTGCTTTCCTTGGTCTTCTCCTCCCTTTTCTTTCTTTCCCTTTCCTCTTTTTCCCTTGTTTCGTCTGGTTTGTGTTCTCCCTGTTCTGTTCTGCGCTTTTTCTCCGCCCGTTTGCTTCGGGTCTTCCTTCTTGTTTTTTGTTCCTGCCTGGCGTCCGGTGTCCTTTGTGGGTTTCTTGCCGGGCTGGTTGTCCTCTCTCTGACTTTCTATGCTCTGCTCTGAAAATATTCATTTTGTCTGAGATGTCGTCACTCTTCTCTGGATTTTGTTTGGATATTGCTGTAACTTATCCTGGAAACTACTTAAAAGGAAGAAGAAAAGAAACCGACATACATATCCTCCACTTAATATAAAGAGAGCAAATGTCATCATCTCGGAGGCTCCATTTGGCTGCAACGGAAAAGAAGCGAAAATTTTCATCATTACCCATCATAATTTTTTAACTACTTAAATTTCTGATCATATTTGATGATACTATTAGATGTAATCTTTTTTTTTTTTTATTTATCAATTCCAAGGGAACTTAGATGCAAAGTGAGAGATGGACACATAGAACAAGGTCCATCTTTTCATTGTGGATACATTTAATTCAAAAGTATCAAAACTCCCCAGGTAGGAAGTTTTTTTTTTTTTTTTTTTTTTGGTGAACCAGGTAGGAAGTTAAAACTTAGGACCAATCAGCTAACGGCTGACTGCTCCACCACTGAACTATTTAGGAACAATAGGAGATTAGATCAGATAGAGTTCAACCTTTATTTTCATCCACAACCAATAAGAACCCAGGGCTTCCTTCATAGTCTCTCCTGCACAAAACAACGTTATTAAAGATAAAGAATCACCAGAGAGATATACTACTCAAAAGAATAAAGAAAATACATCTAGTCAAATGGAATTGAGCATATGTAGCCCATACTATCTTAAACATACAACTTGGAGCTCCCACTTCATTCAGTAATACTAAGGACACAACAGGAGAATAAAAAGGAAAATGCTCATAAAAGAGAGGGTTAATTTCATCTGGAACAACTCTTTCTCTAGGAACATTGGAGCTGTGGACTGATGATTTTGATAGCAAGGGGGACTTGGGCCAGTATCGTTCTATACTGATTATTATTGTTTAGCCGGCCATGCTTATTATTGTTTTCTTGATGATTATTCTGGCTATAATCAAATCCCTATAGCACTAAAAGGCCAAGACAAAACCACATTCACATGCCCGTATGGAACATATGCCTATCGATGCATGCCCTTTGGGTTATGCAATGCTCCTGCCACATTCCAACAATGCATGATGAGCATATTCTCAGATATGATAGAGGATTATTTAGAAGTATTTATGGATGATTTCTCTATTCATGGGTCTACTTTTTTCGATTGCCTTCACCATCTCAGTTTAGTTCTTGAACGTAGTAGAGCCAAAATTTTGGTTCTTAATTGGGAGAAATGTCACTTCATGGTGAAGAGTGGAATAGTTTTAGGTCATATTGTTTTTAAGGAAGGAATTATGGTTGATAAGGCTAAGGTTGATCTTATTTCTAATTTACCATCACCTAAGAGTGTCAAGGATGTTCGATCATTTCTAGGTCATGCTGGTTTTTACCGTCGCTTTATAAAAGACTTTAGCGAGATAGCCAGACCATTAACTTCATTACTTGCTAAAGATGTCCCCTTTCATTTCACCTTTGAGTGCTTATTATGTTTTGAACTATTGAAAGAGAAGCTCTCCACCATTCCTATAATAAAAGCACCAAATTGGCTAGAACCCTTTGAGTTAATGTGTGATACTTTTCACTATGCTTTAAGGGCAGTTCTAGGACAAAGGCTAAATAAGATGCACACTGTGACTTCTTATGCAAGTTGAACCCTCAATGATGTATAACTTAACTATACGACAACTGAAAAAGAATTTTTGGTTGTTGTGTTTGCATTAGAGAAGTTTTGATCATATTTGATAGGTAGTCATGTAATTGTTTACACTAATCATTCAGCTCTCAAATATTTGCTAAATAAGAATGATGCAAAATCCTGACTAATTCGTTGGGTCTTGCTACTACAAGAGTTTGACTTAGAAATTAGGGACGAAAAGGGAACTGAAAATTTAGTTGCAAATCATCTATCCGGCCTTTCTAATTCTAGAAAGGAAGATAGTCCAATTCTAGAGACATTTCCAGATGAGGAATTGCTGTCAGTGAATACAGTACTTTGGTATGCAGATATGGTTAATTATCTTGTGACCAATGCAACCCCATCTCATTGGTCCACCCAAGATAAATATTGTTTCCATTCACAAGTAAAAAAATTTTTTTGGGATGATCCATACTTGTTTAAAATGTATCCATATCAAATCATTAGGCATTGCGTACCTGAGCATGAACAAATGTCAGATCTTTCATTTTGCCATGATCATGCCTATGGGGGGTCATTTTGGACCTAGGAAAACTGCAAAAAAAAGTGCTTCAATGTGGGTTCTATTGGCCTACATATTTAAGGATTCATTTTCTTTTTGTAGAGCTTGCAAAGCTTGTCAATCTCTTGGTCGAGTGACCAAAAGGAACATGATATGCTCTTGAATCCGATTTTAATTGTTGAAATGCTTGATGTCTGGAGTATTGATTTTATGGGACCATTCCCTAATTCTTGCGGGAATCTATATATTCTGCTGGTTACCGATTACGTGAGCAAATGGATAGATGCCATAGCTTGTAAATCAAATGATCGCAAAGTGGAAGTCAAGTTCTTAAGGGAAAATATCTTCTCTCGTTTTGGCACTCCTTGTGCTTTGATTAATGATAGGGGCAAGCATTTATGTAATCGGCATTTTGAGGCCTTGATGAAAAAATATGGAATCACCCATAAGTTTGCTACTGCATACCATCTGGAAACGAGTGGTCAGGTAGAGGTTTCCAATAGGCAAGATTAAGCAGATTTTAGAAAATGCAATTGACCCCACTCTTAAGGATTGGTCAAACCGTTTGATTGATGCTTTATGGGCCCACATAACTAAATATAAGACAGATTTGGGTCAATCTCCATACCGTTTAGTGTATGGTAAGGCTTGTCTCCTACTAGTTGAATTAGAGCATCGAGCTTTCTGGACAATCAAGATCAAAATTGAGAGGTATTCGAAGCAGGTTTAGTATTCAGAGATAGTAGAGGTTTGGGTTAACCTAGAAATGAAGGCTTGGGGCCCATCGAAGGTCGAGGGCCCAAAGCAGACCTCCAAGGTGTAGGTAAAGGTAGAACAAGAGTGGAATTGGTTGGATTGAAACATCCAACGAAACCATTGAAGAGCATCCCATCCGTGTGAAAAGTGGATATTAGAAGGCGTTAGTTGGTGGGGATATGGTGGTGGTCAAAGAAACGTTCAGTCTTGAAAATCTATCCAAGGGGGACACTACTATTGAATCTAGGGAATTTTAGGCGAACGGTTCGTGTTTGAATGGCTCCAAAGGGAGGTGGTGTAGTAGCTGGAAGAGGGGGAACAAAGGTGGAAGGAGAAGCAATGGGGAAGATTACAATGGTGGGTTGTGGGGGGTCAATGTTGGTGTTCCTAAGGGCCTACTCCAAGCAACCGTCCGTGATGGTAAGACTAGTGTCTAGACGGTTTCTATGCGAAGCATTAGTGTCACTGAGAGTATGAAGAGAATCATCCAAAACCCAGAGGAAATTTCTGTCTGCCATGGCCAAAGTCAACATAGAGCAATGAAGAACCAATGTTAGGGATAAGTTGCAAGGAAATGGATATGGGACTATTTTTGAGGATAGTTCCCATTGGAGAAGAAGATGAGGAAAAAGAGTAAATTTTTTCATGCCTTTCTTGCTCAATTACATCCCTATTTATCATTTGGAGGATGATACAATCCTCTATCATTTGCATAGACTATCGTAATTGAATTCCCCTTTATACAAGTATTCCCTTCTCATTAATGATACTATACGTAGTCCTACAAAGCGGTGGAAACCTTTCTTGTCCTTGTCGAGTGTCTGGTCGGAGTAGCTGATTCAACATCCTTTGCATTGGTGCCTATCAATCTAAAGCTTCTTATTTCTTCTGGGAGTTGGTTCTAATCACCAACTAAAAGTAAGTATTTGAAATCAATTATCAGAATATAATAATAAAAGAATCCTTGTAACAATGGTTTGACTAATATATATTTAGGTACTTGCTATCGACTTGATGCACCAACCCAACTTTGCCTAGGCTTGGGGATCATAACAAATACTAACAGCAATGATCCATATATCCAACCCTCATTTAATTAGGGTAAGGCTTGTTATTATTGTTACTGTATCAAAATACAATAATACCATTGTCCGACTAAATTCAATATTGGCCCATGTTGGAAAAGTTTAAAGTATCCGTATCAAATATCGAATCAATTTGGTTAATTTACGAGATGTGTCATTTTTTATCGATCATTGAATCATACTGGCAAAAAAATTGCACTCCAATATGTTCTTCAATGGTTAAAAGGAAGGAGAAAAAAGCATCAATGCGTATTGTATTAGCTATATATGAATATGTATCAACTAGTATGATATTGTATCAACCGATACTTCAAGCAATGCACGCTAGTGGAGAGACCACACGTCATGAGTCACACAAATGTGTGGCGTATGTCATCAAGACTGTTGACTGCTCCACAAGTTGTAGCATTTGGAACTCCAATTTCAAACTCCTGAGTGGCCAAGTCTCCTTGACCGTCAATAAGATAATTTGGCACACCGACGGATCACCACAGCTTCACTTTATTAGATACCATGATCTAGTGGGACCCATACTGAGTCATCAGAACCCTACACGTGGCAAGCCCGTTCTGCGGCTACTCCTACACTTTCGTAAAGTGATTATCATCGGCAACTAATAAAAATATTCTAATAAATAGCTACCAGTGTTTCGCACGTAGGTAACGGACATATACAGGAATACATAACAGTTAGATTATCGAATTATAGTGTATATTGACTACCTCGAGGTCCAGTCAACGATGTGATTTAGAATCTCTGATCACAACCGTCTGATCCTTTACGAACGGTGTGTGTCTTCCAACCACATCAAACTTTGTCCAGCGTTACACATTAACTATTTTATAACTACCTTATTTAAACTCCGAAAAGCTACCAATACTCAATTTCTTTGATGTGACAGAAATACTCTACATAAAATAATGATGTGACAGAAATGCCCTTCAATATTTCCTCTCACTCTCAAAGACCATTTTCACCCTAGCACTCGATCCTTAACCATTTACCATTGGCCCATTGGCCCATTCATTAAAATGACATTTCTATCCAAGTGTTTCCTAACAAATTACCCTCCTATGATACCGATAAGTCAATAACAAAGAACCATCTTTGGTTGTTGATCAAAACTAGCTGAAACCATTGAAATTGGTCTAAAACTTGTCAATAGTATAAAGTTTTGGTTGGTTGGAATGGGTGTTCATTGCCTGAAGACTCGAAATTATTGTAATTTCATAACTATTGTCAAAACCTAGTATGCCAACATTCTCATGTTTGTCATTGTGAATTAGATGATACTTACATACACACTCTCATGCGTGGTGATCGCAAATTGGATAATACTTACACTAGTCAGTTCGACCGGAAAGATACTTACGCCCATGGTTTCATGCATCTGTTAATGTGAACTAAAGAATACTTAAGACGCGCTATTTTTATGTATTGATTAATGTGACCTGTATGGTATTTACACGTGCGATGCATTAGTAGATTATATAACCAAAGAGGGGCCCACCAGTGAAACGGATGGGATGACATGCATTTCATGGATTCTTACAATCAAATGGACCATATTCATTTGAATCTCAATAATCAGGATTGAATGTATGATCAAATTTTATTTTATTAAAACTTTTCTTTGCTATTATTAAGCTGATTTATTGAAGTCTCAGATAAAAAGGGTAAAATTGTCAGATGATAGTAAGAAATCTGTTTATGAACCCAGTGGGACCACGGAATTCTTCAAAACCAGCGGAAAACGAAAAGTAAATGTTTTCTCTCTCCTCCTCTCCTCTCCTCTTGTGTGTGTTTAAATCGCCCTCCCTTTACTGAAACCTCGTATATTAGATTATTTTCTCTCTCTATTCTCTCTAGCCCCTCTCTCTCTCTCTCTACTATAGGAAAGAGGGAGAACGACTTTGGTTTTTCGTTTTCCTTTCCTTGGCCTTCCCTCTCTTTTTCTTCCCTGCGAGTCCTCAAGAATTCTAAACCTTGGTTAGCCATGAAAGTTCAGGTCTCTTAAAGCAGGTAAACATCGTTTAGTGTCTGTTGTTCTCCCTGTATTTCTTTCCTCTATGTTGGTTACTTGGTTATGTTTGTATGTGCTATGCTTTGTATTTTGCTATTGTACTTGTGATTTTTCATGGAGAAGTTGACAATCGATGTCAATCGATATATAACCATGAATGCCCATTTGCGCAGGCATTCGTTGTCACGTGGGTTTTGACGTTCATGCTCTTCCATGGAGGTTAGTAAATCTTCTTTTTTCATTTCCTCTGCATGTTATGTTATTTTGGTTATATGATTTAATGTACTTCTCTTACTGTTTATATGGTTTTCCAGTGTTGGAATAAGTTTGATTTTAGTGAGATCACATGGGAATTCTCATAAGAGTTCTGGTTCGTGATGCTTGGGTTGTTTTCTCAGTTCGAACTTTGTTCTTGTGGTTCATAATATGTGGAGTTCAATATCTAGAGTTTTAGCACAATTGGGCTTCTTCCCAATTTGGTCTTTCCCTTCTTTATTTTCGTGTGTTTCTTGATTTTTGTTTTTATTGTTTTATTTTTTTTGTGGCGATTGTTGTTTGTGGGGGCAGCGTTAGGTGTTGCTTTGAGTTTGAGTATGGATCTGGGATTCGTTATCATTGTCATCGGTTTCTAATGTTGAAGCTCTGCTTATATGGGTTTCTTGCCGTTTGTTGTTGGTTCGTGAGAATCTGCGTTGTTGGGTTTATTGTTTGTCTCTACCATATATGTGTTTCCCTCATGTTTTCGGATTTCAATTTATAGCATTCCTTCTGATTTACATACACAGACATTTGATCTTTTCTACTTAAATACTCTTTAGCTTTTTGGGTTTTGAGTTATATAATTTTAAAAAAAAAATCCCCATCTATAAGCAATGGTTTGCCTAATTGACTCAGTAAGGTCATTTTTTTTATATGAGAAACTGCCTGCTTGAATTCTTGAGTTTCTTTAGAAAATGGAAAATATATGGTTTTAATTTTGTTGAACTTCACAATGAAAGAAAAGCCACCTGACCTGAGTCATCTTGTTAGAAGAGCTCTGCGACACTCATTTGAGATTTGGTGTCTTTGTGTTTAAAACTTGATACATTGTGTCTGTTGTTCCTTCTGGATTATCTTATCACTGTTTCCCACTGCTGTTTAATATTTTGAATTTTACATGTGCATTTCTATTGGCATTGGACAAAGGATTTATCTGTCTAATTAACTTGGGGGAACTAAACTTTATATTGAATTAGGTTTTTTAGATATCGGTTTGGTAGGCATTAGGATTCAAATTATATCAATGGTTTGTGAGTCATGAAGTGGTGGTGGAATTTAAGTGATATCCAATCTGTACATACTAAACTTTCACTGGTTACTTATCATTCACAGTCAATCTTGGAGGGAACATTGCATGAAAACAAAAGATGATGGTTTTCTTTGCATGTTACAGAAGTGATTCTATTTTACTTGCCACTATTAAACTACATTCGATTTCAATGCTAATGCTAAGGCAGCATCCCCTGCTCAGAACTTCACCCATGTAATTCTAATAGCACATCTCTAGTTTGATTGGTTCCTTACTGTACATGGATGACATTTTAAAGGTTTATGCTATTAATGTTATCATCATTTAGCTTTTCACCCCAAAAGATTCTTACTGTAACATGATATACTTTCATCCTTTAGTTTTTTCCCTTCCTTTTCTAGCAATATCAATCCTATATTTTGTTTTTAAGTTTTAAATTTCCAAGTATTTGCATATCATACAATTTGGTGGCTAAACAAGTTGGTATTTTGAGTCCAGGTTTGTCGTGTAGGGTAATTCATTTTGGTTTGTGTTATCTTGCTTGAGCATTGCTTAACTTAGTTTTTGTTTGGCCTACTGATTTAAGCTGCCACCCACTGATAATTTTAGCTGTTTTCAGTTGCACTTAAAGTATTTGATTGGTTTTCTTGGGTTTTTTTCTTTTTATTTTTTTTAACAGATGGATTCATCAGAACAGATTAAAGATTGCATAGAAGAAACACATGCCCAAGCACCACTTGAAACTGCTTCTCATGAAATAAGCAGTATCTTTGAAGATACAGAGGTGCATCCTCGAATTGGGGATCAGTATCAGGCGGAAATTCCACCTCTAATAAAAGAATCTGATCGACTTCAGCTTATAAGAAAGCCCAGTGATGCAGAAGACATGGATGATGTTAGTCATTCTTTTCTAGTGGGATTGCCCGTTCCTATTATGTGGATCCATGATGGAGTTACTAATGTTAAGAGTGAATCAGTGGAATGTCTCAATGACCCCAATAATGCAATGGACTGGAATAGGATTCTTGAATCTGAAAGCAGCAAAGAGAAGCATATGATTTCTAATAATGGAGATTCGAAAAACGAATCTTTAGATGTTGCTCCCAAAGACGAAAAAGGATTAGAGCCATCGGCAAGCCTTGAGTTTACCGTGATGAGCAGGCAGGTAGAAATGTTGCCTATGATGCAGGAAAAGAAATCTAACGTAGACCAGAGGCATGGAGGCAGAACTTACTATCCAGTTCCAGGGTCTTTAGGTGGATCTTGGAGTGACATTGAGAAGGATAGTTTTATTCTTGGTCTATATGTCTTCGGGAAGAATCTTGGTCAGGTGAAGAGATTTATGGAGGGTAAGGAAATGGGGGAAATACAATCCTTCTATTATGGGGAGTTTTATGGGTCTCATGGGCATCGAAGGTGGTCAGAGTGCCGGAAGATGAGAAGCAGAAAGTGTATACATGGGCAAAAGATCTTTACAGCATGGAGGCAACAAGAGTTATTGTCTCGCTTGCTTCCATGCATGTCAGAGGAGTGCCAGAATACTTTGCAAGAGGTATCATAGTATATTTTCAAAGTCAATTGAAGGCTTCACTTTGGAATTTGCTTATTTGATGGGTTTTATGTGCTTATGAAATGGAGTTTTTCTTTTGGAATTTGAGATTCACATGATGCTTTTTATTAAGTACATAATGTTTTAATTTTAATATTATGAGCTGAGTCAATTTTATATATTTATTTTATTAACAATTAACAATTGATGCAAAACAGGATTCATGTAGCCAAACCCATTCAATTTGGTTAAGGCTCAGTTGATTTTTAGTTTAGTTGAGGTTACAGTTACATTGCATGAGGAATGAACATACTGGGACGAGATGTTGCTCAGATATGGGTATAGGGTTCAAATATGCTTCGTGTCAACCAGACAACATAATCTAACTCCCAAAACGTAGGATATGGGGTGTGTCTGAATACTTGGTCATGGGTACAGGGACTTGGCTAAAATGTGCTTCAGGGTTCAATCTTCTTGTTCTCTTTGTCTGAGTGTCTGACTACTAATTCAGACTGTATTCTGTACCCAGAAGGGCATATTGTTGTCCTCTTTTACGTAAGAACCAGAATTTTAAATAATTACTTTCATATTATTATTAATTTGTTGGTGGTTGCTTATTCTAAGATCAATGCTATGTAAGCAATGACCCACTTGTCAGAGCCTGGATGCTATGGTTAAGTTGTGCTATTGCAACCTGTTGGTTGCGGGTTCGAAACTTGCAAACAGTCTCTCTTATGAAGCAATGGGCTTTGTAAATTTTCCCCTCAGACCTTGCAGTAGCAATGTCTTGTGCACTGGAATAGCAAAATGCTCTTTTTTATGCCAGAGACGTACCTGGTCTTGAGATATCTCTAGTTGAACTACTACATTTTCTGAGGGATTATTTGATTGAACATGTAGAATATCAATATGTAGGGATGAATGACTTCTATTTTTTGGTTTGAACCATAGTTCAAAAAGCAACGAAATGTTGTCAGTATGTTCAATACAAAGTGCTGCTTTGAAATGAAAGTACCATGTTTTGGTTGAAATCTTGGAAGTTTTTGTAATTGAGTATGACTCCCAATCAGAAGGATGTATGAGATCGTCTCTCGAGGACATTTTGTCCTACCAAACCCATAAGCCGTACATGCCAACAATGGCGTCACATGACTCAAATCCCAGTGGATTAGTGGGTTTCTTCACTGTTTCTTGATCCATATCCTAGGATAAGTTACCTTTAGGATGTTGATGATGTGATGTACATGTCAATTATGGAGGAATATACTCGCTTTTCTCTTCGAATATGATGTGACATATGTATGTCTACACTGGCTAAGACATTTCTATGCATATGTTTCAACTCAGTGATCAATGCATGTCAGCTCCATCAGACTTTTAGTGGCATCAGTCATGATGGCATGGTAGTTATTATTAGAACAATTCTGTTAGGGCCTTAGGGGAGGCTATTGATGTAATGATTTCTTGAAATTTATGTACTTAATTATTATGAATATTTGACAATATGTTTGAACTATTTACTTCATTACCTGTTTAAATTGCTTACTATTTTTGTCCTCTTGTTCTAATGTATAATATACATCAAACTTCGACCAGGCATTACCGTTTAGTAACGTAGACACCAACTTTGGGTAACTATTTTTGCAGTATGATTATTTAGATGTGTTTATGTAACCAAAAATAGGGATTCCATGAGGTTTTATAACCCACCAAAATGACCACCAAAACTTGGTAGCTCTATTAGACATTTCTGTCAAAGTTTCAATAGAATTTCAGTATTTTGGTAACTGGAGTGCCATCCAAGGTTTTGATCAGCCAGAAACTGCAGTTGCTTGGGTTTGTATGTTTTAATTTCTCACTTTAAATTGGTCCAGATAAAAATAATGGAGGAGAAAGCATGATGTAAATAAATTGATCTTGCCTAATATATAGTTTGGTTCATATATTTGTTTCGAAGATAAATTCTGTATACCCCTGAGTCCCCAACTCCTATTCTTACGGCCGGCTGAATCTAAACTTGTTTCTGTGCCCGATTTTGAAAGCACCTTACTACACTACTTTGATTATTAGTGCTCTGAGAACAAAATTTTGGCCGTAAGCTGAATAGTCAGTCTTGTGGGCCATGTTCTGCTAAGCCTATATTTGGGAGATTCAATTTGGTTAAAGCTCTGATTAGGCCTACCCAAGCAAACTAGCTTAATAATGTAGACATGGAGCAACAGACAGTTGTCATTGTTCATCACATATTTTTGAATTATTAGAGTTTGGTTTAGTAAATTGTATAACTATTCCACTATTTTCAGTTTGTGTCTTCTGAGATATTTAAGGTCTCAAGTCTCTTCCTACCATTTAGATGTATAAATTTCTTGTTGTTCTTGTAGCGTAGCCATCAATGAATAAACAGAATCATGGAAAATCCAATTTAGAAATAATTAGTGAAACATATGGTCTGGAAGATTTCACTGTGGTGCAAACAATATCTCCTTCCATCGAGTCTTAAAGCTTATTGGTTGCATGTTTCTGCTTTAGGATTCATCTGGTTTGCTTGTCAAAGCTTTGTAGGAATAATACAGGTTTACTTGTTGGTCTTTTTAAAGCATCCTGGTGCCTCAGTGACCTGGCTCTTCCTTAAGGGCTGGAGTGGAATTACCTTAGGCGCTAGTGTACTTTGCCTAGACATTTATTGCACCATCCTTGTTATCCTGGATCTTGAGTTTCTGGCGTTCCCCAGGCTTTGTTGCTACTCTCTTGGCTACAGTTTATCCTCTCGTAGGCATCCCTGCAAGTCATAAGCAATAATTTTAGCTATATTTGTTGTAGGACCTATGTCTTGACAAAAAAAAGAAAAATAAGGTGTTCTAGGACCTATCTAGGGCCATAATTGGGATGCAATCCCTTCCTTTCTCTTGGATATGTCGAGGATCCTTGTAGCCATCACATTCATCATTTTAGTTTGTTTTCCTCTCATCTTCTGAATCTTCCATAGGTATCATAGTAGTTGATGTTATTGTTGGGTATGGTTTTAATTTTATCTTTCCCTCACAAATACTTGGTTGGCAAAATAAATGAAACTTTAATGTGTAAAAGCAGTATTTGTAGGGTAAATTTGTAGCCTATGCGACCAGTCCACTCCATTTGCTGAATTTTGACCCTTCCTCACTGTCGTGCATGATGTTGACAGTTCTGCTGAATAGATTACCTTAATCATTTTTGAATCAGTATGTACAACAGGAATATAAGGCTAAACTGACATCAATATTGAGTACTGTGGAACCACATCATATGGCAAATATTTCCTTATCAGCTTTTGCTGCACTACAGTTACTTGATATTATCAATTACCTGCACTCCGTGGACAAGCCTGAGAAGAATGGAAACCTTCAAAATGAGAATTGAAACTCAAGTCAACTGATAATTGCCCAGCAGAATTGGGTTGGCCACACAGATCCAATGTTGTTATTTAGCTTACTTCTACATCTGGTTGAAATTACATGCTTTAAACTTTAAAATTTGTAAGAATGAAGCTTGGGAATGTGGAAAAGTAAACCAAGAATGTGTTGTCTATTATTATGATTTAAAATACATGTCAATGATGTGCCTATCTGCTGCTAAGGTGAAGTCAGCCATTTTAATGACTTAAAATACATGTAGTATTAATAGCATTTAATTTGTATGAGTATTTTACATATCAATATTGATGTATATAGCAAGACATAGGATATCAATGAAATGAAATTGAGTAGAACTACTGGCATTTCTTGGAAAAACTAAACAATGAAAGGAATGGAAGGTGCATTTGAAGTTACATGGTGGCAAAGTTTGGAAAAGTATGTGTTTTTAATGTTTTACTTGTTAAAAATTTGGCTTACCTTGTACAGACTTTTCCTATGAGTATGTTGGCTTCCTTAGTAAAAGTTTCATGTCAGAAAATATAAATATCTTAAATACACATTGAAGTTAGCAAAGAAATCTTCCTTTCAGACTTATTTGGACTCTATGTGACATTTTGATGCTGCCTCTAATCACTTCAAAATCCTGTCCCCCTCCCCCCACCCAAAAAAAGAAAAAAAAAAGAAAAAGAAGAGACGAAAAACTCCTCAAGATTATACAAACTTCTGGATTTTCTGTTAGTGTTGTCAAAATGTCACCATTAAAACATCTTGTATTGGCACTCTTGATTCCTCACATACTCTTACCCTTTGGTAAACTTTAGATACTTGCAGATGTCTCTAAATCTTTTGTTCTAGTGACCGGTTAATAAATGTTGAAACTGTATTTGCAATCATTGTTGCTTCTTCTGTTTAGTGGATGGTATGCTGTTCTGTCTGCAAATAAATTGTGATCAACCTGCAGGTCTCTAGGACATTCGGAGAGGGGAAAATTTCTTTGGAAGAATATGTCTCTGCCTTAAAGGCTGCAGTTGGCATGAACAAGCTCATTGAAGCTGTAGGAATTGGTAAAGGAAAGCAGGACCTAACCGGCGTCGTGGCGGAACCATTAAAGTCCAATCTAGTTGTTCCCGTTCGTCCTGAAATACCGGCTGGCAAGGCATGTTCATCTCTTACATCTGGGGAGATCATCAAATTTCTAACAGGAGACTTTCGGCTAAGCAAAGCCCGGTCAAATGATCTCTTTTGGGAAGCTGTTTGGCCCCGTCTACTAGCTAGGGGGTGGCACTCTGAGCAGCCAAAGGACAATGGTTGTGCTGGGACAAAGCATGCTCTGGTGTTCCTTGTACCTGGAATTAAGAAGTTCTCAAAAAGGAGACTTCTGAAAGGAAATCACTATTTTGATTCTGTTAGTGATGTCTTGAACAAAATTGCATCTGACCCAAGTCTTTTGGAGCTTCAGGCTGAACCAGAAAAAAGCATAGTGCAGGAACAATACAGGTGGGACTCAGAGCTGAAAGTGGATCGAGATGGATTCTCTGATCGTCAACGTCAATGTTATCTCCAACCACGTACTTCAAAGTGCAAATTGGAGATCATGAAGTTTACTGTAGTGGATACCAGTTTGGCTTATGGAGCAGAACCATCAAAGCTGAGGGAACTAAGAAGCATACCCATTGATACTAATGCTTCCATCCAAACCAATATTCTGAGAGATCCTGAAAGGGATACATCTGATGATAATGTGGATGATTCATGCATGGTTTGTGATGACCCAGCTCAAAGTCATGGTGATGGCAATACTTCCAGCCCCGCAAAGGGCTCATTTAAAACGGAGTCTCATTTTGATTCATCAAATTGCATTGAGCATGAGATGCCAGCTAACAGTCAAGGTACCTCTAATAGACCATCTGACAATCATAAAAGTTCATGTGAGAAATTTGAGAAGCAGCCAAGAAAGACAAATTGCCAACTCATTCGGATCCCTGATGGTTCTGATCCTTCTAACGGACCACTTGACAATCATGAAATTTTATGTGCCAATAATGAGAAACCACGGAGGAAGCCAAAGAGGCAGTCTGGACAGAGGGTGAAACCGAGCCACTCAATCCATGCCCCTGTCACAAAAAGGCGGAGGTTAACTGCTTGTAATCATTCAGAAACAAGTCACAGCAAGAATGATTTTTCTGTGGCTCCTGTCCATAAACAAGAGGAGCCTTCTGTCCAGTTAGATTCAACTGATGCAGATGAGCCCATTGTCTCTCCAGTGGTTCATTCTCTGGATAAGGTATCTTCTAGTAATTGTTCTGCTAAAGGCAGTGCAGATGATAGCAGTGAAGGGATTCAAAGTGGAAGTGGTTTTGGTGGACTGACTAATGATAAATGTCTACCATGGACTTTGATTGACCTTAATCTACCCCATGTACCACCAGATTCTGAACCTGATGAATCCTTTACCATGGAGGTCGACAGACAGGGCAACACCAGCACAAACAGGACATTGTTACCATCTGAAACCAGTCAACAGGGAAAAGATTCTGAGGTTTTGAGACCCAATACTGCTGAGAAACAGCCTACTGTAAATTCCAGGAGACAGAGCACAAGAAACCGGCCATTGACAGCAAAAGCATTGGAGGCTCTTGCTTGTGGGTTCCTTAACACTAAGCGAAGGAAGAGGGATGCAGAAAGTCTTCCTCGAGAGAACATAATATCAAGGCCTCCCAGGCGAGCCCGTGGCAGGGTAGGAATTACTGGAAATTGGGGCGTTGAAGCTGCTGTTATAGATTCCAAGGTTGTGGAGTTGATGGTTGATTATGAGTCTAGTAACATCGCTGGGAAGCTTCAGGTTGGGTCTGACAAGAAAGGGACTCATGAGTTACTAGGAATGCCTAATCCTACATATCATCATGGAGTTTTGATGTGTAAAGATAATTGATGTGATTAGATGGCGTTATCAATTACATATTGCAGATGAGGATGCAAGAAACTTGGGTAGGAGTGGTTCTCCAGTTGGCATGTTCAAGAATCTTGCTTCACTGTATTTAACCATAATCTGGGGAGATCGCAATATTTTTGTTTTCCTTCATCCCATATATACAAGGAGATGACCAATGTTGCTGCTTCCAACTGGCATCTGGCAGGTGAAATCACTGGAACATCAAAAACAAATGAATAACGGTGCCCCAGCACAGGTTAGTTACATATGAGACAGAATAAAAGATAGCTCTTGTGAAAATGAGAGAAAATAAGCTGAATTCAGACAGTCATTTTTCAAACAGACCATTTGTCAGGTTCAATGCTTTCCCATAAGACTGATTTGCACTGCTGCAAAACAAGAGAGTGCTGGAGGGTGCCACCCCTGTATCTCAACTGAGATGAGAAATGCTGCACTTAGGTGGTTGCATTGTGGTTGTTTCCTGCAACTGTGCACCCTCATTTTACACAAATTGGGTACCCATAATTACTCATCTGTCAGTATTGCAATAAACATTTTACTCCCTTCTGGTTTTAGAGATTATGCCCCATCTGTATAAATTGAAGTTTCTATTTTGCTGGACTTTTTTCTTTTTTGTGGTTTTTTTATTTTTTTTGGGGGGGGGGGGGGGGAAATAATTTGGTGCTCTGCTATATTTGACTGATATAGAGAATTCTTGTAGTGAAAAGAACTTGATAAATTTGTGCAGCTTGACTATGAAAATATGTTTGATAATAGTGATATTTGAGTAGACAAGCACAGCAGTACAGGTGTAGTATTTTAGCAAGGCTCTGGTTCTGGCTATGGCAATGCCCAGTATTCCAACCTCAACGGGGAGGCTTATGCTGCGGAAGGGGGTGTTGTTACTTTGCCCAAACGGGAAAGTCTCTTCTTCTCTCCATTTCTCTGGTTAGTGAAGTTGGAGCTACATTACATGCATTCACTGAACAGTTGAAAGAGAGATCAGGGATCAGAGTTTTCACTGTTACAAGCTTTGTTTCTCTACTGCATAATTAATGGGCCAAGGTCACAAATGATGGTTCACAAGAAATTTTCAGTACTTCTACCCAAAAAAAAAGCTCTCAGATTGTTTTGGAATGGGCCTTCATCCTGTGTTATGAGTCCATTAGTGTTGCTTGACCTGATTCATGGTAGGCAACCTTTGACTGGGTTTGAATTGAATCAAACGTACATCCACAACCAATTGCCATCACCATAAAATTTTTTCTCTTACCTAAAAGGGTTTCTTTCAAGTTTTGGTCTAAACAAATTTAGCCAAGTGGTGGTCCTAAAATTTTTAATTTGAAATTATTCCAGTAAGGACATTTTTTTGAATCTTAATGTTTCATGCCTTTACATAATACATATTTACTAAAAACCACCACCATCTCTACCACAGTTTCTTTATTATAGGACCCACATTAGCATCCAATTATTATTCTAAAACAATAGAATCAAGGGCTTCACACCATCTGAAAGACCAACCTAATTGATTATTTAACATTTTTCTCAATAATCAAACATCATTTTCATGTTTTATAATATTTCTTGATTTGAATCATACTGCATGGTGACAATGTCAAGATCCAAATTTTGTCTTTGGGTGTGTGTCTCTTTCTCTTTATATCGAGCGTAAACGAATCATGTAAGAGAAGTGAGGGAATGAGTTATGTGGGTAGTAGTAGTCTTTTACATTGTTTTCTTCATCTTTGAAGTTTTAATCTTCAAATTTTCAACATTCAAAATGGTCCCAAAAAGCTTTTTGTGATGGGGAACAATGAAGATGGCTGGAAATTGATCCATTTTGTCTTGAGCAAATCCCAACTTTCCTTGTTGTTGCCCACTTGATGATAAAAATTTATAATTAAATCCATTTGAACAAATGGTCTTAATGAGTAGTGATTGCTGTCTTGCCCATTAATGCCTTCTTCTCCATAAACACCCACAAATGCCATCAATCATGTGAAGAGGGATTAAGCTATAATCCTGTATTAATAGTTTCCATATATGATCAAATTGTTTATCTTAGTTAGCACTTGTACATATCATTATTGGAAAATTAGGTTTTGTTTAAGGCAATTTAGTTGAACAGAATTACAAGTTTGAAAAATCTAATCAAGAAAGCTTTATTTAGGGGGAAAAGGTTACTAAGTCTAAAATGGGTTAAAATAGGCTAAAAGGTACGAAAACATACATGGATGAACGAGAAAGAGAAGATGGCGTGTTGAACCCCGAGGGGTGGCTTAGTTGGCAAAAAGACCAACACTTCCACATAAGAGGTCAGAGTTTGAATCCCCTTAGGGTTAGGGGCGAAGCCCCGCCTATATTAATTATATAAAAGCTCTTCTAAGGATGTAGTCATGGTGTGCGCAAGTTGTCCCGGATGAACCTTAGATCCAAAAAAAAAGATGGCATGTTGTGACATTTTATGTTATCTGTGTCAACACCAATCATGTAATCATCATGTATTAATCTTGCATTAGTTACGTGGATAGAACGGAGCCTCTGATATGACTAGGGGAATCTTCATACATTACTATCTAACGATTCGTCAAATTAATATAAAAGCGTAGAAGAATTGGAAGGCTTTAATAGTCTTATAATTGCATTTGTTTAAGTAATCAGTTTGCTCACTTTTGGATATTAAATTTTAAAAAAAAAATTTCAGGGACATCCTAAAATATATAGTAAAAATCACACTCCAAAAATATATCAAATTGGCAAAAATACTCCAAAATGTTTCTTAAAATGACATGTTAGCAAATTTCATTAAGTCATGGTTAGATAATTCATAATTCCTAAATTGTCCTTAATGTTATGTGACTTTACAATATTATCCTTAACCAGTTGCCTTAATTTTTTTTAGTTTTACAATGTTGTACTTATTGAAATTTTAATCGTAATTCAGTAGATCTAAACAATAGGATTTTCTTCCTTTTGCAAAAAAACAAAAAGAAGAAATCATCTATCTTCCATCTTTCCGTTGGAATGACGAGGATGAAGATCCCAATTAATAGCGTTGAGGTTATCAAGAAAAAAGTAGCAATAGAGTGAAAAACTTGGGATCAACCCTAATTTACTCATGGGAAGAAAGAAAAAGAGAGGAAGAGACTGACAAAAAGATGATAGCACGCCTGTGTGAAATTGAGATTAAGAAAGGAATCCATAAGATAATTGATGAAAGGCAATCTAGTTTAGCTTTTATCCTACTTTGATTTGATAGAATATAGAGATTCTTTCCATTGGAATGACAACACAATGACGAGGAACGATCAATATTTTTTTTCTTCCTTTGGTAGGAAAGGAGACAATCAATCTCATTCCAATATATATAACAACCAAAATTACTGGTATTTTGATGAAATACAATTTTGTTTCTTATAGTTAAAAAGAAGATAGATTGTAGGTTTTTTAGTTAATAAAGAAATCGTAGATACCAATCGGGGTTGGTCTAAGTGGTAAGCAGCTTGGTTCGCTTAAGCAAGGTTCTGATATCAAATCCTTGTGGATGCAAAAAATTCCCGCTGGGAGACTCACCCACCACAGCCAGGTGTGCGACGCGGGTCGAATCGCCGGTTTATAAACCGGGGTTGGCAAACCAAAAAAAAAAAAATTTGGGTAATAAAGAAATTGTAGATTTTGATGGGGCAGAAAAGAAAGATAGAGGGTATATTGGTCTTTTTAAGTTATATATAGAATAGAAGAAAATCATAATTTTTTATTTTTAGTACAAAAATACTACTAAAGATTTTTTTTTTCCCCCTAATTCAATTTACCATTCTAACTGTAATTTTAAGAGACATTTTGGGGATATCTTTGCTGATTTGATTTATTCTTAGGATGTCTATGATTTCTGTTATATATTTTGGAGTGTCTTTGAAAATTTTTCTTAAATTTAAAAATTTTATGTACAACTAAACAACAACATCCCCTTGTTATATAGATAGTTTTACCTAAATAAGTCGAGTAGAAAAAAAAAGTTTGAGAAGATAAACTAAAAATTTTTGCCAACAACGATTTTTTTTTTTTTTTTTTTTTTTTAAGACATGACCAACAATGATTGATAAATTGAATATAAAACATAAGTTTTATATTGTTGGATGACAACTATAGCTAGGAACAGTAAGTAGGTTCTTCAGAGGTGTTCTTGAGAACTCCCAATCACTAATGTGTGAATCTAGATGGTGGGTGTTGTTTCTTAAAGAACTGTTCATTTGCTTTGAAGCTTTTTTTCTTTCTGTATAAGATTGGTGTAAGGAAAGTAAGAGGAAGGATGACTAAAAAAATAAAGTAAATAAACCACTCTTAAGTTTATCTATATATGAAAAAACCCTATTTTTTTGATGTATATATACCTATTTGGTTTTCATCCTTTTGCATCTTCCATGCGAGTCCGGATCAGCTCCCACGGGAGCACAAGTGCTCCCCCGCGGTTCGCCCCAAAGCAGTGGGACCCACGGTGAAAAACACCTTTTAGAAAACACAAAAAAAATTTAATTTTCCCGTGGGCCCCCGTTTTGTGGGCAGGCCCGTCGGGGGCCTCGTGCTCCCCGACGGGGTGAGGATCCAGATTCCTTCCATGCTAGGTAAGTCATAAATGAAGTCCAGTAGCCTTCTTTGCTGTCCCTGTCAGGACCACAGCAGACAATAACAATGGTGACTGTGAGTTGTGGCTTTGCTATATATATTATGAATGGACTACAGATAGAGCTCTGAGATAATGAGAGTAGACAAATCAGACACACAGAGTCTCTATTTTTCTGTTTTTTTTTTTTTTGGGTCAAAAACCAATATCCTCTTTAAACTCTATTTTTCAAGTTTTAAGTTCAACACGTTTCTCCTGTAGATACTCAGGACCACCTTAGACTATAAATCAACTTAGTTGATAATGTGTAATTTGTATAAATCAAAAGCCTGTGTTTTAAAGGAAAATCTGCTCTGGAATGCCTTACGGGTACAGTGGATTTCACTTAATTAGCTCCAAAACACCATACGAGTACAGTGGATTTTATGTGATTGGCTATAAATGTCTTAGAACAAGGACACAATCCAATTTCTCTGCTGGCTGTGAACGTAGCTGGAGAGCTTATGTTTATGGTTGTGATTCTCTTATCATGGGTAATCCTTAAGAAAGAAGAAAAGAATGCCCAGAATGCAATCTTGAGCTGTATATGTGAAAGACATATTCTCACCTAAATTTGCATGATTGAAGAGTACCTGAAGGCTTTGAACTGGAGGAAAGAAAAGCTACTGAATCAAGGAGAGAAGGAAAAACATAAACATGTAGGTGTAGCCCACCTTTGGGGTCCAAACATATATCATGAACATGAATTATATATAAATAAAGCTGATAGAATCCGTATGATCACATGCTGGATGATGTTCACATGATTGTAATTCCAAATGCATGTTATAAGTTCCAATTCATGCAAAAGTGCTATTTCCATCCCTCCACTCCAATTTGTCCCCACTCCCCACTTGTGTGTATATCTAAAACATAGAGAAAGAATCACTTAGAATTGAGCCTTGTTTGTCATGCAAAGCTGTAAACTCGATTAAAAAGAAGTCAAATCGCTTTCCATGCTTTTCCCTTTTCTGATATCTCCAGCCAACTCAATACCATATACAAGAAATTCTCTGCAAGATATTCAAAATTCAAAGGCAAGATTTTGAAAACAAGGTTCTGGTCAGTTTGAATCAACTCTAGTCAGAATCACTACTATTAGGCATCTCAAATTTTATTAGCAAGATCAATCGAAATCAAAATCAATAGACATTGTGGATCTATATATATCTGTGAAACTGAGATTTTTCAATAATAATTTCAGATTGCAATATCATATGTATAGGAGAAAAACAGTCCACGTGGTTCTCTCCTTTACACGACCCTACAAGCGTAATAGATCATATACCGTTAGCTTGTCGCGAAGGAAAAGAAATCTAGAATGATGTAATCCTTTTGTGAAGATGTCAGCAATTTGATCCTGAGTGGAAATATAATGAACCATTAGTTGTCAAGAAGATACCAAGTCACGAACAAAATGGAAGTCAATCTCGATATGTTTGGTTCATGAGTGAAACACAGGATTTACCATCATATAGGTAGCACGTATGTTATCACACCAAATAAGAGGAGCCTGAGGTAAGAAAGTTCCAATTTCACCAAGCAAGGAGCACAACCATAATAACTCAATCGAAGTAGCGGCGATAGCTCTGAACTCGGCTTTAATCGAGGAGCGTAAAACTGTATGCTGCTTGCAAGCTCCCCAAGAAATGAGATGGGACCCCAAATAGACACAAAAACCCATGGTAGAGCACCTATCATCCGGACATCTCGCCCAATCGGCATTAGTAAAGGCAATCAAAGAGATAGAAGACTGACATGCATGAAAAGTATAGCCCATGAGATGGAGTACCACATAAGTAACGTAAAATACGCTTAACAGCCATACAATGATAACCATAGATTGAAGGAATTCATGCCTAACTTGATTGCCCCTAACCATGTGAGCTGTTTCAAGGAGAAACATCCAAGATAATATTATAGTTGCTCAAAAACTTTTTCACACCATGAGAAGCAATGGAGGGAAGAAACAACAAAAATCAATTTTGAAAAAGCATACGATAGAATCTATTGGGATTCCATAGTTGATTTACTTAAATTGTCAAGTATCCCAAGGATTTTATTGGAGACAATAATACAATGTATCACTAGCTCCAAACTCAGCGTGTTGTATAATGGAGAAACCACAAAGTATTTTCAGCCTTCGAGAGGGATCCACCTAGGAGACCCCCTATCTCCCTATTTGTTTGTCGTATGTGGAGAGACCACCAGGGAGACCCCCTATCTCCCTATATGTTTGTCATGTGTATGGAGAGACTTACTCACTGCACTCAAGATGCTATCTTTGAAAGAAAGTGGAAACCAATGACAGTACAGTGAAGAAGGGTGGGTATCTCACACCTTATATTTGCAGATGATGTAGTGTTTTTCTATTAAGCATCTATTGATCAAATTACTACAATGTTTGAATGTTTGGATAAATTTTGCACTACCTCTGGTTGTAAGGTAAGCATTGAAAAAACCCCCAATTGTTCTTGTTTTTTCAAGAAATGTGGTGAACTAGAAGGGCCATGAAATTGCAAGAAGAAGTGGGTTTACTATTACAAATGACATAAACTGTTATTTGTGGATACCTATAAAGTACAAAGGTGAGTGAAAAGGCAACTATAATTATAATCTCTCCAAAGTGAAAGAAAGACTCTCAGAGTAGAGGCAAACAAGTAGTCACTTGCTGGTAGAATTACTTTAGCCAAATCAGTTCACTTTGCCATGCAGACTAATAATATCCCAAAAGGAATTCTTGCAGAAGTAGAGAAGGCAACCTGAGCCTTCATCTGAAAGATATAGTTTAGAAAGCCCATTTAGTGAGTTGAAACTGTTTTTGCATAACATAAAGCGAAGGTGGATTAGGATTTAAAAAGTTGAACCAGATGAATGAGGCACTTGTAATGAAATTGGCTTGGGGTTGCATGAACCAAAATTCTCTATGGACGACCATCTTAAAAGAGAAATATAGTTCAAAGCGAAGAGATCATCCTTAAAAACACAATATCAAATTCACCACTTTGGCATTTGGTGTTGATCAATTGGCATTTGGTGTTGATCAATTTTTCCAACCAACCAACCTTGGTTCTTTGGATGCAATTTGGAGGAGTGGTTATATGCCAATATCAATGTATCTAGCAACCAAAGGAACTCTAAATGTGCGAAAAATTCATATTCACCCTTTATTGCTTACGGGGGTGGAGAAACATGAACACGCCATGGAGAGAATTTTACAAGACCAACCTATGGGAGAAGCATTATGAAGACTACAAGAAGTCGGTCATAAAATCTTGGCGATCGTGTAGACTCCCTTCCCTAATATCAAGAAAGGAATAAGGGACCTCGAGGTAGAGACATCTGAGGAGGGGGTGGTTCAAATGTAATACCGATGCCTCACTTAATGAAAGCGAAATATTCGCCAAAATAGCATGAGTGATCAAAGGACAAGAAGGCCTTTACAGAGGAGGCTTTGTGAAGAAGATCAGATTATGTCAAGTGCTAGAAGTAGAGTTATTAGCAGTCCATGAGGGGGTCAAGGTATCGTTAGATCTGGGGGCCTAGCTAGCCCCTATAGGTGGAATCTGATTCTTTAAAAGCCATCTAGATGCTTGTGAAGAGGTTTGTGGATTCAACTCTCGCCAATGCATCTCCCCTGAGGATGCAGTCGAGGTGCACGCAAGCTGGCCCGGATGAACCTCAGCTCTTCAAAAATAAGAGGAAAAGAAAGACGTTGGGTGAAAGAGAATTCTTGAAGAATTGTTGACGCAGAATCTAATTAAAAAAACAAAAATAAAAAAGAGTGATGAGTTCTTTTCATCCCATTTACACAAGGGTGTTTGTGACTGTACCACCGATCATTCTAAGGGAACAAGAGCCATGCATGTACTATAGATTCTGCTTTATTTTTAAATTTAATTTTCAAACAAGCTTTTATTTTATACTATCAATTCAAAATGACAGAAATTACCCCGTGACATTCTCAAAATTTCAAGTACCATGCGCTCACATTTCACGTGAACTGAAATAAGGGCGGGAACTTTTTCCTGAGTGAAGCGCCAAGGAGCAGAGACACCCGTGACCAAAGAGGTTATTTTAGGTCATTCTGAAATTAACGGCGGCTCTTCTTTAGGGTTTCGTGGTACTTCGTTGTGCAATCTGGAGGCAATAAACGTAGGCAAGGTGTTCGATAAAATGAACCAATGAGTGAGTGTTTGAATAAAATCAGAATGAGAATGCTTTAAGGACTACTTTTGAAAGAAAGCAAAAACCCCACACACATACAGCCAAAAACACTAGCTTGGCCAAACTGGCGATGTCTTAACTCTCAACTCAATTCTATATTTTCATATGCTTTACGTACAGGTACTTTACTAGCTAGCCTTTTCTTCCTTAGATGCTACCAGAAAAAGGTTAGGTAAACTGTCGGTCTGTCAACTAATTATGTTTATATGTCTTTCTCTCTTTGAAATGATTTTCTTGCTCATCTTATGCATCCAAGTGTTTCTATTCCATTATCATTAATTAGCTTACTGTATCTGTATCAATATTGTAAGCTTCATTTGAAGTTATACTTCTAAGGCTAGCTACTTTAAGGTAGTTCCAAAAGCCACTGGAAGCATATGTTGTCTTCATGGTCGATTTTGAATTGATTTAGTTCAATCAATTCATTGAAAACCCTAAAGTTTGATTGAATCATTTCACCTTAGTTCAACTCAATTCAACTCAATTAGAGTCATATCTCAGCTAACTAGATGAGTAAGCTGCATAGTTTATTTTTATTAATTAGTTCTATTTCAAGTCACACTTGGTAATACTCATAACTCATGCATATCTTTCTTTGGTTCTTCTTCAGATGTTTTTTAGGTACAAAGGAGCTTGTTTATGTATAAAGAAATTGGGAATAGGGATATTACATATGCAACCAGTAAGGGTTTTTCTTCTAGTTATTTTGGCCTACTTTAAATCCAAAAAATTAAAATCATTCATCTTAAGCCGTTTTTTTTTTTATATATAAAAATCATCGATTTCTATTGAAAAATCTGATTAAATGTTAAAAATGAGGTTTAAATATGGTGAAGGACAATTAGCTAATTTTGATAAAATTGACCTTCATTTTTTCTAGTTTGGTCAAATTTTGGTTTCGTACATGAAAGTTAGTCTCATGAAAGCATCCATGCGGAATTATTGGAATGTGACACATACATAAATAATGCAGTTTAACATTTCATATATGCTGAAATATGAAGACTACATTTCTTTGTCATTAGGCAAGTAATGTTTCATAAGAACTCTATGAGATATCTACGTGTGATGTTGATAATCTCCAAAGTTATCCTTGAATGAACAACAATGGCCAAATAGTGGTTAAAATGCTCAAGGACAAATAGGTCATTTTGATAAATTAAATGATATTTTTTTAGCTTGGTGAACATACGCTTTCATAGAGGTGTAAATGGGTAACCGAAATCCGCTTCCGAATTTGCATCCGCATCCGCATATGTTTAGAGGTATCCGAATCCATCCGATTACTAATAGGATGTGAATATGGTATACCCCTTTCTTACCGATTATTATCTGTTCGGTAAAATTATCCGATTAAGTTACTTATTTAGATTTATTTTTCTAACTTTTTATAAAAAAAAATTACCTGGGATATGTGACTATTTTTCTAGATTTTCTACTAAAATAACTACCAAAGTTGTTAAATTCTTAAATTTCAAATCTAACACTCACAAATAAAATGGTAAAGATGTAAACAGGTAGTCGAAAACTTATATTCAATCTGTATTTATGCCCATTTAGAAGAATCCACTTGAGAAAATAACTATCCGATTATCATCCGAATCCGATAGAATCCGTCCAAAAACCAATAGAATATTATCCGAGTCCGTCCAAATATAATAGGATGTGGATATGGAATTACGACTATCATATACGAATCCGGTCCTTTTACACCCCTACACTTTCATATGCAAAAAAATGAATCTCATTGTAGTATTTATATAGATTTACCAGAACAATATGATACAGAAGTCAAACAAAGAAGAACAACCTTTCTTTTTAATCAAAACAAATATATATCTCATAAGATTTCTAGAAAATAATCTCAATGTGTTGATAGTCTTCATGTTCATCCTTAAATGAACAAAATGAGACAAATGGCAGAAATGGTTACAATGATGAAGGAGAATTAAGACATTTTGATAAAATTAACCTATATTTTTCTAACTTTTTCAGTGTTCAACTTCTTCATTTATGAACAATAATTAAATTTCACATAAATATTTGCATGAAATCAACGGAATGTGTTTCGTGTGTCAAACATGAAGTACTTTAGTAATCTAGAAATTAATATTTGAAGATTACATTTCTTTGTAATCGAAACTGATCTCTATATGTAGTCTTGATAATAGTCTTCATGGTTATCCTTTGAGTTAACAAAATGAGGCGAATTGCAACAATGATCATAACAATCAAGGACAATAACGTCATTTTTACAATATCGACCCATATTTTTCTACTTTTTTGGTGTTCATCATTTATGAACAGTAAATTTCACATAAATATCTCCACAGAATTATGGAGATATGCTACATGTCTCAAACATACAGTTTAGCGTTTCATGAATAAAGAAATCCATCTAAAAGTAAACATATCTATGTTGTGTAGACTAATGTCTCGTAAGATTTCTAGAATCAATGTACCATAAGGCCATTTTGATAAAATTAAAAAAAAAAAATTTTAACTTATATTTTTCTAGTTATATGTAAGGTTAGCATATTTCTCTACTTTTATGAGCTTTCAATTTCTTTATATATGAACAGTAAATCTCACATAAATATTTGCACGAAATTTTCGGAACGTGCTAGATGTGTCGAACGTGCAATTAAATGTTTCGGTACTATAGAAATCTGTCAAAGTTAATGTATCTATGTCATGAAGAGTATCCTGTAAGTTCCTAGAATCAATCAATGTACCATAAGGTCATTTTGCTAAAAATTAACTTATTTTTTTTCAATTATATGTACTTTTCTTCTTACATGTCGTTATATCCGTCTTTGGTTCAACCAGAAGATATATATTTCTATATTGTGAAATTATGTCAAAGGACTAACGTAGCAGTTGACAGCAATCTCCATCTTTGGGTTAGAGAGAGAGAGAGAAAGAAAATTTACTACAAAAAGAATTTGCCAATGCAGGGTTGCTCGGATGGTAAGACCAATACCTCTTAATGAAGAGGTCGTGGGTTTGCCTCTTGCTAATGACATATGTAATCTCCCCATCCCCTATATATAAACAATTTCCCTTGTAACCCCCTTCCCCCCGGCGCACCCAAAAAAAATAATCACCACAAAAAAGAGGTTAACATATTTTTTCTACTTTTATCAATGTTCGATTTCTTCATTTATGAATAGTAAATTTCACATAAATATGTGCATGAAATTATTGGAATGTATTACATTTGTCAAACATGCAATTTAACATTTTGCGGATACAGAAATCTGTCTAAAGTTAACATATCTATGGTGTGAAGACCAATATCTCGTAAGATTTCTAGAATCAATGTACCATTAAGATAATTTTGACAAAAATTAACTTATATTTTTCCATTTATATGCATTTTTCTTCTTACTTATTGTTATATCCATCCATTTATATGTATTTTTCATCTTATATATTGTTATATCCATCTAAGAGTCAACCAAAAATTACATCTTCCTATATAATATAATTACATAAAATGACTAATGTACCCTAAGAAAGAAAATTTACTCAAAAGAAGAAAGAAAAAAAGCTACACAGAGCGAGGGGGTCAATACTTGAATACTAATAAAGGATAACTAAGTCATTTTGATAAAATTAACCAATATTTTTCTATTTTTTCCGCCATTCTGCTTCTTTACTTATGAACAGTAAATTCCACATTAATATCTGTAAGGGCTTGTTTGGTTACATGAGTCTGGAGATTTCAAATATCTAGAGATTTCAAATCTATAGACTTCAAATCTATGAAGTCATAATTTATAAAATTAAGTGTTTGGTTGTGGAATGAAATCTGTGGATTCATCTTAAAAAACTATTTGATCGACGTGATTTTTGTGAATGTGCAAATGTATAGCTTTTTTGAAATCTCTGGATTTCACCCTTACCCATAAATCTACAGATTCACGTTTTTAGTGTAAAAAGATGAATCTATAGAATTCATGAATCTAGAGATTTATACAACCAAACGGGTATAATTCTCAGATTCATGAATCCGGAGATTTGAAATCTCTGGATTCATGTAACCAAATAGGCCCTAAAAAAATTTCGAAATGCACTACATATGTCAAACATGCAGTTTAACATTTCAAAGATATAGAAATCCATCTAAAGTTTACATATCTACGATCGTGAGGATAAATATCTCCCAAGATTTCTAGAATCAATGTACCATAAGGTCATTTTGATTTTGATTTTGATTTTTTCTTTTTAAAAAAAAACAATAAAACCATAAGGTCATTTTGAAAGGGAAAAAAAACTTTTATTTTCCAGTTAAATGTTTTTATTTCTTATGTGTTGTTATACCTATCTGTAATACATTTTTCTATACAATAAAATTACGTAACAGGACAAACGTAGCCGTTGACGGCAATCCTCATCTTAAGGTTAGAGAGAGAGAGAGAGAGAGGAGAGAAAATTTACCAAAAATAAAAAGGTTAGAGAGAGGGAGGGGGACAATACTTAAATACCCAATCAAAGATAGGGGTATATATCTGCAGCTCATCAATTGACCTGTGACCTCTCACTTATATATATACATCAAATTCAAGGGCTAAGGGAGATAGATATTGGGTTCTGATGTTGCTCTTGCAGCTTCACCAGCTTCACCTCCAGAAATGAAGGAGAAATCCATGGTTTTTGTCTTCCTCTAGTAAGGGCAAATCCCGGCTTTTCTGTTCACCTACAAACAAAACCTCAAACCCCCTCTTTGGAGAGCACCAACAACAACAACAAAAAAACCAAAGCAGGGAAAGAAGAAGCCCCCCTTTTTTTTTTCTTTCGAAAAGAACAGAAGAAAGAAAGACAAAACTAGGATACCGAGCTCAATCACTACTTTCCTACCTATGTCAAACATCACAGGTGATGCAGCAGGGAGCTTCTCTTCTGGCAACACTGGAGACGACGAAGTGCAGCAAAATCGACACCTCATCCACCACTGCTATCTGCAACAAGACCACCAACAACAACAACAATTGTTGCAGAATCTCTTCCATGGCTCCAACTCAGGACCTTCAACTACAACTAACAGTAATGGTTCCATCTCACCACAACAGCAACAACCACAACAACAACCAGTCAAGAAGAAAAGGAATCTGCCAGGAACTCCAGGCAAACACAACGACTCTTTTGAACCTCAATTATTGTTTTCTTATACTTTGTCCTTATAATTCTTTTTTCTTTTCTCATACTCAAATCTTTGATTGGTCCTGGAGATCGCTCCTATCTAAGTGGGCCATGACTTCTGAATGATTTTCAGTTTGGTTTTCTAAGTTTTTCACATAATTGAAATGGAATATTAGCTGGCCTCTTTCTAGTTTTTGCTGGAAACTTTGCTGCTCAGTATTTTGATGGATCAGGTTTGCATGTAATCCCAGACGTGTAGATGATATCTATCATCTTGGATCTGATCTGGTTCAATTAAAAAGATAACCCTTTGGTTAATACATATGACTTCTCGATTTGTACAAATGCCAATCTTTTTCCTGTGGAGTTTTTTTTTTTTTTCATCTTCTTCGTTTCGATCTCCTGGTTCTTGATTGCTTCAATTATTGGTTCAATTACTTTATTTTATTGCTTTGTTCTCTCTCTCTCTCTCCTATCTTGTTTTTATCCTTTCAATATTCAGATTTGAAATAAGAATTGAAGTATTTAAAGAAGACCCAGAAAACTCAGTGGTATATAATTAAGAATTAACAGTAAGTAAATGCTAATTATCAAGCTTATTATATGTGGGTGTAGATCCAAATGCAGAAGTAATAGCTCTGTCACCAAAAACATTGATGGCAACAAACAGGTTTGTGTGTGAGATATGCGGCAAAGGGTTCCAGAGAGATCAAAATCTGCAGCTTCATAGAAGAGGCCATAATCTTCCTTGGAAACTTAAACAAAGATCTGGAGACATCAAGAAGAGGGTATACATATGCCCTGAACCAAACTGCGTCCACCATAACCCAGTTCGAGCACTGGGTGATCTTACTGGCATTAAGAAACATTTCTGTAGGAAGCACGGAGAGAAGAAATGGAAATGTGATAAGTGTTTGAAGAAATATGCAGTGCAATCTGATTGGAAAGCTCATTCAAAGATCTGTGGTACCAAAGAGTATAAATGCGACTGTGGAACCATATTCTCCAGGTCTCTATTTCTTGCCAGTTCCCATAAAACCCATTTATTAATTGCTTTGTTCTCTTCTTTGTTGGATTTACTTGGGTTTCTTTTATTCTATTCCATGAAGACAACCAAGAACCCATTGACTGTAGATCCTCACGTAGGGTTTTAATCTGGACTGTTCATTGAATGGGTGGTCATAGTAACAGATATGATCTCTTATCACATTCTTTTTCTTCTTTCCGTTTTTAGGTTTGAGTCTTTAAGATTGACACTGATTTAGAACTAAAATGGCTTTTGCATGAACTGGCACACAGAGTGGAGAGCAAATTTAATTCTGGATTTCAAATTTTCAATGCCTAGAATTATTGTCACAACTTCCCAAACATGCTAAGATTGGTGAAAATGGCCGACAAACTGATGAACTCTTTTACATTCCTTTAAGATACCTTTCATACGTCTTTGTCTGCATCAAATCCTGCTGCTATATAAAGTAACCCTGCAAGGTTTAAAAAATAAAAATAAAAATAAATAAATAAACCCTAGAATTCAAAAGGAAAAAAAAAAAGTCTTCCGTTCTTATTCTGTTCTTTACTTTCTTGTTTTCTTCCATTGAAGATTTACGGTGCGGCTACTTTCTATTGATTAACCTAAATAAACTGTTTCTTTACACTAGGCCCCATAAGGGCCATAACCCATTCTGATTACTGTTTTTTTTAATCTCATAAATTTCTTGTTCTTGAAAGCATTAATTTCTTGTCTTTTGTTGTCCATACAGAAGAGATAGTTTCATCACCCACCGAGCTTTCTGTGATGCACTAACAGAAGAAAACAACAAAGTAAGCCATGGTCTCACACCCACCTTTGTGGGGAATTTACAGGGAAAGGCTGCAGATCTCATGCCTTCAGTGCCAATGGTTACTGATACATCAATTGGAGTACCAGAATTTAATCATCAAGAAACTAAGAACACACTTAATTCACTCCCTCAGCATCTCCTGTCAATGCAGCTTAAGTCTCCAAGTATGTCAGAATCCATGTTCTCTAGCAGCTCCAGTACTCTCTTTGGCGGCCCAAGAAATATTTCTTCTTCTTCTTCTTCCCATTGCCTAGGGTCTTCAGCCCATATGTCTGCAACCGCATTGTTACAGAAAGCAGCTCAAATGGGTGCAACTGCAAGTACTACCGTTAACTCCTCCATGATGCAAAAGACTTTGGTTACTGGCATGGCAGGCTCTGATCAGCTATCTGGCATGAGAACATCATATGGAGGAGAAATGCCAAAGCAGCTGCACCATATCCAACCACAAATAGACAACCAGAAAACACAACTAGCCCAGATGAGTAGTGGAGGATTCACCAACCACTACTTCTCTGGAACCTTTATGGGTGGAGGTGGTCAAAACCATGAAGTCTTGAAGAAGATAGACCATGAGAAGGGAGGAAACATAGCTAATAACAGAATGCTACAGGGAAACATGAATGGTGATTCCGGGTTAGTGATACCAAACAGTGGAGCTACTCTTGTAGGAGCACCAAGCTTTGGAGGAGATGATATGATGACAGTGGATTTCTTAGGGATTGGAGGATCAAGATCAACAAATTTAAGTGAACATCATCAAGGAATGCATCAGTTTCAACAACAGATATCGCAAGAACAAGCAGAAATGGAGAAATCTTTGTGGGATATTTGACTCTTGAGATGACAACAACAGGTCCTTCAAGCAGGGCTTAAGACGCGCCCCGGCTCTCATTCTTGTCTTTTCTTTGAGGGTGGTCTTACCATGGGGAAGAAAGGGTTCATCAGTGGTTCATCAGTTTAGTTTATTAGTTTTGTTTAGTCTTTATAGTAAATGATGATTTTGACTTATGAAGAAGCAGAAGGACAAGAAACCATCTCCATCTATTTTGAGGTGTTGGTCATAATAGTTCTTTTTTTCCCTTTTCCAGTAATACATATTACATAGAGAGTTGGTCAGAACAGATGAAACAATATTTCAGTCCTAAGATGCTTATTTTGACATTTTGAGGGCCAGACCTTACATAAGTTTTGACTTCAAAACAATTAACTAAGATCCAATGTTGGAGACTTAAGTTGACCAGAATGAAAATGTTTGAGACTTGAGAGACTGATTTTTCCTTCTTATTATTTTAATTTTAAAATTCTTTTCAAAAAACTTGGGCAAGTTTCTCTCCTCTACATCCAAGATTAGGGGAGTCAATTTGGTCCAAGATTTGATCAGATCTGGGCTCAAATAGAGCTTGGTTTCAAGATTTTAGTCCAAAAGATGATTCAAGGCTAAGGGTAGATTTGGGATCTGTATTTGTTATGCCCAACTAATCATTCTCACCCGTTCTTGATTTTTCACCTTTACTTTGGACTTGGTCTCACCCTAATTTTGGTTCTAATCCTGACTTTGTTTTTAATACTGGATTCAACCTAAGTTGAGGTCAGAAAGGGAACAAGCTTAGGTAAGAGCGTTCATGGCTGAGATTAGGTCTTAAACAACCCCATCCAACCCGTCCTTGTTCCAATCCTATCCAAGATATGCACATTAGCCCGCTTAGTTTTTATAAAGAGTCTCAAACCTCTCGAGAGCACTAATCCTACTCTAGATCAGCTGATCCATACGGATTGGCATGTGGTAAGAATGTGAGGCATTAGGACTAATATCCAATCCATTTCGGACAACGACGTGTAACGTGTGCCAACATCACATTAAAAGGTTGAAGTCCATTTACAAGTCACATTATTATTATTTTTTTTAATCACAATTCTTGATATGATTTATAAATGGATTTCAACCATTTGATGTGATATTGTGACACATGTTCAGAAATGGACTTGATAAATTTCCAAGGATAATGTTGTTCTCTACTCGGATCCCGATTATGCAAATGGGCCAAAAATTAGCTTTGTGTATTTGGTAAGTGAGAATATGGGCCTTGCTTCACGATGGCCAAGTTAGCCATCAAGAAAATCTGTATGTGCCTAGCCCATCTATGTGGTGGGCGTGAGAAAATACGATACATACAGAGCAGATTAAATGGGCCTGGAGAAGTTGGGCCAGCCCATTATCTTGTCAACCTCAAATGAAAATCTTATGGGAAATCCGAAATCCAATCCATTTATTCTACTTGCACAATCCTTTTCACGCAAAATTAAACTGTTTGAAAGAAGGAAAAACAAGAAAATTTTCTTTGGAGGAGAATGGCGTTTACAATTACTTTTATGAACCAGGACTTCATAAATTTGAAATTTATAAATTTGAAATCTTTAGATTAATTTTTGAAATCTCTAGACTCAAGTAACCAAACAGACCCTAAAAGATAAGACTCTATCTCTGGTCCTATGGAGATATGAACTCTTGACCTCATATTTATGAGGCACTAGTCTTTCCAACTAAGGGAATCCTTTTAGGTTTTTGGTATCTATATATCGTATCTTAAGTTGAATGGTTCAATTGCCAACCTTAACTAAGAGGATAAATTTTTCAGTGCCACCCCTTGAGTTATCCCTTGCTATCAATATCATCCTCTAAGTTGTTTAATTTCTCAACCAAACGCCCTATTACTAACACAGGTTGCCTGAGCTAGTTATTATTTATTCATTTCCAATAACACCCACCACATTTTAAGTGAAGAATATAGCAAATGAGAGGAAAACAAAAAATATTCATGCTTGTAGAAAAATGAAAACGTAAGAATGGAAGAAGATGAATGGTCGTGGACAGTAGAGGAAGAAAAAGACGAATTGGGTGTATGATATTTTTTTTTCAAGGATATTCCTATCCTTTTGAATAGTTTAACTTGTTTACATTAACCTTAACTTTGATTTCTTAACAGTAAAGAGTGTCACTGATATATTTTTTTCCTTATAAAGAGTCTAATTGATAAATTGAATTTACCAAAAGAAAAATTATTAAAATGAATGACTCACAGGTTGGCATTAATTTTAAGGGGTAACTTAAGATGCGGTGCTAAAAATTTTTCCCAAGTATGAGACTATACTTTGAAAACAAACTACATAGTAAGTACACACTAATTAGTAATTAGTACGAAAACACATACCACCATAATAAAAAAAACATTTAATTGAAATAAAATTTTAAAAATTAATTATCATGTAATTCATGTACCTAATCTCCACTATGTACAAGTTTGAATCAATACCAAAACCCCTTGAACCTTCATTAAAATTTTCTTTCTCTTTCTCTCTTTAAACCGACCAGCTACTCTCCACATTCATACCAGAAGGATTAATTAATTGGTCTATTTCTTAATAAGTTCCTATAAGACTGCAAAAGGGTTGGTCACTTACCCCACACAAAAATAATTTGATTTGATTACTTTGAAGCAACTTGATGGACTGTTCAACCTCCATATTATTGAGACATCTTTTATATTTTATATTTTATTGGTATTTTATTAATACCAAACCCCTTTCTAAGAATGTTTTTTCTCTTTCCCACATTAATTAGTTAACTATGTGTATTTATTACTAATATAAATCAAGAGATAACTTTAGCTAGGTGTATCACAGTATATATAAATTGAATATATGACTGTGATTCCTATAAGAATGTTGTTCAGGGTTCAATTTTAAATTAGAACCTACATGTCAAAGTTTGATTATTTATTACTCAAAGTCTAATAATAACCACATTCTACCAAACAAAAAGACTACAACCACATTAACTAAACTTAGTTTAAGATTAGCTTAATGATTAATCATTTGTCATTTTGCTTGTTAAAAGATTAGTCCAATGTCTTATCACCAACTTGTGGGGTGAACTTTGTGCATGCGGAGATGTAAAAGCCACGTAGTCAATGCACATTATTCTCCTAACCTATTCATATGCACAAAGAATAAATGTGAACTCACCTTTAGAGGTGATAGATATAATTGCCATCACAATATTGTATCAAGCAGTTTGGTAAAAAATGCGATTTGTTCCTAGATTTCAAAAAGATACAAACCATATAACAATGATGTTAAATGATAATTTTTATCGAGGTTTTTTGGTTTTTTTAATTAAATATTGAGATAAGTTAAGTTTTTTTTTTTTTTTGGGGGGTTGAATAGTTAAGTAACTTTTTCACTAAAAAAGATTAAGTGAACTGTTATTCTAGGTTAGAAATTGAACAAAAATTAAATATAGTACAAATTATTTAGAAATTTAAATCTTAAAACAGGTTGCTTTCCACTTCTACTGTACCATGGAAAATAAATTTCATTGATGTGGGACAAGACAGAAGTGAAGGCATCAACAGTGAGACCTTGATTTTATTGCTTCAATTAAGTCAAGTGATCAACCCAAAAAAATCAAAATAAATAATTAAGGTGTTTGTAAGAGAGAGTGTGTGTGAGAGTTGATAGGTTTGGTCACGGTCAAACTTGAAAAACTAAACAACTATACATCAAAAAATACAAAACCATTAATAAGTATTTGCTTGTCATTTTCAAACATGTCTTATCTTCTTTAATTACTTTGGAGTTTCTTAGCAGAAGTTTATGGCCATTTTATAAAACCTCAATCACTAAAGAAGTTCCAGTGTCAAACCTTGGCGGACCATTCCTAAACGGGGCACTAAGCAAGGTATCAATTTGAATCATATCCAACCTCCTTAAAGATAGGGATAAGGATTCCAAACAAGTCGTATACACTTAGAGTCCAGATGGACTCCACAACTACAATCAAGTATATACTATCGTGTGTAAGATTCTTCTCCTCACTAAGCAGCAATGCGAGTTCTATTTGAACTCCATTACTACACACTTAAGGTAATCTCTCCTAAGATCTATAAATACCCACATATTCATCATTATGAGGTATGCACTCTTGAGTTATGGAATTCATTGAGAGATTGAGCTACCTTTGTTCGTCCGAACTAACTTATTCAGAGATAAACACCAAACATGGTGATTAATGATAAAATTTCAACAAGTCTTTAATATAGCCTTATCTCAATACTATAAGGTTGGTGGGATTGACCCTAGCCTAGAGCCTGTATCACAATGTCATCATAAATTCATATCCATGTACATATATATATATTTAAGTACTTTTCCCAAGAGTGGATAGATAATCGTAAGCATCCATGCTCAATGTATTGAATGATTTTTATATAAAATATCAGTCGGTTTTTGCAACTTTGAGGGTTAATATCGATAAATATGAATTCTGGTTAGGACTAAGTCAACCTGACCTAGTTCTACCCAATTCTGATTTTACTTTGATCTAATTGATGCTTTATGGTGAATGAGTTGGTTAATACATCTTTTGAGATGACAAACTTCAACCTTTGATTTGATTTTTTTTGAAATTAGCAAAATGATTTATTTACATAATTTAAATATATAAACGTCTATTTTAGGAGGAGGACAGATTAGAGACAAGTCAAAGTTTTCTTTTTCTTATGATTCTTAAATTTTTAAATATTTGTGAGTTATTAATGTTGATTGATAATGATATGGCAGTTGTTTAGAAATTACTTTTTTTTTTTTCCTTCTTTATTTAAAGGTATTTTTATATTTTTGAAAATAAAATATTGATTAGATTTTTGAGGTGGGATGAAATACACTAAAAATATTTTTTGTGTGTAAATAATATTTTATAGGAGAGAAATAAAGGAAGTGGGCATGTCCAGTTTTGCCACACAGGAAAGAGCAACGACAAAGCTACAAACTGGTTAACAAGAGTTACCTTCCCGAAGTGAGAAACCCTGGACATTTTTAAGAACCCCCATTCGAACTGGAAGATATTCTAAAGCTTGACCTTTCGGTCTGTTAGTTCTGTTTGGTTTGTCTTTTTTTTTTTATCATTTGATCCTATTTTCGGTACCCAAAAAATAAAAAATGAAATTTGCAAAGACACATAGGGTTTGAGGCAAAGAGTGTTAATAAATGTGCATGAGAAGCGATTCTATTGGATGTTGAATCCTTAATCAATGAGTTTCTCTTTGTCCAATTCTACTATATTAAAAAAAGACAAGAATAAACTAGTCAATTATCTTGCGCCTGAAGCTTCAAGATTCAATTGTCCAAAACATGGTAATTGATTCCTCGATCTATCTTTGTTTCTTAATTTTTCAGCCGAGACTCTCTTTTGAGCTTTTTAAATACATAAGTATCATTTTCTTTCGACTAACAAAATAACAGCTATTCGACATGATTGACAATCCTATGATGCTTATATGATATATATATGTCCATGGCCACTAATAAGTCTCAAATTCAAGCAAGACCTTACCTACCTTACCTAACCACCAAAAAAAATAATGGAAAGCAACTAGCTTTCTGCTTAGATTGTACTTTTTATTAGAAAATATAAAAAATGGTAAGTTTAATAAGAAATTATAGAATACAGTCAAACATTTGAATCTTTTCACAAATTCATATCTTCTCTCCACTTGAGCAAACCATTGCTCCATCCTCTCACCCTCATAGTTAATGCCTGCCCATGATGAGGGGATGGGAGGACGGCTTGGGTGAAGAGGATCTAGGCTTTATTTCCACCTAAGTGGCTAATTTGTTTTTCTTTTCTCTTTAGCATTGGATTGGAAGAATCATAGATGCGTGATTCGGTTCAACCTCAATGTATATGGAGAAGAAATTTTTCAATCCATTTGGTCAATCGGATGCTTGACATGTATCCAATCTCAAAACAATATCCTTTTTTTTTTATATATAGTAAATGGTGATTAATGGTATTACATTTCTATTTTATATGGTTTATTAAAAGAAAAATCCTACTTTGGACCAAAATTTTAAATCTATTTGATCCATCGGATGCTTGACATTATCCATCCCAAAACAAGATCTTCATTTTTTAGTACAGGGTAATTAATGGTATTAAATTTCTATTTTTGATGGTTTATTAAAAAAATATTCTTAAGACTGGACATGCACCAAACACCAACCATATTTGATTGAAAAAAGTTTCCTTTCAATATGGGTAATAGGGGTAGAGGATCTAGACTCCAATTATTAAATCTGAGACTTCTAAGAATAGGTATTTCATTGGTTTTTTTTTTTTTTTTTTTTTTCAGCCCAACTAATAAACTTTAAATGTAAGAAGAACCTGGGATTTGCTAAGAAAGAAGTGAAAAAGGAACTAAAGGAGAAACAAAGGAATGGAAGGTGAAGATTTTGTATAAGGATATAAGGAAACAAATATGCTATACCAAGTGCTTCGTTTAGTGTTCTTTATTTTTCAAATGATCATTCCAAGGATCGAAATTTAATGTTGCCAAATGGTGCAATCCCAATGGGGAGAAGCACAGGCTGCGCAAATTGTTAGTTAGAAATCACGATCCAAGAATTTCAAATAAATTAAGAAAATAGGAAAGAAGCCTACCATGGTGGTGTACCAACTACCCCGGCCAATATATCTTAAGGAAGAACTAATTCCTCTACTTTTATAGTCGAAGGAAGACAGGAGCTAGCCAACTGGTTGGATGATGAAAAAGACATGTCGGCAACCCTTAACCAAACACAGACGTTGCCACCACCCTTAAAACCAATGTGTTTGGTGATCTCCATTTCAATCAATAACAGAGATCAAACACAGCGGCCGGGTGATCAGCTAGATCAGAAGACCCAAAGAAGGAAATGAAGGATACAGTGGTGATAGTTGCAGGTGCTGGACCATCTGGAATCTCCACTTCTGCATGTTTAAACCTTCAATCCATCCCGCACATAGTTCTCGAAAGAGAAGACATTTACTGTCCCATATGGACCAAGAAGTCCTACGATCGTCTCCATCTTCACTTAGCCAAGCAATTCTGTGAGCTTCCTTACATGCCATTCCCTGATTCATACCCAACTTATGTACCCAGAAAGCTATTTGTTCAATACTTGGAAGATTATGTAACCAAGTTCAAGGTGAACCCATTTTACAACCGGAGCATCGAATCTGCGACATACGACAAAGCTGCAGGAAAATGGCTCGTCAAGGTCAGAAACATCAAGACAGATGAGGTGGAAGAGTACAGCTCAAGATTTCTAGTGGTGGCCACCGGCGAGACATGCGACCCTTTCATACCGGATATCAAAGGCATTGAGAGCTTCACAGGAGAGTTCCTGCACTCCACAAAATACAAAACTGGTGCACCCTTTGCTAACAAGAGCGTCTTGGTTGTTGGTTGTGGTAATTCTGGAATGGAACTTGCTTATGATCTATCTAACTTTGGAGCTAGGACCTCCATTATCATCCGAAATCCGGTAAGATTTTCTTCTTTTTTACTGGTCGGAGATCGATCAGATCTATACATTATCAATCATGCAGTGTAGTGAATCTGAATACTGTTCTTGTTGTTTTAGAGTTAGCTTTCTTAAAGCATTACACCTCTAGTATCTAACACTTAGATCTATTGCTTTCAGTTAGTATTTATAGACAACACTGGGTTTTAATATTAATTGAATCACACTATCATAAGTAATGAGATCAAGTAAATCTATACAATATTATCAATCACAATAGTGAATCTGAATAATGTTCTTGTTGCTTGTATAGCTTCACGTTATCACCAGGTGGATGATGTATGTGGAGTTGGAGTTGTTGAAGTATCTACCATTGTACATGGTGGATGGAATTGTTGTATCGCTTAGCAAGTTATGGTATGGAGATTTGTCTGAGTTTGGGATAAAGAGGCCTGAAGAAGGTCCTTTCGCTATGAAGGACAAGTATGGCAAGTATCCGATCGTCGACGTCGGAACAGTCGGAAAGATTAAGTCCGGCGAGATTCAGGTGAGAATATATTTCCATGCAGCTGTTGTTCTTGACTTCTTGTTCGATTATTTAATATAAACACTACATTATTAAAGTAGAAAGATAATTAAAGAAAACCAATCAAATAGATTGATCTTGTCTCAGTTCACAAAGAACCTTGGTTGAGATGAGGTGGAGATTCCATGTCGGCCTTGGGTTGATAATTATTAAGTGGTTTTATACTAATCCGGATCAATGACACCTTGACTTGAGTCATGCATTACTGTTACATTCTTCTATCATGCACCCATTTACAAAGAAAGTTCACTTCTGGTTTATCTTGTCAATGCTCAGAAATATATTTTCTTCTTAAAAATGTGATGAAAAGATGTAAAATAGTCTACTCTCTTAGGTAGATTCTATTTAAAAAGATTCATCTTGTCAGTGCAGGTTTTCCTAAATCTATGTAATAAAAAGTCAAAATAATATTATTCTCTACCCTAAATTCCCACATCATACATATCCATGAAATTAACCTTGGTTGCCTATACAAAAACAGACATTGATCTTAGACAATATACCATAAGCTCTTCCATTTGTTTTTATCAAATTTTATTGTTGCTATTATTGCTTCCACGTAATTTTATTCCATTGGTGATCTTATAGGTATTACCTGCATTATCAAGCATAAAGGGTGATGAAGTGATCTTCTCAAATGGCGAGTCTTATCAGTTTGATGTGATCTTGTTTGCTACTGGATTCCAAACGATAACAAAAAAATGGCTCAAGGTAATGCTTATATGATAGATAAGAAAATTCCCTTAACAGCTTGGCTAGTAGTTCCATTACTACTTCTATTATCAATGATAGGAACAATCTAAATAGCACACAAACTGAGGAACTATCTACTATGCTTAATTAGCAATGAAATTTTATTTTCTTTGACCAAAAAAAAATGATAGATAATCAATCTTGTTAAATATCCCTTATAGGGCTTCAAATTTGGTTTCTATAGATAGTATGATTATAGGAAGGTTGCAAAATTAGTGATTTTTTGCCCGGTCTATCCATCTCTTTTCGACCTTCTTGTCCTCTTGGTCAGTCTTCCCAATCTTGGCTTAGGATCAGGGTTGGAGCGAGTTTGGTCCAGACAGGAGGACTCAGGGCTAGATTTAGGTTTGAAAGGTTTTAATTAACCCATACATGATTGAGCGCTAGAGCATTATATATTGCTTTTATCAACCTTCTCCAAAAGCAAATAAAATTTTATCTTTCTGATATAAAAATATTTTGTAAATTGTAAATGGATTAGCAAAAATTGGTCGTTTTTCATCGGTTCGACCATGACATTAACAATCCTCTCGTCTTTTTATCAGGACAACGACCTTCTGAACAAAGATGGAATTCCAAAACAAAGTTATCCTAACCATTGGAAGGGAAAGAATGGTCTATATTGTGCAGGACTAGCAAGGAAAGGACTTTATGGAACTGCGGTAGATGCTCAAAATATAGCTAATGATATCAAGAAACTATTGTGAAAAGCACCCAATTGCGCGGGAGATTGACTTAATACAGTATTTCCTTTAAATATTTTTGATAATAAGTATGCTTATGAAATATTAATTATTGAGTATATATTACGACCATTATCATTTAGGCTTTAAAAGGCATTTTTAAAGGATGATTGGGCAGTCTGGGCTTACTCATCAATCGTTTCAGTAAATCTCTTTCTATCATTGTTGAAGTTTCTAATGGTGAGAAAGCTTGAGGTAGAAATCCCCTGTGCAGTCTATCCATGGAAGGCTTCTTTAGAGGTGTTGCAACTTTGGAAAGCTAGCGAGATTATTGTGCTATGTGTATGTGCCCAGCTTATTAAATGTGTTGAAAGCAGCTTATCTCTATTGAATGGAGTTAATTCCGAATTTTTTTAACTTTTTTTTTTTACGTTGTATCGTGGTAATTCCTACACCTTGGATTTAGTACTAGGGAGTAGGGATGAAACATGGTCAGATTCGGATTTTTATTTGCGGCCCAGCTGCCGATGGTAGGGATGTTGCCACGTCTGCAAAAGGAAATCCAACGGTATTGAGTTAAAAGATAGGGGGTTAATTGTAAATGTGATTTTTTATTTTTACATTGAGGGGTTTTAAAAGTTCGTAAATTTACAAGATGAAACCCTCATTCTACCCAACTCCAATGCCTTTTCTCGTCTCCGGCGACTGACATCATCCGGCAATGGAGCCCTAAAAACAACGATCTTCCCAAAGTTTCTTTATCCACCACTTTCATGGCGTAAAAAGCACTCTCTTCGCTCCTAAGTCGGCAGAGGTAGACCTTCCCAAGGTTGCCACTCCCAGTAGTACGAACAAGCTTGAAATCTCTTTAGTTTAACCATTCTTTTCGGCCAGAAGAAGCAAAACGTATAGCTTCCCAGGCAGAATCAGACGACCTGTGAGGCTTCAAGTTGGGATTCTCTAGAGACTGTGATGGCACCTTCGCTGGGATTTCAAGAGCATCCAATGAAAGGCGATAAAAACTACTGCTACTTTCGCTAGCCATCAAGCTTTGGCTAGAATTAAGAGTTTCAAAACCAATCTCACAGTTCCAGAGCTGTTGAAAACTTCAACACGTTTATAAATTATGAAAGCACTATAACTACATAGCATTTCCCAAAGCTTATTTGATAAACAATTATATAAAATAGAAGATATTCTAAGCAAAAAGGCTAGATAACGAGAGATCAGAGAAGACGAACCAACGAACATTCATAAACAGAGGATAACACTGGATTTTATTGTTTCCTCCGCTTGTTCTTGAACCAGATATGAAGTAATTAGGAAACCCCCCAAAAGATCATGACAGCACAAGAAGGGCAAAAGCCAAAAGAAAATACTAGGATTCTTCAAAAGAAGCAAACAACCGTTCCTTTTGAATTGGAAATTCTCATCTCCACCAATGAAAACCTAATCAAGATCCACTCACAGAAAATGAACCGTCAAATACTAGAAACCAAGTCATTTTCTCAATCAAGAACAAATTGAAATTCCACGAACATCGTCTACATCTCCATTAGAACCACCTTCTCCACATCGTCTCAGCCAAGAATCGCAGCTTTTCTCTGCAACACTTCCTCTCACACAAAGTCACACTTTGCTTTCAAAATCAGTCACATGGAACCCAGGAGCCAAAACGTGTTTTTTAAAGATAAAGAGATTGTAGCAGTGCGTAAAAGCCTCCAAGATCTTCTCACTGATTTTTTCTGCTAGTAAATGAGGGGTTGTTGTTTTTAGGGCTCCGTTGGGGATGATTTCAATCGCCGGAGACGAGAGTAGAAAAGAAATTGGAGTTTGGTGGAATGAGGTCATTTTGTAAAATTACGAAACTTTAAAACCCTTCAATGTAAAATTTACAATTAAACCCTTGTCTTTCAGTCCCACACCGTTGATTTTCCTCTTGCAAACGTGTCAAGATCCGCAAATAAAAATCCGTCAGATTCATCTGTAAATATTAAAATAATTTCAGCTAAAAATCTCAATAAATCTCATACGGTGTAATTTAAAAGCGTCATGAGAGCACATTGTTTACCTCTAACGGAGAACTTATCCAAACTCCGATGAAATAAAAATGGCAGGACTAGGAAGACAAAATCGAAGGCCTCAACCCAAGCATATAATTGTGTTGGCTAAACCTCCGTTTGGGCTCATTTTAATCTAGATGACACCTCCATCCTTAATTGCACAAATTCATCGTCAATTGGAACGATATCAAGAGAAGGGCAAAGAGTCAGCAAAAAACACAATGGACCCTACAGCATTCGTCAATTGGCAAATTTGGTTAGTAAGAAATGACTTTTAACTTTGGCCGTAGGACTTGCCATCCTCTAGAAATCATCAGAACAGCAACCCAGGCATTCGACGATTTCAAAGAAGTTGAATGTTTGAAAAGCTTTGATCCGGATTCCCACTCAGGTCAAGCGATTAAGAGAATAGTGTATACCATACTGATATATAGAGCACAAAACATTAAAACAACATATGTGTATCAATGTCTAACTACTAAAGCAGATACATAATTTTTTTTTTTATTTTTTAAAAAGAAATAGATTTATTGAAGAGAAGAGCTAATACAAACGAAGGTATGTATCTTCACTACAAAGACGGGGAAATATCTAAGAGCAAATTTCTATCACTTCCCTATATTTAGAGTTTATTTACTACAACTCCCAGGCTCAAATTTTCACACATGTTTCTTCCTAAAATTCAAACTCTCACCTCTCCTTCTTTCATGAATGTGAGAAACTGAAAATGAATTCTGAAATCTCCGTTACGAACAACAAAGTGTTTATTCAATTTTTATAAAAGGTAGATGGGATACATATGACATAACCATAAAAGATAAAGGGTATCTATGTAATATCTCTAACACCCTCCCGCAAAGTCACCACAAAGAAGTTTAAGCTTGGACCGAAGACTTTGAAAACGAGATACAGGGAGACTCTTGGTCAAGATGTCAACCAACTGATCTTTGGTGGAGAGAAAACGCACAACCAAATTACCCTTTGCTACCTTGTCACACACAAAATAAAAATCAACTTCAATGTGCTTCGTACGAGCATGAAAGATAGGGTTTGCCAAAAGATATGTCGCACCGACATTATCACACCATAGTATAGGAGGAGAAGCTTGGGGAATACCTATCTCTATGAGGAGAGATTGTAACCAAGTAAGTTCAGTAGTAGCAAGAGCGAGAGCCTGATATTCATTCTTCGTACTAGAACGAGCAACAGTGATTTGCTTACGAGATTGCCATGAGATCAAATTGGATCCAAGAAAGATGAGAAACCCTCCCGTAGATTTGCAATCGTCAAGGCATCCAGCCCAATCAGCATCGGAGTAAGCCATGAGAGAACAAGTTGGAGAAGATGTCAAATGAAGACCATAGAGAATAGTGCCTTTAAGATAACGAAGCAAGCGCTTAAGAGCAACCCAATGATCCTCGGATGGCAAAGCAAGAAACTGACACAATTTATTGATAGAGAACGCAAGATCAGGTCTTGTGAGAGTAACATATTGCAAAGCCCCTACAAGACTTCGATAAAGTGTGGGATCAGACAACGGCCGCCCATTATCCTTCGAGAGGTGTAGGGATGGAGATAGAGGAGTAGAGATGGGCTTGGCACCTTGCAGTCCAGCCTTGTCCAAAAGAGAGCTAATATAGCGTTGTTGTGATAATAAAAGTCCAGTAGGTAGTGTGATAAGCTCCACACCTAAGAAGAATCTTGCTAGGCCCAAATCTTTTAAAGAGAATTCATTTGCCATGGAGCCCATGAGTTCTTGAATAACATGAGAAAAAGGCCCAATAAGGAGAGTATCATCCACATAAACTAAGATGAAGAGAGGCACATGATCATTGTGTCGATAAAACAATGAGGAATCAGTGGTAGAACCATGAAAACCCAAGGTAATAAGAAACGCGCTCAATCGCTGAAACCAGGCCCGAGGAGCCTGCTTAAGCCCATAAAGAGACCGCTTGAGTTTGCAAACATGAGAGGGAAACTGAGAGTCAATATACCCAGGGGGTTGCAGCTTATACACATCTTCATCCAAATAACCATGTAAAAATGCATTATTGACATCCAATTGATGAATGTGTCATTTATTGGATACAACAAGAGATAGAAGAACTCGAACTGTGGTGGGTTTAACAACGGGACTACAAGTTTCTTCATAGTCCAAACCATACTCTTGGGTAAATCCCTTGGCGACAAGCCTAGCTTTGTGTTGTTTGATAGAATTATCAGATTTCCGCTTAATCCTAAATAACCATATGAGAAACTGAAAATGACCATATCAGATTTTCGCTTTGATACCATGTGAGAAACTGAAAATGAATTCTGAAATCTCTGTTATGAACAACAAAGTGTTTATTCAGTTTTTATAACAGATAGATGGGATACATATGACATAACCATAAAAGATAAAAGGTATCTATGTAATATCTCTAACAACGAAGTTTTTAAATACCCAAGTTACTCCTTTAACTTAGACGGTTTCCTCTGTTGAGTTGAGTTGATTCATTTTATTTGGTTCAAACTTATTACTTGAAAAATAAAAACCTTCTAAGTGTTTTGATGTAAGAAAATAAATGACAAAAATATATTACCCTCAACCAAAATAAAGATAAATAAACTACTTAGTGTACCTTTATTCATACCACTAAAAATTACAATTATACCCCCATTACCTTATTTTTAAGAAAACCATACTGATGGATCAAATAAGTATTCCTCTTCCATCCATCTTTTTTCTTCACCCTATTGGAAAATCACCATCACCACCCCTTGACCCAAAAGAAAAAATTCCACAAAGGGGTGTACAAATAAAACTTTCTTATTCTTCTTCTTCTTCCTTTATTTATTTATTTTTTTTTCTTTTCTTTTCTTTTCCTCAAAGGTTGATATTAGTGATAAAAGATAAAAGGTAGTTCAGTGGTTCATTATTACCAAAAAAAAAAAAATGGTTCAAATAATAAGTTTGAATAAAGTAAACTGACTCAACTGAAAGAGAAAACTCAAGTATCATTTTCAATACAAGCTGATGAGGGGGGTTGAGCATCAGTTCTTATCATTGACGAAAAACTTGTAAATGTTTTCATATTTTTTCATATAAATTATTTTCATGGATTTTACTTGCACAAGATAGAATTATAAATTAGAAGGCAAATTAAGGTAAGTATCTAAACCTCATGGAAAACTCTTTCATGCTTAAATCTAATTTTAGATTGACTTGAAAAATGTCAATCAAATAAAAGAGAAGTCATGGTTGACAAAATCTATGAAATATTCCCTCCAATCAACTATTTTGTTATAATTGTGAATTTTTTTTTTTTTTTTAAAGGTAGTTGTGCATTAGCAAGAAAAGAAAAAGTTACAGTCTGAAATACGTCTTCCCTTCAGCGTCATCCTTTTATAATACGAGACAACGCTTCAGGTAAAAAATGAGGAGAGAGAAATTTCATGTATAGATAGGTAAAGCCCAAATGTTGTTGAATGTTCAGATTCCTTTGAAATCCCAATGTTCTTCAAGTTCTCTTATAGAAATTTAGGAGAATAGATGATTATGGGATTTCACATTCTTAGGGGTTTGTGTTATGTTTTGACATGAATTCTTGTACCCAATTTGGAAAATGGACCTGCACTGATATATTTTGATGGGGGCATTAGGGTTATAGTAATGTCATTCTTGGCGATAGTTGTGAAATCTCTTTCTATTCTTCTTCTACATAGTGAAAAACTCTTCTTCTTCGTCGTGGATATAGCATACCATATCATGATGTCTTCTTTGTCATTTGGATCATAGTTCGGAGGTTGGTTTTGCATGCTCAATTTTCTACTGATCTTGTACTAGTATAGGTTATTTTATTAATGCTAGACACAGTTGAAATGTTGAATGCTGTTGATTTTTTGCAATAGATGATGCAATGGCTTGTATGCATTTGGGTTTGCCCAAGGCTGAGGCATACCTAATGCTTCTGGCTTAATTCAAACCATTTGGTGGTAATTAATTATAGGTGTTCAAACAATGAACAAAAAATCTGGAAGCAAAATATTTTTGTAATAATATACATTGGAGAAATTTGCAGATATATATCAAAGGTGATACCTATATTCCTACAGTTCTAATAACTATGATTACAAGTAATCATTATTAGTTCTTTAAAAAATAATTACAAAACATCATGCTTTCCCGAACTGTGGCAAAATGTAAATAATTATAAAAGAAACTAATACATTTAGTACCCCAGTGTACAATGAAGCTAATGGGAAATTATGCATTTGCACTTTGTACAAGGTTGTAGCAAACCGTGGTTCATAAGCTCACTTATTTCTAATCTCTCAACATAGGACATATAAGACATGTTTTGTATAAGTTGGTTCTTCAAGAACAAAAGAACAAATTGTTTTAATAAACACTTATCATTGGTTGTCCTGTTTTTTAAGAACAAAAAAATGCCAGAAGGATTCCTTAAGGCTATTATCAAATATTGCATCATTAATGTCTATAAGATTTGAGTATCTGATGTATTTGGTTTAACCAAACTCTAGATAAGGTAGGATCCTCCTTCGAGTTTGAATCAGTTCCCCTAAGGGTCTGGGAGCAGAACAATGTGCTCTCAAATGAGCAGAACAACAATTTGGTGATGCAACCCAACGGTGATGGAATGACACGTACTCTCGTTAAATTTGGGATATGCAATCGTGCTATACACGGAAACTACAACCGACTCATAATAAGAAGGGAAAAACCTTACGATCAGACAACTTTAAAGAAAAGTTATAAACGAATCCAACGATCGAGAATAAGAGATGAATCCTATATAAACTAAAGTACCACTCAAATCGGAGGTATTTAAATTGTTTCCCTCCATTATCGTTATTCGATTAAGCTCTGCAATTAGCCAAAGCACTGTGGTGTCATTCCTCACATCCACAAATCTGTCATTAACAAATCATCCAAGGATTGAATCTGGGATTAGTTATATAGGTTTTTTCTTAACCCCATTCCCCCCATTCTATATTTTTTATGTTTCACACTCAAGTACAAGAAAATTTGTGTTTTAACTGTTAAACATGGCATTGGATGTATCTGCTCTTTTGGGCCTTGCAGACTCAAATTAATGTTTATTTGTATGGCGTTGAAGGATATTTCAGGGTTCTTGGTTATGTGTATGATTATTAGTATAATTTTTAATAAAGTGATAATTGTATACACATATTCTGAAGTCTCAGTTCACCCTTTTTCCATGGCTTTTGTTGAAAATTGAAAGGTTCTCATTCAACTTCGGCATGACCTGATCCATGCGATTGTTGGGTCAAAAGATAGGGCAACAAGTCTGACTGGATTGGGCTGAGACTAATAAATCTGGCATTGGGCTATGGCATTGATACTACTACTACAGTTCCCAAGTGCAAAGAAAGCCACGTCGGCAGCCACATCACAGAAGTGTCCACGTCTGGAGTTCCTCATAGACGAGGATCTTGTCTAGGATCATTTTGAATGGCTGGAATTTAATAAAATATATCAAAATTAAAAAATTAAACAAAGGAAAAAAAATGAAGGGATAATACAAACTCACTTGAGTTAAACACTATAAAATGAGGAACCAACGGGGTTGGTCCAAGTGGTAAGCAACTTGGTCCGCTTAAGCAAGGTTCCGGTATCGAATCCTTGTGGATGCAAAAAATTCCTGCTGGGAGACTCACCCACCATAGTCAGGTGTGCGACGTGGGTCGAACACCGGTTTATAAACCGGGGTTGGCAAACCCAAAAAAAAAAAAAAAAAACACTACAAAATGATCAAGTGTTTGATCATTTAACCTGGACTTTGATCCAATTTAATTTCACTTCCTTCACTTCTCTACACACTTGTTGCAATGCCAATAACAAACCATGGACCTTAGATTTATAACCAATGGCAAGTTAGCTATAAATGAAAAGAGATTCAAGAGGTTGACATTAGCCAGGTGCATGAAAGGGATCCTGGGTATTCATCAGACCTCTTATCTTCAATTATAGGACCATGCAACATTGGACACAGTACACCAAGTTGTTATTGGTGGTGGTTTGTTTAATTTGGTATTCTCATAAATGCAATATGTCAATTGTCAATAGGGGCTGCCATATATCATGTATGTGTGAGCTAGCAGCTAATTTAAAGCTTTGGTCTTGCCAGGTCAGCTAATTTAAAGTTTTGGTCTTGCCAGGTTGTATATTACGTAGTTACACTTGCATAAAATTATATATTACCCTTAAAAATTAAGGGGGGATGTCTTTTCCTCTTAACCAATCCATGAAAGGGGGAGCAAGAATGTTTTTCCTCTTCCTCTCAATAGCCCTCAACCCAGTAATAAATGGTTGTTCAAAGTGATTCAGGTTGAATCCACTCACAAAATCAGGGTAACTAAACAGTTTTTCAAGTGATTCAGGTTGAATCCACTTAGAAAATCAAGGTAATCAAACAGATTAATTTTCAGAATCAAAGTAACCAAATGGTTTTTCAGACAAATTCAGTTGTCAGAATCAGGAAAACCAAACAATTTTTTTATGACGAGTATGATTCTACAGAACCTAATTCCACAGAATCATAATTCTATAAAAACATGACTCTGAAGTAGATTCCATTAAATTGTGAAACTAAACATGGCCTAAGGATTTGAGAATCATAGGATGATGGGTGAATCTTATCCATAATAAAATCTTTTAAAAGAAAACCAAATGCCTCATCAAATTGAATTTCAAATGATGGGCAAATCAATAGTGAGACCTTGATTTTATTGCTTCAATTAAGTCAAATGATTTAACCCAAAAAAAATCAAAATAAATAATTAAAGTGTCTGTGAGAGAGAGAGAGTGTGTGAATGTTGATACTTGATAGATTTGGTCATGGTACGTCAAACTTGAAAATTTAAATAACTATACATCAATAAATACAAAAACATTAATATAGGTATTTGCTTGTCATTTTCAAACATGTCTTTATCTTCTTTAATTACTTTTGTGTTTCTTACGGGAAGATAGCCTTATCTCAATACTAAAAGGTTGCAGTAATGATTCCTCTTGTACTACAATTTTTATCACAATGTCATCTATATATTTTTAAAAAAAAATTAGATATAAACTCCTGAATTTACAATCAATTATATATATTATTCTTAAAAAAAAAATTTTAATTACAAATACCATTCTGTTAGTATTATTATTCAGTTATACAATTTAATAGTAAGGGATATTTGTAATTGATTTCTTTTTAAGGTACTAAATATAATTTATTGTAGATCTAGGGGTCTATATTTAATTTTTCATAGATCAAATTATTTTGTGCATTAAAATTTACTTGATCGTCAACGACTTCATTGCATTTGTTCAGAGTAAAAGTGGATAATTTTCATCTGAACCCCCTAAGGTTTGGCTCATATCACTTTTAGTCCAAATTTTTTTTTCTTTGCATATGGCTCCCCTGAGGTTTCTAAAAATGATTAATTGAGGACAAGTCATAATTTTGATGACCAAAATACCCTTTTTCAAAGTCATCTTCTTCGTTTTCTTTCTGTTTTTTTCCCTCCTGCCTTCTTTGATTTCTAAAACCAAAACCCCCAATACTTTGCAGAATGTTCAAATCAAAATAAACACAAATCTAGATTTGATTCAACTGTAGGTTACAAATAAAGAAGTCTCAGAGAAAGGATTCTCTAACTCATCTCTAGTATTACTAATTCTTCCTTTCCTTTTTTGACAAAAAAAAAATCTTCTGTTTCTTAAAATTTTCTGATCGCTTGAAGAAGATGATATGGCAAGACGAAAAATAAAGAGAAAGAGCGATCAGAATCTTCAGCAATAAATCTGATACAGCAAGACGAAAAATACAGAGAAAGAACAATCAGAATCTTCAGCAATAAATCTGATACGACAAGACAAAAAATACAGAGAAAGAACAATCAAAATCTTCAGCAATAAATCTTATAATTTCTCTTCTTGAGTTACTTGTGGTTTGTTTAGGTTAGAGTTCCAACAAATTCTGAACCACATATTGTTTTCTACCAAAACCTGACATTTGCTCCCAGTCTTCGTCATTATCAATTTCCCTATCTAAGTTGGTGTTAGCTTCTTGCACTGTTCATCAGTTGTGTCGATGGGTTCTTCTTTGTGTCATTCAATGGCGACTTCCTCTGTTTCTTCTCCTCTCTGCATATGGCTTGTCGCCGCTTGCATGTCCATTTCTGGCGACAAAGGGCAACCGTTCAAGCTTTTTGCTTTTCAGTCTTCAGAGAGCAGTTATAAATCTTATAATTTCTCTTCCTGAGTTATTATTGTGGTTTGTTTAGGTTAGAGTTCCAATGAATTCTGAACCACATATTGTTTTCTACTCTCTTTTTCCATAAAAATCTTGTTTCCCACAATGGCTTTGGGTTTAAGTTCCACCTCCCAACTCTCAATCTCTCTGTTTGGGTGACGATTTGAAGAACACTGGAAATTTCATCACTTTTGGTGATTGAAACCCCATTAAAATCTCTTAACACAATAGCTAGAAAGATTAGGGCTTTATGAATCAAACAACACAAGGATAAAAATTAGAAACATACTAATCAAATAGTACAGTTGCAACATCGAAAACATGGGTATTCTGGCGGTTGGAGGTTTGGCTTTCAATGGCGAATAAGGTTTTTAGATAACGAATGGAGAGGAAGAAGACATGGGTATTTTGGTCATCAAAATTATGATTTGTCCTTAACCAATCATTTTTAGAAACTTCAGGGAGCCATATGCAAAGAAGAAAAAAAATTTGGACTAAAAGTGACATGAACCAAACCTTAGGGGGTCCAGAAAAAAAAATTTGGACTAAAAGTGACATGATACCATTCTGTTAGTATCATTATTCAGTTTTACAATTTAATAGTAAGGAGCATTTGTAATTGATTTCTTTTTAGGGTACTAGATATAATTTATTGTAGATCTAGGGGTCTATATTTAATTTTTCTTAGATCAAATTATTTTGTGCATTAAAATTTACTTGATCGTCAACGGCTTCATTGCATTTGTTCAGAGTAAAAGTTGATTATAAATATATCAACATGCTATTAGGACCAGTTTGGTTACATGAGTCTATAGGTTTCAAATATCTAGAAATTTCAAATCTATGGAGTCATAATTCATAAAATTAATTGTTTGATTGTTGAATAAAATTTGTGGATTCATTCTAAAAAAATATTTGGTCGACGTGATTTTTGTGAATGCACAAATGTGTAGTATTTTTATAGTGGCAATGAAATCTCTGGATTTCACTCCATACCATAAATCTACATATTTACGTTTTTAGTGTAAAAAGATGAATCTTTAGATTTCATGAATCTAGAGATTTTCACAACTAAACGGGTATAAATCTAAGATTCATGAATCCGAAGATTTAAAATCTTTGGATTTATGTAACCAAATAGGCCCTTAAGCATTTTCATTTAAGTTATTTTCCTTCTAAGAGGTGGAATAAAATAAATCGGTTGAAGCATAATGATCATACGTCTGTAATGTATTGTCTGATTTTTTTCTTCTATATTATTACTTATTAAATAACAAAAATGGTGATAAATGATTAAAAAGAATTCCTTAATAAATAAAACAATTAAAAGAGGAAGGTAAAGAGGGTGTCAAGAGTATCGTTTACATGCACAAATTTTATTTTATTTTTTGGTAATCTAGCATCTATGCACAAATATATAAAATATCTGTCGGTTTTTGCAACTTTGAGGGTCAAGATCAATGTACATTATGTCGCGATATTTCGGCGAAAAATCGCTATGTCGTTCACAGGCGATACGACACTGGTAGTCGAAACAACAGCAACAAAAAGTTGACGAAAAATCGACAAACCAACGAAATATCGGGAAAATAATCGACGATTTCTCCGCCGGTTGCAACTACTACTGCTGTTGGACGCCGGAAGAGAAGAAGAGGACTCTGAACAGCTCGCAGGGTGCAGCCTTCACGCCGGAAGAGAAGAAGAGGACTCTGAACAGCTCGCAGGGTGCAGCCTTCTCTGATCCTCTTTTCTCTCTCTCTCACTCTATCTCAATAACAACCGCCCTTTTTCTTTTCCCCCCCCCCCCCCTCTCCCCCCTCCCCTCGGGCGGTGATGATAGAACTGATTCTGAAGTTTATTCAATAGCACGGCACCTTCCTCTTTACCACTAAAAGTTAAGAAAAGTTGAAAATCAATTGCATTATGGGTCCCGCTATAATGGCTTCACGTGTGCGCAAGTTACAACTTAAAACATTTAAATGTTTTGAATTTTTAATTTTATTTTTTGGTAATCTAGCATCTATGCACAAATGTATAAAATATCTGTCGGTTTTTGCCACTTTGAGGGTCAAGAATCAAGATCAATAAATATGAATTCTGGTTAGGACTAAGTTGGATTAGAATCAGGGCCTTAAATCAACCTGACCCAGTTCTACCCAATTCTGATTTGACTTTGACATAATCGATGCTTTATACCGAATGAGGTGGTTAATACATCTTTTGAGCATAACAAACTTCTACCCTTTGATATGTTTCCATTTTTTTTTTGTTGGAATTGGCAAAATTTTATGGGCATATATACATGATTTTTGTTATTTATTGACCTAATTTAAATATATATAAATGTCTGTTTTAGGAGGAGAACAGATTAGAGTCACCCTCAAAAAAAAAAAATTTTAATGGTACTTAAATTTTTAAACATTTGTGAGTTATTAATGTTATTGATATGGCAGTTGTTTAGAAATTCCCTTTTTTTTTTTCTTTTTTGAAAGGTATTTTTTATTTTTTTTCTTGAAACTATAATATTGATTAAATTTTTAGGGTAAGATGAAATACAATAAAAACCTCTCTTTTTTGTGAATATTATTTATAGGAGAGAAATAAAGGAAGTGGGCACGTCCGGTTTTGCCACGTAGAAAAGAGCAACAACAAAGCTACAGACTGGTTAACAAGAGTTACCTTCCTGGAGAGAGAAACCCTGGACATTTTTCAAAACCCCCCATTGGAACTCAAAGATATTCCTAAAGTTGGACCTTGTGGTCCATTAGTTCTGGTTGGTTTGTCTTTTTTTGGATCATTTGATCCTGTTTTCTGTACCCAAAAAATAAGAAAAAGGAAGTTGGCAAAGAGACATGGTTTGAGGCAAAGATTGTTACTTGAAGAGGTGTGACTTTTTTAGAACCTCTTAGGCATGATTTAAGGAATATTACACAAAATGATTTGAAATGGTTTGTTTGCCAACGTAGAGTTGTTCTAGTGGTTAAAACCAACATCTCTTAGTGAAGAGGTCGCTGAGGCATATTAATATCCCTATCCCCCGGCTTAAATAAAGCACATTTGTACCCAAAAAAAAAAAATGTTTTGTTCAACGAGGAAAGATTTTTTTTCTTTTGGGTAGAAATCTAGGTTAAAACTTTTAAGTAGGGGTGCAAGTTTGGCCCTGGCGGCCCTGACCTGCCCTAAGCCCGCCTTGAGCTTGAATAGGGCTTGGGCTAAAGATTTTGACCCTAAGGGCGGGTTATGGCCAAAATATTCTAACCCTGAACTAGGGCCAAGGGTGGGTTTGGGGTTATTCTTTGGCCCGCCCAGCCCATCTCGGCCCGGCCCTGATTTTGACCCTGATCTTGGCTCTGATCCTGGCCCTGATCCTGGCCTTGATCTTGGCCCTGATCTTGGCCCTGATTCTGGCTCTGATCTTGGCCCTGATCTTGACCCTAATCCTGACCTTGATTTTGGCCCTGATCTTGGCCCTAATATTAGCCCTGACCCTGACCTTGATCCTAGCCCTAATTTGAGTCTAAAGACTCTAGACCCTCCACCCACATGGAGAGGAATTAGTTGTAATAAATATGGGTGGATACTTGACACGTGTCAAATTTTAAAAACATGATCATGTTTTGTAGAAAATTAATAAAAATAAATTATAACCTTATTACCAATGTAATAAGCATCTATTTGATTTTGGCCCTAATCCTGACCCTAATTTTGGCTCTAATCTTAATATTAATTTGACGATGATCATGTACTACAGTATTAGATTTTTACCCTGATCTTCATACTAACATTGATATGAGTCTTGATTTTGACATTTAGTCACTTTGATCATATTAGACTATAAATTCACTTTTTATATTATTTTTAAGGTAATTTTTATTTTTCCAACAAAGTCATTTTTAGTTCAATAAAATATTGATTTTGTTTTTTGATTAAGGCGAAATAATATATTATAAATAATAAAAACTATTACATAAAGAATTAATATCTAACAAATCTATACCCCAACTTCTCATCATGAATATCTAACAAATCTACTGTGATATGTCAAAAAAATTTATTAAAAACATATAGCTATGTTTGTAACTAAAACGTCATTTCATAGAAAACATCATTTTCTATGAAAAAATCTATACTTTTTTTTTTTTGTTGAATAATAAATTATCGTCGATTTACTTGTTAACAAGGTTTTGAATATGAATTTTTTTGTATTGAATAAAGATATCAATTTATTGAACAGTTGTGAATGAAAACATACCTACCTACGGCTTAAGTTCTTGACTTTGAAGATAAAATTTTCATTTATCAGATTCCTTTTAAATTCTGAGTCTCTGATGTTTCTAAGTTTACAAAAAGAGTTTGTGTGATAATCTCTATAATTGACTTGACTTTCAAATATGGTTAAATTTAATTACAATTCTTAAGAGAGAGAGAGAGAGAGAGAGAGAGAGAGAGAGAGAGGTTGGAAATTTGAAATGAAGTTTGACCATTGTCTTAGGGCCTGTTTGGTTACATGAGTCTGGAGATTTCAAATATCTAAAGATTTGAAATCTATAGATTTCAAATCTATAGAGTTATAATTTATAAAATTAGGTGTTTGGTTGTGGAATGAAATCTGTGAATTCATCCTAAAAAATTATTTGATCGACGTGATTTTTGTAAATGTAAAGCTTTTTTGAAATCTCTGGATTTCACCCCTTACCCATAAATCTACAGATTCACGTTTTTAGTGTAAAAAGGTGAATATCTAGATTTCATGAATCTAGAGATTTTTACAACCAAATGAGTATAATTCTCGGATTCATGAATCCAGAGATTTGAAATCTCTGAATTCATGTAACCAAACAGGCCCTTAGAAGTTAGAAATTATTTGAGAATTGAGATAAATCTTTTTCTTTTTCCCTTGGAGCTTACATATAATAACCATAATTTTCATCGAATAGCAAATTAGAAAACCCTAGAAATTTGGATTTTTCTATTTCTCTAAAATCTAAATGGGTATAAAATAGTTAAATACATATTGAATATAAGTTTTGGATTATTTGTTGACATATTTACTATTTTATTTTCCATAACTGATTTTGGAATTTAAGAATTTAATTACTTTAATATGTATTTTAATTACTACCTGTCTTACATATGATATTTACGACCAAAGATATGGCCAATTAAAGCTAGGGACAAAGCCAATTAGGGCCTGGGCCAATCAGAGCCAAGGACAGGGCCAATCAGGGCCAATCAAGGTCGGGGCTAATTAGGGCCAATCAGGGCCAACCCATCTCAACCCAGCCCAATTAGGGCCAATTAGGGCGGAAATGGGCTTGGCTGGCCCTGTAGGACTTAAGGCCAGAGACAATAATCATGGGCCCTGAATTAGGGCCAGGGCGGGAATGAGCTCAAATTATACCATATAGGGCAGGGCTTGGGATTGCAAAAGCTCGGCCCAGCCCGCCCCAGTTGCAGCCCTACTTTTAATGGATAATTACTATTGGCCCCATGTACTTTGATTTTAGTACTATTGTATCCCTTGTACTTTTCAAAATTACTAATCCAATCTTTAACTTTGTCTACAATTACTATTGCTCCTTACCGTTAAGTTCTGTTAATTTACTGATGATGTGGCATCTTTATATTTTCTCAAAATACCCTTATACTTATCTCTTTACTTATTTGCCTTTTTGTCAAATTACAGTAGTACCCTTAATTAACTGTGAAGAAAAAAAACTATAATCCGTTTTATTCTCAACCAAAAAAAAAAAAAAAAAAAAAAAAAAAATGATTCAATAAAACTCCAATAAAAACCAAAGAGGAAGGAAAACTCAAATTGAAAACTGAATATCACCTAAAATATTTTCAAAATAAATGAAGTTTAGTAAATGTGGGAAACCAAATTGGATTTGGATTTTGCTCATTTCTTTAATTCAAAATAAATGAAATTTAGTAAATGTGGGAAACCAAATTGGATTTGGATTTTGCTCATTTCTTTAATTCAAAATAAATGAAGTTTAGTGAATGTGGGAAATCAAATCGAATTTGGATTTTGCCCATTTCTTTAATTCAACATAAATGAAGCTTAGTGAAGTTGGGAAACCAAATCAGATTTGGATTTTGTCCATTTCATTAATTCAAAATAAATGAAGTTTAGGGTAAAATTGACATTTAATATGGTTTTTATAAATGGGGTAGTATCGTCTTTTGATTTCTTAATTTTAATGAAGGGCAAATTAGACATTACATATTCAAACTTAATGGCTACTTAATTAACACCTACAAGGAAGGGGAGCAACAGTAATTTCGTAAAGAACAGGGTTTTATTAGTAATAAAATCAAACTATAGGGGGGCAACAGTAATTATCCCAACTTTTAAACCTTGAATCTAGATTTAAAAAAATCTAGGGGCCGTGAGTGGTGGGAACGGGCCCCTAATCTTAGCAAATCCAAGAGCGATCAGCGAGAAGAAAGAGTCAAACACAAAACAGTTGATTATTTAGGTTCAATGACCCCACCACAAATCGTAGCAAAATTGGTCTACATCAATTACCAAAAAAAAAAAAAAATTGGTCTACATCAAGCAACTTGACGCATTTCAGTTTGATTTGCACTCATTCGCCACCTTTCTTTTTCAAGGTTGAGCTTCTTCAATTAAAGCTAATGCTATGCCCAAAACCTGACCCAACCTGACCCTGTTTCACCCCTACTTTGTAGACGAAACCAAAGGTCTCCAACCTGTTTCCCTTTTTTTAGTTAAATCGAATTAGGTTTTTAAATACACCAAATGGACCTCAAGAATGATAGTGCCAAATGAAACTCGAATTTTGTTACATTGACAATATCTTCTCACATGAATCGTAGCATGAAATTGCTTCAATCATGCGCATTTAATGTGCCTGACAATCAAGTAAAATTTCGGTCGAGATATGGTCGAGATTGAAATCTCAATCCGATGGGCCGAGACCTACCACATGTCTGTAAAGCAAGGTCGATCATAGCCAACCTACTAAAGAACAAAGGCCAGCTATTAATTAGATGTGACCCTTGTCTTCTTGTATGCCAAATAAGGATCAACAATTTATACTAAATAGAGAATAAACTTTAATCTTAATTAAAAGATTACAACCAAAACCCCTTGACTCTGGCCAACCTAGCAGCGGCACCCACCAGCTATTAAGGGTTTTTTTTTTTTTTAAATCTTAATTTTATTTAAAATAAAAAATAACTTTTAAAATTCATTATAGACTTTTTGTATTATGGATTTTAGGTCAAAAGTCATTATATTTATTTTTGTATAAGTTATTTAAAATCGAAATGTATGCAAATTAAAGGTATAATAATAAATATACATTATTCTTGAAAACCCTACAGTTTCTTTTTTTCCCTACGCCAAACCCAGACAATCTATTCTTAATTTTTATTATTAATTTTTCTTATCAATTTTTAATAAATTAATGAATCATTTTTTATTTTTGACCAAAAATAAATTCTTGTATTTTAAATAGATAAAATAAAGAATAAGAATTGATAATAAAAAAATCCTAAATACAACACATCAAAATTAATTCTTGGTTATCAGCAATCCTCACCTACAAGGTCTTTTTGGCTGTAGGGTTGAAAGTTCATAAATTTATATGCCATTACAATTTATCATGTTGTAGCAATTCCATCAGCTAGAGTAAATCCAAAGGGTGTTTGTTGATAATTACATATAAGATTGGGTTTTTTTCCTCAAAGATAAATTTAAGGCACAAAAAAGGAGATGGATGTCGATGCAACCTGGAAAAAAAGACATATATTTGAAGGGGTACAACAGATTTCACATCTATTTTTTTTTTTTTTTTTTTTTTGTAGAAAATGGTCTATATATTAACGCGTGACCCATGCAAGGCATCCAGATTATAAAGATCAAGACACCCAGAATCCAACAAAGGCCAAAGAGTTCGGCACGTTATGGACACAACCTTACCAACAAGGAAGTCTAATACAACATTACACTCGATCCCTTTTAACATGAAAAGACAAGATATTTTGAAGCCTAGAGGCAATATTTGCCACATCCCAGAATAAATTTTAAATGTCCACTGGAATCAGCTCCATCTTGGTCACAAATTTGATTACCTCCGTCGAATCTGATTCCACTAGGACATTACAAAAGCCTTCCTATAAGCCAACAAAATACCTACTCTTACAGCCAGCATCTCACCCATTAGGGCAGAGTCAAATTTGGCAGGGATTGCAACCCCTATGATGGGCATTAGGGATCGCAACATCTACTAACACGATAGCCTAAAATACAATGAAGGAATGTGTATCACCATATCCTTAAGTTTGGACAACACTTGTTATGAGATCGACAAGTCAACCATTCTTGCGACAATTAGGCCTAATTCTAAAATCATTTTATTATTTATGTGGATAGAGTTTGCTCCGTTTGGTATTACTGTTTGATATATAGGCATAGGTTGTTAATCGGGTTTCTCCCTCTAAATAAATAATTTGTTGTCATACCAAAAAAAGGATAGAGCTTGGAACAAGGGCACATCGGTTGGTATCAGAGGAACCATAGTTTGCAAGCCAAGATGTAATGGAATTCGAGACAATTCGGGATGCTTTACTTTTAACGACAAGTAGATTATTTGTCGTTCATTACTTGGCTCTACAAATTGAAAAATTCTATTAGGGCAAATTGTACATAGACCTACTATATTTGTAATCAATTACATCTACAATTCTTGAAAAAAATTAATTATGGGTTCCCCCGTTGTTAAAAATTGAAAATTATAAACAGACAGTTTTTCTAAAACAATAAAGGAGCATCTATAATTGACTTTTTTAGGGGTAGTAGATGCAACTGATTGCAAACACAAAAAGTCTGTATATAATTTTTCCTTCTGTTAAATGTGTATCAAAAGCAATTCTATTGGATGTTAAATACTCAGTCAATGAGTTTCTTTTTGTCCAATTCTATTATATTAAAAAATGCAAGAATAAACTAGTCAATTATCTTGCGCCGGAAGCTTCAAGATTCAATTGTCCAAAATAGGGTAGATGATTCATCGATCCATTGTGTTTCCTAATTTTTTAGCCGGATTCTCTTTTGAGCTTTTTAAATAAATAAATATCATTTTCTTTCAACTAACAAAATAACAGCTATTTGACACGATTGGCAATCCTATGATGCATATATATGTCCATGATCACCAATAAGTCTCAAATTCAAGCAAGACCTTACCTCTTTACCTAGCCACCAAAAAAAAAAGGGTGGTGGGAAGGGGGGAAACAACAAGCTTTCCGCTTAGATTGTATTTATCACTGAAGAATATAAAAAATGGTAAGTTTGGATAAGAAATTAAAGAATACAATCAAACATTTGATTCTTTTCACAAATTCATGTCCTCTCCACTTAAGCAGACCATCCCTCCATCCCCTCCCACCCTCACAGTTGGGATGGCATAGGTCTGCCCATGGTGAGGGGATGGGAGAATGGGCCGCCTTGGTGAAGAGGATCTAAACTTTCTTTTCACCTAAGTGACTAATTCGTTTTCTTATTCTCTTCAGCATTGGATTGGAAGAATCCCAATTAGGATTCATAGATGCGTGTTCAGTTCAACCTCTATCTAGATGGAGAAAAAAGAATTCAATCCATTTGGTCGATCAGATGCTTGACATGTATCCAATCTCAAAATAATATCTTCTTTTTAAAGTAAATGGTGATTAATGGTATTAAATTTCTACTTTAGATGATTTATTAAAAGAAAATTCTTACTTTGAGAATGTACATGCGCCAACACCCAACCAGGTTAATTGAAAAAACTTTCCTTTCAATATGGGTAGAAAATCTAGACTCACCATTAAATCTGAGACTTCTTAGATAGGTACTCCATAGGGTTTTCATTAAACTTTAAACGTAAGAAGAACTTGAGATTTGCTCAATCTCAAGAAAGAACTGAAAAAGTAACAAAAGAAACAAAATAATGAAAGGGGAAGATTGTGATACCAAGTGCAACAGGCTGCGCAAATTGTCAGTTAGAAATCACGATCCAAGAATTTCAAATAAAGGTAATCTTAAGGAAGAACTAATTCCTGTACTTTGATAATCGAAGGAAGACAGGAGCCAACTGGTTGGATGATGAAAAAGACATGTTGGAAACCCCTAACCAAACACAGACGCTGCCACCACCTTAAAACCAACGTTTGGTGATCTCCAATTCAATCGATCAATAACAGAGATCAAACACAGCGGCCGGGTGATCAGCTAGATCAGAAAACCCAATTAGAAGGAAATGAAGGAAACAGTGGTAATAGTTGCAGGTGCTGGACCATCTGGAATCTCCACTTCTGCATGTTTAAACCTTCAATCCATCCCGCACATAGTTCTCGAAAGAGAAGACATTTACTGTCCCATATGGACCAAGAAGTCCTACGATCGTCTCCATCTTCACTCAGCCAAGCAATTCTGTGAGTTTCCTCACATGCCATTCCCTGATTCATACCCAACTTATGTACCCAGAAAGCTATTTGTTCAATACATGGAAGATTATGTAACCAAGTTCAAGGTGAACCCATTTTACAACCGGAGCATTGAATCGGCGACATACGACAAAGCTGCCGGAAAATGGCTCGTCAAGGTCAGAAACATGAAGACAGATGAGATGGAAGAGTACAGCTCAAGGTTTCTAGTGGTGGCCACTGGCCAGAACTGCGACCCATTCATACCGGATATCAAAGGCATTGAGAGCTTCACAGGAGAGTTCCTTCACTCCACAAAATACAAAAATGGTGCACCCTTTGCTAACAAGAGTGTCTTGGTTGTTGGTTGTGGTAATTCTGGAATGGAACTTGCTTATGATCTATCAAACTTTGGAGCTAGGACTTCCATTATCATCCGAAATCCGGTAAGATTTTCATATTTTTTACTGGTCGGAGATCGATCTGATCGATCGATCTATACATCATCAATCATGCAGTGTAGTGAACCTGAATATTGTTCTTGCTGCTTGTACAGCGTCACGTTATCACCAGGTGGATGCTGTATGTGGAGTTTGAGTTGTTGAAGTATCTACCATTGTACATGGTGGATGGAATTGTTGTATCGCTTAGCAAGTTATGGTATGGAGATTTGTCTGAGTTTGGGATAAAGAGGCCTGAAGAAGGTCCTTTCGCTATGAAGGACAAGTATGGCAAGTATCCGACCGTCGACGTTGGAACAGTTGGAAAGATTAAGTCCGGCGAGATTCAGGTGAGAATATATTTCCATGCAGCCGTTGTTCTTGACTTCTTGTTCTTCGATTATTTAATATAAACACTACTTGATTGAAGTAGAAAGATAATTAAAGAAGACCAATCAAATAGATCGATCTTGTCTCAGTTCACAAGGAACCTTGGTTGAGATGAAGTGGAGATTCCATGTCGGGCTTGGGTTGATTTCCAATATGGGTTGACAATAATTAAGTGGTTTTATACTAATCGGATCAATGACACCTTGACTTGAGTCTGGATTTATTGCATTCTTGTTACATTCTTCTATCATGCACCCATTTACAGAAAGTTCACTTCTAGTTTATCTTGTCAGTCAGAAATATGTGATAAAAATATGTAAAATAATATGATCTTCTACTCTAGTAGATAGATTTTATTTAAGAAAATTCATCTTATTAATACAGTTTCCTGAATCTATGTAATGAAATGTCAAAATAGTATTATTCCTCTAACCTAAATTCCCACGTCATACATATCCATGAAATTAACCTTGGTTGCCTATACAAAAACAGACATTGATCTTAGACAATATACCATAAGCTCTCCCATTTGTTTTTATCAAATTTTATTGTTGTTATTATTGCTTCCGCATAATTTTATTCCATTGGTGATCTTATAGGTATTACCGGCATTATCAAGCATAAAGGGTGATGAGGTGATCTTCTCAAATGGCGAGTCTTATCAGTTTGATGTGATCTTGTTTGCTACTGGATTCCAAAGGATAACAAAAAAATGGCTCAAGGTAACGCTTATATGATAGATAAGAAAATGTTTTCCTTGTTAATCTTGTTAGTTATCCCTTATGGGGTTTCAAATTTGTTTTTTTTTAGTAGTATGATTTGTTTTCCATCTCTTTTCTATCTTCATGTCTTCTGGGTCAGTCTTTGCAATCTTGGCTTAGAATCAAGGTTGGAGCAAGTTTGGTCCAGATAAGAGGACTCAGGGCTAGGTTTAGGTTTGAAAGGGTTAGAATCAACCCATACATGGTCCAGCGTTAGAGCCTTATATATTGCTTTTTATCGAACTTCTCCAAAAGCATATAAAATTTTCTCTTTTTCATGTAAAAATATTTTGTAAATTGTAAATGGATTAGCAAAGAGTGGTCGTTTTTATCAGTTTTACCATGATATTAACAACCCTCTTGTCTTTTTATCAGGATGCTGATGACCTTCTGAACGAAGATGGAATTTCAAAACAAAGTTATCCTAACAATTGGAAGGGAAAGAATGGTCTGTATTGTGCAGGGCTAGCAAGGAGAGGTCTTGTTGGAGCTGCGGAAGATGCTCAAAATATAGCTAATGATATCAAGAAACTATTGTGAAATGCACCGAGTTGCAGGGAGATCGACTTTATACAGTATTTCTTTTAAATGTTTTTGATAATAAATATGCTTATGAAATATTAATTATCGAGTATATATATTGGGATCATTATCATTTAGGCTTTAAAGGCATTTTAAGAGGATGATCGGGCAGTCTGTGCTTAGTCATCACTCGATTTCAATAAATCTCTTTCTATCATTGTTGAAGTTTCTAATGGTGAGAAAGCTTGAGGTAGAAATTCCCTTAAGCAGTCTATCCATGGAAGGCTTCGTTATAGGTGTTGCAACTTTGGAAAACAAGCTAGATTATTGTGCTATGTGTATGTGCCCAGTCTATTAAATGTATTGAAGCATCTTATCTCTATTAATTGGAGTTAATTCCGAATTTTTTTTTTAAGGTCGTATCGTGGTAATTCCCTAAAAGAAGTAGGAATGAAACATGGTCGGATTCTCCTGTAAATATTAAAATAATTTGAGCTAAAAATTTCAATGAATCTCATCTGTGTCCACCCTTTACGGTGTAATTTAAAAGCGTCATGAGAGCACATTGTTTACCTCTAACGGAGAACTTATCCAAACTCCGATGAAATAAAAATGTAAGGACTAGGAAGACAAAATTGAAGGCCTCAACCCAAGCCTATCCCGTTGTTCACTTAAAACCAAAAATTCTTAACCTTCCATTTTGCAATTCCTGTAAGTCATGGTATCTCAACGTAAACCATATTCAAGCTTGATTTTTTTTTTTTTTTTTTTTTTTTTCCATGGGCTCAGACTATCTAAAGCCCAACTTCAACCCTTACGAGTATTGTTTATGTTCGAAGTAACTCTCATGCATGCAATTATTTCTTTTGGGTAAAAAAAAATCAAGTAGATAAATGACGGCGTAGATTACACGCTGGGCGAGTATAGTACATAAAACACCTCCCATTAAAGGAATTTGAATGTTTGGAAAGTTTTGATCCGGATTCCAGTCAGGTCAAACGATCAACTTGGAGCTTTCCGACCACTGAGTCGGCTCACATCTAACCTTGTTTTGTGTGCACTTACATTAAAGAGTGATCAATTTTTGGATACATCACTCACATATTCATGTCATGACTTATTTTAAATCCTTTTGTTTTTTAGAACAAGTGATTTTACTATAGGGTAATTTTCATCTGGACCCCCTGAGGTTTGGTCCTGGTCACTTTTAGTCCAGTAAGTTTTCTTTTGCATATGGTTCCCCTGTGGTTTTAAGAAATGATTAAATAAGGACAAGTTTAACAGAAACTGTTAGTTTGATAAATTTTGTGACAAAAATACCCTTGTGTCCATTGCTGCTGCTGCAACTAGTAGATGAACTAATACTGTCATTTCTCTATTTCCCTTCACATATTTGAATGTGACAATACACTTTCTCCTCAGAGGCTCTGTTATACAAGAAGCATTTCACGCATGTAAATATAGCTCTCTCACTCTCTGTAATCTGCAGTCTACACTATTGGGTTTTTGCGAAAAAAAGAAGAAAAAAAACTACGACATACACATTCAAAACAGAGTTTACCCAACAAAATATTAATCTAAACATCCTAAATTTTATATCTTCTCCATTAAAAATGGTGGAAAACAAACTTAACGTGAAACCCTAAGAACCGATTACCCAAAAAGAAAAAGAAACCCAAAGAACCCATTATCGACAGAGAAATTACGGTCAATTCAGAGATCATGACTTCACTTTTAAGGTTTTTGAGCCCCATTAATCGCAGAAGTCGCTACAAGAACACCCAAGAATTCAGCCCCTGCAACCACTACGGCCTGAGCAAAACCACCAAAAGCGGGTGCAATTTCTGCCTCCACCGCCTCAATCCCCATCTCAGCACTTTCAATTCCTTTCTCCGCTGTCTCCAAACCCCTTATTCGTTGTCTCAATTATTTCTTTTAGTATCTCCTCTGCTTTCTTCAGTTTCTTCGCTCTCAAATCCTCCTCGTCGACGGCGAACCTATTTAGGTATGGTTTATTATTTAGTTATTTTATAGTATCTATTTTAGTATATTAAAATTTTTTAAAAAAAAATTCAAAGAACACAACGGTATTTTTGTCACAAAATTTATCAAATTAATAGTTTCTGTTAAGCTTGTCCTTATTTAATCATTTCTTGAAACCACAGGGGATCCATATGTAAAAGAAAACTTAAACTGGACTAAAAGTGACTGGACCAAACCTCAAGGACCAAACCTCAAGGGTCCAGATGAAAATTACCCTTTACTATAAATTGGGAAAAAAGATATTACATATTATATCATTGAACAGAATTGAATTCATTGCCTCTTTCCTAAGAGGTATTGGTCTTATTAACTGAGCAACCATGTGATGCTAAATTCTTTTGTTTTCATTTCAACATAGAAAATAAATATTGTTTTTTTAGAATAGAAGATATTAATAAGTACCACATCAACTTTGGAAATAACAACATTCAATTGTACTATTCTACTTTATTCTTAACGCGGCAAACCATTATTGCTGAACTATAAAGAGCAATCAATTTTGTAATTTCCAATTTGTATATTCATTCAAAATATTCTGCCAAACAGATTGAAGTCTGTGATCTTAAAATAAAATAAAACAATCAAATAATGTGTACAGCTTATGAATTATATATTACATGAAAGAATTATATATTTCTTAAAAAATTAAAATTTTAAGTTTTAAAATAAAGTTCAATAGATCTACAGTATATTATTTGTTCCCTATTGACTATTATTGAGACGGCATGGAGATTGGAGACCCTTAAAGTCTGTCGTTTTCAATAATTACAATGGAAGACCTGTCAACCTTATTTCTTTCTGTATTTGACTAGTGCTTCCAATGTTAATTGCAAGAGAAATTTTGTATTTTGTGAAGAAAAAACATTTTTATATTTTAAAAGCAAACTTGCATTACTTTTATGTTTATTTAAGATCTTAAGACTCTTAATTCCAAAATAATATAATATTTAATTATTTTAGATTGGTTTAACAGATCTATTGGGGAAGTGATAAAACTATGGCCTTTTGCACATCAGAGTCCTTCATTAAAGAAAAATTCCTATTTATACTATTAATTAATTTCTCTAGATTAGATAAAAAAATTAATAAAGGTAGGGATAAATGACAATTTATAGTACCTTTATTTTTTAATCTTTTAGTTTTACATGGTTGATCCGTCTACCAATGAATTAAAATTAAAAAAAAAATAATATATCATTGAAACTTATTGAAAACGAAGCCATGGCCACGAGGGAAGGGTTATATAAATGTTTAACAACATCATTTTGTTTAAAAAATTTCTCTCAAATAATTGACACGATTAAATTTTCTTAATAAGTGGTCAGGTCTTTATAATTTTTATTTCTTATACCGTAAATAGTTACTAAAACTGCACTAAGTTGATATAGTTCATCTTACTTAATGGCGCAATTGACATTCTTTATTGTCTTATTTGTACTTTTTATTTTTTTTATTTTAATTATAATATAATTATTTATTGTTCAATGTAAAGATGTATTATCATTTCGATGTAAGTGGTCGACCCAAGAATTAATATATTTTTCCTTTATAATGACAAAAGATAAGGTATTAACAAAATATATTTCAAACTTATAGCATACTGTCACAGATATTTTTCTGGTGGAGTGTTGTCATCAAAATAGAAAATTAAAAAAATTTATATCTTTATGTTTATTTTAAATTTTTTATCTTTTTAATCTTATCTTCTGTCCTTAGAAGGAAAATTTTCAAAATGTCGAAAGTTAGATGTGACATTTATGAAAGGAAAATCAGAACGGTACGTAAGCTAAAACTTACAAGTTACAGTTTTTATATGTATGCTCAACAATCAACAGTAATGTTTTTTGAGTGTGTTTGAAAAAAAAATGATTTTTAGAATAAAAAGTATTAGTCACACTGGTCTGTATCCTCATGCTTCGGGCATAGCCAATGTTGAATAAAATCATCAATTATCATTTAGTGAAAGTAGTGAAAAACACTATACACCTTGATATGGATGATCATAAGGGCATGAGAAGTTGATCCTATATGACCCTATGCTTTGCAAGTATGGTATTTTGAGAGATGTAATAGACTTAAATTTAAACTCATTTTTAATATCTCAAGAATGTCTTTCTTTGAAAAGTTTAATATAAAAATCAAGTTGGTCAAGATTCAAGACAAACAAACAAACCAAAAAAAAAAATCCTATACTTTCTTGAGTCTAAGTCCTCTACCCATGCATCTACCCACGGAATAGAAAATTTTGCTTCTCTCACACCCTTCTACCACAATTTATGAAAGTGGTCCATTTTTTAGTACTGATAAAATAAATCAAAAGTGGGCTTCCTTCCTAAATATGCAGTGGAAAGGTATAAGATGAGTATAGTCTTCTACCCTCGTGAGTAAAAGAACCCAACTCTGCTTTCTTAGGTGATACTCTCTTTATAACTCAACTATTCACTTAGGTTTAGCAAACTTAATTATACTCCTAAAGTATCAGGTAATTTTCATTTGAACACTTAAGGTTAATTTGATCCACAAGGAAATTACATTTTTCATTTTGTCTCCCTTGTGATATAAAAAAATATATATATCAAAAAATATATTGTCATTTTTATGATCAAAATACTCTAATAAAATTTTAATTTCTTTTATTCAATTGATAATATATTCAGTTAGAAGCTTACTCCAATACCAAATTATCGATGCCTCATACCTTTTTTCAATATTTGGATAAAATGAAGAAAAGAAATCTAAAGAATGTAAGAGCATTTTTGTTATAAAAATGATGGTGCGTCTTGAATTGATTTTTATTTTTTTAGAATACCCTAGGGGAGGCGGGAGGCATTTCATTTACTTGGATTGAAAATTACTTGAATGGAAACTCTAGGTTCAAATTCACATTAATCCTAAAATGACTAATGATTATACATAAATATACATTAATGAAATAAGATTGCCATATGCATGAATGATCATACAAAGAGAGGTTCTTCAAAAGCTTTTTTTTGAATTGTTTTAGAGGGTTCTTCAGAGATTAAAATCCTCCGCATCTGAGCAGGACATGCAACTGTGCATCTACTCAGACAATACTCTGCCTGTGGTAGACACAATCATCCAAGTATCACAAGCAAACCATCATTTAAATAGACTCCCAGACGCATAACCTTGCCCAAATGCAAAGGTCTGCATTTGTTCTTTTGATTTTGATGATTAAATGGAGGTCAATTGACCTTTATATTGAAAGATGAAATGTCCACGTTTGTCCTTGTCAAGTTCATGAACTCTATCCTCCAACCAAAAAGCCATATGAACTCTCCACTTTCGCCCCCTTTAGCTTATTATATTATTCTGTTACCAAAAACAAAGAAAGTTTAATGTATTATGTCACAGCATAAAATATGTGAAAAACCCCAACCACCATCACCATCACTAGAAAGGAAAAGATATACATATTTAATAAGGAAAATAAAAGGTGAACAAAATCACAAATTCAAATTCTTCTCTTTTTATTTTTCCTTGCTTTCACATCTGGTTGGAGTTCACAAAAAAAAAATCCAAAAACCTACAAGGAAGGAATGAAAGTTTGTTCGGTTTGTTACCCGGCAAATTGGGCGAACCGGTGAAATATCGCCAAGATTTAATTAAAAAAATTTCACCCCTTGTTTCGGGGCTATTTTGATCAATAATTTTGGTAAATTTGATGCTATATCCTAATTTGATGCAAATATGTGGTAAATTTAAATTATTTCCTATAAATATTTCCATTTAAATCTCTTACCTAGCCACATTTAACGTATCACCTTCTAAGGCCTACATCATTCAGACATAATTGGAATGATTAATCGACGATTCTATTACAAAATTCATTCACAATTTAAATTGTTTCCATAAATTATTTCATTTATATACTCTTCCCTGCTAACTACATTTGGCATGTTGACTTTTGAGGATTAAATAACTAAAATATAGTTGGTAAGATTGCTCATAATCTTGAAGATTTTGCTATAAAATGTCTTCCTATATAAATTATTCTAATAGATTTTCTTCCTAATTATATTTAGTACATTAACTTTTGAGTCTTGAATCATCGGGATAGAATTGGTAAGATTGGGATAGAATTGCGAGAGTAATCATCTAAAAAATGCAAAAAATAACATAAAAATCACAAAATAATAATAATATAATATCGATTTTTTTGATATATTGCCGAGGGTTTCGTTTCGCCCCTCTCGATATCTCCATATTTCGGCTATATATAGTTCCGATATATATGAACTACATTAATGACAAAACACAAATTCAAATTCTTCTCTTTTTATTTTTCCTTGCTTTCACATCTGATTGGAGTTCACCAAAAGAAAAATCTGGTTGGAAAACCTACAAGTCTACAAATACAATTAATGACACATCATACGCCATGCACCCTTCCCAACCACAACAACTTCGCTGTTAATTGACTATAAAAACCAAATGGGTCTTCTTACTTAACAGATCAAAAGCAGTGAGAGAGAGAAGAAGCTAAAGAAAATGAAGGAAACAGTGGTGATAGTAGCAGGTGCTGGACCGGCTGGAATTTCTACTTCTGCATGTTTAAACCTGCAATCCATCCCTCATATAGTTCTTGAAAGAGAAGACATTTACTGTCCCATATGGACCAAGAAGTCCTATGATCGTCTCCATCTTCACTTAGCCAAGCAATTCTGTGAACTTCCTCACATGCCATTCCCTGATTCATACCCGACTTATGTACCCAGAAAACAATTCGTCCAATACTTGGACGATTATGTAACCAAGTTCAAGGTAAACCCAGTTTACAACCGATCCATCGAATCGGCGGCGTATGACAAAGCTGCCGGAAAATGGCTCGTCAAGGCTAGAAACCTCAAGACAGATGAGGTGGAAGAGTACAGTTCAACATTTTTAGTGGTGGCTACCGGCGAAACCACCGATCCATTCATACCTGAGATCAAAGGCATAGAAAGCTTCACTGGGGAAGTTTTGCATTCCACCATATACAAAACTGGAGAACCCTTTGCCAACAAGAGTGTTTTGGTTGTTGGGTGCGGAAATTCTGGTATGGAGATTGCTTATGATCTATCAAACTTCGGTGCTAAGACCTCCATTGTGATCCGAAACTCGGTAATTTGTCAACTTTGACTCCACTGGTTGGTAACCTACCATTGAAAAAGATTACATTCTGATTCTGCTAATCCTTCTTGATTATTACTAATCAATTTGGATTGTTTATCTTGTGATTGAATTAACAGACTCATGTTATAACTCGTTGGATGGCTAATCTGGGTTTGACCCTGTTCAAGTATCTCTCTTACGAGTCGGTAGATGAGATTGTTGTCTTGCTCGGCAAGTTATGGTATGGAGATCTGAGCAAGTTTGGGATAAAGAGACCTGAAGAAGGTCCCTTCGCCATGAAAGATAAGTATGGAAAGTATCCAGTCATCGACGTCGGCACCATCGCCAAAATCAAGTCCGGCGAGATTCAGGTACTTAAAAGCTAAAACCACCCTCCTCCTCAGTTCCTCATCCTCGGGCTCCTCTGCCGCAAGGTGGCGGTGCGCCGCTTCATGGCCCACCGTGCTGCAGTGGGTCCCAGGTTCACATTCCATGCAATTCTCTTGTCAAAAAAAACCAAGAAGATTTTATTATTGTATAAACGCGTTGCTTCCTCAGGCAAAGACAGAAAAGTCAATATATTGACTTTTCTGGACCTACTTCTTTGCTAGTGGGAAGAATTTTCCTTTTAATCGGTGTACTTTGCAACTTTTCCATCTAATTTCTACTTTTTTTTTTGGTTCTAGACTTCTAGTTTTATATTTTTTTAATAAAATATTAATAATTTGTATTCTACACGATTTCTCTTCATAGGGGTGAGTAGATTTGAAGTCAAGTCAAAATATATTTCATGGTTTCATATTTAGCTGAGCAATAATAAGCACATATGATGGAACTTCTTTTAATATATATATATATAGAAGAAGAAAACAAAATGGAATTATAGATGTTGGAGATCATTGTTTTTTTTTTCTATGTAAAGACATTGGAGTTATTAGTGCATGCAGTATTGGTTCACTTGCACGGCACTTTCACTCTCCATAATAACATGGGACCCCACTAAAAGTTGTTTGACAATATTTTTCATATTATTTTACTTGAACAATTTAATTTTTTTTCTTCTTAAATATCATGTAAATTTTAAATTTTATTTAATTTAGGATCAATTTGATAACCCACCAAGAGTTTCTGTCTCAAAAAACATAAATCGTTTCGAAAGTTTATTAATGCAGAACGCTTTTATAGATATTTGATATTTTGGAGTTAAAATAGAATTAACAAGGGTATTGGTAAAGTTCTTATGCTTAGAATGCGCAACTATTTCACTTAAACCTAACTTAAACCTACCTTTTACTTCGAGAAACAGGCTTAACAACCTACATCAAACTGTTTCTTAAAGTATAAATTTTCATAAATTTCAAGTTATGATTCAAAAACAACCCAATGCAAGAACAAATTTATCAAATGATTTTCGGTCAACTTTTTTGTTTTTCGAAATAAGAAACACAAAAAACTATTCTTTCATGGTTTATCAAATGGGTCTTTAATATATTCATTATAATTTTTGCTGTTGGTTTATTAAAAATTAAAAGAAAGATTCAAAAGTCATACAATTATTTTGTTCATATCTTTTTGATATTGATCAAATGTTGTTGCTATTTGACAGGTTCTACCTGAAATATCACGGGTGAAAGGCAATGAAGTTACTTTTACAAATGGCAAGTCTTATCAGTTTGATGCAATTTTGCTTGCCACAGGATTTCATAGAATGACAAAATCATGGTTAAAGGTAACACTTATAATTGATATTAGAGCATTTCTATTAAAGATAGGAGAAAAAAATTATGATATGTGACAAGATACTGAAAAAGCATATAATTGTTGACATTTTGTCTATTCAACAACATTAATCGATTATAATGTTTGTTAACTTGTGTTTGTTTAGGATGATGATGAACTTCTCGATGATGATGGAATTGCAAAGCAAAGCTATCCAAATCATTGGAAGGGAAACAATGGATTGTATTGTGCAGGTTTGGCAAGAAAAGGTCTGTTTGGAGGTGGGTTGGACGGCCAAAATATTGCTAATGATATCAAGACACTACTGTGAAGAACATCAATTGCACGAGAGATTTTATCTAATAATTTCTCCCAGTATTGTTCCAAAAGTGAGCTTGCAAATTTTATGAAAAAGATACAATGTATTAAGAAGAAAAGAATGAGTGAACTTTATACTTGATTTTTTGGAATTCAACTTCTTTCTTTGCTTTGATCACAATTTGTCTAGTAGTTCAAACCCAAACCGTGTATACTTTGTTAAGAAACTATACCTATTTACAAGGTAGAATCACAAACAATCACTGAGAAAAAAGAACACACAGGGTTTATTTGGTTCAGGCCAAAGGTCCAACATTAAAGGATGAGTCTTGAGATTCAGGGTACCATGTACTAACCAATATCAAAAATAAATAAATGTTTATAGATATGCAACTCTCAGGTTTACCAAAAAAAAAAAAAAACCAATATCAAAATAAATGTTTATAGATATGCAACTCTCAGATCTAACACTATTATACAAAGCATGAACCAATACACAAGGAACCAAGTAACATAAGCAACCTACACTCTACAATACTGCAATCTTGCCAAGCTTGAAGAACCATCATTTACAGGGCTTCTTCCATGCTAGATCAAAGCATATTCCTCCATCACCATGGGAGAAATGAGAATCAAACTCAGAGAACTAGAGCACCACTGTAGAACACCCTGCCCTGAATAATGATCATAATGTCCTGTCGTGAGCATCATTTTACAACAGACATGTCGTGTAATGTGAATTTAATGCATAGAAAAAACATTTATATTTTTTCTAAGATTATGAGAGGGTGCACTTGAATGAAAAATTACTGAGATTTGCATGGCAATTGCAAGTGGCTTGTTCAGTTGGTAAAGATAAACACTACATAAGTTAAAAAGTTGTCGTTAAGTTTGAATCAGATGAAGCTTCGTCTGGAAAATAGTAGTTAAAAAGTTGCCGTTAAGGCTTTCTTTAAACTAGACGGAGGTCTGTCTGGACTACTATTGCCAGACAAATTTCCGTTTGGCTAGACAAAAAATCTATTTAGCACTTTGTGACCAGATGGACGTCCGTCTGAAACACAAAGTGTACAATAAAGTGCATTCAGAGACTTGATGGGGGGTTTTTAGGGATTTCTAGCCAATCCTAAGCCTCATACATCTCCTAACATGTCCTAGGTCAGTCTAATGACATGATATGTATATAATTGAGTGCAATCACATATGAGTACATGTGGAGGTGTCCTAAGTCCTGAATTTTTCAAAGTCTTGAACTTGGACTTGATTTTTGCATCTTCTTGTGCTTTGATTTTGATGTTCATCTTGACTTAGGTTCCTTGTCCAACTTGACTTGACCTTGACTTGGGCTTGAGCATCCAATGAGTTGGGTCCAATGAATTAGATTTGGTCCACTTGCTTTCATATTGAGTTGGACAATCACAAATTAATATAGACATTAGTAATACATATTTGTTATCATCAACTAATGGAGGCTGATGTGACAATGCTGACATGGCATTTTCCAACAGTTTGATTTATTCACAGTTCTCCTTAGTGGCCGTCTAATTATAAGGTTTTTCTCCCTTAATGCGAGCTAGTTATGGTTTCCATATAGGGCACGATCACCAATCTCAAATTTGAAGGGATCACGCCTCTTTCTGTGAACCGTCGACCTCTTTTACAATTCTCCTTGTATTAACTCTCAAACCAGTCCTGACATGGTTCGACCCGGTTAATTATTTTTTGCTTATCACGAGACCCCCAAACCGAGGGATCGGGATGAAGGGACCAATCGCTTAGTATGTCTTTCTCGACCGCTAGCCTTAGGTGTGGTAGGGGGAAGTTTAAACGTCCCTTGACCTCTCAATCATACCTTAAGCATCTCATTTACTGTTAGTAACGTTATGTCTTCTCAAGTCATATCTGTTCATCGTGCCTCGTGCTTGCGGCGCCACGTGTATTTATTAAGAATTGGCGCCATCATGATGTCCTCAGTCTCAAACTGTCTTCACCTTCCAATCATTGATCTTGGATTAAGCTTGTTCTTTGGATCCATGGTCTTGAACCATCGCTCTTACTTGATCGTCAATTTGAATTAATCTCATTCATACAAGCAGTTCTTCTAAGTCTATTTAAATCCCTGCATATTTTCACTTCATCTTTACTTTGTCAAACTTGCAAACTCTCTGTGTTTGAAGAACTTCAGCGAATCCACACACGAACCTTGAGCAATATGCTGCCTTCAAGCTCCCAGATCCATCTCCAGTTTCTCTTGAATTCTTTACAAGTAAGTCTTCATTACTCTCTGCCTGATCCTTTCTTCTATTTCTTTTCTTCTTCGTTTATGAGACCAGCCTCTTTCTCGTTCTAGAGCTCTGTCCTTTTCATTTCTACCTTAGAAGATCTCCTTAGCACTTCTCCTATTCTTTCCTAGCCATGGGTAGTGGTAGAACTTTTGAAGATAATTCAATATTCAATCGAATGATCAAAGGGGATGAATTAGCCAACCAATCTACCCCCACTACCTCTATTGAACTTTTTGGGGATAGGAACACTAGGGTTACCAACCATTGGTTCGATCCTTCTGCCCAATCTCTCTTTGTGAAACCATAAACCCCAAGAATTTTCCCGAAGATACTCCAAATGCGCACTTCTCTGAGTTTAGCTTCATCTATTTCCTTAGCACACTGAAAACTTCTGTTGAGTCTGAGACATGACTCGAGCATCGAAGGCCTTCAAAAGCATGTCGTTGACATAGGCCTCCATGTTTAGCCAAATTAGATATTTGAGGATTTTGTTTACTGCTCTTTGGTATGTAGCTCTCGCATTTTTGAGCCCGAATGACATGACTTGTAGTAAAAGCTTTCGCAATCGGTCATGAATGCTATAAACTTCTCATCTTCTCGGTTCATCAAAATTTGATTGTATCCCATGTATCCATCCATGAAACTCAGGGTCTCATATCTAGTTGTTGCATCAATTAGGAGATCGATTCGGGGCAAAGGATATAAATCCTTCGAGCATGCTTTGTTCAAGTCAGTGTAGTTAGTACACATTCGCCATTTGTCGTTCACCTTCTTAACCATAACGACATTAGCCAACTAGGCCGGGCATTCGATTGGTTCAATGAACCTTTAACCCTTTAACTTTCTACTTCGCTTCCAATTGCCTTATGTTTTTTGATCGAGAAGTTCCTTCTTCTCTGAATAACTAGCTTAGCCTTCGAGTTGATCCAAAACTTATGCTCTGTTATGTTGCGGTCTATCCTTGGCATATCTGCTGCCGACCATGCAAATACATTCATATATTTTCGAAGGAACTCTTTCAACTCCTTAAAATCCTCTAGTTGTTTTGTCCCAATGAAGGTTCCTCTTTCTTCTTAGGAAGGATCCAACTGGATTCTTTCCAACTTCTCCACAGGTGGGGTCTTTGCATAGTCTCTTCATCTCTATCATCTCGAATATTCATCGGCATGGTGGCAGCTTTCCTCGGTCTAACATTATCCTTCAAGTAAGAAATATAACATTGTAGTTACCTCTCCAACTCCATTGCTAGTTGGGAACTTGATTTTCATGTGTTTGGTTGATACTACTACTCCTAACTTAGTTAAGGATGGTCTTCCAAGAATGACATTGTACGCATGTAACTCACGAACGACCAAAAAATTCACTTGAATGGTCATCTCCTTCAGGAATGTCCCGAACTAGGTCCAATTGTATTGATCCCTTTGCCAAAGTTGAGGATCTTGCGAACCCATACAAATGAGTAGATGTTGGTCTCATCAAGTCTTCTTCCATGTTCAACTTCCGATATGCTTCATAGGATAAGAGATCTGCCAACGACCTCGTGTCAACCAGCACTCGGTGTACCTCTCGACGACCAATTTCCACCTTTATCACAATTGTATTGTCATGAGGGGTACATATCTCTCTTTCATCTTTCTCATCGAATACAATTGTTTCCTGAGAGCTTGGTCTTTTTCTTTTCTTCATAACCTCTCTGATCCCACAAACTTTGACTTTGCCTTTAGCTTTCTAAGGGATTCAAGTTCTGAACCTCCGAATATTGTTACAATCAGGGATTGATTTGCTCCAACAATCTCTTTTCCTTTCTTTGAATTGGAAGCTTCAGGCCTGTGGTCTCTGCTTCTCGATCATTCTCTTTTTCTTTTGGCGGTTTCTTTCTCGATCGTCTTCTCTACGCTTCACATAACTAGCCAAATGCCCTTGAGATATTAATCTCTCAATGTCTGCCTTCAGATGTCTGCATTCATTGGTGCAATGCCCATAATCCTTGTGGATTCATTAGTACTTGTTCATGTTTCTTTCTTTAGGGTTAGATACCATTTTGGGTGGCCATCTCAATATATCTCGATCCTTGATCTATATAAGAATCTCTAATCGTCGAGCATTTAGGGGTGTACTTAGCTTGGTTGGGTGAACGTTGTCTCCAATGGGTCATCCCTTGTTTCCACGATCATTGTTTTATCCCCTCGAACCTTGGCTTTTTCAAAAGCCTTCTGCTCCTTGATTGCAGTCTTTGCCTCCCCTTGTCTAGTATCAAGAATTTATATGACCTCTACCTGCTTTTGACACCTTTGAATGGGTTCAACATGTCCTGCAACAGCAACTCCAAGAGACGCCTGTTTGAAAGTCCCATAAAAGGGTTGTTTTTGCTACTTGCTCATCGAGATTCTCAATCTCCATTGTCGCCTTATTGAATCTCTGCAAGAAGTCTCGAATAGACTCATTCTTTGCTTGTTTGACAGTGAATAGAGCCTCTTCGGTCTTCTTAGTCTATTTTGGAACCGACCGATGAATTTCCGAGTGAGCTCATCGAAATTAGCTATCTTTCTTGATGGCAGGTTCGAGAACCACTTTTGGGTGGCTCCCATTAGTGAAGACCCAAACACCCTGCGCAAGATCTCATTCGAATTCCAAGCTATTGCCATTATTTGTTGATAATAACTCATATGGGCTACCGGGTCTCCACGCATCCATCAAATAAGGAGAAGGTTGGAACCTTGAAATTATGGGAGAATTCGTACCTGGCTATCGCATCAACGAACGGGGTCTTTTTGATGATTGACTCTATATCATCTATCTTATTGCATGTAAGTTGCCATCACTTCTTATTTCTATTTGCCAGTTTTCAATCGATTTTAACTGTTCTGGTATTAGGTGTTTGCACACTATCTTTGTCTGAATGTTGGATGCGGTTGAATGTGTCTGTACCCCTCTTTTCGGTCCTAGTTAAAGTCCCCGTTCAGCTTCCTTGTGACCGATCCCGAATCTCAGCATCATCTCTCATCAACAACTCTTTGGTTCTTTGTATTCCCGATCGTTCACCTTTTGCTTCTTGCTGCCTTAAGTTTCTTTCTAGTGGTTGTCAAAAATTTTGGCCCTCAGTCAGGTTTCTTTCCCTTTGTGGTGAACGCTCTCTTACTGGGGAATTCCTCCTTTCAGTTCTTCGAACTTGTCTTCTTACTTCTTCACCATCATAAGGGTTCGAGTTTTTTGGAGCCCCCAATCGTCTAGCCATCGTTCAGAGCAGGGCCTGCATTTCAAGGATCTGAACCTACATCGGATTCATCTATTGTTGGCTTTGATTCATTTGCTCTTGAATGACTGGGATCATTTGGATCTCCCCGGTTTGATCATTCAAATATCCTCCTGCAATCACTTCTTCCTCCCTGTGTTGTTTGTCCTCTCGAAATGGATTCTCCTTTGGAGGAATAAAATTTCCACCCAAGGGAGGTGGATGATTCTGATTTTGATTTCTCTTAAGTGTTGATCTAGTGTCTGCCATGACTTTTTGAACCATTTCCCACCGATGGTGCCAAATGATGCACCCAAAAACTGTTCCACCCTCGGATTCTTGCAAAACAATCGTCAGGTGTGGGCCAACTCAGTGGTCAGGAAGCTACCTCCGAAGATTAAGTCATTTAGTGAACAACCACAAAGCTCCGACAAGTTGCAGAGTCCAATTGAAAAACAATAATGGGGGGAAACGATTCAGATACCTCTACTTTACGTAATACTTTGATTTATATAGGGTTTGCCTCTTATTCTCAACTATTGAATTTATTCACAATTCTCCTTTGTGGCCATCCGATCATAGGATTTTTTTTCCTTAATGCAAGTCAGTTACGATTTCCATATAGGGCACGCTCGCTAATCTCAAATTTGATGAGATCACGCCTCTTTTTGTAACCGTCTGATGATTTTTTTCGGTTTTCGGTATAAGGGTGCTTTTTACATATCGAGAAATTGGGGATGGAGATATTGCATATGCAACCGATAAAGGTTGAACCCACTTACTTCCCTACTGAGAATTCAGGTTCTCAACCATTTCACTAATCTTCTGTTGGCAATTTTTTGAGTTTGCATTAATTTTTCAAGGGTGCTGTAGAAGATTCTAGACTGTTGGGTTGGAATCTATTTTTCCAGTATCTTATGATTTTCTTGTAATATCTGGTGCACAGCCACACAGAGAATCTTGCTGGGGAGAAGCAACATATTCGATCAGAAGGGTATATAAACTTCGTCATTGAAAGCAACCAATCGGAATTCGAAAATTTGGATAACGATTATTTAGTCAAAAAAGGAAACCGAGACTATAAAATCAAAATTCGTGCGACAATAGGCTTTCCCTCTCATTTCTGGCAGTTCCTCGCCTCTGCACCTAAAACGGGCTAAGATAGCGGAGAAACCTATTCAGAGGGAAGGGACACAATCGTTTCAGATTTGTTTCCTTTATCTCAAATGCTCTAGAATTTCAGTTTTAATAGTCTTGATGTCTAAATTTTCACCAAAGGAACACTGAGAATCAGTGGATTTCTGATGCTTTTTCTGGAGATGATCATCAACTGGAACGGTTTTCGTGAGATGTAATGGTTAAAATTGCATGCCTGATGAATATAGTTGATCTTAATTTCTTTATAGAAAGTTCTGTTCTAGTACAGGTAGGTTTTGTCCAAATGTTGTGAACCTCGCATTTCAACTTTTTGATCGATTTCTGATTAAGAAATATCAGATTGGGTGATATTTTAGCAGAAATTGCGTTGATTCTGGATTCTCCTTTTCCAACTTCGGATCGTCAACAATGGATAAGGTGAGGACAAGGAGTCCAGTGTACGTTAGGCAGAAGAGCATCTCTAATACGTCCGGGGGACAAACGTCTCCGATGATGTCCCCCGTGCGTCGCCATGCACGGTCTGGTTCAACTGGTGTAAATTTTCGGAGGCCACAAAATTATGCCGCCAAAGCTGCAGCTCAGAGGCTTGCGCAGGTCATGGCACATCAGCCGGCGGATGGTGATGAGGGAGACGAAGACGTTTCTTTGGATTACAATCCTACAGGGAGCATTGGTCTTGTTTCTGGGAGGTCAATGAGATCTCCTTCTCCGGCGGTAATTTTCATAGAAATATTCTTGTAATGTGAAATTTGGTCATTCTCATAGGTTAATGCACGGACACACTAGGCACGAATTTCTTGTTTCTGAAGATTAGAGCGAAATTAAACAGATTCTACTTCTGATAGTACTGGAAAGGATAAATACTAACATAATTACCTCAAAAAATGCTTCTGACCGCAGAATTCTTCAGCCAGAGCTGCATCTCAGAGGCAAGTGCATGCCATGGCACATCAACACATAGAATATGATGACGATGACCAACCTTTGGATTATAAGCCCACAGGGAGCCTTGCGTCAGGGAGGGCACCAAGATCTCGTTCTCCTGCGGTAATTTCTTCCGGACTTCTTATTCTTGTTATAGACTATATGGATTTGGAGAGATATGAAGTCACCTTCTTTAACAAACTTTTTGTTCGGTAAAAGGAAATCTTTTCATTCATCAGTGAAAGACACCCTGGCTCCAGAAATATAGGACTCTTGGAGCCAGAGAACGGAAATCAACCATTCAGTCGTACGACATAATAGTCCTTGCCAGAATATCGGCCTAGGAATTAGCCTCTCTAGGAATAAAGCGAAAGATACAAGATTGGGCCAAGGAGGAGAAGTATCTAATCTCAACGATCACAGGTTACAGGCTTAGAGGAATCACCCTTTTCTGGTTGTTGATGAGGTCAACCACTCATAGGCAATTAGACTTAACGATCAAGTGCGAACCAGTTGAAGCAGCTTGTTCCTGAAGAGCATATCTGATGGCAATGGCCTCTCCCACCTCAATTTGAGTGAAAGAGTGCATGATGGACTTTGCTAACTGATTCCTCCTCTCCTCATCTCTAAGCACTACCGCAATGCCACATTTCTTGGTCTCCGGATTAAATGGAGCATCACAATTAACTTTCCAAAAGCTGAAAGAGTAGGCTTTCATCTCACCTCTGTTCTTGAAGAATGGTGGTCATGCCTTACCCGAGAGTGAGTGAGATCCCCTGCATCAATTGGTACTTGGCATGTGCTCAATTGGCTGCTGCAATGACTTCTAAGTGGGACCAATTTCTCCTCCCTAACATGAGATCATTTCAAGATTTCTGAAGGTACCAAGACAAGATACATATATATGACCAATGAGGTCTGCTGAAACATGTTTAACCAAGATGCAGAACTTTTCCCAACAGTGGACCCCTTTAGGCACCATGATGCTTCCCCGAGGTTGTGAAGACTCAGCTGAGAACTGAACCAAGTTGATCTTGCAATGGGGCAATTGAATAATATATACTCTACTGTTTCAACCAACTCGCCATAGTGGAAACACTGGTGGTTTGCTCTAAAGTTCCTCCTTTACATATTTTCCCCAGTAGCAGAGGTGTTTGAGCAGGCCCTACATATAAATGACTCAACTTTGGGTAATGAACTCGCCTTCCATATTGCTTCCCACGTCTTCTCTGGGACAAACTCCTGCTCCTAACAGAGGAAATTGAGGGACCTTTTGTTGTTTGTCCCTTCTCCTTATTTGCCAACATATTATATGCAAACTTGATAGAAAATACCCCGGTTTGGGAACCTCCCCAGATCAACTGGTCCGTGGTGGGAGACAGTGGCATATGAATAGATCTGATCGCTTTTCATACATTGACTGGAAACAAGTCAGACAGAACATCTATTTTCCATACCTTGTTGCTGTCATCTATTAGATCCGAAACCCACTGGACCGAGATGCTGGTAGGAGGGCTGGGGATACACTTATCACTCCAAATATGTACTGATTCGCCATCCCCTATCTTCTATTCCGTACCTTCTTCAAGAATTTCCCACCCTCCATTACACTCGTCCAACCCCAAAAGGGGGTGTTGCCCAATCTCACTTGGAAGTATGTAATAAATTTCGACTGAAACATGCGAAATTTTGGTCAAAATGCCTCGAAATGATTTTGTTTTGGTATAATGTTCTGATAAGCCCCTTGTGTAGTCTACACTCGTAAGCGTGGCAAGGGGATCCACGCAATCTAATCAAGAAAAGATCTCCAGATTCAGATTGCATTCAGGTTGGGAAGGAAATGGTTGTGAGATCTTGCGATTCAGATTGAGATCAGATTGCATTCAGATTGCCTTATAGGTTGAGATTTGGGATGATTCTATTAGATTTGGGGAGATTCTATGGAGGGATATTGTAGGCAAGTAATTTCTATTAATAGGGGGAAGGTAGTGTAAGTTGGTATGCTTTTGAGTTATTAGGGAAATAAGGGAGAGGGCAATTGCTCTTGGGTAGCCGTAGGTATTCCTACTGCTGGTAGTAGGCTATGTTCTGTTTCAGCATTTGATCCAAGTTCATTATTATTATTACTTCTTTGTGTCGTTCTTCCATTGTTGAGTCACTCCATTTGGGTACTTAACATGTTCCAACCAAATGGAAAGGGATAGATCACATCTTGGCCAAATGCCAATCCTCCGTCTTTGAAAGAGAAAAAGAGATGAGTTTTGAGAATGAGAATCATCTTTTTCGTCTTTCTTTCTCGTAGTAAGAAGACACTAAGACGCACCCACTACACACCACACACTAAGACGACTAGCGTGGTCCTTCCGTATGTTAAATCAATGACAGAGCGACAATTACTTGAATGCGTTCGTATCATTGGAAAAACAAAAGGATCAACTGGTCAGGTTTTACTACAGCCAAGTCTTCCTCCTGATCACGAAGCTCCTATTGATTTATGAAGAAGAGTAAGTTCCTACACTACTAATTGGTTCCTTCCCTCGGTGGGATTGTATGGGTTGATTCGGATCAATATGGAATTATTACCCTATGCTTATTCTATATTTTCTCCTTGGTTGATGATAGTAGGCATACTGCAAATAATTTATGTAGCTTCAACATCTCTTGGTCAATGTAACTTAAAAAAGAGAATAGCCTATTCTAATTAAGAAGAGAAAAAAAAGAAAACTTCTCTAAAAGAAGTAATGCTTTAGGTCAAAATATATCTATGTCTGCTCACAAAACACGAAGAGTAATTGATCGGATTCGTGGGTGTTCCTACGTACAAACACTTATGATACTCCGAAAACTTCATGGGTTTCTTGGTCTACCAACGAGGAATCGAGGTCAACCAGAAAAAAGCGTGTGTGATCAAAGAAGCTCCTCCTCCCCATAATAAGAAAGAGCTTCAATGACTGACCGGAAGGCATTCCATTCAAAATCCGCCATTGTTCTTTGACTTCTTTCTAGTAAATCTGGCCTCCTTGATCCTTACCTCAAAGCCAATGCATGAGTTTGGTGCTCTCCATTAACCTCTCAAATCTTGTGCTCAATGAGGTTTTGATACCTTTTGCTTGGAGCTATCACTGTAGGAATTGGGTTCAAGCTTTCCCAACCCCTTCTTATCAGTGGACTCCTGATGTTTATGAAGGAGTGTGGTTCGTTCGAGAAATTCCTACTTCCGGACAGAGATTGGCCAAAAGGGAGCTTAATTGCAAGACCCACCCGTCGAGCAGGGACGAAAGTCGACCTTAGCGATCAAATGGTGCTAAGTGGAAGGGCCGTCACTCAATGGATAAAAGTTACTTTAGGGTTGTGAATGAACAAGATATTGAGGAATTGTCCATATGCAGGATCATAATTATTGATTCGGGCCTTTTCCACATAAAAAGGGAATCTTTTGTTACAATAAAACTAGAAGTGATGTGGATATTCAATGAATGAAGTTCGAGGGTAAGGCCACACTTACTTTTTGTTGATTAGAATCGACTGAGATCTGGAAGTTAATGGCTTTCCACCTTTTCATCGGAATTTTGGATTTTGAGAGCTTTCAGCTTTGTTCCACAGTTTGGCTGCCCAACTAACTGATTGATTTCAATTATGGCAATACTCCTAGTTTCTTCCATATTTTGGACCTTAGCTCCATGGAACAATATACTATTGCTGAAACATGGAAGAATTGAAATCTTAGATCAAAACACTACGTATATATGGTATGAACTGCCTAAACAAGAATTCTTGAATGGCGAACAACCAGAGTCTATTACTCACTTTTTGTAGGTTTCGACCATTTTTGCCTGTGTTTCTCAACTAGGTTTTGACAGTCCAATTTGTTTTTCTTTGGTTTTTGTTGATTTCTATCCTATTTTCACCTAATTTCCACCATTCTTTTGCCTAAAAATATCTTTTTTGCTCTTCTTTTGCCTTCAAACATCTCTTAAGCCACAATAGCTATTTGTGGGTCCAAGCCCAAACTACAAAGGAAACTCCGTTGGCAACAGAATGTGGAGCATGATCCATACCCAACAGTTCCAAAACTTCCTTTTTTTTTTTTTACTTTCATTTTGTTCATGCTTTAAATGATCTTTTTTTTGTTGGATGAATAAATAAATATATTAAAAGAACAGACACACATACATCAAGCCCGAAATTTAGCAAAGCTAAAGAGCATGGACAAAGTAAACTGGGGCAGGACCCAAAGAAAATGGGCCGAACAGAGGCCAAAATAACATATTTTGCAGATTTTTTCTTTTTGTTCTTTCTCTTGGAGGACTTGAGATCAACCAAGAAGTCTTCACCAAACAGGTTGTGCCCTTTAATAGGACGATTACTCCTACACTCGGCGCGATCAAGATCATGCGCAGGAGGTGAGAGCGGAGAATCAAAAGCATGCTCGTAGGGGATTAAATCACAAGCCAAAGGTTTGGTAGCATGAGTGATGGCTGAATACAGGAAAGACGGGTTTGAGGAGGAAGGGAGAGAGGTGGAGAGAGGGTGGGGATTTGAGGAATGGGCCAAGAGATCCCGAATAAGGGAGGGGGAGGGGTGAGGAGAGGAGCAGGGAATAATGAGATTAGGCCCATGGGCCATAGGGCCCAAAATGGAGAGCATAGGGGAGGGTAAAATGGGTAAAGAATATTGATTGTGGGAGAGAGATGGTTTAGAAGTGGTGGAGATTGGCATCCTTGAGTTAGTTATAGAAATGAAGGAACAATACTCCAAGCATCGACAGGGGAAGCAGTGGCTTCGACTGCAGAAAACTGACAGAGATCCTCGAAGGACTTCTCAAATTGGGGAGCTGTGCAAGGAGTTGTCACTGTCGGAGCAGGTTTTGGTCTAGATTTATATCTCCGGTAAGTACTAGCTACCGGTGGCAAGCGAGAAGCATAAGTCGCTAAAGTTGAGGAAGAGGGAGCTGCCTAAGCGACGATGGTAGCAGACTTTGCAATAGTTGATGAAGAAGGAGCAGAGACATTAGAGAGATTAACGTGGGGAATTTCTTTAATTAGAGTAGAGGAATTTTCCCTAGAACCAACAGAGGGTAAAGGGTGTTGAGCAGCAGCGGCTGCAAGCCTGCAACGGCTTCTTCTCTGACTTGAGCAGCAGTGACAACATCAACTTCTTCTAGATTTTGACCAGCAGTGGCAGCAACGGTGCTTTCGTGGTCTTGAGCAACAGCGGTGGCGACAACTTCTTTAAGGTTAGTGGCAATAGTGCCAACTTGGTCTTGAGCATCAGCAGTGGCAGCAACCTTTACTAGGTCACCAGCAATGGCGATGCTAGAGGCTTCAATCGAACATTTTCCTAAGTTTTCGATGAGGCTTTCAGGAATCGACATAAACTCTTTGATAGATGATGTCGATGGAGCATTCAGAATAGCAGAAGAACATGAGACAGACTCATGGCCAAATCGCCTACAAGAGACACATCTGGATGGAAGCCAGTCATATGCAATGACTTGACTATAGTTGCGCCCCTTATCATCAACAATGGAGATGGAGGATGGGAGAGGATGTGCAACAAACACTTCAACATAAATGCGGGCATAGGAGAGCCTTTTGAAGTTCAATGTTTTATGGTCGGTGCGGAGAGGTCTTTCAATGGCTGATCCGATGCTGCTGAGACATTCAATGTTTCAGAAATCTAGAGGGAGACCGGGGAGATTTATCCACAGGGGAATTGTGCTAAAATCGACCTTGTGATGGGGCATTGAAGGGTACCATGGCCGGAGGAAAATGAGGGATTTACTGACGAACCAAGGGGAGCCCTCAAGAGCACAGGCTTTGCAGTCAGAGGAAGCCAGAGTCAAGGACAAAACAATTGAAAGAAACTATTGCTTTCCATTGCTTGGAAAGGGAGGATTTTACACACCAGCAGGGGGAGGAGGGCCAAGAAAATGTCCAACAGTGGCAGATTGTAAAAGAAGGATACTCTCCTTGGTTGCAAAGGCAGGGTAGTGAGCAGTAGGGTAGTCGACGAGGGAGCAGTGGGGATGAAAGAAAGGTTGCAGTCAGTGATGATGGAGCTAGGGGTGGAGGAGGTGAAGAGGGAGTTCTAGGGTTTAGCGGGAGAGATGGAAGGGAGAGGGTTAGGGGTGCAGGAGGGGTTCCGCGGGTCATCAGAGGGACCCAGGGGGAGCTAGAGGGATCAGAGGGGGGCGGGGAGGCCATCCTTCATCGGTTCTGCATTTCGCTTCCTATCCGCTTTAAATGATCTTGTTTTCCTTTGAAATTAATATATGTTTAGTTTAGGACTATGATCTATGATTGTGTGATGTTTTATGCTTTGAAATTAATGCATGTTTAGTTTAGGACTATGATCTATGATTGTGTGTTGTTAAACTTAATTTTTGATTATTGTTACTCTTTTTTTTTTTTTTATAATTTTTTTGATTTTAAAAACTATGTTCTTAATTATGTATGTTGAAAAAAAAAAAAACCATATGTAGACATGATATATGGGCTTGAACTTAATACGTGTGAGAAACCATCATTTGATCTAGTTGGTCATTGTACTTTGTTGACTTGTTGTATATGTACCCATTCTATCAAACAATTCATGTGTGTTGAATCTGTTGATGATTCTATGCTTGTATGCAATACAATTTGTACTTGTTAGAATCAGTCATTTGTTAGTATACTTGAATGATAGCTTTTCAGTGTCTTTTTTGGCAAAATACTAGTTCCATTGTGTTTATTATGCTTTAAATAGGTAAAAGGCATGGCCAGGTTGAATTCGGCCTTGAAACCGAAACCTCAATCCTTGCTTGGAAGAAGTCACACCTAGGGAAGTAGATACTCTTCATCAGTTGGCTCTATTCTCTTTTAGGTTCCAACCATATTTTCAAGTAGCTTTAGCAAGCAAGGCTTTGTTGTGGAGAGATTCATCATGAAAGCCTAAGCCCCCATTAGATTTCGGCTGACATGTTTTACGCCAAGCAAGCCAAGGTGTTTGAAGCTATCTTCTGGCCCCCCAAAACAAATTTTGAGCCATCTTATTTGTTTTCTTGTGAGATGCCTCCAGTAACTCTAGGTGCATTGCCAGAAAGTTGGCAAGATAGGGCTGAGATTTCAGCAATGTCTTCCTCCCCGCATGGGTTTGCCACCTCTTAGTCCATCCTTTAAGTCTTATTGAAACTCTATTATTCAACTCATGGAATAACTCCACCTTTCTTACACCTATTTCAAGGGGAGACCCAGTCACCCAAGTATTTCGCTGGTACCTTGCCATATGAAATCTTGAGAACTGTAGAGAACCATTGTTAGATCTTCGAAGGGGTGTTGGGGCTAAGAAAAAGGCTTAATTCTTGTGGTTCACCTGTTGCCCAGTCGCTGCAGCTTAGGCACCTATAGCCTCCTTAGATTACAGAGCTCTTGAAGTTTCACCATATAAAATATTACACAATTATCAGAAAATAGTAGGTATGTCATTGGAGTGCCCCTATTCCTCATCCTTATTTTTGGATCAACTTCCCTTCAGCTGCCTTTGCCATTAGACTACTTAAAGCATATGAGAACATAACAACCCAGAGTGTGGGGGTCTCCTTGACGAAGACCCCTGAGCTCCTGATAGCGCCATTAATGAGTAGGGAATATCTGACGGAAGTGATACAAGATAATCAATTGGATTGTCTTAGAGTGGAAACCATACTTAATCGCTAATGCTTGTAAGATTGACCATTTCACCCCATCATATGCCTTTTTCATATCCATTTTTAGAATCACCAATTTCCTTTTACCCTTCTTCATTTTCTTCACATGATGAAACACTTTGTGCACCAACAAAAATATTGTCTGATATGTTTGTCTCTGGTAGAATTGAAGCCACTGCCCATTGATTTTGGTTACCAACTTGGTCGCTATTGAGCACAAACTGATGGGCCTATAGTGACTCACTTCCTCACAACACTAGGTCTTCAGGATTAGGCTAATCAAAGTCTTATTACAGATTGATGGAAGGCTGCCTAAAACAAAAACCTGGTTGACAAAGGAACACAAGTTCACACCACTGATATCCCAAATTTTCTGAAAGAATAGAGAGGGTGAAACCATCTATGCCCGAAGCTTTTAGAGCATGTATGTGGAACATAGCCGACTTGATTTCTTCTACGGTGGTCTTCACTAATAGAAAAATCCATGGACTCTGAAGTGGCCAGGCTGTAGTGCATATAACTCAGAAGTAAACAAATGTTGGTAGTTCTCCATGAAAGTTTTATATATCAACTTCTCATCTGATGTCCACTCCCATGAGGCCGACTTCAACTTTCATATCATATTTTGTTGAAGTCTCTGAATGGTGGAGGCATGAAAGAACGCTGTATTCTTGTCACCTAACTGATCAATATGGGACTTCTTAAGCCAGAAATCCTCCCCACTAGACAGTAACTCCAAAGCAGCCTGCAGTTTTGATTCTTTAGATTGTGAGAACAAGACCCCAGATAGACTCTACTCCTCTACAAGTTGCTTTTGACCTCCTTTATTGAGGTTTGCAGGTGCCTAAATGCATCCTAATTCCAACAATCAAGCTTCTCCTGACATGACTCTAACTTGTTCAGCACTATGGTCCACCAAGTTGTGTTTCTGCAAGTTCTACGCCTCCTTGACAACAGGCACACAACCTTCATGCCTTAGCTGCATTGATTGGACCGAAAAGGCCTAGCTCCTCTAGAGTGGGGGGGGGGGGGTGTCCTTCTATGTCAATCATTAAGGGGTTATAACATGATATGAACCTATTGCAGCTCGAATCAACACAACTGCCTTTGGGTATGTCATCCTCTATTCTATGCTTGAAAATGCCTTGTCTAGCCGACTTCTTATGTTGGCTAATTTTGAACTCCCTTTTTCCAAGTGAACTTAAGCCTTGGTACTAAGGGTAATGAACTGACATTCCTCAACATCAGTTGAAAGTAGTGAACTGTTGAGAAAAAACGATTAGGGTAGAATGGCTTATCGATCAATGATCTCAAGCCTAAGTGGAAAGTACACTATGACAAGGAATAGAATTTTACATGAATACAAACTCTAATTGAACTCCCTAGTAGAATCCAAAACTCCCCATCAAGTTGAGGCATAGATATTAGTCATGCCCAACTTGCCTACAATAGGAAGGAAATCTCTTTCTTTTAAACCCTTAGTGAAAACATCTGCTACTTGGTCTCCGTATCTTACAAAAGGCATTCAGATAAGTCCTTGTTCCAACTTTCATTTGACAAAAAACCTGTCAATTTCAATGCGCTTAGTTCAATCATGTTGCACCGGATTATTAGCAATTCTAATAGCAGCCTTGTTGTCACAATATAACGTCATAGGGTTTGGAACTTGGACTCCAATATCTTGCAGCAAGCCTTTCAACCATAGTAGCTCACAAACTCCACGAACCATAACTCTATTTTCAGCTTCGGTACTAGATAAAGCTACCACATTCTGTTTCTTACTTCTCCAAGTAACTAGATTACCTCCAACAAAGGTACAATAACCTGAAATTGACTTCCTGTCTGGAGATCTAGGCCAGTCTGCATCAGTGTATGCTTCTACTTTTAGATTATCAGTGGGTGACAAAAGTATTCCTTTTCTAGGATTTCCCTTTAAATACTGTAGTATTCTTGTAACAGCCTTTATATGAACTAATGGATCATGCATGAATTGGCTCACTATCCCTACAACATATGCGATGTCTGGCCTGGTGTGGGACAAGTAAATAAGCTTCCCTACCAGCCTTTGGTATCTTCCTTTGTCCACTGGTTCTCCCTCTTTTTCTTTAAGGTTAGCTCCAGCTTCAATAGGGGTGTCAACTACTTTACACCCCAACATTCCCACTTCTGATAATAAATCTAGAATATACTTTCTTTGGGATAGGAATATACCTTTCTTTGATCGAGCCACCTCAATCCCTAAGAAATACTGTAACTTCCCTAGAACTTTAATTTCAAACTCTCTGCCAAGAAAGTCCTTCAACTTTTGAATTTTTTCACCATCATGCCCTGTGATGACAATATTGTCTACATAGACAATGAGAAGTGTGATGTTAGTACCTGACTTTTTGACAAATAGTGTATGATCAACATTGTTTTGCTTGTACCCAATAGAAGTTGTTTGCAAAATAAAATAACCGCAAGCGCACAGTATCATGTAGCTAACGGGTCGATCTCAGGGAGATATGCCACTTAGAATTCAACTTCTTAATAGTAATGCGAGAGTGGAATGGTTCAATTTTTGTTAACTAATTACTTAAACTAAACCAACGATCCTAATCCATACATCTAATGTAATCGAATTGAAACGAAAAATAAAGCAACTCAACCAATGCATAAATAAAAGACAGGAAAAAAATGCGAACAATAAAAATAAAAGAAAAAGGGAAGTGATCCGAGTGTCAGCTCTGGATCGAGGGAAGGGGAGTATAATAATAATGACTTTGACCGTGGACCCTTTGCCGTAGCTTACAGTCCACCAATCGGGGGAAAGGATTTTAGAGAAAAAGAAATTGCAGAAAGGAAATAATAGAAAGTAAATAACAAAGCAATAAACAAAGCAATAATAGCAAAAGGGAAACCTTAACCAAAGAGAGACACGACTGTAGGCATCTTTGATCAAGGACCCAGGGGGAAGGGAGAACAATAATAAATCTTGAAATTTAAATCCTAAATTAAGAATATGGAGGGGTAGATAGAAGCGGGAATGGAGGGGGGAGAGAAGATTATTGAAGAATCTTAGTTACTTGCATCTTCCAAACAAAACTTGAATAAACGATTTGAATCTCAACCAACCCTAACAACTAGATCTAGAATAATCTAGATTTGCAATTGCTAGACCCAGAGAGAAAGCGAATCCTTAAACTTGAAACTTGAATTTGAACTTGAACTTGAAATTGCATTGATAAAACTAAAGGAATTACACTTGTATGAAAGAAAAATTACACAACTTCAATATTCCTAAACATTCAATCTAAAAAACTAGAACCCACAAATTAATCAAAGAACTAGAGAAAACCTAGAGCAAACTAAAGAGAATTGAAAGTGCAAGACTAAAGTAAACTAAAGAGAAAATAAAGTGTAAAACTAAAGTAAACTAAAGAGAAAATCAAGTGTAACTAGACCTAAGAGGGAGGTAATATTTATAGAAGAAGGAGAATAATTTACAAACAAGGAAAAATAATAATATTAATAAGAATAAGAGTAAAATAGAAAAAGAAAAAACAAATAAAGAAGGAGCAAAAATTCGTTAGAAATAAAGAGAGAGAGAGAGAGAGAAAGAGAGAGAGAGAGAGAGAGAGAGAGAGAGAGACTTTTGAAGTTCACGTGGAGACAAAGTGGAAGAAAGAAAGAAAAGTGGAAGAAGGAAAAAGAAAGAAAAGAAAAGAAAATAAAAAAAAATATATTTTGTTAACAAAAATATAAGTGGGGAGAGAAAAAAACTAATTAGAGAAATAAATAAAATCTAGAAAAATGAAATCTTCTAAAATAGAAAATCCTAGTCTTTGACTACTTGTGGGCCCCTATACAATTCTTTCAATTACAATAAAAGAAAATAAAATAAAAATCCTAATATAATTTTACAAGATATTTTGGAGTTGGCCCATAATCGCATCTTTAGCCCATCATGCTCCAAATTAGGCCCACTTTCGCACTTAAGAATTTGAACCGACCTATTGACGTGTAAATCACATGTTTAATACCCAAAACTCCAGATATTCGCTAAAGTCCTAGAAATTCATAAAATCTGCAAAAACAACATAAAACCCAAGGTAGCTCCACTCAAAGTGTGTAAAATGCATGCTTTATGCCCTAAGATTTCACACATAAATGTGCTCATCAGAAGTCATTGCCTTTAGGAGGCCTCTAAACCAGTATTTAGGAGACTGTTTTAACCCATAAATTGATCTCTTCAACCGACAAACTTTCCCTACAATATTGTCATCGGAGAAACCATGTGAGATTTTCATATAGACTTCTTCCGCTAACTCCCCATGTAAGAAGACATTCTTTACATCTAGTTGGTGCAAGTTCCAGTCTTTGTTCATAGCTACAGACAATAGAACTCTGACAGTGTTTAGTTTCGCAACAGGGGTTAAAGTCTCTTGATAATTAATCCCATAGGTCTGGGTAAACCCCTTTGCAACTAGTCTAGCTTTCAACTTGTTGACTGATCCATCCATATTTTGTTTAACCACAAATACCCATTTGCAACCCACTAGTTTTTTTCCTAGAGGAAGTGTAACTAGCTCCCACGTGTCATTTTTCTTCATTGCTTGCATTTCCTCTACCATAGCTGCCTTCCATCTCTTATCAGCATAGACTTCTGGCCAACTTTTAGGAACAGATACAGATGACAGAGATGATAAAAAAGCATGGTAGGAGTCAAACAAAGAGTTATAAGAAAAACATATTTAGCTATGGGATGTTGAGTACAAGATCTAACTCCTTTTCTAACAACAATAGGAAGATCAGAAGAAGATACCTTAAGGGGAACAGTAGAATCTGATTCTGGAGCAGGAGACTGAAGTGGTAACCTATCACCTTTCTCCACTTGCTTTAGCTGGTTGTAATTCTTCCTCTGATAAGTCTACACCTTCTTATTCTGGTCAATCTAGTTTTGAAAGACCTCAACAATTTATCTCACAGGAGTGGTCTCCCCCTGGCTAGGTTCTTCACATGGTTTAGAAAACGAAGGGGGAGGATTAGAGTATTCAAGTATACTGGCCGAAGTCTCCCCCTAGTCAGGAAACTCTTCTGGGACTCTTAAGTTGTGTTGGTGTGTGATAGGAAGATCTAGAGTCGGAAAGAACACCTTTCCTCTAGGACTCTTCCTTGGAGAAGTGTATAGTAAGGGCAAGACTCATTAAAAATTACATCCATGGATACAATGGTTTTCCTGGAAGGAGGATGATAACATTTGTACCCTTTCTGAGTAGTAGAATATCCAAAAAATATGCAGCATAGGCCACGAGGAGCCAGCTTACTCTGGTGGGCAGTGATTTTAGCATAACACACACATCCAAAAATTTTTGGGGGAATAATAAAAAAAAGGCTCCCTAGAGAATCTCATTAGGACATTTAAAACTTAGTATCCTACTGGGCATCCTATTCATAAGGTAAGAAGCAGTGAGTATAGCATCACTCCAGGTATTGGTCGGTAAATTTATAGCAATCATAATGGAACGGGCTATCTCTAAGAGATGCCGATTCTTCCTTTCGGCAACCCCATTTTGGGCAGCCGTATCAACACAATTGGTCTGGTGTATTATGCCAGAGTCAGAGAGATATCTCTGAAATTCACCATCAATATACTCAGTGCCATTGTCACTGCGAAGGATTTTCACAGTGGCATTGAACTGAGTTTTAATCATATTATGAAAATCACAAAAACATCGGAAAACCTCATTTTTTTGTTTTAAAAGATAAATTCATATAGAACGAGAGTGACAATCAATAAGAGTAACAAAGTACCTATGGCCAGTAATAGACACACGTCAGTAGGGACCCCACACATCAGTATGAATTAGTATAAAATGAATAGTTTTTCTATTATGAAGAGAAGGTAAATAAGTAGAACGAGTCTGCTTCGCAAAAATGCAAGCTTCACAAAAAAAATCATCCTAATTACAAGAAGAAACTCAATAAGGAAATATTTTCTTAAGAGTTCCTAAAAGGGGGTGAACTAGCTGACGGTGCCACTGATGAAGGTCTGATATTACCGAATGGACTTGATTAGTAGATTTAGTCAAAGCAGAAGTAGATCCTTCAATCGGCTCGAGCAAATAAAGTCCATTGTCTAGTTTACCACGTCCAATCTCCTTCCCTGTGACCAGATCCTGGAAGACACAGTAAGATGGAAAAAATGTCACTTTACAATTTAAGTCAGTAGAGAAAGTTAGTAGAGAAAGAGGGAACAAAGAAAGTGATGGAGAATGTTGAATGGTCCCTTTTCCAGCAATGGAAGAATATGAGCCATCAGCAATTCAAACTTTATTCTTCCAGAAGTTGGAGAATATTGTAAGAAAAAGGAGGATAAATCTGTCATATGATTTGTGGCTCCTGTATCAATGATCCAAGGAGTAGAAATTGAAGAAACTTGGAAGCCTGTAAGAGTTTTACTTGAAGTAGCAAGGTAGGAGTTGGTTTGGTTAGTAGAGGAAGTAGTGGTAGAGGCTGTACTGGCAGTAGAAGACTGTAGAATACGTCGCAGAGTAGCTAACTCCTCCTGTGAAAGACCAACGTTTGTAGAGGGTGTTGTGGAAACTGTCTCAGAAATATGAGCTTTTGGTTTTCCTCTTTTTTGCTCAAAATCAGCAGGCTTCCCATGGAGCTTCCAACAATTTGCCTTGGTATGATATGGTTTGTGACAGTGCTCACACTTGATAATCTCCTTAGCTGAATCAGATTTAGTGCTAATAGATTGTAAGGCTGATTTCCCCACAATAGGAGCATGACGCATGGCTAAATGACGGCTTTCCTCACACTGAACAAGGGCATAAGACTGTTCAAGTGTAGGAAAGGAAGAACGACTTAATACCTGCACTCTGATCTGACCGTACTCCATGTTCAGACCTGCCAAGAAGTCATATACTTGAATCTTATTAATGTGCTTCCTATAAGTAGCCACATCATCTGGATTAGTGGGGTGATAATCCCCATAATGATCCAACTCCTGCCAAAGAGATAGCAACTCAGCATTATAGTGGGCCACAATCAGTTACTTTTGGGTAGTCTCATGAAGCTTTTTTCGGAGCTTATAAATCTGTGCATCATTCCCCAACTGTCCATATGTTTCAGTAGTAGCCTTCCAGATTTGGGCTACAGTATCAAGTAATAGATATCCACGAGCAATATTTGGACTCATGGAATTCAAAAGAAATGACATAATAAGAGAGATTCGAGATCCATTTATCCTGTAAAACACCTATGGGAGTAGGTTTGATAGTGGTGCCCATGGTAAAAATTTCGAGAGACTCAAGTTTCGACCGGGTGAAAATGGGAAACTTAGGAAATTTCGAGGAAACCGAGGACTTTTCTGTACAAGTTTCGACAGGTATTAGAGAGTATTTTGGGGTGGGATCCTGTATTTAAGCTAATTAGAGTATAAAGAATACATTTATTGTATTTTGCTAAAAAAATCAATGTAGATATGTCATTCAATGTACATAACATCAATGTAGAGTTGTCCAAAAAGTACATTATAAACTTAACTACTTAAGCACATAACATTCAATATATAATTTCTAACTTCAAAATAGTTGACAATAAAAGGAAAATACATGCAACTTAGTGTTAAGAGAAGTGTCAATAGTGGATTCATCCTGTGAGCTGAGTATTACTATGCCTGTAACATCCTCTCCTCCAACCAACGAACATAGACATCCCATGACATTTTATGCCTATAGTTGTCAAGTTAATCGACAACTGTAACTTTATGAGTCTGGTCATCAATATGCTTAAGATAACCAACCTGAGGGAATACGCACTTCGGATAGGGAAGTCCTTATGGAGGGGTTATTTATCATGGGTATTTGGGGAAACATGAAATAAACAAAAAAATTGAAAATTTGGGAAAGCTACAAAATTTACAGGTAAAAGTCCCAAGTTTTCACAAAATTTTCCAGGTTTCCAAGATATTTCCCAAGTTTCCATGAAATTTCTCAAGTTTCCCACGAAATTTGGGAATTTTTTTCCTCATGAACCAGCTGGTCCAACTGGGTTGAACCAAGTTTCGACAGGTTTCGAGGTTTCGACAAGTTTCGACGAAATTTCGACAGTTTCGATCGAAACGGAGAATTTTTTTTCGGTCCTCATGAGTTTCGTTTCGCATTTTCCAAAATGGGAAATTTCGGTGGAAATTTCGCAAGTTTCGATGGAATTTTGTTCTATGGTGGTGCCCGTAATGTGTCCAACAAGTCCTCTTTTAGCAATAGTGAGGTAAGCGAATCGAGACCAGATCAAATAATTTGTTCCATCAAATCTCATTGAAAGAGGATGAAGAGTGGGGTAATGGTCGGAGCTAGTGGTAGCAGGAGTACCATCAATAGTTGTCATGTTGACAAACTGGCCAGTTCTTTAGTCTTCACCCTTTCGAAGTAACAGAAATGTCGTAGAATGCAATAGTTGAACATCCCAAACAAGTCTAAGTAATGACAAGTCCGAGTAATGACATAAGCCAATTTTGCTCTTTTTTTCTTTCTTTTTTTATTTGGATTTTGATTCGGATTCTAATGCTGATTCTAATTCTGATTCTGATGCTGATCCTGATTTTGATGCTGATTCTGAAGTTATGGAAAATCACAAATAGGTCCATAAAGATATGAAAAATTACAAATAAGCCCCTGGAAATTTATAAAATTACAACACAAGTAGACCCCTGAAAATATGCAAATTTCCAACACAAGTCCCTGATAATATTCAAATTTACCAAAAAGACCCCTGAAACATCAGTATACTCTTTTTCGGGCTAATAGAACCGTAGGTTAGAAAGGAAAAAATCAAGACATGGTTCTACATGAACATCTTTGGAACCCCTTACAACCACCACCCACCCTTGTTGGACCACTACATGAAAGAATTGAAATCCCCTAAAAGAAGCCAGTTAGAATTCCTATTACACCTTAGTTGAGTGATCTTTTCCCCAATCATGCCTCTATGAGCTTTGACTGGGTTTCCACAAACATGGGTTAAATGAAACCTCTTCCCATTAGGCAATACTACGTATACATCAATTACATTTGGATCTGAGTGAAGAACCCGAAATTGAATGGAGTCTTTAAAGAACAAAGCCAACCCTCCGTCTATTCCCTGAGTTGGGATAATAAAACTTGTTTCCATTCTCAATTTCCTATTAATTCTGTTAAACTTCTCTATTCCACCTTTTGTTTCCATAAGAAAGATTACACTCAGCAACTCCTGCTTTGTGAGATTCATCAATGCAAAAATTGTCAGGGCTCTCCCGATACCCTTATAGTACCAGCTAATCAGCTTCATGGTTCCTTGACGAATTGCTTCTTTGTAGCATTCATGTGTGCACTAATTAAAAAAATGGTTATCCTCTTCCTTCAATAGTGATCATCTCAATCGTTAGATGCTCCTTAATTTCTTGCTCTTGTTTCATTTTTGAATAGAGTAGCCAACTACCTTCAACTTCTCGTCTTTGTCCTTCTCCCCTCTCCGTTGTTCCATTCTCTCCTTCATTTCCAGTAGAACCTACTGTTCTAAGAAGTTGCTATTACCCTCTTGGTTTTAGTAAGAATAGGTATGATAGGGTTGGCTTGGAATGGGTGAAGCACCAATGTGACTGGGCTTGGGCAATGGAGTATTAGGCTCTGCTCTGATTCATTTTAAGGTGGGCTTGGGTGAGAATTAATTGTTGGGTTAAGATTGGGTAGCAGGCTTGGCGTAATTGGCCTTTGGAGTACAAAGGGCTAGAATTAGGTGAGGGTGGGTTGGACAAGCTTGAGCAAAATGGGTCTTGTGTATTGTGGTTTGTCGGGCTTAAGGTATCCGTTGCTAGAGTAGTAAGTAGGTGTCGTAACAAATGGGACAACTTAGGGTAGATATTTGTTGTTTTAGAGTTTAAGAGCTGGTTTGCAAATGTCCTAATCGGCTGAGCAAGGATTAGAGGGAATCAGGGTGTTGGGGATTGGGGCTTGGGATGGGGGAGGGTTAAGGGAGTAAGCTGTTGCTTTTGTACTACAGAAGGTGGTGGAGGGTGGTATGCAGGTAGCATTGGTCGGGGTGGTGTCAGGCCTATTAGTCTGCACAAAAACATGGTGCTGCTACAACACCCCTTGAAGATGCGCTATAACATGTGGCAGCGACACGCCAGGTGCTATGCTGGTTGTGTTATGCTTAGAATCGGTGGTTTGGGGATGTACTATACTTGCCAATGGGGTCCTCTTCAGCTCCTCTTTCCTGAAGAGTTTTGATTCCTTAAACATCATGAGTGGCGCCTTCTCTATAAGGCAGGTGTCTTGTGTACATGGATAAGCCTTGTCCCAACTAAATGTGGTCGGCTACATGGATTCTTGCGCTCCAATCAGTTCTGCTTGAGGCCATGCTAGATACGAGACCTAAGCTATGCATATCCTTTCTCACCACTTCTCCTAAGGTTATTTTAGGTCTGCCCCTAGCTCTTCTAATTCCTTCAATTTGGATTATATCACTTCTCCGCATAAGGGCATTTATAGGCCTCCGTTGAATGTGGCCGTGCCACCTAAATGACTTTTTTGTAGCTTATCACTTATGGGAGCAACTCCCAAACCAATTTTAATATAATCATTCCTAGTTTTGCCACTCATCCATCTTAGCATCCTCTTTTCTCCTACACTGAGTTTATGTATATGATTTTTTTTTAACAGCCCAACACTTTGCACTATACATCATAGTTGGTCAAATGATGGTCCTATAGAATTTTCCTAATAACTTTAATGGAATACGTTGATCACACAAGACCCCAAACGCATCTCTCCACTTCATCCACCCTATTTTGATTCTTTGGGAAACATCATCCTCTATATCACCTCTTTTGTTTATAATTGAACCAAGTTAAAACAATCACTCTGAGGTGTCTTCTTATCGTCAAGTTTCACCACCTCATTGTTTGCCCGATCATGACTAAAGTTACAAACTAGATATTTTGTCTTCGTTCTACTTAGTTTAAAGCCTCTTGATCCAAAGCTGCTCTCCATGATTCTAACTTAGTATTAATCCCTGTTTGGGTCTCATCTACCAAAGCAATAACATCAGCAAAAAACATACACCAAGGAACCTCGTCTCGAATGTCTTTGGTTAATTCATCAATTATAAGTGCAAATAGATATGGGCTTAAAGTTGATCCTTAATGTAGTCCAACTGTAATTGGGAATTCATTACTTTGTTCCCCCACTATTCTTACACTTGTCACTGAACCATCATACATATCCTTAATTATGTCCACATATTACTGCGACCCTTCTTTTCTCTAGTAATTGCCAAATTAATGCTCTAGGAACTCTATCATAAGGCAGGCGTCCGATGTAACACCTTAAATTGTGGTTTCAAAGTTCTTCAAGCAACACCAAGGGTTAGGGCTTTGCTTATCCCTCCATTGCTGCAAGCCTGCAACTATCAAAGAGCATTTGACAATGAGAGTCTTCATGCCCTATTATTCCACAGACATAGCAAAATAGGGGTAGCCGATCAAACTTCAAATCAACCTCCATTCTCATCCTTGTCTTCCACCTATCTGGTAACTGTTTCCTCAATAGGTGTGAGATTTCCAGGGCAACCCCTAACACAAAGATATTCTACCCTCTGCCCGAATTGCTGCCTTGTAACTGTCATTGCCATCTTCAGGGACTCAATATGTTCTGCTACTTGAGAGGCAAATTCAAGGGAGAATAACTGTGGAAGTAGTCCATGCATCTGCAACCAGAAATCACGGGTTCTGAAACTCATATTGCTCATCTGATATGTATGGTTCCAGGATGAGGAGATTGTTGGCCACTGACCAAAGGCCTTCATCAAGCACATTTAACAGGTCCAATGGGTGCTTGACGTAGATTCAGCGTCGGTTTTCATGGAGAGGGCAGACCATGACTGGAAGCAGGGATTCCAGATGTTCACGAGGGTTTATAGATGGCTTGCTCTGTTAGGGCTTTCCAGGTAGGGCTAATCCAACAAGAGCATTCTCAGGGGTAATTGTGTTTTCTTCTTCTTCCTCCTCCGCAAATGCTTCTTCATCGCCACACAGCATCCTCCAAATAGGAATGCCCTCCACTTTGACAGGAAGTGCAAGGAGTGTCAGCTGGCAAAAAAGGGTCACGTGAGTAGTGTTTTAAGGAAATATGCACGTCTGTATAGATTAGTGCACAGATTTAGCTGCCTCAGAAGAGAAGCTTGAGAGTGAAAAAAAAAAACTTTTAACAGTATTTGCCAATTGGATGTTGAAATAATTATTTAACAACTTAGACATTTTCCATAAAATAACTAATATTTACCCTACCTCTTCTTTTTATATTGCTTAATGTTGGGTCGCTAGTGAAGCTCATCCTCGACTTCCTGATCTAATTATTTTTGTAAAACATTGAAATTTTACAGCTAAATTTCGAAACCATGTCATCACAGATCAGGTGACAATCATATACTAATTGGATATTTAGCTTCACTTTATAGTTTTAGAGAATCCAACATTTGGAGTTCTCTGGCATGGTAATCTTTTGAATATTCTGACTGTTTTATGTGGATGTCACATTTTTATTTTTCTATAATTGCATTTCTGTATTCCTTGTCATTAAGTATCCCTAATAAGGGTCACTGAAAAATTGTATGTTGTTTCTAATAGCTAGGTCGTAACTCTATAGAAGACACTTCATCTTCTCGCTCTTCATCAGCTAGCCGACCGTCTGTTGCAGTTAACTCCGTAGAACAGCCTCCACCTGCTCACACTTTGTTGCCTGCCCGGTCATCTCCTTCACACAGCACTGTAGAACCTTCGCCACCGTCTCGCTTTTCATTAGCTGGCCGATCATCTTTTGCGGTCAATTCCACGGAGCAACCTACATCAGCTCGTGCTTCTGCAGCTGGCCGATCATCTTTTGCAGCGAATTCTCTAGAACAGCCTCCGTCTGCCCGTTCTGCATCGGTTGGTCGACCATCTCAAGTAGTCAAGACGGTTCCCATGGTGCCACCCAGCGTACCAATATCATTAAAGCCATCTTCTGTGTCTTCATCAGATCCTTCCACGGATCATCGGAGGGATAGGAGGTATTTGAGCTCAGAATTGCTAAGCTTCATTTCATTTAACTGTTACCAACATTTTAGTGAAGAGCTGAAAGTTCTCAGAGCTATTTAATGTGCACTGTCAGCATCTTTCTGAATCCCATATGTTGAGTAATATTCAAGCAAAGAATTTATCTGTCTGAGAATGCTTCCAGCAATGGGAATCTTCTATACTTGATATTTGATTATCCATTTCCCTTAACTACCAGTTTTGCTGACTACAAAATTGCTAGAGCTGAACATTATGAGTTAGATAGTTTTGTTATTTTGTTCATCTACTGAGTATTTCTGTCTGCTTAGGTTGTTTGAGCTCTCAAGATATTTCAATAAGTGGACATGGAAACTATCCAAAATATACCTGCACTTCCTATTTTGAAATTTTTCTATCCTTCTAGAAGTATAGCTGCTATTTGTTATCATTTGTATTTTGTCAATATGCAGGTCCTCAGGAGATTTTGGAAGTGTAAACATGCGTGAAACTGGAAATCAGCGTTCTACTTCTGCCCTTCAAGATGAGGTATCGTCATTTTAAGGGAGCTAACATGTATCCAGAAATTAAAGTTTTGGAAATTCAAGCTGGAAAGTGGTTAGCTAGTGATTTCTTTCCTATTAGTTGCTTTGGAAGTATGACATTGTCTATATATATGCATTAGTATAAAAGAAAAAAATTCCAAGCATCTGTGCATAACTTAATATTTCTAGCTGTTAGGAAACTATCTTTCTGTAACATCCTCCTAAGCAAGGTTATTTGAATTGCAGCTAGATATGCTACAGGAAGAACATGAAAGTATACTTGAAAAGGTGCGAAGCCTACAATGCCTTTCCTATTCTATTATTTATGCTTTAAAATTTCAAAGGCTCTGGCTCTTATTATTATGTATGTCGCATTTCATCCTTTCAGTAGCTTCCCCATGTTCAATAAGAGCAACATGGCTTGGTATTCAAGCTGTTGAAACACTTCCTTTGGCTAATCTCAGTCACAGTTAGACAGTTTGTGCAGAAAACCATACTGCTCCTGTTGAATAACATATTGATCCTCATATTGTATCCTTTGCAATTCATTATGATATGTTGTCCCCAGCTTCGGCTTGCAGATGACAGGTGTGAGGAAGCAGAGGCCAGAGCTAGGCAGCTTGAGAAACAGGTAATTTTAAAATCAGATCCTGTTATATTCTGGTATGGTTAAACTCAATGCAACTCAGCCCAATTATGTTGTTTGCTTTTTCCAGACATTCTTATCTAACTTCTTGGCTGTCTGTGTAAATAAATGTGTTAGGAATAGAACCTCGTATCATTAAATTAATAGTTGTCAGTCTGTAGATACAGTTTGAGATTTGGTCATATGACATTTTTTTTTTTAATCGTTGGTACTGAAATGCCATGTATTCTTTACAAATTGGAAGCCTACAGTGATAACAATGACACTGGCCTCAAGGTTAGTCTAATGGCTTTGATGGAACACCAGTTGCAAAGTTAGATACTGTGGATTAGAGAGAAATAAGAGGGAAATAGAATCATGAGAGGGAGAAGATGAAAACCAGAGAAAGGCTAGGAGGCTTTACTCATCGTGTAAGCGTCCTCTAGCCAATACCTTTATTTATAGGCAAGTCCAACGATTACATCTAATGTAGGAAATCAAACATAAAAGGAAATAACAGAAAAGGAAACTTGAATCCTCAAATCAGAGTAATTGAGATCCTCCATGCTCTATTCTTTCAGCATTACCCTTCAAACACTCCCCCTCAAGCTGGAGCATAGAGATTAAACATCCTCCATTTGTTACACATATAGTCAACCTGGCAGCCCCTAAGGACTTTGTGAGTAAGTCCGCCAACTGGTTTCCTGTACTAACATGTTTTTGAGAAATCAATCCTTGCCAAAGCTTTTCACAAACGAAGTGACGGTCCACTTCAACATGTTTTGTACGTTCACGAAACACTGGATTAGTAACTATGGAATAGCAGCCTGATTATCACGCAATACTGTCATAGAGGAATCATCACCAAAGCCTAGCTCTTTCAACATGTGTTTGGTCCATATCAACTCACAAGTGACCCGTGCCATGGCTTTACACTTAGACTCTGTGCTTGACCTAGCCACAGTAGTCTGTTTCTTAACTCTTCCAAGTTACAAGGTTACCACCAAGTGTAGTAGCTTGTGGTTGACCTCCTATCAACCGGTGATCTAGCCCAATCTGCATAAGAAAACCCTTCAGTTTCTTCTATGACCACTGTCTTTGTATAGTAATCCATGACTAGGAACCATCTTAAGGCACCTCAATATTTGGAGAACCATACCCCAATGAGATGTTCTAGGGGCAAATAGAAATTTACTCACAACACTGATTGGAAAAGCAATATCAGGTTGAGTCATAGTAAGATAATTCAACCTTCTGACTAGCCTCGATATCTTTTTGGATCATTGAGAACATCTCCATCTTTTTGGCATAAGCTTCACATTACTATCCATAGGAGTATCTAGAGGCTTAGAGCTAAGCAACCTAGTCTCTGTCAACAAATCAAGTACATACCTTCGTTGAAAAGGAAATCCCTTTATGGGATTGAGCAACTTCTCCCCAGAAGATATTTCAATCTTCCCAAGTCCTTAGTCGAAAATTGTTGTTTTGGAGATAACTTTAATTTATCAATCCCTATAGAATCATCTTTAGTGATAATAATGTCATCAACATAAACGATGAGAAACTGACTTCTTGTGCTAGAGCGACGGTAAAATACTGAATGGTTACTGTCACAATGAGTTAGTCTAAAATGCAACTCCACGGATGCTTCAACCCATACAAAAACTTCTTAAGATGGCACACCATACCACTCTCCCCCTGAGCAACAACCCTGGAGGTTACTCTATATAAACTTCCTCATGGAGATCACCATTAAGGAAAGCATTCTTAGCATCAAGTTGAAATAAAGGCCAATGACACATGGCAGCCAAAGAGATCAAAATCGGAACTGATGTCTTAACAACAGGAGAAAAGGTCTCCAAGTAATCTACACCATACACCTAGGTATATTCTTTTGCAATGAGTTTAGCTTTCAAACGAGCGTGACTCCCATCAAGGTTAACATTCATGGTAAACACCCATCGGCAGCCGATAGTTTTCTTCACAGGAGAAAAAGGCACCAAATCCCATACATGATTGTCATGTAAGGCTTCATACAAGTTGTCCATCCTGTAATCGATAGGGCCTTTGCAACAGATTTGGGGAGAGGATAATTTTCGAAGGTAGATAAACAAGTGCGGAATGTGAAAGATACGTTAGCATAGGAAACAAAGTTAGTGACAAGATATTGAACACAACTTTGAGTGTCTTTACTAAGGGCAATCGAAACATCAAGGTCAGATAAAGGAGGGGGAAGACTTACCACCGGATTTGGAGAAGAAGACGACGCTAGTGGAGGAGGTGCAGGAGTAGGAGGAGCAGTATTCAGTTGGTGACATCATTGGTACACTATTGAGCCATCTAGTTGATCAGCTGGAATCCGCGAGCGAACAATATCTGGTGCCACAATAAACTCAATAATGGTGCCTGGGACATCATCAATGATGGAAACAGAAACATCTGTAGAATAAGGTGTTGACTCAAAGAATGAAACATTAGCAAAGACAAAAATACTTCTTCAAGTTAAATGAATGACACCGATAACCTTTTTGAGTGTGAGAGTAACCAAACAAACATACACTTCAAAGCACTAGGATCTAATTTGGGTAACCCAGAATGGAGGTCACGAATAAAGTAAACACTTCCAAAAACTCGTGGCAACAAACAAGGGAATAGAAGGAAACAAAGTAGAATATGGATTCCCCTTTACAAAATAAAAGACGATATACGATTAATAAGAAAACAAGCAGTCAATACTGAACCAGCCCAGAAAGGTTTAGGTACCTTCACCTCAAACACTAAAAAATGTCCCATTCCATAGGATTACAATTCTTCCTCTCTGTAACACCATTTTGTTGTGGGGTGTAGGCAGCATAGGATTGATGAAGGATGCCATTAGAATTCATAAAGGAGGTGAAAGGGTTTGAAAGTTACTCCTTTGCATTATCACTAGGAAGAATCTTAACCATAACGCCAAACTGAGTATGAACCTTTAAAATAAAATTACAAAATATGGGGAAATAATTTAAAACGGTTTTTTTTATTAAATATAACCAGGTAACTCTTGAGTAGAAACTGTAGTACACGTACTCCAAACATCAGAATAAACTAAAGCAAACGGGTTGGACGACCGGTTTACAACCTTGGGTGGATACCTCACAAGGTGAAGCTTCCCAAACTAACACGCCTCAGAAATATGTTGAAAATGACTATCTAGCAATTTTAAACTTTGTAAAGAGGGATGACGCAATTGACAATGAATTTGATGCTCTAGAGAGATGTTCAACAGGTAGCGAATGTGTCAAATAGATGCAACCCTCCGGATTCACGACCCTTACCAAACATCTTCTTTGTTGTAAGATCTTGAAAGAGAGAAAGGCGAGGAGAAAAGGTGACAGAACCATGGTGGGAGATCTCGTGAAATATTTCGGTTTTTTCATAAACCGAGACGAGATCAAGGTCGAGATCTGCGAAATGGGATATCTTGCTCGAGATTTCGCCATATCTCGCCATATCTCACCCTAGATCTCGCCATATCTCGCTGGAACTCTTAATTTTGCCCCATTTTTTGAGGATTTTAGCCAAAGTTTCACTTGCAACTACTCTTAGCACATCTACAACATCAAAGGAAGCTCAATCATCCTCTACTTGTCTTATGAACTTATGCGTTAATGACTGATATAGACCTTCTAACGGTTGTATACTTTTATCATTCTATTCTCGAAAGTCAAGATTGTAATACTTATATGGATGGAATCTTGATGACATTTAAGTTATTGATTTTCATTTATATGCCTTAATGGTTTTATATTACATGTTATATAACCTTGCATTCTTTAATCCTTCATCATTTCAGTTTCACATTATGGGTAGACTTAGAAATCATACTTAGGGCTGTTTTCTAAAAAATCAAGGCCACTAGTGTGTTTAAAAGGCCTTAAATAGGATAAATACCAAGTTTTAGCCAACTGGGACCCTAAAACCCACCGAGTTGACGCCCAAAAAATGGCATATCTCGACCGAGATGGTTAAGATCTCGGTTTTCATGGTAGCGAGATCTCGCTCGAGAGCGAGACCTTCTACTATGGATAGAACAATTATTTTCATTGGTAACTTATGAACTGACAATAAATTAAATGGAAATCCTTGTAAATAAAGGACAGAGGATAAGGTTAGGGATGGGGTAAGATGAATAGTTCTAGTGCCTTTAATTGTGGCATTGAAACCATTCACAAGGGTGACCATATAATTGGATGAACAAAAAGAAGAAAGATACCAAGTGTGCTAGTCATATGATCAGTGACACTAGAACCAATGATCTAAGGCCTAGAAGAGAATAAGAGTCAGGCTGTCACATTGCCTGGTTGTGCAAATGTAGCTATAAATGGTTGGGATTGGGCTGCCTAAAATTGGGTAAAGCGAATAAAGTCTTCTGTGGACATCTTCATGGTTTTGTCTTTAGGCTGTGGAGGTGTAGATGTAGTCTTTGTAGCTGTAGCAATGTTGGCAATCTGAGGGGGTTTGCCGTTCAATTTCCAACAAAATCTCTGAATGTGACCTACCGACTTGGTGACCACAGTTGTGACAGGTCCTAATTGGTGTATCTGTAGACTCCTAAGAAATGGTATGTCTTTCTTTCGCTCTCTTATTTTTTTTCCAGTCGTTGCCCCGCGATCACTAGTATTTCCAGAATTGGATCCAAGGTTATTAGTGATTATGGCAAGTGCAAATGTGTCATTAGATGTAGTATTATGAGAGTTCTCTTTGGAGACTCGGATAGCCCTAGAGAAGTTGTTAGATAAGGTGCCCACTGTGTTAGCATCGAAGATTTGAGATCATACTGAATCAAACTCTTTCCCAAGTCCCCCTAAAGAAAACACATCGCAAAATGTTGCTCAGGCTGGTTCTGCATCTCAGTAACATTAGGAGTAATGGGAAGTATAGAGTTTAACTCTTCATACATCCTCTTAAAATCTGCAAAATACTGGGTTAAAGGTTGACCCTTCCTATCTACTCGGTAGAACTCTTGGGATAACTCGTACATACGAGAAAGGTTATTCTGACTAGAGTACAAAACATTTAGATATTCCTATAGTTCCTTTGATAGTATCAATATGACTAACAAGGTCCACAATATGTTTCTTCATAGAATTCAACGTTTGTCCTAAATTACGGGCATCTCTCCCAATTAGGGTTTGTAATATCAAGTTTTTCAATCAAGTGGTCCTATTGTCCTCTCCTAAGAGTCACTACTGTTAACAATTTTCCTCTGAGGATACAACTCTTCAGTTTTTTTTAGTAGCCGATGGGGGGGGCCCCCGCATGGCCTCAGCTATCACCGAATTTTCAACTCAAAATAGGTTATCACCAACTCCAATAAAAGCTGTCAAGAAATCAAACAAAATTTTGAACCAGAAATTAGACTACTTAATACAATCCAAAATAGTAGAAGCAAACAAAAAGTTCAAACCAACTTCAAAATACCATAACCGAACCAATTTGTTAAACCTAATAAGCTCTTATCCTTGCCGGGTAGAGTGGTGCTCATCCAATCCATCCTTCAATCTTCATATCTTTATTGAAGCGGCATTTTCTCTATTCCCAAATCCATCATCCGGTCCATGGAAACTCTCTTCTGTGCTTTTCTCTGGAAAGGCCAAGAATCCTCCCGTTTCCTCCATCCCGTCTCTTAGGCCGCAGCCTGCCGTCCCAAATCTGAGGGTGGTCTGGGTATACGTCGTATCCTTGACGTTAACCTGGCTTGTCTCCTTAAGCTCATTTGGAAGATTGCTTCTAAGCATGACTCTATTTGGGTTTCCTGGGTCTATTCTTACATCCTCAAGCATAACTCTTTTTGGACTGCTGCGTGCCCCTCAAATGCCTCCTGGATTTGGAGGAAGATCTTGCTCCTTCACCTTAGAGCTCTCTCTGCAATCTCTATCCAAATTTCTCATGGATCCTCCACTCTTTTCTGGCTAGACCCCTGGCACCCCTTGGGCTTTCTCTACACCTTTTTTGGCCCCCGTTTGTTGTATGATTCCTGCATCCCCAAGTCCACCACCCTTGATACCTTCATCATTAATGGGTCTTGGTCCCCTCTCCCCCACCCCAGTCTCACACAAGTCTGGAATGCACTCCCCTCTTATCCTTAACTTGTCCCCAGATACCACCATTTGGAAACCTTCTCCATCCAAATCCTTTATCACTTCCTTTGCTTGGAACCCTATCCGCTCCCTAAACCCCCTGTCCCCTAGTCCCCCTTGGTCTAGTTCAAAGGCAACATTCCCCGTCATGCACTCACCCTTTGGAGAGCCCTCAATCATGCCCTTCCAACCTAGTCCTTCTTCATTAGCCGCCAAATCCTGCTAATCCTAACTGTACCCTTTGTTGGAATGGCTAGAGGATATTGACCACCTTTTCTTCTCTTGCCCCCTTTCCCGGCCCCTTTGGGGAAGAGCTCTTGCTTCCATTTGGCCTCGTTCGAGACGATCTTTTGGGTTTGTTTGTGATTGGTTTTAGTTCTTGAGGAACTTTGCCGGGCGCTTCATTTGCGACCATATAGGCAAGCTAGTCTTTAGTGCCACCATCCACCACATTTGGTGGGAGTGCAACCTTAGGAGGTGGGCTTCCAAATCTCGATCTATAGATTTGATTTGGAAAGCCATCTATTTTAATGTGTCTTCTACATTGCTCTCTTTTCCCCATCCCCCTGTTGATCACAACCCCAGGAATAGGTTAATTGTTAGCACCTAGGGGTTCAGTTGCACTTTTATTTCTCCCTCTTGAGTGTTCTCCCTCATCCCCTTTGTCCCTTTGGCTTAGGTTTTCCTCTTTGTTTTATACAATTATTTATTCATTAAAAAAAAAAAAAAAAGATCAAACCACAGCAGCAGAACATAAATCAATTTTAGAAAGAGATTACGCAAAACAGTAAGGAGATTCAAACAACCTCCGATTATGCACAGCTTCAAGGCAAGGATTTTAGCAGGTTAATCACACCACTTGGAGCAATTGACACTTCAACAACAATTGGATGGGCCAATCGATGCTTCCAACAAAAGTAATTCAAATCCTTCAAGAAAACTATCGTAACCAGCAGAAATCTAGAGCTTACCTCTCAAAACCAGGACCCGATGCTGTGCAGTCATTCCTCCATCAACAATCGAAGCTTTAGGTGCTTCTTACTCCATCAATTCTTCAAAGAGCAGAAAGTTGCAGCTTCAGGTGCTGCCACCCCTGTAATTGAGACCTAGAAGTCCCTCAACCTGCAGCGATGAGTCTCCAAGGGTTGCAGGTATGTCACCCAAGGAGATGCCACCTATCTTTTCATGACTGAAGTGGACCACATTAAAGTCACCACTAATACACCCAGGGGAGGGAGTTGAGAGAGGAGGAGAGGGTGGAGAAATCAGCCCAAAGAAGCAAGCGAGCCGGAGATCGGTCAAGGGTGTATATGATAGTATGATAGAAGGAGGAGGGAAGATGAGGGAAGTATGGAGATGGATGAAATATGAGGAAGAGCAAGAGGAGGGGACTTGGAATTTGACAGGGTCCTAGAGAATCCAGATATGACCTCTAGGGGAGTGGTCGTAATTGGTGAGGAGGGACCAAGCAGGGGAATTGCGGAAGCCATAGAATGGCAGATTCTTGTTGAACATGGGTTTCAAGCAAGGTATAGAGGGAGACCTTGGGAGAATGAAGGACATACTTGACATCAGCTTGTTTGGCTAGGGAGCTAAGCTCCCTAACATTCTAGATTAGGATGCTGTCAGGCATAGAAGGTTGGGGAGGGGCGCTGCAATGAAAACATGAAACCATGCATCCCACGAATATAAGTATGCGACACCTAGGAGAGGCAAGGGAGCAGCCTCCAAAAGCCAAGGGGAAGGAGTAAGTAAGGTGGGGTTTAGCAAAGAAGAAAAGGGAGCAGAGAAACCAGGGTTAGCAGGGGGAGGGCTCTAGATGAGTTTCAGCCACAGGTACTGGGCCAAGAATGGAAACCCAGCAGCATGCAACGATGGCAATAGACTTTGGATGCACAAAATTGGTGTTCCTGGCAGAAGATGACACCAAGGGGGGAGCAGAATCTCGTGCAGAGGTTACCGACAGAATTGCAAAGTTGGCAGGGGCATCACTTTGAGGAACAAGGGAGCCACAGTTTGATGGCACTGACGATGCAGATAATGATGGCTTTCTCCATAGGGTCTTTACGGTAGTGACGGTTGCTTCATTTTTTCCGGCAAATAGGAGAAGGTTCTGGTGATTTGCCATGAGAGGAGGGAGGTGTAGGGTATCTATAGCCCTGGACCACAATCATCAAAGGAAGCAGGGAGTCCAGAAGCTTGGAAGGAGGCTTGGTGTTGTCCAGGGTCGACCATGGGTAGTAAGGAAAATGTGGCACTAGCAGAAAAACTTCAGTTGAAATGGGGCAAGAAGATGATCTAGCCTGAGCAGCGGTGCAAGTAACCATGGTGTGACCAAACACTTGACAGAAGGAGCATTATGGAGGAGACCACTCAATCTCGGTCGGTTGGAGGAATCTATGTGCCATATCATCACCAATCACAATGGTAGAGGGGATCTAAGAGGACGTAAAGACTTCAAAACACAATCTGGCATAGGAGAGACGATTCATTGGCAGTGAGCAAACATCTTTGTTCCAATATTCAAGAGGAAGAACGGAATGGTGCTGTAGTCGATATTGTAAAGAGGGGTGGAGCATTCCCATTGATGAAGGAAAATTGGGTCCTTGCCAGTGAACCAGGGAGAACCATCCGGGGATCCAATCTTGGCTTCATCGGGGGAGAATCTGAAAACAAAAATTCCACCACTGAGTAGGATGGCTTCAGAACAGTCGGGGGTTTTCCATTGTTTGGAGAGGGATGCCTTCACCTTGTGGAAGAAGGAGCGGGGGCCTAGGAATTGACCCATGAGGGCTGATTGCCAAAGGCAGATACCAGGCAAGAGAGCAGAGCTAGGGCAAGGACAAGGTTGGAGAGGTCATTGGAGGGGGGAGGGATGATGAATAAGCTGATGTTGGGAGCTTGGGGTTCAGCAAAGAGGGAATTCCAGGTCCTGGTAGGGAAGATGGAGGGGGTTCAAGAGGGGGGGGGGGGAAGGAGAGGGTCTAGGGAGGCTCATTGGGAACTTCTGAATTTCTAGAGTTACAAACCAACAACCATTCCTGTGATATCTATTTCAGCTATATATATTGTTGTTGTTGCTGTTTTAAAAAAATTACTTAATACTTGGTTAACATCAAACATATATTATTGTGCCTCATTTTCTGCTTGAGTTTAGGTATACCAAAATTCTGTTCTGGATCGAAATCTATTGCTGATATCTATTCTATGTTACAGGCTGCTTTGAGATCTGCAACACAAACTCATGATGGCCAAGATGTATGGGTTTCAACCCGTCGACTAGAAGCAGAGGTATTGAAACTCTGTAGCTGTGCTGAGTTTGCTTGCCTTTGACCCATATATGAATGGTGTATCTGCATGGCTTCATTTGGATTGACAATTCTGTGCTTTTCGGCTAGACTTCCAAGGATGAGGCAGCATCTACTTTGGAGCAGCTCCAAGAGGCAGAAATCACAACTCTTCGAAAAATGGCACAGAGAATGATATTGTCTCAGGAAGAGATGGTCTCTATCTAGTTTCTCTAATTAATTTGTTATGGTTTCTATCTCATAGTTGTACAACATACATTTGTGTCAGGAAGAAGTTGTTCTTAAAAGGTGTTGGCTTGCTAGATATTGGAATTTATGTGTTAAACACGGTAAGCTACCTTACATATTTGTTCATTTTCTTGTTCTTTCTTATGCATAGGCACATCTACTATTTATTACTGCTAGTGATTTATGCATATTCACCCTGTAATTGCTGTTCTTGCATGTTTGGTTGATGGCTTGGTGCACACATATGATATTGGTGTAACTATTGATATTTTGCTGAATACATATTCATGGAGGGAAGGAATATGGTCCTACAAAGGCTAGATAGGAATGTTCTATAAGGGTAGTGGCCTAGGGAAAGTCTCTAAGCCATCGGAACAGCAGCACATAGACTTACAAGTATGCAGATTAAACATGACCTGAACTTAGTGAGCAATATAAAACCTAGCTAAGATGCAACTAAACAAAAATTAGTTGGGAAAAACAGGGTTGGGGAGATCATGAGCAGCATGACAGTAAAGGGTTCTTAGCCTGTTTGAGATTGAAAAGCAGTAGAGGTTTGCAAGTCCTATCCATGCTATCAATAATGAGAAACAACAAACAAGATCAATTATAGATAAAGAACAGCATGATGTGTTAATTAGGTTAACTTAGGGGCAATAAAAGATAAACATAATCTAGTTATTGATGGAAATGAGAAGCAAGAGCAACCATACCTTTGGTCCTTTACACCAGCAGATTTCTTGAGAGAGAAAGTGGAAGGATAGAAGCCCGCAATATAGCAGCTATGCAAGAAGAAGGAAGAAGAAGAAGAAGAAAAACCCATGTAATAGGGTTACAATGGAGATGACTATGTATGAAAAAGGTTATTGGAGGAAGAAGACCTATCATGAGCCTCTTTACAGCTACATCCTAAACTCCTCTCCTAGAATCAGTTAGCATCTCTTCTTCTACTTAATTGGATCTTTCCATTACTTTCCGAAAGGGTAGGAGAACTTGTACTGATCTCGTAGCGAAGGTGTTTCCTATGATGCCATATCTCCTATAACTGTAGCCTCTTCAATTGCTCTTTCTTTATCTTTTATCCCCAAAAATGTTGCTCTAAGTGAAAGAAAACTGTCTGAAGAAATGAGAGCAACTGAGATAAATGGTACCAAAGGCCTTGTTGATCCACCCAAAGTTAGAGTTTCAGTTGGAAGTATATGGTTCTGCACAATCAGGCACTAATCAAATGGTACTATGGAAAGGTATAAATCCCAGTTAGTTGCCAAAGTGTACGGTCAAGTCTTTATCAGAAGTTCATCCATGCTAAACATAACTCAATCAAAGTTGTTTTTTGGCTAGTAGCCAATAGTCATACTTGTGGAAACTAGATGTCAAGAATGCTTTTCTACATGGGGACCTATAGGAAGAGCTATACATGCAACTTTCAAGCTTCATGTTTCCTTTTGATTAAAGGAAAGTTTGTCTTCTTAAAACCGCACTCTATGGTCTTCAACAGTTTGAGAGGTTTTGACTAGCCATTCTAAGGATTGGATATTCCAAGAACCAAACTGACCACCCTGTTTGTCCAGAAAGGTAATGGTAGTATCACAGCTCTTATTGTCTATGTTGATGACACTCTGGTCACTGGGAATGATAGGCCTGAGATTTGTCGGATGAAGTCCCACCTAGTCCAACAGTTTCGAATTAGAGATCTAAAACTTTTGAAATACTTTCTCAGGATTGAGGTGTTGAGATCAGAGTATAGGTATTCTTCATGTATTTGAATGTAGATGAATGCAGTTGAGGCATCCAGATAGAATTCTCTTGAGGCGGTTCTGACAGGTGGAATGCCTCTCATCCATTCGTACAAGTGAAGACTCACCAGACTCTCGAGATTAAAGAGGGGGATTAATATTGAAGGTTATGTTGGATCATTTGAAGAAAACAAAGATGTTGGTCCATAGGCCCACAAACTTCCCAATTTGCCGCAACCACAACCTCAATGAGGATTGCGGTTCACCTCTTTTAGACACAGCACATACCAAAAATTAGTGATTAGGCCTAATCGCTCGGCCTACGTCACCTCGATTCCTACTCCTGCATCTGCTACCTGCAACACCTTGATTAGTGCTGCCTGCAACCCCTTGCTTCTTGCTACTTGTGACTCCTTGCCCCCTGAAGCCTGTGACACTTGCAATCTAGAAGCCCCTGCATCTGCCTCAATGGGAAGTACCTGCAAAGCCCGTAGCCTGCAATCGGCAGGCCCTTCCTGAAGCCTGCATCATCCTGCTGCCACCAGACAAACCTATGCACCAACAGTAGCTCCTCCAAACTCAAAGACCTCCACACAAGCCCCATAATTGATCAAAGTTGTTGAAATCACTGAGAATCCCTTTTGCTGGTTGCTGCCATTGAAGATTTCTCACTATGATGAAGATGACCTTCTGATTGTAATGACACCTGAATCCTTGCCTTATGACTACAATGATTATGACATCCTGACCGAGTCCACTTCTGTACCAATCACTGACACCAAAGCTGCTGCACATATCAAGAATACCTTGTAACTTGCAGCATTACCACTTTTCAAGGAAAGATCCCCCTGTGTGTCTTTCCTCAAAGTATAGATCAATCCTAGCCAGGTTTCAATCCCAATCCCCTTCCCCATTTTCATTCCTCCCTCCCACCCCCACAATCAACCCATATGTCTCCCCCCTTCCCTAACCCAAATAAATTTTTGGCATTTTAGGGAACTAATCATATGGGCAAATAGGAATTTTATTTCAGTCCTTGGGGGTATAATTCATTTCCCTAAATGCCTTTAGAAACCTTAGATTTGGCATTTGGATTGTGTACTGATTGATTAGCTTGTCCCTAAGCCCGTGCAACCGAGTCCATCACAATGAGCCCCAATGGACATACCGTATACGTATTGGTTGGCCAACTTATAGCTTAAGCCCAGCTGGTTGCAGGACCTGATCTACTAGCTATAGACTAGATACGATGGTTGGCTTATGACATCTGGTCTTCGATGGCTCTATTGACCTAGTCAACAAGATGATTGACTAGGTTGATTGGATGTTCAAAAATACAACCATTTTATAACTGTTGAACCATATTTGGACCAATCTTTGGCTATGAATGCAGGTTTTTTATAACACACTTTGGCATGAATCCTAAGGCATTTATTAGAAATCATTATTTTGTCATTCTTATAACCTTTTAGCCTCCCTCTGACCTAAATCCCTTTTGGAGATCCTATCTATCTTTCATAAGAAGATTGAGAGTAGATCTTAAGGTAGACTTATAACGGTAGAGGCTCATTTGCACTTGCATGGATTCGTTCCAAAGGGAAATGCCACCCCTCCATGTGGTTGTAAGTGTTTGACTTTCTTTTAGTTTACATTTATTGTAGTAGGGTACTTCTATTAGGATTGAGTTGGGTACTCTTGCTCGGAATTAAGGATTAGTGCTCTTGCCAGAATCAAGGATTCAATTAAGTTCTCTTGCCCTGCAGTCCCGATTTTGTAAAAAGGTGCCATCCCCACCAATCATATTGAAAGTGCACATACTAGTGAAATCTTGCTAGAGGTGCTAGAAAGGAGTGGGCATCGATTTAGTTGAATCGAACCATTACAAATCCTGTGGTTTGTTTACTTACTTTATTTGCATACTTTAATTTCCCAAATATTGATTATTAGCATGTACAAGCTCGTATCATTGGTATCAACTTGCCCCCCCCCTCTAGGTTGACTTTCATTACCCATCAACATAACCTTATTTGCCCACATCACCAAATCCACTCTCCTCCCCCATCCTAACCCCTTCTCTTATCCCTCACACCCCTCCGATTCCCCCCGGCTCAATGATTGATAGAGTGAATAGATCCGCCAATAGCTTCTCGATGGCTTCTCTTGCATTGTCGGGAATGAGTGGTTTTGTTGCGGAATTGACAGGGTTTTTTAGATTACCTACTAGCCCAAAATATCTTTTAATGGCAAAAGTACTAATTGCTTTAGTAATGGCTATTGGTCAGCTCCTATCTTACCTTTTCCCTCTCCATCCTCTTTACTCCCCCTCTTCTAATCCTCTTAATTCCCAACTCCCTTCTTCCCCTCCTCCCCCCCCCCAGAAAACCCACCTTGCCTCCTCGTAGAAGAGACACCCTAGTGTTCCCCTTCATCTCTCTTATAATTAGCAACTTTATTTGGAATATTAGAGGCATTCATGGTTGTCAAGGTGACAAGGCAATGCAAGGTGATAGAGGGCAACGAAAACCAAGGAGACACCAAGCAAGGCCATAAGGCGTCACGCCGTTGCCTAGGCGACTCCAATTTTCCTTGAACCAAAAATGGGCCTAGGGGCCTAGGCTATATATATATATATATATATATGACAACCATGGAGGCATTAAATATTTTGGCTCCCTTTGCCTTCACCTCCTCCTCCTGACGCCTTGTTTGGACACTGAGGCGATTGATTAGAAGAATAGATTTCATCTGCTTGTGGAAGCTATCGGCAAGCACCTGCAAAAAGAAGAAAGAATTAGCGTTCGAGAAGAAAAAACTTTAGACACTTGTGACAATTTTCTACAACAATATGAGTTGAAGAACTTACTTGACCAAGGAGTTGACTAACTCCTCTTCAGTGGCAACGCCAAGTATATTGCTCTCGGCAGGCATTTGGGCGAAGGTTCCCCACTCCAACGCCCGATCAGTATTCAATGAAACACGATCGTTCTCCGTTAGCTGCCATCAGGGAATTTATACATTCCCCATCTGCCTGGCTTTCTTTGAAGCTGCGTCATCTTGGAGGTTGTGCCTTCGCTTCGTCAGTACTACCTCATCTTGGGTAGACTCCCCTACGACTATTGGAGCCTTCCCCCATTCGGTAGCATTGTGCAGCAGCTTGAAAGGGGGTTGGGTGGGAGCCTTCGGGAGTGGGGTAACAATAGTTTTGGGCTCTTTTTGTTTGACCGTCAGGGTTCTATCTTCGGTGGCTTCCAACCCCTTGGAAGCCATGGCTTTGATGGCCTTTAGGTTATATCTCAGAGGCACTGTAAGAAGAAGGAAAAGAAGTCAGTAAAGCGTACAATACAAGACAAAGGACAAGACAAAAAACTATAGTAGGTTCGGGAGCTCACCGGGGGCTAAACCCCATATCTGGAGAACAACATCGTACTCCATTGCCAAACTATGGATCTCTTAACACGCCATGATGGATTTTATCTTCTTGACGACGCTTTCTTCGTCGGGAGACAATGACAAAGCACGATTCACTTGGGTATAGGAATGAAGTTGATTTCAGGCTATCGGGAAGCTAAGTTCAGATGGGGGCACTCGGCAGAAGAAATGCCGATGACGCCACCCCTTGTGATTGGAAGGGCAAGTACCCTCGGCTAGGATACCACCCGACCACCCCAATTCAGTTTTGGGGCACTTAGAAAGAAAAATCCAACCTGGAGGGTTGGATTTGCTGATGTAATAAAAATGAGAAAAGAGTGGAAGAGAAGGGTGGATTTCAAGTTTGAAGCAGAGCTTGAGGAAGCCGACGATATGATGCTAACTGTTCGGGAGAAGCATCCCAGGGCAAATTTCCCAATGATTCAAAATTTCTCAAAATAGGGGAGAGAAGAAGGGGAATCTGACACCACTCTTTAGGGTATCAAGGAAATAGAAAACTCCTTGGGAGGGTTAGAATTAACCTTCTCATTTGGATTGGGAACCCGAAGGAGGTAAGAAAAGGGCATGGAATAGTAGTCTGAAGCTGAGGCAAGTTCATCATCATTAAGATGAGAAATAAAGAAGCTAGGACCCTGGCAGGCCTCCTAGACAATCAGGAACTTCCTACAATAGGCAGTTTAGGGTCTTGTTGCTTTCGAGAAGTTGAAGGAGAAGCAATTTTCCTGCTTACCATCTTGTTCCCAATTTGTTCCTTTGGGTTTGGGTTGGGGCAGATGGAGGCTAACCAATGTCAGTTATCCTCTCACCTCTATCACCTGATAGTTCCATTGAAACAGAAGGGGTAGGTTAATTGCCGGAATCTTCCCTCCCAATGGCATAATCAGCAGATTCATTGTCAAATGTTTTTCCATTGCCCCATTGGAAAGAAAAGAAGGGATTTCTACTGACTTTTACTAGAAGAAGAAACTAAAACTCTAAGAGTGGAGATCTTGAACCCAAAAAAAGAAAAGAAAGAAGAGAATTAAGAATAATAGTGAAGAAAAGATTGAAAAACTTGTTATTTTTTCTGGAAAGGATTTGAAGCTTGAAAATTGAAAGCTTGGAATCATAGAGCTAAATGCTGAAAAATCTTCAAAGGCAGACGAGTTTGCAAATGGAGAAGTAAAAGTTGAAGTTGAGGTTTGAAGGGGTTTAAATAAACTAAAGGTTGGATAGTGTACGGACAAGATGCATCTAGATAAACGATCAAGTTCGAGCGACGTTTTGAAGTTTGATCCAACGAACGAGATCAATTCCAATCAACGACTGAGGATCATTGACGGTTCAAGCGTGAGAACAATAATGATTATGGCTGCTAAAGGCCACTTGGTGTGTGCGGCATAGGTTATGAGAGGCGCTTGCGGCTCGATGAAATTACCGTTGCGCAAACAGGAGCCATAAATGCGACCTTGGGAGATCGAGAGGACAGTTCGCTTTTTGTCTACCATATTCGACTATCGTGGTAGATAAAAAGCAAACCAAGCCATCGGTCATTTAATCCCGATCGCTTGGCCTGGGGGGCTCATGATAAGGAAAAAATAACGTCAAACCGGGTTTGACCACAGTCGGGTTAAGGATATCGGTCGGGACCGGTTTGAGGGTTGAACCAGTAAGTACCGTAAGCACAAAGGAAACCAACGATTGTATGAAGAAACGTGTGTTAAGAGGAAACCATAACCGACTCCAAAGGATGAGGACAAAACCCTACGATCAGACAACGACCAACAAAGGGGGGGAAAGACCGGCGAGCAAAAGGTACCCTATATAAACCAAAGATTCGCTCACAATAGAAGTATTTGAATTGTTTCCCTCCATTAATTCATTCAATTAAAGCCAGAGCTCTTTGGTGTTCCAACTACTGACTAAACCTTTGGAGGTGGCTACCCCGATCGTGCGGTCGGCCCATGTCTGACGTCTGTTTTGCATGGATTTGGAAGACTAAACAGTTTTTGGACGCATCAATACCAAATGCCAATATTGTTCTTCCTTGCCTCTCCTTGCTCTCCCCTTTCCCCATATCTGAGTTGCATAATTGAATTGCGTAATCTGCCCAACCATTGCATGTGTCCTATTCTTATTCATTTATTTATTATTGGAGAGCTGCTCCTTATTACCTAGAATAACTGCTAGGTAGGTTACCTATTCTTATATATATATATATATTGCATGGGAAAAGGTTCATCTTCGAAGCATTTTTCCCTTCTAATACTTTTCTATTGGGGCTTCCCTTGTTCCTATTATAGAGCATAATGATGTGAATTGGGCTTTATTGAGTTGGAATGTGCAATGTTAAGCAGTTCCACTTTCTTGATTGAGAAGTGAATGTTGGAATTTGGTTGGAACACCAAGCAGCTTTAGATTCGGGGTTATAGCAGAATGTGAGGGAAATATAATTTATCCTGATATTGACAAGATCACTTTCTCAGGCAATAGGAACACTTTAAGCATTTTATTGGTTATGACCAACGTTTCCAACAAAATTACTTGTGTTGAAGCCTTGAAGGTAATGGGCTGTTTTACTGTTCACATGAACAGTATTATGCCTTGATGCTTGCTTCCTTTTTTTAGACATGCTACTCTACTTTCTATTTCTAGTGTAGGAATCTTGCTACACAAGTTTTGGGAGTTTTTAGAAAGCATACTTTCTATTTTCTGCTAATTACTAATTTTAGAAATTTCCTTTTTCTATACTTTCTATTTTGGACAAATTTTAGGAGTTAGAATACTAGAAAATTTTGTCCATGAGTTGTATTCTTATTTCTTTTTTAGAGGGCAAGTTCTTGCCTCTCAAGTTGTATGCTAAGCACTTGAATTCTATAAATAAATGAAGCTTGCACTTCTAGTTTTGCTTTAGCTAGAATCGCAAGCTTCTTTTGTGGTTCTTTCTTCTCTCTTTTCTTTTCTCAAGTTCAAACACCGTTTTGGCTGTTTAAAGCTCACTTTCTAACATGGTATCAGATCTTTTTTTAATCAAAATAGTGTTGTTCTCAGTGTTCTCTCTCTCTCTCACTCTCTCTCTCTTTTTTCTTTTTCTTTTTTTTTTTAATTTTTTTAATTCTCTTTCTCAGTTTTCTTTGCTGTGCAGCCACCTAATGCTGTATCTAATGTGCTGTTAGATCATGTTTTTTATATGAACTGATCGTCCTACTTATCACCTTCCTTTACACATTCCGGAACTTGGATTAAATCCAGATTTGCTTCCTACATGCATTACTTCTTTTTTTTGGCATCCTGAAATCCTCTTTCCTCTATTTGGACCTAAGGTTTGCAGAGTTTTTTTTTACATTCTACTTCTAGTTCTGGAAGGCTGATTTAAGTGATATCTACTTTAGTTAATGTCTTCAATTACAAGTGACTCAACCATGAGTACGGTTGAATCTAAAGGACCTCAAGGAGATCATGTCAACGTTCAAATTGCTTTATCAAATTGGAAGGAAGTTCTCTAGAAAAAAAGTTTTAAAGGAGAAAATTCAGCCTTAACTACCTTTCGCGGAAGGGGACGTGGTCGTGGAGGAATTAGTAGATCTTTTGGAGGTCGTGATATTCAATCCTCTTTTAAGACATCACGGCTGTGTACTCATTGCGGTAAAACAGGGCACTTAGTGGAAGCTTGTTGGGCCAAATATGGAAAGCCAGAGTGAGTAAAGCAAGTTGCCAATCATGCCGTTTTCGATGGTGGTACTGATACTGTAACAAACAACGATAGTGGTTGTGTATTTTCTTTAGGAGACTTGTCTGAACTCTAAGAGATGATGTTAGCCAAATCCCTCGCTAATTGCAAAATATTGAGAACGATGCTTCTACATCCACTGGTACTTCTGCATCAACACTTTCTTATACAGGTAACACATAACTTCTCACTTCTACTCCTACCCCTTCGATCATTGACTTAGGGGCCTCTTCTCACATGACTAGTAAGTCATCGCTTTTAACTCTTTTTCTAAATCTACTACAAATAATTCCGTTGTTATTGCTAATGGGACTTCCACACCTATTTTAGGCTTTGGAAGTGTTTCTCCTACAACTTCTCTTACTTTGTCATCTGTCCTTTATGTTGCAAACTTTCAGCTTAATTTGTTATCTGTTAATCGGTTAACTAAAGCATTAAACTGCTCTGTGACCTTCACTCCCACATTTTGTGTTTTCTAGGACATTCACAAGAGGAAGACGATTGGTGGAGGGTGTGAAAGGAATGGACTTTACTATTTGGACTATGCTGCCCCTGTTGCGGCTCTCTCTGACAATGGTGTAGATGCTCTCCAGTGGCATTGTTATTTAGGCCATTTGTCTTTAGTTAGACTAAAGCTTTTATTTCCTTCTTTTAAGTCAGTATCTAGATTAAATTGTGAAGCGTGTGAGTTAGGGAAGCATCATCGTGCCAACTATTCTCCACGCTCGGTCCCTCATAGTGAGTCTTTGTTTTTCTCTTGTTCATTCCGATGTTTGGGGTCCTTAAGACATGGTTTTTGATATTTTGTCACTTTTGTGGACATTTTTCTCGTCTTATATGGTTGTATCTTTTAAAGGATCAAACATAATTCTTAACTACATTTAAAAATTTTATTCATGAAATTCGGACTCAATATTCTCTTCCTATTGAAAATTTTCGGTCTGATAATGCTTTTGAATATATACAACATGATATATCTACCCTCTGTGATTCCCTTGGAATGATTCATCAAATCAGTTGCATTCCCAACAAAATGGAGTAGCTGCATGCAAAAATTGCCACCTCTTGGAGGTTGCACAAGCTCTTCTAATTTAAATGAATGTTCCTAAGAATTATTGGTGTGATTTTGTTTTGATTGCTGGTCATTTAATTAACCGAATTCCTGACTTTACTTTTTGAAAAATCTCTTTTTTCATTTGTTTTCCAAATAGGGAACTATTCTTAGTTTCATGAAAATTTTTGGTTGTGTTTGTTTTGTTCATATACCACATCCTTTAGATAAACTTTCCCCCTGTTCAGTCAAATGTATTTTTCTTGGGTACTCACGTACTCAAAAAGGCTTTCGTTGTTATGTTTATCTTAAAGAATTTGTAAGTGGGTTTTTTTTGAAGATACACCTTATTACCCTAGTCCATCTATATCTGTTGAAAATCGTGTTTTAGATGCTGCTTCCCTTATTCCTTCTATTCCTTCTATGGTCCCTTCCACTAGAATGTCCCTCTACAGGTTTATCAACGGAGATGTAAGTTGGCAGAGCGCATTGTGAATAGTACTGCTCCTCCTGTAAATAGTAGTGATTCTCCCCTAGTTGAGACTAAAGCTGGTTCTATAGATGTTCCCACTTCATCCTCTCCACTAGCAGATTCTTCTAGAGGAGATCCTATGCCGACTTCTACCAATTGGTTGGAGGAAAGGTACTCGTACTTGTACTTTACGCTTTGACATTGCTTACCATGTTTCCAATTTTGTATCTATTTCTCATCTACCTCCTCACATTCGCTGCCTTGCACTTTCTCTACTACTATTCATATTCCAACCCATCATACCAAAGCCCTTAAAGACCCTAGCTGGAAGGCTGCCATGGATGTGGAAATGGATGCTTTACAGTCTCGTAATACATGGTCCTGGGCAGACCTACCTCTTGGAAAAGATGTGGCCTGTTATCGGTGGGTGTATATTGTTAAATATCATTCTGATGGTACGGTTGAAAGGTTAAAGGCCCGCTTGGTGGCTAAGGGTTATACTTAAACATATGGTGTGACTATTTTGAAACTTTTTCTCATATGGCTAGACTTAATTATGTTTGTGTTTTGATTTCTTTAGCTATGAATTATAACTAGCCTTTATTTCAGCTTGACATAAAAAAATGCCTTCTTATATGATGATCTCGTGAAGAAGTTTATATGGAGAAACCTCCAGGGTATGTTGCTCAGGGGGAGGACAATGTTCGTGTTTGCAAACTTCATAAAGCAATTTAAGGCCTTAAATAGTCTCCACGAGCTTGGTTTGAGAAATTTAGCAGGACTGGGGAGTCCTTTGGATTTGTACAATGTTATTCTAATCACTCTATCTTTGTTAGATGACAGAGTGGTTGTGTTGTCATTATGGCAGTTTATGTTGATGATATTATTCTTTTAGGCAATAACGTTGAAGCCATTCATATAGTCAAGGCACACCTACAAAAGTGTTTCCAAACCAAAGACTTGGGTGATCTACAATATTTCTTGGGGATTAGGGTAGATTGCACTAAATAAGGAGTTAGTTTGTCACAAAGAAAATATGTCTTAGATCTTTTGACTGAGACTAGCATGCTTGCTTCTAAGCCTAGCAACATTCCCATGGAACCTCACTTAAAGTTAGGACAAGATGATGGTGATTTGTTGGATGATGTCCATCGTTACAGGAGTCTTATTGGGAAACTTATTTATCTTACTGTTACTCGTCCTGATATTTCTTATTTTGTTGGTATATTAAGTCAGTTTATGCAGTCTCCTAAGAAGGCTCATTGGGATGCAGCAATGTGAGTTCTTCGATATTTCAAGAGTGTGCCCGGGAAAGGGCTCATGTATTGACCACATCAAAGTATGGACTTAGTTGCCTTTTTTGATGCCGATTGGGTTGGATCCGTCACTGATCACCGGTCTACTACAGGTTATTGTACCTTCCTTGATGGAAATCTTGTGACTTGGAGGAGTAAGAAGCAATCCATTATTGTCCGGTTTAGTGCTGAAGTTGAGTATAGGGTCATGGCCCACACTGTTGTTGAATTAATGTGGTTTTGTTCCTTATTAGAAGAGATGGGGTTTGCAGTTTCTACTCCTATGAAAATGTTTTGTGACAATCAGGCTGCCACTTATATTTCTAGTAATCTAGTGTTCCATGAGAGGACGAAGCATATTGAGGTTGACTATCATTTTGTGCGTGACTCAGTAAAAAAAAAAAGCCTATAGAGACTCCCTTTGTTAGCTCTACTGACCAGCTCGCTGATCTCTTCACTAAATCTCTATTTCAACCCAGTTTCCAGTCTATTTGTTGCAAGCTGGGCATGGGAGACTTGTATGCTCCAGCTTGAGGGGGAGTGTTGAAGTAATAGGCTGTTTTACTGTTCACGTGAACCGTAACGTGAATGGTATTATGCCTTGATGTTTGCTTCCTTTTTTAGATATGCTACTTTACTTTCTATTTCTAGCATAGGAATCTTGCTACACAAGTTTTGGGAGTTTTTAGAAAGCATAGTTTCTATTTTCTGCTAGTTACTAATTTCAGAACTTTCCTTTTTCTGTACTTGCTATTTTGGACAGATTTTAGGTGTTAGAATAATAGAAAATTCTGTCCATGAGTTGTATTCTTTATTTTTTATTTTTTTAGAGAGCCAGTTTCTTGTCTCTGAAGTTGTATGCTAAGCACTTGAATTCTATAAACAAAGGAGGCTTGCAGTTCTAGTTTTACTTTAGCTAGAATTGCAGGCTTCTTTTGTGGTTCGTTCTCTCTTTTCTTTTCTCAAGTTCAAACATTGTTTTGGTTGTTTAAAGCTTGATTTCTAACAATGTTCAGATAACTCATAAAACACATGCTAAAGCTGATTGCCTTACTTTTCTGACTTTTCATATTTATATATCAGACTATTATCTTCCCTACACTAAGTTTGTGATGCACAGTGATCACAGCTATATTCTTTTGTAGGTATTCATCTTGAAATTGCTGCATCAAAGTATGAGTATTGGTCATCCTTGGCACCCCGTCCTCTTGAAGTTGTTTTATCTATGGGCCAGAAAGCTAAAGAGGAGAAGTCAGTAGGTTAGATTTCAGTTAGTACCAGATATGTGAGATTCCACTTCCCCCGACCCCCCCCCCACACACAAAAAAAGTAAAAAAAGAAGAGCATTCTGATCGCCTCTTTCATGGTCTTTTCTATAGGTAGAACTACTGTGTGTGGTCTAAACTTCTTTCTTCATATTGAACAATGTTGTTTTAATGTGTTTTTTAATAGGAGTTTTTTCACACCAATATATATATATATATATATATACCAACCCCCTCCCCACCCCCCCCCCCCCCCCCCCCAAAAAAAAAAAAAAAAAAAAAAAAAAAAAAGGAAAGAGTTGAATAGGGTTAAGATATACACAATAGAAATTTTAAACTGGTAGTTTCTTGTTTTTTTGAAGGAAAAAAAATGCAAGCACAGTCTTGGTATCTTGTTTTAGAATGTGTAGAATACAATAAATTCTTTACTCGCCTAAAGAAAAATACAATACATTTTTTACTTTGTGGAGAAAACTGATGTAGAGGAAAGGGATAAAGCTTCACTTGACTTGAATCAACTACCTGCGGAGGCAAAGATTGAGAGCATGCTTTTAGTCGAAAAAGGAATGCGGGAGCTATCTTCATTAAAGGTTTGTTTCATTTTTGGTATTTAGTGTCCTTTGTTCTCTCGACATTCATTTTTGTTTATTGCTTCACAATTTGCCATCCTTTTGTTGAATTTGATCCCACAACTCAGTAAAATGAACATTGTGGTATTAACATTGTGGTATTAGTGCAAATGCATGTGGAGTAACCCAGAGAATTATCTGTGAGTTTCATAGGACAGTATGGGAATGTTGATCATCTGTATACCAGTTTGCAGAGGGAAATTAAAGCAACTACATTTTATGAAGACATAAGGGTGAACTAAATTTCGCTCATCCTTTTCTCCCTTCCGGTCAAGTAGTTTATTTTACTTTAAAATGCTCACACTAATGGGAAACCTTCACCATGAATCTATTCTCTCTAGTCATTGGATTGATATATGCTAATTTATTTATTTATTTTTCTTTTCTCTTGTAAAGATACTCATGTAATAACTGTTTATTGGAGACAATAGAAAAATGAAAAGCTAAAGCATGTCTGTCATGCTTAACCCTCTCTCTTCCCCCGTATAAGTCTTCTTGTCCCTGTTACCTTGCTGCAACTCTGATTCTTCTCAGATTTGACCTTTTTCCCACTTTGTCTTCTCTTTCCTTCTGTATTCTTTATTCTTCCCACCACTATAAACTCAACTCGTAATTTTTTTTTCTCATGATTAGATGGGATTTCTTACAGGAATCGTTTTTCTCTCTCCAATCTTATTCCCGCCTCAATATGAAAGGTTGCAGTCATAGATAAGGCTTTTGAAAATTTAAAGCATCGGGGTTACTGGCCTTTGTAACTGTGTATGCAGCTAATGGTAAATTTTATTTAAATATTTAACTCTAAGTGGAGGTCAATATATTTTGTCAAGGTATTTTTCAGTCTGGAGTCTATCATTTAGAGTATTTTCCCAACCTACAAAATGGGGATAATGCTGGCATTGTTGATTGTCCATGAAGGCCTGTTGGAATGGATGGAAGATTAATTTCCAATAATATAAGGATTACTTCAATTCATGATATGCCTTGCATAGTGATATACATGCATCAATAGACATAATAATTCGTACATAGTCCTTCTGCTTGCATGACTATATACTTCCTGGATCCAACAGTTACCTTTCTTTTCTTTTCTTTTCTTTGAAGGTAGAAGATGCTGTAGTGCTTGCAATGGCTAAACATCGACAAGTGTCAGGTGTGAATCGTGTGATATCTATCGATTTTCTTCTTAGTCTCCAATATTCTTTGTTACGTAGTTTTGGCAGATAACCAAGAACAACTTCCAGCTTATGATTTTACCTTTTAAAGTATTTATAACAGTAGTTTGAGAAGCCTTAGATTTGAAACTCATTCTTGTCGCATATGAAGAAGTGTTTGAAGTGTTTGTGATGGCTTCTTTTGTACTGATTTGTTGCCATCTATTGTTAATAGGGGATCTTCCATGCTTATTTTTTGTTCCTCTATGGAGGTATGTTTCGTGGGTTGACATGGACCAAATCTTCAGAATTTTGCAGTCAAAGACACCTACTTTTTCAGTGGCTTTTATAATATTAACAATCACCATGGTAACAAAAATTTATTTGAAGAACTAGTAGGAAATACCATGAACAGAAAAACAGTTGACTGGATGTTATGAGGAAACATTATTGGGAAATAGATATACTGAATTAATTTCCCCATAAGTTATGCCCAAAATAATATATATATATATTATTTTTATATATATATATATTATTATTATTATTATTATTTTATTTCAAAACATTAACCTGACTCTAAAACCTACAAAATGTTTCAACGATAACACAAGTCTTATCCCAACTAAATGGGGATGGCCACATGGTTTCTTGCCTTCCAATCAAACCTATTTGAGGACGTACTGGATAGAAACCCTATGCCATTCATAGTTTTCCTCACCATTTCTCCTAAGGTTATCTTAGGTCGCCTTTAGCTCCTTTAATTTCTTCATTCCAAATTAAATTACTCTACCACAAGAGAGCATTTAATGGCCTCTGCTGAACATGGCCATGCCATTTTAGATGTTTCTTGTTTGCTCCAATGTCATAATTAAATTCATCTAATACTCTACTCGGGATTTATCATAAAGTTTTGCCTTCAAATTAGACGCTGTAGTTGTATATTTTCTACCACTTTTTTTCCATAAATGGATTATCATTTCAACATAAAAAGAATTTCTCAAAAGTATCATACAACAACAACAACAATAAACTTTGTCCCAACTAAATGGGGTCGGCTACATGGATTCTTGCCTTCCAATCAGTTCTGTTTGAGACTATGCATACAAGGCCTAAACTATGCATATCCTTTCTCACCACTTCTCTTAAGGTTATCTTAGGTCTACCCCTAGCTCTTCTAATTCCTTTAATCTGAATTATGTCACTTCTCCATACAGGGGCATTTATAGGTCTTCGTTGAACATGGTCATGCCACCTCAAACGACTTTCCTGAAGCTTATCACTTATGGGAGCAACTCCTAGACCAACTTTAATATGATCATTCCTTATCTTATCCTTCCTAGTTTTGCCACTCATGCATCTTAGCATTCTCATTTCTGCTACACTGAGTTTATCTATATGATTCTTTTTAACAGCCCAACATTCTGCACTGTATATCATAGCTGGTTGAACGACGGTCCTATAAAATTTTCCTTTAAGCTTTAATGGAATGCGTCGATCACAGAAGACACCGAACGCACCTCTCCACTTCATCCACCCTATTTTAATTCTTTGGGAAACATCATCCTTTATATCACCTCTTTTATTTATGGTTGAACCTAGGTACCTAAAAGAATCACTCTGAGGAATCTTCTTATCGCCAAGCTTCACCACCTCGTCGTTTACCCAATCATGACTAAAGTTACAAACTAGATATTCTATTTTCGTTCTACTTAATTTAAAGCCTCTTGATTCTAAAGTTGTTCTCCATGATTCTAACTTGGTATTAGTCTCCACTTGAATCTCATCTATCAACACAATATCATCAACAAAAAGCATACACCAAGGGACCTCGTTCTGATGTCTTTGGTTAATTCATCCATTACAAGTGCAAAAAAATATGGGCTGAAAGTTGATCCTCGATGTAATCCAACTTTAATTGGGAATTCATTACTTTGTACCCCCACTGTTCTTTCACTTGTCATTGAACCATCATACATATCCTTAACTATGTCTACATATTTACTTGCAACACTTCTTTTTTTTACTACTTGCCAAACTAATGCTCTAGGAACTCTATCATAAGCTTTTTCTAGGTCAATAAATACCATATGAAGGTCCTTCCTACACTTTCTATACCTTTCCATAAGTCTCTTAAGTAGGTGAATAGCCTTCGTTGTAGATCTACCCGGCATAAACCCAAATTGGTTCTCCATAATTGTGCTTAAATGTCTCGAACAGATTTCATTACTCTCTCCCATACTTTCATAGTATGACTCATCAGTTTAATGCCTCTATAGTTATTACAACTTTGAATATCTCTTTTATTTTTGTAAATTGGAACCATGATGCTTCTCCTCCATTCATCTGGCATTGTCCCTGTGCTCATATAATTAAGCATAACTTTGGAAATCAGACAAAATCTGAAAGCAAATGTGAATCTAAAATTTTATTCTAAAGGCACCCTGAGGTGGGGAGAAGATGGGAAAAAGGGAATAGTTTTGAGTATTTTCAACTCTTTAGAAATGCATGCAGTCACTTTTTTATCTAGATTATATATGCTACAATATTATGGCACTATCTGCATACAACAAGAAGGTGCCCTAGGAATAATAAGTTTAACTATTCCTAGTTCAATTTGTCATTATTTTTTTGCAATTGTTATGGTACTATGAATTGTAATTTACCAGTTTCAAAATTGTTTTGGTTCTTGGTTCATTTAAAACTTATTTGAATGCTTAGTGGTTGACATCATTACAAATGCAGAAGATTCGAAGCTCACAGTGGATACACAAAACCTCCTAGAAGCATGTGGTAAGTCTACTTACTTTTCCAAATGAACTGAAACTTTTTTTTTTTAAGAGAACTACTCTGGTAACAACAAACATAGTACAACTTTGACATAACAACCACCATGGACATAGATATCCCCTTCTCTTGGCAACCAGAGAGAGTTCATCCAAAACAAGAGCTACCAAATTATGCTCCTATGCAGCAAGGCACTACTGACAGCCTCCTAGCTCAACTGACAGAGTACCATGGCTGAACTTTGATGGCTATTAGTGGTCAAGCTATGTCGAGATATCTCTTATGCCCTAAAAGAGTTCATCTGACATGTATTTTAGTTCAGTGAAAAGAATTGTCTGGGAGTGTGTCCTACACCATCATCCACTGAGTCCATCTCCTTCCTCTTAAATAAAAACACATCTGTACCCTTTTATTTCAATTAGACAGACACATGGGAATGCTGATGAACACCTCCTCCTGGGCTGCAAACTTCTGGGAATTTATTCTCTGCCAGGGAGCATGGTCTACTCCACTTCTACATCTCTCTCTCCTTTGTGTGTCTGAGAGAGAGAGAGAGAGAGAGAGAGAGCACTGGAATAGGCCATGCTTCTATACGAATTGTACAACAACAACAATAACAATAAGCCTTGTCCCAACTAAATGGGGTCGGCTACATGGATTCTTGTCTTCCAATTAGTTTTGTTTGACGCCATGCTAGATATAATGCCTAAGTTATGCATATCCTTTCTACGCGAATTATACAACCCTATTAATCTATAGGGGAGTTTGGATCCTCTCCTTGGAGGGTCACCCCCAATGAGTGACTAATGATGAGTTATAAGATTCAGCCATGTAACATATTTTAGTCCAGTGGCTCGGATAAATCCAATGAGTGTCATTGAATTAAAATATTACATGTGGCTGAATCTTGTAAATTATTTGGCATTCATTGGGAGATTTCCTCCGAGGAGAGGAGCCAAATATTTTAATAGGGTGGACTATCACTGTCAATACCATTGAGAGCATTGGCATAACCATGCTTAATTTATTGGGTGGGGTATCACTGTTAGGTTGCATAACCTTTGGAGACCTAGACTCTAGGAAGGTGAAAAACCACCGGCTTTCATGAGCCTGCCATATTGGATTAATATGTAAGCATGCATTCCTCCCTTTAGCGTCTATGCTAAGTGGGTATAGGGCCACACAACATGACAGTCCTTTTTCGGCAATTTAATTGAGCAACAAGAAGGCAGGGTTGCTTGTGCCTAGAAATAGGAAAGGCAAATTGACTGCACTGCACCCCTAAAAATAAAAAATCCCACCCCCATTGGACATCCCTTGCATTTTCGAGGTGTCGTGCAGCCTGGTGGTGATCTCTTTTTTCTGGGTAAAGATAATGCTAACCAGTCATCTGGTTCACACAAAAAGACCATTCAGCCCCTACCAAAAAAAATCCATCCAAAATGATGCTTCTGTGTGCATTCTCACGGGGCCTGTGCTTGTATCGGCACTACACACCTGGCTAGCATTCTCTTGCCCCGACTTTGCAACTGAGTGGCATTGGCATAAGAAGTCATTGAAAGCTTGATGAAAATGTGAGAGTAATAGTTCATTCAGAATTGGCTTTCCTTGTTAAAAAGTTAGTGCAGCTATCCATGTGAACTGACATCTGTGGCATCTCTTTTATTTATTTTTTTGGTAAACATATCTGTGGCATCTAGTTTCTTATAATATCTTCCCTTTATTTTACCGGTATTAATGTCAACCTGGAATGGTATTTGGTTTCAGAACTTAGCCAGGATGAAGCTCAAGATGTGGCTTTCAAACAGGTATAAGTGTATAACACCATTAGCCCAAAACTAGTCATCTTTATTATGCTTAGATGAGGTTACATCAAGCATTCTTTGTTTTACTCGTGAGGGGAAGGATTATCAACCTACTTTCTCCACCCTCTTCAGCCAACCCTTTGAAGCCCTTTTACCAAAAGGAGGAGGAGGAGGAAAAAAGTAGACCACACTTGAAAGGCACAATTGTATTTGCACCGTGTTCCATAAAAACTTGTATTTCTATACCTTTTCCCAGCAAGGATCTTTGCTTGCATGGAATTTAATAGGATAAATAAGCATACCCACTTGACAAAAAAGTCACTCTCCTCCTGTACCCAGGAAGACAATCATTATGAGCTATGTGTAACCAATTGAGACTAGTGGTTCCACTTCAATGCTGCCTATGGTCGAGATCGAAATCTCAGTCAAGATTTTAATTTCGACTGTAGGCAGCAGGCGCTGCGCATTTAATGCCCAACAACCAAGTCCAAGTCTTGAGACTAGACCCAAGAAAACCCACACAAAAAAAAGAAAGTTGGTGATGCGGTGGTATGAATTTCCTGTACTCCCTTGTCTGGAATGAGGTTAAGTTTATACCCTTCGGAACAGGACATAGTTTAGCATTTTTTTCATTCCCTTTCAATCCAATTTTGCCAAAAAGTTGGTGATGCGACTATCGTCGGCCCTATGTTGTATATATGAGCCTTGATTTCCCTGTTGTTGCAGGCTTGGCTTATGTATTTCTGGAGGAGAGCAAAAAATCATGGGTTGGAACAGGACATTGCAGAAGAGCGTCTACAATCTTGGCTCATCAGCAGTGCTAGGTCACCCACCCCACATGACGCAGTTGATGGTAATGATTCTTCCTTAATACAATGTTATAAAACCTCCTTGTGTGGCTCAACTTAAATACAAGGAACAAGCCCTAGAATATGGCCATTTTTGCGGAACTTCAAAGGTTGAATATCCAAAATTGGCATCAGATGGTTAAAATATGGTTTGTTCCTAGAATTGAATGCCAATGGCTTACCAGGATCGGCCAGGTTCAGGATCAGGATCAATCAATTTCTTTAATCCTTTTGACGAACCTGTTCTTCTAATAAGCAACAACCAAAGTTGAAATCCGCGGCCATAATTTAATCCCCCCCAATTCCACTCCCATGCTCTTCTCTGTTAGTCAGAGAAGCTTAAAAAGATTTATCTCAGATGGTCAAGTAATATGTGTCAATGAACATGTTGATGCTTTCAGTTGAGCGAGGATTACTGGAGCTAAGGAAGTTGGGGATTGAATCGCAACTATGGGAGGAACCTCGCAAAGAAATTGATCCAGATTTATACAATACCAGGATGGCTGGTGATTCTGATCTGGGATGACTTGGAAAATGAAAAATAAATTAATCCTGACCGGAATGGGCTTGCCTTGAATATCACTGTGTAAATGGTATATATCAAAATTTTCTTGTGGGTACCTTCATGGTGTTCAATATTGTTTATCTTACCATTTTGCCCCTATGGCATGAAATACAGTATGCTTCCGAATTGGGTAATGTTGACAATTTACATGTTGGACTGAATTCATATTTATATTTTACATGTGTACCAGAAAAATGTATATGACAATGGCACATTCATAACAATACAATGATGTGTCACTTTCAGTTTAGCCATTGAAAACCCTTATGCATCTCTGTCTTAAAATTCTTCTGGGAATAAAATAAGGGGACAACTAAAATGAGGTATCAAGTTCTAATTAAACCTATGATAGTATAATTCGTTTGTATAATTTTGTCCACTCCATTTTTGTATCATAATTCAAATTATACATGCATCTATTCGTATAATACAATGTAAGCAGTACAGATTCATTCTCAGTAAACATTATGCATCATGACTGACTTTGCAATGAGTTACACAGCACCCTCTCCACTTTGCAAACCTTGTTAAAAGGTCCACAAAATATTACATCATCTTTCGGGTATTTATACCTGATGGAAGATCACCATTTATCCTCGTATATGAAGGAAGTTCAAAATCTAGTATGAAATTATTAATATCTTCTAAATGGTATTCCTTCTTTAATGTCTAATTTTTAAGAGATGGGTGAAGAAATACTTTTTCTACTCATCTTTTTTAATTTTCAAAACAGGCACTACTGCCAAAAAATGAAGGGACCTATTGAAAATCATCATCAATTTTTACAGACTAAAGAACATCGGATAAGAAAGAAGAAAAATGCTGGGGCAATTTGCTCAAAAAGAAAAATTGAAATTCCTCTCTCTATAATTGATCCACTCAATTGGAGTTTATATTCTCTACCCTTATGTGCTCTCTTCATGTTTCTTCACCACATAATGAGAATGATATTCACTTCTAAGTATGTAAGTCAAAAGTGGGGTTTCCACTCATTTAGACCCCACCACAAAGCTTATAGTATAATGAACGTTGTATCAATCAGGTGATTTTAAAAGACATATCATCTTATATTGATGTATTGTACTGGCAAATATATCTTCGCGCAATCCAATAAAGAGAATTATCAATATGTATCGTATCAACTAACATTATATCAAATCATATTAAGCCTGATGGGGAAGTGTTTTAGACTTCTTTTGCTAGGTTGGGATTCTCTTTTTGAATAAATATCTCAATGAGTGCCCAATAAACAAGGATTCAATTATGTAGAATATTTTAATTTGAAAGTTTGGATAAATCCAATGAATACTTTTGGATTAGAATATTTATGTATGACTGAGTTCTATCAGTCATTTTTGAGATTTCTCTTAAAAAAGAGAGGCCAAATCTACTCCATTTACGTTTCATTTTTCTCGTAAAACTTATTATTTGGAATGAAAAGACCTCTCCTATGGGAGGCACCACGATTTACTTCTGGGGGAGAGCTTTATATTAATGCTGCCACGTGGGTACAAATTCAAGACCTTCCCTAGGAAAGTTGGGTCTTTAACCACTTTAACATAACACCTTTGGCTAATTAGAACAAACTATTATAGAACGTTCGCGATTCCTCGTGGTTACAAAACGGCATTGGTCATTCCATTTTCCAGAAGCATATATGTAACGCGCTTTAATTACGATGGTGCCCACTTCCTTTCACAAAGGAGAAGTGATACTATAATAAACAACTTTAGTCCACTTCTCAATCAACGACAAAATATCAGTTGAGCTTTTGATGCTTGACTTTTGACTTCTTTCTCCACCCCACGATTGGATATGATTTATATCTATGGTCCCACCGAAGGATATTAATAACGGTGACGGTGACACACAAAATCATCATTTTCGTTTTTATATTGCGGAGAAATCGGAGATCAGGTTGGTGCGGACCGAAGATAAGATAAAACGTCACGGTCATTGTCTTCGATCAAACCTCACAGATACTCTCGCTCGCTCGCTCGCTCGCGGATTTTGCTCTGCTCCTCTGTTTCGGTGTTTGTGTCCGTGAAGGGGGTGTTCTGAGGTGCAATCTTGCTTCTCTCTTTGTTGTTTGCCTTGTGTTGTTTTGGATTGAACTTCTTAGACTGCGATCGGTGAATTTTGATACATAAAATTTTGGACTTCGATCTGGTTCCTCGACCATTCGATGCTATTTTAGCTCTCATTTTACTGTTTCCTTCTGTCTTTCACTTCGCTTCTTTAGCTTCAAATGAAAGCTGATCTTTTACTTGCTACTAGCTTCTGTGTTGGCCCCTGTTTTTCATGCTTTGACTGCCGATCCTAGCTTTGGAATAAACAAATGAAGAGCATCTTTTTGTTGATTTTCTTGCAGCTTTTAGATGAATAAAATAATCTTTAAAGGTTTTGATTCTGTATGAGGCTTGTTGATATAGGTTCTCTAGATGGTAGGTTTGATTGGATAACTTCGAACCTCATGGTGTTTCGACGAGACTGAACACCCATAATTTATATTATATTTGAGTTTCTTTCTTCTTTTCTCATCAAATTTTGGTTAAATTGCAACTATCAAAAAGCTTCCCTTGGAATTTTTTTCGGTAAATTAGTGCTTTTGTTTTCCCATAGCATGTGTTAAAATCAAAACTCAGAGTTTTGCAACTTTTTTTTTTTTTTTAATGGAATTTTTCGTTACTTTTCATCATGTTCTGCCAGTAGTCTATATCCTGATTAGAATTCCTCTGATGTACGTCTAATGTTCCAATTATTATATATTTTATTGATAGATCACAGTGAACCATGGTGAAGGCTGTCGTGGTACTCGGTAGCAGTGAGGGTGTCAGTGGGACCCTCTACTTTACCCAAGAAGGAGATGGTAGGATAATTTACACTATCTTACATCTTAATTATGATGATGATTTATCTTTCAATGTCAAGGAAATTACTTTGCAGAGTGTGTATTCGCTATAGTACACAAATCCCAGGCAAAAATGATTCAAGTCCAGTAAAAGAAAATTTCAAGATATTCTGGAAATAATTCAAAATGCTGTCGTTAGCAAGGGAAATAATTGAATTTACCCTCATTGAGAAAAGAAGCGTGTGACATTTGAAAGACCAAAAGCACAAGGTTTACACTTAGTTTAAGTAGGACTGTAAGAGTGAAGGCGACATTTTTTTTTTCATGTACACCAGAGTTTGTGCCTTGGCTGGTCCAGTGTAGTTGGCTTCCCCCCAGGGATCTCTAATTCTTCAATATGGCAGGGTTGTGTGTAATTAAAATATGTTGGACAGATGGGGTCATCCAGATTGGCTAGATGTCAAACTGTATACTGATTCACTGAACTTCAGCCTAATGACATTGGCATGGATCACATATATGTACCTGCATACCAACGACCTATACTATGCACTCCCAGTTGTTGGAAAATTTAAAGCTCTGTTTGGCAACTTGTCCAACCCTTTTTGGCCTGAAACTTGATATATGAACCCTGGGGTGTAGTTCTCCATAAAATTTTAGCGCCACCGTATCGTGCCACATGTCAGGACAGTTGACTGAGGAGGAAAGCCTCTTTCCATGGCCTTAAAGAAACTTATTGAATATTAGTTGAATCAGCTGACATAGTACAAAGTTTTAAACAAGTAATGTCTTCATAAGGAATTAGTGAAACACCTAAAAGAGTGCTAGTTTTATGCCTATTGAGATCTCGCTTGGTCATATGTTTTTCTTGATCTGCTTAGTCATATTGGCGTTGTCTTGATTATTGCTTTTTTTATAAACTTGTAAAAAGTTTCATATTTATTTCCCCTCTTCATTTTAGGTCCAACTGCCGTAACTGGAAGTATCTCTGGTCTTAAGCCTGGTCTTCATGGCTTCCATGTCCATGCCCTTGGTGACACTACAAATGGTTGCATGTCAACTGGTATAGTGCACTGACCAAGGCCTACTCGTTCTTATTAACAAGGAAGAAGAGATTGGCATGAACACTAAATTATTTTTATTGCTTGTGTTTCTGCTTTGGCAGGCCCTCATTTTAATCCTGGTGGCAAGGTGCATGGTGCTCCAGAAGATCAGGAACGTCATGCTGGTGACTTGGGAAATCTCACTGTTGGTGCGGATGGTATATATCTGTCACTTTTCCATTTGAATATGAACCAATAAAAAATTTCCTTTTTTTTTTTTAAGGTGAGGAATCAATACAAAATTCATCATCATCAATATTACTCTTATTAATATTTATATTGACCTTCATTTTGTTACTTAATGGAAGTCCTCTTTTTTTTTTTTTTTTTGGGGGGGGGGGGGAGTTTTGTTGCTGGGTGGGTGATTCCTGGGTTTGTATTTTTGTTGGGGGTGGGGTTGTTGGGTCTTGTGCGTGTCTAGTATTTTCATTTCCAATAAAGTTGAATAGATTTGAGAGAAGGTAACCTTATGGATTAATTTCGTTTCAGGTACTGTTAGTGTCAACATTTCTGATAGTCAGGTAATCTATTACTTTGCATTTCCTCCCATTCAAATCACAGATTTAAGTATATGTCATGACTCTAACTTTTGTTTATGATTATAGATTCCTCTCTCTGGACCAAATTCAATAATTGGAAGGGCTGTTGTTGTTCATGCTGATCCTGATGACCTTGGGAAGGGTAAGTTCATTTTTCTTCACTGATGTTTCAGTTATATGCTTGGGCACTTCTCTTTACTATTTCTATTTTCCTTGTGGTATAAGTGGGGTGGGGGTGGGGCGACCGGAAGAGGACAGTTGACTTGTGCCTGCTTATGGACTGTTACAACTGAATGATTAAACTTGAGTATGTAATAGATTCTCTTTCTCTGTTCCATAAAGTTGGAGGGATATCTTGATGCAGCCTCAAGCAAATGAGGGCCAGTTCTTCCAAGATCTTTAGATGATCAGCAGGGAATAACTAGGGTTTCATGATTGGGGGTTGGGTATCTGTGACTATGGTTTTATAGTTCAAGTAATGGTTCCAAGGACCTAGGATTTGGGTTAAGGTTTGGGAATCTAGGGCAGCAAGGATTCAGGATTCAAAAAGGGTTTGGGAATTTGGGGTAGCCAAGGAATGAGGGTTTGGGAATATTAGGCAGCCAAGGAATTAGGGTTTAGATCCGGGTTTGGGAATTCTTGGCAGCAAAGGAAGTAGGGCGTAGACTAGGATTTGAATGGTCTGATAGGGACTGAAATTGGGATGGAAGGTCACTAGGGTTGGGGGAATGGGGTTCCTAAAGTTTGGGATAGATCTAATGGTTCTATTGGCATAAACCTGTCCTTGAATTTTGGGTTTCTAGAAAAGTCTGAAAATTCAAGAGAATTCAAGAAAAATGTAAACAACAGCGTAAGATGGTAGAAGATGAATGGGATGAACTGGAAGGTTACTTACTAAATATGGAGGGATGGGTGGAGTGAAGGCATACCAGCAGTCTGAAGGAGAATTCCTTCAATCTGAAACCCTTGATGCTTGACACCTTGATCTCTCATTGCACAAAACTCACAATAATATTCATCAAATCTATGTTGTTACAAGCATAGGATGTCTATTTATAGCCTTTATTACTGACTCCTGACAAGACTTGACATAAAAAGCAGAATTTAAACAGGACTCTTACTTATTTCAACCTAGACTGACTCAAATAATTTTTTAGAAACAGATTTGGACTCCTTTCAAACTCCTGGTTATAATTATGCCCAGCTGGGTTTGAGTAGGGCTGTCAAAACGACCAAAGTGCCCTAGGCTGCTGGATGTGCATCATATCTCCAAAAGATATGTTCCAAATTTTGTCACTTCCCTCAAGTCTTGTTTGTTGGCAATTCAAGCAAGGATTTCCATAGAAAATCTATTGGCTATTTAGGGAAATAACATCACCTTTAATGTTTCTTTGTAGAACACAAATATTTTTAATCTCACTTTTAAAATCAATTTAGAATTCCAACATTATGACTAAAATTTCTTACATATAAAGGGCCAAGATTAACATACCTTTTGCCCTTTACAAACCCACCTGTCCCCGCCTTGCTAAAATTCCATTTGCTCATGCTTAACCCTCTCCCTCTCTCATTCTCTGCTTCCTTTTTTGTTGCGTCTACTCACCACCACTCCTATAAAACCCTGTATTAATAAGCCACATGCCTGCTTGGTTTGCTTTTGGGTTTTGGGGCTGTTGTCATGTCCTCCCCAACTTTTATTAATTAACTTCAAGCCGATCAACCCATTGATGATGGCAGCCACATGTAACATCCACCTAGTTATGGAAGTGGATGGAATCATTTCAGGAATGTAATACTATGGACCATGAGTTTAAATCTAGAAGTTGAGCGAAGCAAGTTGACTTCAAAATCAAACCTAGAAGCTGAACTGCCATAAAAAAAAGGACTGAATGCTAGATTCTTTCCATGATGAGCCCCAAAAAGATGATGAAAACCAGACTGAAGTGCCATCAAAGTCACATAATTGTAATGCAGATACAAGATTTGCTATCTCTGACAGTCCCGCTCTGATGGTGAACTGCAATCTACCTTCAGCAGAATCTCAAGCCATGCCTTGATCACTTTTTTAATCTCTGGTCCTACTCCCAGTCTGACCGTTTTCTGATTTTAGAGGACTTTCAGGAAAGATGCTAATTTCAGGGTTTTTCTGTTGACAATGGTTTTCATTGATGACCTTCTGTTCCATTTTCCCCGTCTTTGGTGGAGTTTCCTCATTTTGTTCCGTTTTCTTTGTTTTGTGTGGATGTGAGGAGTCGCTATGAATTTGCAGGATGAAGTTTTGTCTTTCCCCTGCCCGATCAACACAGTGTGATGAAGAATGAGTTTACATTTATTTATTTATTTTGGTGTCACTTCCCTCTCTTGGTACCTTACACAATGCTCCTGCCCCCCCCTGCAGGGGGCGTCTCTTTCTTTCATCATCTTAATATCGTTTACAACCCTCTCCTCTTAAGAAACAATCACGACAAGCCAACCCATTTTCTGAACCCCATAGAGGTGGGTGAAGAGATACCTCCTTCACTCTTCTTTTACCTCATGGATTGGTGAAGAAGTGCCCCCTTCACTCATCTTCTTCCCTTACCAGCACCTCATTTCAACTCCACCTGCACCTTCCAAGTTCAAAGTTCCCATTGGTTCTCTAATGTCATGTGAGAAGAATTATTCTATATTTCTATCTGACTCAATGGATGTTGGATTCAATGTTTGAAATGTCACACAAATGTTGGGTGTCAGTGGCTGTCGACACCACCGACACAACGACATTTGGCAAGTGTTGGTAGAAAATCGACCCTCAGTTTCGGGGGATATTTAGGGTCATTTTGGCCTGAATTTTGGTATGTAGCCTAATTTGGGGTCAATAAACACATTGTGAGTATTATTTTGGCCTAAAACATCACTTAAACCAATGTTCTTGATCAACACATGCTTGGCTGTATGTGGGCAAAACTAGAAGTCTGCAAAACACATTAATATAAACATGCAAAGAGAACACAAGTACACAATTAGTGAAGAGAAGTACTAAATTCTACAATTCATCATACAATTACAAGATACAATGCTACTATAGAAGTACAACAATGTAGGCAAGTACATAGAGTCATTTTGTTGGGTATGGCTCATGCTTCAAAGTCCTACTCCCCGGTGAGCAAGTGGGGGGTCCGGGGAGGCCGCATGTGGGGGTGTGGAGGCAGCGCCCCCGGAGCCTGTAGAGGTCCCACTAGGTGGAGAGAGAAGCTCTAGGAAGCTTTGGAGAAGAGAGAGAAAATGGCTAAAAATAGAGTGAAAAATTTTCGAACTCATGTCGACCAGGGGTGTTGTCACCCCCATCTGACATGGCGATGTATTACCGACATTTGGTACAATGGTTGGATTGCGGCTGGTGTTTGTGTATGACCTTTGCAAAGTCTGCTTGATCCATGTGTTATGAATGTACATTTTTGTACAACACATGCAGTAAAGGGGTTAAGCTGATGCGGTAGAAGAAATAAAGGCCTTTGCAAATAGCAATTATTATAAGATGAGCGATTCATTTGATGGAACTGATTCTTTGGTTTGGAGGGCTGGTTGGGTTATAGAGAATGGGGTTTTGAAGAGAAGCCTTCCATGTTTGTGACTTTATGGTGCTGACTTGTACCTTTTTATATACTATTACCCAAGCAAGAATCAGGAATTTGAGAATTCCTTTTGGAAAATGCGTGGGCTCAAAAAGAAATGGCTTCAAGCTGCCTAGGTGAGCTAATTTTTCATTCTACAATTTCCAATTCATTGCCAAATTTGGGGATTGTCTGTTAGCAGATTCCAACCAAAAGGGTCTATTTCTCTCTTGACCAATCAGCTCATAAGTATAAACCAGATGCCCCGGCTATCACTTTATGAAGGGTTTGTGATGGGAGGAGCAAGGGCTGGTGGTGGTGATGGTGAGAGAAAGAAATGAGTGAAGGGGATGGTTCTTCATGCACCTGTACGAGGCTGGGGATGAGGGAGATTTTGGGGTTTAAATTCAAATATTAACAGTGATGTCATCACTTGAACAGTTCTATTTTCACAGAATGGGTGGGTTAGTCATGGTAGATGCATAAGAGAGTAGGCCTGTATCATTCTTAGATTAAGAGGGGAGGACGCTGGAATCCTGGAACTATAAGGTGCTGGAGGAGTGAATCATCTACCCTATTTTTCATCAATGGAATTATTGCTAGATTTGATCAAAAGATCTGATGATTCTGGGTATCACTTCTAAACTGAAGACTTTCATGGCATTGTCAAGGCCACCAAATACTTCCACTATGGAGGCTTTCTCTTCTTTGGATCGTCTCTTGGAGGATTCACGTTTACGTTTTGTAATTTTTACATTCTCAAGAGAACCTCAGGCGGAGTTATAAGAAAGGGGTTGGCGGAGGAAGAGAAAAGACTCGAGGGGACAAATTGGTAATGGCAATCTATCAGGGGTAGTTTGGTGAAAAATCATTCAAAATTTGGCCATTGCCTAACTTTAAAATGCAGACTGACTTGGGTGATGTGCAATGAAATATGTTAAGTAGGGGTGGTCTGACTGAGTGAGTAATTTGTAGAAACTTTTTTTTTTTTGGGGGGGGGGGGGGGGGTGTTGCATATTTGTTAGAAATGTCAAGGGAGGTGATAGTAAATTACTTCTATTGACATGATCTATTTGTTTGCCAACCATTAAGTTCTTTACGTCATTGTTGATTCTACAACTGTCATACAAGATTTCTCTTCCAGTCCTAGAGGAGTCTGTCGATCACAGACAGGATGCATTCCTCCACTTTAGCCATTCTATTCTATTAATCGTGCAACTTCCATTATGCCTCTCAACTCCAGCCCCTGTTACTGTTTTATATCTTTTTAACCATGTCTACATTTGTTAAAAAAAAAAAAATCTTCCTGAACACTTGCCAGATCTACTCTGTAGACTATGTTATTAGTTTTTCAAAATCTAACTATATGGAGCTCCAAATCATGGGTAAACATGATTAAATTTGTTGCGACTCTACTACTAGCTTTTTTTAAGTCAGCCATACAGAGGTCTAGTCTATCCATTTGTTTTCTCCAAAATTTTAATTGATTGTGTACGATGATTAATTGGTTTTCTGGTTGGATCTATATATCTCCTGAAGTGGTGGAAAATAGACTTGATTGTTGAGAGCAATTTTCTGTGGCATTGTCCTATATGAGTTGGTCCTCCAGAAGATGAAGTTGGTAGCATGATTCAGTTAATTAATGATGTAATGAGGGCATTTTTGACTTTTGAGAGACCGTTGTGATGGAAGTGACATATGCTGGGTTATAGAGGGGGTGGCTACTAATGTGGAGCTATGGGATCAGGTGATGGGAGTATGGAAGAATACTGGCGTGTACCTTATTCTTTGAACTATTTTGAGCAAAATGCATGGGGTGGAAACTAATGTGCAGCCATGACATCATTGGGGTGGGGGGGGGGGTGTACAGAATAGTTTACCTAATGATCTGAATTGTTGAAAGCTAAAGTATCTGACATTTATGGTGGTGGATGGGATAATGGTGAGTTCTGGAGGTTTTAGACATATTTGGCCCCTGAAGAATTAGAATTATTAATTACAGAGTTTTCAGGATAGCGGCATGAGTGGCTGGCCTCACATTATTACAGATATGAGAATAGGATTTGGGTTTCTAATCCTAACACTAGGAAAAAAAGATAAATGGTGATGCCAATGGAGGTTTTGAGTGCTGTTGTAAGGACTAACTTAGTGTGGCGGGAGGGCATTTATTTTCCCATTAAAAATTGTCAAGACTTTTTGAGTCTGGAAATACTGTTCTTGGTCTGATGCTGAAACTAGATTCTCTCTTTGTTTGAGGAGAAGAGTGGAGAAATCAGTGAGTAACCTGCTGCAATAGGTGCATGTGTTGAGTCTTGGTCTATGTGCTTAGACTACAGATTGATTGAAAGATTTCAGATTAATTGGGTGATGATGGCAATTATAGGAGTGCATCTTGAAAGCAGAGATTGATTAGTATCTCAGCCTTTTTGTTTTAGGACATTGTGTGGTATGTGAGGAACAAGAGTACGGCAAATGGAGTTGCTATTTCCTCTCAGAGGGTGCATAATAAAATTATATGAGATTGTGCTATATGGTGGAATTCCCTAATGGTACTGAAAATTTGGGTGGAAGCTGTGAGGGCAATTGTCAGAAATCTCATACTACTAATGTTTTATGGTAGTGCCAGTTGTTATGTTGTAATTTTTATAATTGCATGCTAGTAGTAATGTGACAATTATAAATGTTGAGGGGAAGATTTTTTTGCATCTTCACAGTACTAGTCCAGGTTCCATCTTAGAAAAAGCACAATTGTGGAAAATATTTTCTGTCTGTTATGCTATGCAGTGCCCCTAACAAATTGTCTTCATCATTGTACTTGTCAACAGGTGGACATGAACTCAGCAAATCCACTGGAAACGCTGGTGGCAGAATTGCCTGCGGTAATCCTCGTCCATCCACAGCTTAACTAATTAGTGCTCTCTTTAAAAAAATGCCATACTGAAGTTACTGGCACTGATCCATTGTTTTCCACAAATCTTCCCTGCAGGTATCATTGGTCTTCAGGGTTAATTAATGGAGCGTGAGTTGTTGCTGCGTCTTGCTTTGCCTTTCAAGAGTGGGGAAGGCTTAGCAGATATGGTAGTTTGAGTTTTGCGACCGCACTGGTATAATTTAATCTTGTGTTTCATTACTGGTGTCTTTAAGAGTTAAACTCAGTTATACAGAATTTGGATATATATGAATAAAGAACATAAGAGGAAATTGAGTTTCATCATGATCTCGAAACTGAGTGCTGCTGCTTCACTGCTAGGATTGATTCACCGTAGGAGTGTTGGATTTCTTATCTGTTCTGTGACTCAGGTGGAACATATTGCCGTCCAAACCTAGGCTGTGTTGAATCTGAAACTCCTTGCTTTCGGTGCACATCTGGTTAGATTTCTAAGCAAGGGATGCAGATTCTATGCTGCTCATTCCCATCTGGCTCATATTAGTATTAAAACACAGGTCTTGAGCTCAAAATTAAGTCCAACTATAAACCTGCTAGGCTTGAGTTTTTGAAAAATAAATCATGCCTTTTTTCGCAGCCTAAGTGAGAAAATCATACAGATAAAGAAAGCATCACTGGGAGCGTTGCCAATGGTTGAAGGTTCCTTCAATTGAGAATGATAATTGATACCAAAAAGAGCCCTAGTCAGCTAGATGTGCCTCGTGTTTAAGTTTGTGCATGGAAGAAACCATTTTGTGTATTTTTTTCACATCACTTCTGGAAGAGGCTTGAGCACAGGGTGACTTAACACCCAATGGATCAGCGTGGTGTCCAAGGCATCCAAGGGAACATCTTGGCAACTATGACCAGACAAATATGAGAGGAAGGATAAAAATTAAAAATGAAAGATGGCTGGTCTACCAAGATTGAATCTATCTAGTCTAGTATGGATAAGGGTGTAAATGGATATTCGAAATTTGCTCCCGAATTCGCATCCGCATTTGTTTGGGGGTATTTGAATCTATCCAATTACTATTAAGATGTGGATAAGGTATATCTCTTTCTTACCGATTATTATTCGTTCGATAAAATTATCAGATTAAGTTACCGATTTAGATTTATTTTTCTTATTTTTACAATTTTTTTTACCTATAATATGTGACTATTTATCTAGATTTTCTTCTGAAATTGTCACTAAAATTGCAAAATTTTAAAATTTCAAATCTAGTCTTCACAAATAAAATGGTAAAGATGTAAACACGTAGTTAAAAATTTGTATTCAATCTATATTCATTTCCATTTAGAAGAATCTACTTAAGAAAATAACTATCCGATTATCATCTGAATTCGATTGAATCTGTTCAGAAATCGATAGGATATTATCCGAATTCGTAATGCAGATATGGTATTACTACCATCCGATCCAAATTCGGTCCATTTACATCCTAAGTATGGTAAATGATGAATAGAAGCTACATTTACCATGTTGGCAAATAGATGGAAAAAAATCGTCTGTTGTGCACATCTCTCTGCTGTGCACAGAAGTGTGGCACCATAAGTCGACACATGGCTTATTCCTATTAAACGGATCAGATTAGAAGGAGGAATTTAAGTGAAATTGACCCACTTTTTTACCCATTTTATCAGCACCCGTTTTGTGACCCGTTTAAATATGGAACACTGATTTCTTTCCGTTTTAGTTGGAAAGTTTTCCTGCGATGATGTTCCCTCTCCTCCATCTCTCTCGCCCCACCATGAGATTGAACTGCTGCCTGGGGTCTTCTCCACCCCATTTTCCTCCATAATCTTCCTTATTCTTTTAGCATCTTTGTGTTCCCAAGCTGCATACATACTTGAGAGTAGAACATAAGCCCCGCTATGACGTTCTAACCACATAAGTTTCTCTGCTGCAAACTCAGCCAATTGGGTTTCTCTGTGTTGACAAGATGCATTCAGCAATGCCCTCCAAGCAATTGCTTTCTCAGAAACACTGCTGGTACTGGGTATTTGTAGAACAATTTCCTTTGCCTCTTTCAACCGCCCGGCTCGGCCAAGAAAATCAACCACACAGCCCAAGTGCTCACCTTTGGGCTCAACACCGTACACTTTACTCATACTATTGAAAATCTGGAGGCCTTCAGTTGCCATCCCCGAATGGCTACAAGCAGTTAAAACAGCAAGGAAGGTAATGTCATCTGGCTTGAAACCAGCCTCCTCTATCCCTGAGAACAATTCGAGTACAGTCACTCCATCTCCCTGCATTGCCAATCCTGAAATCATGGCGTTCCAACAAATGATATCTCTCTGCTGCATTCCATCAAACAGTTTCCTAGCTAAACTTAAATTTCCAGATTTCGCATACATATCTAAGAGAGCTGTATTCAAACGAACACGGAATGCCAATTTGATTCACATATCTGTGAATCCATATCCCAATATACAGAGCTCCCAAATGAGCACATGCACAAAGGACACTAGTAAAAATGGCTTCGTCAGGCTCCAAGTCTGTATATTGCATCAAACGGAACATCTGTAGTCCCTCCTTGAAACAATTGTTCTGCACATACCCAGAGATAATAGACCCCCATACCCCTCTATCCTTAACCGGTGCTTTATCAAACAGAAGCCGGGCAGTATCAACATCCCCTAATTTTGCATACCCTGAAATCAAAACTGTCCATGCCACCTCATCTTGCCTATGCATTTCATCAAATACTAGTCTTGCAGACTCGATATCATCACAGGTAGAATACATGAGAATCAAAGTATTCCCAACAAAAACATCTAGAAGAAAACCCAATTTCACACTATTTCCATGGATGAGCAGTATACTTGCTAAACGATCTCTCCAAACCATGAACAGAGCCATCTAGCTTTCTCTCCTACGCTTCCCTTCCTCTTCTACTTGCAACTCAGCAACTGCTCATGGTGGGGAGAGATGGAGGAGAGGGAACATCATCGCCGAAAAACTTTCCAACTAAAACGGAAAGAAATCAGTGTGTCCATACTTAGACGGGCCACCAAACGGGTTTTGTTAAAATGGGTAAGGTGGGTCAATTTCACTTAAATTCCTCCTTCTAATTTGAACCGTTTAATAGTAATAAGCCACGTGTCGATTTGTGGTGCCGCACTACTGTGCACAGCAGACGAATTTTTTCCCACATAGAGTGGGGGTGATTGAAGTAAATTTGTTGGGCTCTTTTTTCCCTTGTCCTACAAACAAAAATGAAGACTCTTCGTTAGGAAACAGTTTGACGATGTGTTCATTTGTGACAGTTGGCTGAAGGCTTTTTCTTGTACTTCTTGCTGAAAAATGTCCTCTCTTGGCTCGGACCACAACCTCATTGTTTTTTCTATTCCCAATTCGAAACCTCATTTCAACAAATATTTCTTTCTTTCAAAAGCATTAAATGGAGAGCACCTCCTTTGCATTTCATCAAAATCAATGTTGATGGATCTGCAATCAGCAAGGGTTCCAACAGCTTCCAGTCTGGATTTGGTGGTATTGTTCGTGATCACTTGGGTCACACTCTCTTCACCTTCTATTGTAAATGAGGAAACTCACAAGCCATTCAAACGGAAGCTGCTGCAATTCGAGAAGGACTGAAGCTAGCTATCTCCCTCAATCTAAAGCAAGTAATTATTGAAAGTGACAATGAAGCTATTGTTAGTCTGATTAACAAGAAGTCGGAGACTCCACCTTGGAAGATCAGTCATTATATACATGATATCTTCAGCATTTCCTCTCTGTTTGATGTTTTAATTGTAAATCATACTCATAGAGAAGGCAACTCTGTAGCTGATAGATTAGTTTCTTATGCTGCTGTTTCTCAGGTTTCTTCTTTTTCTTTCTCTGCCCCCCCTCCTTCGTTCTTTGGCTTTTGCGCTTTGATGTAATTGGTACTTTGTATCCCAAGGGCTTCTCTTTTAAATGAACTTAACTCTTCACCAAAAAAACAAAATTTTATTTCTTAAGAATTAAAAGAGGCGTGGGATTCTCATTCGCCTGTTTCTCCGATTTGCTCTAATGCTTGGCTTTCCTTACAAATTTCTCTTTTTAGTCTAAACTTGCTAGTCTTGCTGTATCATTAAAATAAAAATAATGTTCAAGTTTTTGGCAACATTGACTCTCTCAAGCTAAATTATTTAACGACTGATTGTTGGATGAGGACTTGAAGGGAGGAAAATTTTGCCACTCTACTGCCCATATTGATTGGATTCTTGAAGCTGAAGAAAAGTTTTGGTTTAAAAAAAATCCAGATATGATTGTATAAATAATGGTTATCGAAACACTAAATATTATCACTTGTCTTTAAAGTTCATACTCATAGAAATGAAATTGATTTTCTGCTGAATGGAAAAGGGGAATTTTTTTCAAATATTAGGGATACTGCCTTTGATTTTGCGAGCTTCTTTAAAGGAATCTTTTGGCTTCAAACCCTCTCGATCCTAGTTTTGTTGAATGTCCTTTTTCTCCTTGCATTTCTGGAGAGGATTCAGCTATAGAATGTGCTACCCCTTCTCTTCATGAGATTAAAAATATTGTCTTTGGGTTTAACCCATACAAGGCCCCTAGTGTGGATGGATTCCAAGCCATATTTTACCAGAAATTTTCGAGTTCTATTTCGGGATGATGTTTTCCACTTTGTATATTCCTTTTCTAAAACTAAGTCTCTCCCTTTTGGTGTGAGTCACACTTTTATTTGTTTAACACCTAAAGAGGATCACCCCTTTAGGTCTCTCAATTTAAACCAATCAGCTTGTGTAATGTTAGCTATAAAATTGTGACTAAGATTCTTGCTACTAGAGTTAAACCTCTCTTCGAATCTTTTCTTTTCCCCTTCAAGGTGCCTTTGTTCTGAAGAGGAAAATTTCAGATAATACTGTTATAGCTCATGAAGTGTTTTACTTTCTTGAAAATAAGAAAGAAGGGAAAGAAGGATTTGTGGATTAAATTGGATTTGTCTAAAGTGTATGACAGAGTTGTGTGGGGGCTTCTTTTGGGAGTTTTTACATTTTTGGGCTTTGGGAAAAATTAGCTTTCTTGTGAATGTTGCTATCCCTTATGTTCATTCTCGACTAAGTTGCCCTTTCCCATGAGTTTTCTGACGGCTTATGAGTGAAATAACACGTTTTAGGTTGAAAGAATCATTAAATAGGGGTTTGAAACACAAGAATTTCAAAATACCCTTTTTACTCGTGGGCAGTAGGTAGGGGTCGCACAAATGCGTTGCTTTGGGAGACCCATACCCCAACTGACCCATAACCCTGAAATTAATTAAAGAGCGGTTTCGGGGTGGTTCTTCCCTTGGGTCTTCTCCAACATTTAAACCACGGGGGGTTCTTACTTGGTCTCTTGGGACCTTCCAAACATGTCGCCATTGAACTCTTGATCCACCTTCCATATTCGTCGGCGTTCAAATAAGATCTTCTTCCAAACTTCAATCATTATTTGTGAACTTGAAACTTTTACGTCTATGTATCATGTTTTGTTGGATAAGGATATGATTGGGTGGACTGTTTCCATTCTAGGCATTTCCTTTTATTATATTTGGTAGGCAAGGAACAAGTTCATATTTTCAAGTAAAGTGTTGGATCTAGGTAAATTTCTTGATACAATCAATTACTAGATGAAAGAACTTAAATTTGATCCTCCTACAGGATCCTCTACACTTGTGTCACACCCCACCCAACCAAATCCGGGCATGCTCGAATACCCATGGTGTGATGCTCACTATAGGATCTAGGTTTACAGCCAATCCATAACCACAATACAATATAGCATAATCCAAAAAGCAAAGTAATAAAAGACAACATTGAACAACCTTATTATAGTCATCCGAAAAGATAAATAAAGGTAAGACCAGAGTTAAGGTAGAAGCGAATATCAAACGTCGGAAGTCCCAAAATTAACAAGAAAGGGTTTAAGAGAATTTAGTTTAAGCCTTTGATTTACCAAAAGAGAATTACGCAAAAATAGTTAAACTCTACTACGCCTTAATATAATAAAAAATGGCTAGACACCGTATGAGCAGTTCAAGCATGAACACGTGTCTCCATGGGTCTCCATACACTTGGTTGGCGACACATACTCTGAAATGGTGGAATCTTCATAACCTTTAAAGAGTCTAAAAAAAAATACATCTTTGAGGAATGAGCTCTGCAGAACTCAACGAGGTCAACAAGATCACATATCTTGCATAATCATGCATCCAATAAACAATCTATGTATATATGTAAATGAAATGAATAAATAATGAGTATGCAAATATGCTCTTAACTCTAATAATGGAGTCTCTATGATAGACAAGCATTAAGTTACACATCAGGCTCCTCTGGGCGGTCTCGTCACTCTCCCTCAACTTGAGATGTCTTTTGGGTTCTCTGCGATAGTTGGGTCAAGTTACATTTAACTCTGGTTGAGGATTTGGTCACCACTTTCTCACATCACCATTGGTTTGAGAACTGACTCGTGTCAGTAATAACCCTAGGCTAATGCAAGGTCATAAAATATCGTAATACGTGTGGTCCAGATACCTTCCCTCATGCCTAGTGTCCTTTTGGTCTGGTATCTTTCTCCACCTAGAAATGGTATCCTCAACCAGAGATGTCTGTTGGACCCCATTCCTTAACCCTGTGGTCATCCACATATGTTGGGGTGGATGCCTCTCATGTCTTCTCATGGTACTCAAGCAGTCTTTCGGATGTTTCATGAGCCCAACCTTAACATATGCAACTCTATTATCGCATTGACAATGGGCCTGCTCGATGCACACATTAGCCATCCATTGCCACCACGGGTCATTCAACTCCAATATCCTTGCCGAAAGGATAGTAATACTCAATGGATTTCTAACCAATGCATCTAAACACCAATTGACCATGTCCCTAATGATTCTAAGGAAATGTAATAAGCACCTAGGGTAATGGTGAACCCACAACCCTCAGTGATATATATATATATATATATATATATATATATATATATATATATATATAAATATAAGAATTCCACAATTAAAGAGCGTCAATAACCTACAATTAACCTAGAAAGCAAAAGGGTTAAACTAGGTTTTAATCAGAAATCGAATTGGACATCAATCAGACTCTGGTTGACCGGGCGGCAACTCAACCTCATTGGGCCGGTTGACTCAGCAGGTCACTCATCTAGTCGACCGCCCACCTTGGCCGCGGGTGAAAACACTCGATTTCAAGCCTGTTTCGAAACCGAATCGCATTGAGGTTTTTGAAGTTTCAAAAGGAAGTAGGAATACACATTCCATACAAACCCACCAATTTCATTTATACATCCAAAAACAACCCACCAAAATACCAAGAAAGAAAGCTTGAAAGAAGGGTTTTTAGAGCATTCTTACCTCAACACTTGATTACCAGTGTTTCGTCACCTTCAATTAAGCAAGAATTTCTTCTTACCTTAGCACTCGAAGGGTAGGTACCTCTAAGCATTTCCTAATCATTGGCATACTTTATTTTGGCATTGAAGTCCTCTAGCATAGGTTTCTATGTATGTCAATATCTCATTTTTATGCGTTCTGGGCTAATTTTCTCTCTCCTCTTGAAACCAATTAGGGTGACCAGGTCTTCATCTAGATCATCGAAGCCTACAGGTTTGATTTTTCAAACTTTCGGGCTCAACTTTGATTGTCCAAAACTGCCTTCTACCAGTATTTCGGATTCGTGGGCCTAACACAATGAATTGTCGGGTTAGAATATTAGGGGATTTCACAACTTGAGAGAGAATAAATTGACTCAGATATTGGATATGGAGTTACCTTCTTCATGTTCCAAACATAGTTAATTTTTTTCTTTCTTATAGTTTCCTCAGAGAAATATATAAGCATGTGCTACACACGTGACAACCAACATGATGAGTGTGAGTGAAAAGTGAATATGCAATAGGTGTTACAATTTGGGACCTTTTCATAAGCATAGATTAATAAACCATTGCTTATCAATTGCACTAAGCAAGTGTTGGCAATTCGTCAATTTTTTTTTCAGAACTGATAACTTTATATAGGGATAATTATCATATATTTAAGGGGCTTCACCCCTTCTCTAAGGAGATTTGAACTACTTACTTCATACTTATAAGACGTTTGTTTTACCAATTGAACCAATCTCATGTGACTGATAATTGGTCAATTGTTGTTAATTAATTTCTAAATCCTCATTCTGAGGTCAAATCAATCATTTAATTCTTGAACATGCCTGATAAGTTAGGGGTCGAGATGAAAAAAAAAAACATCACGAAGGAGTTCATTTAATTCTTGGGCTCACTCTGATCCTCATCTCTACCTCTCCTTACCTTAAGTGTTTTTCTTTGTGGTGGTTTGATGGGAATCTGAAGAGACAAGTTGAGATTATGTCAGTCTATGTCACTCTGGAGAAGGAGTTCAGATCCAGGAGGGACCAGACAGATCATCGGGGTCAATCACCTACATAGATAATGCTAGGAGTTTCATTTTATACTTTCACAGATGTATCTCCTTTCAGACTTGTAAAAATCTCTTATGTGATTAATGCATTTTAGTTTGTTTCACTTGTGTTATTATACATTATGCATTTTCTTTTGTTGCCTTAGTAATGGTTAATGTTTAGTTCTGACTTATAACTTACAACGATCACTCACGACCCTTACTCCCAACAATAACTCTCGACTCAGACTCATACGACAACACACGACGACAACACTTCACAACAAAGACTCACTCACAAAGACGACTCTCAACGACAACTTTCAACTCATAACTCAACGCACATGCATAATAACTTAAAATTAACGACTTAACTCTAACCATGACTACAACCCAAGTACAAGTCATAAACTTTAATTATTGTGTATTATTCAACTAAGATGTATTATGCTTCATTTATTCAAGTTTCTAATCCAAGTTCTCTATTATTCATTTCTAAGAAAGTTTGAGTCACTTCTGGATCTATGACTTAAGGATGCTTCATTATTGTGTTCTGTGGTTATGATTGTCCGAAAACTTGGGCTCTGATACCATCTATCACATCCCGCAAAAATCCACCCAGCCGGTACCCTATCTGGAATACCCGGAGGAGTGATCCACGGTCCTGACGATCAATTTTAGGAACGATCATATCCACTAAGCACAATGGTTGTCATAGGTTCCTTTTTTTTGGGGTGCGGGAGGGATTTTTGGGTAGGGCTTAACGGATTTGACCTGAAAACATCAAGCCCAAACTCAGACCACTTTGAAAAATAGTGGTTTCAGTTAAGTTTCGCTTTATTGCGATTTGGATTCGGATTGACTAACGGTTTGGATTGGTTTTGAGACCATTATCAACCCATTATCAAACCACTATAGCTCGTTTCAAATTGCAAATTGTATGATCCTTGAATATTGCCTCTTGGACTTAAGATCCAAACATATAATTTTTCAAAATCTTATTAAAAAAAAAAACTAATGAGATATCCATATAGAAATATAAAAAACTATCATTCTTCAAAATAGTTAATAATTCCATCATATCAAGCCTCTTTAACCTATTCTAAAATTCCATTACAAAAAAATATCTATTCAAGAAATATTTCATATAAAAAAAGAAGAAGCTAATGCAGTACTTCTACAATTCACATATTGAAAATAAATAAGTTCATCATGTCCTTAATCACTCACAACAATAGATAAATAATATAGGAAAAGAAGAAGAAGAAGTTCTCTGAAGTATTGTTTGCCTAGAATAACATTTGTTTCATTATCACCGGCATGAGTTGCATCATTTTTTTTTTGGAATGAGGTTCATCCGGGCCAGCTTGAGTTGCATCATTGAACACCAAATTAGTTGTCAACAAATAAGAGGTAACCAGAACAATGATATAGATAGTATCACTGCAGACTATCTGTTTAGGCATTCATACGGTTTGGTCTACCAACCCACTAAAAGGTTAGCTCGAAATCATTCGGCATTTTATCCCTCAGCCTGTACAATGTCCAATATGCACCGGTTTGGATCAGTTTGGGCCATAATGGGCTGGTCAGTTCGGTTTAAAAATTGACACCCTCAGCATGAATGAAAAGTGACTACGCAACGGTTATTATAGCTTTAGAGATAGAAAATCTATTCAGATTTCTTATAGGTGTGAATGAATTAATTTAAAGCGAATATGCAACGGTCGTAATGCCTTTAGAGATAGAAAATCTATATATATTTCTTATGGGTATTAATAAATTAATTTCCGTAAAATGGAAAGTAATATTAAATATTGATAGCTCCAAAAAGTAAACAATAAATGTCTCGAAATTGCTTTGCAAAAGGGACCGCGTTATACTTGACGACGTTATTGTTGCCGTTTGTCTTATTACGACGTTGTTAACGGCGTTGTAGAATGAGGTACAATGGAGTAGCCGCCTTTCTTTCTCAACGAGGGCATTGTTCTAATAACATGTCCCTTTCATCGATTAAATTATCCACATTCCCTACATAAATTGGGCCATTTCCTCAAACGAGTTTTAACTTAGAAATGTCCAAAATAATAAGTTCCCTGATCTCCACTCCAATTATTTAAATTTATTTTCTCAATTCCCGAACACTCGTGATAGAGTTAGCTCTAGCCTATGTAGACCTAGCCTAATCCTTGAAACATTACCCTAATCCAAGCCCAACCCAATCAGGACCAAATATACTTTCAAGCTATGCCTGGTTCTATAGAGGGTATTCTAACCCTAACCTAGTTCTAAATGGTATGGATTGGGTGAGGCAAGGTTTTCGGTTGACCTTTATTAATGTTGTTTCATCCTAAAATTCAAATACATTTAAAGAGTGTTTAAATTCTATTGACTTTGGTTAAGGGATTGATGAAATATGATTCTAAGTATATGTTTGGTAATGCTTCCATTCAAGGATATCAGTTTTGGGTATATAGAGATATTTTATGCAAAATACACTACTAACATACTGGGACTTAGCACCATGTTGGTTATTTGATTCTCTAATAATTTTGTGCCCAATTTAAAGAAATTTGACTTTACCTAAAAAAATATAATGAAATTTATCATTTTCCATTTTACCACAAAAAAAGACTCTTATGGAACTTTTTAAGAAAAATGAAACTAAAGGATCGACGATTTAATTGGATGCAACAAGGTAGTGTTGCCGTCGATAAATGGTGCAACTAACGGAGTATGGATTGTAGTTGATAGACGGTGGAGCTAACGGAGTATGGATTGCCGTTGATAAACGGTGGAACTAATGAAGTATAGATTACCATTAATAAATGAAAAATAAAAGTTAAAGAACAAAGTAAAAATTAGGTGAGACTAAAAGAGATGTAATAGTCCTCAGGTATAAAAGGGGACTTGGGTGCAAGGGTAGAGGTATAGATGACAGTGTAAGTCCCATATTGTGTGCTCTGTGAGATACCTGATTATAATCTCTCTCTCTCTCTCTCTCTCTCTCATCTCTCTCCGTTTGTCCGAGTAAGCTGAGAAGCTTGGAGGGCCCTTCTTGCATCTCCTACAGCAGTCTCTTTGTTTTCTTGTACCATTTTGTATTTACCTAAACTCTTAGGTTCAATGGCAACAAGAAGCAACACCAGTTCTTCTATTATTAGGCAGGAGGTCGATCCTAGAATGATTGGTGCTAACCACGGTGACTTCAGTGTTTTCTTTTTTCTTATTGAGATCTTGTAGTTTTTTTTCTTTTCAACATGATGTCATTTGATGTCGTTATTTGATTGAAGTTATGTCTCTTTGATTGTTCAATATATAGGACCTTCTATGATACTCTCTTTTTGTGGTTGGTTATCTTTGTTTTTGGGTTCAATGACTAAGAACTTCTGTGTTGTTTTTGAACTTTGAGAAATGGCTTTATCTTTTCCGGTTTCAATTAATTTTTGGTTTTGGATTTACACTTATGCAATGATTTCATATTTTCACCTCAGCTGAAGCAAGAAACTTTGAAGATGCGTTGTGGGACAAATGTGCTGGCCTCAGCATGTCGATTCCGCGCATTGGGGATAGGATCTTTTACTTTCCCCAAGGACATATTGAACAAGTTCTATTCTTCCCTACAAATTTTTTTTTTATTAATACGATTTCTTCACTAGTTAATTTGGTTGTTCCATAATTACTTTCTTCCTCTAATTTGTTTCTAAGTACTAAAATTGGATTTCATTCAGGTTGCTGCATTCACAAATGATGAATCTTTTCCTAACCCTGATCATGCATTTTCGATGTTTAACGTACCGCCAATGATCTTGTGCGAAGTTGCTAGCATACGTCGAATGGTATCCTTCTATTTGGTTTCATCAAGTTCCCAAATATTGTTTAGAAAGCTCAAAAGTGAGACATGCCAAAATGTATTTTACCCTTTCAACACTGGGTTTCAACCCTATGTGTGCATGCTCCTGCATATGTTTTTGAAATTTAAATTGTTTTTCTTAATGTATTAGGATCAGCTTTTTCTCTATAAAATAGGATCAAGTTTTAGTGTGCATGTTATGTTAAATTCAAATCTGACGTTATTCTATATGATTTTATAGGTTGGAGCAGACATTGATGAACTATATGCTGATATTACACTACTTCCCCAAAGGGAGGTATTGCCTTTTGCTTTGCTGAAATAGGTTTTGTGTTAGTTTTTCTATATTCTTATGTTATTATCTCATGTTATTAATATACATTGTGGATCCATAAAAAAAAGGCACTTAGTTTGGAAGTTGCGGTTGGTCCTCAACCTCAAAGAACTAGAGTATACTCTTTCTGCAAAAAATTGACTGCATCGGATATCAACGTACATGGTGGATTGACCCTTCCAAAGAAATCTGCTGAGAAATGCCTTCCACCTTTGGTCGGTACTTCCATATCTTTATAGTTTCATTAGGAACAACATTCGTTCTCTCTATAATCCTTTATTCTTGAGTGTTTTCTTTTAATGGTTTTTGATAATGATGGTAATGTAATAACTTATGTTGTTTCTTGTCATAGGATATGTCTCTAGGTACCCCGTCACAGGATCTTGTGGCACAGGATTTACAAGGATTAGTGTGGCACTTCACCCATGTTTTCCGTGGTACGTATTGCATTATAGTTCCTCTACCTTTTGTTATTTTCCAATCATGTCTACCTGTTACTAGAATCAAGCATTGATATTGGTACTACGCTGTGGCTATGGTTAAACTCAATTTGTTTGGTATCTCAATTATAATTTATGGTTTATTAGGCAAATAGTTTCTTAGTCTACGCATAGATTGTTCCATGTTTCCTCTTTCAAACCCTAGCTTTTATTAACTTCCATCTCTTCCATCCACAGTTTCTAAAATACATGTTTTTTTGTCCATTGTAGGAACCCCAAAGCGCCACATGTTTACCACTGGTTGGAGTGCATTTGCGGGCGCCAAAAGGCTTGAAATAGGGGATTCTTTTATTTTTATTAGGTTCTCTATCAATACGCGTGATTACTTTAATGTTCATGTGGCATTTGCTTGGGTTTTAATACTCTCCTTTTACAAATCTTGTTAGTCCATGGTTGGCTTCATGTTAAAACTTTGTTTGCAGAAGAGAAACTGGAGAACTTGGTGTAGGGGTTCGCCGAGCTCACAGAGGTGAGCCCACTGTGGTTACACCCCTCATGTCTCGACATAGCATGCAGGTGGGTGTACTTGGCACTGCTTTTAATGCCGTGTCTACAGATGCCTATATCACCATCTATTACCGACCTAGGTAAGTAATAATTGCTCAAAGCTTGGAGATTGATTTGTCGGTTAAGATGTTTTACGCGGAAGCTCAAATTGTCTGACCACTATATTGTTATCCATGTTTTCAATAGAACTATTCATTCTGAATACATAATACCTTATGATCGTTGCACGACATCAATCGGAGCCCCCTATAGAGATGGCATGAGGTTCAGAATGAGAAGTGAAGTTGAAGAAGAAGAAGAAGACAAACCTGAGAGAAGGTGGAGAAAACCACTTAATTGTGGATCTTTTAGATGCTTATTTCATCTTAAATTCTTTTAATGGATACTCTTATTTTCTCTATTGGCAAACCAGATTTGCTGGTAGGATCGTTGGTATAGAAGATGTAGATCCTATTAGATGGCCTGGCTCAATGTGGCGATGCCTAAAGGTTGTTGTCTCTTCCTCTTACGCATACTCCGTGACTAGATTTTTATGGATCTAGTGCTAAGAAGTAACTCCTTGTTCTTTTTCCCTTGGTCTTTATGTAGGTTGAGTGGGAAGATCAGGCTACTGCAGCAGTGTGTCCAAATAGAATTTCTCCATGGAACATTGAACTTGTTGCAATGATTCCTACTGTACCTCGATCAAAGAGGGCGCATGCGAATTCTTCAGCTTCTACTGGTGACGGATAGTAAACTTTAAGCAGAAAAAACCAATAGCTTTCTTTTGAAAATGATCATCACTCAAGTGATAACTACAACGTACTCACTCTATCCTTTTTGCAATGCAGCATCTTTTCAACGTAGAAGCTATCCACGTTTGGGGTTCATTGATCGTCCATTGCTAGGGATCTCAAGAGCAACAGATAGTAATGTTGGAATAGGCAGGATTCCTAATCCACATCTCAATTCTCGGAGTTCTGAATTTCATGAATTGAGATCTCATGTACCAAGTCCGGTTACCACACCAGTGACCCTACCGATAGGCAATGGTACTGGGACTTGTAGGATTTTTGGTGTCGACTTGGTCAGGAGCCCAATTATTGCATCTCCATCAAGAAGACAATCTGACGAGCAGTTGCATCACCATGTGCCCCTTCAAGTAGTTTCTTCCAGAATTCGACAAAGCTTGCAGCCATCTAGTTCCAACGATGGCAACAAAACACTTACAAAGGTAATTAATGCCCTAATGCCATTTGGGTTCACATACTCTGCAAATTAAACTTTATAATTGTTTTCCTATTCAGGTCCAAAAATATGGTTGTGCACTTGTGAGATCAGTAGACCTTCATAGATTCGACGGGTTTGATGGGCTTATTCGTGAGCTTGATCATATGTTCGAATTTGAAGGAAGATTAATGGAACTTGGAAGCGAATGGTGCTTAATTTTTAAGAACAATGAAGGAGACCTAAAGATGCTTTGTGACCATCCTTGGAGGTTAAGTATAAGAAACCCAAATAAATGATATTCTACTATTGACATCATATAATAAATTGATGGTTGTTTAATGTTTTAACTCCATCTTTGGTGAATGCAGACAAATTTATAGTGAAGTTCAAAAGATTTTACTATGTCCCAAGGAAGAATTACACAAGCTCAATTCAAGCTTCCTATAAACGTAGCTCCATGATTTGATCTTCCAAGGTCGTTGATCTTAGTTCCCTGGATGATAGAGTTTCATTGTAGTCAAAGGTGGTTTTGCTTTGGATCACATTTTGTACATTCTCTATTGTTTTAGTTTTAATGCAAATGACAAAAGAAAAAACAAGGGATGAATCTCAACATCCATTGGATCAGGATGTTCCGAATCCCCGATATAGAAAAGAGGTGGTAGAGGGAGAATCAGATCTGAACCCAGTTCTGCTGCTACTAGGTCTTCTTTGGAAGACCACAACAAACTAGTGGAAGGAGTTTGAGTCATTGGAAGCCTAGCTGGTCGTCCAAGAAAAATTCAAATATCAAAGCAAGAGGCTGTGGCAAAAAAATTTCAGAAAACAAAGCATTGGGTTGTTGCGCAAGGGATATCTTTGCAAAAAGGGAAACAAAATCCAAGAGGTGTGCACCTAGTGGATTCACTATGTTGTGTAAACAAAATTCAAGAGCTTTAGGTCATCCCACTGCATGGGAATGATAAGTTGTTGCAATAAATATTTTCTTCATGGTAAATATTTTGAGGAAATAATACGATTGGGTGTCATTGGGGAAACTATTGTTGCAGGTTTTAAGTTGACTTCTTGTTCATTTATTGAAGTGAGAGGGTCCTCTAATCCCCTATGAATATATACATGTAATCCTTTTACCTTTAATACAAATGACCGTTTAGCGGAAAACAAAAGAAAAATTTTAAAAAAGTGGGAATGTCAAATCACAAAAGGGGATTATTTAATTTTACTAGGATATTATGTTCTCTTGTCGATTTTTGTGATGAATGATGGAAAACTCAACAAGGTTCTTCTTCACCCTAAGTTTCCGTGTACAGAGAATCAATGAACCGACCCCCTTAGAGGAAACTTGCTATCCTCTTCGACAATTCTGGAGTTCGGATACCACAGTTTCAAGAATGATGATGGGTTCTCTAATGTGTTCACATGTCTCAATTCCTCCCTTGTTCGAAGAGTAATCTTCTTGTGAAGATTGGAGTCCCTGCAAATGGTTTTTCATTCTATTTAAGGCCAATCTGCCCTTCTATTCATTAGTCAAACCAAAATCGTGTCTGAATTCTTGGAGCTAATTAGATAACGAGGATCAAGAGGCATTAGTTCAAGAACTTAGGTTTCCTGAAAATTGGCTTTCCCTTCCAAGCCTCGCCAGGTATGTTCTGCCCATGCCATGTCTTGATTTACAAAGTTCAATATGACGATGGAAATGATAATTAAATTAACTTTCATTTTTAGAGATTAATGGTAAAATTATTATGTTCTGTCTTATGTTTCTACAAATTCTTGTATGGTTGTTGTCCAGAAGTTTTAGCAAAAGTTGTATTAAGTGCATCATCACAATTTTTCTTGAAGAGGTGAACTAGCTCTTGCTACGTTATCTTATGCAATCTAATTGAACTATTCATACCTTCCCTTTCCTATTATCCAATAATTTCTAGAACCCTTTTTAAGTTGTATCCATACAAAAATTCTGGTTGGATGACTTTGAACAGCATCTCGATGTATTAGAATCTTTTGAGACTATATTTTATTTGTGTTGAATTGCAAAAATGGGTTTTAGATGCCTCACTTGTAGATTGGAATAGGAAGGATTTATAAAAATATGAGTGATGAGAGCGAAGAACACATTTGATCGATTTATCGTTGGGGGGAGAGTGAGGAAAAGAGTGTTCTGGACATGATGGAATCACTTTAAAAAATCGGTTATCTAAGATATCAATTCTACAATTTGGTGGTGGAAGAAAGCAAGGAAGAAGATGGGTGAAGGGATACTATATAATTTAGTTTAGGGTATGGTTACGGTACCATTGTAATTTTTCTTTTTTATATTGAGGGCATAATGATCATTTCGCCTTAGTCATTAGCATCCAATGAACTGTATTAATTTTTTCTTATGTATAATTTTTGGACGACTAAAGGAATCACAAATTTCATGGCAAAGTTGGGGCCGGGTATGCATGTAAAAACTCTTGATTCAATGATAAAACTAACTCAAGTGTTTGGATTAATTTCAATTTACACCACCACCCATGAAACTGAACCAAAACTATACTAAATGCCTAAAAGTGAACCGATTTAAAATAATAATTGACATTACCTTTTTTTTTTCTTTTCAATGTCACCTCCTGTTCAAGTTGGTCATTCTTATTTATTTTTTAATTTCATTTAATTTAATTTAATTTAATTGTATATCCTTTGGGTAATCGGAGCTTCTATATATTTATAGGTAAAGGAAATTTACTGGCAACAAGCCAACAAGTTCAAACTCAAGACTTTTTCATGAGCATAGATTTTTTTTCCTGTAGATTTTCATGAGCATAGACTAATAAGCTATTGCTTGTCAACCGTACAAAGCAATTGTTGGTAACTGGTCATACTCATGATATCACTTCACAAGATACTAAAAATAAATGACTTGTTCTCTTAAAGAACTAAAGGCTTCCGGTAGGGTCAGGTATGCAATCCTCCCTTTGGATTCTCAATTGGCTTTCCGACACACCACCGGATCTCGGTTGTTACTATGCTGGTCGTCAACCCCTAAAACTCAAGGGCAGATCATTGATATAGTTTACCTTGAATTTTTAATCCTCTTAACATTCGTTTACAAACATGCCAAAACCTCCTTTTTACGCCTTCGCGATTGATCTTCTCTTCCTTTGAAATCCCTTAGAGTGATCGGGTCTTCATCGCAATAATCCACCTCCAGAGGTTTAATTTCCGAATACATGGGTTCAACTCATACGGTCTAGAGTTGTCACTTATTTGTACTCCAGATTCACGATCCTGAAACCAATGGATTAAAGAGTTAGAAATTCAGCGGATTTCACATTACCAACCCGTTATCAAATCGATATAGCCCCTTTTAAAATGCAAATTGTATGAGCCTTGGATATTGCCTCTTGGACTTAAGATCCAAACATATCATTTTTCAAAAATCTTATTAAAAATATAACTAATGAGATATCCATATAGAAATATAAAATACTATCATTTTTAAAAATAGTTAATAGTTCCATCATATTAAGCCTTTTTAACCTATTGTGAAATTCCATTAAAAAAAAGGGTGACCTTAGCATGAATGAAAAGTGAATACACAACGATCATCCTGGCGTCGAGCTATTTTTCCGCAGGAATTATAGCTAGGGATAGAAATCTATTCAGATTTCTTATAGGTATGAATGAATTAATTTAAAGTAAATATGCAATAATCATAATGCCTTTAGGGATAGAAAATCTATATAGATTTCTTATGGGTACGAATGAATTAATTTCCGTAAAATGGAAAGTAATATTAAGTATTGACAGTTCCAAAAAGTAAACAATAAATGTTTTGAAATTGCTTTAAAAAAGGGACGGCGTTATACTTGACGATGTTACAGTTGCTGTTTCTCTTGTTGCGACGTTGTTAACGGCATTGAAGAATGAGGTACGTCGGAGGAGCCGCATTTCTTTCTCATCCAGGCATGTTCTGATGACATGTCCCTTTCACCGATTAAATTATCCACCTTTCCCTACATAAATCAGGTCACTTCTTCGAATGAGTTTTAACTTTGAAATGCCCAAAACAGTAAGTTCCCTAATACCCACTCCTTTATTTCAAATTATTTTCTCAATTCTTATACATTCGTGATAGGGTTAGCTCAAGCCTGTGTAGACCTAGCCCAATCCTTGAAGCATTAACCAAATCCAACCCCACTCAATCAGGACCTAATATACTTTCAAGCTATGCCTGGTTCTATATAGGGTATTCTAACCCTAACCTAGTTCTAATTGGTATTGATTGGGTTAGGCAAGGTTTTTGGTTGACCTTTATTAATGTTGTTTCATCCTAAGCATCCAAATACATTTAAATAATGTTTAACTTTTGTTGACTTTTGTTAAGTGGATCAGTTGATGAGATATGATTCTAAGTATATGTTTGGTAATGCTTCCATTCAAGGATATCAGTTCGGGTATATAGAGATGTTTTGTGCAACATACACTACTAACATACTGGGAGTTAGCACCATGTTGGTTATCAATTCTCTAATAATTTTGTGTGCAATTTACATAAATTTGACTTTACCAAAAAAATATTAAATTTTTTTTTTAATCATTTTTTCCATTTTACCACCCAAAAAAAGACTTCTAAGGAACTTTCTAAGAAAATTGAAACTAATAGATCAACGATTTAATCGGATGCAACGAGGCATTGATTGCCGTCAATAAATGGTGCAACTAATGGAGTATGGATTGCCGTTGATAAACGGTAGATCTAACAGAGTATGGATTGCCGTTAATAAACGGTGGAACTAACGAAGTATAGTAATAAACGGAAAACAAATGAGAAAGAACGAGGTGAAAATAAGGTGAGATTGAAAGAGATGTTATAGTCCTCGGGTATAAAAGGGGGACTTGGGGGCGAGGGTAGAGGTATAGATGACACTGGAAGTCCCATACTGAGTGCTCTGTGAGATACCTGAATATAATAAGCGAAGCCTCTCTCTCTCTCTGTGTTGGTAAACTCTTAGGTTCAATGGCAACAGAAAACAACTCAGGTTCTGCTATTATTAGGCAGGAGGTCCACTCCAGAATGATTGGTGATAACCAAGGTGACTTCAATGTTTTTTTTTTCTTATTAGGATCTTGTAATTTTTTTTCAACATGATGTCATTTAACATTGCTGTCTATTGTGTTATGTCTCTTTAATTGTTCAACAGGATCTTCAATGATACTCTCTTTTTTTGGTTGGTTATTTTTGGGTTCAATGACTGAGCACTTCTGTGTTGTTTTTGAACTTTGAGAAATGGCTTTATCTTTTTCTATTTCAATTATTTTTTTGGTTTTAGATTTGCACTTATGCAATAATTTCATATTTTCACCTCAGCTGAAGCAGGAAACTTTCAAGATGCGTTGTGGGACAAATGTGCTGGCCTCAGCATGTCGATACCACGCATTGGGGATAAGATCTTTTACTTTCCCCAAGGGCATATCGAACAGGTTCACCCTACAATTTTTTTTTTTTTAAATATTTGATCAATATGATTTCTTAAATAGTTAATTTGGTTGTGTTCCATGTAGAAGATTTCTGATTTAATTTACTTTCTACCTATAATTTGTTACTAAGTAATGAAATTGGATTTCATTTAGGTTACTGCATTCACACTTGATGAATCTTTTCCTGACCCTGATCATGCATTTTCGGTGTTTAACGTACCGCCAATGATCTTGTGCGAAGTTGCTAGCATACGTCGAGAGGTATCATTCTATGTGGTTTCATCAAGTTCCCAAATATTGTTTAGAAAGCTCGAAAGTGAGACGTGACAAAATGTGTTCTGACAAAATGTGTTCTGAATTTTCAACACTGGGTTTAAACCCTATGTGTGCATGCTCTTGCATGAGTTTTTGAAATTTAAATTGGTTTTTCTTAATGTATTAGGATCAAGTTTTTGTGCGAATGTTCTGTCAAATCCAAATTGATGTTACTCTAAATTTATCTGATTTTGCAGGTTGGAGCAGATATTGATGAACTATATGCAGATATTACACTAGTTCCCCAAAGGGAGGTATTGCCTTTGGCTTTGCTGAAATTGGTTTAGTGTAAGTTTATCTTATTTGTAATGTTATTATCCCATGTTATTCATATACATTGTAGATCCATCAAAAAAAGGCACTTAGTCTGGAAGTTGTGGCTGGTCCTCAACCTCAAAATACTAGAGAATACTCCTTTTGCAAAAAATTAACAGCATCGGATACAAACGTTCATGGTGGATTAACCATTCCAAAGAAATTTGCTGAGAAATGCCTTCCACCTCTGGTCAGTACTTCAATATCTCTATAATTTCATTAGGAACAACATTCGTTCTCTCTGGAGTCCTTTGTTCTTGAGTGTTTTCTTTTAATAGTTTTTGATAATGGTGGTAAAGTAAGTAATAACTTATTATGTTGTTTCTTGTCATAGGATATGTCTCTAAGTAAGCCGTCACAGGATCTTGTGGCACAAGATTTACACGGGTTAGTGTGGCACTTCACCCATGTTTTTCATGGTACGTATTGCATTAAAATTCCTACCTTTTGTTATTTTCCAATCAGGTCTTCCTGTTACTAGAATCAAGCATTGATATTTGGTACTATGTTGCAGCTAAGGTTAAACTCAATTTGTTTGGTTTCTCAATTATAATTTATGGTTTATTAGGCAAATAGTTTCTTAGTCTAAGCATAGATTGTTCCATGTTTCTTCTTTCAAACCCTAGCTTTTATTAACTTCTATCTCTTCACTCCATAGTCTCTAAAATACATGCTTTTTGTTCATTGTAGGAACTCCAAAGCGCCACATGTTTACCGCTGGTTGGAGTACATTTGTCAGCGCCAAAAGGCTTGAAATAGGGGATTCTTTTATTTTTATTAGGTTCTCTATCAATATGCATGATTACTTCAATGTTCACATGGCATTTTCTTGGGTTTTAGTACTTTTTTTTTACATATCTTGTTAGTCCATGGTTGGATTCATGTGAAAAGCTTTGTTTGCAGAAGAGAAACTGGAGAAGTTGGTGTAGGGGTTCGCAGAGGTGAGCCCACTGTGCTTACACCCCTCATGTCTCGACATAGCATGCAACTAGGTGTACTTGGCACTGCTTTTCATACCATGTCCACCGATGCCAATATCACCATCTATTACCGACCTAGGTAAGTAAAAAATATTCCAAGCTTGGAGATTGATTTTCCGGTTAAGCTGTTTTATGTGGAAGCTCAAATTGTCTGACCACTATACTTGTATCCATGTTTTCAATAGAACAATTCATTCAGAATATATAATACCTCATGATTGTTGCATGACATCAATCGAAGCCCCCTATAGGGATGGCATGAGGTTCAGAATGAGAGGTGAAGCTGAAGAAGAAGACAAACCTGAGAAAAGGTGAAGAAAACCACTTAATTGTAGATCTTTTAGATGCTTATTTCATCTTAAATTCTTTTAATGGATACTCTTATTTTCTCTATTGGCAAACCAGATTTGCTGGTAGGATTGTTGGTATAGAAGATGTAGATCCTATTAGATGGCCTGGTTCAACGTGGCGATGCCTTAAGGTTGTTGTCTCTTCCTCTTACACATACTCCGTGACTAGATTTTTATGGATCAAGTGCTAAGAAGTAACTCCTTGATCTTTTTCCTTTTTGGTCTTTATGTAGGTTGAGTGGGAAGATCAGGCTACTGCAGCAGTGTGTCCAAATAGAATTTCTCCATGGAACATTGAACCTGTTGCAGTGATTCCAACTGTACCTCGATCAAAGAGGGCGCATGCGAGTTCTTCAGCTTCTACTGGTGACGGTTAGTAAACTTTAAGCAGAAAAAACCAATAGCTTTCTTTTGAAAATGATCAACACTCAAGTGATAACTACAACGTCCTCACTCTATCCTTTTTGCAATGCAGCATCTTTTCAACGTAGAATCTGTCCACGTTTGGGGTTCATTGATCGTCCATTGCTAGGGATCTCAAGAGCAACAGATAGTAATTTTGGAATAGGCAGGATTCCTAATTCACATCTCAGTTCTCGAAGTTCTGAATTTCATGGATTGAGATCTCATGTACAAAGTCCAGTTACCACACCAGTGACTCTACCGATAGGCAATGGTACTGGGACTTGTAGGATTTTTGGTGTCGACTTGGTCAGGAGCCCAATTATTGCATCTCCATCAAGAAGAAAATCTGACGAGCAGTTGCGTCACCATGTGCCCCTTCAAGTAGTTTCTTCAAGAATTCGACAAAGCTTGCAGCCATCTAGTTCCAACGATGGCAACAAAACACTTACAAAGGTAATTAATGCCCTAATGCCATTTGGGTTCACATACTTGTTAGCACTGCAAATTAAACTTTATAATTGTTTTCCTATTCAGGTCCAAAAATATGGTTGCACACTTGTTAGATCAGTAGACCTTCATAGATTCAACGGGTTTGATGGGTTTATTCGTGAGCTTGATCATATGTTCGAATTTGAAGGAAAATTAATGGAACCTGGAAGCAAATGGTGCTTACTTTTTAAGGACAATGAAGGAGACGTAATGATGCTTCGTGACCATCCTTGGAGGTTAAGTATAAGAAACCCAAATAAACTATATTCTAGTCTTGGCATCATATAAAATAAATTGATGGCTGTTTAATGTTTTAATTCCATCTTTGGTGAATGCAGACAAATTTGTAGTGAAGTTCAAAAGATTTTACTATATCCCAAGGAAGAATTACACAAGCTCAATCCAAGCTTCCTATAAATGTGGCTCCATGATTTGAATTTCCAAGGTCGTTGATCCTAGACCCCTGGATGTACTATCTTTGTAAGTTGATAGAGTTTCATTGTAGTCAAAGGTAATTTTGTTGTGGATCACATTTTGTACATTCTCTAATTTTTTTTTTTTTAATACAAATGACAAAAGGAAGGAGTCTCAGGATCCATTGGATCAAAATGCTCCGAATCCCTGACATAGAAAAGAGGTGGAAGAGGGGGAATCAGATCCGAACCTGGTTGTGTTGCTGTTTGGGTCTTCTTTGGAAGACCGCAACAAACTGGTGAAAGGAAGTTTGAGTCATTGGTAGCTTGGTCATCCAAGAAAAATTCAAAAAGCAAAGCAAGGGGTTATTACGTAGGGGATCTCTTTGCGAAAAGGAATTAAACAAGTATCATCAACTCTGTTGGAAGAGGTGCACTTGGTGGATTCGCTGATGTTGTGTAAAGAAAATCAAAGAGCTTGAGGTCATCCCACCCGGAATGATAGGTTGTTGCAATAAATCTTTTCTTGATGAAGATTTGGTGAATATAAAATTTTTTAGGAAATAGTACAATCGGGTGTCTTTGGGGCAACTATTGTTATAGAGTTTGAATTGACTTTGTTCCTAATTTGAAGTGAAGGGGTCTTCTAGCCCCAATGAGTATATACATGTAACATTTTTAACTTTAATATAAATGACCCTTTTAGTTTAGGGTATGGTTAGGGTACAATTGTATTTTTTTTTTAATTAAGGGCATAATGATCATTTTGCCTCAGTCGTTAGCACCCAATGAACAGTATTAATTTTGTCTTATGTGCAATTTTTGGACAGCTAAGGGAATCACAAATTTCATGGCAAAGTTGGGGTATGCATGTAAAAACTCTTGATTCAATTCTAAAACTAACTCGAGCGTTGGATTAATTTTGATTTACACCATCACCTGTGAAACTAAACTAAAATTATACTAAATGCCTAAAAGTGAACCGATTTAAAATAATAATAGATATCACCCTTTTTTTTTCTTTTCAATGTCATTTTCTATTCAAGTTGGTCACTCTTCTTTTTTTTTTCTTTTTTTTTTTTATTTAATTTAATTATATATCCTTTGGGTAATAGGAGCTTCTATATATTTACAGGTAAAGGAAATTTACTTGCAACATTAACTAAGACTTTTCCATGAGCATAGTTTTTTTTTTTTTTTTTCTGTAGATTTTCATGAGCATGGAATAGTAAGCTATTCCTTGTCAACTGTACAAAGCAATTGTTGGTAACCGATCATATTCATGATATTGGTTCCTAAGATACTACAAATAAATGACTTGTTTTCTTACAGAACTAAAAGCTTCCAGTAGGGTCAGGTATGCAATCCTCCCCTTGATTCTCAATTGGCTTCCTGACACACCACCAGATCTCTGTCTTTACCCTACTGGTCTCCAACCCTTAAAACTTGCAGATTTCATACTTTTTTTTTTTTTTTTTTTTTTTTTTTTTGGTGGTGGTTTTTTTTTTTAAAAATTTTTTGGGGGGGTAAGCCCCTTTTATATATAAAAGGGAGAAAAAAATGCGGGCAAATGGCCCCCTTGTTTGGGATATGTATATAAGCAGCAATATATTTAAAGGTTATACACTTGGTCCTTTTGTTTTTTTGTTCAACACACATGAACCGTCAGATAATGATATGATTAAGTTCCATCCAAAACAGCATTGTAGTACTTCTTTATTAGTTTTCATAAAGAAACATAATATGGAAAAGTACAAAGAGAGAAGTGACAAACATTAATACACATAAAAGAAAATTCAAGGAGGTCATAGATTTGAACCTTCATCTACCACACTTTTCCTCCTTGGGCGGCCTATGTAAGGGCGTCCAAACCTAACCCGGACCAAACCGGCCAGTTATAGCCCAACTAGCCTGAACAAAAGCTTAATGGACTATGTTTGGGCTAAACAACCTCAACCCCACTGGTTCAGGTGGCCGGGCCACAACTGGTGGTGTGGCCCGCTAGCCCCAACCATTTGGCTTGAAACCAGCCCCAACCATTTGGCCCGAAACCAGCCTATTAAACCCATTATAAATAAATTAATTTAATTTAATTTAAATGTAAAAGATAAGAAAACCCCAAGTATACATTTATTTTTCTTAATTGTTTTGCTTTGGAATATGCAAACAACAAGTCTGTCAAAGCTTTTGCCGTTTGCAAGATGGTCTTAGTAAATATTTAGCAAGTGTATTATAATTTGAAAATCTTTTAATGCTTTATTTTGATCCGTTTTACATGTGTCAAGAAAGGGATGGAAGATAAGCAAAGACAACCCACTAAAATTCATCAAGATGCCAACTTTCTTTTGTATGTTAGTTCTATAATTTTACTTCGTAAAAAAAAAGATTTTGGTTTTGAACACCCAACACAAGAGACTTAGAGAGAACTTAATACTTATATATATTTGCAAGCTCTTGATAAATTCCACATATCAACAAGGTACTCAAAACATACTGGCCCCAAGAACGTTAGAAATCCAATTCTAAACCGTTAGCCCAAACCATTAGTTAGCCCAAATCCAAACCGCATCAGCTCGAAACAGTTATTTTCTTAATTGGTCGCGTTTGGACTAAGTGTTTTTCAGCCCCAAGCCGACCCAAGCCGAACCGTTGACACGCCTAGGCCTATGGGCTCCCAATCGCTTTAATTGGCTTAAGATATATTAAAAAAAATACAAGGAGGGAGATCAATCGGGCTATAACAAGCAGGTTGGATTTTTTTTTTAGAGAATATCTCCTAATGAGTGCCCGATGAGGGACGAGAGTTTGCCACGTCAGTGTACACTGTCAAGTATGATCAAATTGAGACCTAAGGGCCTGTTTGGTTACATGAATCCAGAGATTTGAAATCTCTGGATTCACAAATGGAAGATTTATACCCATTTGGTTGTGTGAATCTTTGAATTCATGAAATCTAGAAATTCACCTTTTTACACTAAAAATGTGAATCTGTAAATTTATGGATATAAGGTGAGATCTAAAGATTTCATCTCTACTATAAAAGTGTTAACATTTGAACCATGACTTCATAAATGTTTTTTAAGGATGAATCTATAGATTTCATTCTAACGATTCAGGCTAATCAAACAGTTAATTTTATGAACCATGACTTCATAGATTTGAAATTTATAGATTTGAAATCTTTAGGTTTTTTAAATCTTCAGACTCAAGCAGGCCCTAAGGGTTCTTGAAATCGGATCCCATATTGAGTACAATAAGTTAATAATTCAAAACTTATGAGGCTGGTTTGTTTTGGATTCAACGATCCGGTCCAAGAGAAACTATGTATCGAAGCTACCCAAAAAAAAAAAAAAAAGTAGAGAACAGATTGCAAGTTTCTTTTTTCCATAACGTTTCTTATTCCTCTTCCTTGCCATCAAATGGAGCCAAGCAGTGAAGACCAATCCGTAAAGACAAATTCTTTTTCTGGGATCCAAAATTCACTCTCTTCTAGCGTGTACATGAATCCATAATGAATTATTGCCTGCATTTGCAGAGCTTCCATGGATGAAGAGACATGGAAGCCCACATCATTTGCTGCACATCCGATACTGGTACCAAATCAATAGTGTGGAAAAGAAAAGAGAGGCAAATACAGATATTGTAGGAATATGAACTAGCACATAGCCAACTCACGGAGTTACCATAAATAATTTCCCTTATTTAAATCGTAGCCTTCTCTCCCCTTCTCTCTCACCTCTTCTCTCTCTATCTCTCTCTGTGCTTTCAGTTTTATCGGATGGATCAAATTCAGCATAAGAACGTTAACTCAGGAGAACTAAAGCTTCACGTCGCTGAGATAGGAACAGGTCCTTCAGTGGTGGTGTTCGTGCATGGATTTCCAGAAATATGGTATTCATGGCGCCACCAGATGATCGCAGTAGCAAAAGCTGGATTCCGTGCCATAGCACCTGATCTGAGAGGTTATGGATTGTCCGAACATCCAACTGAACTGGAAAAAGCATCCTTCACTGACTTCGTCACTGACCTACTGGCGATTCTTGATTTCTTTGAAATTCCCAAGGTCTATTCCTTTGATCTGCAGTTTGTAGCTTAATTTTTGTCTTGATTACCATTATTTATTCAGTCATTTCTGTTTTTCTGTTCTATGCATTTCATGGTCAACCAGGCTTTCTTTGTTGGGAAAGACTTTGGAGCTTGGCCAGTCTATTTGTTTTCTCTGCTCCATCCACAAAGGGTTTCAGGAATCGTAAAATTGGGCGTGCCCTTCATCCTGCCTAGACCCGCTTCATTTGATAGTTTACCAGAGGGTTTCTACATTAACAGATGGAAGGTATATATATATAGTATTGCAGTGATCTATCAATCTCCTAGTTTGTTAATTTCAACCCTAGCTTTCTCCTGAATTTTATGTTTTTCTTATTTTTCTTATTGATTCCAGGAACCTGGACGAGCTGAGGCAGATTTTGGTCGTTTTGATGTTAAAACAGTAATTCGGAACATATATATTCTCTTTTCAAGAAGCGAAATTCCAATTGCCGAGACAGGTCAAGAGATCATGGACATGGTGGATTCATCTACTCCTCTACCTGCTTGGTTCACAGAAGATGATCTCCAGGCCTACACAACATTGTATGAAAAATCTGGATTCGTTGCTCCTTTACAAGTTCCATACAGGTTACCCCCTAAAATCTCTGATAGCCTTAATTTTGAATCCAGAATGAGCAGAAATCAATCTCTATCATGGTTGTGCTAACATATATTGGTGTTTCTCATCATGTAGGTCACGTCATAAAGGGGCCCCAACTATAACTAATCCAAAAATTGAAGTTCCAGTGCTGATCATCATGGGAGGGAAGGATTACTCTCTCAAATTTCCAGGGATCAGTGACTACATATCAAGTGGAAAGGTGAATGAGTATGTCCCTGATTTGGAGATCACCGTCTTACCTGAAGGAACCCACTTTGTTCAGGAACAATTCCCAGATCAGGTGAATCAGTTGATCACCACATTTCTCACCAGTCATCACACCCGTGCCTAGCTAGCTAAGATATTACAATAAATTACATGTTTTGATGCATCTGGGGTTGCCCGGACTTGGAATGGGCTGAAATTCATCACACTGATCCGAAACAAGCCGGTGAGGATTCAATATGCTTTGCAGTGATGAACGTCATTTTTCGCGTTTCGGGATCATTTTGAGCGCATTTTTGGGTATTTTACTTGTTTCAAGTGGCATTTTCATAATTTTCTGTTTTTTTTGTTTTAGGGTTTCTTGGCACTATAAAACCCTGTTTTGTGCGTCTTATGGAGAGCAGATGAATATTGTTGTTTCTGAATAGACATTTGAGAGACAGAATTTTTCATTTTTCTATCCAATCCTCTGTTTGGCCTTGTTCTTTGTCATTTCAACATCATGTTTTCATAGGAATTAGAAGGTTCCTAGTAGACTGTATTTGATGTTGAGCTTGATGTAGTAGTACTCTTGTAATGATGGATGAGAAGAACAATTGATGACGAATTTATATTTCAGAACCATGGATTCTGAGTGTTGGTGTGTAATGTGTAAACCATGTACTTTAACCCCAAAAAAAATAGTTTAAACCATGTTAAATTTATGTTTATTTTTGTTTGATATCTCTGATTTGTTTGCATTGGCAAAAGTGTATGTTTTACCTCTGACCCTTCAAACAGTGAGTAAAGGCCATCTCCATTTCTAAGATGAGCTTCTAAGCGATACCAAGTAAAAAGCAAGCTTCATCAATGTTAAGTTGGGTAACTAGGGATGGTGCTAAAACCTTCTCTATTTATTTTTGTGTGTGAATGAATTAATTTCATTTGTAAAAATACGTGTATTGGATTTTTATGGATGTGAATGAATGGACTTAAATCTCTTTTGATCGTTTTCTTGGAGAAAAAATTATAAATACATAAACATATGCTATACATATGAAAACCAACATGATGAGTGTGAGAGAAAAGTTAATATGCAATAGTTGTAACAAATTCAGGGATAGAAAATCTATTTAGATTTCTTATGGTTGTGAAACAAAGAAGTTCCACTAGAGAAATTACATAAATTGGATTTCTTATGGGTGTGAGTGATTAATTTTATTTTCTTTATTATTCTCAGAGAAAATATTATAAATATGTAAGCATCTGCTACACATCGACATACACCAACATGATGAGCATGAGACTTAGGGGCGGGCTGTCACTGGTTCATTTATTATTTTATTTTTGGTGGTGGTTGGGGGGGGGGTTTCTGGTAGGGCTTAATGGACTTGAGTTGAAAACATCAAAGCCCAAACTTTGACCACTTTGCAAAATAGTTGTTTCAGTTAAGTTTCGCTTTGGTGTGATTTGGATTTGGATTGACAAAGCGGTTTGGATTAGTTTTGAGACCATTACCAACCCGTTATCAAACCACTATAGCCCATTTCAAATTGCAAATTGTATGAGCCTTGGATATTAAGGATATTGTCTCTTGGACTTAATATCCAAACATATCATTTTTCAAAATCTTATTAAAAAAAGAACTAATGAGATATTCATATAAAAATATAAAAAACTATCATTTTTCAAAATAGTCTATAATTCCATAATATCAAGCCTCTTTAATTAACCTATTCTGAAATTCCATTAAAAAAAATCTATTCAAGAAATAATATATATAAAAAAATAAAAAATAAAAACTAATACAATACTTCAACAATTCACAAATTGAAAATAAATAAGTTCAATAATATAGATAGTATCAATGCAGACTAAAGCCGTTTAGGCATTCATACGGTTTGGTCTACCAGCCCACTAATGGGTTAGCTCGAAATCATTCGGCCTTTTATCCCTCAGCCTGTACACTGTCCAATACACACCGGTTTGGATCAATTTAGGCCATAAAGGGCTGGTTCGGTCCGTTTTAAAAATTGATCACCCTTAGCATGAATGAAAAATGACTATACAACGATTATTATAGCTTCAGGGATAGAAAATCTATTCAGATTTCTTATAGGTGTGAATGAATTAATTTAAAATGAATTTGCAAAGGTCGTAATGCCTTTCGGGATAGAAAATCTATATAGATTTCTTATGGGTGTGAATGAATAAATTTCCATAAAATGAAAAGTAATATTAAATATTGACGGTTCAAGAAAGTAAACAATAAATGTTTCGAAATTGCTTTGCAAAAGGGACAGCGTTATACTTGACGACGTTATTGTTTCCGTTTATCTTACTACAACGTTGTTAACAACGTCGAAGAATGAGGTACAACGGAGGAGCTGCCTTTCTTTCTCAACGAGGGAATGTTCTAATGACACTGTCCCTTTCATCAATTAAATTATCCACCTTCCATACATAAATTGGCCCATTTCCTCAAAAGAGTTTTAACTTAGAAATGTCCAAAATAATAAGTTCCCTGATCTCCACTCCATTATTTAAAATGATTTTCTCAATTCCCATACACTCGTGATAGGGTTAGCTCAAGCCTATGAAAACCTAGCATAATCCTTGAACATTAACCTAATCAAGACCTAATATACTTTCAAGCTATGCCTGGTTCTATAAAGGGTATCCTAACCCTAACCTAGTTCTAATTGGTATTGATTGGGTTAGGCAATGATTTTGGTTGACCTTGGTTAATGTTGTTTCATCCCAAGCATCCAAATACATTTAAAGAATGTTTATCTTTTGTTGACTTTTGTTAAGTGGATTAGTTGATGAAATATGATTTTAAGTATATGTTTGGTAATGCTTCCATTCAAGGATATCAGTTCGGGTATATAGAGATGTTTTGTGAAACATACACTACTAACATACTGGCAGTTAGCACCATATTGGTTTTTGATTCTCTAATAATTTTGTGCCCAATTTAAAGAAATTTGGCTTTACCTAAAAAATATAAAGAAATTTATCATTTTCAATTTTATCACAAAAAAAAGACTTCTAAGGAACTTTTTAAGAAAAATGAAACTAAAGGATCGACGATTTAATCAAATGCAACGAGGTATTGATTGTCGTCAATAAATGGTGGAACTAACGGAGTATGGATTGCCGTTGATAAACGGTGGAACTAACGAAGTATGGATTGCCGTTGATTAACGGTGGAACTAATGAAATATGGATTACCATTAATAAATAGAAAGTAAAAGTGAAAGAACGAGATAAAAGTTAGGTGAGACTGAAAGAGATGTAATAGTCCTCGGATATAAAAGGGGATTTGGGTGCGAGGGTAGAGGTATAGATAACAGTGAAAGTCCCATACTAAGTGCTCTGTGAGATACCTGATTATAATTAGTGAAGCCTCTCTCTCTTCTGAAACCTCTCTCACTCTCTCTGTTGCTCCAACTAAGCTGAGAAGCTTGCACGCAAGGCCCTTCTTGCATCTACTACAGAAGTCTCTTTGTTTTCTTGTACCATTTTGTATTTACTTAAACTCTTAGGTTCAATGGCAATAGAAAACAACACAGATTCTGCTATTATCAGGCAGGAGGTCGACTCTAGAATGATTGGTGCTAACCAAGGTGGCTTCAATGTTTTCTTTTTTCTTATTGGAATCTTGTAATTTTTTTTCTTTTCAACATGATGTCATTTGTCGTCGGTTTTCAATGAGTTATGTGTCTTTGATTGTTCAATAGGATCTTCTACAATACTCTCTTTTTTTCTGGTTGGCTATGTTTTGTTTTGGGTTCAATGACTGAGATCTTCTATGTTGTTTTTGAACTTTGAGAAATGTCTTTATCTTTTTCCGTTTCAATTATTTTTTTTGGTTTTGGATTTGCACTGATGCAATAATTTCATATTTTCACCTCAGCTGAAGCAAGAAACTTTCAAGACGTGTTGTGGGACAAATGTGTTGGCCTCAGCATGTCCATTCCGCGCATTGGGGATAAGATCTTTTACTTTCCCCAAGGGCATATCGAACAGGTTCTATTCTTCCCTATATTCTTCAATATTTAATTTGGTTGTGTTTCATATAGAATATTTCTTATTTAATTTGCTTTCCACCTATAATTTGTTTCTAAGTACTAAAATTGGATTTTATTCAGGATACTACATCCACAATTGATGAATCTCTTTCTAACCCTGGTCATGCATTTTCGGTGTTTAACATACCGCCAATGATCTTGTGTGAAGTTGCTAGCATACATCGAAAGGTATCCTTCTATGTTGTTTCATCAAGTTCCCAAATATTGTTTAGAAAGCTCAAAAGTTAGACATGCCAAAATGTATTTTGAGTTTTCAACACTGGGTTTCAACCCTATGTGTGCATGCTCATGTATGTGTTTTTGAAATTTAAATTGGTTTTTCTTAATGTATTTGGATCAGCTTTTTCTCTATAAAATAGGATCAAGTTTTTGTGGGCATGTTCTGTTAAATCCAAATCTGATGTTAGTCTAAATTTATATCTCTTTTCAGGTCGGAGCAGACATTGATGATCTATATGCTGATATTACACTAGTTCCCCAAAGGGAGGTATTGCCTTTGGCTTTGCTGAAATAGGTTCAGTGTTAGTTTATCTATATTTGTTATGTTATTATCTCATGTTATTAATATACATTGTGGATCTATCAGAAAAAGGCACTTAGTCTGGAAGTTGTGGGCCTTGTGGCCGGCCCTCAACCTCAAAGAACTAGGGTATACTCATTCTGCAAAAAATTGACTGCATCGGATATCAACATACATGGTGGATTAACAATTCCAAAGAAATCTGCTGAGAAATGCCTTCCACCTTTGGTCAGTACTTCCATATCTCTATAGTTTCATTAGGAACAACATTTAATTTGTTCTCTGAGGAGTCCTTTGTTCTTGAGTGTTTTCTTTTAATGGTTTTTGATAATGATGGTAAAGTAATAACTTATTATGTTGTTTCTTATCATAGGATATGTCTCTAGGTACCCTGTCACAGGATCTTGTGGCACAGGATTTACATGGGATAGTCTGGCACTTCACCCATGTTTTTCATGGTATGTATTGCATTAAAGTTCCTACCTTTTGTTATTTACCAATCAGGCCTACCTGTTACTAGAATCAAGCATTGATATTGGTACGATGCTGCAGCTATGGTTAAACTCAATTTGTTTGGTTTCTCAATTATAATTTATGGTTTATTAGGCAAATAGTTTCTTAGTCTAAGCATATATAGATTGTTTCATGCTTGTTTCTTTTTTCAAACCTTAGCTTTTCTTAACTTCTATCTCTTCCATCCACAATTTCTAAAATACATGTTTTCTGTTCATTGTAGGAACCCCAAAGCGCCACATGTTTACTGTTGGTTGGAGTTCATTTGTCGGCGCCAAAAGGCTTGAAATAGGGGATTATTTTGTTTTTATTAGGTTCTCTATCAATATGCATGATTACTTCAATATTCACATGGCATTTGCTTGGGTTTTAATATTTTCTTTTAACATGTCTTGTTACTCCATGGTTGGCTTCATGCTAAAAGCTTTGTTTGCAGAAAAGAAACTGGAGAACTTGGTGTAGGGGTTCGCCGATCTCACAGAGGTGAGCCCACTGTGCTTACACCCTTCATGTCTCGACATAGCATGCAGCTGGGTGTACTTGGCCCTGCTTTTCATGGCTTGTCTTCAGATGCCAATATCACCCTCTACTACCGACCTAGGTAAGTTATAATTGCTCAAAGCTTGGAGATTGATTTTTCAGTTGAGATGTTTTATGTGGAAGCTCAAATTGTCTGACCACTATACTTTTATCAATGTTTTCAATAGAACAATTCATTCGGAATTCATAATACCATATGATCGTTGCATGACATCAATCAGAGCCCCCTATAGAGATGGCATGAGGTTTAGAATGAGAGGTGAAGCTGAAGAAGAAGACAAACCTGAGCAAAGGTGAAGAAAACCACTTAATTGTGGATCTTTAGATGCTTATTTCATCTTAAATTCTTTTAATGGATACTCTTATTTTCTCTATTGGCAAACTAGATTTGCTGGTAGGATTGTTGGTATAGAAGATGTAGATCCTATTAGATGGCCTGGCTCAATGTGGCGATGCCTTAAGGTTGTTGTCTCTTCCTCTTACGCATACTCCGTGACTATATTTTATGGATCAAGTTCTAAGAAGTAACTCCTTGATCTTTTTCCATTTTGGCCTTTATGTAGGTTCAGTGGGAAGATCAGGCTACTGCAGCAGTCTATCCAAATAGACTTTCTCCATGGAATATTGAACCTATTGCAATGATTCCTACTGAACCTCGATCAAAGAGGGCGCATGCGAGTTCTTCAGCTTCTACTAGTAATGGTTAGTAAAATTTAAGAGGAAAAACCAATAGCTTTCATTTGAAAATGATCAACACTCACCTAAGTTATAACTACAACATACTCACTCTAGCCTTCTTGCAATGCAGCATCTTTTCAAAGTATAAATCGTCCACATTTGGGGCTCATTGATCATCCACTGCTAGGGATCTCAAGAGCAATCGATAGTAATGTTGGAAGAAGCAGGATCCCTAATGCACATCTCAGTTCTCAAAGTTGTGAATTTCATGAATTGAGATCTCATGAACTAAGTCCAGTTACCACAACAATGACTCTACCGATAGGCAGTGGCAGTGGGAATCGTAGGATTTTTTGTGTCGACTTGGTCAAGAGCCCCATTGTTTCATCTCCATCAAGAAAGAAATCTAACGAGCAGTTGCATGCTCACCATCACCGTGTGCCCCTTCAAGTAGTTTCTTCAAGGATTCGACAAAGCTTGCAACCAAGACAGCCAAGGGCAAGTGGATCATTTCATGCCACAGAAGATAACAATAAGGATGCTGCTGCATCAGGAGAATTGCCTAATGATCTGAAAATGGAGAACTCTCTTGAAGAAAATTTACCAAATGAAAGGGAAAAAACTGAAGCATTCAAAGAAAATGGGAAAGAAGCAGATGTGATGGGTGACAATGAGGGCAACGATGGCAACAGAACATTTACAAAGGTAATTAATGCCCTAATGCCATTTGGGTTCACATACTTATTAGCACTGCAAATTAAACTTTATAATTGTTTTCCTATTCAGGTCCAAAAATATGGTTGCACACTTGTGAGATCAGTAGACCTTCATAGATTTGATGGGTTTGATGGGCTTATTCGTGAGCTTGATCATATGTTCAAATTCGAAGGAAAATTAATGGAACCTGAAAGCAAATGGTGCTTAATTTTTAAGGACAATGAAGGAGACCTAATGATGCTTTGTGACCATCCTTGGAGGTTAAGTATAAGAAACCCAAATAAATTATATTCTAGTCTTGACATCATATACATAAATTGATGGTTGTTTAATTTTTTTAATTCCATCTTTGGTGAATGCAGACAAATTTATAGTGAAGTTCAAAAGATTTTACTATGTCCCAAGGAAGAATTACACAAGCTCAATCCAAGCTTCCTGTAAACGTGGCTCCATGATTTGATCTTCCAAAGTCGTTGATCCTAATTCCCTGGATGATAGAGTTTTATTGTAATCAAAGGTAGTTTTGCTTTGATTACATTTTGTAGATTCTCTATTGTTTTAGTTTTAGTACAAATGACAAAAGAAAAAACAAGGGATGAGTCTCAAGATCCATTGGATCAAGATGTTCCGAATCCCCGACATTGAAAAGAAGTGGTAGAGGGGGAATCAGATCCGAACCTGGTTGTGCTGCTGCCTAGGTCTTCTTTCGAAGACCACAACAAATTGGTGGAAGGAGGTTTGAGTCATTGGAAGCCTGGTCATCCAAGAAAATTCAAGAATCAAAGCAAGGGGTTGTTGCGAGAAAAATTCAGAAATCAAAGCAAGGGGTTGATGTCACCACCTGTTTGTTTGGTTTTTTTTTTTTTTTTTTTTTTCTTTTCTTATGTCACTCTATGTTCAAGTTGGTCTCTTTGTTTGTTTATATATTTATATTTTTTTTTTTGGGATAATATGTAGGAATTCTATATATTTATTGGTAGAAGAAATTTATCAGAAAAAAGTTCAAATATGAGACCTTTTCATGAGCATAGATTAGTAAACCATTGCTTATCAACTGCAGTAAGCCAGTGTTGGTAACTCAGACAATTTTTTGGAAATTGATAACTTTATATAGGTATAAGTTGGTCTTTAAAGAGTTCAAATCTGAAACCTTTTCATGAGCTTAGATTAATAAACCATTTTTTATCAACTGTTGGTAATCCGTCAATCTTTTCTCTTTTTTTTTTTTTTGGTAATATCCGTCAATCTTTTCGAAACTGATAACTTTATACAGGGATAAATGTGATATACTTAAGGGGCTTCATCCCTTTCCAAAAGAGATTCAAACTACTTATCTTATATTTATGAGACTTTAGTTTGCCAACTTAACCAATCTCTTGGACTGGTAATTGGTCAATTTGTTCTTAATTAGTTTGTAAACCTCATTCAGAGGTCAAATCAATCATTTAATTCTTGAGCATGGTAGGGGCAAATTCAGGGAACAAGTATCGCCCATTTCGCCCGCAGCGAACCGGGCGAAATATCGCCGAAAGCTCGTCTGAAGTGGACGCCTAGACAGTGGAGTTCGTTGATTTCAGGTTTTCAACCCATCTCTGCAACTCCCTCTCCTCATTCCTCTTCCCTTCTTGGTTTATAAAAATTCTCATAAACCTCTTGTTTTCTATTTTTTATTATTTCTTGGTAGACTTGTGGGTTGTGACTGTAAGATTATTTGTATCCAAGATCGTATAGATCGATTAAGAACTCTTTTGTATAACAAGGAAAAGATGATGATGAGTAATACCTTGTTTAGGATCCATTGGAGACAAAAGCGCAGCGGAATATCTTTATCTTTAGCCTCCCTCTTTGGTCGAACTTGAAGTTGATTCTATGATCAACTTGATGTTAGATCTTCTCCTCTAAACTCCTCCCTTTTCACTGGCTTGATGGTATATCATTTCTGATTAAACAGACGTGATTGCGATTAGGGTTAGAGGAGGGACCTAGCATCCTTTATATAGGCAAATCCGTTAGATCGTCCATCAAGATCTAACGGTCCCTATTAGCCCACACTAGCCAGTCCATATAAGAGTTCTAGTAACTTCATATTACCCTATCAGACCAATAAGAAACCAATTCAAACTGTAACACAATCAAGGAAGCCCAATCTTAAGTGGAATATTCAATTAATATTCTAACAATGATCTCTCTTTTTGAAATCGGAACGGAGAAAGAAATGGCTCGCCACAGTGGATCGATTGCAAGGTCATTGGGCACGAGCTTCCTCATTTCGGTCACCACAGCCACTACCACGCCTTCGTCCTCCACCACTCAGTTCTCCTCGCCTGCAATCTCGCCGGAGAGATCTCCAATCCAAATCAGATTCCGGGAATCTCGATCGCTGCAACTCTTTTGGCCGAAGTTCCGATTGTTCAAGTTTGTCTTTGTTGTGTTCTTTGACTTAGTAAGTCACTAGGTCGAGCTTTGTGGAGGACGGTGGTTCCCAAATACAGAGAAGAGCGGTGGAATATTGCCCGTATTTCGCTGAATCGTCGAAATATCGTCGATTTTCAGGCGATATTCCGGTGACATATTGTAAAGTCGACTTTGGTGTTGGGTTTAGGTTCGCCTACCACCAAGATGGGCGAAATCCAAACTATTGTTCCATGGGGGCAATACCATGCTCTGCAGTACAACTCCTATATATATTACCAAAAAAAAATCGCATATATTATTATAGAATCAACATCTAATCAGGCAAATGGTCACTCATGTGTGCAGATGATGTATATAAGCCGCAACATATCTAAAGGTAATAAATTTTAATCCTTTTGTTTTTTTTTTTTTTTTTTGGTTCAACACATTACTTTAACCGTTAGATAATTATATGATTAAGTTACATCTAAAACAGCCTTGTAGTTGTCACTCGGGGTTCCGGATCGGGAGTGCAAATACCGAACCGGAAGTCACCTTCGTTAGGGGTGTAAATGGATAACCGAAATCTACTTTCGCATTTGCATTTGCATCAATTTAGATTTATTCGAATCCGTCCAATTACTAATAAGATGCGGATATAGTATTACCCCTTTCTTAACCGATTCTTATCCGATAAAATTATCCAATTAAGTTACTTATTTAAAATTTTTTTCTTATTTTTATAAATCTTTTACTCATGATATGTGACTATTTTTCTAGATTTTCTACTAAAATAGTTACCAAAGTTGTTAAATTCTTAAATTTAAACCTAGCCCTCACAAATAAAATGATAAAAATGTAAACAGGTAGTCGAAAACTTGTATTTAATATGTATTCATACCCATTTAAAAGAATCTACTTAAGAAAATAACTATTTAATTATCATTATCATCTAAATCCGACTGAATTCATTCAAAAAACCAGTATGATATTATCCAAATCCGTCTGAATATAATAGGATGTAGATATGGTATTTATCCTATATGATCCGAATATGGTCCATTTGCACCCTAACCTTCGGCTTTTCCCCCTTCCCACCTCCCTTGGACGACTTATGGGCCCCAATAGGTTCAAGATATATTTATAAAAAAATTTAAAAAAATTAAACCAAGGAGGGAGATCAATCGGGCTATAACAAGCGAGTTGGATTTTCATTTCAAAAAATATCTCCCAACGAGTGTCCTCCGACGAGAGATGAGAGTTTGCCACGTCAATGTGCATCGTCAAGCATGATCAAATCAGACCTAAGGTTCTTGAAATCCCAACCTATTTAGAGTACAATAAGTCAATAGCCCTCATACAGACCAATTCAAATCTTATGAAACTGGTTTGTTTTGGGTCTTGCTTGGGTCTTGCGTACTAAATGTGTAGGACCATAAAGCCACACACTATGGGCCGTCCGATGAAAATTTCAGTCGAAATGTCGATCTTGACCGTTGAAATTCAACAGCCGATATTCAATTTCGAGAAATTTCTGATCTAACGATCTGCAAAATAAAGAATAGATGACTATCAGTGGAGATATGATAATAGAGAATAGATTGCAAGATTCTTTTTTCTAGAACGTTTCTTATTTCTCTTTCTTAGCAATCAAATGTAGCCAAGCAGTAAAGACCAATACCTAAAAACAAATTCTTTCTCCAGGATCCAATGTTCACTTTCTTCTAGCGTGTACGTTAATCCATTATGAATTATTGCCTGCACATCCAATACTGATAACAAATCAATACAATGGAAAAGAAAACAGAAACACAAAGACAGATTTTTGTAGGAATATGAACTCGCTATAGCCTACTATTTTATTCTCCTTTTAATGGAAATCACAGAGGCCAGATCATTTGCCTTTATTTAAATCGGAGCCTCTTCTCCCTTCTCTTTCACCTCTTCTCTCTCTGTTTTCTCTTCAGTTTTATCAGATGGATCAGATTCAGCAAAAGAGCGTAGACTCAGGAGGACTAAAGCTTCACGTCGCTGAGATCGGAACAGGTCCTTCTGTAGTGGTGTTCGTGCATGGATTTCCAGAAATATGGTATTCATGGCGGCACCAGATGATCGCAGTAGCAAAAGCTGGATTCCGTGCCCTAGCACCTGATCTGAGAGGTTATGGATTGTCCGAACATCCAACTGAACTGGAAAAAGCATCCTTCACTGACTTCGTCACTGACCTACTGGCGATTCTTGATTTCTTTGAAATTCCCAAGGTCCATTCCTTTGATCTGCAGTTTGTAGCTTAATTTTTGTCTTGATTACCATTATTTATTCAGTCATTTCTGTTTTTCTGTTCTATGCATTTCATGGTCAACCAGGCTTTCTTTGTTGGGAAAGACTTTGGAGCTTGGCCAGTCTATTTGTTTGCTCTGCTCCATCCACAAAGGGTTTCAGGAATCGTATCATTGGGCGTGCCCTTTTTCCTGCCTAAACCCGGTGGATTTGGTAGTCTACCAGAGGGTTTCTACATTAACAGATGGAAGGTATTGCAGTAATCTATCTTCACCAAGTTTGTTAATTTCAACCCTAGTTTTCTTCTAAATTTTGTGTTTTTATTTTTCGTATTGATTCTAGAAACCTGGAAGAGCTGAGGCAGATTTTGGCCGTTTTGACATTAAAACAGTAATTCGGAACATATATATTCTCTTCTCCAGAAACGAAATTCCAATTGCAGAGACAGGTCAAGAAATCATGGACATGGTGGATTCATCTACTCCTCTACCTGCTTGGTTCACAGAAGATGATCTCCAGGCCTATGCAACATTGTATGAAAAATCAGGGCTCGTTGCTCCATTACAAGTTCCATACAGGTGACCCCCCCCCCCCCCCTAAAATCCCTGATAGCCTTAATTTTGAATCCAGAATGAGCAGAAATCAATCTCTAGTACTTGTGGTAAAATATATTAATGGTGTTTATCATATATGTAGGTCACTTCATAAAGGGGCTCCAACTATAACTAACCCAAAAATCGAAGTTCCAGTGCTGCTCATCATGGGAGGGAAGGATTACTTTCTCAAATTCCCAGGGATTAATGACTACATATCAAGTGGAAAGGTTAATGAATATGTCCCTGATTTGGAGATCACCTTCTTGGCTGAAGGAACCCATTTCGTTCAGGAACAATTCCCAGATCAGGTGAATCAGTTGATCACCACATTTCTCACCAGTCATCACACTGGCTCCTAGAATATTACAATAAATTACATTAGAGGGTTGTTATAGACTGCATTAATTTATGTGGAACTTGATATAGTAGTACTCTCGTAGTGATGGAATGAGAAGAATAGTTGATGTCAGATTGATAGTTCTAACTTCTAACTATTTTGAGTGTTTGGTGTGGCGAGTGTAAACGTTGTTAAATCTCTGTCATGGCATAACCGGTTTTGTTTTGTTCGATGTCTCTGATTTGTTTGCAGTATATACATATATAGTGTTCCCCTTTGCAACGAGCTTCTAAGCAACGCCAAGTAGAATGCAAGTTTGACTGATAAGTTGAGTGACTCAAAGAGTGGCATTAATTTGAGATTTTCTCTTTTTATTTTCGTGTAGAACAGATCAGATATGTGACTGGCTCTTCAAATGGTCATGCAAATGTTCCAAATTGTCAATCTTTGATAACTTCCTCTAATTTTTTTTTAATTTATAATAATGCTTTTATGGGTGTTACCAAGGTGCTAAATTTCGGTAAATTTCGTCAATTTGCACTTGGTCGAACCAGGCAAACTCAGAGAGAAACTTTGCCGATAAAAATTGTTGATTTTACTGGATTTTTATTTGCGGCAGCCGCTGCTGATGGTGGAGGTCTTGCCACGGCTATAAAAGAAAATGCAACGGTGTGGGATTAAAAATCAAGGGTTTAATTGTAAATGTAATTTTTAGTTTTACATGAAAGTCCGTAAATTTAGTCGGTGCGGAACATTTCGCGCGAAGCATTTCGTAGGGGTTAATAGCCTTCAACTGCGGTATGTGTCTAGAAGCTGAAGCAAGTGAAATGGAAACTGTCGAACCCACGCTAATCTGCAACATGAAAAGAAAGAAAGAAAAAACCCTATCAATTGGCCAATGATTTCAAAACAGCACCAAAGGACGAAAGGGTTTTGAGAAGGGTTCTTATCATAGCAGTGAATGGGCCGCCATTGGTGCAAATTTGAGCGTGTAATTCAAGGCATGCTCTACTGATGTTTGATTAATAATCTGGGTTTCTATTTTCTTGAATCGGTTTATCTGCTAGCTCTTGTTTTTCCACACTTCCGAAGCGGTTTCAAATGGGGAAAACTGAAAAAGCATGCGAGAAAGAAAGAACAAATTGAGATTGGTTTGTTGTTCGCTTCTTTTGAAGAATCCTAGTCTTTTCTTTTGGCTTTTGCCCTTCTTTTGCTAACACAATCTTTTGGGGTTTTCCTGATTGCTTTGTATCTGGTTCGAGAACGAGCGGAGGAAACAATAAAATCCAGTGTTATCCTCTGTTTATAAAAGTCCTTTGGTTCGTTTTCGCTGATTCTCTCGTTGTCTAGCCTTTCTACTTAGAATATCCTCTGTTTTGTCTGATTGTTTATCAAATAAATTTTGGGAAATGCTATGTACTTATAGTGTTTTCAGAATTTATAAACGTGTTTGAAGTTTTCAAGCTGTGGTCGTCCCGAAAATGTTAGATTTTTACCGGAGTCGGACAGTGAGATCGGTTTTGAAACTCTTCTAGCCAGAGCTTGATGGCTAGCGAAAATAGCAGTAGTTTTTATCGCCTTTCATTGGATGCTCTTGAAATCCCAGCGAGGAAGTCATCTCGGTCTCCAGAGAATCTCAACTTGAAGCCTCTCAGGTCGTCTGATTCTGCCTGGGAAGCTATACGTTTTGCTTCCTTTGGCCGAAAAGAAGGGTTAAACAACAAAGATTTCAAGCTTGTTCGTACTATTGGGAGTGGCAACCTTGGGAAGGGAGCGGTTTTTACGCCATGAAAGTGGTGGATAAAGAAACCTTGGAAGGTCGTTGTTTTTAGGGCTCTGTTGCAAGATGATTTCAGTCGCCAGAGACGAGAGAAAAGACGTTGGAGTTGGGTAGAATGAGGGCTTCATTTTGTAAATTTACAAACTTTCAAAACCCTTTAATGTAAAAATAAAAAATCACATTTATAATTATACCCAGACTTTTAATTCCACACCGTTGGATTTTCTTTTGTAGACGTGGCCAGATCTCCACCATAGGCAGCCACCAAATTTATTTCGACGAATTTCAGCAATATTGCGTTCCATGGGTGTTACACCTAATTTGGGTGAACCCATGAATCAGGGTAAACCTTTTGGTACTATTGATTTTATTATTGGACCCATCAGGGAAAGACAAGGATGAACAGCTAGATTCATCCCAGAAAGCCACATTTCGAAGAAGACTAGTTCTACCCAAAGTGCCACATAAAACATTGGCACTTAGCGGAATAAAAGTAGGAAAAACGCCGGTGGAGATGTCACTTCTTTGAAAAGAGTTGGACGTGACAGTGCATCATTTAATGCGCAATTCTCAAATCTCGAGAACTTAATATCAATTGCCAAAAACATTAATTTGCATTAATTGCATGTCGAATCAACGGATATTTTGGATAATATCTTGTGCCAGCTATGATACATTCATGGCCTATTGAAAAAGATTTAGAATTCAGACTTATCTAGCAAGCCAAGTGCTACACTCAGTCTGGACTCTTCATAGAGTATATTTTCATAGAGTATATGCTAATCTGAGAGAGCAGGGGATTCTTCTCCACAAAAGCATAATGACTTCTCAGTATAAAGGTAACAAATGGAAGATAAAAGGCAGGTCAGGTGAGAAAAACAATAGCATTTACTCTCATGCAATTACTCTAAGGCATTGAATATCCTTTGAGTTCTAAACCCCTCACTATGAGGTCTTTTGTGATCCTAAATTTGACTTAACCGTTCGAGGTGGCTTCCCGTCTTTAGAGACGGCTCACTCTCACAGTTCATTCTTGTGCAACCAACAGATTTAAAACTAGCTCAATTCATCTTTTAACCAACTCAAAAGATATTTGTATTTCTTGAATCGAAATATAACATGAAAAGAACAATCAAATAGGAAAAAAGGTAGTATTCCTTTTCATGGGCATCATTCCTAACAACGCGGATGATAGTATGATACTTTCACGAAAGATGTAAGATGATAGTGACTTTTGACCCAAAAAGAGATAATAGTGACTTAATGAGACATTTGGACAGATGATAGGAACCCAACCAACAAATCTATACAAGAATTGAATTTCTTAACATGACATGAAAAGTTGTAGCTTTACAAAGGCAAGTTTGGTTCCTTTGCCGAGGATTGGAGGAATTTGTGTTAATGAGTTCTTAGCTCCATGACCATGACTGCTATTTCTCAAGGTAGGTACCCCCATCATATCAATTTTATGGAGCTATCTCCCATCTCCCTCCAAACACGATAAAAGTTCTTCAGCTTCATTATTTTTTTTTTAGTACAAAGGGCATTTATTAAGCCGAGGGATGGAGATATTAATATGCCTCAGTGAGAGTCGAACCCATGACTTTTTCACTAAGACGTGTTGGTTTCAACCACTAGAAAAGCTCTGCGTTGGCCCAGCTCCACTATTTTGATTATAAGATTATGGTAAGCCATGGGAAAGTGATAATGAGAATGATAAAACTCTTTTTTGGGAGGTAGAATGGGAAATACAAAAGAGAATATCATTCTAATTAAAATATTTTTTGTGGAAATTCATTGTATTTAAAAGACTCTTTTTTTATTTTTTTTATTTTTTGCTGACTTACCTAATTAATACGCTAATTTTTTTTTAAATAACTGAGCAATTAATACAACTGCCAATGCAGGGTTGGTAAAGTGGTAGAGATTCATTCTTCTCAGTGGAGAAGTCGTGGGTTTGACCCTTGCAAACAGCATCTCCCCCCTAATAATGTAATCACAAGTGCGTGCAAGATGCCCCGGATGAACCTCAGCAAAAAAAAAACACTTACCTTAATAATATTATTCTAATTAAAATCTTGAGAGTACTAACAAAAAAAGAAATATAATCAAATATTGAGAGTATGAATTTTGGTTTTTAAATTTAATTTTTCTTATAATGGTAACTTTTTATCTTAGAGGTAGTAAGACTAAAGAAATACGAGCAGGGCTCCCCTAAGGCTGAGGGCTATGTTCTCACCCGATTTTTTTTAAAATTTATTTTAATAGCTCATTTTGGGCCTTTTATTTTTAGAGGTTCTACGAGAGGGTTGGGTGGGGCCGGCCTTGAACCCTAACGGTAAGCAAGAGCCTAAAATTGAAATCCAAGCCCAACCCTATCAAGGTTTGAAAATCTACAATCCTAACCCGGCCTTAACAGAGTCCAACCCAACCTGGCCCACTGTTATTAACTCTGATAAGATTGGGTTGGTCCTGATTAACCCAAACCTTGATACAAATATTTAGTGAGAAACAAATAGATAATATTATTGCCACCAAATAAAAATCGAACACTTGACCTCTTTATTGCAAGCTGTGTATTTTTTTCCAACTAAACAACGCTACCTTGATATACCATTATGGTATTAAATAACATTTAAATATAACTTTAATTAAACATAACTAACATAGGTTGGCTTAGGCTGGCCCAAGGGCTAAACCCGAACCTGATCCAACCCTATCAAAGCTCATTATTTTGTGACCCAAGCCCATCTTTCAAGTTGAAAAAATCGAATTGAAACCGGACCAGGCTTAAGACGTGTTTGGGTTGGACTAAGTCAACAAGGTTTTATTGACACCCCGTCTATTTTATGTGTTAGATTTTTTTACGCATAGGTCCTCTTAGCAAAACATAAACTAATTTTGTGTCCCCTTATCAACTATGTCTAAGTCCTAAAGCATCTAATTGCATTTGAGAGGTGTTAGTTTTGTTCTTAAGCATCTAATGTAGAGTTGTTCTAATGGTGAAACCAACACCTATTAGTGAAGAGGTCGTGGGTTCGCTCTTGCTAAGGCATATTAATATCCCAATCCTCATATTAAGCCATTTTGTACCAAAAGAAAAGAAAAAAAAAAAAAAAAAAAAAAAAAAAAACTAAAATACCTCTTCTATCTATACCCTCACACTCATCTACTGTGCTAGGATATTATTGATAAGAAAGAAAAGATAATACTAAAAATAAAAACCTCTACTACAATCTACACCTAACAAATGAAACAGTAAACAATCTACACCTAACAAATGAAACAGTAAAAGTCTGAACGAGATAGACTCAAATGATTCTTTGAGGTGTAGAATGTCTGCAACCATTGGGTATACTTTCCAATGTGCCTTTGTGAGGGAATTTTGTAGGATATTGATGATTGCCCAACCAAAAAAAATTTTAAAAACAATACTATCACCACTACGGCACTACCTAACATTTTCCTTGTCAGAAGTCACTCTGCAACCATGGATTCAACCCTAAATAAATAGATTTCTACGAAGCAATTAATAAAAACATTAAAAAAAATCATGTAAAATTCTCGTTCTAATTTATCTTCGGGTTGCACTTGCAATTGAAAGTTTGAACTTGGAGAACACAAGAAAGTAAGAAGGAATTGCATGAATTTGTTACCCAAGCTAGATTACATATTATGAAAAACTTTACTCTAACTTATAAATTACTTGATGCAGCTCAGAAAACAAATGTGAATATAAAAGAGTTTTACGGATGATATGGGTAGAGTTGGTATTTTAGGCTCTTTTTGGTATCAATTCTCATTGTCAATTATGAGAAATTTTCATTATTTTAAATTGTTTGGCATCTATTCTGAATTTTATTTTTATTTAAAATAATAGAAAAACTTCCAAAATTCATAATGAACTTTTTGTCCATTATGGATTATGATGAGAATTTCATTATCTTCATTTGTGTAAGTTTACTTAAAGTTCTCTAAGTAAGATGAGGGTAAAATAGTCAATACACATTCTTTTATAACAACCATACTTTTTTCTTCTTTTCTCACTTGTTTACTATCATTTTTAACAATTTTTTATCTTGACGCCAAACTTATTTTCTATTTCATAATTTATTTTCGATAAAATTCACCAAACCATTTTTCATTCTTGACCAATAATGAATTCTTGTACTTATTTATTTTAAATAGGCACAATAGAGAATGAGAATTGATGCCAAAAAGAGCCTTAATCATTTTATGAATGTATTAATTATTTTGTGACCTAGACATAATTTATTATACTAACGCAACTTAATTTCAGTATTGTCAATACAGGGTTGTCTAATGGAGAGGTTGTGGGTTCGACCTTGCAGACAGCATCTCCCCTTTGAAGGTGTAATCAAGCTGCGCGCAAGCTGGTTCAAATGAAACTCAGCTTAAAAAAATAAAAAATAAAAAAACATAATTTCAGTATTAATTAGTCTGCCGGAAGTCTTGGATTCCAACGCCAATCTTTAGCCGGGTTCGGAAAAAATCTTGTCATTGTTTGCAAGGAATTTCATTTTCTATAATTTTTTGGAAAAATGAATTCCATTTGACAATAGGATATCGTGGCAATCCTATCGTGGCGTTCTATTTTTATTTAGGGCCATCTCCTCACAGCCAAACGCAGCCTTCTATTTTTGTCGTTTCACAGAATTTGGATCTGGACTCCACGTCACATCTGCTGTACTCAAATGGGAAAATTACTTGACACCGGCCAAACGCCCCCTGTGGAATGAGTGTGGCCACCTGAGGAAGCTCGCTTTCGATATTAGATGATCTTTTACGTCTCTGGATCAACTTGACGCAACGAGACAAAATCCAGACAGTGAACTGCAACTACATGCATGGAATCAACCACTTCGTTTCTCGCTAGGCCACCTACTACAGTTTCTCATGCTTTTTGTTCTGGTATAGATAGAACGAACGATCGTTTCCTTTTATTTATTTTTCATTATAACTGCTGCACTCCTGCAGGCTCATTGAGTGACTCTGTCTCTTCATATTTTGATTTGGTTTTCGATATTTCGTTCTTCAATTTCAAATGGGTAGTTGTGGAACAGGGGAAAATTCGATTTTGGTTTGTGTGCCTTTAATGGGTACATCCATGGAGGAAATGATGTTTCTGATGAGTGAGGCGAAATCGCAAGGTGCCGACCTGGTCGAGATCAGATTGGACTACATTCAAAACTTCACTCCTCTCCAAGACCTTGAAATACTCCTTAGAGACAAGCCATTGCCGGTCATCATTGTCTATAGGTACATGACTTTTCGAACTCATCTGTGTTCTCTGTTCTGTTTCCCTGAAATTTCTTATTACTTCCTGGTGTTCTGATGCGCTTATGCAATGTACCCTTCCTTTAGTTCTAAGATTTCCAAGAATTGTCACTCTCCTGATATCAACGTCTGGTATTGAATCTAGCTTAGCAATCACAAGAAGATTAGTACTGTACCATTGAATCCCTACTGGTTGCTCTATATTCTGCTTAGTTGCAAAATATCAAGCAATCTGTTTACAGAAGTAATTTAGTAAAATGGTTTGCCATATTTGCAGAGGGAAACGAGGAAGAGGGAAGAGTAATCAATCAGTCTGTAGCTTTAAGTGAAACTGAAGGTCGAGTGATAATGTAGGAATTTGTTTTCAAAAGCAGATTTTCCAGCCTTGATTCAACCTCTACTGTAATCTATATTTCACTTTTTCATAAAATTGTATCCTTTCAGAAGTAAACTTTTATGATTATCATTGTTCATGAGGTAAGCTGGTTGTCTTGGTATATCGTTTTAACACCTATGAGAAGAGAAATTATTGATAACTACATGCTAGTGGTACAACAGTGCTCTAATTTTTTGGAGAACATTCAAAAGTAACCCCAAGTAGATTCAGCCTTTGTATGGGGAACTGGCAAATGGTATCTTTCTGTGATGCATTTTTCATTGAAATGGGTGACTTGGTGCTTCTTTTCCTCCATGTTACTTACAAAGTTCAGGTTAATTCTCTGTTTTTTCAAATCTAATCTTTCCATATTGTTCCAGACCAAAATGGGAAGGTGGTCAGTATGAGGGTGATGAACAAGAGAGACTGGACACACTGAAGTTAGCTGTGGACTTGGGAGCCGATTATATTGATGTGGAGCTCAAGGTATCAACATTAGTTATTCTTGAGTGTATCATCACATACGTATCTGATTAATGTGCAATGGTAGATGTGTTTTCTAGTTTATTCTTAGGGAAGTGCAGATGTGCTGGTCATAGTCTCGTAGAGCTATTTCAGTAGATACTCCTTCTGACATGAGCTCTACAGGTAGAACCAGATTACAGGAGTTAAGAATACCATGGGTCACTAGGGGAAATGACTTGGGATGAGCCAAAGAAGTCAGTAAAATTATGAATGGCTTTGGGTTGACAACAAAATTTACTGATGCAACTGAATGACAAAACAGGACACCGTGGTATTATCTCCATTTAGATGGATGATGCTCTGTTGAGTTGAGTTTAAGTCATACTTCAGTAGCTTTACCTTATAAAAGTTTTGGAAACACTATCATTTTATTCAGAGCTCACGTGGTCTTACATATTAATCTCATTTCAAAAGATAGGAAGAGTCTAATGTTGTAATTAGCAGGATGGTATGTCTCAGAAGCATGTTCGTTTCTTGTTTTGATGAATTCCACATTTTTCTTGGCTTTTCAACTTCTCCTTTCTTAGCTGTTCAAGAATTTAGCATATCATAGTAATGTTTGATTGTTTAGCCGATCCTATGCACCTGGGATTTCTATATTTGTCAACACAATTGCAATTTTTGGCAGCATTTGCTGTGTTGGATGCACACGTAAGTTGGAAACCCTACTTCTACTTAAGAATGCTTCTATAGACAATTGCAGAGTATGTCAAGAACTTCTGTTGTTTTCATTTTAGAAATTTCTGACTAGTGCAGCTAAATAAATGAGTTGTGGCAGGACGTAAAACAGTGATATTGGACTTATTACATTTTCAATCTTCAAAATATACATATTTTCTGAATTCTTGTGCCACTTGTCTCCAGATCATTCAGTGATACTGTAATAAAATTGGAGTCCATTATCTATCTAGACCCTGGAGTTTGTTACAAGGGAGAATAAGTTCAATATCAATTTATAGAAATTATGCTCTTTGGCTTAAACGTGCAGTTAGGTCCTCAATCTTCTTTGACACATGTTGCATCACATTTCAGGTTGCATCTGATGTGATGGTGTATTCAAAATTAAACAAGCATTCTATTGGTAAAATAATTGTATCATATCATGTGGGTGACCACACTCCAAAAGAAGACCTCAGCAATCTTGTTTCAAAGATGCACTCGACTGGAGCAGATGTCATCAAAGTTGTCACACATGCAAGTAATATTACGGAACTAGCAATGATTTTTCATTTGCTTTCCCATTCCAAGGTATCAATTTCATAGGTTTTTCTACATTGTTATGCTGTTAAATGATAAACTTACTGTATAATAAAATAAAGAATAGGATTTTTTTTTCTCTCTTTCTTTGCTTATTAATACCAATGAAAGCATGTTAAGATTAGCAATTTCATTTCATAAAATAGAAGGTGCACTGCTAGTAACAGAAGCCAGGAGAAAGAACCATCTGATAATTATTGTCTTCCCGTTCATACAATAACTGCAAAATGAATGCTCTGAATGGAAAAAGAAAAAGGAAAATCAAAGATGAAGATAATCTATTTTCTAGGTTATTACCTGATGGTTAACATTTCCTTTCTATTTCTACACAGGTTCCATTGATTGCATATTCTACCGGTGATCGAGGCCTTATTAGTCATCTACTTAGTCCTAAGTTCGGGGGCTTTTTAGTGTATGGATCCATGCGAAACAATTCAATAGCTGGACTACCCACTTTGGACAACCTCAGACAAGCTTATAAACTTGAGTATGTAAATGCAAATACAAAGGTGTTTGGGCTTATCTCAAAACCAGTAGGGCACAGCAAAGGCCCACTTCTACATAATCCTGCCTTCAGACATGCAGGATACAATGGGATATATGTCCCAATGCTTGTTGATGACCTGAAGGAATTCTTTAGGGCCTATTCATCTCCTGATTTTGCAGGTTTTAGGTATGTCAAATCGTTCTTAGTGTTCATTGGCAGTTTTTCATGATTTGGTGTATGAAAAAGAGTTGACTGTTATCTTTCTCTATTACCCAATCTATGTCTAAGTGAATTTTTCTGAAGTATGTTTTCTCTGCCTTGTTTGTATGAACTGTAGTGTAGGAATTCCATACAAGGAAGCTATTACTGAGTGCTGTGATGAAGTCCATCCTCTTGCTGAGGTGATATTTATTTATTCATGTTGATGGATTTCAAAATTGAACTGAAGTTTTCAGTCTTGTGTATATTTTGTTAAGTTTGTTTACATCATGTTCTTGTCACTGTATAAGCAGCCTTCTAGTGTCAATCTGGATTTGTTCTTGAAAATTTGGTTTATCTTGAAATCTGGAAAAGTTCAGCCAGAGCTCATGTGAATTTTCCAACGACAGAAGCATGGAGAAGTTCTTTGAATTTCTAATAGGTTCAGATTGTCCAGGCAATAAAAAGTTCTAAGATATTTTTAATTTGAATTGGTTGTTGCAGGGCAGCCCTTAAGTGCTGTTACAAACTTACAACATTGTATAGTTTGCCACCACAGACTGATGCAATCTCTTGTTGATTGTCAGTGACGTTCGTGATTTGAACTTATTTTCTGATAGACCAGTGATCATGTTCATTGCATGCACTGGTACATGGAAGTGATGGAAGTATAAAAATATATATTAGCTTCTGACTTAGGTATTCTGTTTCAGTCTATAGGGGCTGTAAATACTATTATAAGGAATCCTAATTCTGGGAAGCTGATTGGTTACAATACAGACTGTGAGGCTGCAATAACAGCAATTGAGGATGCTTTAGAAGGTACTAAAGACCAAAGTCTTTATCCAAATTGTCATTCTTATTTATCTTTTAAATCCTTTGGACACTTTCTGTAACAATACAGCACCTCCAATGTTTCCTTGAGTTGCTTATGCGGCATAAGCTGCAAAATGCATAACCAAATAACTTGTTGGAATGAAAGTGATCATTCATCTCATCAAAATCATGAATTTGGCTCATAATTCTTGTAATTCTACTTTTTACTTGGATTGATTATCTCATTTACCCTAGAATGCCTGCACTTGTAACTAACAGCTTAATTTTAAAGGCATCTTAATTTAATATTGATTTGGATTGAAAGATTGCAGACCAATCACATCCATATAAATTTAATAATTTATGCAGACATCCCAGTTTGCCAGGGAATATGTCGCCTGCATTAATGGACTCCATGTATTGTAAGATATCCCCATGCTTCAATCTAGGTTCAGGGGGATAGTGAGGGGATAGTGAGCCCCTGAAGAGTGTAATATTTCATACTAACAAGTTTGTTATCTAACTCACAGAAAGAACAGTCAAGAATGGTGCATCTTTCACTTCTCCCCTTTCTGGGAAACAGTTTGTCCTTGTTGGTGCAGGCGGTGCAGGAAGAGCACTGGCATTTGGTGCAAAAAGTAGAGGAGCACAGATTATTATCTTCGACATTGATAGTGGTATATAAAGAGGAATTTCTCTTCTTAGAATGAAATGGAAGCAGGTTAATTGTGGTGACTTATCTACCTTTGATTTTACTGTTTGAGAAGAGAGAGCAAGGTCTCTTGCCCGCTCAGTTTCAGGAGAAGCTCGGCCTTTTGAGGATTTAGTTAAATTTCGTCCAGAGAAAGGAGGAATCCTTGCAAATGCCACACCTTTAGGAATGCACCCAAATACAGATCGGATTCCTGTGGCTGAGGTAATTTTCAACTTTATGATGCCTCTTAAAAAGTCCATGACATTCTTCTGGTCTGAATTCTAATGTTGTCCACGATTACTATGTTAGGATACTCTTGGGGTTTACCGGCTTGTCTTCGATTCAGTTTACAACCCTCGTAAAACCCGATTGTTGAAAGAAGCAGAAGCTGCTGGAGCTGTAGTTGTGAGTGGTGTTGAGATGTTCCTCCGCCAGGCTGTAAGCCAGTTCAATCTCTTCACCAATGGAGAAGGTACTTTTAGTTTGGCATTGTCATTCTTTTTCCTTTCTGTGCATTTTATATCCTGCTTTAAGCTGATCTAGGAAAACTAGTACATGGTCACCCATCTGGAAATTCCAAATCTCCAGTTTCTGGGATTTGCCAGTGAGCTTCAAACTCAAAGGAGACGCTACCCGAATCCCCCCCCCTCCCTGCCGCGGATGTTAAATCTTGGCTCTGCCGCCCGTCCAAACTATCAACTATAGCATAAAAGAAAAGCTCATTCATTCCATATGATAGCTATATGTTTAGTTGAGGTTGATGACCATGTTCTGTTTTACATGGACAAAAATCTTGATCCAGGCAGATCGAATGTCACATGCAGCTGACTACAACAATTTTATTCTGTCTCCAAACTTATGTGATACACATTTAAGTTGTTGTTGTTTCATATATGTTTGCAGCACCAGAAGAGTTCATGCGAGAGACTATTTTGGAAAAATTCTGACTTCTGGTGCCAACGCAATTTAGTCTGATTTTCTGTTTTTGGTGGAACAGATATAAACTCATGAAAATAAAATTTCTGCATGTATCATGTAGCTTGCTTGTCATTTCTCTTCTTCTTTTTTTTTCTTCTTGTGTGTGTGTGTGTGTCTGGATTCTCAATGTACACAGTTGTGTATTCTAGTGGATTTCCATTATGTTTGAGAACCTCTATAATCACATACAGCAGACAGCAATAAAGAGATCATGTTTGGATTCCTATCCCTCTCTGCTTACTGATGAGATTCATTTTTACTATGAATTGAAAATGTTCTCCTATGTTTCAAGGTTCTCATTGTAATAGGTACGATGATCCAAAATGATTAATTAGTAAATGGAAACCTCGAGTGCCTCAGGTGAACTCTCTGCACTCTGCTCTTTCTGCAGGAATTCTCTCACCCAGAGCCTTCAGTGTGGTAGAATGGGAGTTAGGTAACAGATATGGAAATTTCAAATCTCCAACAAGTAATAAAATAAATTCAAATACCAACCACTGGATGGGTTCTCCACGTAATGACAACTTCCATTCTCCTGCATCAAACTAATAGGTGAGGAGAAAAAGAAAGAAACAAAAAGAGTGAGAGGGATATGATTTTTCTACCTTATATTCCACCAACCGGAGGACCACATGGTGAGGAAAGAAGCCAAGAAAGAATCTGTGTGGGAGATATATTATTTTTTTCTTATTAAAAAAGAAAGTTCATGGAATGCATAAATGACCTAACAAAGAGCATCTAATATAAATTTTTATTTACCTAAAAAGATAAAAATAAACTAAGTTACTTCAGCTACGTTGCTCGTTCTATCAGTGGAGATGTCCATTGTTGAGAATGGATGCACAACTACAAAGAAGAACACAAGTGAATCACATTCACAACCTTAATAAATTTTACATAGTTCAACAAAATTGCCTGTGTTCACATGATGGAAGACGATTTCTTTATTTCATAAAAAACCTAAAATGTTGTCATTTTCTTGCCCTCCGTCACCATACTTGTTATCCCACAAGACTATTTGTAGAGAAATCTTGAATCCCATACAATTACAATTCTATCTGTTTACGAGTAACTCGTCATATGTTCTAATTGCAAATACAATCAAACTATAATTATATAGACCCACAAAGTACAATATGGCTAAATCCTACACACTCTCTTAGAAAAAGTGGCCTCTGTCTATAAGGATTTCAAAATACTAGTGGAGTTCTTCTTAAACCTGTAAACGTATTGGATTCGGCTCAGATACACTAGTATCTAAATCCGAATCCAAATCAGGTAGCAATTTAGAAAAGGCATCCGAATTTGAATTCAGAACATTATCAAGATTTCGATAATAATTCGATCCGATAAATTATCCAATTATTGATTGGTGATTATCATTTTTTTTTCGATTTCCAATTACTGAGTACCGGTTTCCGAATCCGATTATTAGCCCCTTTTGTAGTGAAAAGTGTTTAATACTTTGCTTTAAATGGATAATTTCGGATTTCAGATTATCGAATTCCCGATTACCGGTTTCCGGTTTCCGAATCTGATTATCATCATTTTTCAGAGAAAAAAATGTTGAATACTTTAGTCTATGCAGATAAATTTTTATTTGAATATTATCCGATCCGATAAACAATTATCCGAATTCAAATCCGGTTGCTTAGTGCACAGATATGGATATTTTTCTGGTAAGAAAAATTTCTAATACGAACACCCTTAAATGAATACGAATGTGAATCCAGAGGTGAAGTTCAGTATCCATTTACAAGTCTAATTCTAACTTTTAGATGTTCTGCTGTTATTTCTAAAAGGAGGATCCTTTAGTAATTTTCCTTTCCTTTGCCTAAAAAATTAATTTTTGTGTTAAAAGCCTTTTACCTTTTAATGATTTTCACTAACTCACCAACCTATTAAAAATTGAAGAAAACAGAAAAAGTTCCTTACACGTCGTTTACCTACACACCTATTCCCTACAGGTTAGGTGCCAATCCGGTCCCGTTATATATGAGCGTCAGTGATGAACTCAGAATTGCCAGACGGTGAGCCCGGTGCGATCACCGACTATCTGGTGCTTCGTAGTTCGGAGCAGTGCTATATTAAGTATTAACTAGCAACTGCAATTCAAACTAAGCTCTCCATCTTTCTTATTCGCCAAAGCTTTGCTGAAATTGAAATCTGACGGAGCATTTCGGTAACACTTCTGTTCAGTCATGGGCCTTCTGGCATAGAATTTCGTTTCTCTACTGAAAAAAAAAAGCATAGTATGTCGTCTCCTTCCAATTTATCGGCTTTATCTCTGGTTAATCGTAGTTTTTGTTGTGAACCACAGGTGGGTTCTACCGATCATCTTCAAATGAGTGGGCGTGGAGGAGTGGGGAAGAAACCCACTTTGTTATGTGCGCCTATAATGGGGCAATCTGTCGATAAGATGCTGAGTGAGATTGGTAAGGCCAAAGACGCTGGTGCTGACCTTGTTGAGGTTCGATTGGATTATCTTAATGACTTCAATCCTCCCCAAGATCTTCAAATTCTCATCAAGCACTCTCCTTTGCCTACTCTCATCACTTACAGGTGCAGCTAATATATTGGATTGTTCTTCTGTGGGTTTTCTGTTTCTGCGAATCTCTAACTCTGTCATATACTAGTTACTGAATTGCGAAATGTTGAAAGGGATTTGGAATTGGCAATTTTGAATGCCTTTTACCATGAGAAAATTTTAGGTTGCGTTTGTTTATATTCAGTAGACGGTGTCTGTCTGCAGGACCCAAAATTTTTATCAGAACGACCACTAGGCTGATGAGCCTGCTGAAATTTTGATAACTAATCACCGGGGCAACACTGGTTGCTTCAGTGCGTAGACGAATTTACACACCATATTGAGTTCTATTTTTGTGGTTCGAACTCCCTTGTTTCTGTTCTTGCATTTGGTTTTAGAATCCCCAATTTCAATTTGAAAACTATGTGAATTCCTTAAATCAGTTTTACTAGGCAGTATAACAAAACTAATTGCACCAGTGACTTTATTTTAAACCTATAAGTGAAGGGTTTTTTTCTTTCTTTTTTTTTGGGTGAACACCCAATTGCTCAGTTGGTAGTGGCTTGCCAGTTGAAGTGAATGACCCTGGAGATTTTGATCCCATCATTTAATCATATGAAAGAAACAAGAATCTTAATGATTTCTCAAGTATCTTATGTAACTGGTTACACATTGAGGGGTTGCAGTTGAGCCATTAGACAATGCTCTCCTGTGGAGAATGAAGGGCTGATGACTTTTCCTCATTAGTAAATCAGAGATCTATTTGTCAGATATTAACAAATTCAGTTTAGTGTTCATGGCTCTTAGCAAGGTGATGTAATCACATTTAATTTTGGTTTTTCTTTTACTTTAACATCAATTTGATTGCATTGCACTGTGCATTCTATTTTGTCAGTGATCTTGAAAATATTAAAAACTTTGGTACTTTGAATCCTTGGCTCTTGTTATTTTATTCCAATACAACAGTGTTAAAGCAATGAAAACAGTAGATGTAGAAACATGAAAATTAGACAGACCCATGGGTTGTTACCAAAAATTAACCTGGGCTAAGTTTCAATAAGACAACAATTAATGTCTTTAACAGTGTACAGACATCAGTATGCGTTCTGGAGGTATATTTTATTGTAGTGTTGCTTTTCCCCCCCAGAAATAGTCTAGTGAATCAGCTCCATATCTCGAATAATTCTTCAATGTTCCAATCTTTCAAATGATGACATTCACTCTGCTTTGACAAGTCATACCGTGATGCTTGAGAGGCTTGCCTTCCTTTGATGTTACTGATGTTCAATTGATTTCTTCTCATGTTATTTGATCAATCAAGGCAAAGTGTATTTCTTCCAATCTGAAGGAGGAATTCACATTTGAAAATCTTCATGTAGCAGAATCTTACATCTAAGCTTTAATTTAATTTCTTTTGCAGACCTAAATGGGAAGGTGGTCAGTATGAAGGGGATGAAGCACGAAGATTGGATGCACTTAGGCTGGCCATGGAACTGGGGGCTGATTACATTGATGTTGAGCTTGAGGTTACCTTCTCATTTACATGGCTCAAATAATTTCGATCTTCAAACGGCATCCTTTTTTTGTTTTGGAAATTGGGGGAGAGGGGATTGACGGCACCATCTTTCAGTGCTAGTGGGCATTTGCTTGTTTACATTTCTTGTTCTTCCACTCCCGTATAGTCTCTGACTTCCTTAGAGTAGATACAAAAGGAAACGGCAATTTGCTGTATTTTGTTGTTTTTGTTTTGACATATTTTTGCTCTGTCGGAAATTAGAGAGTTTTTTGACAGGATGGGTAACTCTGCAAATGTCTATCAAATTCTCCAGAACTTTGCACAGCAAGTCTATTGATATATGCCTTGGTCACATTGATGTACTTTGTGTCTTTGCCTCTACTACCACAATGACCTATCCCTCTCCTCTGAACCTTGAAATGTGCCAAGAAAACCAGTATCAAGGGCAGGGCAATAGCTGTTTAAAGCTAAGGCTAAATCATCCTTAGAAGATGAGGACAATCTAGCATCTCGTCATACATTACTTTTTGATTTTTCATAGTTTACATGAAGTGTAGTCTTGAGAAGTGGATCTTTGGAATTGTATTTTGTATCAAGTTATAACATTTTATTGAAGACCTATAAGGAACTAACTTTAGAACAACTTATTGTGGTCTAACATGTGCAGCATTAACCTGTGGATCAATCTGGATTCCATGTCCCCCCCCCCCCCCCCTCTTTCTTTCCCTTGCACACAATCCTCTTCCCCTCAACTTTTCTTCTTCAGTGGCTAATTTCATTGATCCTGCCACTAGAACCAAGAAGTTGGCTATGGTGGCCACCCAAGTGTGCATACATGATCCTCTCCATTCCTTTTTCATTCCATAGAAGCACTTATTCTTTCGAATTGTCCACTTGTTTAAATATATGAGCAATGAATATTACTGTATTGAAAATTGTGAGTGAATGTTTGTAAAAGTAGTTAAATCTCACAATAACTGCTATTCATTTGCCAATGATCTTTGGATGAGTAGTTCTTGTATGGAAATATGCTTTGGAAATTCCAAATGTCAAGTTATCATAACTCTGATTTTCACAAATGAAGGTTGCTCATGAATTCCTAAGTTCTATCTCTGGAAGGAAACCTGAAAATTTCAAAGTCATTGTCTCATCCCACAACTATCAAAATACTCCATCAGTTGAAGATATTGCAAACCTTGTAGCTAGTATTCAAGCTACTGGAGCTGACATAGTAAAAATTGCTACAACTGCCTTGGATATCACGGATGTTGAACGCATGTTCCAAATAACTGCCCATTCCCAAGTAAGTACTTAGTACTAAATATAGTATCAGTTCTTTATGATCTTAGAACAAGAACCTCTCCTTGGAGCTTTACTAAAATATTTATGGGGGAAAAGAAATGAAACTTTTGATTTTTGTGCTTCTGAGAATTCATTATGAATTTAGATGCTCTATGCCATAATTTTATCACTTTGCGAATGACGCACGAAATGAAATTTCAGGTTCCAATAATTGGGCTGGTTATGGGCGAAAGGGGTTTGATATCACGATTACTCTCCCCAAAATTCGGTGGATATCTCACTTTTGGTACAATTGAGGCAGGAATTGTTTCTGCTCCTGGGCAACCAACACTCAAGGATCTGTTGACTATGTACAATTTCAGACAGTTGGGACCTGACACAAAAGTATTTGGAATTATTGGCAATCCTGTGGGGCACAGCAAATCACCTATTATTTATAATGAAGCATTTAAAGCAGTTGGTTTTAATGGAATTTATGTTCCATTATTGATTGATGATGTTGGGAAATTTTTCGACGTCTTCTCGTCCTCTGATTTTGCAGGATTCAGGTCTAATCCCCTCATGTTCCTTAGAGCAACTTAAATGTAGCTTAGATGATTAATTGAAGTGCTACTGCTGCTCTCTAAATAAAAGTCACTATTTGTAATCTCTCTTGTTTTTGTCATGATAATGTTTGATGGGAAGGGTTCATTATTTCTTTCTATTAATTTTCTTTTATGGTTTTGCTGGTTACTGGGTATTCTATGTTTATGTTTAATAGAATAGATTTGCTTCATGGTTTTCTTTTTAGTTTCTGGGAGGATGCAATTTCAAAAAGAAATCATTTCTGTGAAGATGAGTACTAATACTTTCTTCTCCCCATTATTTAATTGCGCAGCTGTACAATTCCTCACAAAGAAGATGCACTTAAACGCTGCGATGAGGTTGATCCTGTTGCCAAGGTAATTTGAACAGATGATTGATCATTTGATCATCTAGACATTTAGATTTTTTTATTTTTTTTTTAAATCTTGTAGGGGAGTTTACTATCTTTCAGATGTCAGATCTGATTTATTTGTTATGCTGACAAATCCTTTCAGGCTATTGGAGCTGTTAATTGCATTATTAGGAGCCCAAGCGATGGAAAGCTAATTGGTTACAACACAGACTATGTTGGTGCAATTACTGCCATAGAGGATGCATTAAGAGGTTTTATTTATTTATTATTATTTCTTTTTATGTTTTACATGCTATTGGAGGATTATATATGGAGCATATTGCTTAAAGGTGCCTGGGGATCTAATCTTCCCTCTACAGGTTCTCATACTACAAACAACTCAAGTGGTTCACCCTTAGCTGGTAAATTGTTTGTAGTCATTGGAGCTGGTGGTGCTGGTAAGGCTCTTGCTTATGGTGCAAAGGAGAAAGGAGCAAGAGTGGTAATTGCTAATCGGACTTTAGGTACGATTATTATTATTATTTTATTTTTTTTGGTGGGGGGGGGGGGGTAAATAGGTACTATAAAATTCAGAATGCCTGATACCAAGTGAGAATTCATTAGAAAATTTTCCTTCTTTTCCCAGCTTCGCATATTTAATTGCATCTTTAGTCTTTGACTCAGAGATTTATCACTGTAAATCCATAATCCAGACTTGCAGGCTTTACTATGAAGCCGGGGGAAAGTGAACCCTTGATATATCATCACATGTGATTTTACTTGCTATCCAAGGACCCCACTTAGAATCAAATCTATGCCCTTTTTTCGGACTAGAAGTAGATGCAAAAAAAAAAAATTTAAATAAAAGAAATTATAATGAATTTTTGAGAAGTATAATGTACAAGAACTCGTGAGAAAAAAATAACGTAATATACTCTTTACAGTTCCTTCCATTTTTTTTTATATTAATATCTCTCATCATGCTTTGAATATTCTTTTGACCTTTTAAGTGGAATTTGCATGCTCAGAAACCTAGTGCTACTGCTACCTGACCATATGAAGCTTAAATTCATTCCAAAAAACAAAATCATAATACAAATCCCTGTTTTTTGGTGTTTGTATTTCAGTGTTGTATGATATGCTCTGTAATTTCTTTGGAAGTATTTTATAGGGGGCAAATAAAAAAGCATGGAAAACAAGGCATTAGTGGTTATGATATTTAATATTATGCCACGCTTTTTCTTGAAATTTTGTAATATGTTGATCCTTGTGTTAAAACTTGAAACACGTCACAGTGAGTTCCTTCTTTTTGCTGGCTTTTTTTGTTTTCCATTTTGTTTTTCTGTGGGTTGTTGAAGACTGGTTATTTTCTTTGGGGGGCGGGAAGAGTGAGAGAGAAGTTCTTCATAGACACCAACCTTGAGTCCTTGAGTAAGTTTTTGGAAAGTTGTTTTTAAATTTCAATTGTTGGTCAATAGTTTCACCTATATAAATTATTCCAACTTCTATTTTTGGTTTTAAATTTGTCTGTCTGTGTCGTATGTTCAATGTTTATTTTATAGATGTCTTTGTTTAATCTCCACTGAACTATCATGTAACACATCATTGCTGTAAAACCCACTTTGACCTGTTTGGCAGGATACACTTGTCTCAACCAAAACTACCCAAATAGCCATACCCTTTTACTTGGAGTTTGGCCAATCAGAGAATAATTATTTTTTTGTGATCAAGAAGAGTTAAAATCAAGGCCTTCTAGAAAAAGAGAGAATGATACTAACCAACGTGCCATAGCTTGTTTGGTATATTATATAGTGATCTGGTTTGACCTTGTCAACTCATGGTCGGGCTCTTCAACCAAGTAGTCGAGACACAAAATGCATGAAGCCTAAGAATAAAATCCCCCCAGGTTTCTACCATGATGGTGACAGGGCTGCATATTTCTATTGAATGTTGACTTCATTTATCATCTGTGAGTGATCTGTTCTTCTCTCTTGATTACAAGAGCGAGCTAAAGAAATAGCCGAGCTGATTGGAGGACAAGCTATATCTATAGCTGAATTAGAAGATTTCAGTCCAGAGAATGGGATGGTTCTTGCAAATACAACGTCTATTGGAATGCAGCCAAAAGTAGATTTGACACCCATACCCAAGGTTTGTTTCTGGACTACTCTTTTCCGTATTCTTCATACTTCACAGTTTTCTTGGGCTAGTTAGCAATACGGATATTCTGAAAGTAGATTTGACACCCATACCCAAGGTTTGTTTCTGGACTACTCTTTTCCGCATTCTGCATAATTCACAGTTTTCTTGGGCTATGTTAGCAATACAGATATTCTGTAGTCATGTTTCTTCTATATTAAGTATATGAGAAAATCCTGGGTTAATTTATGCAAGCACATAAAAGGGTGGTAAGGGGTGGGGGATGGCATTTGGGTGAATAAGCTAGTGTGTCCTCCACTATGCACTCCACTTAAATGCATCCAACTACTGTTTTATAGACTTTTTTACTTATTTAATGTTGGGGTAATTGTATTACAAATTCCACAAAACACAATAATGAAATTGCAATACAATTGAAAGATGAAGATCCTTAGCCGGAGAGCTTGATGTTGCGATTGAACGAACCACCGATGAATGAGGTTGAATCACACCTTGAGTGTTGTCTTCAAGGTAATTGATGCACCCTGCTACCAAGGGTTCTTCCCACCTCTACCTCCAAGATAAAGCAACCTCCAACTAGAAGATGAGGTAATTCTTCTAGTCCCTTCAAGGAGCCAAAGGCTAGAGCACAACACTTAGACAAATTCAAAGGAAGAAACTTTTAAAATAAGTAACAAATAATGCAAGTGTGAGGAGTGTCTCTATTACACACCACATGCAAGGAGGGGTTGGGTTTATATAGGCCCAAACCACACCTTACACCCCTTGAGATTCTCAAGGCAATGAATTGGGTCATTGAATCACAATGACTCACCTCCTCACAAGGGGGAGAATCAATGGGCTTGTCCCTCCTCCATTAATGTGAATAAATCACCTTGACCAAACCTCCCCACTACTTGGAGAAGTAACTCTCATATTCACCTCTATTTAATCCATTCAATAACCTTAACCCCACTCATGGTAATGACCATGAATGATCATGAAGTTGAAATGAGAATTGAAGGTCAATAGTTCCTACAAGTAAGCCCGCCTCATCATCATGATCAAGACCTTTAACACCCATGATCAATGTCATGAAGAGCCTCATAACCAAGGTTATGAAGGGCCTCCGTTACTCATGGGTGCCTCATTACCAACCTTACCTCATGGGTCCCACACATTAACAAAACAATTAAATAAAAGAAATGCAAAGACTAATTTTGAAACTTAATGTAGATTTTAATAAAAAACCTAACATTTAAACTTTTATACTTGTGTATAATTTGAAACATTGATCATGAATTCATGATTACTCGATGTTGTGGACTGGTCCACCAATTTTATTGGGCAACCAACTGAAAAGTAGAAGTTGTGAAAGGCATGACGGAGAGAGTTTAGATGCAAACATTACCAAATTCTGCTTGCTGAAAGATAGGTTCAGAGATTTAGGCAGGAATTGGTTTTTTCTAATGGCTGTGTCACTACCAGTCTTACCATTTACAAGGAATGGTACAGAACCCTTATCTGATATTGGTTGGCCGGGATTATGGGATTACCCTATCTGATGTATGATGCATCAAAGTAAAGAAAACTAACTTGTGCAAACTTTGTGAGCAAGTTCCTTGCTTGTCATGGTACAAGCATTAACTTTGCATGCTTCTCTATTGGTCTGTTCATCTGGGAAAAATGGCTAGACAAGTGAATGGATGATATGTTAATGCAGCGAGCTCTGAGCTCTTACTCCCTGGTTTTTGATGCTGTTTACACACCAAAAATGACACGACTCCTGAGAGAAGCAAAAGAGTCTGGTGCCATTATTGTTTCAGGGGTGGAGATGTTCATTGGACAGGCATACGAACAATATGAAAGGTTCACAAATTTGCCTGGTAAGCTGGAACAAGAATCTCTCTTTGGAAAATTTATCTTTTGATCTCTTTTTGTATCCAGCCCTAGTTCTTTAGTTGATTCCTTTATCATTCTCCAAGTGCAGCACCCAAGAAACTGTTCAGGGAAATCATGGCGAGATACTGAATGCCTTGCATATCTTGTTTGATGGTGTCATTGCAGCTGGAGCCCTTTTTGACTGTTGTTTGTTCAATTATGGTTTCCGTAGTAATTGTAAGTTTCCCTCTGTTGTATCATCTATTCACCTGGTCCCATCTCCAACCCTCAGGTTGCCTTTGTTTGCTGGAATAAAGGTGGGGTGAGAAAAAATGGGTGGGAAAATTCTTGAAAAGAGTGTAGATTTTTTACTTTTTCCTTAAATCCCAAAATGGTAGAGTGTTTGGTTGCTTGGGGTGGGAAAGTGGGAGACTGATAGTTTTCTTTGTCTCTGTGGGAAGAAGCATTTTTGTTTTAATGGTAAAGGAAAGATAAAGAATCTTTATGTTGAAGAAAGTCAACTTGGTCCTTTTTCTTGTGTTTTTCTGTTCGTATAGGAAACACATTCATAATAGTCATTGATGAAATGGTGGAGAAGTGTAAATTGGAGCTCTACTAGCACCGTAAATTTAGTGCTTTTAAGCTCTTAAATTGCAGGAAATGGAGATGTACAGTTGAAATGGTGTTTTCAGATGATTAAACACGCACAAGAGATTCCTAACCCTTCAGAACACAGAATCCTAACCCTTTCATTTCTAATAAACTCAAAATCTTACAACATGAAACTTAAAATCTATCGGTACAAAGACCAGTTGGATTATCTGTAACGCCCCGATTCCCAATATGGGAAATTAGGTCGATACTTAACCCAAGAACCGGTTTTTCCTTAGGTAGTGAACCAATCGTGATAAAATATACCAGAAATTAAACTCAAAGAATTTAGAATATTTAAGCAGCGGAAGTCTATTGTAATAAACTAAAATATTTTCATTATTCTAAAATATCCAAAATAAAAGGGTTCGACTATTACATTTATCAAGTAGAACATTTCACACCAGTTACATAATTATTTAAATATAGATAAAAAAATATATTTTATGTCTTTAACAAATAATATATGAATGAGGTTCATCAGCAATATGGACTTCTTCTGTATCACGACCCAATTCTTCAAAGTCATGCCCTACACATTCACCATCTGGAGAAAAATATTGGGTAAGTTTCGAAAAACTTAGCAAGATCAAATCCAGCAAGATATCGACATGTTTGAAATAATGTATCGAAATAATACAAAAAAAAAATACAATGAAATGAAATAAATAATGCAATAATGCTAATACACAAAATGATTATTTATCTTTTTTGGAAACAATACGATGCCCCATGCCGTTACATGGCCTGCACACGTTATACAGCCATGATATGTGTGTTGATCCCTCCAGTGTTATCATGGGTTTTCCCAATAGGAAAGGATGAAGATTGATCCACACCATTACGTGGCTGCGCGCGTTACACAGCTTTATCAACCCATTCAATTCTCTATCGGACCATGATAAATGGAAAAGTTTATGTCTTCTTCTTATTATGCAATATGCAATGCAATGCCAAATCTTAATATTCATAGAAATTTATAAAAGACAATAAATCAAACATATAGATATAATGTAGGATTTGTAATATAGATCAAACAATACAATGAGTCAAGTTAGTAGATATACATAAATGATTCTCACTTGCAATATATCAAGATAAAATACATTATTTCCAACTATAGATAATATGAAGAATTATTACTTAAAATTTATATCAAATAAAATACAACATATCAAATACACAATTATTCAAACAAGTGGATATATTGCAAGATTATCACTTGCCTTCACGATAGATTCAATATCAAAATATTGCAATGTTTTGAGCGGTCCAATAAAACACAAACTAGGACAAACGATTACAGTGAACGGATTTAGTTTAAAATCAAAAGAAATTTAGAAATTCTTATTGATTTTAGAGAGAAATGAACTCTCTTTCTCTCTCTCTCTCTCCCTTCTTTGGAAAAATTTCTCCCCCTATTTATATGCAAGAAAATTCATAATAACAATCAAGTAAATTAATAAAACTTAAAGTATGATAAATTCTTAAGTGATTAACTATTCTTAATATACATAAATTCATTTATTATATTATATTTTAACTCTTAACGTATTTTGTTTCTTAAGTTTACAAAATAATGAAGTGTTAAGTTTCTTAAAGTATAAAAATGTTCAAGATCTATTAAGCTAACGATCATAACAAATATTTAACTGATATATTATTTATTAGTTTAGTATTTGAGTTTATTTAAGTATTATAAATTGAATAATAAAAAGAAAAAGAAATGATTAATTCAATTGTGATTTGATTTCCTTATTTTCATTAAATAATTAATTTATCAATATTATTATTATCTTTTTAAACAAATGGTAATTACTATAAAACAAAATAACTAAAAGATATAATATATGATTATTTAATGAAAATTGACCAAAATACCCTTAGTAAAATCTAGGGGTATTGAAAAGCAGAATTATCTTCCTTATCTTCCAAAAGTGGATGGTACCGGAAGTCCGAGGGGCTTGTTTGAGGTGAAACCACCATCCACAACCAGATTATGACCGCTCACATACTTGGCATCGTCAGAAACTAGATAGACAACCGCATTAGCTATATCTTGAACATCACAATTAGCCCCAGCCAGAGCTCCCGAACCATGAACGATCTCAACAAGTCTTTCCGCATCAACGCCTGGATATATCTTCACCATCTCATCCATCACAAACGGTGTTGGAATCGCGAACGGAGAGATGCAATTCACTCGTATCCCATACCTAGAAAGCTCGGCTGCTGCAGATTTAACCATTCCCACCACAGCAAACTTAGAGATACTGTAAGCATGTGGCGCTAAGCCTCCAATGACCCCTGCGACGCTAGCAGTGCAGAGGATACTGCCGGAACGGCGTGGAATCATGACACGAGCTGCTTGCTTGATCCCTGCGATGATACCTCGAACATTGATGTTCATAACTTTGTCAAAATCTGAGAGATCGAGATCGATGATGCTGGGAGGAGTGTGACCTGAGATGCCCGCATTGTTGTACATAATGTCGAGATTACCGTATTCGGAGATGGCGAAGTCGACGGCGGCGGACACATCGGATTCTTTGGTTACATTGCAAGGAAAGAATGTAGCATCAGGTGCGAGCTTTGCCGCTGTTTCTTGGCCGAGTTCTTGCTGGATGTCGGCGATCACCACTTTGGCTCCATTTTTTACGAACTCAGTTGCAGTTGCTTTGCCAGATTCCACTTGCTGCCCCGGTGATCAGCGCCACTTTGCCTTCCAACCTGCTGTTTGTTAATAAACAACCAGGAAGCACATCACCACTCACCATCAAAGCATAAACCATGGATGAAACCATGAACATCATCAACTTTTGAGTTTGAATAATGGCACATGTGAGATATCGGTTGAGCTTCAGCGCTGACGGGCGAGATGAGATCAACTTGAGCGAGATTTCGATCTCAACCGTGCCGTCCATTTCAGTTTCCAACACTTCTGAAATGGACATCAAGATTTGATCTCGACCGTCAGCAGCACATGTTGTGCATTAAATGCGCAGCATTGAAGTTTGGGCGGTGAGAGATTGCCCTGGAGAGAGGGCACCTGGCTTCTATAAACCCGCAGGACTGTCCGCCTAGGTCACCTCGACTGTCTGATGCCAAAATTTCCTTGAAGATCGATTGAGATCTTTTGAAAACAACGAACAGTCCAGATTTGATCTCGATTGAAATTTCGCCATCAAACGGCCAAAATGACTTGCTAAACCAAGACATAAGTTTTTTACCTTACCATCAAAGGGGTAGTCACCTTACCATCAAAGGGGTAGTTCATCGGGAATGATCGACACCACTTTGAACGAGAGGTGGAATTTATGGAATCCAAAAAGGCATTAGTGAACCTTACCATCAAAGGGTTGGTCCGTCGATGATGATCGACAACACTTCTCTCTTTCTTTCTCTCGGTATATATAATAACCTCCATCAAAGGGTTGGTCCATCGATAATGATCGACAACACTTCTCTCTTTCTCTCTCTCTCTCTCTCAGTATATATAATAACCTCCATTCCCAATATATATAAAATCACTAGTTCTAAAAAATATATATAAATATATTCACATATTTTCATATATGTTAAGGACTATTTTACTCTACAATGACCCTTGTAATTGAAAGTTTTGAAACCCATCATGAAGTAGCAAAAAGCTCTCTCTTTTTGAATAATGTTTCCACAAAATTGATTCGAATCTGATTTTCGACCTTTGGCATCACTCTTTTGATGCTTCTACAAATATGCCTTAGAATCTGTGAACTCTATACCCAGGAATTTCATTCCTTCTTTTTTTTTGTTGCAAAATTTCATTCCTTCCGGATCATAGGTCATAGCAGATGCTCAAATCTGAGTTTCGACGGGGACCATTTTTTGGATTTAAAATTAAAAACAGAAAGAAGAGGAAAAATCCAAAAGGTTAGGAGAAACTCCCTAGTCACTAATTCAAAATGTTGGGATCCACATAAGGCAGACACTAAAGTAACAGCTTTCAGATCATGTCTTACCACCTAAATTCAAGAAAATACTCCACACATTCAAGTGGATATATTTGATCATCAACCTATATTTCTTAGAACTCAAATCCTTGCTAATAAAATAACAAAATAGAACTCAAGTGGGCATTAATTTCAGACCAACATGATTTAGAATCCAATAGTCTCTAGGGTCTCTATTTCTCAATGATGACAAGGTGGACCTCCTCCTAATGTATGGTATCAGGAAGTCAGTGAAAGTTATTGAAAGAACTCGACTCTTTCTCCGTTTATGGTGCGTGGCCGGAAAGGTGGTGGCTTTCGCTCTTTCTCCAAGATTGATCATCTACATGTACTTGCAAATGAAAATACATGTAGAAGCAATCATTCTTTTTCCACCGACAAAATTCAAAAACTCCTTTTGTAATAGCTTAAATGAAGGATCCAAATCCTCTCCATTCCGCATTGCCTTCTGTCTTGTCCATTTGACCATCAGACAAGTGACGCGTGAACTGTGGTTGGTTTCATTTCATCGGATAAAAACTAATTCTGTGTTAGCCATTTCTAAATGGACTGATTCTATTTTAGTCTTTCCACCTATGCAATGGTCAAATGTTGATGACCAAAGATAAAACAAAACAAAGAGAATCTATATTTACCATCAAAGGTCAGTGTAGTTGACAATAGCTAATGCCTCCCGGCGAAGACGGGAATGTATGATTTTTTTATATATGTAATATTCTCGTCCCCTATTTCAAGTTGATATAAAGCATCTTTTTAAAAAATATTGTATTTAAAAAATGAAAACACTCATGTAGGAACTAGCCTGCTAGAATCTAACACTAACCCTAGTATCAGTAGGGAGAGAGGGTGGTGAGTAGTTGCACCAAAAAAAAAAGGCAAGCCTAAACCATAGCCATTATGTCCATAAAAAGAGAATAATATGAGAGAACCTTAAAACTAGGAATACCAAATAAAGGTCTGCAAAAAGGTGATGATAAATACAAATCTGGAAAGAATATCACAAAGAAAACAAGCACGTCAAAACAAAATAGCTAAAGAGTGCAACAAGGAACAAAGGAAGACGTTTCATCTTCCTTTTTACTTCATCAGTGATGAAAATGAAAGTTAGAATTTCAGAAGATAATTATGTATCAAACACTCTAGAAGAGATCAAAATTAACAGAAAGATCCAAACCTTCTTCTTGTCTGAGTTGAGAACCTCTGCTTGTTGAAGTTCCTCGTAGCTACTAGATCTTTTAAAATGGAGAAGTTCCTGCTCTTCCATTTCCACACAACAGGAATAAGAGTTAAGTCTCTCTCTCTATATATATACTTGTCTCTTCATTTCTCAACCAAATGACGGAGAGAAAGTGGAAACACAGAATTTTATGTTAGGAGATAGAACATGAGATCCATTAATATTTCACAAATATAAGCTTGATGTTGTACATCGATCAATACTAATTAAAAGCTTGGAAGAAGAGAAAGGGAAGAGAAACCCACCTGGGTTGGAGCTTGAACATGATTGTTTCCTCTGGAAATAACTTCTATCTGAATTCTGGAATATGGGTTTTATCTGAACAGAGAAACACACACACACAGACACAGAGAAAGAGGTTTGTGTTTCAGGGTTCAGTTAAGAGAACAGAAACAAAAACTGAGACAATACAGTAGTGATACAGGAAGGCAAGCTCGAAAGTCGTGAGGGAAGAAGGAGATGCTTTGAAAAGTTAAAACAAACAGACACAAGTTGCAGAATTTCGATTTCTCCAAGGCCATTAAAATAAGATGAAATGATGGAAGCTGCCAAATTCAATGACAGAACTGTCCTCCCCCACCCACCCTTTGTCTCTCATGACTCATGACTGACTTGTACTTGTGAAACCTCCATGACTGTTACCCGTAAAACCTGGTAATTAGGATGGTAAGTTATTGATTAAATTAAAGTTTATATTAATTAGCTTTTACCAAAAATATGTAACTTTCTTAATCTGTACAGGTATCTGATACAGTGATACTTATCCTTGTAATGGTTTTCCCTTTCTCTTTTCTCCTTTCGGTGATGTTTTCAAATTTCAACTTTTCTCATGCAAATATCAAGAAATTCAAGAATCGAGAAACTCGTTTAAAGTAGTAATGACTATTGCAGCCATCATTAATGAACGCAGCACCGTCAATGAAATCAAATGGTAAATTAAAAGCAAAAGGTTTTATCTTTTATGGAAGGTGTGCTGGGGGAGGGGATAAGCATTCAAATTATGAAGAGAATAGTCAAAGCGTTGGAGCTTGTCTTCAGTTGCGAATCCATGTATTCATAGAACAAAATTCTGTTGAAACTTGTGAAATTTTCAAAAAAATTTTTCATTTTTGGAATTTCAAAATGAAAAATTAAGGGATCGAAAAAATCCCAAGTTTCGATCGAAAAAGTTGAAGTTTCATCAAAACTTGTCAAAACCTCGAAACCTGGCTCACCCAGCTGGACCATCTGGTTCATCAAAAGAAGAAAAAAAATCTCAAATTTCATGAGAAACATGGAAACCTGAGAAACTTGGGAAAAAAATTCGTGAAAACTTAATAAATTTTTTAAAAACTTGGAAAATTTCATAGAGACCTAAGACTTTTTCCTGCAAGTTTTGGAGCTTTTCCAAAGTTTTTTTTTTTTTTTTTTTTTCTTTCATGTTTCCCCAAATACCACAACAAATGCCCCCTCCATCAGGCATTCCCTATCCAAATTGTGTATTACCTCAAACTGGTTATTTTAGGCATGTTGATGACCAGACTTATAAATTTACAGTTGTCGATTATCTTGACAACCATAGGCATAAAATGTCATGGGATATCTATGTCATTGGGGGGGGGAGATGTTCTCATGTTATTCCTAGCTTTGTATTGTAGGTTTTGAGTTAGTTTTTTGAATGTTATGTACTAAGGGCTTGTTTGGTTACGTGAATCCGAGTTCAAATCTCCGGATTCACAAATGGGGATTTTTAGCGACTAGATTCATGATTTGAGATTCACCTTTTTACATTTGTGAATTTGTAGATTTATGGGGTGAGATCCGAGATTTCACCCCTACTATCAAAGCGTTAAACATTTGAATCATAATTCATAATATTTTAAGTAATCTATTTCATTCAAAAAATTCAAGCTAACCAACGCTAATTTTATGACCATGACTCGGAGATTTGAAGTCTATAGATTTGAAATCTTTAGATTTTTAAAATCTACAGACTCAAGTAACCAACCAGGCCCTAAAGTAGTTAAGACTATAGTGTACTTCTTGGACAACTCTACAATGATGTTATGTACATTGAATGACATATCAACATTGATTAATTTTTTTAGCAAAATACAGTCAATGTATTCTTTATACTCTAATTAGCTTAAATGCAAAGTCCTACCCTAAAATACTCCCTAAAACATGTCGACACTTTATATTGAAACTTGCACAAAAAAATCATAAGTTTCCTCGAAATTTCTCAATTTCCTACCTAGGTTTCCCATTTTCACTAGGTCGAAACTTGAGTTTCCCTTGAATTTTTTTCTATGTCAATTTCCACTATTTTCAAAAGAAAGAAGAAAAGGCTTCCCATGTTGTCTTAAGCCTTGCACCTTGCGCCCACTGCCTCACGCTTTCCTTCCAAAAACCCTCTCCCCTAGTCTACTCTTCTTGCATACCCAATGCTTTGCTATAGCAAGCACAAAGATAGACTAAAAAAGGAAAGAGTAACAGGCCGAGACTCTAATTTTGGGAAGTTTCGGATCATTTCACTTAGTTTTGGGGGGTACTTTTTGTTGAAGCTTTTCCCTTTTTGTTTAGTTTCTTACATGCACCCTAACTATGGGCCCACTACAAGAAAATAGGATTTTAGAAGCTTTTGACAAATGCCTCTAATACTTTTAGAGGCATTTTTTATAAATGCTGCATAAATGCCTCTATAGGTCATGTCACAAAAGACCAAGCCTTTTAGAAGCAATTAAAAAATGCCTCTATTTATCATGCTTTAGAGACATTTTTTTAGTAGCATTTGTAAAATGCTCCCAATAGTCTTTTATTACATTTGCAAAATGCCTCTAAAGATTTTATGTTATTGTTAATTTCAACTAAAAAAAGTGTTTTTGAGGCATTTATATTATAAATAGAGCTTTTTTTTTTCTTATCTCATACATTTTTCTTTTTCCTTCCTCTGCTTTGGCTCCACTTCCTGATCACCAAACCTGAAATTAATTTTTTCAAATCATTATTTGTTCACCTACATGGATTCAGTTGTGAAAGATTGCCAATTTCTTCCGGAGAAAAAAAAAAGAAAAGAAAAGAAAAAAGAAAGAAAAACGAAAAAAATAATTGAAAATAAGAAAAATAAGAAGAAGAGAAAAACCAAAAACAAAGATAAGAAGAAAAAAAAAAAAACTAAAAATAAGAGAACCGAAAGGAAAAGAGAAGGGAATGAAAAACAATTCAGTAAACTTACTTGCGTGGAACAGCTCTCAAACAAATAAGATTCTAAAACGAGTCTCAAATGGAGAGCACTTAAGAATGGTCGTGCGATGGAGAAGATAAAAGAAAAGAGATGGGAAATAAATAGATTGTCGAACCTTTGCTTGATATGCCAACCGAATGAGAAATCGTGAGGTAGAGGTTTGATTGGTTTCATTTATTTAGAAACTGATTTCGTGCGGGAATTTGAGAAATTGTAGGGTGGGAACTTTGGGGCTTTTCTTCGTTTCTATTGAATGTGAGATCGTGAAGATAATGAATGCTTCATTTTATTTAGGAACCGATTTCTCACAAGAATAAGAGAGATGCTCTAGGCGAAAATACTTATTAGGGTTTTTTTTTTCCGTTTTATTTTAAGAAACAATATTATTACAAGGGAATTAGGGATTTTTTAAGTTTTTCCTTCTTCGATAGTTTTTTTTAGTAAATTATTTTTATTAAATAGAAACGTGATATTGAGACGTGAAATTCAATAGAGACATTAGGAAAGTATTATTAGGGGCATTTTAAATAGTATGACCCTAAAACTTAACTATTAGGGACATTTTTGTAATTAATGCCTCTAAATAAATTTAAATAGTGACATTTATTAATATTGTCTCTAATATAAAGCATTAGATATAATATTTTATTAATGTCTCTAAAAATATTTTATAAATGCCTCTAAAACCCTATTTTCTTGTAGTGGCCTATACTCATGAGACCCTCCCCCCCCAATGTGTTTATCACGATGGCGTAAACTCCCCACCATTTCCTTGTTCAAAGTTAGAAGAGAATTTTGCAATGAACCAAAATTTTAGCACCAAAGTAAAGCAATGAGATCTTGAAGGAGAGGAGCTCCAAGTTTTATGAACAACATGCTCAAAAGAAGTTTCTTGCACCGAGAAGGCCTCAAACTGAAACGGTTTTTTAGAAGCTAAAAGCTGGACTTCAGTGTTAAAGAGGATAAAGTCAAGATCGGAGGATGATGAAATGATACGGTGAACATGGGATTCAGGGAATAATGCATTACATGCTAGATTAGTGAGACATCTATCAAGTATACCTTCGATTAGACCTGTAAATGGATAGCTGAAATCCGCCTCCGAATTCGCATTTGTATTCGTTTAAGGGTATCCGTATCCGAAAATGTTATTACCGGAAAATATCTGTATCCGTCCGTTAAGCAACAGGATTCGGATTCGGATAATTGCTTATCGGATCGGATAATATTCGGATAAATTTTTATCCGGATAGAGTAAAGTATTTAACATTTTTTTCTTTAAAAATAGATGATAATCGGATTCGGATACCGGATCGGATTCGGATACCGGTATTCGGAAGTTAGAAATTTATAGTAAAAAATGTAAAAAAGTGACAATTATCAATCAATAATCGGATATTTTATCGGATCGGATTATTATCGGATATCCGATAAAGTTTCGGATTTGGATTCGGATGCCTTCTCTAAATTTTTGCCGGATTCGGATTCGATTCGGATACCGGATTTGCTAATCGGATTCGGATTCGGATACTGGTGTATCCGAGCCGAATCCGATCCGTTTACAGGCCTACCTTCGATTATATTCCTCCCCTTTCTTTTGTTGCACAAAGGGTTTACCAAATGCTTGGACAAAGACAAGGTTGGCTTGATTAACAAAAGAATTGAAATCATTAATTTTAGAAACTGAAAGAGGGATTCCCGTTTTCTATCATCCAGACTAAGATAAGAAATCCAATCCCCACATATGGTCCTAGCATTACAACAAATGAAGCTAGATGATGAAGTTTGCCGCTGGTGTTTATGCAAATGAAAATAGGCACTCAGATACACAAAATTGATAATGACTTGCATTAATGACAAGTGAGATTTAGTGTTTAGATTTAAATGAAAAAACCAATTAGATTGCCACAAAAGATCAACTAACACTTAGTCATTCCAGACCCGTGTTTTTTCTACAAGTTTTGTAATTTCCCAAATTTTTTTTTTCTTTTATGTTTCCCCAAATACAATAACAAATACCTCCTCCATCAGGACTTCCCTATCCAAATTATGTATATTCCCTCAGACTAGTTATCTTAGGCATGTTGATGACCACACTTATAAAGTTACAGTTGCCAATAAACTTGACAACTATAGACATAAAATGTCATGGGATGTCTATGTTCGTTGGTTGGAGAAGAGGATATTGTTGACACAATACTACTCAGCTAACGGGATGGATTACTGAGGCACTACTCTTGGCACTAACTTGTACTTTCATTCTTGTCAATTACTTTGTATTTGATGTTTTGAAGTTAGAAGTTATATATTGAATGTTATGTACTAAAGTAGTTTAGTTTATAGTGTACTTCTTGGACAACTCTATGTGATAATATCATGCATGATGCTGTTTATTTTACCTTTACATTCATGTAATATTCTAAAATTGCGAGAATCATGTTCAACTATTGCCTTATTATTTTGTAAAGTGGTGTGGTTGAGTTTGAAATAAAATACACTTGACCTGGGGTTGTGGTACAACCATTGCCTTAAGAACCCTTGTATAGACATATAACTTAGGATGCACTTCTAGGGTGTATTGATGAACATGGTTAGGTGACCCCCATAATGTAATTACTGTATCGGCAAGGGTATAGATGCCAAGTGACCCCTGACCGCAGTGTGGGGGTGTTGAGAGCCCAAGACTAGTAATCAACCTATGAGGGGACATAACCACATTGTGAGGGTCATTCATTAGTAGGATTGTATATGATAGAATTGGGCTCATGGGCACTCAAAACTAGTAACAAACCCGTGAGAAGTGTCACATCCCCCCATCCGATACCCTATTTGAAATACCTGGAGGTGTGATCCACAGCCCTGAAGATCATGTTTAGAGTGATCATATACCCACATAGCACAATAATATAATCATGAGCAAGAATAAATCATTGTATTAAAGTAAATTAAGAAACAATCAAATATAGATCAAAGAAGGATCACAAAAGACTATCAGAGTGCAGAATAAAACAATACCAGAGTAAAGAGTATAGCGAAATATACTCTAAACCAATGCGGAAGGTATATCGAATCTCTAAAGTTATTACATCTCATTACAAGAAAAAAAAAAAGAAATTACAACTATTCAAAGTATGTATCCTTGTTCAAAATATAATGTATGTACTTCAGGGTCTCCGTCTCTAACACCGGGTACTCCAGTTCTAGGTTTGGACTAATCCTGATACGCACATTCATTACACTGGAAGTCTTCACTGTTTAGTTTAGAACAGCTAACACCTTGTACACAGTACGGGTCACTCTCTATGGCTTCGTAGTCTTGATTTTCAAAGTCATAATTACCTACAACAAAATCTAAAAAAAATGTCCCCCGAAGGGTGAGCTAAAAAGAAACCAACAAGCAATTCAAACACAATTAACAATTATAAACATTCACAATCTTAATAACAGGAACAAGATACAAAAGCAAAATAAGCATGATGCAATGATATGAAATAATGAATGCCAGCATGATTCTAACTCTAAGTATGCTGGTCTCTATTAGACACACATTAAGATACAACACCATACTCATCTGGGTAGGTCTCAAATCACTCTCCCTCAATCATCTCGATTTCTTGGGTCTCCAATGGTAATTGGGTCAAGGCATCCCTCTCGAGCATTCCATGGCTGGGGTTTAGGTCAACATTATCACTCACTACCATTGGTCTGAGCGAGTCCCTGTGGATCCATGGGGCTAGGGGATCACATGCAACTACTATGGAAAAACCCTCAATGGAGGCAAATGGTTGCTCAAGCGACACTTGGCTGGTGGCTACAGTGATGTTGAAGTTGGTGGTGGAGCTAGGGCTTGATTGAATTTTTATCTCATTCCATGTTTGTCTTATGAACTTATGAGTTATGACTTATATAGAACTTCCAATGGTTGTTTAATTTTATTATTCTATTCTCCAGAGTCGACTTAGAACTTTTACTTAGGGTTGTTTTCTCAAAAATCTAAGGCCACCAATGCGTTCAAAAAGCGTAAATAGGGTAACTACCACGTTTGAGCCCAACTTGGTCCTTAAACCCCCTCAAGTTAGCCCATAAAAAATGCCCACATCTCGACCGAGATCATAGCAAGAGCGAGTTTTGAAACCATGACTTAAATTGGCCCATTGGACATAATTAGTTAAACCAATATTGAACCGGTTCACACACTGAAACATTAAAAAAGACAAAGCAATTGACCTACTATCATAGTCAGCTTATTTACCCCTATTTTAGGCCATAAAGGAGGCCCATTGCGATTTTAACCCATGGATCAAAGGCCCATAACATAGGTAACCCACCTTGGGCTACTCTTTAGGAAAATAAGCCCAATCTGGCTCTAGAATTGCCTCAGGGAAAAGGGAGCTGCTGAAACTCTTTGAATCTTAAACAAAGTTCCCTCATATCCACCGAATATTTGTGGTACTTGACTTGCAAAGGCATCCAATGCATAAGTAGAATGGGCAAAATATGGCAAAAACAGTCATTGAAGCCTCAGTCAAGTTTGTTGAAATGGGCCAAAACAAGGACCCATTTCTTTAAAAAATGGCATTTTGATAAATGGTTTGTAAAATATTGACCAAATGATACTGTTGTCGGAAAAACCTGCCAAGCATCAACTGAAACTTAAAGTTTTCAGTTCAAACATCATATTCCTGCAGAATCAACCATAATTTCATCTCAAATCAGATCAAAACCTAATTTTTCAGTAAATTACAACTGAAACCACCCATTCTTTAACCAGTATGTATGTACGAGTGTGCTTGTGTGCAAACAAGCATGTACCTGCTACTGTATTCTAGTTGTAAATTCCATTTCGTGTCAGTTTAAGTCCCATAACATCTCATTTAGGCTTGCCAAAAGAACAAATCCACAATCCACTGAAATTATTCGTTTTTGTGCTTTGTTTGTTTCAGTTCATTTTGATGATTTAATGAACAAAATACTGATGCAATCTTGTATTAAAATGGTGTGACCTTAATTAGGGGTGTAAATGGATAACTGAAATCCGCTTCCGAATTCACATCCGCATCCGTTTAAGGGGTATCCAAATCCGTCCAATTATTAATAGGATGCGGATATGGTATACCATTTTCTTACCGATTATTATCCGTCCAATGAAATTATCTGATTAAGTTATTTATTTAGATTTATTATTCTTATTTTTATAAATTTTACCTATGATATGAGACTATTTTTCTAGATTTTCTACTAAAATAGCTACTAAAGGTGTTAAATTCTTAAATTTCAAACTTAGCCCTCACAAATAAAAAGGTAAAGATGTAAACAAGTAGTCGAAAACTTGTATTCAATCTATATTCATGCCCATTTAAAAGAATCTACTTAAGAAAATAACTATCCAATTATCATCCGAATCCGGCAGAATCCGTCCAAATATAATAGGATGCGAATATGGATATACCACTATCCGATCCGAATCCAGTCCGGTTACACCCCTAAATTCTTAATGGTTATTTTTACATGTAGTATTGCTCAATTAAAATATTAATTTAGATCAAATCTCAAGAATTAGGTTTTATTCTCTAAAACCAAGAAGCCATTTTGGATATCCTTGTTTTAGAAATATGAGCTTCTTAAATAAGAACTACTTAACCACTTGTTTTGAGCACTCACTTAAGCTGAAATATGTTCTTTCATTGAAATGGAACCTCTAAGTTGCATCCAATGCTTGTGCTCATTCCTCTGATAAAGAGCTTGTGCAAATAAGGGCTTTTGAAAAGCTTCCCACTGCTTGCTCAAAATTCACAATACTAGCTTGTAGCTAAGAAAATAAGCACATGAAATTAACAAAACACTTTGATTACGTGGCTTTCCTCCTCTTTTCAGCTATTCACACTTTCTTTAAGCTTATCGAAAATGCCACTGGATCCATCTTAACCTTCTTTTGTCAACGCGTCTTATATTTATTATTGCCAAAATTCACCATAAGCACCAAGTACTGAACATTCACTTTTGGCACCCAACTGAAACTGACACCAAGAGCCTAAGAGGTCAGAGGTAAAAGTTCAAATCTCCTTCTGGACACTTTACAACTAAGATCTGTATATCAATTTTTTTTTGACATATTTGTAGAATTCAGAGACAAATGCAATAAGGGTTTTAACTATATTCAGCGAAGCACTCCAGAAGAAAACCAGAATGTCAAGACGAGAAGCACTTACATCAAGAAATTTGTCAGCTCATTAAAAACCCTCCTGATTAATAACCGCACCAAAGTTAAAATCAGAAATAGAGACGACTAGCTGACACATCATCAACCCGCTACCCTTATTACACCTATCTCATCCAACTTTGTGCTCTTTTGCTGTAATAATACAAAGGAAAAACAGAGGAATTATTAAGGAAGCAAATTTATTTTATAAGAATTAGAAGCTAAGCACTGCACTGACTTCAAGGTTATTCAAATGGAAAAGTTAGAAAGCCTAATTGTGCATCTGTTACCTTACTTTTCTTGTGTTTGTGAATTTCAGTAAGATCTTCACTCCCATCATGCTTCCTTTTCTGTAACTCAATGTTGAACAAAGCAGCCAATTAGGTGAGACTGTTAGGATAACAAGGGGAGAAACATAAGAAAATTTAAGCCCATTTAACCATCTATTTTTGGAGCAATTTGGATGACACATGAACTAGATTCATTACTATATGTTTCCTATAAACCAGTTGCTTCTTATGCTACTACAAGCAACAAAAAGGAGAAGAATTCCTCGTATTAAAATCATCCTGATACCATAGGTAATAGCAAATACCTATGAAGTCAAAAGTTTCACCCATCTGCTGTAATGTAATAAGATTTAAACATTGACATCAAGTTGGTCAGTACCAAACGAAGGTAACGGATCTAGAAAGGAAATTCATTCCTCCAAGGACTAAGGGGCATACAAGTATTCCAGTTGGGGAAGGTTACTACCGCCCCGAAAAATACAATCTTTGAGTACAGGAAAGGGAGGGGGGAAATAAGGAAAATAAGCTATGGATACAACATCTAAGTGAGAATCCACATTATAGCTCATAGGGAAATTCAGTAAGATATTGACCTAATTACACTGATCCAATCTACATTAAACAACTAGCTGTAAATAAGTTGCATGAAGTATGCATTGAGCATTTCTAGAAGATGGAAATCCCACAACTTTCTGCAACTTCACTCATTCTTTTTGAATTTTAGTTGGCCAACCATATCTTTGTAATAAATGCCACAGCCAAAACATCAAAAAAACTAAGGAATGAAATCCCAACCTTGTCATGATGCTTCTTTGAGTGGTCAGCACCAGAGTCGTGATGCCCACTTTTGTCTTTCTTCTTCTCCTTGTCTTTATCTTTATTTCGGTCCTTGTGGCGGTGTTTGTGCTTCTTATGCTCCTTGTCCTTTTCCATATCCTTGTCCTTGTGCTTTCTATGTTTCTTCTCCTTATCTTTGGATTCACTTTTTGATACACCTGCAATGGTAGGGATCCCCTTCTCTGCCTGTTCAATAACACCATCGAGGTATCAGCAATCCAGATTATCATTATGGCTAGAACTGTAGAATGCTAACTGGATGATGTTGTGCCATTTCCAAGTCCAGAAGATTTCCCATGAAAAATATTACCCACTATAATAAATCCAATGGAAGTACAACCGAGGAGTTTTTTTTTTTTTTTTTTTTTTTGGGGGGGTGGTGGTGGTGGTGGTCGACCAGTAGGAGAATTCTTACAATAGGCAGGTCAACTGGGGTTGTTTCTCTCAGCAGAAAGGCATCTTTCAGAGTATCAAGGTCAAAAGGCTGTATGTGCGCATTTGTATCTCTTGCATACGAGGTGTCCTGAATAAGCTGGTCCAACTCCATCCCCTCTCCTTTCCTAATTTCTGTGTCACCCACCACATTGTGGAGATAGTGTGTATCACATATTGACAAAGGAAGCGACCTCTTGCAGAAGAACTCATGGTGGACTGATAACTTATAGCGATTTATGAGATCAGCAGCACCAGTAAGTTCTCTGGGTCCTGCAGTTTCAAATAAGACTTCATTAAATTACAAAGTTCTGAAATTGTAGCGTCGAGATATGACCTGAATAAAAATCATTGCATGCATTCTACATTACATTGCATGCATTCTACATTACATTGCATGCATTCTACATTATAGGCTAGGTGACGTAAGGTTTAAAACTTGGACCATTTTCATCACAAGAACAAAACTAGACGTTCACCCTTTTAGATGCAGAAAGGAAGAAAAAAAGCACTTAGGGCAACTTGCTCAAAGATAATGTTATTTTAAGCATCCCCCCCCCCCCCCCCCCCCCAAAAAAAAAAACCCAGAGGCAATAACATGAACAACCAGGTGTCAACTGTCGGTATTGGGTAATGTATCAGAGAGCAAGGTGGATGCTTCCCTCTCTTGGGATTATGAGGTCAAATGTTGATGCAGCTGTGTGTGCTAACAGAAGCCACGCCCAAATTGGAGGTCAGTCTGAGCTCATGCGGGGTTCATAAATGGGGTTTCGCCAAATGCATCGGCCATTGTTCAGTTCTTGAAGCTGAACTCTTAGCTCTCAAGGAGGGTCTGTTGCTGGCAGCCATGACAGATTTCCGGCCCTTGAATGTTGAGTCTGACTCCCTATAGGTGATTTCTTGCCTCTCCACTGGTAAGGTTTTACATGGGTGGCCTAGTTAGTAGATGAAATTATTACCATCCTGAATACCCAATTCTTGACGTTTCTAGATATGCTAATAATGCCACTGATTGGACATCAACAGAAGGCATTGATTCTTTGGTGTTGTTTTTTGGATCCTCCCCTCGACGTAGAGGTGATCCTGCAGAAGGATCTTGAAGGAACTTCTGTTGAGTAGCTTGTTTTTTTTTTTTTTTTTTTTTTTTTTGGTCTTCAACATTGTCTATGTACCAAAGAAAGAAAAAGGAAAATGGTTTTCAGAAATGTCCTGGAGACGCATCAAGGAGAAGTCATACATGCTTTGCAACGCATATATACGCTAATGGCACATGCAAAACAAGTGTTTTAAGGCATCATGCACCATAAATGCTTGGTAAATATGATTATCTATCCACCGAACATCAGGAGGTCTCTATTTTCCTTGCATCTATGCAATTCAAATATTTATAGCTTCATTACCAAAATTACTAATAAAAAGTAATAAAAAAAAAACAAGGAAGAAATTTTGGAAAGGTAAAATCTATTTACACATACTAGCCCATGGTAATGCTCAAAAAATTCAGCACCCACACCATCAGATCTGCTAAAAATATAGTGAATGTAAATCATCAATCTTGCAACTTATAAATTAAATTATCTAGTTTAAATAATCATATTTGTTCAGATTATTCCCAGGCTTGATTGCTTGTTTGTCACACCAAAAAAAAAAATTTTTGATTCTTTCCAAAACAAGCAAGCATCGTGTACGTGTAAATATATTACTAAGCATAATGTAAGATACATCAAGTATATACATTTTTATCATACAACTACTTAAGTAGTAGCATTTAGACAAACCAGCAGTATCATGTAAAATTTTTAAGCTAATCGTTCTCGTGTTGTATTGATAGGACCAATCTCAATACGTTCTTCTTCTCTTCCTCTCTTTTTTTTTTTTTTTTTTTTTTCCGTATTCCCCAGAAGCCTCAAATTTCGAACTTAGATCTACATCAACCTAACTGTCAAAATTGCCCCAATCCTTATTGTATCATTCCCATACATTTCTTAGGTCTTCTCAAGCATTCTACCTTATTGTATCATTCCCATACATCAGCAGATTTCTTTTTATATGACTTTTTTTTCCCTCCAGAACTAGCTACCTCAGATTTGGTCTTTGTCCAGATCTGGTTTTAGGATTGGTAGAATTTCAAACCGACCAAGTGTTAATCATTCAAGATTAAAGTTTCAAGTAACATTCATTAGTTATCTTCTCTGCACCTCCCCCCCCCCCTCTTTTTTCCAGTCCCACTTTTTGACCACCCATCATTCTTAATTTAAGATTTTTATTTTCAGTTGTTATAGAATTGTTTCCCTTCCCCACGGATCTTTGATTAGAAATGCCTATAGTCATGCCTCTCACAAGTTAAGATCCATTTTATTTATTGCTTTAAGTTGTTTAATTTTCATTGCTTGTTATTACTGGTTAAATGATGATTGGTTACATTTTTAATTTTCGTTCCAAATCCCAATTTAGTTAGATGCATTGGTTAAGATTGTTATCATTCTTTTTTGTTAGATGACTGTGCAATAGGATCATTAGTTTAGTTTAATTGATCACATAATCTATCTCTCTCTCGCCGTCCCGTGTTGCTTAAGTGAGTAAAACAAGGTTATGTATCTCCCTAAGATCGATCAGTTGACTACATCATACTATGCACCTACAGTTGCTCAAATTTTCCTCAACGTGCATGTGCACTTTCTTCTTCCCCACCGCCATTCTTATGTGATTTCCCCTTTACTTTTCTTCCTATTCTTAAAGTCATCCTCCTAAAGCCTATTCTCAGGTCCACACTAAATTGGAACATCAATTTGAGAGAGAATAGAGGGAGTTCATTTTGGCCATGCACTCAAAAGTGCAAACTTAGAATGACACCTTACATCTCTGCAAAGCATAAAGAAATTCATATTATAAATCTTGCAAGAACTGGTCATTTTTTATCAAAACCTTGTGATTTAGCTTTTGACACAGAAAATAGGAGGAAATAATTCTAAAAAATAGGTTAAAAAAAAGTTCATTCAGTAGCATCAGTCATAATAAGGGCTCATTGTCATTATGCTTTTTAAAAAATGGCTCGGTTATGTCAACAAACTGGTCCACTACAGAAAGTTCATCGACATGACTTCATAAGTTCGTCGACATGAGCGTGGAACAAAGGATGGGAAGATCAACCATCTGACAAAAAGAAATCCAGCATTGCTGAAAAGATAGCAATCTCACTTGCAATAATATTTGGGTGAAATTCAATAATATAATGGAGTTGCCCAATATTGTAGTCATCGTTGATCTCAGTCATCATCTTACTCAAAAGACATTCAGCAAATGAAGAACAGAATAGAGCTTGAGGTACCAGTGTAGCAGAGAGGAAAATATATGGGAAGGAAAGAATGAGACCATAATTTGGAAGTCACCCCCAACCGAGACCTAGAGGCAACTTAACTGCAGAAGAGAAAGGGAACACCTCCCAGAGCCAGAACACAGGTGCCGACCTCTCCGCCACCAGCACAAGTGAATAAGAGAAGATCATGTCTCTGAAGGTGGCGGTATCACCATCTACAGGTCGAGTCACAAGATCTAAAGTGCAAGTACTAGACACCGTGAATCAAGAGATTCGGGTAAGGAATTATGTTAGGGCTTTAAAAAGACACCCATAGGTGATTCCAGTAGGCCTAGTCTCATGCCATTTTGAAGCCTGAGCAGAAAGTACCACCATAAAACAAGATTCAGCAAGGTTTAAACAGAGCGCTGGGCATGTCTTCATGGCAACTTCAAGGCTTAATGACAATACTTTCATTTGTTATTAGACAAAGCAATATACCTCAAAGAATAAAACCTCTGCATGTATCCTACATAGTATACCGTCCAACAGAATCTTCTTCTCATTTGCAGATTCAAAGAGCGGTAAGGAAGAAGAAAAACTTGGTCAACTGTCAAACCAAGCTCTAATACCAAGTTCAAAACTGTTAGGATCAGCAATAAACAGAGAAAGGATTAAGAGGATTGACGAAACAAGGGGGAGAGGAGAAGACAGAGGGAAGAGAGAAATGTCAGAGGAGTTTATATTATATATATAGTGGAAATATATTTGAAATATGTTGGAGTTTCTAATATTTTTCTATTTATTAGGCTTTAGACGGCGGATCGGTTGAAATAAAGATTGGGCTATTCGGGATCAGCTAGTTGATCCACTAGTCACTACACACACACACACTCGTATACATACCCGATGGTGGTTAGAGAGGAGAAATAGACATACACAAATCATAAGACAAAACAGAGAGAAGTTTGATCACATTGATCTCTGAAGAACAGTTCATTATTGAACTGCTAATACAGAAGACTCCAACAAATGGAAGTTCTTATTTGTAGGCAAGGTATCTAATTCCTGAGGCACAGAGTGCAAAACTCAACCATATACGCGGGTCATTAAGTAGATCATAACATAACATTAACATATCACGAACAAAAAATTTCAGAAACACGTCAACAGCTGGTGTCTATATCTGTCTAAGCACGCTGAACAATCCAAACAGTCGCTTATATTGCAAATATTACCTCTCCCAAATTTCTTGCCATCAGGATCCATTAGATCAGAGTAAAATGAGCCAACTTTATCTGAATACAGATATAAACAAGAGTCAGCTTTAAAACATTCAGAAAAGGAATTCTAAATCTGTAACATATCATCCCAAAAGTTTAACAATACATTAGTGAGACATCTATGAAAACAGGAAAAGGAATACTGCAACTTATAATATGCAAATAGCTGCGGGCACCAAGGTCCTGATGAAATCCCAATAGAAGTATGGAAGAGCTTAGGAACCCGCGGGCTAGTTTGGTTGACTATGTTGTTTAATAAGATTATAAGCACAAGGAAAAAGCAAGATGAATGGAGGAGAAGCATTGTGGTTCCAATTTTACAAAAATAAAGGAGATATTCAAAACTGTAATAACTATAAGGGCATTAAACTAATGAGTTATACCATAAAATTATAGGAGAGTAATTGAAACCCGTTTGAGACACTTAACCACAATTATGGAGAACCGATTTGGGTTTATGCCGAGAAAATCTACTACAGAGGCTATTTACCTAATTAGGAGACTTATGGAAAGGTATAGAGAGTGTAAGAAAGACCTTTATATGGTATTTATAGACCTAGAAAAAACTTATGATAGAGTTCCTAGAGCATTAATTTGGCAAGTACTAGAGAAAAGACGTGTTGCAAGTAAATATGTAGACATAGTTAAGGATACGTATGACGGTTCAGTGACAAATGTAAGAATAGTGGGGGAACAAAGTAATGAATTCTCAATTACAGTTGGGCTACATCAAGGAACAACTTCAAGCCCATATTTATTTGCACTTGTAATGGATGAATTTACCAAAGACATTCAAGACGATGTCCCTTGGTGTATGCTTTTTGTTGATGATATTATGTTGATTAATGAGACTCAAGTGGACGTTAATACCAAATTAGAATCATGGAGAGCAGCTTTGAAATCAAGAGGCTTTAAACTAAGTAGAACGAAGACAAAATATGTAGTTTGTAACTTTAGTCACGATCGGGCAAACGATGAGGTGGCGATACTTGATGATAAGGAGATTCCTCAGAATGATTGTTTTAAGTACCTAGGTTCAATCATAAATAAAAGAGGTGATATAGAGAATGATGTTTCCCAAAGAATTAAAATATGGTGGATGAAGTGGAAAGGTGCGTCTGGGGTCATGTGGGATCAACGTATTCTATTATTAAAGCCATGGAAGAAAATTCGATTGAAATGGTCGAAATTTCGATCAAAATGCCTGCAAAAATCCAACTCGAAACGAAATATAGTAGTAGGCACGAAAAGTATCCATTTTGTTTCATATCGACCGAAATTTCGGTTGATACGAGTCGATAGTTCGGCCCGATACCATATCGGGCCGAAACGACACTTCCACAGGTTATAAAATACCCAAAATCGACCTTGTTTTGCCATTTCGACGCTGTTTCGAGATTTCGAGCCATATCGCCAGAGCTATTTTGACCTAATTTTGCAATTTTTGCTGATTTCTCTTGCTTTCATCCCATTCTACACCTAATTTCTAGTATTCCATTTCCTTCAAACACTTGATTTGCTCCTCCATTTGTGCATTTTCTCAAATCTTGCAAGGTGACTAACCAACTTCCTCATTTTTTTTATTTTTGTTTCATTTGTGCCTTAAATTATGTTAGATTGCTTCCAAATTTATATATGTTTACTTTAGAGTGATGATCTATGAATTTGTAGTGTCAAAATTATTTTTTGATTCTTCCTACTATTTTTTTATTTTTCTGTTATTAAAAATTATTTACTAAATTATGTATATTGTTAAAAATGTTTATGTATTGTACATGTATAAGCTTCAAATGAATGTATGTGAGAGTTGAGACACCATATTGCTGTGATGGTGTTGAATTAATTTTTTTTCTGTTAATTATGTAATTTTACTGTATTTAATATATATTTAAATAATTAAAAATATATTTAAATATTAAAAAAATAATTAATTTATGTTTTAAATTTAAAAATAGGAGAGTATTAGTGGAAGCATGTATGCAATTTTTTGAGCATGTTGTGGATATTTTTAAGATAGTTAGTGTGTATTTTTATATTTTAAAATTATTCATATATTAAAAAATACTTATATAGTTATACATTTTTTTTATATATATTTAAAAATAGGAGGTTATTATTAGAAGCATGTATGTCATTTTTGGAGCATATTGTGGAGCTTTTCAAGATACTTAGTGTGTGTTTCTTGTATCAGGCACTCTATTTTAAAGATGTCAGACATAGCTTGGGATCATGGGAGGCCACTGACAGCTGATAAGAGGAAGAGCGAGTGTAATTACTGTAAGAAACAAATAGGAGGAGGTGGGGGCACTAGATTGAAGGTGCATCTAGCTGGTGGCAACGAGGATGTAACAGGGTGCCCAAAGGTGCCTGTAGAGGTCAAGAGGTCAATGGCCTCATATGTTAGTAGTGGAAAGCAAAAGAGGAAAGAGAAGAGAACACAGAGGGATGAGTTCGAGGATGCCTGCTTAGATGACCTTCCAGATCCTGAGGGTTATAGTAGGGATGAGCCAGGAGACAGTGACCTTAATCCAGAGGCCGATCAGCTGAGGAGGGTGATGATGATGAGTAGGGAGCAACAGAGGATTGATGACATCAGGAGGCAACAGAGGGGTTTGGGTTGTGGGTCCTCTAGAGAGCCAGTAGGTATGGGAGGCACAGGTGGCTCCCAAGTCCCTATGAGGAGGTCTCAGAATGTGAGGCAGGAGGCTCCTATCCCACGGGCCCCTACAAGGGGTCGAGCTTCCTCAGCACATCCTACAGATCCGGATCTTGAGATTCTTCACAATGATCCGGCCCTATTTACGAGGCCTGAGCATAACAGAGAAAGTTGAAGCACTTATGAGGGAGTGTGAAGGAGAAAGTGGGGATGGCTTTCTCCAAATGCGCACATTACCATAATGTTCCAGCACATACAGCCCAAGGGCCCTACTACAGAGATATGATTGAGCAGATAGGCAGGGCTGGGAGTGGTGTACAGGGCCCCACTCCATATGAGATATATAATGTGTATTTGCCTAAGCATAAAGAGGACATAAATGAGTACATTAAGGGATTAAAGCCCATGTGGAATCATTATGGAGTGACTCTGATGGTTGATGGTTGGACTGGTCCCACTAGACAGTCCATGATCAATTTCATGTTGAATTGTGATGGGAGGACAATGTTCCTTAAGTCAGTAGATGCATCCGGTGAGAAGGATGCAAAATACATTTACAAATTACTGAAGAAAGTGGTGAAGGAGGTTGGAGTGGAAAATGCAGTTCAAATTGTGATTGACTGATAATGGCTCCAACTACAAGAAAGCTAGGTTGAAGATGCAGGAGAACTCCAGGTATCTAAAGTCTAAACATATAGTATTAATTTTCATTTGTAAATACATATATTTACATTACACATATACATGTACACTTTATAACTTTGTATTGATGGCTTGATGCCTTGATGGATGGACAGATATAGGCTCTTTTGGACTCCTTGTGCTGCTCACTGCATTGACTTAATGTTGAAGGAGATTGGAAAGGTCAAGCTTGTGAAGAATACGATGGACCAAGCTCGACATGTTAGCACCTTCATATATAACCACACCTATGCATTAAGGATGATGAGGGACAAGTGTCAGGGTGAGTTAGTGAGGCCAGGCATAACCAAATTTGCTACTAATTGGATAGCACTGCAGAGCTTGGAGAGTAGGAAGATTGGCCTTAGGAGTATGTTTGCATCAGAGGAGTGGTTTAACTGGGAGGATTCTTCATCAGTGGGAGGAAGGAGAGCTCAGTTGACTATCCTTGATGAGAGTTTTTGGCACAATGTGAGGATAGTGGTGAAGATGCTTGAGCCTGTGGTGAATGTGTTGAGGATGGTAGATCAGCAAAGAAAACCTACTCTAGCACACATATTTGCTGCAGTAGATAGGATGAAGCAGCAAGTTGCTCAGGTCCACCCACGCGGCAACAAGAAAGTCCTTCAAATCATCAACAGTAGATGGGAGTCTATGTTGCAGCATCCACTGCATAAGGCTGGTGAGTTGTTAAGTTTAGTATTTAATTTAATTTTCATTATGTTATCACACTATTAAGCATTAACTATTCCCTTTTATGACATACTTTTTCTTACACAACATACTATTTAAATCCCAAGTACCATTACAAGGACAATCTTGGGATGAGGCAAGATTTGATGGATGCTGTCCAAACTGTAGTGGAGAAGTTCGAACCGGATACAGCTAAACAAGCAGTCATCCTTATGGAGGTGAGATAGTGATTAGAATCATTTGATATTCACAATTCGTAGTTTTATACTAAGTCATTAACCTAGAAACTACTAACTAGTTATTGTTTTTTCTCTTTATATATTAGATAAAGACTTTTAGGGATGCCACTGGGAGCTTCTGTCGTGCTGTGGCCGTATCGGGACGGGAAACCGCCCCTGCGGGTAAGTTCATTCATTTATTTCATTATACATTTAATTATTATATTCTATCTTTAATTTAGTTATTTAAGTAATAAGTATTAAAATGACTTGGAGTCTATGTTTGTTGCAGCTGAGTGGTGGTTGCAATTTGGACGTGATTCACACAACTTGAGTAGGATTGCAAGCAAAGTGCTCTCCCAAACATGTTCTGCCACTGGTTGTGAGCGAAATTGGAGCACCTTCAGCCTCATTCACTCGAAGAGGCGCAACCGATTGGGTGTGAAGCGTCTAGAGGACCTTGTCTACCTACACTATAATATGAAACTGAGAGAGGATCATATTAGACAGGGGATGGATAGAGAGAGCACCAATATCGAGTTGGCCGACATATTTGAGATGGATGATGATGATAACCCAGTAGTTGACTGGATCAGGGATAGTGGAGACGGATTGCTGGATGAGGATGGAGGTCTTCCCAATAGTCAGATTGCAGAGGAGATGGGGGCTGATGTGGGGGACTTCATGGCCCAGGAGGGGAGGCCACATGCGAGCCCACCCGTCCCTTCGTGCCACACCCTAGTGCATCCACCCAGAGTGAGGATTTGATTTTCTGGTCCGACACTGAGGATGAGGTGACTCAGGCCTCCGGCGATGACGACGACGGTGGTGATGATGACGGTGATGATGATGATGGAGGGGATGAGGAGGGTGTGGGACCTCATGATCAGGATTCAGTTGATCCTAGGGAGAGACCACCACCACCAGCGAGACGTGAGAGTCAAGGGGGGGGAAGGACGACCACCGAGATTCACGGGAGAGAGTCGGTTCACCCACGCGACACAGGATTCAGACCATACTGGAGCTGCATCTCGAGGCAAAAATGTTTCCTCTACATATTCGAGGAAGGGGAAGGGGAGACAGCATGGCTGGAGCACAGAGGACACGCCATCATATGGGTCCTACCGTCCATCCGATGCCGAGAGCTTGGTGGGATCTATGAGATCGATGAGCATTGATGATGCTAGAGACTCCTCCACCTCTAGAGGATCCGGATGGCATAGGCCTGCAGAGTCCTCATATGATATTGCTGTGGAGAGTATTGGTTCTACCGAGTCGACTTATGGTTATGGTCCTTATGGTTATGGACCATATGGTGTCCCTCCTGGCTATCAGATTCAGGGTCAGGCCAGTCAGCCACGACTGGAGCCTTATGGTTATGGAGCGGCCTATGGAGCTTATGGTGTCCCTTCCACTCTCGATTATCGGAGTCAGCCACTGCGACCTTATCGGTATCCTTATCCTTCTCCTAGTCCCGAGAGCCGGGGGGGGGTGGTCTTTCATTTGTTGAGCGGATCTTCCACACTATTCCACAGCCCACAAGGCCCACCACCACCAGTTCCTTTGGAGATTCACAACTTCCCACCGTCAGGGAATCTTATGCATCTGGATGAGGCCACATATAGAGGTGCAGTTCTTGACTATGTCCAAAACTATATGGGGCGGGGGCAAACATCATGGGAGTTATATTGTCATTTGTATGGGGTGCAAACGGAAGAGGGAGACCTTGAGGCTTGAATAGAATAGACTTGTAAGTTGTAACTTGTAAGTAATAACAATACAGCTTCTTCTCTGATTCATGTACTATATACTTGGAATGTTGTATGTTACATTTTCAGTAGTTTTTTAGTAAACTAGTAGTTATTATAGTGTTTATTATGCTTGAAATAGCTAGTATGCAAAAATCCAAATCAATTTGAGTAAATTTGAGGCTCGAAATTGAGTTTTCAAGAATCAGGAAAAAAGTATCCAGTTTTGGTCGAAATTTCGACCTTTTCCAAGGTCGAAATGTTCATTTCGATCTAATTTTTTACCTTTGATTAAAGCTTGAAGAAAAATTTTATAGGACCATCGTTCGACCAGCTATGATGTACGGTGCAGAGTGTTGGGCTATTAAAAAGAATCATATAGATAAACTCAGTGTAGCATAAATAAGGATGCAAAGATGGATGAGTAGTAAAACTAGGAAGGATAAGATAAAGAATGTTCATATAAGAGTTGGTCTGGGAGCTGCTCCCACAAGTGATAAGCTTCGGGAAAGTTATTTGGGGTGGCACAACCATGTTTAACGGAGACCTATAAATACCCCTGTACGCAAAGAAGAAATTTCGGTCGAAATGGAAACTGGACATTTTTTATCTGACTCTTGGAACCTCAATTCCGGGCCTCATATGCACTCAAATTGATTTCGATTCTTGCATACTACTTATTTCAAGCATAATAAACACTATAGAACTACTAGTTTACTAAAAAAAAACCATTGAAAATGTAACATCCAACTTTCCAAGTATATAGTACATTAGAAAAGAAGCGAGAATGTTATTAATTACTTGTCTATTCTATTCATCTCCCTCTTTCGTCTGCACCCCATACAAATGACAATACAAGTCCCATGATGTTCGACCCATATGGTTTTGGACGTAGTCAACAACTGCATCTATGTATGTGGCCTCATCCACATGCATAAGATTTCCTGACAGTGGGAAGTTGTGAATCTCCAAACAAGGAACTGGTGGTGGTGGGCCTTGTGGTTGTGGAATAGAGTGGAAGATCTGCTCAACAAATGAAAGAGCACACCGGGCTCTCAAGAGAAGGATAAGGTCCATAATGATAAGGTCTCAGTGACTAATTCCGATAGGTGACAGTGGGAGGGACACCATAAGCTCCATAGGCTGCTCCATAACTATAAGGCTCCACTAGTGGCTAACTGGCCTAACCATAAATCTAATAGCCAGGAGGGACAATGACACCATATGGTCCATAACCATAAGTAGAGTCGGTAGAACCAATACTCTCCACAGCAATATCATATGAGGACTCTGCAGGCCTATGCCATCCGGATCCTCTGGAGGTGGAGGAGTCTTTAGCATCATCAATGCTCATCGATCTCATAAATCCCACCAAGCCCTCAGCATCGGGTGGATGGTAGGACCCATATGATGGCGTGTCCTCGGTGCTACAGCCATGTTGTCTCCCCTTCCCCTTCCTCGAATATGTAGAGGAAACACTTTGGCCTCGAGATGCAGTTCCAGTATAGTTTAAATCCTATGTCACATGGGTGAACTGACTCTCGCCCGTGAATCTCATTGGTTGTCCTCCCCACCCATGACTCTCACGTCGCAGTGGTGGTGGTGGTGGTCTGTCCCTAGGATTAGCTAAATCCTGATCACAAGGTTCAACACCCTCCTTATCCCCTCCATCATCACCGCCATCGTCATCATCACCACCATCGTCATCATCGTCGAAGGCCTGAGTCACCTCATCCTCAATGTCAAACCAGACAATCAAATCCTCACTCTAGGTGGATACACTAGGGTGTGGCACGAAGGGACAGACGGGCTCAGCAGATGCACTCCCCTCCCTCGCCATGAAGTCCTCCACATCAGCCCCCATCTCCTCTGGCAACTGTCTACTTGGACGACCTCCCTCCTCATCCAGCAATGGCTCTCCACTGTCCCTGATCTAGTCAACTACTGGGTTATCATCATCATCCATCTCAAATATATCAGCCAACTCGATATTGGTACTCTCTCTGTCCATCCCCTGTCTAATATGATCCTCTCTCAGTCTCATATTATAGTGTATGTAGACAAGGTCCTCTAAACGCTTCACACCCAATTGGTTGCGCCTCTTCAAGTGAATGAGATTGAAGATGCTCCAGTTTCGCTCACAACCAATGGCAAAGCATGTTTGGGAGAGCACTTTGCTTGCAATCATACTCAAGTGGTATGAATCACGTCCAAATTGCAACCACCACTCAGCTGCAACAAACAGAGACTCCAAGTCATTTTAATACTTAAATAACTAAATTAAAGATAAAATATAATAATTAAATGTATAATGAAATAAATGAATGAACTTACCCGCAAGGGCGGATTCCTGTCCCTATACGGCCACAGAACGACAAAAGCTCCTAGTGGCATCCCTAAATGCCTTCATCTAATATACAAAGAGAAAAAACAATAACTACTTACTACTTACTATGTTAATGACTTAGTATAAAACTATGAATTGTGAATATCAAATTATTCAAATCACTATCTCACCTCCACAAGGATGATTGCTTCTTTAGCTAGATCCAACTTCTCCAATACAGTTTGGACGGCATTCATCGAATATTGCCTCATCCCAAGATTGTCCTTGTACTGGTACTTGGGATTTAAATGGTATGTTGTGTAAGAAAAAGTATATCATAAAAGGAAATAGTTAATGCTTAATAGTGTGATAACATAACATAATGAAAATTAAATTAAATACTAGACTTAACAACTCACCAGCCTTATGCAGTGGATGCTGCAACATAGACTGCCATCTAAGTTCGATGATTTGGAGGACTCTCTTGTTGCCGTGTGGGTGGACCTGAGCAACTTGCTGCTTCATCCTCTCTATTGCAGCAAATATGTGTGGTAGAGTAGGTTTTCTCTGCTGATCTATCATCCTCAACACATGCACTACAGGCTCAAGCATCTTCACCACTATCCTCACATTGTGCCAAAAAGTCTCATCGAGTATGGTCAATTGTGCTCTCCTTTCTCCCACTGATGAAGAACCCTCCCAGTTAAACCACTCCTCTGATGCAAACATGCTCCTAAGGCCAATCTTACTACTCTCAAGGCTCTACAGTGCTATCCAATTAGTAACAAATCTAGTTATGCCTGGCCTCACTAACTCACCCTGACACTTGTCCCTCATCATCCTTAATGCATAGGTGTGGTTATAGATAAAGGTGCTAACTTGTCGGGCTTGCTCCACGGTCTTCTTCACAAGCTTGACATTTCCGATGTCCTTCAACATTAAGTCAATGCAGTTGAGCGAACATAGAGTCCAAAAGAGCTTATATATGTACATCCATCAAGGCATCAATACAAAGTTATAAAGTGTACATGTAATGTAAATATATGTATTTACAAATGAAAATTAATATTATATGTTTAGATACCTGGAGTCCTCCTGCATCTTCAACCCAGCTTTCTTGTAGTTGGAGCCATTATCAATCACAATTTGAATCACATTTTCCACTCCAACTTCCTTCACCACTTGCTTTAATAAATTGTAAATGTATTTTGCATCCTTCTTCTCACCGGATGCATCTACTGACTTGAGGAACACTGTCCTCCCATCACAATTCAACATGAAATTGATGATGGACTGTCTAGTGAGACCAGTCCAACCATCAGCCATCACAGTCACTCCATAATGATTCCACATGGACTTTAATCCCTTAATATACTCATTTAAGTCCTTTACCTAACATGGGGCTTTAATCCCTTAATATACTCATTTAAGTCCTCTTTATGCTTAGGCAAATAGACAATATATATCTCATATGGAGTGGGGCCCTGTACACCACTCCTAGCCTTGCCTATCTCCTCAATCATATCTCTATAACAGGGCCCTTGGGCTGTATGTGCTGGAATACTATGGTAATAAGCCCATTTGGAGAAAGTCATCCCCACTTTTTCCTTCACACTCCCCCATAAGTGCTTCAACTTTCTCTGTTTATGCTCAGGCCTCGTAAATAGGGCCGGATCATTGCGAAGAATCTCAAGATCTGAATCTATAGGATGTGCTGACAAAGCTCAAACCCTTGTAGGGGCCCGTGGGATAGGAGCCTCCTGCCTCACACTCTGAGTCCTCCTCATAGGGACTTGGGAGCCACCTATGCCTCCCATACCTACTGGCTCTCTAGAGGACCCATAACCTAGACCCCTTTGTTGCCTCCTCATGTCATCAACCCTCTGTTGCTCCCTACACATCATCATCGCCCTCCTCAACTGATCGGCCTCTAGATCAAGGTCACACTCTCGTGGCTCATCCATACCATAATCCTCAGGATCTGGAAGGTCATCTAAGCATGCATCCTCGAACTCATCCCTGTGTGTTTTCTTCTCTTTCCTCTTTTGCTTTCCACCACTAATATATGAGGCAATTGCCTTCTTGACCTCTGCGGGCACCTTTGGGCACCCTGTTACATCCTTGTTGCCACCAGCTAGATGCACCTTCAATCTAGTTGCCCCACCTCCTCCTATTAGTTTCTCACAATAATTACACTCGCTCTTCCTTCTATCAGCCGTCAATGGCCTCCCATGTTGCCAAGCTATGTCTAACATCTTTGAAAAAGAATGCCCGATACAAGAAATACACACTAAGTATCTTGAAAAGCTCCACAATATGCTCCAAAAATGACATACATGCTTCTAATAATAACCTCCTATTTTTAAATATATAAATATATATATATATATATACTATATAAGTATTTTTTTAATATATAAATAATTTAGAAATATATAAAATACACACTATCTTAAAAATATCCACAACATGCTCCAAAAATTGCATACATGCTTCCACTAATACTCTGCTATTTTTAAATTTAAAACAGAAATTTTTTTTTAATATTTAAATACTTTTTAATTATTTAAATATATATTAAATACAGTAAAACTACATAATTAACAGAAAAAAAATTAATTCAACACCATCACAGCAATATGGTGTCTCAACTCTCACATACATTAATTTGAAGCTTATACATGTACTATACATATACCTTTTCAGCAATATACATAATTTAGTAAATAATTTTTAATAACAGAAAAAGGAAAAAAATAGTAGGAAGAATCAAAAAATAATTTTGACACTACAAATTCATAGATCAACACTCTAAAGTAAACATACATAAATTTGGAAGCAATCTAAGATGATTTAAGGCACAAATGAAACAAAAATAAAAAAATGAGGAAGTTGGTTGGTTACTCACCTTACAAGATTTGAGAAAATGCACAAATGGAGGAGCAAATCTAGTGTTTGAAGGAAATGGAGTAGTAGAAATTAGGTGTAAAGAGGGACAAAAGCAAGAGAAATAAATAAATAAATAACTCAAAAAGAGCTCGAAATGTCGCTGGCGATATGGGTCGAAACAGCAAAAATGACCATTAAGCTTGAAAATGGGTCGATTATGGACATTTTATAAGCTGCGCAATATCATGCCGAAATTTCGACTCATATCGACCGATATTTCAGTCAATATGAAAGGATACAGGACATATTTTGTGCCTGTACCTGTATTACATTTCAATTTGGAATTTTGCAGACATTTCGGTCAAAATTTCCCAATCGAATTTTTCTCCATGCCTGTACAAAGAAGCGATATAATCTAGATTGAAGGAACTAGAAGAGCTAGGGGTAGACCTAAGATAGCCTTAAGAGAAGTGGTGAAAAAGGATATGAATAGCTTACGCCTTGTATCTAGCATGGCCTCAAACAGAACTGATTGGAAGGCAAGAATCCATGTAGCCGACCCCATTTAGTTGTGACTTCTTATTGTTATAACTAGTTGCTGCTGTGCTGAAGAGCAGCAACTTATATGAATTCTCAACCCTAGGTTGTTTATGAGATGACCTATCCTGGCTCATTTAAGTTGAGGCTGTAGTCATACCAAACTTCTGAAAGATACCTATTGAACACTGTAATTGCATGTTTGATACTGCATCCATACTGTTCACGATTTTTAGCCGCACTAATACAAATGTTTGCAATCTTCCATTCTGTGCAGAGTGGCACTTAAGTTATGTAGGCAGCTAAATGGATTACAGCCATTGCCTGAGAGAGAAGATAGTGAATAAAGCATGTATTCTGTTGGTAACGCTTCCTAACAGGTAGATATTAGTGAACATAAGAGGTTATTTGTAGTAGTAGTTGCTACTATGGGAACTCTTCCTTGAATAGCTTTAGGATCTCTTAACTACTCCAGCAGGCACTATAAAGATGAACCCACCCACCACCAGCAGAAGTAAGCTATCCAAGTAAACAGAATTTGTTCGTGGGAACTCGAGCACTCAGGAAGAAGAGATTTAACAAACAACCTCTGCCTTTTTTCACCTATTTGAGTAAGATGCATACACATTAGAAACCGTAAACCTTAAGGATAATCTAAAATTAGATCCATGCCAGAGTATTATCTGACCTACAACCGAAGAAGCAACATAGCATGAGCTGTTTTGCTCCACCCTCAAGTCAAGCTATGCAACTGAAGGGAGAGAGGAATCAGATTGTAAATCCCCATATATATGAGGGGATGGGTGGTCTGAACCACAATCTAGGGTTTAGTTGATTGGAATAAAGCCCTAGACCTAGGCTCAATCCAGGATCCTCTTCCTGAATCAGCAGTTCTCTAAGGCTGGAATACCCTTCGGTGGAGAGTTTTATGACAAGTTCTAATGATGCTAGGGTTAAGCTAGGGTTAGAGTAGGTTCGGCCAGGCTTAGGGTTCCAGGATTCTATGTTTTCAATCCTTAAACCTTGCTGTAATTGTGAGTTCAGATCAGTAATTTTGAATTAGGGTTTGAGAACTTAGGCTTTGAAGAATTCTGGGGTTAGGTTTCCTAATAAGATATAACTTGCAGAAATCTAGGGTTTTAGAGAGGGGAGGGGCTGGAAGTTGGGATTGAAGGCAGGGGACTGTAGTCGGGTCTAATTCTAAAAGGGGAACAGTTTAGGGTCTTACTGATCTTTAATACCTGCTGCACTGCTGTTTTTCCCAATTTTCTGGAAGACCCAGAAGTGCCGCAAGCAGGAAAAGAAGAAACGAAGAAGAAATGGTAAAGGGGAGAGGCTGGAATTACAGTTTAGGGTTAAGGGAGAGGTGGGGATTAAGTAATAGGGATGGGGGAGGGACCCTAGGGCTGCCACAGGGGTTGGGAGGGGCAGGGGTGTTCCATGATGGAGAGAAGGGGCTGGTTTGCAGAAATTTAGGGCTAAAGGGGTGGGGGAAGGCTGCAGGTAAGAGAGAAGAAGGAATAGGGCTGGGGTGGAAGAGGGAGCTTAACTTACTTGGGACCTTGAAGAAGGATGCCATAATTTCAGAAAATCACTCCTTGAAGTAGCTGCATGCCCCCTCTAGGGAACTCACGACCTCTCTAGCTTGTATCTAATCTCAATGGTCCTAACCATTGTGTTAGCATTCTCACGCACACCTGTTCATCTTTGCCTTGTCATTCTCACACAATTTATTTTTTGGGGCAGCTTTTCCGAGAAAGTTCATTTCCATCTATCTGTTCATTTTTTAGCTTTACGTGTTATATTTCAGTTAGATCTCCCAATGCCCAAATCATATAGCCTAAAGGTTGGAGAGGTACCCCCACCCAAGAAGATTTGCGAATGACCTAAACAATGAGCAGTTTTTTTCTATGCTCCTTTTTTAATCTTGGGTTCCTAAAAGTACCAAAAGGGAACAAAAGCAGTGCAGCACCCAAGATAATCATAAATAAACTCATCCTAACTGTCTTTGAAATAAGCCCAAGTTTTCAAATGTTAACTTTTAAACTTCAAGTTTATCAGTAATAAATAGGGGTGTAACTTACAAATTTCATCCTTCTAGGAATTTGGCAGTTCTCTTATTTTCATTTTCACACTAACTGGTGAATTGAGTTCAGTTGACTCAGCAATGCAATCAACTGTGTGAGATCAAGCAAGCTCATTTCCAAGTTCTGAAAAGCTACATTAGGTAAATTAACAATAAAAGACGAAGTTAACTGACCTTCCTCCGCAAGAAGAGCTTGTTGCTGAAAAGAATCTCAATGGTCTGAAATAGAACAGATCATTATCACAAACGGGGCCTCAACCTTGTTCACATCACTAACTTAAACAAAAAACAATAGACATAGCTAATAAATAATCATTTTATCATGCACATATTACTTAAACATTTGTACTTCATAACCAACAAGAAGACATGACACCTCTTAAGATCAGATTTTATTCATGAAGGGAATCTTTTGTTGCAAATTAATTCTATAATTGTTGATATGACGTTTACTCTGTGGTTGAGCCCGAGTGATGCAGAATTGAAGACATATTTACGAAAGAAGAAGCCCATTGGGTTAGGCCCATCAAAGGCCTAAAGTTGTCACCTGAATCAGCCCATGGCTTTCATGGGCTAGGGCTGTTTTAGTGGGTTAAAGTTATCCCACATATGTTGAACTTCATAGTCTAAACCTAAGCCTAAATCTAGTTTTTGGAAAGTCAATAAAAGGGGCTTTAGTTTGAAAATAAGAGAACTCATTGTCAAAGGAGTTCTCCTTTGTCAAGAGTTAGGTAGTAGTTGAGTTATTAATAGGTAGGTGGTGTTAGCTAGTGGTTAGATGTTGCCATTAATGTTTATGTCTCTTTAGAATGCTATATAAAGAGACTTATGTAAGTGATGAAAAAACAACTTGTGAAATGAAATCAAATTGCTTGCTAGCATTCCTCCTCTTGGAGAACCCTTGTGTTTGATCAAGGTAGATTGGTGTTCGATCCAATCGATCCACCTTGCAGTGAGAAGCCCGGGTGTTACTTGTTACTTTGTTGTCCTTATTGTTCTCTTAATTCTCTTATATTATTCCATCCATTCTTCTTTATAGCATACTGCTGTTTTGAAAACCTAGTTAGTCCTTGTTCTTAAACCAATATCCTTGTTCTACCACTTCGGTTTTCAGCCTTCCATTATATCTAAATTTTATCTATCTTAAGTCTATCAAATCTGAAGTTGATTCCCTGTGAAAAGTCCTATTTGGCTACTGTTTTGATCATTCAAATATAGTACTACATTACCGAGTCCTAGTCCAGATCTAGATAGAGGACAAAAGGAGGATTTCAGGAAATTGAAGAGTGATTACCACGTCTACAGCTCATCCAAATTACACCATTGGTTTTAGAATTTCCTGACTATACACTATCCTTCTTCAGTCTATCTTTTTTAAATGTAATAAATATGGAACTGGTGTTCTTTGTGCCAATCGCTGACCTCCATAAGACAGTTAAGGATAGTATGGTTCCTTAACTATGGTTGCAAAATAACCATTCGACACAGTAATTACACAACAGCGCTAAGAACAAAATTCTTAAATGAAAATCATGGACTTAGCTTGGACAATGAAGAAAATACAATGGTTTGCTCTACCAATAAGTACAAATCACAACATTCACAACTTCAAATCTTCAGACAACCATAAGGAATAGGAAATCCAATTTAGGTCATCCATACACTGATGACAGCAAGTTTATTTTTAACAAGGCTGGCATCATTCAACAGGGTAACTAGAAACTGTTGAAAAAATAAATAAAGAAAATAAACCACCTGATGGCTTCTGAGTAGTGAATCTCAGAACCTTCCTCGTAGGGGTCATGCTCTACATCATCGAAGGGATTATTAACAACATCAACAGGATTCCTACAAACCAATTTTTGCACACGGATACTCCCTGAGATGAGTGGCTGACGTCTCTACAACCGACTTTCAACTTCCTCAAATTCCTTGTGCTAGAAAGAAAAATTATTTGGTATTCAACACCTCCACAATAAGCAGGAAGTCAACCAAAAATCAATGGCGATGCAATGATAAGTTAAGGTAAAATATGAGACCTACAAATAATCTTATAGCAATAATTTGCAGATTGATGGGATGAAAATTGTAAAATTCTCCCCAACTGCATAAGCCAAACAGCAGGGGTGTCAACAGCATCCTTTCGAAGCTCATTGTTCTTTCTGCAAATTAAAATACTATCCATCCTGTCTCTATTTCCATCTAACGATCCAATAATCTTCAGCTTACAAGATTTGAGTTTAAAATCTAAATACCTTCTTCACCCATAAGCACCAGACAGTCAGATAAAAATCCAACCAAACTGGATTGGGAAGGAGCAGCAAGAAGCAAAGGAAAGAGGATCAGAGCTGGGTTTACCTTGTGATTGATATGAACCGCTGACTGGAAACTGTGGTTTAAACACGAAAACAGTGGAAGAGGATTGAGCGAAACGAGAAACCCTTTCTTCCCCTACTGCAACTCGTCACGAAACATGAAGAAACCCGGATTTTTGTTGGCAGCCGAGCGGATATCTCCCGTGCAGGTCAGAACATGTGACACGTGTCCCTTTTATATCCCACGGTTAAGAATTACGGGTCTGAATCATTTAGTTTAAAAAAGTAAAAAAAATTAAAAAGCTTTTTAAATTTACAAACTCCATCCATGTTAGCAATTAAATTTACTCATTCAAGCCCAAGTAACCAGCAGTGGTGGTCTTGTATCTCTAACCCTAACCCAAAATACACCCACCATCACACGATCTGCTAAGTTGGAAAAATAGCAGCTGCAGAGGGATTCTACAGTTGAGCACACAGTGAGACAATAAGAAATTTCAAATGTTAATTTGACCCTTTCAAAATCTTTAAAGATCAAACTCCAACAACATCGATTTAAAAGCCATGGAACTTGCATACCTAATGTGAAAAAATCAAACAAAACATGAAAAGAAGAGGGCTCAAATGTGGATTCTCCCGCCACTTCTATCCTCAGGAAGAGGAAGTTTGGCAAATGCAAAGAGTGAGAGAGCGTGTGAGAGAAAACAAGAGCAGTGAGCGAAAAAGGGATCTTCAACTTGAAACGGTTGAAAAATCAAAAGAAATTGGAAAACAAAATGGGGATCTCTTACTTGAAACTATGAAAAAATCCAAAAGATACGGTTGCGATGCTGTGTATTTTGGGTCAGTGTTGAACTCTCGCTTTTGACATCGTTGGGTTATTTGGGCCTCGTTGAGTAAATTGGCCTCTCGTTTTAATTCAGATTAATCTCCTTTTTGACGATTTTCATAAATCTTGAACTTAACTTACCTTTTTCAAGATTCAAGCTTAATCATGACTTCTTTTAGGTTTCCTTCTCTGCCTTATGAATCACGACCACGCCTTCACTTTCACCTTCACCTTCACCTTCATAATGAATTTTTCTGGTTTTTTAATGGCGGGTTGCTAAGAGACTCAGGGTGGGCAAATTCGATGGAAGTGATCTTTCTGCAAATTCTATTTCAGAATGGGTGGGTTTTTGTAATTTAAAAAATTCTCTAAGCCTGACAAACCAAATTATGAATTTACCCATACTTCTCAATCGTAGGATTTTTTAAAAGACATGTGACAGCGTTATCGGCCTGTGCAGACGATATCCGCTCGGCTGCCAACAAAAATCCCTTTTGAAGTAGTTTGATACGCTTTGAGCAAAAGAATAAGAAAGAATAAAAAATAGTTCGATACGTATACGTTGCGTTGACATGTATCAGTTCAATACTCATCAATACAATCAATACCGTCTCAATTGTACTTCTTTTAACAATAAAACTGATACGTACTAAGTGTCATATCGTTTCAAACCGTGTTGTCCTCAAAATTATCGATATGTATCATTCTGTTTCCATTTATGTTTTAAATTAATTTTCCTAAAGAAAGATACCTCAGTGTTCATCCCTCAGCACATTGGCTGACTCATTGAGAGACATGGGAAACCATAAAGGCAAATAAATTTCTAGAGACATATGGACATATATCATATTGTTAACATGGCATACCAATACGTATTGGCTAATACAAAACGATGTGGGCTGATCCCTCTACTTCAATATTGAAAGGGTTACAAGTTCCATCATTAATATTGAGTTGTTTCATATAACATGGATTTCAAAAACAGGCGAATGCAATAAAACAGTATAAAAAAAAGTAACATCCAACTCCAATGTTATCAAAAAGTGGTCTAAAAGAGTTTTCATGGATTACAAGCAAAAGCCAATATTAAAGACACCACAAAAATCTGCAATGGTAAGTGGTGTTTCTTGTTTAAATGGTATCAACTTACACAAATTGGACTCTTTTTGTGTTGATTGTGTATTACTCTACTTCATTGATTTGTGTGGAAGCCTTCGGCACTAGGTCACATTTTTTTTTGATCCTGGGAACTCAAATTTGACGGTTATTTGCAAAGACATGTACCGAGGGAGCGAAGAAATCAAAACATCCTACTTATTTTCTCTTGAGCTGTTACTTAGTTGAAGCTCTAAAATCTTAGACATTTGATTTTAAAATCCGTTTCAATGGTTTTGTTGTTTTGGGTGTTCTCAAGCTTGGGTAATATATATGTTTCCATGTATAGACAACTTGTTCTTGTATAGGAAGAATTTCTCTGATAATGACTAGCAATGAAATGAATGAAAACAGACAAATGAAATCAACAGGAAATCAATACCAAACTGAAATCCTGCAGCCTTGGCAGGATTTTTCATTCCCAACCACATTCTGGGCTTCCATGCTAGAGTCTTAACCATCTTTCATAAAAATAAGACTCTGAACCAACGGGGGTTGGTCCAAGTGGTAAGCAGCTTGGTCCGCTTAAGCAAGGTTCCGGTATCGAAACCTTGTGGATGCAAAAATCTCCGCTGGGAGACTCACCCACCACAGCCTAGGTGTGCGACCCGGGTCGAACACCGGATTAGTCGAGGCAAAGCCTTGAAAACTGGGGTTGACAACCAAAAAAAAAAAAAAAAGACTACAGAAATTGCCATGCAACTAACATTGAAATTTTCTGGTTTGTCATGTTGAGGAAATGCTAGGCCATAAGCTTAGATTTTACTTCTAAGAGATTAAATACTTAAATTCATGGGGAAGTGGTGGAATTTCTCAAAGCAGAAGGCAACTTCATTATAAAATTTTAACAAACCGTAAGCAACGTTTATAACAGACTGCACCATCACAAATACCCACATAAAATGTATCTATCACAAACTCAGCTTCATACATATAAAAAGAAATTTTAAAAAGAAAAGTTCCTAATCATATCATACTATCATACTACTACATCATAGTAGAACTTTAATTTAGGTATGGTATATTCTTTTATTGGACTAAAATACCCTTTAACCATAACAACATACATTTCCTCATTGAACATATCCTTTCAAACCATCCCCGTGTAATATCCGTAAGAGGTTTTCTCAAGAGGTACACCTCTTCAACTAAAAGTCTCTCACCTAAACCTTATGTCTCTTCGTCCACCTTCCTTATTTTTCTCCTACAAATATTATTCACAACAAAAAGGTTTCTCACCATATTTCATCTCACCCCAAAAATCCATCAAATAACCAGATCAATCAACTTAATAACTTATAAAAGCTTAAAGTAAAATAATAAAAATGAAGCCAATGGAGGGATGGTTGAGTTGAGTGGTAAAGATCCATACTTCTCAGTGGAGAGATCTTGGGTTTGATCCTTGCGGATGGCATTAGATTTCTAGTATTAAAAAAAACACCAGTACAAAAAAAAATAATAATAATAAAAATGAAAAAAAAAAAGGGATAATTTAAGCTTTATCCTTAATCTGTTCTCCTCGTAAAAAAAAACATTTATATGTTTACATTATTTCAAAAAATAACAAAAGCCACATGTATACACGTGAAATTTTGCTAGTTTTGTATAAATTTTGGATTGTTCTCTGATTATTTATATGTTTACATTATTTCGAAAAATAACAAAAACCACATGGGTATACACGTGAAATTTTCTAGTTTTGTATAAATTTTGGATTGTTCTCTGCTTTATATCAATAATTTTTGCTAGGAAAGGGTTTTAGCCAAGGGGTCTATTTGGCCAAGCTGGACTTGCTGCTATACTTGGAGTTCATTAGAAGCATTTGTTTTGCTTCATGTTCCAACTATTAATTGAAGCAGGGAACCTCATATTTTTAGGCTTCTATGGAGCATCATAGATTAGATGTTTGGTGAGCATAATCTTAATTAGTTATTCCAGCTGGAAATCTTTTTCTTGGATGCAATGAGATAATTGTGGCTGTTATTGCTGTTATCGGCTTCTTTTACTTCAGTATCATTGCTATCTTTGTTATTTGACCTGCGATTATTTTTTATCTCTGCACATCTATATTAGGTCTTTCAAATTTGTTAGAGTATCCCCAAACTTTTGGTTTGATCTTTGAAGGATTATTTCATCAATTAATTTTCTTCAAATTTTGATGTCTCCCTAATTTCTTTAACGATCTATGTCAAACATGGATCTTGAATTCCAAGATGTTGAGTTTGGGTGTCTTGTATTCTATGGGTCTATGTAATTATAGTTTTAGTTGTATTTGTAATTGAAACAGTGTTTAGGTTAATTACTAGTACTGAGTTAAAATTGTAATTATGTTAGGATTAAGGTTTTAAGTTTCCTTATAAATAGTCTATGTGGGATAACCTAAAAAAAAGCGCAAAGCAAAGGGTAACACTTTATAGGTGTGAGGTTTTTTGAAATACTGAAATTTATTTTCTCTCTGGTGGACGTAGGTAGGGTTTTACCAAACCACGTTAAATTCTTCTCGTATATTTTACTTGTGGTTCTTCTCTGTTCGTGGTTGTGCATTTGCTATTTCAAACAAGTGGCATCATTTTCCTATGCATGGCAAGCACTGATCTTATTTTGCCCATCTACTACCCTTCAAATGTGCCCCCCGGTTGATCAGTCTAAAATTTCTTGCATAGGATTTCAAAGCTCCATACAGTGTCACATTTATTTGTTCCTCCTAACCCTATTCGAAAAACAACGTTCTTGTGCTTCACTTTTCTTGACTTCAAACATATCATAGTTATCCTTGGCAAGGTACCTTGCCCTATCACAATGTCATTCCAGATGTTTATGGATTCCCTTCTACATTAGGATGCCATGAGGAATCAAGTAAGTGAACTTGATCTTTTTGTTTTCCTAATGCAACTGAAGTGTATATTAACATAAATATTGGGTACAAACACTTCTTGGGTTACAACTTACAACGGGGTTTTGTGGAGCCTAGAAGGCAAGAGTAAACACAAATCTTTTACATTGTTGACCACTTAATATAGCGAACTTGCTTTTTCTATACTGAGTTGTTTGAAATTTGTGCTTCATTTATTCATAGCAAAATTGAAAATTTTTCATGTTTGTACCATTGAAAAACAATAAGTGAGAGCTTTTTCAACATGTAATTTTTTACAAGTAAGAATTTTTCAAATAAAATTTCATCCCATCAAATGGATCCTTAGTGAATTAAACTTGTATGGGTTAAGTTCGACAAGTTTAGTAGATGGGTGTCCTAGCTTGTTAGAAGGCTGACCAAATTGACTGATTCCATTAACCTAGCCCGACCATTTAAGTTATGAACTTTTGATTTGGGCTTTGACCTTGTTTGATTTATTGGTCAAATATATTTATGATCATGGTTATTAACGCATCGCCTAGGCATCCTAGCATCTTTGGATGGACAGGGTGGTTGACCGCTTGTTTGTCTAAACGTGGTTGCCTTGGGATGTGTTAGGATGCGCATGCATCATTGGAAGCTTTGTCATGCCTAGGTCCTAAGGCGCCTGTCTTTTGACATTTATTAAAAAAAGAAATATATTGATTTGATGTGCTTAATAATTTCATACTTATGTCTAAAGGGAATCATACCCTAATTGGATTCTAATCATTGTATACCACATACTAACTATAGATGCTTCTGCTAGTTAATAGAGTTATCAGTTACTTATTACGACTCAATCACGTATCCCAAATACTTCGGAACCATGTTTATTTCCATAATTGTAGAGTTTCTTTACCCTCACGTAATTGATGGACTCGAACCATGAACCGGTCTTGACCGTAATTGGACCGTACCTAATTGGAATAAATGACCCGACCATGGTTCATCCTGGTTCGGTAATATTTTGCCCACATCACTTCCACTTTGTTGTTTAACACCAATTGCAGTCGAATTGTCCTTCAGTTCCTTTTCAGTGAGTGCAGTATCCAATGTGAGATGCCAATGAAGAAATAACTCTGGCACGAAGAAGAACTTGTCGTGGTTTTAGTACACTTTTCCTAATAAGGATTAAAAACCAAATCCTTATCTTGTTTTATCTAATATCAATAGATTGAACATGGTTCGACCTATCTGTTTTTTCTAGGAACCCTAATTCTAGAACCTCTTATTTTTTATTTTTTTAAATTGAAGTTTGTTCTTGCCAGCCTATGCGCATACCTTGACTACTTCTCAAGGGGTTAGTTGTTATGTATAATTTGTATATAAGGAATAATTTAGCCCCTGGCCTCAAAGAGATTCAAACTTTGACCTCTTAGGTGAAGGCGTTAGTAATTTCAAGTTTATCATCTACAAAAAATTAGAATTAGATGCGAACCATCCATAGAGCACGAATCTCACGTCTTAGAGCAAACAAGTTGATGGGTCGAGATCTATCCCCACTTCTACTCATGTGGAAAGTAGATGAATGGACTCCTCTCCACTTCCTCCGAGTGTGGATCATCTTTCCTAACGGAGAGCACAGACCGTTGATGGCTTTACAATCACAAAATATGTGTGATCTAAAAATAAAAACTAATAAAACATTTAAAAAAAAAACTATTACCTTAATCTTGTGGGTCCCCCTATAATTTGCGGTGAGTGCTCTCCTTCGGGGAGATGATCCAGACTCTCTTCCCCCTCCCTCTCCCTCTGGTCTAGGATGTTTGTCTCAATTTCCATCTAATTTTGACGTCCAGTGAGAGGATCTAGAGATTGCGGACCACTTAACACCCAAATAAACCAACCGATTAAACCGGTCGAAGCAAAACCATTCGCACGTGCCTCATCCAAAAATTTCGGAGTTATATAGGCCTATAGGGAAGCCAGAAGTAAATAATATTTTTATTTTGTGATCCTAAATAATAATTAGGAAAATTCGTAATTAGGTAATTAGAATAAAATATTGGTCTTACCATATGCAATTAACGAGAAAAGGAAGTATAAGAAGTCATAAACAGGGGCTCGAAGGAATTACAGAGAAATTTAGGGCCTCTTCTCATCTATTTTCATCTCAATTTCGTTCCCGCTGGGCGGGGTGTGCTTTGCCTGCCTAGTTGGCTCTGCAACTTTCCCTCTCTTTCTCTTCTATCATTTCTGACTTCCTCTATCTATTTTCTTCTTTCTCTCTCTTCTCTGGAAATTCATTTGTGAGTTTGTTTCTTGTAGAAACTCAACAAGTAAGTCTACTGTTTCCTCTCTTACATTTTGTTTCTATATCATGTTCGTTACAGTAACTGCTCATAACTTGTTTATGCTGGATTGCATTTCATTAACTCTAACTTATTTAAGGGTTTTAAGCTGTTCGAATTGTGTTAAATTTCTTACCACATGTTCGCGTTTCTGTAGGTCTTCTATTGATTTTTCTTCATCATTTTAGGGTTTTTTTTGGTTAAGGAGTTTAGTCGATGTATCTGATTTGGCCTCTGTGGTTTCCTGCTCACTTCTGCAAATTTTGGTTTTTTATGCCGTTCAAAATTTAGGGTTTGAGGTTGTGTTTAGTCTACGTGGATAGAGTTAGGGTTTCTGTGCTGTATGTCGTCCCTTATATGAAGCATTTGTGCTGGTTAGGTGTGGGAAGTTTTCCCTAGTGGTGATGTGAAGATTTCTTAAGACTTTAGCCTGCTGTTGCTTTGATTTTCTGATTGTCTTCATCTGGTCGAAATCTGAATTTCTAGTAGACACACATATGAACCTTAGAGTTGACTCGGAATTTTGTGTTTGTTTAAATTTCAAAGCTTTGTCTCCAAGTGTTTTTCACGATTAGCTGATTAGCTGCTTTACCGCTTGTCTTTTTGGACTGTGCATGTGTATTTGCAATGCTTGGGTTAGTAAAATCTCCCCCTATTAGGATGCTAGATTGGTTATCTATTATCTTGGTCTATTGTTATTCTCAAAATTTGTAGGGAGTATGCAGTTCTCTTTTTTTACAAGTCCCCCTATTGGGACTTGCGATGCTTGGTGTGTTTTTGATTTGTATGGTTTATTTTGTGTTCTCAAAATTTAAAGAGAAGTTTTTTTTCCTTTGTTTGATTGATATTTCATATTTGAATTGGAGTTCTTATTTAACATAGTTCTTGTGGTGGCTTGTATTTTTGCTGATTTCAGGTTTGGTTTATATATTTATGAATCACTGAAGAATCTGGGATGTTGTTAAAGGTGGAAAGAGTGCCAGGCAATGATGCATTGGATCTTTGGCTATGTTAGTTGACCAATTCAAGACTAAGATAGAACTTGTCTATGTGGTAAGCCAAGTTAGAAGAGATGACTTCAAGAATGGACTGTAACAAAGAAGAGGCTATCAGAGCCAAGGAAATTGCTGAAAAGAAGATGCACAATAAAGATTATCTGGGAGCTAGGAAGATTGCTCTCAAGGCTCAGCAACTTTATCCAGAGCTAGATAACATCTCGCAGATGCTTACGGTGTGTGATGTACACTGCTCTGCCGAGCAGAAGTTCCTTCATTCAGAGATGGACTGGTATGGAATCCTCCAAGTTACGCAAACAGCTGATGAAGCATCCATAAAAAAGCAGTACCGTAAACTTGCCCTTCTGCTACATCCAGACAAAAACAAGTTCGCTGGAGCAGAAGCTGCCTTTAAGCTGATTGGGGAAGCACAAAGGGTGCTTACAGATCAACAAAAGAGATCTCTATATGACATGAAATGTAAACACTCTGTGAAAGTTACTGCTTCAAGGCAGCCGCCAGTGGATAGACACAATTTTGTCACAAAACAACCTCCAACACAGAACAATTTTACAAATGCTGCTTCCCAACCATTCTCAGGGCCGAACATGCATCAGAAGCAGAACCAGCCATGCTTCCCTAATGGTGAACAAACATTCTGGACTCTTTGCCCATTTTGTGGTATTAGGTACCAGTATTACAGAAATGTTTTGAACAGGGCTCTACGTTGTCAAAGTTGCACTAAGCCTTTCATTGCCTATGACATGGATGCTCAGGGGCCTGCTGGAGGAGCCAACCAGGGTCAATTTGCATCTGCTCAACAAAAAGAGGTATTTGGTCAGGGTGTTAAGGTGGGTTCACAAGGCGCCGTTGGGAACCCTCCTGGTGTAGGGTTGCAGAAAACTTTTGGCACTGGGACCCAGGGAAAACAGCATTTGTCAAAGACAGGAAGTTCTTCTGATGCTGGGGAACAAGGCAAGGCAAGACCCAAGAACCAAGAGAAATCTGAGGATTTAAAACCTGTAGGGAACAAGGACAAGAAGAGGCGAAGGGAATTAGATGAAGAGTCCAGTGAAAGCTTTGACACTGGAAGCAGCAGTGACATGGAAGAGGATGGTTCTCATCCAACGGGACAAAACCCTGGTTTCACTGGGGGCCATTATCCTCGGAGATCTAGTAGGCAAAAACACAATGTCACTTATAAAGAAGACGCAAGTGATGATGATGACTTTTCAAGCCCTCCAAAACAGCCAAGGGCAGGTGGATCATTTCATGCTACAGAAGATAACAATAAGGATGCTGCTGCATCAGGAGGATTGCCTAATGATGTGAAAATGGAGAACCCTCTTGAAGAAAATTTACCAAATGAAAGGGAAAAAACTGAAGCATTCAAAGAAAATGGGAAAGAAGCAGATGTGATGGGTGACAATGAGGGAAGTTCCAAACTGGATAGTGATTCAAAAAAATCAAATGAGAGCCCCGAGACCATGCCAGATCCAGAGTATTATGTTTATCCTGATCCAGATTTCAGTAACTTTGACCAGTTACGAGAGCCGGAGAAGTTTGAGGTTGACCAGATCTGGGCTCTTTATGATACTTCAGATGCAATGCCTAGGTTTTATGCCCGTGTTCGTAAAGTTTATTCACCTGGGTTCAGGATTCGGATTACTTGGCTGGAACCTGTTCCATGTGGAGAAGAAGAGATTGCTTGGGTCAATGAGGACTTGCCTTTTTCCAGTGGTAACTTCAAAAATGGGAAGACTGAAGATACTGAAGATCAGCTTATGTTTTCTCATGTGATTACATATGAGACAGGCAACCGCAGAGCCTCTTACAAGATATATCCTAGAAAGGGAGAAACTTGGGCACTCTTCAAGGACTGGGATATTAAATGGAACTCCAATCCAGGTGACCATCAGAAATATGAATATGAATATGTTGAAGTCGTTTCAGAATATTCTGAAGACTCTGGGATTAGTGTTGTGTACTTGGGTAAGATGAAAGGATTTGTCAGCCTTTTTAGGCAAATTACAAAGGAAGGTATTCATACATTTCAAATACCACCCAATGAATTATTGAGGTTCTCCCATAGGATACCTTCTTTCAGAATGACTGGTGGGGAAAGAGATGATGTTCCAGAAGGATCTTATGAACTTGATCCTGCATCTCTTCCTACTGATGTTGAAGTGTTTTCTCATACGGAAGACGTGAAATTGGATAATGGAAGTAAGGGCTCATGTTCAAATTTTTCTGAAGAGAATGCAAAACCCATGGAGTCTAGATTTCCTGATAAACAGAAAAGTAGTTTGGATCTGAATGAGGAAAATGGGTTGGAAACAAAGAAATCAGGCAACAGCTACCATAATCCAGTGGAACTGAATGAAACCCTTAAAAAACCCAGTCAAGCAAATGCAAGTCAATGCGCTGATGAGGAGAAGACATCGAAGCAACAAAACAAGGTGAAAAATGGCAGCATTGGTGACTCCACTGAAGCAGGTGTGTCAACATATCAGAATGATGAGGAGAGGCATTTAGTGGTTGATGACACTAGTTCGGATGACATAAGTGAAAATCCAACTTCTACTCCTGCATCGCCTTCAGAACCTGATGAAATCCCAGAGACGGAATTCTGTGACTTTGCCATTCATAGATCCCCCCAGAAGTTGAAGATTGGTCACATCTGGGCGTTGTATGGTGACCATGATGCCATGCCTAAGTTCTATGGCAAAATAAAGAGAATTAGACATGCACCAGATTTCATGGTGTATATCACATGGCTCGAAGCCTGCCCTTTACCGATGGATAGTATTAAGTGGATTAACAGGGATATGCCCATCGGCTGTGGTGTATTTATGTTGGGGGACGAGACCGAATTTGAGACCACCTGTAGCTTTTCTCATCGGTTAGAAGCTGAACTTGCTGGTAAGAACAGATATTCAATATACCCTAGGAAAGGTGAGGTTTGGGCATTGTACAAGAACTGGGATGCTAAATGGACCATTTCCAATCTGCCTGACTGCAAATATGATGTAGTAGAAATCCTTGAGCATAATAGTTCAGGAACCAAAGTGCAATTCCTTGTCCTGGTGGATGGCTATAAGACAGTTTACAAGGCTGCAAAGAAAAAAGGCTCAGCCATTGCCTCACAGATCCCTCAAAGGGAGTTGCTTAAGTTCTCTCATCAGGTTCCTGCATTTCGGCTTACGGAGGAGAAAAATGGCAGCCTAAGCGGCTGTTGGGAGCTTGATCCTGCATCATTACCATGCACCTAAATTTGTTTGAATTAAAATATGAGATGGTAAGTCTTATCCAGTGCATGTCCCTGGTTGATTCAGTGTCACTTGTAACCTCTATCTTCCACCCTAATGCTTGTGAAATTTTGAATGGTTTTTCAAAGATCAACTTCTGAGCTTTCACTTTTTGGACCGGTGAATGATACAATCTGTTCAAAATCTCTGCTTCTGCTAGATATCCAGAGAGCTTTCCTTAGTTGCTCCTTAAGTGTGCATAGTCTAACAATGAATGGTTAATCTTATTTTCTTCCCTTTTTTTTTCCAAAGGGAGTTGCGGCCAGGTTGGCAGCTAGGTTGTGTTGAGGGGAACGTAGAGGGATCATTATGCTAGTTTTCAATTGTATTTTCCCTACTCTTCACATTTTGTAGGTATTTAGTGGTAATGGTGTTTTGCCCTGTTATTGTAAACATCATATGTCTATGTGACATCTTCTGTAATCATCTCGTCTTACTGCTTTTTATTACCTACTAGTTTTTCTTTTTTCGGATAGAAAAGTAATCGTAGCATACTGGTTTTGGTTGGTTTATTCTGCCTGTCTGTTCTGAGTCTCAATTGAAATGTGGGTTTGGGATTTCTTTTCAGCAAGCACCAAGATCATGAACCAAATCCTATGATGTACATTGTACACCCTCTGAACAAGGTCATCGTCATCTTATGGGTTTAGTTTCAGTCTTGCCTACCTGTCCAGATATAGAATGTGATACTGCCTACATGGAACCCCTGTACGTCTTGCCTTTGAAGTTGCAGTGACTTTTCGTGCACCTATAACCTATGGCTGAGTTTGGAACCTTTGCTTCTTGAGCTAAAAGACTGAGACCACTAATCATCTGTCTGAAACAAAAGATTATTGATTCCCATTCCCATTCCCACCCCCCTTCCCCCCCCCCAAAAAAAAAGAAAAAAGAAAAAGAAGAGAGGCAAGAACTTATGCACTGGAGAACTGCATGCTGCTGGTACTGGGTGTTTTTTTCTTCTTCCTTACATGCAGGTGGTGGTCCAAATTATGGGATTACACAAGCATAAAGGTATGTGTTTGTTCGTATGACCGAACCCTCACCCCCAATATTACATTCTTGTGTTGGTGGTGGTTTGGGGTGTTGCTGATTGAGTTAGCTTTGAGGTATCGTCCTGGTTTCTGCCTTCTCCACCCCCTCCCCCCTCTTTTTCTGAACAGTGCGTTTTGTCTGAATTGTGGGTTCTTGTGATTCTGAGTGTTGGATTCATATTTTGCTTCAACTTTTAGAAGTTTCTGAGCTGCATTCTTCAGTTGGTGATTTTGGATTATATTTGATTTGCTGCCTTCTCCACGAGCCCGAGCCCTGTTTCTGAAGTAACTTGCTTGATGAATTGATATTTCCTTTTAGCATTTGAAAACTGCTGAGTTTTACCATCTTTAGTCATTGTTTCTTTGACTTTATCTATCATTATCATTAGAATATTTAAAGTTAAGACTCTTTTTGCATCACATTGAGTGTCATTAATAACAGGACTGAAAAAGTTGGAACCTTTACTCCACTTTCTTCCCATTAAATGTTATGAAAGCTTTTCCAGATTCCCAGACACCATGAACCGAGGAAGAGATTTTTTTTCATGGAACGGGGAATTATTTTTCTAACCCAGTAATTATTTAGTACGTCACAGTGATTTGGTTTGCTATCGGCCCAGACTATATGAAGCGGGATTTTTATTTGCGGCAGCAGGTGCCTGCTGCTGCCGACGGCTCTGATTGAGCCACGTCATCAAGTTTATATTTAATGGTCAAGATTAAAAACTGAAAAGTATTATATATAAATATAAATTTCCTTTTGCATTTTAAGGGTTTTAGAGTTTTTAGATTTACAAACTCAGTCCCTGTATTAGCCGTGACCGGGGGGGGGGGGGGGGGGGGGGGGCCGGTTCCCTGTGTTGGTTGAGCTGGCTCGTGTTGGGCTGGTGTTTTGCTGGGGGGATCGGCCGGGTTGTTCCGCTGGGCGGGCGTGGTGGTTTGTGCGGTTGGGGTGTTTCCGGTGGTTTGTTCGTGTGGACATTGGGTTTTCGGTGGTGGTCACCCACTTCGGGGTTTGGCCGTGATGTTGGCTTGGGTGGGGGTTCAACGTGCGTTGGTTTTGAATCGCATCCGTGCGTCCCGACGCAGCATCGGTGTTGGGACCCTGGCTGTGGTTGGGTTGTGGTGCTGCTTTGATCTTCATCAGGCTGTGTAATCGTGTTTGTTGCGCGAACAGATTTGGGGTGGTGTTGGGGGCGGGGGGGTGGGGGAGGGTGGGTTCCTGGTGAGGCCTTCGTGATCAATTCGTGTTCTCCTCTTTTGGGTTTGATCTGTGGAGATCTGTGGCGTGTGTGTGGTTCTGATTTATGTGGCCTTTCGCATCATGTGGTTGGCCTGGTCAATTATCGTCGGCTTGATGTTGCCGGTATCGTGCCGCGTTTTTCTACCGCGGTCAATCTTTCACTGGGTTTGGTTCGGTTATTGCGGGACTGGTTTGTATTTAAAACTCTAAAACCCTTAAATGCGGAATTTATATTATATATATACTTTTCAGTTTTTAATCTTGACCATTATGTAATTTGGTGCGTGGCTCATGGTTTTTTTTGCCTGCTGCTGCCGCAAATAAAAATCCATATGAAGCGTGATATCAAATACTAAATCCATAACCCCAAGAATCCATGTTCCTGCTGTTAATCGTTACTGTTGCATCTTAAGTTGTTGAAGATGGGTAGATTGGGTGGATTTTTATCCGCTCCCGTTCTCTGACCCTACAGTTTCCTCCTGTTTTCCATTAAATTTTTGACACGTGGTAAATTCGGATCCAACGGTGAAGACGTTTCATTTTCAAATGAGGGCTAAAGGAAGTTCTTCTTCTTCCGTTTCTCTGTTCAGTTGCTGCCGTTCTTCCGTCTGAGCAACTCTTTAACGTCAGTTGCCATTGTCTCACAGATCCTTCAAGCAACTCTTTGAGTAATTCCACACTTAGAGAAACAACTTTATAAGGAGAGACGAGAGGCAGAGTACAGATCTCAGAAATCCGCTCTTACCCTCTGTTTTCTATTTTTTCAAATGAGTCTTTCATCTTCATACTTCATCATTTCTTTTGTTTCTCTTAAACAATATTAAGAAAAAATTCATGGCTTTGGAAGCTAATTTTTCTTTCAAGTTCACGGCGATCAACATTCTTTCACCTTATAAACAACCCACACATGTCCTTACCTTTTCCCTGCATTATTGAAGACTAGGAAAAGAGAAATTGAAAAGAAATAAAGAGAAGAATTTCAGGAGGAAGACAACTAAGTCCAAGAAAACAAAAAACAGAGTTTGAGCTGTTGAAGTAGGGGCATTCGTATAAGGTTTAAAAAAGAAAAAAATCAAAAGATCTGAGGGCAAAAATGAATGGATTCTTGAAGATTTCATGTTCGACAAGTTCTTCTTTCATCTGAGATCGGAGGGCAAAAATGAATGGATTCTTGAAGATTTCATGTTCTACAAGTTCTTCTTTCATCTGTTTCCTTATTCTTTCTTCTTTTTTTTCTTTAAAGATCGAAGCCTCAAACAAGAAGGGAAGTTCGGTGACTCAAAAGAAAAAGATTATTAAGAAGAAGATGATATGTGCAAGAAAACAAAGACACTATTTGGAGTTGCAGGGCTTGGCGAGTGAAGACGAAGATGAAGAAACAAAAACAGCGTTGAAGACGAAGATTCAAGAGATAACCTTGTAGAAGAGGTTAAGTTGTTGGTTGAATTTTTACCATAAGATTGGAATAATACACATGTCGACAATCTAAAGGTGAACATGAGGAAACTGGAGCTGACACAAACTGGAGCTGATAAAAATCCGTAGATGGGTACACATTTTCACAAAGAAAAAATAAAGTTATTTCTATCAGTGTTACACTATAATGGGGTTAAACTCTGAGTATCTTACTTATAGTGGCTTAAATTATAGGTTGCATGCAAAATTATAAGTTACATATTTTTAAAATTTCATCCACTGATATAACTACCTCCATTTTAATATGCACCCATTTCTATCTACACTTTGCTAAGAAATTACCTGCCACAACCCCCAGAAACCACCCTTCCCCTGCCCGCGACCAACACTCCCACCTCCCCTGCTATTAGCTGGAGAGACACCTTGTGTTGTCGCCATCACCTTTGGCGAGGGTGGTGTTGGCAACACTTCCATCACTGCAAATGTTGGTCTCTCCCTTGCTCTTCTGGGCTTCTCCGAAATTGATGCAGATTTTGGTCTTCGCAATCTTGACCTCCTTCTTGGGCTGGTGAATGAGTCAATCACACCGCCGTTGAGGTATGCAATGGTGATTGCTGCCTTGACAAGGCACAAGTTTGCAACAAGCGTTGGTCCAAGTTTAAGTTCCTCTGTATTTCGAAGGCTTGTACTAATTTTCCTCTTGGGTTTGGCGGAAAAGTTCTTATTTGGCTTGTTGATGCCTTAAAAGGCACCAAGAAGGTTGCCCAGATTTATTTCCTCACTCTGCTTCCCTTTGCAGCGCCTCTTTTTCTTGTTCTCTCTTTCTTTCTCAATTTAAAGATCAGAAGATTTAAGGAAATAGCTTCGTCAATACTTGTCATCCGCACGACGTAAGATTCTTGATTTCTTGTCATCATTTGTTCTCCTGAGTCCTGACTAAAATTTTTGAAATCTTCAATGTGGTCCGTCTCTGCAACTCCTCTATTCTCGCTCTTTCACGAGCAATGCTCTTCTATTTCATATCTAGTATAGATTTTTCTGTTTGTGATTTTCAAATCATTTGAATCTCCGTGCCCTATTTTATGCTTAGTTGCAGAGAGTCTCTCTACATTTGATGCATGATTGAGAGTGTTCGCCACATACTACCTACAGATGGATGTGGGATTATCCTTCTTTGGAGGGTAAAGGTTGGCAATTATACTCGCTCGAGCGGGTGCTCTAAGGATCTTTGGCTGATTGGATCTCTTCTTGGAATCATTTCGATATCCTAGGTAGGTGTGAAGCCAAGAAAATGCTAAGCTTGTGCTCATTCATGGCATGAAATTTATGGAATGCAAAGAATGACAGGGTACATGGGAAGAGAATATGGACTCCACAATAAATTATTGGGAAGGCATTGGTGAGCATCAAGAATTCTGGCGCATGGATACCTATGTTGAAATGGAAAGCGACTTGCACCAAGGGGACCTACAAGTTGAAGAAGATCAACGTTGGATCCCCCCAACCCCGCCCTTCTTCAAGGTGAACGTGGATGCCTCACTGAAGCAAAAAGAAAAGAAAGGAGGTGCTAGAGTTATAGTTCGAGACTACTCAGGTAAACCTATGCTTGTTGCCTCCATCCTCTTTGTGCCCAACTCGGTTCTAGAAAGTGAAGCATATGCCTTTAGAGCGGATTATTATATGCAATTGATGCATGCTTTGAGCACCTAGAGATGGAAACGGACAACCAGCAGCTTATCAATATCATCAATGGAAAAGCCCAAGCACACTGCGAGGTTCAACCCATTGTTGATGACATTTATATTTAGCTTTAAAGTTGCTAAGTTTTATTCCTTCTTATATTCTTAGAAATTTCAATGTTATTACGGATTTTCTAGCAAGGAAAGCCCTCTTGGTTGATGAATCAACACAATGGCTGTGTTCCTCTGAGTGGTTATTAGAGCTTTGCTTGGCTACATTATCTCAATGAAGTGCTTTCTTACAAAAAAAATAAAAAGAAACAAGTTAGTGCTCTAAGGTCAGTATTAGTTTTTTTTGATTTGATGTTTCATACGTATGATGTTCGGGAGGGGAAGGTGGGTGCATCGGGCTGCTGTGGCGGGCAATTTCTCTACCAGGTGTAGCTACAAGAAGTGCCTGGGCGAGGTGCAGATAGAAGATAGATAGAAGATGGGTGAAAAAGCCCCTCACCAACCTAAAGACTTCTATAGATTGGGTATGAAAATGTATTAAATAGGAGGGGTAATTATGTCATTTTACTCTACTAAGAGCAATATGGTCTTATCGTGCAAACCCTAGGCCAATATAGTGAGTTACTGAGTCTAACTCCCCATTAGGTGCGCTACAAAACTCAAAAAGAAATTAACCAAATGGGGCATTCCGAGAATCGAACTCGGGACCTCTTGCACCCAAAGCAAGAATCATACCACTAGACCAAATGCCCGCTTATATTGATTCACTCTTTATTATTTTTAATTGATATAATGACTTTATGCTTGGTGCAGTTTTCATGATAGGGATCCCAGTGGTCAACTTGGCAAACCATGGCACACGAGGAAAGCATGAGAGGGAATATTGTACAGAAGCATATCTCTATTCCAAGGAATGTCGAGAGATGAGAAATGAGTGATGGGGTATCTAACTGTAATTCTATAAGAAATTCAACGAAAATTCAATTATCTCTTTCCTTCCCTAATTTCTAAGGTCTTTGCTCTTCGAATTGTAGAATACCCTATCATTGGTGTTTTCATCTCTTTTAGTCATGTAAACAGCTTTCTCCTTATAGTATGAGAGTATCATGGTGGTTGTTGCTTTTATTGTTCCATTGGCTGAGATTGCATGTGTTGTCATTGTTGGCAACTAAAATACAGTGTGTTCTAAGAGTACATGACTTGTACTGAAGTGAAGCTCCCATAGAAGGCTTTGGGCATTTGTTATATTATTTTAGAGGGCGATTAACATTATTACAATAGTTTTTAATGTTTTTTAGAAGATTTAAGTATTTTGGGTGAAGCAAAGATTACTTAGAATGGTGAATTTCACAGGTCATTGCACAAGGGTCAATTTGGATGAATTTTTGAGTAGTCATCCAGTTGTTTTCTGGGTTCGACTTAAACTAGAGAAACGTAGTTTATGAAGTCTTTTTTCCAACGAACTTTTCGGATTATGATTCCGATATCAAACAAGGAAGTTATGAGGTTTCTCATGAGAGTGTGTGACATGGAGGCAAATCTGAGCATTGTAGAAATAATATGAAATTTGACTACTATGATGTAATCTACTTTCAGGGGTTTGAAAATAATTTTTAAGAGTTTCGGGATCTTTGTGAAATAAGTTTTATATCTCAAGGAGGAAACTGTAATTTTGAAAGACTAATGATATAATCTAATGGTCATTAGAAGAAAGTGGATGAAGATCCAATTTTGAGAGTCGAGATTGATGCGCTTGATTTTCAAGTGTCCAAGACGGAAAAGATTTCATCGCGTGCCTTTTGGTTGGTCTAGAGCATGAAAATGTGGTGCACTGCAAAGTATAATGATCAACATGATCCTATGTATCGCAGCTTAAGAGTAGGATTAGAAAAGATTCCATTTGAAATAATCTGGTGAGGGATACTCTAATCTTACATCACTTAAAGGATCTGATGGTCCAGATCTCACCCACCTTTTTAAAGTGGATGTCCAACGGTTGTGTGATTAGATTATCTTTGGGACTCATCTAGAAGATGAAATCCAGCGGTTCCTGTGCATTAAAGTTCATTCTCTTTAAAAGCTCAAATTTGAACGAAGCAGAAGAGGGTTTTTGAGATTTTTGGCTTGTGAAGACTAAGAAAAACAAGGAGGAGAAGCCAAAAATCAAGATGGGCATGGAGAACAAGCATGGATGCGTATTTTGATGAAAATGTTGAAAAAAGAAGGTGAGTAATCTATTGTAATCTCCCTCAATTTGAAAAGTTTCACCTTTCAAGTAGTTGCTTGTTTGGGTTGAGTTGTTTGAGGTTGTGGCCTTATACTTTTGTGGGTGCAAGAGTTAATATTGGAGTGAATGCTCCATGTTTTGAATTAATTTAGAGTGGGTGCTCTCTGATCATTATAGTGATCAAAATTTTAGTTTAAAAGTACTGAGTAAGTACGAAGCTCTTTCTAGGGCATTACTCCGTGGATGTAGGCAATTTAGCTGAACCATGTAAACTTGGTGTATTGCATTTCTAGTTTATTTTTCATTCCATATATTGGAGTGCTTTGATTGCAGAATGGTGGTGCACTATCTGGTAGACTGATGAGCACATTTACGTGTGAAATCTTAGGGCATAAATCATGCATTTTACACACTTAGAGTGGAGCTACCTTGGGTTTATGTAGGGGTGCAAGTTTGGCCCTGGCGGCCCTAACCCGCCCCTAAGCCCGCCCTGAGCCCGATGGGCTTGGGCTAGTTTTGGCCTGGGCGGGTTGGGCCAATTTCGGCCCGAACTAGGCCCGCTGGTTACTCTCCCGCCCCCCATCCGGCCCGTCCCCGATTTTTGCCCCGAGCCGGGCCCCGCCCGCCCTCATCCTAGCCCCGTTTTGGCCCCGATCTTGGCCCGATCCTGGCCCCGATCTTGGCCCCGATTTCCCCGTCCGGTCCTGCCCGTTTGGTCTGCTCGGCCCTCCCCCACTGGGAGGTTATTGTAATATTGGGTGGATCTTGCCGTGTCAATTTTAGACATGATCATGTTTTGTGAAATTAATAAATAAATTATAATCTCATTACCATGTAATAGCATCTATTTGATTTTGGCCTTGATCCCCTTAATTTTGGTTCTAATCTTATATTATTTGCGATGATCTGTCTCGCTGTTTTTACCCGATCTTCATACTAACATTGATATGAATCTTGATTTTGACATTTGTCACTTTGATCATATTAGACTAATAATTCACTTTTTATATTATTTTAGGTAATTTTTATTTTTCCAACAAAGTCATTTTAGTTCAATAAATATTGATTTTGTTTTTTGACTAAGGCGAGATAATATATTATAAATAATAACTATTACATAGATTAATATCTAACAAATCTATACCCCAACTTCTCATCATGAATATCTAACAAATCTCGTGATATTTCAATTTATTAAAAACATATAGCTATGTGTGTAATTAAAACATCATTTTCTTTAACTATGAAAAATACTCTTTTTTTAATACTAAATTATCGTCGATTTACTTGTTAACAAGGTTTTGAATATGAATTTTTTGTATTGAATAAAGATATCAATTTATTGAACAGTTGTGAATGAAACATACCTACCTCGGCTTAAGTTCTTGACTTTGAAGATAAAATTTTCATTTATCGATTCCTTTTGAATTCGAATCTCGTGTTTCTAGTTTACAAAAGGTTTGTGTGACATTCTCTATATTTACTTGACTTTCAAATATGCCTTTTAATTGCTTCTTCTCTCTACTTATTCTATTTCATGATAATTTTAACTCTTTGCTGTTGGAGAAAACCGTAAAAACGTAGAGAGAGGAACTTGAGTGAAGACAAATTGGAATTTGGATGAAGTTTGACCATTGTCTTAGAAATTAGAAATTAATTGAGATAAATCTTTTTCTTTTTCCCTTCGAGCTTACATATAATAACCATAATTTTCATCGAATAGCAAATTAAAACCCTAGAATTTGGATTTTCTATTTCTCTAAAATCTAATGGGTATAAATAGTTACATACATATTGAATATGTTTTGGATTATTTGTTGACATCTTTACTATTTTATTTTTCGGGCCGAGTTTGGAATTTAAGAATTTAATTACTTTAATATGTATTTTAATTACTACCTATCTTACATTTGATATTTACGACCAAAGATATGGCCAATTAAGCTAGGGATAAGGCCATTAGGGCCTGGCTAGGGCCAAGGCCAATCGGGGCCGGGGCGGGCCATTAGGGCCGGGGATAGGGCCATCGGGGCCGGGGCGGGGCCAATCGGACAGGCCTTAGGGCCGGGGACGGGGCCAATCAAGGCCGGGGACATGGCCATCGGGGCCGGGCCGGCCATTGGGTCGGGCGGGCCAATTAGGGCTAATTAGGGCCAATCAAGGCCAACCCATCCCGACCTGGCCCAATTAGGGCCAATTAGGGTGGATGGGCTTGGCTTGGCCCCGTGGGGCTTAGGGCCGGGGCTTCTTGGCCCTGACTAGGGCCGGGCGGGATGGGCTCATTATCCTATGGGCTGGGCTTGGGATTGCAAAAGCCCGGCCCAGTTGCAGCCCTAGTTTTATGTTGTTTTTGCAGATTTTAGGACTTTTCAAGATTTAAGCAAATATTTGGACTTTTGGGTATGAATCATGCAATTTTATACGTCAAGAGGTCCATTCAAATTCTCAAATGCGAAAATGAGCTTGATCTGGAGCATGATGGGCTAGAGATATGATTATGGATCAACTCTAAAATATTCAAGAGATAAAGAAGGCAAATTTGATCTACGACTGAGATTATAAATTATCAATTAAATCTACAGAGATATTATTAAGAGTGTCCAAATGGAGAAAAGAGTCCTTGTATACCTAAATATCTTATTTCTTATTTGGGATTTGATTAAAGAAAGAAAAAGAGGAAAAATAATTATATTTAAAGAAGGAAGAGGCAAAAATCCCGTTTTTAAATGTCTCTATCCAGTTTCGATCAAGCCCTTCATCGAATGGTCTAGTGTTCGATCGTGCTGATTTTTGGAGGAGAGCTTTAGGACTTATTAAACCTCAAATCCAACGGTGCAATTGTGCATCTAATCTCTCTAAGTCGGTCCGATTAGTACATCAAAACCCTAATTGGCTGAGTTAGATAGGAACCTTGAATTTGATTCAAATTCTATCAAGATTCATATCCCATGTAAACTCTATAAAAGGAGAGCATACTCCATCAAAGGGGAATGTGTTTTTAGAGCTTAGTAGAAGCACTCTTTCTTCTCTCTTCAGTTTATTTCGGCTTTTTCTAGTTTTCTTTACTTGCATTTGTGAGATTTAAATTTTTAGATTGAATGTTTAGGTTTAATTTTTCTAAGTAATGCAATTCAAGTTCAAGTTTCTAGTTCAAGTTTCAAGCTTTAAGATTCATTTTTCTCTAGGTCTAGCAATTGCAGATCTAGATCTGGTTGTTAGGGTTGGTTGAGATTTGAATCGTTTGTTCAATTCACAAGTAAGTAACATTCTTCAATAATCTTCTCTCCTCCCTCCATTCCCGCTTCTATTTACCCCTCCATATTCTTAATTTAGGATTTACTTTCAGCATTTATTTATTGTTCTCCCCTTCCCTTGGGTTCTTGATCAGAGATGCCTACAATCGTACCTCTCTTTGGTTAAGGTTTTCCTTTCATTTTATTATTATGTTATTTACTTTATGCAATTATTTTCAGCATTTATTTGTTGTTTTCCTTTCCCCTGGGTCTTTGATCAGAGATGCCTACAGTCGTGTCTATCTTTGATTAAGGTTTCACTTTCCTTTTATTGATTTGATTATTTCTCTTCTGCAATTTCTTTTTCTCTAATAATTATTGATTTAAGCTATGGCAAGGGACCATGGTCAAAGTCATTATAATTATACTCCCCTTCTCTAGATCAGAGTTGACATTCGGATCACTTCCCTTTTATTTTTATTTATTTATTATTCGCATTTTTTTCTGCCTTTATTAATTATGCGTTGATTATGTTTGCTTTAATTTTCGTTTCAATTTGATTGCATTAGATGTATGGATTAGGGCCGTTCTTTTAGTTTAATTAAGTAATTAATAAATTTTAATCATTGCACTCTTGAATTATCATTAAGAAGTTAATTTTAAAGTGACATATCTCATTGAGATCGACCCGTTAGCTACATGATACCGTGCTCTTGTGGTTACTTTTAATTTCTCAAATATAGACAGTCATATTGTGGTGTGTGGTGGACGAACCCTTGTTACCCATTATTTTTACCTTTAAAATTTGTTCTTAATATTGAGAGGGCTAAATAGTAACATTTCACATGTGAGAATATAAAAAACTGGAAAAATCAACCGAATTAAGGCAATTCTTATAAAATTTTTAAAAATCCGGGTGGCCCCCCTTGGCCCCTTCATAGGTCCGCCCCACTGCGTAGGACTTCAATCCTTTTTTCACTCCTCAAAAAGAAAAAGAAGAACTCAAAAATTGAAATACATAAAAGGAGAAATTCTTTGGATGTTAATCCTGTTGTCAACTATCACAAATTACAAGAAAAGGTTGAAAAAACAGAGGATGAAATTTTTTTTCCACCGAACTGGAAAGTAATAATTATTGAGGGTTATTGAGGGGGCATTTGCAAATAGAAAAAGCCTTAGCTTTTTTGATATGGAATAAAAATAAATTTAATACAACGGGGCATTCCGAGAATTGAACTCGGGACCTCTCGCACCCTAAGCGAGAATCATACCACTAGACCAAATGCCCTTGTTGGTTTCATCTAAAGCAAATAAATATTGTAATTCCAATAATCACTAAATCTGCCTCCGAAACTCTTGCCAACTTTCTGAATCCCTCTCAACCTAAGAATTTCCATGAACATTATTGTTAATGCTTAAACGAAACCCAAGCGAGAAATTGGAAGATGGAAATTATAATGTAGTATTTACCATTGATGATATCATTCGAGTTCAAAGCTGCTTGTCTGAAACCTACTTGTCATATCTTGGGAATGAAATCTGCAACCTAAATAGTGAACAATAAGGACTAACGTACGTATGAGTGTACCTCAATATGTTAGGCCGAGAATCTTGGACAAGGAACTGGTACAAATGTAGAAACCCTTGTAGTGGGACCTTGCTTCAGTCCTGCGCATTAGGACGGTCAAGCAAAACAATTTAGGCCGCCAGATCAAAATCTCGACCGAAATTTCGGATCCGACGATCCAAAATTCGGCTTGACAGTAATGCCTAGGACTGAAGCAATTTCCTTGTATTCCCCCCCCCCCCTTCTTCAACTAGTATCTTTCACATAATGGCTTCCTCTTTGTTACCCTTTCTCAAGCACTGGCTGTGACATAAAGTGTCGTTTCAGGAGAGCATTCTCAAGCACTGCCATGTTCATGAACAGCTAGCAGGACCACAGTGATTTTTGTAAGTGAACAACATTGATATTCAAGGCATCCAGTTGCAGTGGTAACAGCTAGCTGCTCCCCCAATGCTTTAACCAGAACAATGCTGATCTTCAGTTCGTCGGAGGGGGAATAATGAAAGGAGCAATTCAAACAAGAATATATACACAAGCAGATGAATGCATGGGAGAAGTTCAAACAAGAATATAAACTCAAAAATTTCCAAAACATAGACATGAAATGAGGAAAGTTCCAAGTGCTTTCTGCTCCTTTTGGTAGGGGTGGTCTCCTAGTATTCTTAACAAATGCAGAAAGATACCTTGTAACTATAAAGTTAAACCAAATAGTGGAAGTGCATATGCAATGGTAGACACAAAATAACTTGTACAGATAGGAGGATCTTATGCAGTTCATATGACTCAAGATTTACTTTCTATTTAAATATTGGCTTTTAACTATTCGAATGTTCAGTGTACACAACATGAGCTAATAAGGTAAGGCACAGAGTGATTAGCCCCATTCTTTTATGAGAGCTATACAAGGGATGCCTGAGCCTGTCTCGGCTGAGCCTGTCTCACCCAAGCATACATCCGAAGAAACAGTGAATTAAGGGTCATCGCCATTCCAAAACCCAAAAATGAAGAAAGCAGGATGGAATATACTGGATTCAAGTGAAGCTGCAAACAGGAAGGTTAAGAAAGAAAAAAGGAAAAAAAAAGTTATTCTCAGCTCACACTGCCTAAAAAATACAAGCTAAAGAACAAAGAATATACCAAGTTACTGATTTCCTTGCAACAGATAATGGAAAGGCATGTTAGGGACCCGTTCATGACAGTTGGAATAAATCACTTGCCAACACTGTCAAAACTGGACCAGAGTCCAATCTCATGAGAGGTTTCAACACCTACCTTATCAATGTTAACTTCCAACCCAGGGCAGGTAGGGGAAGTGCCTCAAAAAGAGTCTTTTTTCATAAAAATAGAGAAACTTCATCAGATTCAATCAAAATGATAAGACATTTTTGTAACTATATGAAACTTTGAACTCGACTCTCAATCATGTCCATCCAAATCTGCCACATGGGAAGATAACATGTACCTAATGACAAATCAAACACCAACAATAGGTTGTTCAATTTATGCTTCTGCCATCAAAAAATAATTCATTCACCAAGGTTACAACTCTTGGCAGTAACGACAGAAGCGGATCATGTTACCTTCACTCAAAAAATAAAAATTGGCAGGAGAAAATCGTTGGATGGAGTCTCAATTTGCCAATACCTTCTCATCCTGGTGATTCAAACATCAATTACCAACAAGTGGAACCCAGAAAAGTGAATAGGTCAAAAAAAAAATCCCAAAGCCTCCCAAGGGAAAGCAGGTTTATATAAAATAAACCATCAACTAGATGTAACATCTAGTTAAAAGCAAAGCTGTTTAATGGAAAATGCCAGAGCAAAGATACAGTGTTGCGAAAAATGTGACCTTCCACTGAATGTGAACTAAAAAATTAACCAAGCTCTCCCAAGGGATTGCAGGTTTATATAATGAAACCATCAGCTAGATGTAGCATCTAGTTAAAAGCAAAGCTGTTCAATGCAAAATGCCAAAGCAAAGGTACAGTGTTGTAAGTTGTTACTGAGCACACTCAGGTTCTGTGAAGATATTAACTCAACTAGAGGAGAAATTATTTATAGAAGAAATGAATATAAAATCATGCAATGGAAGTTAAAAGAGACCCTTACCAGAGAATACAAAAGGTGAAGAGTTACAGCCACAAACAAAAATTCAAGAGTTGCATATGTCCATGCATGCTCTTTGATTGCTGCATACAAAGTACGGAAATCAAATTTTGATTACAAAGATGTCAAAATATGCTAAGAAAGAAGAGATGCTGGAAGTAAACAATCACTAGAATAAGGACCAATGAAATTTCTTTGCAGATCAACCATACCAAGGATGACTGCAAAAATTGATCCAATAACACCAAGAGTGAATGAAAACGGTGCCGCAACCAATATTGCATGAGATTTCATTTCACTAACCTACAAAATTCAAGGACAAGTAAAAAAAAAAAAAATAAATAAAATTATACATCAATTATCATGACACAAGCAAGCAAAGCCACTTCTACCAATCCTTCGCTAAAAGAATATAATAAGCTTGGAATTGAATTTCCATGCATTGTTGCAGATGGCAGACTAGCCATTTCCATTTGATCTACTCTTGGATGTACGGGCAAAGCCACTTCTAGCAATCCTTCTCTAAAAGAATATAATAATTTTTTATTTATTTATTTTTGAATCTCTCTTTTCATTAGTTATCTTCTCGTCCAAGTTACAGCTTTAACATAAGGAATGGTTAGCTAACCTCAAACCAAGAGAATCCCACATCATAGTTTACCACTTTAAGGAAGTTCAGACAGTTGCTCTGTAACAACTTGTTTCAGAAGCAAAACCTCATCTATGGTGGAACAGCATTGCAGCTTCTTCATTTATTGGTGAGACTATGCAAAAAGGAATTTCTACCTCCACCCCTTTGTGGATAAGATTCTAATCCTAATGTTAGCATTCCCACTACAAGTTTATGCTTGTGGAAATGAAACTAGATTATAGGCCATAGCCGTAAACTACCAAGAGAAGGACGGGGAGAGTTATGTTTTAAACCCCAGATCAATTCCAAGCACCTCTTTCTTAGACATAACTTACATGCTAGCTTGTTACAGTGGCCTGTCCCTTTGCATCGCAACAGAGATTTTAAGCCCAAATCCTTTTTGCAGTAATCCTAAACATCATATGTACACAATAATGTTCTTCCTTTCCTCTTCTTTTTTTTTTTCTGGGGGGGGGGGGGGCAAGGACAATGATGTTCTTTCAGAGAGAGGAAAACAGCAACCAATCAAGAGAAATTTTTTACTACAAAACTACAACTGGCAAAAAAAACCAGGAGCAAAAGTGGGTGACATTCCAATTTACTCACTTCAAACTATAAGCTTCAATGTTAAAGGGGTAACTAGGATTTCTGTATTGATATTTGAGCATTTATAAAGAACATCTGTTCACACAGAAGCAGTTTTTCAGCATGTTTTTCATTTGCCCTCTTTCGTCTGTAGGATTATCAGAAGGACAAACCCACATTTCGGTCACATCTCTAAAAAACAGGGGACATTTCACAATTTACTTCTTGAGACAAATTAATGACAGAAATCATCAACAGAAGTTACAAATCTAATTCTAGATTTATTCTCATAAATTGGTTGGCATACCAGCATTTGCTCAAGGAAGAAGAAATAGCATAATGTGCTAATCAAGACAAGCGTCACTAAGTCCTTCCAGTCACTGCACCAACCAAATAGGAACTGAGAGTAAAATCAAGTTGATCAAAAAGCAAAGGAATTAGATGATATTGTCTAGCCAGTTAGGATGTGTGACTTTCTCCCAGGAGACCAGGGTTCCAATCCACTGGAGACAAATATTTTAGAAAACATGAAAGAAATTGCAACTCGATCATGTCACTTTGAGTTATTAACACTGAATAAGACGAGGTTTTCTGATAAGAAAAGGTCAACTCAGGCGTTCTGGTTGTTGAGTAATGTTACCAAAACAGCCAAAGCCAGTTGGATTGCAATCTTACTGCCACTCCTCTCCCAACCTGACTGGAACTCAAGCTTTAAAGTAAATGTCAGGATTACAGGTAGGGTGAAAATCACTTAAATATAAATTCTCTCACCTTGTTGACTGTGGACTTAAACCCTGCCTATTGTTCTCTTGTCTGTTAGCCCTTGGAACAGAACTCTGTACCCTAAGCAAAGTTACAGGCAGGTTGGTAATCTCTTGCCCACAGATGTCACACTTTCTATTTCCTTTGATGCTGAACCACTTCACCGCACATTCTTCATGTGTAAGCCTTAAATCACCTTTACAACTACACTCAGTTTTGAGTGTATTTCCCCCTTCAGACAATTCAATAAGACAGATCCGGCAAACTGCTTCCTCTTCAGGAATTTCTTCGTCCTCATCTTCCACATTAGCTGGAGTTATTTCACCTGACAGACACAAAAGAAAGATGTGGGAGATTAAAGACAAGAATGAAAACTTCAAGATGACAATAAATTAACAGTTTGACATCGTCTGTATGAGAGATTGCATTCCATTTCTTCCAAAGCCAAACCCACGCCAGACATGAGGCAGCAAGACAACAGGAAACCTAATCCCAGCTAAATAGGGTCCACTATATGGATCTTTGCCGTCCAATTAGCTCTATCCGAGGCCATACTAGATACAAAGCCCAATCCATGCATATCCCTTCTCACCACTTCTCCTAAGGTTATTTTAGGTCTGCCCTAGCTCTTTTCTTCAATCTGGATTGAATCACTCCTCTGGAAATAAAACAAAGTTAAGGAAGCTTGTAAATGGTACCTTACCAGTGAAACCTTATAACCATAAATTCCTGGGTAGTGAAAAACTGCCAATTAACTCATGAAGTACGTTGAAGTATATAAAGAGTATGACAGTTAATCATTGTTTCTGTTCATATTCATATATTCTTTTTGGATTACATAGACCAAAGAAATAGTATTGCAGTATGTATATGTGCACAGGGTTTTCAATTAAAGGGGGGGGGGGGGGGAGGAAACAGAATAATGGTGTGTGCATGTGCAAAAGTATATTTTGTATACCCACAGCAAGATCTGATTGCCCATGCTCCTTTCGTGCAGAAAAGGACATAGATCTCACAATAACAACATTTCGTGATGGAACCGACAAGGACCTTGAGACCTTCTTGACTGTGACTTCCCCTTTCTGCACACATTGAAATATAAATGCACTTTAGCTATTCTCTTTACTGATAATATTGAACTAAATAAACAACAGTAGTTGAAGAATTAACATTAGGAACTTTTTAAAGAATAAAAGAAACTTTCATTTAATTGTCAAGAATTAAAACAAAGTTCCACAGCAACTTTCACTCAAAGTGAAGCACATCATTACAATATTTCATAAACCCAAGAGGATCCCCCGTAAACTTACACATGATTTCTGCTGCTCAGCCCATTTCCTTGTCGTGGTGGGTGTAGAAACTGAAGGTGACAGATTCGATGCTGGTGTGACAGGGAGGGAAACACATCCATTCCAGAGGAGTTCTGGAGAAGAATTGGCCATGTAAGAGCTCTCAGGAACTACTGTGGGGTCCGGATTCAGAAGGGATCTTCTCTCGCCTTCAGGTGTAGCTGCCTTGTGCTTGAAGCTTAGTCCCTTCAGCAAGCTCCTTGGAGACAAACCACCTTTGAAGGAAAGTTTAGACGCCAGGAGACCCCTGTTATTGCTAGAACCTACTAACCGAGTGGGTATTTGAAGTGATAGATCTAACTTCCTCTCACTGGGTCCTGAATGTTTAATCATTCTATTTGTAGAATCCATCAGTTGGTTACCCTCCTGCATATATGAGAATTCCAGGATTACCTCCAACAGTTGGGAAAGGTGAAAAATCTAGAAACACACAAGATGCAGTTTGTGCATGAAACATTAACCTGAAAACTACACAAAGCATAGAGACCAAATAAAAGAGCATGAAGGTGCAGGCATACATCCAATTAGGCAACCATTAATTCCACACTCTTCAAATACGAAAGCTTGACAAAGTGAAGAAAATCTGCATTAGATAGGCTTTCCATGGGGGTGTAGTAAGGGAGAAGTAGACTAGTCCACCCTGAAGAAAGAACAAGGCTTTTTGAGATCCTAAACATAATAACCAATTAGATGGGGAAATTTTCTTCTGGATACAGGATCAGTGGCCAAATTGGACCACCGCAGGTAATATTGATTTGAAATCCTTGGCAGGCCTCTTCCCAAGCGTTTTAAAGCTGTAGTATTTTTCTTCCTTGTTGAAGAATCTGTTAAGGTAGGGGTACCATCTCAATAAGGCTCTCCAGCACTAACCTGAAGAAAATCAACCATATATCCAGTCATTTAAAGTAGAGGTACCACCACTGTTGTAACGACTTCAGAATTGTGGCCTAGCATGATAGGGAATGCCAGCCCTTCCTCCTCTTACTAGTATGATTAAACCCCTACTCACATGCCTCGGAAAAAAAACAGTTTTAAATGGTGCTTAAACACCTGGTGGTTGTGACACAGTTTTAAGTAGGAAATTACCTAGCAATTTCAAAAGGTCTTTACAGATTAAGACCAATAGTTCTGGAACAGGCAACTAACATGCTATGGGGACTCAGAAACCCAATATGTCCATAATAAGTCTGACAATCTGTCTATCCAGATATATAATGGAAGAATTGATACAGAAACATAAGTACTCTAATCTGCAGGAGAGTAACTGTGGAATCTGGGCAACAGAACTATCCAAGTGCAACTAACATAAACTCGACTATGGATTACTCGGGTAATTCTACAATGCTTTCGCTTTTCAGCTTCAGTTCATTGTTAGCTAGGAAAAACCAATCTTCAGAGTGGCAAAATAAACACTCTACCACTGGATAAATGTAGACTAAATGGGTCAAAAATCCAACTCAGCCCTCAAACTCCCTATCACTGGATATAGCTCGAGTCCAGCAAAATCCACACTTGGACATGGCATAAAGAATTTACTTTTTCTACCCAGAAAAGAATTCAATTTCCTTTTCTTATTCCTGTGGACCACTCACCACTTACTATAAGCTGAATGACCTCCGTTTCATGGACAAGATCAAAACCTATCAGTGTCAAAAAATGATATCGCTAAGACAATTATGGTTTGTTCCTTTTGAGTAGGCGACGGGGCTCAATACAATCAGTTCCTAAAGTCCAGCCAGAAAAGAAACGCATGCATGTCAAGTTGTCAACAAAGTGGTTCCCCCTTTATCACTTATGATTACAACAGATAAATAACTACAATCAAGCATAACACCCTCAGCCATAGGAGGAAAAGAAGGAATAGAAGTATAAAAGAACTACAATTGAGTATCACATCAATTATAAAAGCATTCCAGGAAATCACTGTTAGGGAAAAAAAACAAAGTGATTTCCACCCCCTTACCTATAGAAACAAATAATTGAGGAACATATGAGATTATGTGAACCGATCTTAAGTTCAACTTCGCTTCTACTTCAAAGAGAAATAATGAAATCCACCTCTCTGTTCCTTTTTTTTCATCTTTTGATCAAGACATAACAAAAAAACAAAAACAAAAAAAGAGAGAAATTACCTCTTGAGACGTTGCTTCTTCGTCCCTAACGCCATCAGAAGCTGCATCGTGTTGCATTTCTTCTTCTTCCTTTTCCTCCTGTATCAGCCGTCCCAAGATGAACTATTTGGCAGTATAAATTTCAGTAAAAAAGACCAGGAGCAGTGAACTGGGGAGGGAAGAAATGATCTCTCTCTCACACACTGCAATTCTCTTAGAATTTACACAAAATAAGAAACCGACAATGAACTCAATTGCAGATGACGCAGGCTGCGAGTGCAGCGTGAATGGGTCAACGAGTTTTTACTGTTTCACTGAAAAATATAAAACAATGTCGATTATCAGGTAAGCTCCATCTTATAATGGAATCATTGTTCCAGACTTCCAGTTGACAAAATAAAAAGGAAATCATTGTTTTAAAATTATTTTATTTTTGTTGTTTTTGTGAAAATTTAATTTGATGTATTATGGACCACACATTTATAGTTGTTGAAACTTGAAACTTTTAAGCTGTACTCAAGCTTTTCCACTAGCAATTTTCCCCTTTTTACAGTTGAGCAAAACAAAAAACTAACAGTTTTCCTGCATCAAATGCCACCATGATTTGAGTTTAAATCCTTGTCAAGAATCACAATGAAGATCCTTTTGATAACTCACTAAACAATAGTTTATATGGTTTCTTGCTTCAAAAGCAGTAAAATTGACTAAAAACCGTTTGATTAAAGCATTTTGTTTCGCATAATTTTGTAACACAAATTAATTGCTTTGAGAAACATTTTTGATACAGTAATTATTTCTTGTTGCATCAAGCAAAAATTGGTTGCGGATTAAGTGTTTATTTTTTGTCTACAGGTTAAGTTTAAGTGAGGCAGTTTTAGAGGGGCGTTTATGAAATTTGACACTTTAAATATAACAATAACAAATTTCATAAATTTATTACAATTTTCAAATTTTTTCAAGAAACAAATTTTATCACATGCCTATTAGTATTATTTCTACTTTTAAAAACTGGTTCTATTAATGCCTAAAAAAGTACTTTTGCTTCCAGAAATACTCAAAACTGTTTTTGGTGTTTCTCAAATTAGAAACACTTGGCAAGATATCAAATGGGTCCTAAAACTCCACAGACTCATTCACACAATCTCACTAATGTAAAATTTATGATCTTTTATAAAAACTAATTTCTCCTTCACATTTATATCTAATGTCAAATGCACGATTGAAATCTGTTTTTAAAGTTTGCATTCATGTCCATTTGAGAGAATTCGACGAAATGCAAACATGGCTACCTCTATCAAATAATTATTATTGATCAATCAATGGGTCTAACTTATCTAGTTGGATATAATCCCCTGGGAGATAGGGGCGAAGCCCTAGCTTGGGTGAACCTCAGCTCAAAAATAATAGTAGAAAAAAATTCCTAAATTTTCATCCTCAACCTTAACTTTCTTTTTAAATAGATAAACAAGTAGTTACAATTTTGTATTCAATATATGCTCATACAACCATACAATTTTGTATTCAATATATTCTTTTATAATCATACCCCCATTTTTAGAGAATCTTTGTGTTAAAAAATCCAAATCCACCTAACCTGTTTGAGAATTAAATAAGAATATTATATGAATCTATAAACAATTTAATACAAATAAGGTAATGCCACCATGAGATCCATCTATGTTCCTAAGTTGCAGTCTCCCCAATTTTTCACAATTGCCAGTAAGTCTTCAATGATCACCAATAAGAAACTTCAAAGACCACTCTGTTAAGGAGTCCGGATCTGCAACCCCGTCGGGGAGCACTTGGCTTACCACCACAAAAAACAGGGGGGGGGGGGGGCAGGGTGGTGATGTGGAGGGTTTTTCTGTTTTGTTTTTTTTTTATTTATATATTTTTCAGGTGGGGCCCACCATTTTTTGTGGTGGAAAAACCGTCGATGAGCACTTTGTGCTCGCCGTCGGGGGTGATGATCCAGATTCTCTGTTTAAGACCCATGAGAAAGTCACAAAACCCATTGTCTCTACCCAAAAAAAAAAAAAAAAAAAAAAAACCCATTGTCTATCTCTCACCCGGCTGCCCTAAAGAAACAGGATTAGCAAGGCCACAGATTTTACCTTTCACAAGAGTGAACAAAATAAGCACTTAAATTCACTCTTTGCTGTAATAAGATCGCTCACTAGATCTAAAGCCCATCTGAAAATGTAGTTATAAATATTCAAAATTCTCAGGAAATTCAGGGAGGATACCTTCCAGGATGGGTGAAATCAATGCCCATGCATCAAATCAATTGTGCTCTCTCAGTCCTCAATGGAAGGAGAGGGATCAATGTCCAATCTACATTTGCACTGCTTAAGGACCAGGATCAGAAAACTTACCTTCGGTTGGGTCCCAACTATAAGAAACCTATGTGTCCCTCACCAGCAGTCACAACATGAATGAAATTTTGAAAATTGCAACTGTTATATTATAAACAAAAAACACAAACATTTGTTACTTCCTACATATCCTGATTCATCATTACAATTCAGTCTCTCCCTAAACATACAGCATAAAGAATGAAAGACTAGCATACACAACCATCTGTCTAATGACTGGCCTCTGAAGATTGAGAGTAAGTAAACCCATCCTGTGAAGCTGTAGGGGCAGTTGAAGGAGCAGTGGCTCCACTTGGAGGTGTAACTGGCATATTTGAACCAGCATTCATGTTGAAACCATCAAAACCTCCACTTGCTGGGGCTGTTGGACTGGCTTGATACATAGGCGGTGTAGTCATAGAGGGGGCACCATTAGAAGTGGGTGCCATCGTGCTCCCAGGTGCTGGGGGATTCACCATCGGAGGCCGAGGAAGACCATTTATTTGCATTGGCATCGAAGTTGTGCTAGGTGGCCCCATCATTGGAGGAGCCCCATAACCTGCCAAAGGTAATATGAGTAAAAGGCAATCCATTACAAGGAAATATGAATCAAAAGCAATCTATATTTGTCACGCTGAAAAAGGATGGTGGGCATATGAGATTTGGTAATGATAAAGAAATAGAGAGGAATACAGAATATCAATATAATAAAGTAGGAGATAAACAGTGATGGGGATGAAAATGGAGAAGGGGGAAAATGATTTTTTTTTTTTTTTTTTTTTTGGGGGGGGGGGGGGGGGGAAGGAACTTTGGTTATATACATCAATACACGCACAGGATCACGTCAAAGATCTGTCATTTGATGGTCTCAATCAGATATCCAAAATCACCAACTTGGATAATCAAAATATTGCAGTCATTCATTCTCACACCAAGAAAAATACATCTTAAATGTGCAATTCATCAGAAAAATAATAACATTAAGAAAATCTTTTTGAGCTAGGCATACAGTTCCCACACATGCAAAGGGAGCTCCCATGTTAGAAATTGCATGCACCAAAGAACTCAAAAAGTGCAGCAAAAAAGTGATGACAGTTGTAATAGCTCCTCAGTAGGCAAGGCATATAGCAATAGAGAGAGAGGGTCACTGATTTGAGAAGAACCCAAAAAAGTGATGACAGTTGTAATAGCTCCACAGTAGGTAAGGCATATAGCAGTAGAGAGAGTCACTGATTTGAGAAAGAGGAAAGGAAGAACAGAAAGAAGCTAGGAATCCATCATTTGAAATTAACAACAAAGGATAAACTGATGTTACAGATCAATGGGTTGATATGACGCTCCACAAAAGGCAAAAAGTCTCAAAGAATGTATAAGAAGAGCAGCAAAAAGCTTTTCACTAACCAAAATTTGTGTTCAATATTTGGCCCACTTATGCAAATTCATCACCAACTTGGGCTTCTTTTCTTATGAGTAAGTCTTGGCTAGGGCTATATACATGTTGGGCCTTCAATCAAATGATTCATTGGCCTACGAAATTAGGCATCTTTATTTCTATGTATAGTTTTTTATTTTATTTTGTAAATTGGACCAAAAATGCTGATTAACCAGTGGTTCAACTTAAGTTATACTGAAAGTTGAAATTTACTAAGGAAATGTTCCCTTTTATTGTATAATAATAATTTGCTCTGTTTAGAGTCCATTTCAGTTTCCCTAATCAGCTTAAGTAACTTTGTAGGTTAAAAACTAAAGCAGGACTTTTCTCTTTAGTATAAGAATCTAATTGTGTTCTCTTTATGTAGGGTGGAAATACGAGCAAGAATTGGAAACGGTTGACCAATAACACGGTTTAAGTTGAGTACTGCTTAGCCTTTTGAAAGCTTTTTAGCTTTCCCCATTCCCTCCAGGCCTCTATCAATTTCCACAATCTTCCCCCAAGCTGCCAATTTCGATCTTTGTTGAAGACTCTTCAACCGCCAGAATTCGTGCAAGTTCAAGTGTCTTCAAGCACTTAGATTGCTGTTCTTCTAATATGAGTAAGTTGCATCAGTAAGTTGCATCAATTCTCAACCCCCGAATCTACTTCTAAACTTCTTTCAAATCCTCAATTTTTTCCCTTTGATCTTTGTTTCCCACACCATCACTCATTCATAGACAAAAATTAACCATCCAAGCATCCCCAAAAAGGTTTGGACAACCCCTTCCATCCCCTTGACATTCAATCCTCAGCTGGCCCAATTCTGTCCAGCAAAAACCCCAAACTTCTAAATTCATACTTAACCTTCTAATTCAATAAATCCAAAATTACTTTGCACCCAGCCATAAAAAATGCTTCTGAAACTTGGACATATCATTTCCTAACCTGAATCATCATTTGATCCCCTTTGCTGTCCAAGCCATCCATTGAAACCAAACCTCCTCCATCTCTTCTTGAGCCACCCAATCAGCCACCAAAGCGCTACTTTATACCTTTACTCTTATACAAACCTTTTTAAAATAATCATCAGTGCAAGATCACAATTTGAAAATCATCCAAGACAGCCTCTGTCTTCTTTGTACTTCTCTCCCCCCCCCCCCCTCCCCCCTTTTTACCTCCCCCCCCCCCCCCCCCCCCCCCCCCCCCCCCCCCCCCCCCCCCCCCCCCCCCCCCCCCCCCCCCCCCCCCCCCCCCCCCCCCCCCCCCTTGGATCAAGTCTTCTCCACAACCATTGGGAAACATGATCATAATTGCAACCTCCGGTGACATTAGAAACCCTATATTACCTTTCAGAGACCCCAGAACAATACCATAAGTAACTGTTTCTTTGATTCAGCAATATTCGACCATCCTTGAAAACCTCAAACCTTCACTAATAGTCTTCCCTGCCGCTCACTTGGCATAGCCCTGCCATCAATCACGTCTTACCAATCCAGACATAGTTTAGACCCCAAACCCTGAACTCAACTTACCTGAGCTAACCAATTCAACCAAGATCCTGGATATTGGATACTAGCGGATCTTCTCTACCAATCTAGGACTATATCAACCCCTACCGCCTTACAGCCTAATATGGAAGACTCAAAAATAGACCTCCATTTTAAGAAGCAAAGTCCTAATCAATCCTGGACATATTAGGTAACTTTAACCTTATATAGAAGACTCAAAAATGGACCCCCATTCTAAGACCAATATCCTAGGACCTGCATTTGATAACCTAGCAAGTGTTTCTGCTTCAAGAAACACCAAAAGCAATTCTAGAAGCAAAAGCACTTTTATAAGGGTTTGACCAAACTTGCTTCTAGAAGTCGAAACAGTACCAACAAGCATCTTATCACATCAAAATAAAGAAGATGAAGAACAAGGACCCCTTTTGCAAAAGCAGGAAGAATCCGACAATCCCTTCGTTAGGGTTGAAGAAGCGGCAAATGGAAGAGTTCTATCGAGTATGCGTGATGTAACCCAAGGTCTGGGTTAGATCCTCCAGGATCCTCTTTAATAAGAACCAGCAAATAACTGGCTGTCCAAGGCATGGTGGGAGATCTCAGCGAGATCTCGCGAGATATCTCATTATCGTGAGATAGCAAGACGAGATGGTCTGCGAGAGATGAGAGATGGGAGATCTCGGTTCAAGATCTCGCTAACGGACTTTTTTTCACCTCTATAGGGGCTTTAAAAAGCCCCTGTCTCGCTCAAGAGAGGCATATCTCGCCTCTCTCGAGCCTCTCTCTCGCTGCAAGGCCATTTTTTGCCGAAAAACTCAAATTTTGGCCGGAATTTGTTGGGGATTCAACATAGCAACATCATTAACTCATCTACAACAGCAGATTCAAGTATATTTCAAGTGATTCGAGCCTATTTCAAGTGATCTTCAACAAATGTAAGATTTTCTCCCAAATTTGAATTTTTTCAAATAGAAGGTTCTACAATGGGTGTATGAGTGTGGTATAAATATATGTTGATGATCAAGCTTTGATCTACACTTTCATGGAAAAAAAATTTAATTCTGTTATTATTATTATTATTATTATTTTCATATTTAAAAAATATATTATCTAAAAAATTAAAATTATAAATTATAAATAAATACTTATGATATGAATGTGATTATTACTTATGTTAAACTACATTTAGAGGGCTACAATCTCATGTATTAATATTTTGATTATCATGCTTGATGTATTTATTTTTATTTTTTTATTTAAATAATTAATAAAAAAATTATGAAAAATAATATTTTTATTACAAAATGATATATTATTATTATTTTAATGATGCTTATATTATGTAGTTTATTTTAAAAATGCTTATATTATGTAGTTTATTTTAAAAATACAAACATGCCTGTTTGAGCATTGTATATATGTTACCTTAGAACAAAGTGTGTGTTTTGTTGTTATATAAATTGTTTTTACATAAATAATTATAAAAAATAATATGTTATTAAAAATTTATCTGTTTTTTTTTTTTAACTGATGCTCATATTATGTAGTTTATTTTAAAAATACAAACATGTTTGTTTGAGCATTGTATATATGTTATCTTAGAACAAAGTGTGTGTTTTGTTGTTTTATAAATTGTTTTTACATGTTTTTATGTATCTAAAAATTATTCTAATGATTATTTGGGAACATTCATGTATGCATTTCAGACTTTCAGTGCTGTACATTTGAATCTTAAATGAAAACTAGTGGGAGTGGCAGCACTAGTAGTGGGACTTAGGACATTGCTTGGCAACATGAGGATCCCCTGACTGCCGACAAGAAAAAATCCCAATGCAAGTATTGCCTCAAGATTTTGAATTCTAGTGGTTCAACCAGATTAAAGCAACATTTGGTTGGTGGCTACAAAGATGTTTCCAAGTGTCCCAAGGTTCCTTAAGGAGTGCAAAAAGCAATTGCAACAATTTTAAAGGGAGGGAAACAAAAAAAGGACGAGATGGCACAAAAGCAAAAGGAATTTGAAGATACAGTGCTATCTAGACCTTTTCTTGATGTTGATGAGGAGTCAAGCAATGATGAAGAGAGGAGGGTTATTGGTGTTGAGTCACGGGCCGAGTGGAGACAAATGAAGGCTGCAATGGAAGCTAGCAGACAGTCCTTACATGTTGAGAATGTGAGGCAATATGAACAGACAAGGGGAGCAGGTGGTTCGGGGTCAGGGGCATCCATGCCACCTAAACATAGTTTTCAGGGAACTGAGAGGACCGAATGGAGGAGGAAGACTAGACATTATGATTCCACATTTGACCAAGACCCCTCACTCTTCAAGCAACAAGACATTTATCAAAGAAGCATTCCATATATGTTTGCTGGAGGTAAAGAAGGCGGTAGGGAGGAGGAAGTTAGGTTGGCAATCAGCAAATTCATGCTCTACAACAACATTGCAGCCAATGTAGCAAAAACACCATACCATCAGGGGATGATCAATGCAGTTGCTAGGGCAGGTGTAGGGGTTAAAGGCCCAACAGCTTGGGAAGTAATGAATAAATATTTACCAAAGGTAAAGCAAGAGGTGGATGAATACATTGGTTCATTAAAGGAAAAATGGAGTACAAATGGTGTTACTGTGATGGCTGATGGATGGACTGGTCCTACTACACAGTCCATCATTAATTTCATGGCGAGCTGCAATGGAAAGACATCCTTCCTTAAGTCAGTGGATGCCTTAGATAAAATCAAAGATGTTGACTACCTTTACAAGCTTCTTAGGGAGGTGGTCCTCGAGGTAGGGCCAAAGAATGTTATCCTAATTGTCACAGATAATGGTGCTAACTTCAAAAAAGCTGGTGAAATGTTGATGAGGAAGAAGAGCAGCAAGATCCACCTCTTTTGGGCACCATGTGCAGCACATTCGATTGATCTTATGTTGAAGGACTTGGGGGAAAAGAATGTCAATCAATACTGTAGTTGAGAGGGCTAGAAGGGTAAGTAATTTTTATTTATAACCATGATTATGTGCTGAAGATGATGAGGAACCACTATAAGAGTGATCTAGTAAGACCTGGATTGACTAGATTTGTCACCAACTATGTAGCTCTGAAAAGCTTCAAGAAGAAAGTGGTGGGTCTACGGCACATGTTTACAAGTGAGGAGTGGTTTGGTTGGCGTGGATCTAGCCATCCTGATGCAGTACTAGCCCAACAAACCATTGCTGATGATTCCTTTTGGAGGCAGCTGAATAGAATACTGGGCATTATAGAGTCTATTGTGTTTATTTTAAGGATGGTGGATTCGGAGAAGAAGCCGCAGCCCTCGAGCAAATGAAAGAGCTGATTAGAGCTGCTGCCCCTAGCTCCTTCAAATCCTACGAGAGGATCATCGATAATAGATGGGAGATGCACTTGATGCATCCTTTGCACTTGGCTGGTGAGTCACTTTTAAGTTTTAAGTCTTTAAGTTTTTGTTGTATACTTTAATTTACATTCTTAATTTGTTATAAGTTATAAGTTTATTAAGTTATAACTTATAACTTATAATTTATAAACAAATAAACAACCAAAACACTACGTCACTAACAAAAAAATTTATTTCCACAATGCAAGCTTACTACCTCAACCCAAAGTACCATTACAAGAATGATCTGGGGCTTGATGTAAAGTTGATGAATGCGATGCAAGAAGTGGTGGAGAAGCTTGTGTCAAATCCCGTCATGCAAGGGACAAGTAATGGAGAGGTGAGAACTTACTCAATTGTTTTTTCAACTTCTTGCATTAGTACATTAAGCATATCCATAATACAATAATTGAAGAATTGATGTATAGATCAGGGAGTTCAGGGATGTCTCTGGGAGTTTTGGAAAGCCTTCTGCAGTTGCAACTAGGCAAAAAAATGATCCTGGTAAATAGTCCATTACTATAAGTCATTAAGTCTATAACTCTATAAATGATAACTGATAAGTTATATAAATATAAAGATTTACTTGCCTAATGCATTCTTGTTTTTGGTTATGCAGCTGACTGGTGGGTGCTATATGGAACTAGTGCGCCAAATCTCAGGGATATAGCAATTAAAATACTCTCACAGACTTGCTCACCTTCTGGTTGCGAGAGGAACTGGAACACCTTCTCGCTCATCCATAGTAAGGTACGGAACAGATTGGGGAGTAAGAGGCTCGAGGACTTAGTGTATGTGCATTACAACATGAGATTGAGAGTAGGGCACATACAAGATGATATAGATGACGACAATCGTGAACCGATTGAGTTGACTGATATATTCAACGAGCCCCCCCCGCAGAAGATGATGTCATATATCAGTGGGTTAGGGATTGAGGAGTCCCAATGCTGGATGGGCCAGGAGGGCAGCCGGATCCAACCATTGCTGCTACTATGGGCCAGATGTTATGGCTGAGCACGTGTCTTCTGATGAGGGTCAGGGCTGTCAGCAAGCATCAGAAGGACCAACTGTACCATTTGTGGAGCCACCTGGTCGACTTGAAACAACTGAGGTGACAACTAGTAGTGGGGATTCAGATGATGCCGATGATACCAGAGGGCCAAGTGGCCCAAGTCAACCATCGAGTTCGAGTCATGGAGGCAGTCAGGCTGGTCGTATTTTTGGTGGAAGTCAGCGTCAACAAAGGGAGTCACCTCCACCAGGTCCGAGTCATCCAACACATGCGAGCCACAGTTCCCCTATCTCTCGGACTTATGCTAGGAGTAGGAAGAGCATATCAAACCAGGGGGAGGGGCAAACGAATGATGATGCGAGCATGCATGATCTTGAATTCAACATGGGAAGCATGAGCCTAGATCATGGTCACAGTGATTCACAACAGCAGAGTTTGGACAGTTGGCAGTCATCGGGGTACCAATACGAGGATCACAACATCGGGTCAGATTACAGTGGGTATTCTTCTTATGGAGGTCATGCTATTCCTCAAGACCCTGCACTTGGAGAGTACACATATGGGAGTGAAGGTGGGTTGTTAACTGAGTGGTTTAGAAACCCCTACCCACATACTCAACACCAATATGTACAACAACAATGGCACTTTCACCCACCCACGATTGACAGTTATCCCAGAGTGCTATTCCTCCAGTGATTCGACATGGAGACATATCAGTTCCATATAAACTGATATGTGACATACTACAGTGATGGGTTGACTTGGGAGTCATATGTGGCCACTGTTCAAAATCAATTGATGCAAAATGTTGAGTGACACTCTTAGAGTCTTAGTCTTGTAAGTTGTAAGTTGTAAGTTGTAATTTTCTAATCTTGTTACTCTTGTCTCTTGTACTCTTGTGATCTTGTCAATCTTATGACTTGTGATTGTGAACTTATGGATTATGACTTATGACTTACTAAAAGTCTAAAAGTCTAAAACTTCTTAATTCTTATGGTTGTAAAATTTTTAAGACATTTAACAATTTATTACTTTGATAGTTTGAACTTTGATCACTTGTTGACTTGAATACTTTATGTGTAATGTTATTGTATTTGATACTTGAATTACTTGATATCTTTACATTACATGTTGTCTAACCTTGCACTTCACAGAATTTCGGTCTTACACATAGGGTCGACTTAGGAGACATAGTTAGGGTTATTTTCTCACAAATCTAAGGCCACCAATGTGTTCAAAAGGCCTTAAATAGGTTAAATACCAAGTTTCAGCCCAACCGGGGACCTAAAACCCACCGAGATGGGCCACCAAGATTACGCCCATTTTTTGGTAGATCTCGACCGAGATCTCGCCTTTTCCAAGGATTAGAGTATGGTCTATGGGTTGACAAGGCAATGCTTTTGAGATCTTAGGAGCCTGTGCATATCCTATGGGAAGGTTAGGGTATCCTATGGGATAGCTAAAATTATGGAATACTGATGCAGAATTGAAGACCTATTTAAGAAAGAAGAAGCCCATTGGGTTAGGCCCATCAAAGGCCTAAAGCTATCACCCAAATCAGCCCATGACTTTCATGGGCTAAAGACTGTTTTAATGGATTGAAGTTAGCCCACATATTTTGGTCTCCATGGTCTAAACCTAAGCCCAAGCTAGTTCTCGAAAAGTCAATAAAAGGGGTTGTGCTTTCAAAATAAAAGAATTCATTATCAAAGGAGTTTTCCTTTGTCAAGAGTTAGGTAATAACTGAGTTATTAATAGGTAGGTGGTGTTAGCTAGTGGTTGGATGTTACCATTAATGTTTATATCTTTTTAGATAGCTATATAAAGAGACTTATGTAAGAGGTGAGGACACAACTCATCAATTGCAATCAAATTGCTTTGTTAGCATTCCTTCCCTATGGAGAATCCTTGTGTTTGATCAAGGTAGGTTGGTGTTCGATCCAATCGATCCACCTTGCAGTGTGAAGCCCAGGTGTTACATTTTTGTTCTCGATTCCCTCATATTGTCCTTCCAATTTCTTCATCATAGTTTTGTCCTTGTTTTGAAGATCTATTCAGCCCATCTTGTTATGCTATTATCCTTATAAAAACATAGTTTCAGCCCTCTTTCACATTTGAATTATGTTTCATCTTAAGTCCATCAAATCTGAAATTGATTCCCCATGAAAGGTCCTATTTGGTTATTGTTTTGATCAAACAAATACAGTACTACATTAGATACCCTATGGGATGGCTTGAGTGGAAGAAAAGGACTATTGTTTATGTATCTTGGGTATGTATCTTGGGTTGTGGGAATACCCAAAGATCCTAGGGAAGGAGAATGGGTTAATTTGGACTAATAAAGGCAGGGTGATATATGCCCAAAGGGAATGGGGAGGGGGAGAAGACTAGTCAAATAATTTGGAGATAAATGGAAAGGATGTGGACTGTTATATGGTATCCTAATTTGGAATGTAATAGGGTGCTATTAACTTAGGTAAGATGGGGATGGGAAATATATAGGGGATCTTGCGGCAAGAGAGGGATGGATTCCTGATTGGATCTTGGAATTCTTCAGGATCTGTGATCCTTCTTCTTCTTTTTTGGGTTTTTTTTTTTTTTTTTTTTTTTTGGGGGGGGGGGGGGATGGATGGGGCAGGCTGTGATGGTGCTAGGGGGCTGGGAAGACTTGCAGGTGGAAGGGGAGGGTTTCTTGGTGGTTCGCAGGTTAGGGGAAGGGGCTGAGGTTGTACTTACTTGGTTGGGGTTGCTGCAGTATGCACTGGAGTTGAAGGAGATGACCATCAAGGTAGGAAACTGCAAAAACCTTTAATGGAGGCTGCTGCAGGGAAGAGGAGATGAAGAGGCTCGCTGTATTTGAACTCTGCTGGAATATGCTGAATTTGCACAAAGAACACTCTCAGCCCAGGCCACAAGGGTTCCCCTCCCCCACAGCCCAAGCATCGATTATTCAATAACTCCATATCTAACTTTGTTCATAATAAGAGGGCTATTTATAGCCTTACAGCTTAAAACTTACTTGTACTCAACTTTACTCTAACTAGGGAATCCACTTATGATCAGAATTCCCTTTACAACCGAAAACCAATCAAAAGGAATCTCCTAAGAATCTTGCAAAAATAAATAGGTAATTATCCAGAAGGAATCTTTTTTTGAATTAATTCCAACTGGGACTCTAGACTAGACTAGACTAGGACTCTGTCATATCTCATATGACACTGACCCAAATGGAAAAATAAAGGTAGATCAATGACCCTTTTATCAAGGAGATTCAAACCAGACCCCTATTGAGTCCTAAAAGGGCTACAAAAATGACCAAAATACCCCAGGGGTATTTGGTCAGCTTTAAAGTGGTGTGAAGGCAAAAATTTTCATACTCCTGACTGCCTGATGTTTATGTGGGGCAGAATCAAGCAAACAAACCCCAATGCAGAACATTGGGCAGCATGTTTGCCATCCATACTGTTGGAACAGACTGCTAAATATTATATGGAACATCAACCAACAAAATGGTACCACGAAAGTTGGATATTCACGAAAATATAATTATGGCATGTTTGAATTGCAGGCACATTACAACCAAATCAAAGCAAAATAGGACTCTAGATAAAAAGAACCAAACAATCAATCTATAATTCACCTGGGGCACCGGAAACAGGCCTTGGCAAGACGGGAAGTCTGATCCCTGGCATCATTGGTCCACTACCAGGTGGAGCTCCTGGCATTGGCATGCCAGGAGTAGGTAAAATTGGAAGTCGGGGCCTTGGACCTTGGAAAGCAGCAAGATGTTGGTTGTATGCTGCACCAACTTGCTGGAATGCTGCAGTCTGCCCAAGATGCTCCTTGACTCTTTGATCAATCAAACTTTGCGTTTGTTGCTCTTCAAATTGCTGATAATAGGATCGCACATTCGCCTGAAGTGATAAAGAAATCAGCATCACAGCAACCACAAAATATGATGCATGAGGGCCTATTGGGTTTTTTAAAGCAAAACAAATACCTTGTGCTTGTATCCCGCATTGTGCTGCTTTCTAACTGAAGGCTGTCCAGGAAAAAATGAAAAAGAGAGGGTAAGTAGCAGAATAGGAAAATCTTTTCAAGGCCTCAAAATTCTAGTAAAAAGGTTAAAAATAACTGCGTCCATGACAGGATATCCTATGCAACAACCAGAAAGAAAGCACCAAAGAGAAATTCATGCTCCAGAAAAGAAAAGAAAATTAACCAAAGGAATAAATTTCAGGTTTCTAATCAGAAGTTTAGTACTGGATTCCTACATCATAAGTTTCCACTGTATTTGCCATTTAAGATTATAAGAGTATTGATCGGAAGGAGTAAACGCCAAGTTAGACCAACAAAGGAAGGGTTCACAATCCGAAGTTTCAACATGAAGCTTGCCAACATGGAATATAAGTTGCAATTAAGTAACAGTAGATACATAGAAGGAATTGCAAACATTAATGATCAAGAGAGAACCAAGCTCAAACTGGCCATTTATCAGTAATGTATTCATAAATAAGGAAAGAGTCAATCGAGAAAGTTGTTCAAAGAGTATGACCAGAGAGCGTTGTGTGATCAATTTATACAATTAAACCAAAAGGGTAATTGTATAAGAAATGCATGAGACCAACTTCTCATACGGAATATGATAAAACCCCTTATCTCTACTCAGCTAAATCACCCAAGTTCTCAACACAATGCAGTCATGCACAATAGAACAGAGAGAGAAATGACTTATTCATCTATCTGTTCATTCATCAATAAATCGATTCAAGAAGACAATGCAGCAACACTACTCAGTTCAGTTCATTAGATCCATACTTTGAACATATTCGAGGGTTCAATGTGACTATTGTCACTTCGGCCAACACAAAAGATGAGCACATCGATTCAACTATGAAATAACGAGAACCTACACCTTTCCTGAGAGTAGAACTCTGCCCAGCAACACCTCTGCTCTTCCTTGTTGAATTCTTCCTTACCTTCTGCCTTCATCCCTTCCCTCCGAATATCCCCCCACAGTTCTCCTAACTAACTCACTTCCACGTAAGCCACAACCTCTGAGAAGTACCCCTCTGCTGTACTTTGCATGGTTGAGGTTGTCCACGAATGCTAAGCTGCCACCTGTCATCTCACTTGCTCTTGTCCTCCAACAGACACAGCCACAACTGGACTTGATCCTCTACTGCGCGTCCACTTGTTATGGATGTATACTTTAGTTACTAGGGGCTTATCAGACTAAAACAGAAGCATACAAGTTTGGGGAAATCTTGTGGTACTAACAAATAAGTCATTTGAAATGGTTTATTTTCAAGTGCAATGATAATCACTAAATGCATCAGTGAAAATGACTGATATGGAGCAAATTCAGCATGTAAAAGGACATGAGGAAGACAAAAGATGACCTTAGTTGAAGTGATGAGAAGACATATAACTACTATCTCACGATGAACCCCTAATTGAGTGGGACGGTACTATGGTGTTCATACGTCCGACCATAGACAATTGGTGAAGGCTTAGTAAGTTGTTCTCTATCATTAGACTTGTTAATCCATCCAATGGGCTGAACACTCTAGTGATAACCCAAATAATTTGTAGAAATAAACGAGGGACAAGGGACGAGGGACATGCTCCAAGAGAATAAATCAAACTGGAAAGAGCCGTAAAAACAAAAACCTGAGCAAGGCCAAGCCAATGAAGTAGGTCGCCCTGGTGGAAATGCAATTTCCATCTTCAAGTTGAAGGTTACAAGCATTTCTGAGCAAGGTTTAAAGTATCGGTATCAGGTATCGTACCGGTCATGTGATTTTAAGAGACATCATCCTGTATCGAGTATTGTATCGCTCTAGTTAAGGTATTTTAATGTAATTTAATAGAGAGACGTATCGAGATGTATTGTATCGGTTGGGTCGAATATGGATACGTATCGGCTAGTATTGTATGGTATCGTGGGATACTTTAAACCTTGTTTCTGAGATTGATCGTAATGATTTCCTAAGTGGCTATTAGGCACACAAATAGAACTTAATCTGTTCCAAATTGTCACCCTGATTTCACAGGGGAAAGTGGAAGCTTCAATACATTTGCCAACTTGAAATGGTTCCAATCAAGGACGCTTTGATGTTCAGAAGTTGTCAATTGTGTTCAACTCAAAAGAAAATGCGACAGTGGCCCAATTCACAGCTAGTGACTGGCATTATTATTATTGGGAATAGCTAACCAAAAGAAAATCTTCATTGGCCATCATTTCAGTGAATAATCCTTTCACTATAATCCGCAACTATAGATTTCAAAAGAAGAAGAAAAAAAGGCAGACATTATTATATACAAATTCAAAACAAATGGCACCATAACAAAACAGACTGATTCGAAATAAACAGAACCGTAACAAAATAGACCCATCCGGAATAGATGCAACCATAGCAAGACATTGCAGCAGGCTATGTCTACCATCAATGTCAAACAATACATATTTCCACCATTCAGGGTCAGTTCCTTTTTTGGTTGATAAATTCTATTCAGATCAGTTTACACCATAATAGAAGGGAAAAAGAGTAACAGAACTCAAGTAACTCACAGAATCGTGAGTCAGGTAGGTATCGCAGTAATCGCAGTAGTACCTGAAAAATCAGAGAAATTTAATTAGAGGACGAAAAAAAAAAGAGTTTCCTGAGCAAAAGGGTAGAAACAAAAGAAGAATCCGAAGGAAGAATTGTAAATGCGAAAAGAATGAGAACCCCATACCGAGGCATGCTGAGCGGCCGAAGTTAGCAAACTCCTACAAATTAGTTAGAAGACCTACAAATTTCAAAACCCAAAAGTGATCTTCGATCAATGTCAATCCATAAACAAAAAAGAGAGACCAAATAAAGTAAACGGAGATGGGAGGTAAACAAAATTTATTCGGGTTAGAATCTGCAATGTATACCAGAAAATAGCTCAAAACAGCTATGATGGAAATCTAATACTACATACAGAAGACAACAAGTCGCACGTTCAACCTTAATCGAACAGCTTAACCAATCCTTCAACTAATCAAATTACAAACAAGCTGATCGACAGGGGCCAGAAACGTTGTAGTAAGAAAATAGCCAGTGAAAAACCCTAATAGAGCATGAGGGAGACGAGACTCGAAGAATCGAGATCATGCATTTTCGATTAGCGGTATTGTATACGGACGATATGTACCGATTTAACCCATCAATGTCAAACTGATACAATAAATCAATATCGGCTGCACGATATAGCGAAATAAAACCAAGCGATAAAAGGATTTTTTTTTTATTTTTTATTAAGAGCTTCAAATATACTCCGATGGGAATGAGAATATTAATGCCATGCCATCCAATGGGTGTGAACCCAATACCTCCCTGTGGGAAGTTGGGCCTTTAACCACTTTATTAACTCAACATTGACAACCAGCAGCGGGTGGTTAGGATTTCAACACGTGTATCAAAATAAATTCGACTTCTCATTGAAAATGTTGGGGCATACATGTAAATATGAGATTTTATTTTTACATTCAACAATTCAATTTTTCTAAATTTACATAATAAAGTCCCTGACCCTACCCGACTCAATCCCCAACTTCTCAAACCTTAGGTGATTCGCACTCTTCCACGACAGCAAGAGGGAGAGTGAAAGACAATAGGGATTTCTTACCTGTAAGTCTATTTACGCCTCATCAGTGAAAACATGTTATAACCTCTCTATTATTCCTATGGATGTAGATGACCTTAAAGCAATGTAGAATTTGTCTCTTGCTTTCTCTCGCCTGAATTTAAGCTTTTATCGGTATCACGTTTGACCAGAGAAAGTTAAAATCTTAACACAATTTTTTTGGAGAGATACATGCGAGGCATTCAAATAAAATTTACTAACATAATTTAATTTGAATGCCTTGCATGAACAAAAGGAAAGACTAGCTAGAGACTACTACTTTACACAAATCATACACTTGTATGATAATTGACTGTGGTCATTATTAGCTTCAATTATCCATGAATTGGATTGCCAAATAGTAAAGATAGATACCGTGAACAAAATCTTAGCTATGATTCTAGAAGGAGAACATTAGATAATTTAAACAATGACTTGTGTTGGGATTTGTTCGACCACATCGATGATTTCTTGGATTTTCCTATGGAGGATGTTCATGGTGTTGGTGGTTTTAAAGAGAAACCAATGTGCTTGTTGGCCTCTTGTTGTAGACACTTCGGTAGATTCTACAACCTCTATTTTCTCTGGAAAAATTGGGACACTGTTTAGTCTCCCACTCTCCCTCTTGCAGTCGCAGAAGAGTTATTTGCACCAAGGATTTGGGAAATTGGGGATAGAGTCAAGGACTTTATTTTGTAAATTTTGAAAAGTTGAACCATTGAATGTAAAAATAAAATCTCATATTAAATATATGCCCCTGCATTTTCACTCATAGTTGTCGAATTTATTTTGATACGCATGGCAAAATCCTAGCCACTCGTTGCTAGCTATAGCCCTGCAACAAATAAAAGTCCGTAAAGAACAAGGGAAGAAAGTCCGTAAAGAACAAGGGAAGAGAAACACAACCTTGTGTACAAAACTAACCTCCAAGAGAAAGAAAAAGAAAAAAAAATGTTTTCGACGAATGGAAGAACAAAACCTAGCCTGCCAAGTCTTAGATTTCTCACCAACCAACCCTAACTCATTTATAAGGATATGGGGCTTGGGGATGATTGCACGTTCTTCTTACCCATCCCCAACCCACCAAAGAAAACAAAAGAAAGAACCAACAGAAAAATATGATTAAGGAAAAACACAACAACAAGAGAAGCAGAGTCACATCAACAAAAAATCGATCAAATTCAATAATGAGACGAACATAGTCGGCGCTCAAAAAGACGTAGTGAGAGAGAGAGAAACAAGTGAAGAGAGAGTGAAGATAAAGATTAAACAAGCTACCTGGTGGAGGAATCTCAGGAGTTGCAAAGACAAAAACACGACCTCAGCTACTATTGTCGTTCAAGTCCCTCTTGTAAGTTGTAATTTGAGAAGACATAATATTTCCATCACTATTAGTTAAGTTGCTTGGGAAAAGAGTTTTTTACTTGGCGCCCCTTATCATGGATTGAAATTATTAGCTGCCCTCTTAAGTGGGAAATATTATTGACTGCCCCATTTTTACAATTTTTTAAACTATATGTTACTTTCGGTTAGGTTTACTAACCTTTTCTATTAAGTTTGAAATTAAAGTAACCATTTTACCCATATGGGTGTTATGACTAAATTACCCTTCATACCCAAGCCTTAGGTGATTAAACACCCATCCTTTACCTTCAACCATCACATAAAATTCCTCTTTGCTAACAAAAGTTTTGTTCAACAAAAACTCTGTGACTTGACCTTCTAAAACCCTAGGAACACGAACCCTAACATCTAAAATTCAGTTGTTATTATCTTTGGTCCACAAAAATAAGTTTGTCTGCTTCAATCTAAAATCGCAAATCATTAAGCATTTAAAAGAAATCTCCATATTTTTTTTGAGTTAATCCTGCTTTTTGGGTTTCACAAAACCCCGCAAATCAAAGTTTTGCATTCTCACCCATCTTCTGAGACTGAATTCGTCAATTAAATTCAGAGATACCTAGCTCCGAAATCATAAATTCTCCATAAACAAGAAACTCTATTTGCGTGAATCCTCGGTACTAGAGTTACAGAAGCAGCTAACAACGACACCTTCTTTTGTTATCATTTTCATTTACTCTGCTCTTCCTATTCCAAATTTCGATACTAAACATTTCTTCGAGGAGTTTCACACTGATTCAGCTGCAATGGCGAGTAATGACGTGCTTCCGCAAGTTTTAGGACAGGAAAACAATTAATTTTTTGATCATTTAAGACCAGATATATATACAGGAAAACAATGCAATAAAAGCAGCCAAGAACTATGCATGATTTGGTTCTCATCTCATTTACTCTGCTCTTCTTCTTCTTCTTCCTCTTTAGTTCTCATTTTTCTATCTCTTTTAGGCTGCGTTTGTTTGCAAAGGTGAGTAGGAAAAAAGGGGTGAAAAAAAAAAATGTGGGTCTCATGTATAGTGGGGTGACGGAGAAGGAAAAGAAAAAGAAAATGAAAGAATTTTGTAGAAAAGTGATAGTGGTGGGTCCCACTTTTTACTTTTCCCAACTTTTCCACGAAGTTCCATTAAATATGTGGGGTTTTAAAATGGTTTGGGGTGGGAAAATTTGGTTGCCACATCACTAGACAAGTTTCCTTAGATCAAGCAACCAAACAATCTACCATTTTGAGATTTAAGGGAAAAGTAAAAAATCTGCACTTTTTTCAAGAATTTTCCCACCCCACCTTTATTCCAGCAAACCAACGCAGCCTAGGTGATTCGCACTCTTCCACGACTGCAAAAGGGAGAGTGAGAGACAATAGGGATTTCTTACCTGTATGTCTATTTACGCCTCATCAGTGAAAACATGTTATAACCTCTCTATTATTCCTATGGTTGTAGATGACCTTAAAGCAAGGTAGAATTCGTCTCTTGCTTTTTCTCGCCTGGATTTAAGCTTTTATCGGTGTCACGTTTGACCAAAGGAAGTTAAAATTTAACAAAAATTTTTTGAGAGATACATGCGAGGCATTCAAATAAAATTTACTGAAGTGGGCTTTCTATACAGAATTTAATTTGAATGCCTTATATGCACAAAGGAAAGACTAGTTAGAGACTACTTTACACAAATCATACACTTGTATGATAATTGACTGTGGTCATTGTTAGCTTCAATTATCCATGAATTGGATTGCCAAATAGTAAAGATTGATACCGTGAACAAAATCTTAACTATGATTCTAGAAGGAGCACATTTAGATAATTTAGACAATGACTTGTGTTGGGATTTGTTCGACCACATCGATGATTTCTTGGATTTTCCTATGGAGGATGTTCATGGTGTTGGTGGTTTTAAAGAGGAACCAAGGTGCTTGTTGGCCTCTTGTTGTAGACACTTTGGCAATTCTGCAACCTCCATTTTCTCTAGCAAAAATGGGGATACCGTTAAGTCTCTCACTCTCCTTCTCGCAGTCGCAGAAGAGTTATTTGCACCTAGGGTTTGGAAAATTGGAGATAGAGTCAGGGACTTTATTTTGTAAATTTTGGAAAGTTGAACCATTGAATGTAAAATAAAATCTCATATTAAATATAGGGTAATTTTCATCTGGACCCCCTGAGGTTTGGTCTATGTCATTTTTAGTCCAAAAAAACCGAGACTTTGCATCTGCCTCCCCTGTACTATAGAAAAGGTCAATTTAAGGACAAATTATTATTTCTGTGACAAATATGCCCTTATTCCTTTCTTTTTTTTAAGGGATTAAAGTTTATTAATTTACAAAATCAGACCCTTCTTCACTACCCGATTCCCAAATCATTGGTTCTACCAATTCTAAATCTTTATTTTCCAAATCCTGGTTGAAAATTAAGGAATGAAAATTAATGGGTTGAACGTAATCTTCAACTCGTTAAGAAGAGGTGTTTGCGTTTTGGGCTCAGAGAGAGAAGAGAGCTCAAAAGATGGAATTAAAGTACTTACGAGAAGCTCATCTCAAACGCTGAAACCAGATCGACTAGAAATCAAATGAAGTAAATTGAAACAAGAAGTATTGAGTCACACCGAGCCAGCCTCGCTTGCATTTTCTACATGTTTCGGTAGGTTCTTTGACCAGATTGGTCTTGGATCACAAGCTAAGTAGATATTTTTCAGCATAATGGCTTTGGAGCCTTGAGAAACCTTTAGATAGATGGTGCCTCTGTTGAAAATCGTGTCTATCTCCTTAAGAAGACCATAGACATGGTCTCTCAATACTACCTGCTTCGTTTGACCCTGGTTCTTTTTACTTGCTGTGGTTCAAAGAACTGGCTCTTCTTGAACCTTCTCTTGATTTGTGAAATTTGTTCCTCAGATCTGCGTTCCTCTTCTTCTCAAAACCTGTTCAGCTTTTCCAATGAGATTTACGGATAACTTTCCTGACTTTGCATTGCTCTGCTTTCAGATGCAAATCAGCGTTTCAGATGAAGATCAGCGTATAGTTTCTTCTAGTTCTTCTCAGATCGGCGTTTCTGGTTCTGTGGTTTTGGTTCTGCGTTTCTCGTTTTCTTAGTTCAAGATTTGTTTCTACATGTTTCTGGTTTCTGCATTTCAACATGTTTGAGCTGGTTCTGGTTTCTGATTTCAACGTGTTAGAGCTGGTTTTTGGCTTTCAAGATCTGGTTTCAAGCTTTGCGTTTCAAGATCTGGTTTGAGCGTGTGTTCCATCCATCTTTTGGGCTCTTTTCTCTCTCTGACGCCAAAACGCAAACGATTCCTTGCTCATGAGTTGGAGATTACATTTCACCCATTAATTTTCATTTTCAAATCTTCAACTAGGATTTGGATATTAAGGATTTAGAATTGATAGAACTAAGCATTTGGGAATCGAGTAATGAAGAAGGGTCTGATTTTGTAAATTAATAAATTTTAACTCCTTAAAATGTAAAAATAAAAAATTAAATTAAAAAAAAAAAAAATAAGGGCAAATTCATCATAGAATTGATCATTTGTCCTTAAATTGACTTTTTCTATATTACAGGAGAGGCAGATGCAAAGTTTCAGTTATTTTGGACTAAAAATGACATAGACCAAACCTCAGGGGGTCCAGATGAAAATTACCCTTAAATATATGCCCCTGCATTTTCACTAATGGTTGTCGAATTTATTTTGATACGCATGGCAAAATCCTAGCCACTCGCTGCTGGCTACAGCCCTGCAACATATAAAAATATGCGAAGAACAGGGAAAGAGAAACACAGCTCTGTGTACAAAACTAACCTCCAAGAGAAAGAAAAAGAAAATGATACAGAAGTTTCATACCCAACCGGGTCAGACCCGGACAGGGCCTCCACATCCGGTCGATCACCTCATGGCATGGGCTTCCTAATCTATCGAGTTATACCCGATTGGGGCTCCACGTCAAATCGGGATAATAGCCGACTAGATTGATCAAGGCACGATGAACGCTCGACTAATATGGTAACCTTTCTCTATCAAGAAAGTCAACTCCATCGATGATTACACAGGATTAATAATAGGAAGGCGTGATCTCTGGGATAAGACAGCCTCCGTCAGACAAACTTACCAAATGCATATAAGGTAACATAATCAATATAAGATAGGGGACATACCTCTCCTGTAAGTATCCAATACATTATGAGTATAATATTATGTAGCTTTTGCACGAGACCTCACTCCGTTCATTATCTGACTTTGCCATCGGAGGCGGCTGCCCGGCACACAAGCCGGCCGCATCTACCCTTTCTTGCAGGACTCATCGTCCTGGATACGAGAGGAAGCTCAGTTGGATCCAGAAGTTTAACTGAGACGCATCAGAAAAAAAATGTTTTCGACAAGCAGAAGAACAAAACCTGGTCTGCCAAGTCTTAGATTTCACACCAACCAACCCTAACTCCTTTATAAGGATATGGGGCTTGAGGATGATTGCACATTCTTCTTAACCATACCCAACCCACCAAAGAAAACAAAAGAAAGAACCAACAGAAAAATATTATTAAGGAGAAAAACAAGAACAATAGAAGCAGAGTTATATCAGCAAAAAAAAAAAAAAAAAAAAAGGATCAAATTCAATAGTGAGACAAACATAGTCGATGCTCAAAAAGAGGTAGTGAGATAGAGAAACACGAGTGAAGAGAGAGTCAAGATAAAGATTAACCAAGCTACCTGGTGGAGGAATCTCAGGAGTTGCAAAGACGAAAACAAGACCTCAGCTACTATTGTCGTTCGAGTCCCTCTTGTAAGTTGTAATTTGAGAAGACATAAGATGGGTTGGGGTTCTTCCATCACTATTAGTTAAGTTGCTTGGAAAAAGAGTTTTTTACTTGGCACCCCTTATCATGGACTAAAATTATTAGCTGCCCCCTTAAGTGGGGAATATTACTGATTGCCCATATTTTACAATTTTTTAAAGAGCAAATTGCACTGAAACCCCAAAATGGAGGCCTTAAAGCACTGACAACCCACTTTATGTTTAAAAAATACATAGGTCCTATTCTGTTAGAATGGTTATTATTAGGTTAGTCATATTTTTACAAAGACTATTATACCCTTGACTTATTTTCCAAAAAATCTATTCTCCTTTATCAAAAAAAAACCTAACCCTGCACCCGCCCATCTTCATCTTAAGCTAATTTGAAAAAGACAAAAACCGCTCTGCCCATCTTCATCTTCATCTCTGCAGCCATGAGAAATCGCTCTTACTCTTCAGTCCGATCTTTTCCTTTTCTGGTCCTCCTTCTGTCCAATGATTCAAGCGTTGGACCCTTTTCTCTCCGGTTTCTCTCTCTTTACAGCTCAAGCACACAGATTTGGGGTTTTGGTTTTGCAAATAATGAGTGGTTCTTCTCTCGCCGTGGCTCAATGGAACTGCTCTTCTTCTTTTTGGAGACAAGTTCAATGTCTCGCAGAGAAGATTCACTTGATTTTGTTTACCAACGCAACTCCTCTTCTATGAGGAATTTGGACGATTAAGGAGCCTCTGACGACGATTTCTCCAAACTTATTGAGAAGAATGAAGAGAAATGAAGTTGATGTTGTCAATTCGTTAGATGGAGTAGGCGCTTGGTTAGGGCACAACATTATGGATTTCTCTCAATTCATGCTGCCTTTGAGGAGAGCAATTGAAGACCAGTTGATCGGGCATGGTCTACAGCGTATTGCTTTGCTCAAGGGTAATAATAAAAGTTTACTTTGCAGGAGTGAGGTTGAATTTCTTCACAGCATTTTCTTTAGAGTTGCTGGAAAAAATTGATCAATGCTTAATTAAAATGAAGGGTTTTCTGGTGGTGAAAATAGGATATGAAAGTGATGATCGTTGAAAACTTTGGTCCCAATATCTTGCGATTTTGAAGTACTTCATAGCATTTCTAAACTTTATCATTTTTTTTTTGGTGGGAATATTAAAACTTTATTTATCTAACTGGAATCCCCTGGGGATCTTACACATTAAAGAGTCGAAGAGTAAAAACCAAATTAAAAAGGGGGGGGGGTGGGGGAAAAACGGTACAGAAACCAATCCTGAGAGCGGGCCGCAAATTTAGGAAGTGCATCGGCAGCAAAGTTGGCTTCACGAGGAATGTAGGAGAAAGAACATTCGATGAATGATTCAGCCAGCCTACGAATATCAGAAATGAGGTGTGAAAATTTCCAACTTCCATGAGATTCCCGATGTGTAAGGGAAAAGATAATCGCCTGGTTGTCACTTTCCACTTGAAGATGAGTGATCTGGAGGTCGAGAGCAAGGCAAAGACCGCGACGAACGGCGCCTGGTTGTCACTTTCCACTTGAAGATGAGTGATCTGGAGGTCGAGAGCAAGGCTAAGACCGCGACGAACGGCGAGTGCCTCAGCTGTAAGAGAGTCTTGTGATCCCGTTCCTTGTCCAAAGCAAACACCATTTGATGAGAAGAGTTTCGAGCTATACCACCAATCCCGGAACATGTTAGATTAAGACATGAAGAGCCATCCACATTTAATTTAATCTTACCCATATGTGGAGGTTCCCACCTAATGAGTGAGATAGGTTTACTAGGGAGGGGAATAGGGGATGTTGGAGGTGAAAAAGCATGTATTGCATGTTGTAACCGCGATAGGGCTTCGGGGAGCTTTGGGGGAGAGGATCCTAAACTTTATCATGGCGCTAGGAAAAAACTTCATTCTATCATGGTGTTGAGGCGAAGTTCACTAAATACACTTATTAGATACACAAAGCGATCTGATGAGCACCGCTGGTTTCTTCCGCCTGATGAATTTTTTTCCTCTCAGATCTTAGAAGGGTATTTTTGGAATTAAAAAAACATTAACAATGGGTTAACAGTTTCACTGACAGAATGGACTAGTGTGTTTATTGAATTGGGGTGTCTGTGTTTTTTAAACATAAAGTGGGGTGTCAGTGCTTTTAGACCTCCATTTTGGAGTACCAGTGCAATTTGCTCTTTTTAAAATTATCCATTACTTTCGATTAAGTTTACTCACCTTTTCTATTAACTTTGAAATTAAAATAACCATTTTACCCATAGGGGTGTTATGACTAAATTACCCTCCATACCCAAACCTTAGGTGATTAAACACCCATCCTTTACCTTCACCCATCACATAAAATTCCTTTTTGCTAACAAAAGTTTTGTTCAACAAAAACTCTGTGACTTGACCTTCTAAAACCCTAGGAACACGAACCCTAACATCTAAAATTCAGTTGTTAGTATCTTTGGTCCACAAAAATAAGTTTGTCTGCTTCAATCTAAAATCGCAAATCATTAAGCATTTAAAAGAAATCTCCATATATTTTTTTAGTTAATCCTGGTTGATGGGTTTCACAAAACCCCCCCAAATCAAAGTTTTGCATTCTCACCCATCTTCTGAGACTGAATTTGTCAATTAAATTCAGAGATGCCTAGCAAAACTCTAATTGCGTGAATCCTCGGTACTAGAGCTACGGCCCCCCCTTTTTTTTTTTTTTTTTTTTTTTTCTCCGCTCTTCCTTTCCAATTTCGATACTAAACATTTCTTCGAGGAGTTTCACACCGATTCACCCGCAATGGCGAGTAATGACGTGCTTCCGCAAGTTTTAGGACAGGAAAACAATTAATTTTTTGATCATTTAAGACCAGATATATATCCAGGAAAACAATGCAATAAAAACACCCAAGAACTATACATGCTTTCGTTCTCATCTCATTTACTCTGCTCTTCCTCTTTAGTTGTCACCTTCTATCTCCTTTAGGCTGCCTTTGTTTGTAAAGGTGGGATGAGAAAAAATGAGTGGAAAAAAAACATGCGAAAAAGTTATAGTAGTGGGTTCCACTATTTACTTTTCCCAACTTTTTCACAAAGTCCTACCAAATATGTAAGGTTTTAAAATGACTTGGGGTGGGAAAGTTGAGTTGCCATATCACTAGACAAGTTTCTTTGGATCAAGCAACCAAACAATCTACCATTTTGGGATTTAAGAAAAAAATAAGAAATCTACACTATTTTTAAGAATTTTCTCACCCCACCTTTATTCCAGCAAACAAACGCAGCCTTAAGATCGTCTTTTTACTTGTTTTGGGTGGTATGTAGTATCAGAATTCCTCTGGTATTAGGGAGCCGGTGGTGTCTGGTGTTCTCTAGCATGCAAGATCCGGGAAGATGATAGGCACATTGAAGGGTAATTTAGTCATAACATCCCATGGGCAAAATGATTATTTCAATTTCAAAGTTAACAACTTAATAGAGGATAAAAGATAATTTATCAAATTGAAGAAAAAAAAAGGGCAGGGCAGTCTAGGTTTCGACCCAACTTACGGGGTCAGTGCCAAGTAAAAAGCTCTTAAGAAAACAACTCTAAGGTGTTTTAAATTGTTTTGGAGTGAGTTTTGCATCCGGTTCATTTGTAGCGCCCAGAAAAACAAATCAGTTTACAAACATAATTCAACTATTTTTTGTTCTCACAACACGTGAAAACAAGAGAAACATTTCCAGGGAAGGTTATCAAATGCGGATGCAAAAGGGAAATCTAATACCCTAATCCCTATATTATTAGAACATTAACCTTGTCTAACTAAATACCCAAAAATCATTTCATTTACAATTATAGTCAAACTTTAATTATATAATGTTAGGTTTGAGAATGTCTTGTATTATGTAGGCCCATGTAATTAGAGTTTGATTAGTACAATTTTAAGTCTAATCACATGTTGATAGTCTTCAAGTTTTTATGAGGTTTCTTGACTACTGAGACAATGAGAGAAAAATGAATAAAAAAAATAAGAAAGAAAGAAGAGGAAGATAGGTTGTCCATAAAAAAAATTTGTCTACTCAATTGGTCATCCATTCAAATCAATGAAACATTGTGAAATCCATGGTGGTGTATGGTGTTTTCTTAATTTGGATTATTGTGAGGTTACCTTATTTGTTGTTTTTTTCAAATGGTTGTAACCTTATTCTTTTTCTCAGTGTGGAATGATGTAATATTTGCCCCGTAGTATTTTTTTCTATTAATCTATACATTCTTTTTGGGTGAATTTGGGAATTTATTTAAAATGAAAACCTCTAGGGAAAGGACATCCAATAGCATCAAAGTACAGGTTCCAGTTTAGCAAGGGAGGGGGATTAACAGAAATAAGATTAAGAGAAGGTTGGGAGGCAGCAAGTGAGGCCAGCTTATCTGCCACATGATTTCCTTCCCTGAGTATGTGATTGAAGGAAATAAAATTAAAATGCTGCTCCAGGGAGCGGAAATTATAATATCCATTGGTAGTTGGTACTACATTTTCTTGCATTAATTTATTATTTCAAATACACGTTAGTCATTGGTTTAGAAATTATAATATATAAACCCACAAATACAAGACATATTGGAACTCAATAATAAAAGAGAAATGTCCAACATCATCCACTAAGGTATGTTCTTGGCATATATTTTTGCCACCCCTTAAGTTATTCAATTTATCAATGAGACTCTTTATTATTAACACTGTTAGTTTCAATTAATTTTTATTTATTCATTTTCAATATTATTCCACCATTCTAAGAAAAGAAGATAATAAATAAGAGAGAGACAAAAAGAAATATTTATGCTAGAATAAAAATGAGGAAGATACAAGAATAAAAGAAGAGGAGCGGTTACAGGCAATAGAGGAAGACGAAAACTAATCGAATTTAGAGATTCTTGTTTAAGGGTATTCTTGTCTTTTTGAAAAGTTTAGACTGCTTACATTAATATTGAACTTTGGTTTCCTAATACTAAGGAATGTCATTGATATATTTTTCTCCTATAGAAAGTCTAATTGATATATTAAATATATAATTCAAGAAATGATATTAATTTTAGGAGATGACTCAATAACCCAAGGGCGCTGAAAATTTTCAATAAAAACGATGAAGATTTTAAAATATAATTACATGGAATTTGCATGAAAGCTCTCACCATTAAATTACAGATAGAAGAAGACTTCAAGTCTTTGGGAAAGGAAACAAAATAAAAGCAAGAAACTGAAGTCAGCTGGAAAATTGCATCTCGGAGTTTAAAAAGGGGAAGAATGGGAATGAAACCCTGACCTTGGTATTGCTTGCGTCAGCAAAAAACTTTTTTTAAATAAAAAAGACGTCAGAAAAAGCGGATCAGCACAGTTGAGATCAAAATCTCTCAACGGTTAGTCTCGCTTCTAATCATCTGCGAAACGAAGGCGTGCAATGCGCAACATTCAAGTCTGCCCCCAAAAAACGATAGAAATACATAAACAATGGAAATGACCCGTTTACTTCGACCCCACATAAATGGAATGATTATTTCAATTTTCATTGGCGATCTTTGTTTAGTTTAAATTGCTTCAATCTTGCGCATTTAGCGTCCGGTTAAAAGTCGAGATCAAGGTCTAGTCGAAATTTTGACGAACACTCATTGCCTTAAACCATTTAAGTGCAATGAGCGGTCGAGATCAAAATCTCGACAAGATTTTGATCTCGACTATTGCTGGACATGCATCCTCATATTCGGAAAAGTGCTACTTAATTAATGCTCAACACCTTGGTCTCTACCATTCATTTCTGAAAAGTGTGTTTTCACATTTTTGAGAAGCAGACGGTCAATATCGAAATCTCGACCGTTTGCAGTACAGTGTTACAAAGTCGAGCCCGAATATGAGGATGCATGTCCAGCAATAGTCGAGATCAAAATTTCGATGCAAACGGTCGAAGATTTCGATATTGACGTCTGCTTCACAAAAATGTGAAAACACACTTTTTAGAAATGGACGATCGAGACCAAAGTCCTGCGCATTAATTAAGCAACACCCCAGCAGTTTCCCACATATTCAGATACATTGAAGAGTAAATCGTATGATATAAGAAAAAGAAAGATTTGCTTTTCCAATGCTTACGCTACCAGGAAATTGCAGAGAAATGAAAAGGAGAAATCCAAGTCCACCACGAAATTACAAAGTTGAATGAGTACCCCAGTGTCTCATATTTCATGCACTCAGCTGGTTTTACGAGAAAACTTGAAAGTTGCCTCCCAAGAAATCATGGGGACTGTCTCCTTTTCCATTAAAAACGAAACAATGAAAGTTTTACATTAAAAAAGCAAGATTATATAAAAGAGAAAATAATTATTCTCTGCTTGAGTCGTGGCTTCTTGCTTGGAAGTCACTAACAGAGAATAATTCAAAACAAGGTTCTGTTTGTTCTAAGCAGTCGAAAGCGGAAAGTGGAAAGCGTGTTGCAGCAACAGCTAAAAGTCTAATCTCTTAGATATATAAATTGAAGCATGCATAAACCAACCCTTCCTACAACTCCATTGAGATTTTAGTTATAGCTAGAAGAGCGTTTTCAGAATAGAAACGTTATCAGAAGCTGCTTTGCTTAAACGTTTGGGAACTGCAAGAAATTAAGCGACTTTGATTAGTTGCAGAAACCTTCTTCTTGTTCAGTGAGAGAGAAGTGATGGGTGGGTGTTTCTCAGATATAAAAGGAGGACAACAAGCAATGGGAATGCTGCAGCAACAAAGGCCAATACCCATGAGTAACGAAGGAGTTTCTGGACCAAATGAAGCTGTTGAATTCTTCTTAAGGTCTCGTGGCATTCATGGCTTCTGCGCACAACTAGAGGTATGGTATAAGAGTTATTATAATATATCGAGAATTTTGGAAATTTCAAGAATTTCAGTGATGAAACCTCAATAAAATGCTAGTTCAAAATGGAAAATTATTATTTTTCGGCTATAAATTTTGACTGAAATCTCAGAAAATTTTAGTAGCGCATTATAACTCTGAAGTCCAACAACAACAACAATAAGCCTTGTTCCAACTAAATAGGTTACATGGATTATTGCCTTTCAATCAGTTATATCTGAGGTCATGCTAAATACAAGGTCTAAGCTATGCATATTTTTTCTCACTACTTTTCTTAAAGTTATTTTAGGTCTACCTCCAGCTTTTCTAGTCCCTTCAATCTGGATTATATCACTTCTCCGTACATGAGCATTTATATGTCTCCATTGAACGTGATTGTGTCACCTCAAATGACTTTCTCAAAGCTTATCACATATGTGAGCAATTCCAAAACCAACTCTAATATGATCATTCCTTATCTTGTCCCTCATAGTTTTGTCACTCCCATCTTAGCATCCTCATTTATGCTATAATGAGTTTATCTATATGATTTTTTTTTAAACATCTCAACACTCTGCACCATACTTCATGGTTGGTCGAACAATGATCTTATAAATTTTTTCTTTAAGCTTTAATGGAATACGTCGATCACACAAGACCTCGGACGCACCTCTCCAGTACTTCATCCACCTTATTTTAATTCTTTGGGAAACATCATCCTCTATATATATCACATCTTTTATTTATGATTGAACCTAGGTACCTAAAACAATCATTCTGAGGAATCTCCTTATCATCAAGTATCACTACCTCATCGTCTGCCGGATCATGACTAAAGTTACAAACTAGATATTGTCAATCATTAAGAATTGTCAATGCAATCTACAAATGTAACAAACTTGTTCAAGATTTTTGTTACTTGTCTTCAATTTAAATATTTTGTTTAGTAGGAATAACTCAGCCCTGTTAGCTTTAAGTTATGAGCTTCAAAATGAAGTATGAGTGGTGACTTTCTCTTTAACCACATAAGGGCTTAAGCTTAGCATACAAAAAACATTGGAGTAGTAAGAATCAAGTTGTCCACCAATTTGGCTATATCAATCATTTACTTGCCTTGCTTGCGTTAGGAAAGGAGTGAACAAAGGAAAAAAGAGTTGCACTGATGAAGACTTTCTTTTAACACGCTGGAATAAGTAGAGAATATGGATTGTGAATCTATTCAACAACAAAGTTGGAGAAAGAGGACTTGCCAATCTGTGCTTGTATGGTATCATTTGCATTCAAACATGACTTAATGGTCCACTTGTTGATTGCAACTAAGGGCAGAGTCAAGATTTAACATTGAGAGAGGCCAAGTGCTGGTATTACATGTCGAAAGAAGACTATATGAGAAATTTCAAAAAATGGAGAAGTAAAGGGACAAAATTTCAAGAAATGGCCGGGGGGGGGGGCAGCCTGTGACAATCAAGTTAGTACTTGCACACAATTCCCATAAGGAAATTTCTACGTTGAGTATTCACGGAGCTTGAGAATAGAAATTGAGCATTTATTACCTTGTGTGAGTCGAGCGAAGGGTTTATAGTATGACATAAATAATAGGGATCATGGACTATACTACGCCTCCGGTGGGGCTCTGCTGACTGAGCTAGTGCTTATGCTGGTAGTGTCCGGAACTAATGCTTGCATAGGTCGTACTCGATAAAAAGTCTGAACATTGCGTAGCGGGAGGGCATTAGGTTGTTGCTACTGCATCCCCTCTTTTATTTACCAAAACGAATAAAAATTTGGATAGTTAGATGTTTAGATTGAGGTAGATTTCCCACCCTTCCTGATCGTCGGATTTGAATTAGTTAGTGCTTCCTTCTGCTATCATATCTAAATAGAGAATGTAGTTATGTAACCCCAAACAAACCCATATAGATTCATAATTGGATGAAATAAACAACAACAAAGATGATAATAGTTTTGGAATAAGAAACAAACCTCTCTAGTACTCTTGGCAGCAAGACTTATTTTTTGGGTTATTTTGGATAAGGGTTCCTAAGTGACATATTTTCCACCTTCAAAATATTTCCATGGAACGACATCCTTGATACTTCAGAGAACGATCTTAAATTCATATTCTTCCTCTCTCATCATGGGGTGTCAAAAAAAAAAATTATTCTTGAATCTCTTAACCTTGGGTATAACATCTATGTTAATGGTTTTGGGGCAATTGTATATAAATTGACATGATTAAATCAAATATATTATAAATGAAAGTAATGTTGCAACTTGCAAAGTGGTTGAGTTGGATCTTTATGAGATGAATAAGTAACAACAAATCTTAAAGTTATTTTAGAAATTTTAAAAAATATAAAAATATCAATTGAAGGAACTTACTGAAGAGCACTAGTAATTTCAAGAAACATATAAAATTAGATTAATTAATAATTTTAAAAAAATATAAGACTTAAGATATAATAACTAAACAACAAATGTTCAAGTGAAAAAGTAAGGTAGGAGTTTTTGGTGAAATATCGTTGAAACTTGGCGATATTTTGTCATTTTTTTTTGTCAAACAAATTTTTGACAATTTTTTATCATTTATATACGAAATTAAAGGGAAAAGTAAAGTTGATTGACTGGAACATATAAAGTAATGTAATGTTGATTGAAAATTTAAAATGCATAATTAGAAACTGATAAAATTGATTGAAATTATAATTGAAAACAAAAATGTAATTGAAATTATAAAATAAGGTTGACTAAGTCTATAAATTTATAATTGAAAATCAAATCATGAAGTAATATTTGTATCACTTTATAATATAATTATTATGGATTCACATCCTCTATAATTCCCTATAATTCCTAATAGGTTGTGGCATTAGACCAATGGTTACAAAAACATGATTTATTAACCCCCCAATTTTTTTCCGTGGGTCCGCTGGCCCCTATTAGGGAATTATAGGGAATTGTGGAGAAAGGAATTACAGAGGATGTGAATCCAACTATTATAGATAAAAAAAGAAACTTGACTGCAAATGTCTCGAATTTCATTGGAGTCGGTAGCCACCGGCACCCCTTATGTCGACAATATTTCAAAAGTTGGCTCTATCACTTCTCTCCCATCATTCTCATTCTTTATTTTTTTTCCTGTAGTAAGAGTTGTCATCCCACTTTACAACAAAAAAAGGTTTGGGTTATTGGTTTTTTCTTCAAACGAAAGAAAATGACACACTTTTCCTCAAACTTCTTACCGAAAAAAGGCATTGCTATCCCCATGGACCACACACCACAAAAACTTTCCATCTCTTATATCTTCTATTAAATATAACAAATTAACAAAAAAAAAAAAAAACTTTATCATCATTGGATTGCTTAGTTGATAATAATCAACACTTTTTAGTAAAGAGAACATGGGTTCAACTTTTCGTGATAATATATATAATATCTCATCCCTAGGATCTGCTAGCGTCTATAAAACTTCGGATAGAAAATCTTTGAACAACCTTCCAATCACAGTGAAATGTCTAACCAGAACCTTCTAATCACAAATAAAAGATCTCCTCACCGAATTGATTTGAGAGGGATACAATAACTACTTTTGTTGCTCTCCCCTGCACATCGGCATTTAAATTTATTTAGATAAAAATTTGAAAAAACCCCTCTTCTTGTTCTCAAAGTATAAAAAGTTGACGTGATAACCATTAAAGGTTGTTAAGTTGGTAATGACTCACACCTCGAAGAGGTCACGTTCTTTATTGTACATGTAATATTTTATAGTCCCCACGGCCCACTCTTAATATAAAGTTACCAATTTTTCAAAAATTAAAATAAAATTAGGTGATCAAATTATTATTATTTTAGCCTTTTGGTTCTTGACAAAGCGCACCTCCTGTTTTTTTTGAGACATTTCAAGTCTGAAATTGCTTTAGTCTTGTGCATTTTTTTTGGAATGAAGTTCATCCGGGCCAGCTTGTTACGCATCACGACTACATCTTCAAGGTGCTTTTAGTCCTGTGCTTTTAATGTGTAGGACTATCAAGTCGAATTTCGAACCCAACGATCTGAAATTTCAGTCGAGATTTTCATCCGACGGCCTGAAATTGTTTTGCATGACAGTTTTAGTGCATTAAAGCTCCTTGCAAGTCCTTTATAGAAGAACCCAGTTAGAGCCTATGCGTTTCGTCTTCTTAGGAACCATTGCTTCATCACCAGGATTCGCGTCAGTAGCATTCGATGTTTTGGATTGAAATCGCAGTAAACATTCCGGGGCAACGAATTTTAGGATTTTGGATTGAATTGCTATTTTGGATCTGATGAGATGCTGATTTGGTTTTCTGAACTGATTATAGCTCGGAATCGTGGGTTGGATCTATCGCTGTAGATAATCCAGAGATAAATCACAGGATATGCATTTTTTCTGCATTATTACACGAACTGGCTGCTCTTTCGTTCATACCATACTAGTTGAGGCTTGGGTTCTGAATTTCTGATTGATGCAGCAACATGGGAACAAGCTACAGGGGAGGAGATTCGATTTTGTGAAACTATAAAGTCACTAGGTCGATGCAGATACCTAGCATTACATCTCTATTGGTGCTTTAGTTCATTAGTTTTATTGGTTTGTGGGAAGAAATTGAAGAAAGGCGGGACCAAGATTTGAAGTTCAACTGAGTTTAAGTAAGAAAATCATGTCCCTTCGGAAAAAAAATAGGAAGAGCTGAAGAAAGTAGAGCTGTTGGGTGGGTGCTAAGATTGGAAATTTAGAAACTCCCTCGCAAGGTTTCCAGAAAAAGAAAGATTATATACAAGGCTATTGGTTTATAGAAACGCTTTCGACTAGAAATTCTTTATATGGAGCCTTTAACGCGTGAAAATCCAGTATCAGTATCAGTTACAAGAAACACACAAGAAAAGTTTTCTGGGAGCTCTTCTAGGTTCAGATTCTGATAAACACACAAGAAAAGTTTTCAGGAAGCCCTGGTTGTTCACAGTGACAGCGAGAGGGAGGATTATGGGAGGGTGCTTCTCCGACAGAAAGGGAGGACAACAGGCCATAGGAGGGTTACAGCAGAGTCCGATCCAAACGACCAACGTCGGAGTTACTGGTCCCAATGATGCTGTTGACTTCTTCTTCAGGACTCGCGGGCTTCATGGTCTCTTCACTCAATTGGAGGTATAATTTTTGTAATACTGTATACCAATTGTTCGAATATTTGACTCTACAAATAAGATAAGAAGATTCTATCAAAAAGAGAGAACGAAGACGCCAAAAGTTAAAACTGTATTATTATCCCCTGGCCCCCTTTGAACAATTGAACCGAGCTTTTCCACACAATTTCTATCCTCATGGTTTTGTCTAGCGAGTAGCGATTGGAATCTTGTAATCGATATCGCTCCTTTTGCACAAATTAAAGTAGCTTTTGATCTTTATTTTTCTTGGGAAAAATTAAAGATAATATTCAAGAAATTTCATCGTCACCTTTGTAGTCATTAATAACTTCGTCCGTACAGTTTGTTTAAATTATATAACGTTCTTGTATTATTCAAATCTTGTGGTTGTGTTAGTGTAAAATCTTCTGTGGTCCTGCCTCGCGTTTGAATAGCAGTAAAGAAGTTGGAGGTGATTTGGAGCCACTTAATTCAATACTTTTTGCACTGTTGCCTTGTGTCTTCTTTATGTTAAAACTGGAGGGGGGGGGGATTAGATGCTCTTATAAGGATAGGTATGACTATGAGATTAATTTCGTGCCCATCATGTATAAACATATATGAGCCTATGGATCTATATGAGATCTTCTAATGGAAAGTGATTTTCTCCAGCGGACTAGCCTCTCTGTTGCATCAGAGAGCTGGAAATACTCTGGCTGTGTGCTTGGGTGCTCCCAGCCATTGGATGAGCTCTGCAGAGGATCTAGGTCCTTTTCTAATTGGGAAGAAGAGGACGGTAATGTGTGAAATGTGGTCACTTTCGGGCTTCACTATCAGATATGTTCGAGATGTAGAACATATTTTATTTATGTTTAGGGGCTGACAATTCTATTGAATTGTATTCCATGGTTCTTTTTGCATTAATATCTCTAGAAGTTCAACAGATTTTGCTAATATGAAGAAAATATGTTTTTTTCTTTTTTCTTTTTTAATGATAGCTACCTTATTTTTGGCAAATATTTTGTATTTTCCTATTGGCTCTGGTGAATAGGTGGTGAGAGTCTTTGTTTTGACTAGATAAGCTTGCAAAGGTTCAGCTTGACCTTGCATGCTTCGTAACAGACTAATCGTATTTGCAACATTTTTCTCTGCCCATGATTGCTTGATCCAGTCTAGTGTTATGCTCGATCCCAATCAATTCGCAGCCACATCAAAACTTTCCTTTCGTCATCTGGATAAACATTTATACCAATGATGTCAATATTTTGTGTCAGAGTTCCAGAAGGACCCCCATGGTCGGGGAGTTTCAGTTTCTGTTTTTGTTTCCGTGGTCCCTGCAGTAGAAAAAACCTCGGTTTCCTATGCACTAAAAGCTTCTAACACCTCTTGGGATTTGCTTGGGGGGGCGGGGAGTAGGGGCCCTTGGGACTTGAGGGCCCCATAACGAAAACCATAAAAGAAGACAGTTATCTGTTCTTTTGTGAAGAACAGAGAAACCAGAGTTTCTTTATATGAGTTTTAAGAGATGGGACAATACTGTCGATTGACATTACACTGCAGCTGTAGGCATAAACAGAATTTTTTGAACTACTTCAACAAAATAAACACTTTCATAACACCATTCTGAAATATGAAGAGCTGAGGTGGAGGCATGCATGTCGTCAAGAGCTGAAGTAGAAGCATGCATGTTGCATGATACTGAATGCTCAACGCCCCAGACATTTTTGGAGTTGCCCAGGTCTTCATTAAAGGGGTTGGGGTTTATCACCCCTGATCATTCATTTCCAAGTTCTTACACTGCAATTAAGAAATGGGGACTGCATCAATGAACCTATTGAAGGGCAATATTTTTCCCCCCTTGTTTGTTCTCATATATAACAAGAGGTTTTGGTTCTGAACATAATATACAATGGCAGTTAAATACCAAAGTATGGGACCCCAAAGAATGGACTAAACAATGGATATTGGGCCGAAAACTTGCCGAATCTACCCCAACCTAACTCATTGGCAGGCGAGTTGGCATATCTCATCATCAAGAGAATAAGAACCCACTTAAGGACATATACATGTAGCTTTTCTAGTAAGAGAAAGTATTTCCATGTAGGATAGTTATATGGCTTCCACCTTTTTTAAAAAAAAATAAAACCATGGACTCTTGTATAGTTGTAGAGCTGCATACAAGGAGATCTTGTTATGGCAACCATACAAGCTGATAGTATGACTCTGAACATCAATCTGGCTTATTTGCTAGATGTTATACTTCTGCTATAGACTAACAGCGAATGACTTGGATGCTGGAGCTATCGTATGTCTAAGAAATAAAAAGCAGCAAAGCATGCTTTTGTTTGTATCGCATGGCTGCTGGAAGGTATTTACCCATTTGGACCTGGACTAGTTTAAGATGTAATTACTTGAGGCTAATGGATTTGTTGATAAAAATTACAAGCCTCCTCTATTATTTGCTGATAATTGAAGGATCACATTTTATAATAAAAATTGTATCTGGGAGTTGTTGTGAACCATAATAAAGCATTTTTCTTGCTTATTCATATTTTTGTGATGGATGGAGACATATCATTTTTGTATGTGTTCAGATTCTGTAGCAAACCAAAATTAAATCGTTTTATTCCAGATGGAAATCAATCATAAAAATTGTGTCTGGGTCCCTGGGAGTTGTTGTTGTGAACCAAAATTAAAGCATGAAAAAAAAAATCATTTTATTCCAGATGGAAATCAATCACAGCCTTTACTTGTTTAATATTTTTTTCCCCTCCCATGGCATATTGTGTCAAGCGCAGCCTTAGCTTAGCTGATCCTTGTTATTTAGTTGTTCTACTGAAACCTAGAATCCTAAACACTAGCATATCTTTGCTCCCTTTAGGTTACAATTGTATTTTGTAAAAAATATTGGATCTTCTGAGACATTATTTAAGATTTCTAGAATTGTACAGGGGATATTAGGCTGCTGGAACATACTGTAATCTGGCTGATATCACTACAAGTGAGCGTGAGGGTGGTGTTGCTTGATTCTACAATAACAACATATGTTAGAAGGAACTTTTTCCTCCTTTCGTGGGTAATCTTGCACACGTTGAACAGATTTATACTGGTGGATTTGGATTTGGATGGAGTTTAAATTTTGATCTATGTATCTTTCTTTTAATTAACAAAACAAAGGAGAAAAGAAGAGATAAAATCTGTGAATTAGGGAGGCTTCAAATTAATGGATGAAGCCTCCATAAACTTCACTGAATAGAAATAGGAGGGTAGGGAGCAAGTCAAAACCCGAAAGGAAACTAAATCTCACAATATAACCCCAACGTCTCTTTTTATACTTTAACATCTCTGTATACCTTACTCATTGTCATATTTGTAGATGTATTTCCCTTTTACCCTCTGTTATACTGTTTTCCATGCATTTGGTTTTGCCTTGTTGATCACTATGCAACAATAGATTTCGAATACTTACTTTAGTTTCTTCTTTTGTTGACATTCACTGCAGTTATCATTTTCTGCTGCAAACTTGCTTGACCGGGACATCTTTTCGAAGGTAAACCCTCCATGACAATGAAAAGTTTGGCTAACTTTTAATTAAGAGAAAATCCTTAGCTATACTTCGTCAGTTGTTGCAAGCTGTTCCATTTGAGGAATGATAGTTCTTTTAATGTGTTGTGACTATTGGAGGAATGATATATTTCGTAATGTATCATGTTATCTATTAAAGGTTCCTAATTCTCTTTGTTTATTGTGGTTGTGATTTAATTTTTTCTTTCCGTCTTGGCATTGGGAGAATTGGATAGTCTGCATTTAAGTGTGTCTTGTGCAATATTTTCTTTTACATGAATAGCAATAAATTTATTAGAAAGTGAGAACAGAATGAAAATGTAAGGCAGCCAACATTGCCTCCCTTATCGGTAATAGGTATAAAACCCTCATCTCACCAAGCTTAGTTTGACAATCGGCAGGGGAATTAGCTGACAGACACGCCTTCTGAATGAGATTCTGGGAGGATTGATCCTCTCTAATGAAATATACTAACTTCTTAAAGCAACTCTGCTGTGGGCCCACTAAGTGTGTAAATTGTCACTGAGAAAAGTGAGTAGCAATTTTGTAATTTTTGGAGCAGTTTAGTAATAAATTAGTTGATCCATTAGTGAAAGGATCAAACTGGAAAGGGAATTTGTGAAAATGCTTTCTGGTATTTAAAATGGAGTAGCACTAAAACAGAATTAAGTTTCTAAAGCAGGAGCTTTTGAGTAGTATCGAAAGAAGAAGGTGTTCATCGTAAGAAGACTTTTTCTTCCTGACACAATAAGAGCAGCAAACTAGCAACGAGTTCCTTAGCTTGTGGCTAAGACAGCTCACTCAATGAAAACCCATTTGGTCTGAAAAGTTTGTGAGGCTATTCCCCATTTGTAACCCTGTTGAACCAATTAATAACAGCACGAAGTCAAGTTTGAAGATAAATAAAACTCCTTGAAATTGATCCAGGTAGCTGAATTGAAGTCAGCCCTAGCTATAGAGTAATAATACACAGCCTGCCAAATATTGCCAACAGATTCTCAGGTTGGGTTGCCCCTGGAATTGATGCTGATGATCACATTATGAGATTATCTTATGCATTTGGCCTTTGATTGCATGTGTTTTCTTTGTATTTGACCAACTTAATTGGAAAAGGTGTGTGTACAAGGGAGGCATATGGGATTAGGCTTAGTTGTAGCTTATAAAATTCTTAAGTTAATTAGTGTAGTGGGTTTGCTAGGTAGTGTTGATTAGTATTTTTTTTTTCCTCGGTAGTATTGATTAGTCTTTTAGTTTTCCTAACCAAGCTTCTATGGGTAATTTTTCATCTTATTGTCATTTTTTTTGGATTTATAAATAAATTCATTACCAAAGGAGTGAGGGGGAGGGAAAGAATACACAAGAGAGCCAAAGGGCAAGGCCTGGCCAAAACAAAGGCAACAGGGGTTCAACAAGCGCAACAAACCTTGCAACAACACTAAAAGCTTGTGTTTTGTGCCACTGTTCATCATCTTTGGTGGGAGCGTAATCTCCAAAGATGGACTTCCAAATCCCGCTCCAAAGATATGATTTGGAATGCCATCTTCTTTGATGTTTCTTTTAGACTTGTAATTTCCCCCTCCCCCTGATTGACGATACCCCAAGGAACAGACTTATTGTTGTCTCCTGGGGTCTTAGCTCTTCTCTTCGGTCTTCCTCTTTAAGGCCGCTTTGTTTTCCTTTTTTCCTAATTTAAATTATTTATTCATCCAAAAAAAAAAAAAAAAAAACACTAAAAAAGGCGAGCAACAAAGCCAAGTTTTTCTATCTTTTTTTTGTTTTCCTTAATCTTTCTTGGAGACTTGAAGTCAATAAGGAAGTCTGTGTCTACTTGGTATGCCCCTTGGTAATACGGTTGTCATTATTCCTTTCTGTCTGCAACTGCATATAATTTAGTCCAATTGAATTGTGTGTGGCTTATCTTCAGATTATATTTCATGTTTTTTTCCAGCTCTTTTAAACTGTCAATACTAAAGTGCACATTTTTGGACAGTTGCTTGATGGTCTTCAAGGTAGTATTGACACATTCCCCTCTCTTTCCCTCTCTCCCTACACTTTCACAGAGTGATCCCATTGTCATAGTGTATGCAAAGAAAAGGGATGGAGCACTTGAGGAACTCGGTCGTACAGAAGTAATTATGAACACACTTGACCCTGTTTGGATCGAGAAAGTTTCTATTGCTTATCAGTTTGAGATTGTTCAACCATTGGTGTAAAATTCTCATTATCCTCCGAACCAGTTACTACTTTTTCAGATTCATTCACATAGTTTTGTTTTCCATTTTATCCAGCACTTTGTTCTTTTACTGAATATCCCCCCCCCCCCTTTTTTTTCTGTGCATGCATCTCATCTTTCAGGTTTCAAGTGTATGATGTTGACACCAAGTATCACAATTTACCCGTGAAGGTATCTTATGTTCTAGTTTTGATATAATATTCTACTTAATGCTGCAGTGAACTGATATTTTCTTAAGCTGAGAGTATTCACTTTGTGGAATAATTTGTACCAATTTTTTTCTTAAATTTATTGATTGAAATTCTTTTCTTGTCAGGCATTAAGTTCAACATTTGAAACATGAGATACTTATATTTGAACAAAATCTTAAAATTTACTCCATATACATAACAACAAAGTTTAGCTGATTTCTTTTCAAAGTTAATACTTGTTGGATTTTTTATGAGCAACACTTTTAATTTTTTTTTCTTCAATATCTGGATTAGCTTAAATATTTTAAGTAGTACCATCAAGAAGGATATGGCAAAGGTGTGGTTAAAAGATTTGCTAAGTTGAAGCATATCTGCATGTCAAATGAAATTTCATTTAAATTTTCTTTTCCATTCTAAAGTTAACTCAAATTCGTCATCCTTCTAGCCATAATGTCCTGGAGAATTACCAAGTATGATAAGCAACTACATCCACTTATTTCCTTTGAAAACAAGTGGTTGCATGCAGATTACATTTATTGACCGCAGAGCAACTGTTTAGTAGTTGTAACTGTAGATATTTGTTTCTCTTGCTAAATTCAAAATTCAGTCGTTGGTAATAGATAACTAATGTTTCATAGGGAGAGATTTGGACTTAATTGCATTTTGTTTTCTTGCAGATGCTGAGCTTGGATCAGCAAGAGTTCCTTGGAGAAGCAAGTTGTGTTCTATCAGAGGTTAAGTGCCATATGTTCTTAACTTTGACTTGGAAATTGATGAATGATATAATAAATAGTTCACTCTGTATATTCGCTACTACATGATGATATGTTGTGCAGATCAGAACTTTGACTGTCGTGAACTTCAGAGAAGGAAATAAGCTTACAGAACAAAATTGTTAATGTAGTCACTAGTCAGCCCTCATTGGTAGCAGAATGCTGCTAATTATTGTGCAACATTTCCCCTAAAGTTGCCTGCCATAAACATGCTTGTTTCTGTGGCATTCTAGAAGATTTCATCTCATTGCTAATTCATACAAACTATGTTTAGTTTTTATAGCTTTTATACCAGCACAGGATTCTGCCTTTTCTAACTTGTCCCGTTGCAGCATTGTATGTATATAATATGTAACACGCACAAGTATTTGTTTTTCTTTGACTTCCTTGCATCGGAACTATTGGATATGTTCATGTTTAGATGATTGTTTTTTCTTTTAAATGGCAGGTAGTGACTAAACAGAATAGGAGTTTGACGCTTCATCTTCATAACAGAAATGGGCATGGTGGCATGAAAAGATTGGGAACACTTACTGTCCATGCGGAGGAAACAAATGCCTCAAGGAAAACTGTTGAGATGATACTCCGCTGTTCCCACTTGGATAACAAGGACCTCTTCTCCAAAAGTGTATGACCTACTCCTTTAAAGATCTTTGTTTTGTCTATTGGTTTATAGCCAGTTTATTCTAACCACAACTGTCACCAATATCATCATCACTATAACTCACTTTTATTAAAATAAGGGGCAGTTCTAGAGAAGGAAATCCATAATGGAATCAATGTAGAGCATGGATGAGGAAATTTTGTGAAGGGTATGTCATAAACTTGACCAAGAGGCGAAATAAAGTTCTGAAAAACCAGTGGATTAGCCATCATATCATCATCAAGCCTTGTCCCTACTAAATAGGGTCGGCTACATGGATTCTTGCCTTCGAATCAGCTCTGTTTGAGGCCATGCTAGATACAAGGCCTAAGCTATGCATATCGTTTTTCGCCACTTCTCTTAAGGTTATCTTAGGTCTGCCCCTAGCCTTCGAATTCCTTAAATTTGGATTATGTCACTTCTCGGCAGCTGGCACCAGAAAAAATCTAGCCAAACCCTTTTCATGGATTCAACCAATTGATAAGTGAGAGTTATAGAACAATGAATGTTTGAAAATACGTAGGAAGTATTCCACATTCATTGGGAGTTCACCAATCTCTATATATATATATATATATATATATATAGTAATAGTTGGATTTGTCACCTCACCTTTTTCAATTAACACAACTAGGTTTGCAGCATGGTCGGAGAACTCTCGAGATCTTGCTGGAATCTCGTGATATATTTCTCGTTTTCCATTGAGTGGAACAAGATGATGTGCTTTGCATATAGGGTCACTAATCTTGACTGTTGAGTTATAACTTTGATGGTTGGATTATTATTTGTACTTTGTAATGTGAACCATGAACATGTGCAACATTTTACTAGTTTGAATTTTTAACTTTGAGCACTAATGTATGAGCAAATGATGTGTACAACAGACCATTTTAAGGTTTCACTTCAGCTTAGTGGTTTCCCATTTGGGGTCTGAAGTGAAACTCACATTTTTACACTATTTTGTCCCATAAGTTTGAGGTCATCAGTGTGTTCAAAAGGGATGAAATTGGCTGGGTTTCAGCCCCTAATACCCCTTGATTTGGGGGAAAAAAACTTCCACCACCTTGATGAGATTGGCCTTGAGATTGAGACTTTGAACCGTCGTTTATAAAGGGTGAATTCGGTGCTGAAGGCCCTCATGCAAGGTGCAATTTTCCTGTGCAGCCTTACCCAACAATTTTCTTTGAGAGCTGTTTCAATAACTTAACCTCAGGCTACAACTGTGGTCCACTGACCACTGCACCACCCCTTATGGTGGTTGAACCATGGTTTGCAGTCAAGAAAGGCTTTGTGGTGGTTGTGCAGTCCAGATAAATATTTGCCTTGAAATAATATCTATGATTCTGCAGCTTGAAAACCTGGGAATCCGGTATAGCACAATAGCCATACAACCCAAGCCATATGGTAGCCCGGTCCTGATTTCCCTAAGAAGTGTATGTGGCGTAACCTCAATAGGGCTACGGTCAACGTCAAGATCTCTAATTCGAAACAAGTCGAATTGGGCGGAAAGAGGATAAGATTTGGTTGAGGGCATTGGGATTTGAATCTGGATGTCTCTCTTTTGAGATGGGGTGTCTCTTTTTGGGTTATGGGTGATCTCTAAGGGTCTAGAATCAGCCTGGAAAGAGATATTGGAGATTAATCAGAAGATGGTTCAATTCTCATATGGGGAAATTAGGGTTTTATGATTCAAGGATGTGACAGGTCAATCAAGAAATAGGGTTCCTGTAGTCTGATTGACCTGAAATTTGGATTGAACTTAGGGCATGGTGTATAGGGATGTTGCTTCAAATTATGGACAGATCTGATGGTTAGATTGATCTAGATCTAACTTTGAGGTCAGGGGTTTCTTGGCGAATTTGAAAATTCAAGAAAGGGGCTAGGATTTGAAAGATGTGATATGGGTGAATTTTGGATTGATTACTAGGTTAATGGAGGTAATCATGTTGTCCAAAGATGGAGGTGATCTGATGATTGGAGTGGGCTGGACAGAAAATTCACATGACACACCTCACTTGCATTCTTTGACAGGGTTCTGTTTTGGTGTTGCAGGTTTTTCTATAAGGCAGCTCATTGGGCTCTTAATGATGGGTTCAAACAAACTGAAATTAAGGGGGAATAGAAATGGGTTTGTGTGGTTGATCTCCTGCCTGAGTAGGTGACTTCCCAAGTGATGGTCTGCTTTGCTGAACAGCAGTGGCGGCTGTCCAACAGTCAAAACTGGAATAAGCTACCAAACGTTCAGCACCAACAGAGTTCCAAACTCCCAGATTTTATGTCACCAAGAGAGGAAGTATCAATAAGCAAAAGTTTTCAATAAAGCAATTCAAACTTCACTGATCAAGTCTCTGTGTTCTTCCCATCAGGGGGGGGTATATTTAGGGACTAATCTGCCTTACCAAATAAAGTTCTATTCACTGTGGGGATGGGTCTATCCAGCTTAAAGTACATAACTAACATGACTAAAATACCCTAGAAAGACTAGAAAGACTAAAATACCCTAACTAACATGAGCCAATAAATTCTAATTAAGTCATTGACTTTTAAGTGTTCATGGTCTGTAAAACAAAGTTAAAGTATTTTTTGGGGGGTAAAACAGCATTAAAGTAATTACTTAGCTATTTTCGTACTAAGTCTAGATATTCAATTTTCAGGGCCATAAAGTAGGTCCTTATTACCAAATAAACCCTTGGGAATAGAGGCCCAGCACATATATCTATGAACCCATTGTTGATTCCAAGGAAAAATAATCCAATTCAGTGCTGGATCTGCATCAATATGACTACTATTATAAGTCCTTTTACATTATTCAGTGGTTTGTACAAATTCCTTTCTGTTTACTGACCCCATCATTCTTTTCAATGTTGTTATCATCTTGGAAACTTTTTTATTGTTGCTTTGAGAAGTCTTTATAGGAGACATGTATATGGCCCTCCAGAGACCTTCCCTCCTATCATTGTCATTGTCATTATCATCATTGTTATCTTTCTTTTCATGTAGGACCCATTCTTAAGAATATCTAGAATCGTTGAGAGTGGTGGTGCCATTCCAATTTGCAAGACTGAAGTGGTTAACAATAACTTAAATCCAACTTGGAAGCCCCTCCAACTCACCATGCAACAGTTTGGAAGCAAGGCAAGCTAATTGTGTTTGTGTTACATATATTAAAAAATCTGGAAGTTACTCTTCTGATGTGCAACTTACCGATGACAATACCAATTCTGTGTAGGATACCCCTCTGGTTATAGAGTGCTTTGATTTCAATGACAGTGGCAACCATGAACTTATAGGGTAACTGATGAATGTTTTGTACTCATTGCTTTTGCTCTAATTTTCTGCTGTCCTTTTTTTGCTTTATCTTGGTAGTCAGAACATAAATTACCTTGTTTTGATTTAACCATTCATCAGAGTACTGCAAAAATCTTTGGCTGACTTGGAGAAACTGTATGATGGAAAAGGTGGAGTGAACTTTCATTTACCGCCTTCTTTTCACCATGGTCATAAGAAGGTTGTTTTTTTTCTTTCTTCTTGGAAGGGTTTTATTTTTTGGTTGGGGGGAGGGGGGTGGGAGATTATTTGATCTTGGAAGCTTAACCACATCTTAATTGAATTTGTCTCATTTAACCCATTTTGCAACTATTTTTCTACAGATTCTTAAAGGGCAACTGTTTGTAGATGGGTTTTCTGAAAAAATTACATACAGTTTTCTGGATTACATTTCTAGTGGATTTGAGCTTAGCTTTATGGTTGCTATTGACTTCACAGGTAGACTTCCAATTGTGTCGATGTATTTTCCTTTTTAGCTTCTTGCTTGTATGCTGATCTGTTGATGATTTCTTTGTGTCCCCCCCCCCCTCTCTTTCTGTAGCTTCAAATGGAGATCCTAGGCTCCCAAAGTCTTTGCATTACATTGATCCTTTAGGTCGACTAAATGCTTACCAGCAGGTGAGAGATTGGAACCTGATTCATCTGTGCTTATATAATAGATCAGATTTTGATTCTGTGTTGACCTAATGAGGGTGACTTGGACTAGTTTGTGAGATCTCCTTGCTGATTTCCAGTTGGAAGTGAAAACATTGATAAAATCAACAAATAGATATGTACCTAGATTACTTATGGTATATTTTATGTTTATTTAAATTTTTTTTAGACAATTGAAAGTGAAAAATTGATAAAATCGACAAATAGATATAAGTACCTAGATTATTTATGGTGTTTTTTTTATGATAATTTGAATTTTTTTTTAAACATTGTGCTTTCTTTTTTTTGTGAGTGTGTGGGATACATTATTTATGTTAGTTTTGCATGATTTTGGTCTTAAATGAATAGGATTCTTAGTTTTCGTAGTTGTTAGCTCATTAATCATGTTTTCTATATTGTAAATATTTTGTTTACATTATTTACATTGTGGCTATACTCTTGGTCAGCTAGCTCAATTCCTTAAGCCTGAAGTTGTTACCTTTGTGATAGATCACTTTTCTTTATAGGCTATAATTCATTGCAGGATTCCAGTTTTCATTGATCCTATCCATCAAACTTGTAATTATGTTTCTAATCCTTAACTTACGTCATCACAGGCTATATTGGAGGTTGGAGATGTCATCCAATTTTACGATTCTGATCGTCATTTTCCTGCTTGGGGTTTTGGTGGAAGGCTAAGTGATGGTGTGGTCTCTCATTGTTTTAATTTAAATGGGAATCCTAGAGATAGTGAGGTGAGATGCTAGAGATTATGGATTTGGGCCAGTTCTTATGTGGGTCTGATGATGCAGTGATACAAATGTTATTTCTTTGTAACTTGGCTCTACAAATTGCATTTTGTTTTAACCATGTATATATTTGTGGTAGTAGTGTTTTGCCACCGCACCCCCACACATTTTTTGCATCAAAATTCTCTATTTTGGATTATTGTGGGCAAAATTTTGATTTGCTGGTTCTTACAATTCGCATTACAGGTTGAAGGGGTTAGTGGAATAATGTCTGTCTATGCGAACACATTACGGACTGTTATTCTTGCTGGGCCCACATTATTTGGACCAGTTATCAACAGAGCTGCTCAAATTGCCAGCCAGGCTCTCTCCTATAATCAGAACAAGTACTTTGTTTTGCTCATCATTACGGTAAAGATTGAAACAGCTTTTAGATGCCTTTCTATTTTGTCTTATTTTGTATCTGCAATAAAAAGAAGCCATGATCTTTTTCAGGATGGTGTGCTTACGGATCTTCAAGAAACTAAAGATGCTCTTGTAAGGGCGTCTGATTTACCATTATCCATTCTTATAGTTGGAGTGGGTGCTGCTGATTTTAAAGAGATGGAGGTACCCATAGCATTCTTATTGAGCTTCTATCCTCCCTCCAAGTAATGTCCCTTTTCCATGTGTTCCATTGGTTGATGGTCATGGAATTTCCAACCATTAAATGGTTCAGTGGATACGTTGACAGCTCATAGCATCAATGTGAATTTTATTTTGTGTATTTGACAGATACTTGATGCTGATAAGGGAGAAAGACTAGAAAGTTCTACAGGAAGAATAGCCACACGAGACATTGTACAGTTTGTTCCAATGCGTGAAGTACTTGGTGAGTATTTAAATATTTATTTCTCTACCTACTCTTTCTGTTGCTGGTGCCCATATTCAGATGATAATGTGTGCTTGTAATTTGCTTGAATCTGGGATCAGAGCCCATCTTGCATCTATTAGAACTGAAAAAGAAAAGCCACTACTCAATTTTGGAGTTTATTTCTCAGACAATTTTGCATGATATCTTTTAAATTCTAGTGGATTGGATGGATGTCTACATATTGACATCAAGATATAATAGTAGAATTGTTGCAAGACCGTTGCTTGTACGTTTGACATTAACAAGAAGGAGCCAGATTTTGTAAGTAGATCCAGTTGATGATCCAGGGAGACTAATATAGCATTTGTGATCATGTCCATGTTACATTTAAAGTGGTTTGCTGTTAATTATTATGCTGCAACTCCTCCTTTTCTTTATTAAGCCCTGATTGTAATGGCATGCTTGTTATGTACAGGTGGGCAGATTTCTACAGTTCAAGCTCTGTTGGAAGAACTGCCTCAGCAGTTTTTGACATACATGCGGTGCAGGGACATCAAACCCCGTGTTGCTGATGAAGCCCAAAGTTCAAACCCGGTACAAGTTGATAAATCAAATTGATTGTACATACACAATACTATACAGTGACAAACCAGAAGAATTGGTAGTCAGTTGATAGGAAGGTTGGTGTGGCAAGTCTCACCCTTGGATCTCTCCAAGAAATTTCAGATTCAAATTTAGTCATGGATCGAAATTGGTTTCCGATGATTAATTCTAGTTCTGAAATTCCTTCTTTAAATAGCATTGATATCTTTATTCTGCTTGTGCAATTTTTATTTTTATTTTTTAAATAGAAAATCAGTGAAATTTAGGAATTGCTATTGTGTTTTCAAGATGTTTGAATAAGATAATATTATGTACGTGAGATTGGCTTAAGGCCTGTTTGGTTACATGAGTCTGGAGATTTCAAATATCTAGAGATTTCAAATCTATAAATTTCAAATTTATGGAACCATAATTTATAAAATGAATGTTTGGTTGCGGAATGAAATCTGTGGATTCATCCTAAAAAACGATTTGATCAAGCGTGATTTTTGTGAATGTGCAAATGTATAGTTTTTTTGAAATCTCTGGATTTCACTCCTTACCCATAAATCTACAGATTCACGTTTTTAGTGTAAAAAGGTGAATCTCTAGATTTCATGAATCTAGAGATTTTTACAACCAAACGGGTATAATTCTTGGATTCATGTAACCAAACAGGCCCTTAAGTGCTGCGCAATTATCAACCACCCGTTTCGGTTTTCTTTTCTTTTTTGTTTTTTACCCTTTGAACTACACAGACTGAAATGCTGAAGGGAAAAAGGAAAAAAAAAAAAGATCTCAAGATCGAATCTTGACAACTACTTTAAATCTCGACCGTAGGTAGCTCAGTATTGCCCATCAATTGCGCCCATGTACATACCCTTACCTTGCTTGTGCGTGTTCACATGGTGGAGCATTTCATTGCTTTTCGACTCCTTTTCTCTTTTCTTGCATCTGGTATTTTTTTTTACAAAAAGAAAAAAAAATATACGTGCTTAACTTGCAGTTTTTCCATATAAAGAAATAGGTTTCATGAGCAAGTCAATAACAGTCATTACCAGAACCCAGATTTAAGTTGCAGTGTGTGAATCCATGGGATGGAAATGGAGTATAAGATCTACGTATGGGATGCTTAAATCACTTCTTAACATAATGAAAGCAAAATAAGAAGGTATCCATCCTCTCATGAATCGCGTTGCAAGCCAATCAGAACCCAGAACAGACATAGAATTGGACAACATGAAGGGCAAGAGGAATATTTTCACACTTTTTGGAAATGGACGGATGAGATCGAAATCTCAGTCGAGATCGAGATCTCAACCGTTCGCTGCAGGTGTTCTGCATTAATAGTGCTAATGCACAACGCCCAAACAATTTTCGAGCAAGATAGCTTCATCATTTATGCCCGTTTCTGCTTTTGTAAAGTTAGCAAATCCAAGGTGTTATGGTCATTATGGTTCAAACCCTTGAATCGGAGTAGACCATTTGAACCAAACCAAGGGCTCAAGCTTGGTCCGAGATAGTTCAACTGACGTTTCTCAGTCATGGGGCTTCTCAGAGGAGATGTTAGTTGGCAAAGTCAAGAATCATGCATCACAGTGACACACAGCTGTCATCATGTGACTTTCGGTAGAAGCAATGCTGGTAAAAAATTCGACGTATCCTTATCCAAATGTCAAACCCCAGCATTTAATTCAGCATTGAATGCACTGTGTTTCATTAAATAAGCATGGAAGCTCTAAAGCTTCTCATTCGCTGAAAGCTTGCCTCAAGTACTGCGTACCCCTATTTTGTCTCCTAAATTGAGGAATGGTGTCACATCCAGATCAACTCAACGCTAATCTCTTGATTCACCTGTGAGATCACCTGCTATCTTGGGGGTCACGCGTATCAACTTGCTGTCCAAGCCATGCCGAGAGGCCATCTTCACCATTCATTTAAGCCGTCCTCATCATAGGGCTATGGTGAATTCATCATCAGTTTAGGTATGCACTAGTTATACATATCAACACTACGCACGAGTAACGATAAGACTTAAATACTCCAGCCATTATTCTCCTGCATTAACTAGAAGAACATTCTCTTCTTCATTCTCTTGGGCATTTATTCTTTGGGGGAGTCTCTGGTTTTTCTTATCTGAACTGACTTAATCATTGGAGGTGGTTTTTCATCCCTAGAGGCAGCCTACTCTCACCATTATTTTGGCCTCAAGAACTAAACCCGGATCAGGAGCGAACCAAGAAATCCCAATCACATTTTCACCACAACACAAGGGACACATTATCAATAATAATTGGATGTTCTTTTTTGGGTAGAATAATAATTGAGTGTTCACAATCCAGTTTTGTTGAATGACAATTTCCTTATGTTCTAGGGTGGCGATGCTGTGGCCACTCACCTAGCAAAGGTGATCTTGTCACTGCCGTGCACGGCAAATTAGTCAAACACCATTCCTTGGCTGGACGAGTCTTTTCATGTTCCTACGTATTCTTCACGACGGTTAGAATGAAAGGAATTTCTGCGAAAAAAAATGTCGACATCCCATGCGAGAGTTTAAAAAGATGAAGGGATAAAACAGAGTCTGAAAAAGGGAAACTTCCCACCAAGACCGAGAGGTTCTAAAATGTATAGCTCCATTGCCTAGCAAATGGGCTTCATTATAATAGGAGCATAAAGAAAAAAAAAACAGAAATGAAGTTGGAAAGCAAGGCCTTAGATGTCTCTACCACTGAGCTTGCTGCCCAGACCAGACTTGAAGAGATGCTTTCAAAGCATTGATGACAACCTAGAAAATCAGATGAGATAGCCAAAACAAGGAATTACTAGCGAGTTTGCAAGGAGAATAGCATCTCAAACGGCTTCAGCTTCAGTTGTAGCAGCAGTTGAATGAACAAACCCAGCTTTGCATTGGCGAACAATGAAACTACCTGCTCCATCCTTGATGATGACATTTCTACTACTAGCACCTGAATCAGGGCTCCAGGCTCCATCAGTAAAACCCACAAAGTGGTGGTGACGAGGGGCATGAATCAGAGCACCAAGCTCCATCAACCAAAAGAAAAAATTATTTTTCAAAAAAAAAAAAAAAAAAAATGGAAATTCAGTTCAAGGAAAGGTCAAGATAGAAGGCCCAAGTTACCCCAGCAGTGGATCATGTTTTCCAATGTTCTAGAACCTATAGTGAATACCAACTAATGATATAATTATTCTACCTAACAAAAGAACAGAGAGATTACTTGAAATGTTTAAACCTAATTAGGTCTCCTCATTTGGCTGCCTACTTGCAAATTATATGAGAAAAGTGAAATGTAGGTTGAAAACCATGATTCCAACAAGCAACATTATAATGGTTTATAGAGGAAGTCTTCATATTTTTTAGTGGTTATGGTCTTATGCCTTATGAAGATTTTTGAAATAATTACTTTCAAAGATAATATTCTTTTTATGGATAAACAAAAAAGGATTAATAGGGTTTACCAACATCTTTTAGTGTATAAAGAGGCTATGGATTCAATTCTTCTTGATGGTATATATAAGGGTGTCAATCGGTACGGTTTTGGTACAGTACCAACTTTGAATACCGAAAACCAGAACTGTACAGTACCGCATCGATATTTGCAAAAAAGATTTATACGGCTTCGATATTAAATCGATGAGGGAAAACGGTTTAGATAAAGTATCTAGTGTGGTACAATTTTAGTACAAACAAACCCTATGCCACTTTTGTTATTAATTCATTAAAATTCTAATGAAATTGTGATCAAACAATCGATAGAATATGATATTAACAGAGGCAAAACAAGTAAATCTATGAAAATGAATGAAGGACGAAACAAAAAACTAAAACAGAGAATTAAGGATAGGGTAAAAGTAAAGTTTTTTAATTGTAAAATTACATTTACATTCCTTAATTTGGTACGGTACCAATTTGATACGTACTGACGATATGAATATCTGAAACCGGAACCGTACCAAAGAAATTCAGTTTCAATACGTACAGTATCAAATTTTGAGTTGTGCTGCAGTTTTAGACGGTGTAGTTCGATACGCTTAAACGGTTTCGAAATGCAATTGACACCCTTAGGTATATATAAACTATCTTAGTAATCGAAGCTTCTACATGATTGGTGTAATTAAAAAAAAATTTAATAAAAAAAAATATTTCATCTATGCCTTCAGCGCCCCTTGGAAGAAGGAAAGAAAAACCCAAAGTAAAAAAAATCCATTGTTTTACGAAGTCCTTGTCATGTTATACAAAATCTTTACGTAAAATTCAACGGCTGTCCCTCATATTCATAGTCTTTAGATCGAAAGAAGATCATCTGTCGGCTATCAAAATCCAAAAAACAGAAAAATCATGATTTTCTTTTGATCCAAAAACTTGAAAAATCTCCTTGAAAAAATAAAAAAAAAATTCAAGATTGTCGTGCAAGACGTACAATATGGTGGGCTGTAAAAGATTGAGGTGTCAAAATCCAAAAAAAATTGTAGAAGCCATTACTGTTCTTTTAGAAGAAGTCAAAAAAAGATGAATCAAACAACGTGGCATGGTGGCATGCTCCATGACCGTCCACCAGATTTTCTGGTTTGTTTTAATGGTCCTCTCATCACGTTTTCCTTTCTTTTTTTCTCTGATCAAGTGTTTCTAGAAGGATTAGTTCCATTTTTGCTAAAAAGCAAGGAGAATGTCGCCTTCAATCTTACCTTATTCACTTAAAAAGCTAACTCGAATTTCTCTTCTTCCTCATCTTCATCTTCAATCTTCAATCTTCTCCACAAAAAAACCCACAATAACAAATATCCAGTAACGTACGGCAATGGATTCAGACTGGAGGCATCGAATCGATTTATCTTCGTTCTTCCTTTTCGAAGCTACCGGAGATTCCGAACTGAATTCTGATGATTCATTTTCAGCTGTGGATGACGATGACGATGATGCCGAGTCATGTTGCAGTGGCCCATGTGGTAGCTTGGATGATTTCATGGGTTACAAGCAAGATCAAGGAATTAGTAATGGCGATTGGAATGGTTTTGATGATCCAGACTACTGTATCAACCAAGATAATGGTTCTTCAGAAGAGGTGGTAATGGAACATCAGCAAGAGAAGCAGGGAAGGGCAAGTGTTGATGGCAATGATAAGGGAGAGACACTGGTGCTGAATGAGATGGAGAAGAGCAAGCTCTTCTGGGAGACTTGCTTGGCTAGCTAGCTAACAGGTAGGAGTAGAAATGGTAAGCTTTTAATCAAGTATCCCATCCATTAGCTTCTGAGCATTGTCTTCATCATGGGCTCTTTAATTAATTGTATATCTTCAAGGAGTATGTTTCTGTGAGCTTCTCTCTTTCTCTCTACCTGAATCATCTCTGCAACAACATCAACAGTAGGGAGCAAAAATGGGGGAAAAGGAAAAGCTCCACATAGATTAATCATATTTTTTAATCTTGTTGTTAGTAATATTTCCAAAGAAAAAAAGGAAGTTAGAGTTTCTAAATCTATAAGTACGTTTCCTTGAGATAGATAGGCAAATGAATGCTTTGCTAGCTATTAAGTGGAGAAGTTTCAATGATACAAGAAGCTAGTCACTCAAGATCCTAGAGCTGATTAATGTGGAATTAGTGTTGGCGCTTGATCTCCCTCTGTGTTGCCTCTCATTTAGGTGGAATTAATTCATGTGAATATTGCATGTAAATGTTTGATTAACACGGTGAATTTAATATTCTAATATTTTATCTATTCCAAAAGCTTTAGCTGTGATTAATATAAAGAATAGCACAGAAAAAGAAGAAATTAACTAGAATTTTAAGTTCATTAGGATCCTAAAGTTCCTGATGTGGGATTACTAGCTCTTTTTTCTTTCTTCTTTTGGGTCAAAAGTTAAATAATAATAATAATAATAACATAGACATATGATATGTTTATTTTAAAAATATTTCTTAAATCATGCTATGCTCCATAATTTGAAAATTTAACCTTTCAGAAAGGAGGAGAGTTTTGTGAGCAGGGTAGGGATTGGATGGTCTGGTCTGGTCTCGAGAGAACTTTGCTGCCATTGTTGTCAAAACCATATATTTTATTAAAATTTTGTTCTCTTTTACATTTTTTTTTGTAAGCATTTTGATTACATCCTTAGAGGGAGCTTGTCCGCATAGCTTTGCTTGGGTGCAAGCAATGGCACTGTAGCCAACGGCTGAATAAACAGCCATACGTCCATCCAACATCTGAGCCGTTGAATTCAACGGCTCAGATTAAGGTGAGAGTACAGCTGTTGTCCGCAAGAATCGAACCCATGACCTCTCCACTAAAAAGTATAGATCTTTTACATGATCCGCAAAAACAAATCTAAGATTAGAAGCAAAGAAATTCTAAAACAAGAAAAAACTCATAACGTAATGCAATACTACATCTAATTCATCCCCCCAAAAAAGAATGGAATACTACACGTAAGTGCAAGAACCACGTTATCAAGTAATAGTCGTTTTTCTAAGGAAAAAAAGACACGCAGTGGTCAATTTTCTCTTTTCTACCTTTTAATAATTAATTAATAAAATTAAAAATTGTTGTGAGGAATCCAAATTAGTCATCATGCAATAATTAAAACATAAATATTATCTATCTATTTGACATTTGACCGTGTCGCAATTTGGAATGAATATATATTTTTTATTCTTTTAATGCAATATTTATAATTATAATTTAATACCCGGTGGTTCAACCGTTTCTCAGAAACATTGCATCTCCAATCACGAGAGGTGTAGTGAAATGTTAGTGGAGATTTGAAGACTCACACAGAGTTTATTTCTGTTCAAATCAAGAACTCTCCTGTGCCTTCTGCAATTAGAGTGAGATGTCACTATTGGACTTCCCCTCCTGTTGGTTAGCTGAAATTGAACTGTTATTTCTCTTGACTTTCCAACGAATCTCGTGGGGTTGTGGATGCATTGTTCGTGATTCTAGTGGTGCCCCCCTTTTGGCTCTATCTGTACCATGTCAATCTCAATCAGTTTTGGTGGGCGAAGCTACTGGTGTCTTAGAAGGTCTGGTAGCTGTGATGGAAGGTGGTTTTAGCGAGGTAATTGTTGAGATAGACAATATGTCTCTTGCTCGCATGATTAATCAGGAGATCCCCGCTTCTTGAATTGGGCCCCCTCATTGAAGACATTCAATATATTTGTTCTCTTCGGGTGGATTTTGTGGTTAAGTATATTTCTAAGGAAGCTAATTCAGTTGCTCATTCCCTAGCTAGAATGGCCGTGTCTTTGACAAACAAGACGGTTTGGCCTATTTCCTCTCCTTGGCTCCTTGGTCTTTGTAATCAGGTTGTCTAGGTGGCGGTTTGCCCCTTTATTTAATGAAAATTTTCTCTTACAAAAAAAAAAAATGTTAGTGGAGATTCTCTCCACCCATTTTGCCGCCCTACCTATCTTTTCATATTTATATGAGGTAGTGAGACCTATGAAACCTATACTCATAGTTCTCTCTGTATCATGTAGGGTAGTGTACGTCCCACCATCAGGTGAGCATAGAAAGATGGGTAAAATGACAATCTAGGTGGAGAGGATCTGGACTTGGGAAAATGTGTATGGACCTAAAATTCAAAAGCCATGAGTATCCTTTTTTTTTTTTGGTTTTTGCCAATCCCAATTTCCAAGGCTTTGCCCTTAGTAATTTGGTGTTCGACCTGGGTCGCACATCTAGCTGTGGTGGGTGAGTCTCCCAGCGGAGATTTTTTGCATCCACAAGGTTTCGATACCGGAACGCTTAAGCAGACCAAGCTGCTTTATCACTTGGACCAACCACGGGTATCCTTTATCTACATGTGTTTCTGCATTCTGATCATCTCTTACCATAAAAATAGATAAATAAATAAACTAAAAATAAAAATAAATAATTTTTTTTATAGATTGCACATTATAATAGGGTTAAATTCTCAGTACCTCACCATGGCCTAATGTAAGCGCTGAATTTAACTCCGCCCCCTCTTTGGATTTGACCTCTTTGTTCCATTTCCACTTACAAATATCAAGGATCCAACACACATACCTTACCGAAGAAGAAATGAAAAAGAAACAAAGCAGCGAAAAATGAAAGAAAAGAGAAGGAAAAATTTATGTATCATGAAAACGCTCATCATCAAATTGACCAGAAAAGATCTGGAGGGCATTGTAAGTTGCATCGTTGAAATCCGTCACCAGTAAGCCCCATCAAACGTTGAAAACATTAGAACTCAAATCAAAATTACTTTATTTCTTTTCCCAGAAAGTTACAAATTCAAAAATACATTCAAATGTCTAAACAAATCTTTACAAGTCTAATTTGAACATGAAATGACTCCTACTTTCAACAAATGCATACAAATCTAATTTGAAGTTTGTGATGATAAGAAGTCTTTGAGATGGAGTAGCTGACAGTAATAAATCCAATGATACTCATCACAGCACAACAGCTTTCTTCGTGATAAAACCAGGTATTGGGAGGCAACTCGAAAGAGGAGAAGTTGTGAAATATGATCCCGAAAAACAACACTCAGTCGCCTTGATGTTTGACAATCGGTTCTGCATCGCATCCGTCTCCGAAGGCTTCAATTTCTCACCTCTTTTCAGAATCTTGAATTCCCCCATTTTCATGTTTCTTGCACGCAATGTCGCTGTAGATATCTCACAAAGAGGATAGAGACTTTCTCTGTCTTCTTCTTTATCCTTAAAGCCCATCGATACTCGTTTCCTTCGATCGAATCTGATTGAACTACATTTATGATTAGATTTAGAATTCCAGCTAGGTTTTGAATGAGAGTCTTGAAAGCAAAGAACTTCAGCAGCCATGGAGCTAGCAGCTAACGTAGAATCCACAGAGAGAAAGAGAGAAAATGCGAAGAAGATAAACTACTACAGATGAGGAGGCTATGAGACTTATATAGTAAACACGGTGGAGTGAGTCCTGTTCCTGATGGTAAACGGACTTCGATTCCTACTGTAAGTGTTGGTTGAAGAGTCCTGATTCTACAAGAAGTTCCATTTCTTTCTTCTACAGCTTTTAAGGATGAATTAATCTGTTCGTTTAGAGCAAATGGGTGCCGTTGATTTCGGTTTTACATGTATTTTACTCGACTAATCAAATTTCAGCCCAACGAGAATATAAAAATAATTTTCTCTTACTCTTGGGCCCATTAACAGTCTAATATATACACGTTTTAAATATGCCTAATATTTCATTTCTTTTGAATTTAAACTTAAATTTATTTCATCTAGTGCAAATACACCTCGAATCTCTAGGAGACAAATATGTCATCATATAAAATCGATACTGAAACGAACTGTATAAAATCACATAATGTCGTTTTAGAAAACAGTATGTATATGGGAGGTCAGAGTTTGAATATCCTTGGAGTCAAGGCGAAGCCTCGCGCCTATATTAATTATCTAAGGGCCTGTTTGGTTACTTGAGTCTGAAAATTTGAAAAATCTATAGATTTCAAATTTATGGAGGCATGGTTCATAAAATTAACTGTTTGGTTAGCTTGAATCTTTGGAATGGAATCTATAGATTTATACTGAAAAAATATCAATTGAGTCACGGTTCAAATATTCAATTGTTTTACAGTAGAGTGAAATCTAGAGATTTCACCTCATACCCATGAATCTACAGATTCACGCTTTTAGTGTAAAAAGGTGAATCTCTAGATTTCATGAATCTAAGGATTCACACGACCAAAAAGATAGAAATCTCTCATTATGAATCCAGAGATTTCAAATCTCTGGATTCATCTAACCAAACAGGCCCTATAGCTCGCCTAAAGATGTAGTCAAAGTGCGCGTAAGCTGACCCAGATGAACATCGGATAAAATTATAAATTAAAAAAATTAAAAAAAAATAAAAACAATATATACCATATAAATAATAGTTATGAATCCGGGATCAGTACCATAATATCCGTATGGGTCGAAGTTGTATTGATTTACCATGCTGATTTTTTTCCATGTTATATTATAATCATATATTTTGTATCGTTTTCATCTGAAATATCATATTATACTAGTACCATTTCTCCAATTGATTTCGTGTAGAGATTATTACGATATTAATATGCAAAAGTAGGTATGGAATCTGTATGGCACGATTTGGGTTCTTTTACTAAAATCGAATAGCATATCAATCCCATTCCAAGGCGCTTTTTATATAATTAATACAGGCGGGGCTTCGCCCCTGGCCCTGAGGGGATTCAAATTCTAACCTCCTATGTGGAAACGTTGAGCTTTGCCTACTGAGCCACCCCTTGGGGTTGTATTAATGAATTTCACCCATTGATTTGCTATTGAGACACATGTCACACATTTACAAGGAATCTATTTCCTTGTCGAAATGAAGATGATCTTGATTCCCTATTTTACTCCATTGTGGAAAATATGTTCATTTGTAACTGTACTTAGGCCACTCTAGTCAGTCTAGTGGGGAAAAACCTCAAAAGAAACAAAATTTCTGATCCTCCTCTTTTGGGGAAAAGAAGGAACGAACTTAAAAAGAAAGGAAGATGGAACAGGAATGATGAACGGATAAATGCATCTTCTTCTTGTGCAACGCAAAAATATTTCAATAACTTCAATTCGAATCCATAGATATTGCCTCATCAATCTCTTGCAGTCTCCCTCAATATGTAGCAAACAACTCAAGCAAATCCATGTCCAACTACTCTTCCGCAACTCGCTTTCTCATTCACTCCTCTACCTCTATAATTCCATGCTCTTGGCGTATGCCAATTCATCTATGCCCGGTGATGCTTTTGCCTTCTTCGCTACCCAAATGCGCCATCTTCCCTGGAACAAGTACTGTTACAGTTCCTTCTCAAGGCCTCTTCCAAGTCCATGTCTTTTTTCCACGCTACCCATGTCCATTTGATTACTATAGAACGTGGCTTTACCTCACATACAACTCTCACAAATGCAATTTTATGTTGCTATGGTGTCTGCAATCGGCTTCAGGATGCGCGGAACCTGTTTGATGGGATGCCTCAGAGGGACATCGTGTCTTTCAATTCCATGATTCATACTTACGTTGATTCAGGAAACATGGTGATGCATTTGGACTCTTTAAACAAGTTCCGTTGCCAAATGTGATTACTTGGACCACCTTGGTATTTGGGTTCTCTAGTAATGGAGATGTGTCAGAACCTCGGGAGATTACAATCATCCATTACTTCAAATCAAAAGGGTATAACATCAGAATTTTGAAAAATAAAGAGAGTAATTTTCGTCGCAGCAGAAAACTAAACTAGATTAGTTCTCTAATGGAATCCAACCCAAAAGAACAGTCCTAACATTGGCATGAAACTCCATGCACGTCCACTTCTTATTCGGTCACTCCTTCAAGAAGATATGTTGGCAACGAATCCTCCATTTGGAATCCTCCATTTGGAAGTCCTCATAATCTGCAATATAATCTAATAGAAAAAGACATAAAAAAGAACGAGTTCAACAGAACTCAGTGAGGTTAACTTAACATCATATCATGCATTCATTCACAAGATTCCACACCACACATATAACATGAATATCGATAATATAATTAATGACAATGATATGATGTATGAATGATTATGATATTATACTTCTAACTCTATCATGAAGTCTCTATGGTAGACACGTATTAAGTCATACACCGGTCTTCTTTGGGCAGTCTTAGTCAGTCTTCCCTCACGGCACTCAAGCACGTCTGTTAAGTTCTCTGCGGTTGTTGGATAAAGTCCTGTCAAGCCATGGTTGGTGATTAGGTCACCACTCTCTCACATCACCATTGGTATAAGATTTGACATGTGTCAAGGATAATCCTAGGCCCAATATAAAGTTATACGGTCTCGTACTACATATGGTCTGGATATCTCCCATCATGCCTAGTGCTCTGTTGGTTCAATACATTCCCACCTTTGAATGGAATCATCAACGGGAGGCATCTGTTGGACCATATTCCTTAACCTAGTGGTCATCCATATATAATGGACAGGATGCTCTCCACATTTTCTCACGGGTTGGTAACCGATCTTGAGCGCCCATGAGCCTTTATCTATTATATGCAACCCTACCTCTCTATGATGATAGTGGTTACCTAACCCAACATTTTAGACATGCCCTAGGTATGTCAATCAGTAACTAGGGAAAACACCAAGGGCACCATAGGACTGCGTCCCATACCACATCCAATGGTGTCCAATGACAGAAACGTCAAAAGGCATTCCTCATTTCCAATTACAATCTAAGCAATCACATAATGTCACTAGGGTAATGGGTGAACCCACAACCCTAGTAAGCAACATAAAATAGAAAGAGTAATTTAATTCAACATCATCGATATATTTTCATATCAATAATTTAGGATTCAACAAGAAAAAGTCAATCCATTCAATCTCATCCATCTTATACATTCTCATATCACCATTCAAAGATATTGAAAAATATAAGATATAATCACAAGATTATACTAAAGTTAGTCAAGATATCAGTGATAAAAATTAATTAACATAATTAAACATGCAAGATAAGGTTAAGTATATTCATTATCTTCCAACTAGATTCCTTTCTCTAAAGATTAGTAATTTACTTCCACAACTGGTGATTAAAGATACAAGATACATAAACATATTTATGCAAGAGAAATAATTATCACAAATTATAGTCAATTTGGGTTTCAAATGATATCCCAAAATCTTCCCACAAAAACAGAATCCTGACCGCTAATTTAAAAATGATAGTTTTCAACCTCATTAAAATGAATGATCTCTAATTCGCCACTAATTCGAAGTCTAAACGAAACAAAACTTTGGGAGAAGCTAATTGGTAGCAAAAGGATCTTACGGGTACCTTCAATTTGATCCAATTTAACATATATCAAAAAGGCCCTGATTGGCTCTCCTAAATCACCCATGGGTAACTCGGAGAGTCAAAATGAGTCAACTTTAACAAGTGATTGCATAAATAATTCTTAAACTAGAAAGGGACATTAAAACAAGGATTGAGGAATGAGCAATGAACCTTATATGCTTCCCTTTCAAGATCCCTCAAAAGAAAAGAAGAGAAATTACTCCCAAAACCATGTATAAGAGAAGGATTAAAGAAAACTAACATTTCCTAGTGATTTCACGAATATTCGAATCACAAATCACCTTCGGAAAGATGGGAACCATTCTTCTCCTTGGTTTCTTCTCTTCCCGCAACTTCAACCTCGTTCTAGCATAAAGAAATACGGTTACAGTTGAGTTAAACATAAAATAGGGCTTAAAAACCTGAAATTTCATTATTTCCCCCCTAAATAGAAAATGGGGTGGAGGTTGGTTCATCCAACCGGCCCAACTTACCATCCATGGTTGGACCACCAAACGAACTTCGAATTCGGTGATTTTTGGCTTGTTGGAAAAGTCTTTCGACAATCTTCGATTTGATACCTTATTCGTATCAATTGAATTCTCCAACCCTCGATATACAGACGTTCCAAAATCATTATTTTTACACCATCGTGATTAATCTTCTCTCTTCACTTAAACTCTAAGAGAGTTGTTGAGTCATCACAAGGGTCATTCACCAATATTGGTTCCATTTCCAATTCTTCGGGCTCGACTTGAATGGCCAACAAATGTCGTCGACTCGAGGTCCGGGTTCTCGGTCTTTAAACCACGGGTCAAAGGGGTCGAAATCCGGGGGATTTCATAGGTTCACTTTTGTGTAGCTTGGTTTTCTTAGAATTATGTTTAAAATGAGTGACCATATTGACAGCGAATTTTTGTCTATTCACAATCTCTAAGTTGTTTCTAAGTCTATTCTCATCTTAGATTAGTATGAATTGTTTGAGATCATTCAGTCCCCCTGTACCTTCTTACTATACATCCCAATTATAAATGAGTATCAGGTCGATGGTAACTTATAAATGATTGTCCCAACAAGAAACTAATCACAAATATGTATTTTTCCTGTAATTAGTTTGAATCATAGGTTTTTTAGATCTGTAACTTGAGGGAGTATTTCTCTATTTTCAATAAATTTGATGTCAATGAATTTGTCCACTAGATGAGTTTTGGACAACTCTTCCTCCTTCCTATTTTGAGCATCTAAGTTATCTCATATTTTCTTAGGACTTTTATATTTGTTGTAGGTCTCTGCAAGTCTATTTAACAGGACATTTAACAAGTAATCCTTACAGAAATATTCATCTCTTGTCCATTGTATTTCATCAGCATTCTCAATAATATCTTCAAAAGAGGTTTGTACTATATAAAACATATTTAGAAACTTTAATCTAAATTGTGTTTTCTTTTTCTTTTTTTTCAGGCATTAAACTCAGATCCATTAAAAATTTGCAATTTGACCATATCAATTGGAACGACATCCATTATAATATTGGATATAATAAATAATTAATCAAAGAAGATACATATAATAATTTAATCCAATATTTTGTTAAATAGATTATGCAAGTTTATTTATTTTTGGTTTGCCAACCCCGGTTTCCAAGGCTTTGCCTTGACAGATTAAGCAAGTTTAACTAACTGCTATTTTCTTTTCTTTCATTAAAATTAATGAAGTAATCAATGAAACCATTATTTATCATTTTCAAAATCTCCCGCATGCGGTGTGGCTAAACCGAGGTTGGCAAACCAAAAATCTGCATATGCACGTATGTCTTTACTAGTAACACTAAAACATTGAAAGGACGTCGGACGAAGCAAGTCAAATTAATCAATCCTCAAAATGGAACGAACAAGATTAATAACTATATCAAATAAAAGTGGGATTGACCAGTATACTTGTATGGTAAAATTTACTCACAAATCAATTCAGTCAAGTGGCGTCCAATCTCCTTTCAGAATTTATCAAACAAAAATTTTTCAAGAAAATTGCTAATGCTATAAGAGTATGACTTAGATATTTGAGTCTGAATCAAGTACTTCTACCATAAAAACTGACTAGTTTCTCCCCAATTTTACAATCTTAGGTGAGGGAGGAAAATACATAGAAGTAGGAAACTTAAAGACATTTTTGCCTTTCAATCTGCAAGTTCATATTGCTTCCAAAATGTTCTAATCAGTCACGATTTACATATAATTTTTATTTGGCTAAAATAACCGTGATTGTTTTCCTATTTCTCTACCAACCCTATAATGGCCCAATAATTTTTCGTTTACATGCATAATCTGCTTTTGCCCACTATGAGCATCCATTTATTATCACTTTCGGATTTAGCAAGTGCTATTAAAATTAGCCGAGACATAACATTTCTAGGAAACCCTTTTTCCTAATCAAATCTGTAAGAGTAATTTGGTCTTTTCCAGTTTGGGTTAGCCAATTCAGTTGAACCGGCTGGTTCACTTGATTTGTATATGTATTGTTGGTTTGGTTTATTTCATTAGTTATGCAATCGATTTGAGGTTTCTGATTTGGGGAAAATTCGAGAGCTCTGGTGATTCGGTAATGGCGATGCTTCTTCTCTGATTCTTCATCATCATTCTTCATTCTTGGAGGTTTTCTAAGGTGTTGTGATCGGATTGTGCTCAACGTAAGGAGAGGAAGACTCGACGGTGATTTGAGGAAGTATTGTTCCCTATTTTGATTATCCTTATATACAGATTACATCCCTGATCTTGTAAGTTTTTTTTAATCCCATAGTGAAGATCGGACTCATACTTGAGTCTCGGAGAGTAGGTTCATTTGAACCGAACTCCGTCATCAAATTTCTTGTGTTTTTCTTGCTTCAATTTGGTAAATCATATAGGTCGATCACCACCTGCGATTACAAAATCAATAAAACTATGTTCTGGTGCATGTTAGTTAGCTATCCACAATAGAAACTTCTTGTTACTAATGCATCCAAAAATCGTTAAGCCTTCATATTCTTGAAGAATGACCTGCAAAATCAAGTTAGACGTGGTCCGACTGCACGGTCGAGTGGCCACCTCCAAAGGCTAAGTCAATAATGGATTACCACAGAGTTCTGGATAGTTGCAGAGCTTAATTGAATAATGTTAATGGAGGGAAACGATTTAGATACCTTCGTTGTGTGTATTGGGAATAATACAGCTGTAGTCACATGTATCAAGGCTACTAAGATGTAGCCATGTGTGTGTGGGCATCTTTATATATTGATGTATTATAACATATTCATTTTTGAAATATCAATGCTGCTAAGACTAAACTGTTCTTTCCCTTCACTAATCTAGTAGAGGAAAACTTATGCATCCTATGTTACGGTTCCTTAGAGACCCAAAACATAGGTTGGACTGGCCTTAATTAGCCTTTCCTCTCACCACATGCGGAAGGAAGCAAACCCTCACACCAACCGGTGCCGAAGCTGCAAGATCGAATACGCAGAATGGGCTACTCTACTATTGGCCCACAATAGTGAAGGATGCAATGGAATACGCGCGAGGCTGCAAGTTAAAGCGACCTCTACTCATCAATTAGACTATTCGTAAGGGCTTCTGTAAGGGCTTTCATTAGCGAGCGAATGGAAAGTCAAGTGGATAAGTGAAGCCTCTCAACGTCTTTAGAGTGACTGGCTATAATTTTAGTCACCTTAACAACCAGAACAGAGACTCCGGGTCAAGCAAGCTGGACTCACATTTCAGTTACTTCTTTTTGTTGTACATCTTTCCTCCTTTGTAGGATTTTTGGTGCTACTTCCCCTCAGTCTTATTGTTAAATTCCCGTGTGCATTTTAGACAGAAACATGTAAGAACTGTCGTGTGTGTGGTGCATCTTTATATATTAATGTATTATAACATATTCATTCTTTAATGAGAAATCAAATATTTTGTCTCATATGGTATCAGAGCTATCAAAGTGTCTTGAAATATCAATGTTAATAAGACTGAACTGTTATTTCCTTCACTAATCTAGTAGAGTAAAATTCATTCATCCTATGGTGTGAAAGCTGGACTCACATTTCAGTTACTTCTTTTTGTTGTACCCCTTTGCAGGTTTTTTGGTCATGCTTCTTCTTAGTCTTATTGTTAAATTCCCGTGTACATCCTATATGGAAACAGGTAAAAACTGTCATGTATGTGTGTCGCATCTTTATATATTGATGTATTATAACATATTTATTATTTAATGAGAAATCAGATATTTTGTCTCATATGGTATCAGAGCTATCAAAGTGTCCTGAAATATCAATACTACTACGACTGAACTGTTATTTCCTTCACTAATTTAGTAGAGTAAAACTCATTCATTCTATGGTGTGGAAGCTGGACTCACATTTCAGTTTCTTCTTCTTGTTGTATCCTTTTCCCCCCTATGCAGGTTTTTTGGTCTTGCTTCCCCTTAGTCTTATTGTTAAATTCCCGTGTACATCCTAGATGGAAACAACTAAAAACCGTCATGTATGTGTGTCGCATCTTTGATGTATTATAACATATTCATTCTTTAATGAGAAATCATATATTTTGTTTCATATGGTATCAGAGTTATCAAAGTGTCCTGAAAAATCAATGCTATTACGACTGAACTGTTATTTCCTTCACTAATTTAGTAGAGTAAACTCATTCATCCTATGCTATGGTTGGGGACTCACGTTTCAGTCAACTTCTTTTTGTTGTACTCATTTCCCTCTTTTGCAGGTTTTTTGGTCCTGCTTCCTCTTAGTCTTATTGTTAAATTCCTGTGTACATCCTAGATGGAAACAGGTAAAAACTGTCATGTATGTGTATCGCATCTTTATATATTGATGTATTATAACATATTCATTTTTTAATGAGAAATCAAATATTTTGTCTCGTATGGTATCAGATTTATCAAAGTGTCCTGAAATATCAATGCTACTAAAACTAACTGTTCTTTCCTTCACTAATTTAGTAGAGTAAAACTCATGCATCCTATGTTGCAGTTGTGGACTCACGTTTCAGACTACTTCTTTTTGTTCTAACCATTTCCCCCTTTGCAGGTTTTTTGGTACTGCTTCCCCTTAGTCTTATTGTTAGATTCTCGTGTGCATCCTAGACGGAAACGGAAACAGGTAAAAACTGCCTTCTTTTTTTAGACCACCAGGGCCTTGCGCCCCCCCCTTAGTTGATTTATTCGTGGTAGAAAGGGGTCTACGTATTAACGTGTGACCCAGATTCTTTGAATAGTTGGAACTTGAACGTTTAATACCCACATGCAAAATCATCCACTTAAGTGAATCTACAACTAGTTTTACAAGCTAACCCAAACATATGAACCGAACAGGTTTTCCTTCGCATTCCAATCCTTGATAACCACCACTGCCTAGCGTGATTTCCTTGGCATCCTACAGCTTAGGAGCTCAAACTTTTCCTCCAAAAAAATTAATCTCATGCGGCAAATCTACAATAAACCTTCATTGCTTGAATCAACCATAAGTGAATAAAAGGTTGCCTTCTCAGCTTCCAGTAAGCTTGTTTCATAACCATAAATTAGAATATGAGTAAACAAATAGATAAGAATGCATTTGTCGTTCAAAAACCAAAAGATATTATTTACAGTTCTCCTAAATAATCTAATTCTGCTGCAATGATGATTTATGCAATACAGTATGACAATTCAAGAAAGCTACTTTCCCTAATGCCTCTAAACAATTCATTAAAAGTTACTAGAACGATCAATACCAATCAAAGATCTCAAACCATACGTAATGGCCATAGTGTAAGGGCTGAATTTAAGTCCGCCCCCTCTCTTTGGATTTGACCTCTTTGTTCCATTTTCGCTTACAGATCTCAGGCATCCAACACACATAACCTACAGGAGAAGAAATGAGAAAGAAACAAAGCAGCAAAGAGAAGGAAAATTTTATGTACAGTTGAAGCACTTCCTGAACTTAAACGGTTGTTGCTCCTGGGGCAAGGTGGGCATTGGACGTGCGGAGCTTGTGAAGCTAAAACGAGTCTAAAACTCTGTATGTACTTGTTTCTTTTACATTTCCATTGCCATCTCCCATTTCATTACTCAAAGAATAAAGCCACGAAAGGATTTTCAGCTGCAATGCAGCTTCGTACATAATCTGATTCCAGTGGCTTCCTTTTTTTTTTTCCAGCGGAACGGGTTCGATAACTGAATTGGTTGGATTATTTTTTCGTTTATCTCTGGTGCTATTGTACCCCCATCAAACGTTGAAAACAATAGTACTCAAATCAAAATTACTTTATTTCTTTTCCCAGAAAAGTTACAAATTCAAAAATACATTCAAATGTCTAAACAAATCTTTACAAGTCTAATTTGAACATGAAATGACTCCTACTTTGAACAAATGGATACAAATCTAATTTGAAGTTTGTGATGATAAGAAGTCTTTGAGATGGAGTAGCTGACCGTAATAAATAATGATACTCATCACAGCACAACAGCTTTCTTCATGATAAAACTAGGTATTGGGAGGCAACTCGAAAGAGGAGAAGTTGTGAAATATGATCCCGAAAAACAACACTCAGTCGCCTTGATGTTTGACAATCGGTTCTGCATCGCATCCGTCTCCGAAGGCTTCAATTTCTCACCTCTTTTCAGAATCTTGAATTCCCCCATTTTCATGTTTCTTGCACGCAATGTCGCTGTAGATATCTCACAAAGAGGATAGAGACTTTCTCTGTCTTCTTCTTTTTCCTTAAAGCCCATCGATACTCGTTTCCTTCGATCGAATCTGATTGAACTACATTTATGATTAGATTTAGAATTCCAGCGAGGTTTTGAATGAGAGTCTTGAAAGCAGAGAACTTCAGCAGCCATGGAGCTAGCAGCTAACGTAGAATACACAGAGAGAAAGAGAGAAAATGCGAAGAAGATAAACTACTATAGATGAGGAGGCTATGAGACTTATATAGTAAACACGGTGGAGTGAGTCCTGTTCCTGATGGTAAACGGACTTCGATTTCTACTGTGAGTGTTGGTTGAAGAGTCCTGGTTCTACAAGAAATTCCATTTCTTGCTTCTACAGCTTTAAGGATGAATTAATCTGTTCGTTTAGAGCAAATGGGTGCCGTTGATTTCGGTTGTACATGCATTTGATAGGCCTAATATAAAAATAAAATTTCTCTTACTCTTGGGCCCATTAACAGTCTAATATATACATGTTTTAACTATGCCTAATATTTCATTTCTTTTGAATTTAAGCTTAAATTTATTTCATCTAGTCAAGAAATGCATAGATTAGTCCAAGTAAACCTCGAATTGAGAAAAAAATGTCATCATGTAAAATCGATACTGAAACGAATTGTATAAAATCACATCACGTGGTATTTTACAATCACATCACGTGGTTTTAAAAAATAGTATGTACATAGGAGGTCAGAGTTCGAATCCCCTTGGGGCCAGCTGCAAAGCCTTGCTTATATTAATTATCTAAAGCTCTCCTGAGGATGTAGTTGAGGTGCGCGCATGGTACACTGTGTTGGTGATATATCACCGTATCACCCCAGCGACACAATATTTACAATATATCAGCGACAACAATATGTGAAGCATGAGTCATACTCAACATAATTGTATAATGAATTGTAAACTTTAGTACATCTATTTACTATATATTTGTGTTCTGTTTACATATTTACATTAGTTTATATAAATTTTTCAAACTTCCAGTTTTGTCTGCATATAACCGGACATGTGCTAATTATAAACTTTAGATTAGGTGATGTTTCAAGTCAAAATAACACTTCCAATGTGTTTATTGGCTTCAAATTAGACTGTACATCAAATTTCAGGTCAATGTGACCTGAAATATCTTTCGAAACAAGGGTTCGATAAAATATTGAATCCCTGCCAAAAGTCGGTCGACATCTGGCGACATGTCGCCCGAGTCGCCGTGTCGCCATGTTCAGACACCGCGACACGGACCTACATGTCGGACCATGGATCCGCGTAAGCTGGCTAGGATGATATTGATTCCCTATTTTGCTCCATTGTGGACAATATGTTCATTTCTAACTGTATTTAGGCCACTCTAGTGGGAGAAAACCTTAAAATAAACGAAATTTCTGATCCTCCTCTTCTGGGGAAAAGAAGGAACGAACTTAAAAAGAAAGGAAGATGGAACAGGAATGATGAACGGATAAATGCATCTTCTTCTTGTGCAACGCAAAAATATTTCGATAACTTCAATTCGAATCCAGAGATATTGCCTCATCAATCTCTTGCAGTCTCCCTCAATATCTAGCAAACAACTCAAGCAAATCCATGTCCAACTACTCTTCCGCAACTCGCTTTCTCATTCACTCCTCTACCTCTATAATTCCATGCTCTTGGCGTATGCCAATTCATCTATGCCCAGTGATGCTTTTGCCTTCTTCGCTACCCAAATGCGCCATCTTCCCTGGAACAAGTACACGTTACAGTTCCTTCTCAAGGCCTCTTCCAAGTCCAGGTCTTTTTTCCACGCTACCCATGTCCATTTGATTACTATAAAACGTGGCTTTACTTCACATACGACTCTCATGAATGCAATTTTATGTTGCTATGGTGTGTGCAATCGGCTTCAGGATGCGCGGAACCTGTTTGATGGGATGCCTCAGAGGGACATCGTGTCTTTCAATTCCATGATTCATACTTACGCTGAATCAGGAAACATGGGCGATGCGTTTGGACTCTTTAAACAAGTTCTGTCGCCAAATGTGATTACTTGGACCACCTTGGTATTTGGGTTCTCTAGTAATGGAGATGTGTCAGCAGCTCGGGAGATTTTTGAACGGATGCCAGAGAGAGATCTTGTCTCTTGGAATGCCATGATCTCAAGTTATGTGCAGAACCACGATCCATTTGAGGCATTGCAGTTGTTCCATCGGATGCTGACAGAAAATGTGAAACCCAATTCTACCACTTTTTGTAGCGTGCTGTCTGCTTGTGGGAGCCTTGGAGCTCTGGAGACAGGGAAATGGATCCATGTTTTCATTAATAAGAGTATGTTTAGGTTAGATCCATTCTTGGGTTCTGCGCTTATTGACATGTACTCCAAATGTGGGGTCCCGGAGTTGGCTGTGGAGGTCTTCAAGTGTCTGAAGGAGAAAAATTTGTGTACTGGGAATGCCCTTATCAATGGATTGGCCATGAATGGTTGCGCCGAACAAGCACTGGATAGGTTCAATGTGATGAGGATGGATAATGGGTTTAGACCTGATGAGGTTACATTTGTGGGAGTGCTCTTGGCCTGTACTCACGGCGGGTTTCTAGAAGAAGGCAAAAAGCACTTCTATAGAACCATGAAAGAATACGGAGTTACCCCAGTATTGGAACATTATGCTTGTATGGTGGATCTTCTTGGGCGTTCTGGTCTGTTGATGGAAGCTGAAGAGGTTATAAGAAACATGCCAATCAAACCAGATGTGGTAGTTTGGAGGGCTTTGCTAGGAGGCTGTAGACTTCACAAGAATGTCAAATTGGCAGAGAAAGTTGTTTCAGAAATGGAAGCTCAGGGTAGTGGAGACTATGTGCTTCTGTCAAATTTGTATGCGTCCGTTGGAAGATGGGAGGATGTTGAGAAAGTTAGGAAGATAATGAAGCTCCAAAAGATCAAGAAGACTCCCGGCTGTAGTTCAATTGAGGTTGATAACACAATCCATGAGTTTATATCTGGCGACAAGTCGCATCCTAAATATGCAGTGATTTGTAAAAAGTTGGAGGAGCTGGGAATGAAGATGAGTGGAGGTGGTTATTCTGTGGAGACTTCTGTAGTGTTGTTTGATGTAGAGGAGGAAGAGAAAGAGCAAGCACTTGGTCATCACAGTGAAAAATTGGCCATTGGATTTGGCCTTGTCAGCACAGCACCAGGATCTACCCTGCGGATTGTGAAGAATCTTAGATTCTGCACTGACTGTCATAATGCTACTAAGTTGATTTCAAAGATCTGCAACCGGGAAATAGTGGTCCGTGACAGGACCAGGTTTCACCATTTCAAAAATGGAACTTGTACTTGCAAAGACTATTGGTAGGAAAAAGAAAACCAGTTGCCGAGAGTAGATATACTTGTGCTTGATATTGCAGGGTGAGAGTTGGTTATTGACGAGTATATATATCTCCCCTCTTACCAAAAAAAAGAGTATATATATCTCCCTTGAGAAATTTGAATAACAGAGACTTTCTCCCAGCTTCATAGAAACAAAGATCCTCCATATAACAGTGTTCTTTAATGACTATTTTGAATATGGATTAGTTTTTGTGTTGACAAAGGACTAGCTAGGTATGGGACCTGCATTGTCAATATTGAATATTGAAGGAATGACTATGTGCTGTACATAGTCAACTGTGGGGTAGCCAGGCCTGATCCTACCAAATTTCCATTCCTGTCAACTCTTGACTCAGGTATTGGATATTGTCGTTGACAGTAATGTACATTTTGAAAGAAACAAAAAATGTTTTTTTAGCATAACAAGGAAGCATGAACAAACTCTATGCAGTCAAACAGAGATTTTCAGCCAAAACTGAACCACAGACAGACCACTCTCAGCCGTTTGTAAATTACATCTTTGCTATGGATAATAAACATGAAGAAGAAGGTTAAAACAGAAATCCTTTCATACTGAGGAATACAGAAACAAGCACAAAATCAGCCCAGCACTGAATGCAGGTCTGCCCCACGCAAATCCACCACAAAGCACTCTGAATCAATGTTTGATGGCAGCCTAACTAATGAAGTGTATAATTTACAAATACAGCAATAGCTGAGGAGCAAATGGAAACCTGGTAAAACTTTACCCGATCACCCAGATTCACCAGACACAATAATTGGCAAGGAAATAGCAGATGATTCCATCTGCCTGTCTAACATTTCCACAACTCTCCCACTGTCTTGCATATCTTGACGACATTCTGATTTTGCACTGTTGAACTCTCCCATACATATCTCACTAATCCCAGAGTCCTCTACATCGCTTGTACTCAAGCCTGAACTCCCATATTTACTGTTTGATGATGAAAAAACTGACTCTGTGTTGAAGCCAGAACGGCCACCGTGACTGAATTGGTCCATTCCCATGTTTCCGTCAGCTTCCTCAGGGCCATCATGTATGGGAACTTCTTTTCCATCCAATTGCCTCAAGAAACACTCCTCAATCTGATTTGATGAATTGTATCCATCTTCATCTTCATCTTCGTCTTCACTACTGTGACTGTAATTGGCATGATCGTCATAGTCTGAGGTTGGTCCTCTCAATTCACAGCTTGCATCCGTAATCTCCTGTTGGCTGTCATAGTCACCATCACTGTGCTGGCCAGAAGAATGAGATGAGAAGGGTGAATATGTTCCTGTTGCAATCTCCTCACGCTCTCTTAGTGTCCTTAAGATCAAAGTCTTGAGGAAGTTCATAACTTGAACAGCATGCATAAGAGCTGTTAATGGATCAGACATCTGATAAAAGGAGGAAAAAATTGTTCAGTCTAGTGTAAAGGCTACTTATAGTATTTTGACATTGAATTAATTACCTGAGTCATGTTTGGTGCAAAGACCATTGCAATGTTTCTTGCATTCATCTTGTTGGACTCCTCTTCCTCCACAACATCGGCCATAAGACCAACTGCCCAGTTAAGTAATGCAGCCTGAGTTGGCATGAGTTTCTTCACCAGCTCCACACTCTCTTCTTCTGTGTTGCACTGAAGAACTTCTTCTGGAGAAAGACCATCCAGAACTCCCTCTGGAAGCTCTCTGAACCAGGCCTTGATCAGGCCAGCCAAACAGTGTACATCTATGTCATCGGGTACAATGCCCCTGTTGAGCTGGTCCCTAACATGCTCCTCTTGGCTGTTTTCTGGGTTTATCCTGAATATCCCTTCTGCCTAAAGCTCCATGAAGATAAACCAATGAGAACATAACCCTTATAATGTTAACTACTAAATGTAAATGCTGATTTACCTTTAAGCCTGCTTGGGTGTACAATCTTTCCTGCATCAGCAAGAGAATAGTAGGCACACTATTCCCTTTGGAATCATAAGACAACTGCATCGATTCGGCAGAGACACCGAATACGCTAGCACTGCACAAGAAATTCATATTTCAGAGTGAGAAAAATGCTGGTCAATTTCTCTCGGTGTAAGGAGTTCATACTGGAAATAATATAACACTTAAACTTTGTGAAGCAATGGGAAAAATGAACTGGCTTTTGTGCAGTAACCCCAAATCAGTAGTGCAGTGAAAACACATTTAACCAGCTGAAAAAGAAAGAAAATTAGGTATACAACTTGAATAATACAATTTGTAGGAAAACCTGGAATCTTTCCTGCTTTTACAGATAGAAACCTAGATTTCTGAACGCCCACAGATGAAGTCAAGCTAGCAGATTTGGAAAGGAAAATTGACCCATTTGTCTCTCATGAGGGTTTTAAACTGTGCCATTGTTTACTAGAGCATATGACAGTGATAAACACAAAATCTTCAACCTGAGCTAAAAACTTTATCCACACTAGTTTCTCAGCTATGAAAAATTGAAAACCAGCATATTTCGCTACAGCTACAACCACCAAAATTTGCATAACCCAACCAAGTTTTTAAGGGAACCTACTTCTCATCAGCCTTGAGCTTCTAAAAGGGAAGCCTTTGGGTAATGACGGCAGAAGAGAAGCCCGAAACAAAGTTTTGGGCTTCAAGTGTTTCCCATAAGAGATAGAACCACAGAGAATACGGGAGAGGAACGAGGACTTCAAAAGCTTCAATTTTTATTTTATTTTTTCACATTTTGAAGTTTTAGAGAGGGATATGAACCTGGCGCTGGGTACTCGACAAGGGATCTCAACTTCAAATTCAACGGGAAGGCCGAGGAAGCCATTGAACCGGTCGAAGGTGACATGGGTGATGTGACGAACATTGGTAGGCCATCCAATCTCCATCTGCTGGAAGGTGGTGGTGGTGGTGGTGGTGGTGGTGTTGGAGACAGAATCTTCATGGCGTTCGACTCTGCAAGACACCATAGATTTCCTCAGAGCAGAAATGAGTAACGCAAAGAGGGAGAGCTGGTTTTGTTGTTGCTGCTGCTCCTCAGCTGTTTGTGTTCTCTTCCCATCACCTTCTTCTCCTCTGCAACCAAGACTCTTCGTTACCATCACCATTCCTGTCATCTCTCTCTCTCTGTGAATCCTGAGAAGTGAGAAGAGAGGGATCAAGTTCAAGATCTACCCAAGATGGCTTGAGCTATGTTTCGCTGCTTTCAAAGTCTCAAGACTCACAAGTCTCAACTGGGTTTTTTTCTCTTTTAAATTTGTACTTAAAACTAGTTGTTGACACGTTTGTTTGGGAGTTGGAAAAATCCTGAAATAGTTTCAAACTGCCAGAGGGTCCCCCATTTCAAATTTAACGCCCTTTATTCCCTCTGCCGGGACTAAATTACCCTTCATCTTTCCTCCAAATCACGTTGACTACATGGCTAACAAAGAAATGAGATTCCAATCGGAGGGTTGAAGTCTTTTGATAGGTACAGAGGCTTTTTAACTGAAGTAGGTGATAGCCATAGCCTTCTAATCAATCCTTTCACAAGAAAGAGAGAAATAGGTGGTAGGTAGGTCCGGTCTGGGAAGGTGACCGTTGGAAAGTGATTCGATGAGGGGGGTAGTTTCGGTAACTAAAAGAGTAGGGCGCTTTTGGGAAAAAGCAAGAGTGTTAAGGCGTGAGAGAAAAAGTGAGGGTTGTGTTTTGGAATTTCGAAAATAAAATTTCTTTGTGGAGCCCCAAGAAGTCCCTGAGAATTCCCTGAGAAGGAGGGTTGGTGTTATTTTCGAGAAAATATTTCGAATTTGATTTTTTTCGTGTTATTTAATTTTGACCATCGTAATCAATGCGATGGAGACGACGTTTGATACCCGAAATTACGATATAATCCAATATATAGAGAGAGGGTATTTTGGTCATTTAATATTGACGATCTGTGGTGAAAATCGAGAGGAGCGGAGGAGATTTTATTGCCCTTTATATGGTTTTAATACATTGGACCCATTAAGATCTCCGTGCGTGTCTGGTTTGTTTGTCCTTTTGCCTCTACTCGGTTTTAATTATTGATAATTAAAAAGGCGAGAAAGAGATTTGTATTGGAAAGGAGGAAGGAGAACGCTAGGGCCAAGCTAATACAGTTGTGATTAGACAACAGCTCTTGTCGTCCTATATGTCCTTATCTGTAGGACCCACAGTTGAGTTTCTTCCTTTTCTCCCTCCAAACTCTCACTATTTTGAATTTCAAACCCAACAGTAAGATTTACAGTTTCTGAACGTTGTCGTTACTCGTTACGTCCACTGGCCCAGACCTTTTCTCGGTTTGGACCCTCCACTGCCCTTTACCCTACACTACATCAGACCGTCTAACTTCTAATTTATACGTATCGATATCGTATCGGTCGTACCGGATGATGATACTCATCTCTCTTTTTCTGTTTTTTATTTTGTATGAGATGATGATACTTGATACGGTCGGACCAGACGAACACTTAAACCAGACCGACCATACTGTGGTCGAACCGTGATGCATGTTGCACACGCAAACAGCTCTGATAGGGCCATAACCGACCTCCCCTAGGTTTCCAGAGAGAATTCATTGCCACTAATATTATTGGGCATGCATACTTTGAACTACACACTTGGGTTTTTTTTTGGCTTAATATTATTAGGCATGCATACTTTGAACTACACACTAGTATTCAGAGCTCTAAGTTTTCTTCATAAAGCTGTAAACTTTCACCGATTTAATCGTCAGAAGTGTTCCTCGGCTTCTCCAACCAAGTACGTTGTTTTACAAGTTATTTCGACTTACACTGACAAATAGGTTTTCAAAGCTTTAATACTCATCAGAGGTCAATAATGATGTGGTATCAGTTTGATTAATTGTATTAGATAAAATTCATCCAATACAAATGATCCATCTGAAAAAAAAAATTGGGATTGATATTAATATGGCCAATGTTATTCTCAACACAAAATACCATATTCAAAGTTTTTTTTTTTTTCTTACTAGTGTAAAATATCATATTCTTTTTTTTCTCAAAAACAAAAGCAAATAAACCCAGGGATGTGGTCAAATAAGAAGAGTTAGTAATAAACATAAGTGGAACATGCCACCAAGCCCTAACTAGAGAGTGCTTAGAAGCTCCCTTGGCTACAAGACAGACAAAAAAATTTCCATCCCTAGGAATATATGAAAGTAAACATTATGAAAGAGGAGGACAACTTCCAATATATCATAAACAAAACTAATACTTCTCCAATCTAAAGAGAAAGCACACCCTTGTGAACGAGGTTTAAAGTATCTATATCGAGTATTGTATCGATCAAGTGATTTTAAGAGGCATATTGTTCTGTATCAAATATTGTATCGGTCTGACTATTATATTTTAGTGTAACTCAATAGAGAGACGTAATCGAGATGTATAGTATGAGTTGGATCAAATATGGATACGTATCAGCTAGTATCGTATAGTATCGTGAAATACTTTAAACATTGCTTGTGAAGTTGAAACTACATTCAAACAGTCAGAGTTAACTTGTAGATTTGGAACTCCCAACGAGATACCAAGCATGAGTTCATCCCTAATAGCCTTAAGTTCCAAAATTGTTGTCGAGCCACCTATACGAGTCTTGAATTGACTGCTACAAAATTCCCCATTGAATCCCAAATAACATAGCATCTACCACCTTTCAAAGACTTTGCAACCCAATAGCCATTGATAAAAGCTTTGAAATAATCAAGCCTGGAAATATCATATTGTGCGATACAATCATACAATACAACAAAGGAGCAAAGTGGTCAAAATCATTATATAAACTTAAAGATAAATTTTATTTAAGGGAAAATTTCTTAGATCAATCAGCATGATTCATATCAAGATTGTATTACAATTGTAAGTGATCAATTAGGATCAGATTATGTGCTCAAAAATTGAAGAGGACAAGAACTCGTATGTTTTACTTCCGAAAAAAATCTCTCTTTTAAAATCCAAAGGGGTTGATTTAGTTGGTAAAAATCAACACCGCATAATATGAGGTGATGATTTTGAATATCCTTAACATCAAATTATCTCCTTCATAAATAAATGTACGAAAGTTCTAAAAAGCATTATCTTCCAGAAATATGCATTTAAGGTAAATGAAAAAAAAAATTTGGGGGTAAAAACATTAGCACCATGATGATAATGATGAAAATGCTAAACCCATTTAGGTTTTTGGGAATCATCTTTTTATTTAAAATTTTGTTAATTTGATTGTTCTAATAGTTATAAATAGCCTAGGCTAGAAAAGCATAAATAGATTGATGTTAAAAAAAGAGTCCGTAATTTTTATCCGTTAAGGTAAAAATATGTGTTTTTCTCATCTCTTTATCACACAATTGGAATGTGCCCACTCAAAATCTTACTTCTATGTTTTTTTTTTTTTTTTTTTGCCAACCCCGGTTTCATAAACCGGTGGTTCGACCCGTGTCGCACACTTGGTTGTGGTGGGTGAGTCTCCCAGCGGGGATTTTTTGCATCCACAAAGATTCGACATCGGAACCTTGCTTAAGCGAACTAAGTTGCTTAACACTTGGACCAAACCCCGTTGGTTTAGAAATTCCATCTCTAATACACCTTTAATAAACTCAAAGATAAGTACCCTCTTAAAATATATATATATATATATATATATATATATGAAAATAAATCCTTGTGATGCAAACACAATAGTTTACAAATAAAAGGATCTACCTTAAAAATTATTATCCATTTCATGGTGTAAACAAACGAGTCCGGATCTGCGACTCCGACGGGAAGCACTTTGTGCTCCCCGGCGCTTCTTGACCACAAAAACATGTGGGGCCCACGGTGAAAAACACTTTTTGAAAAGGGAAAAAAAAAAAAACTTTTTCATCAGTGGGATCCACTAGTTTTTGTAGTCAGGAAGCCATGGGGGAGGGGAGATGATCCGGATTCTAAACAAACTCATAAAAAACAAATTTTTTTTCCTACCTGGCATGGGACCCATTGAACCTGATATTACATGACCATTGATCTAGTTTTCAATCAATTTATAACCAGTCATAAAAATTTTACCCAAAAGGTTAAAAAAAAGGTCATAGAATCTTTTATCTTTGTCGCCTCACCATCTGGCTAAATGAGTATGAATCAATTCCTTTCCAATCCAGCGGTTATTGAGGAGGGATCTTAAAAAAGGTGAAATCTTGCAATTTCCGCTGTCGATTTTTATTCTGTTCATTTTTTACAAGAAAATGACCATTCATTTCATTTTCTTATCCATAAGTGATACGTATCTAAAGTTTACATTAAAATTTAGATTAAATTAAAATAAAATTTATTTTATTTTATAAATTTAACCTCAACCATTTAATGTAATTTATGAACGTGTGTGACTCATTCGTAAAGAAATTGACCATCCATTGGACAAATGAAAATCCTTTCAGCTGTTGGGGTTCTTTGCATTCGGCTCCTCTGCACCTGTGTGCATGATGCACCTAATTTTTTATTTCATAGCCCACCTGACACAAGTGAGCCCAAGATGGGGCCAAACTTGAATGCTACATTAAATGTACAACACATGCAGTCGACTGTCTGCAACATAATATTATACATTTAATGTGCAGCACTGAAGTTAAACCCACAGAATGCCCTGTATGAGGTGACCGTAAACGAGAAAAGTGCAGAAGAAATCAAATCCGAGTTCCACACTTCCAGTGAGATTAGAGAATGTACAAGCCAAATATACCTTCTTTGGAAAAGAAAAAGGTAAAACCAAAGAGGTATATTATTAGCGTGAGACCATGAAATTCTATTTTTGGTAGAAGCTTCAAGCTACGCCATGAAATTCACTCCATAATCTGTCCAACATTCATTAGTAGAGTCGTTTCCTGTCGGGCGTATTGGCATAGGCTGTGGACCCAAGTCTATTATGCTATGGCGTTTAAATGTAAATTGACATGACATTACAACTGTTTGGAATTTTATTTGCGGCAGCTTTCGACGGTTCAGATCGCACCACGTCATCAAGATGCAATCGGACACCTGAAAATCAAATAGCGGGGTATGTTTGCAGATATTAATTTTTGCTTTTACATTTGAAGGGTTTACATTTTATTAATTTACAAAGTTGAGTCCTTCATTTGTGCCGACACCCAAAATCCTCTCTCATCTCGAATCAAGGTTCTTCTTCGTTTGCTAACGTAGCGAAGTTTGTGGATGGTTCCTCTAGGCGAAGTTCGTTGGTGGTTCCTCTCGGCGTTGGTTCTCTGGTCGTTGATGGTTCTCTCAACAGGAAATTATGTTTGGTCCAACGATATTTGTGTTTTAAAATAGAGTTCCCGATTCCCAACTCCCCTCTCTTTATGAAATTTCAGCGAGATCCCACAGTATCTGTTTTGGGTGGAAAATTAATTGAGGCTTTTATTTTGTGACGCTCTAGTATAATTAAATATTTGCCTTTGATATCATTTGTTTTTGGTTTTCTGCAATTATCTTTTAATGATTCCATTAGATGATGTCTTATTGTCCTAGATATTTGTAATTCCTCTCATTTTGGATTTCTACAGACAAGATCTGAAGGATTTCACTCTCTCAATGTCTGCCAATCCTAAAGAAGCTACTGAAACTCCAAGTTTGGCTCTCTGTTTTGTGAGATTATTAGCTCTCTCGAAATTGATTTTTCTGTGCAGGCTTTTTTCTTCTTTCAGAGGAAACGGTGCAAGTGTTCTTCGCATTATTCCATAACCTTTCATAGATCTATTGGCTGGTCCAGCAGCTAGAGGAATAGAGAGATTTTGGGTGTCGGACAAACGAAGGACTAACTTTGTAAATTAATAAAATTTAAACCCATCAAATGTAAAAGCAAAAATTAATATTTGCAAGCATACCCACTATTTGATTTTCAGCCGTTCGATTGCATCTTGATGACGTGGTGCGATCTGAACCATCGGCAGGTAGCTGCTGCCGCAAATAAAAATCCTATTCTACTTCAAATTTGTATCTAATCGAAGTCTAATCAGAAACAGAAAGTGATTATTAGAAATTCACATCAAAACTTAAACATCACAAGGTTCTCTCATGTTGTTTAACTGGTTGAATGAAAAGATTTTGTGATTATTGTCTCTTGATTATCATATTGCCTCTTAATTACCTGCCCAAATGGTGGTGGAACCGGAGTCCAGATTTGCACCTTGTCGTCAGGGGAGCGCTCTGTGCTTTCCGACGGATTTTTTCACCACAAAAACATGTGGGGTCCACAGGGTAAAAATCATAAAACATAAAAATAAAGATAAAAAAACATCACCAATCACTGTGGGTCCCACATGTTTTTGTGGTGGAAAATCGTCGGGAGCACACAGTGCTCCCGTGACGGGGTGCAGATCCAGACTCATGGAACCGTGGAAGGTGGCTTTAATCACTGCCAGCTGATGAGTGGTTGTAGTGCATCTACATTTTCTATCCTCTAGGATGCGGGAGATCCTGTAGAAAAGTGGAAGCTAATCCAGTAATCCTCCTTGTAACCTACAGTTCTTGAATTGGAATCCTTTATTCTCGCAAGTAGAGTTTGTGTTCTTTTCATATTCCTTTACATCACATTTAATAGAAATGCTTATTTATGATTTACATTATTAATGCTTGAGTATCACACCTGTCTTAATCAGGTCTAATGCCATTAGAGTGAGTGGATAATTATAGAGAACAAAGAATTAGACATTAGAGTGAGTGGATAATTATAGAGAACAAAGAAAACATTTTTCCCAATGTCTTTTCAAAACTTGGAAGTGATATTCTTTTCAATGTCATTTTCAATTCCCTACTTTTTTTAAATTTGGATTCTCAAGTCATCAAGATAAAGGTTTGAGCTTTTCTCACACATTTTCACCATATATTAGGAGGGGGCTCACTTCGGAGTTCTAAAAATGTGAATTAGAAGTAGAAACCTCAGTAATCACTCCTCCAAATATGTGGTGAAGAGATATGAGGGAAACACAGACTTTTCCCTAACAGATAGAATCAAATACAATACTTAACATGCACAGATTTGAATTAAATTATTAAAACCAAGGACTTGGATCTCCTTATATAAGTTTTTTTCTTGTCTTCTTTTCTTACATTTTTTATGTAGGATAAAAGAACTTTCTCCACATTACCACAAAGTTAAAGTTTTAGTTAAGCTAAATTAGAAAAGATTTTCGAAGATAATCTTCATTATTTCTTGCCTTAGGCACACGGGAAGGTCCTTCAAAATGTGAATCAATGTATTTCACTAAGTCAATACTCTTTCCTCCTCTGATTTCATTATTATGTTCCAGAGAAGGAACCTGTAGGAGAAAAAGCAAGTAAAATAAAACAGATTGAGTTACAAGAAACTAAGGCTCTTTTTGGTATCAATTCTCATTCTCTATTATGCCTATTTAAAATAAATAAGTACAAGAATTCATTATTGGTCAAGAATGAAAAATGGTTTGATGAATTTTATAAAAAATAAATTATGAAATGGAAAATAAGTTTGGTGTCAAGATAAAAAATTGTTAAAAATGATAGTAAACAAGTGAGAAAAGAAAGAAAAAGTATTGTTGATATAAAAGAATGTGTATTGACTATTTTACCCTCATCTTACTTATAGAACTTTAAGTAAACTTACACAAATGAAGATAATGAAATTCTCATCACAATCCATAATGGACAAAAAGTTCATTATGGATTTTGGAGGTTTTTCCATTATTTTAAATAAAAATAAAATTCAGAATAGATGCCAAACAATTTAAAATAATGAAAATTTCTCATAATTGACAATGATAATTGATACCAAAAAGAGCTAAAACAAGAACAAAGGAACTAATGATTTTTTTTTTTGGGTACATTCTGAATAAAAAGAACAACAAAACAAGAAAGAGATTGAAAGAAAACCACTGAAAGGGAACACTAATTAGTAGTTTTGAATGGTGGAAAAGCTGCTCAATATGAGCAGTATTTTTCATTTATGAGCCAACATTTAGAATTAGTTTTAACTTGTAGCTAAATTAGTTACAACCTTCAAAATTTTCAAATTTGAATTTAAATTGAAACTAAACATATATGTTGAGTTGTTGAGCTTTAAATTGTCTTATCAACAACGGATGAAGCCAAATATAAATAAAGAAGAAATTCCAAGATTGCATATATATTCTGCTTCCCTGCTTGAGAATTTTAACCAATTCAGTAAAATTACACTCACAAGTGGCAAGGTGATGCCAGATATAAATAGCAGAAGTAGATAACAAAGCACCCCATCAACTGCACAAGAACCACATGTTTTTGCTCTTAATAAATGTCAACCTTGCCCTCTTCCCTCTTCAGTAAAGTGGGGGCAGACTTGAATGCTGTGCATTTAATGCATAGCATCTGCTGCAACGATCGAGATTTCGATCTTGACTGTTGGCAGAACAGTAATGTGCAGCACTGAAGTTGAACCCAGGCAAGTGACACCAACGAAATAAATAAGCTGGGTGGGGAATTTTCTTTGAAACTCAACATAAATTGGATCCTGATTGACTTGTAGAAATGGATTCCATGACAGACCTGATCAAGGTGCTGAAACCTTCATACCTACTCTAAGCTTTGGCCCACTTCTCCAATCACTGGCTCCAGAGGAATTTACTGAACTCACAGGCTTCAATCACAGGTTCAATGCAATTTTGTGAATTCAAAGGCCTCACAATTTTCTTTTATTTAAATTTGAATGACTAATTGAAGCATTTTAGTTCATTAAGAAGACATACATTTTAATCCGTATTAGCAGTAAGGACTACATGCGCTACACAACCATGTTGCTGCATTATGACCCAGACATCATAGGTATTGAATCTTATTCTTAAACTTTGGTTGGTGCACCTACTAATCTTCTTTGAGTGAGACTTGAATGCTTTGCATTTAATGCACAGCACTTGCTGCCAACGGTCGAAATCGATCTCGACCATTGGCAGCACAACAGCACTGAAGTTGAACCCATTGTTCTCTCAATGACAACCTGCAATTAATCAATGTTTCTTCTCCCACACACAGTGGCAGAAATGTTGAGGGAACAAGGTTCCCAACATCGTATATTGAACCAATCTTAGGCATTGACTTTCACATCAATCTCATCTATACATACAGATCAGATTAAGCAACAAAGAATGCAGAGGGTGCTAGCTGGCTTGATCCCATTCCTTGACCTTATTGAAGACAGTTGCATAATGTTTTCATTGATTTCAAATTCAAGGAAGTGATTATAGAACTACACAGAGAATAAACTAGACTAGATAACAGAAGTAACATATCAACAGTAAATTCATTAGGTTTTCCTTGCCCACATCAACATCTTCCACCTAATTGGATTTCAGAACTGAATGGTTAAGTGAGCTATGACCAATCAAACTTGGAAAATATTTTTGTTGAGGAAATGCGATGTTAGCATTGCCATGTCAATGCCACATCAGACTCCATTGATTTTGATGATAACAAATACTAATGTTTAAATTGAGTTGTATGTATTTAAATCAAGCCAAATGAGTAAAATGAAGAATATGGAACTAAGGGCATAATTGATCAAAACACCAATAAAGACCCAACTCAAATGCATGTTCAAGCCCTAAGAAATGGTTCAACTAAGTTTGGACATAAGGAGACTTGAAGCTTGAAGACAAAGAAGAATTGAAGATTCAAGAATCAAATCAAGCTGTAGATGAAGATCAAGTGCACCTAGGCCTTAGGTCACTAGGTTCATCATGTAATTGCATATATGCATCATATCATGCTCTTGACATCCTTAGACTGCCTAGAATAGGTTAGAAGAGTAAATTTTGGACTTAAGCTTGGCTAGGAGGACTAATTCCCTAAGAAGAAGTAAAGATGGGCTTATTGTTCCAAATGACCTGCCGTTTGAGCATATAACGCTCGCGTTGAAGCTCAAACGGTGAGCCTTTTTACTTAGAGGCAAAATTGTTGCTTTCGGTCCATAAATGACTCAATGGTCATATTAACGGCCCAAATGGCAAGCCATTTTACTTAGAGGCAAACTTGTTGCTTTCAGTTCAAAAATGACCCAATGGTCATATCAATAGCTATATTGCCAAGTAGCCTACCGTTTGGCCAAACAGCTAGCCGTTTAGGATGGAAAACTGGCTATTTTTCTATTCGTTAGGACTTGAACTTGGACATTTTTTGAATTTCTTTTGAAGCTCAAACACCCTCATTTGAGAGCCTCTACGAAGTGCAATAATATACACAATCTCATATACTCTCAGGCTCTCAAATTAAGCGAAGGGAAAAGAGAGAAAGAAAAAAAAAATTGATGTCACTCAATTACAAAACAAGGCTCCACTAGCAAAGGTGGCATGGAGAATATGGAAATACCCCGAGTCCCAGACTCATTTTGGGCTAAATTTATTAAATTTCTTTATTTTCCTAGAACTAACTTTCTAAATTTGGGGACTCAGTTCTAGTGGAGGGCTTATAATTGAAGGTTAGAGATGACAGACAAATAAACATTTGGAATGATAGACAGATAACCCACCTATAAAATCCAAACCCATGTGTGACAATTTTAGATATTGAAATAGTAGTTGAGTTAATTGATCTCATTTGCAAGAAATGAAAAACATATGTCCTACACTGATATTTCTTGCCAGCAGATGTTGAAGGGATTTAGAAGATCACTCTCAGTTTGTTTGCCAAGGATGATAAACAAGTTTGGGAACCATAAAAAAGGGTGAATTTATAGTTATATTAGCATACATCATGCTAGCCAATGGAGAGAGAAGAATGGAGACCGACAAACATACTTCGCATCGGTGGAATTCCATTGAAGCTGCTACTTGGAATCGAATTTGGGCTATTGAGATGGTACCAAAGATTAAAAATTTGTTGTGGAGGGTCTACAATGAAGACATAGCAACAACTACAGGTAGTAACTTCATTTTCAAACAAATTAATGTTGATCCAATGTCTAAAAGGTCAGAAAAAAATCATTTGTTGTGCACAGCAGTACACATAGATGCCAATAAATAGGTTGAAATTTAAAGCATGATTTCAAATTTAAAATTTTCAAAATAGGCTTGTAATTTTTTTGCTTTTTTAGCCTATCATTTGGTATCTATATGCACTGTTGTGCACAACAAAGGATGTTTTCCTGTAGAAGGTGCGCTCAGGTTGTGGGGACAGCAGATCATTTGTTTTTGGATTGCCAATATGGAAGACGGGTATGGTTTGGAAGTTGTTTAAACTTCATCAATGAGATGAGAAGAAACTAGGACATACAACACTTGCACATGCATCTTTTAACTTTTGGTATATGAGGCGATCCATATGTGATCAACATTTGCAGGGGGAGCATAGAAGCCGGTTGAAGTGATTTTTTTTTTGGTCAACAAATAAAAGTCATATCATTAAGTAAAAGAGTGTAAGCCAGGAAACCTGGACGCCAACAAAGAGATATCAACCATGAATAAAGGTGGAATATTCCACCAAGATCGAGAGAGGGAAAGACAACGTGCCCCCCTAGCAAGAAAATCAGCAAAAACATTGTTAATCCTAGGAACAAAATTAAACAGAACCATATTAAAGTCTATGACAATCTTAAAAATTTCAGAAACTAAACTAAGACTAGACCAATCTAAAGAAGAGCTAAAGCCTTGGAGAGCCAAAACGACTGGTAGGCAATTAGAGTTCACTTGAATGTGAGATACTCCTAAAGAGAGTGCAAAAAGTAGGCTATCTCTCACAGCAAGAAGTTTCATCAAAGAAGCAGAAGTTCCAAAACCATGGTTGCATTGTGCAGCAATAAAAGTTTCATTAGTGTCCCAGAGAATACAATTCTTTCCTCCCTTTCTAGTGTTGCCTTCCCACGAACCATCCACAAAAAGTTGAAAACATATAACATCTCCTAGGTGGTTTGCAACAATGAGCTGCTGATGGAGATCTGAGACCTGAGGAGTGTTCAAGAAGTTTTGGATATCTGCCAATAAAGAGGAGAAGTGATTCATAGTGTAATGTATGGAAGCATCAATACCACGAAAAATAATTGCATTTCTAGTATTCCAAATACACCAAATTAATGCACTCCAGATTTGGTTAGCTCTATCCATATCCCCACATCCCTTAAACTTTGATTGGATAAATTTCATCCATTCATGAAAATGTTCACCTTTGAAATCATTCATATTGATGCGGAGAGGGAAAGTTCCCAACAACATCTTATATGGGGACAAAAAAAAAAAGAGCATGACCAACATTTTCAAGACAATGATCACAAATCAAACATAAAGGGGCAAGAGTGGCTCTTTTAGTAAATAAAGAACTACCAATTGCAATTGCTTCATGTGATGTTCTCCAAAGAAAGTGTTTGATTTTAGGAAGGGTGGGGATGTGCCAAATTTTGTTCCAAAAAATAGAATGAGTAGATGATGAAACACAATTACCTTTAGCATTTGCCATAACCAAACATTGGTAATATTCATATTTAACAGAAAACTTACCATTTCTATTTTTGTACCAGACCCATGGATCATTTGTATTGATAGACAATAGAGGGATTGTAAGGCTTGCTTCTACCTTAGTTGCGGTAAAAATGGATTGGAGGATGGGAATATCCCATTGTGCATCTTCCCATCTAATTAATTCTTGCACCCAAGTGGGACCATTAGTGAGAGAGAGCTACTTATGCTCTTGAAAGGAAGAGAGGGCAACCAGGATCTTTGTATATGTTTGTGTTAGTCCCATTGCTAACCTGTCTAATTAGACCATGCTTGAGGATATCTCCGCCAGCAAGGATGCTGCGCCAACCCCAGGAGCAAGATGAAGGGTGTTTACATTCAAGAAAATGAGTGTCCTTTATGTATTTGGCATGCATTACCTAGGCCTACAGAGAATCAGAGGTCGTAAGCAATCTCCAACTTTGCTTTGCTAACAAAGCCTTATTAAAGCATTGAACATTCCGAAAGCCCAAACCCCCCTCCCTTTTCCCTTTGCACAAAGTTTCCCATTTACAATAACAAATCCTTTATCATTAGCAATACAAGACCACCAAACCAAGGTGCATGGTGGATGCAAACATTGGAACCCTCTGCTAGTGGGAAGGCGAAAAGTAAATTGTAATGCAACATGGAAGAAAAATTCAAGCATAGAGGTTCAAAGATCATTTTTAGAGATATTGTTGAAGAACAGAGGACAACCCTTTCACTCTCACAAATGTTTGGTTCACCATTACAGCCTTATAGGAGAAGTTTTGGCGATCAAGAAGGCTATTCAAATAGCAAAGGATGAAGGCAATCCATGATTGATTATACAATCAAACAGTAGTGAAGCTAGTGATCTTATGAGTCGTGAAAAAATGAAGATTTTCTTGATTATGGCTGATCTTATAAAATATATTAACACAATGTATTAAATAAACAGAGTGGCAGTTTGGGCTTTTCACGTTTGTAATTTGAATATGCTTAACGGAGGTTAATGGTGTCAGTCTGTTTGGGACCCACACGTAATATATTGCATTTAACCGGACCTAACATTAGTTTATGGTCCACTTAAGAGATCCACACATAAAAAAACTCATAAATAAATATAAGAAGAGAGTGAAGGGAAATTAGGGCCGGTTCCGAACCACCATGCTAAAGCCGGTCCAAGATAAGACCACCTTTAAACATTAAACCTCGGTGGTCACTTCTCGCTTTCTTGTGCTCCAAACAATCTCACCGCTGTTTTTATGCACTTTGTGCGAGTCTGTATTGAGGAAGAACGAAGGTAAGCACAGAGAGAGAAGTAAACGATGAGTCGTGGAAGTGGAGCTGGTTACGATCGTCACATAACAATCTTTTCCCCTGAAGGTCGACTCTTCCAAGTTGGTAAGCATTCTCTCCAGGATTCATTCCCCATTTACAGTTGTGATCTTTTCAGGGTTCCAGAAATTGTAATTTCGTAACTAGTCAAATATGTTTTCCGAAGTTAGTAAACTTGGAGATTCTTCCAGTGTTTGTATGGAAGCTTTTTATTTTTGTTTCAAGATGGTTGGATCTGTGTTTCTTCGATCAATTCTGTACGACCTAGTCCCGGACATTTTCATCTAGTTTCGCCCGTCAAAAGTTATCTTTTTTGTGATATTAAGACTTGTTAACGGATGAACCAGAGTATGCTTTTAAGGCAGTGAAGGCTTCTGGAATCACCTCCATCGGTGTTCGAGGAAAGGATTCCGTATGCGTTGTTACACAGAAGAAGGTCCCGGTGGGTACTCTTCCGATTTTTGTTGGCGATACTTGTTTGATCTGCGAATTGAATTGTTCTGTGTAATTTACTCCTCATATATGATGCAGGACAAGCTCTTGGATCATACTAGTGTTACACATCTGTTTGCCATTACAAAGTACACTGGATTGTTGGCAACCGGCATGACAGGTTTTCTTGCTGAATCTCCTGAACTTTATTTTCTTGTAATCATAAGGAATCACTAAGTACCAAGGAGTAGATTCATTTATTTATGTATTTTATTTTTTTGAGGTGGGGTGGGAGGGAATTCTATCATTTTCAACTATTTGATACTAGAGGATCTCTTAACTACATGATGTTAGCGCAATTTTAGTATTTCTGCTGATATGCAAGTGTTATTCACCATGGTTTATCTTTTCTGATTTGGATTGAGCAGCACATTCATAAGTATTTGTTAGTTTAGGTTTGATTGTTAATAGAGGTCAAACATATCAAAAGGTAATAGGCTGGAGCTGCAACTATAAAAGACATGAGAGATTTAGAAAGATATGGCTGACCTTAAAATGTTTGAAATACTGAAATAGACTAACATTGTATTTAGTTTCATGTGGATGAGTGGCCAGACTGACAAGTATATTTGCTAAATTGGTTAGGCAGATTTTGTTCCTTTTCATGGGGGCCTTAAGACATAAACACTCAAAATTTTCAATTCAATGGATGCTTTTTTTGGCTAAATGAAATCTCATGGAACTTATTTGCCATTACCAGCTGATGCAAGGACATTGGTCCAACAAGCAAGAAATGAAGCAGCTGAGTTTCGATTCAAATATGGATATGAAATGCCTGTGGATGTATTAGCCAGATGGTATGGTGATTTCCTATAATTGATTTCTTTATTACCTTTTTGGACTGCTTGAATTTTATTTTCCAAGGAACTAGTGCTCTATATTCTATTTGAGAATTTCAGGGTTACATTCCTAATGCCACCAACTTATATCACCAGGATTTTTTTAGAGAAGTAACTGTTGAAATAAATTGTTTGTTGCAAATTAACTCCTTGAAATATTAACATTGTCATAGTGTCATTGAAATACATCCAGAAAGACAAGGGTGAGGATGCCCTTGGCGGGGAATGTAGAGCTTCTTAAGTTCTTCATTATGTATAGGCTGTGGTGCTGTAAGATCAATCAGTCAATGCCATTAAAACTGATCACCTTATAAGTGGTTGCATTCACTGGTTATGTAGAGTAGGCTGGGTATCGAGGACCTTCAAAATTCAATGTACTTCTTTGCACGAGAACTTATAATAAACTTTCTGGAAATACGAATACCTTGTTTTTCAGCTTCTATTTGTACAATTATTCTCTTAAATGTCCCAAAAGAAGAATTGATGCAGGTTATCATTTTGATCTAATAGCCTGCTCCTCTTAGAGACCTGATCAGCACTTCTCCCAGAAATACTTCCAATAGGGAGGTCATCCCAATTCCCAAGTTCAAGTTGTGGACTTCTAGTAACAGTCAAGTTCTGACCTCAGAGATAAGAGTCTTTTTATTACTGTTGTGCTATAACCAAAATTTCCAGCTCTACATAATGCAAGTCATGGCTGCTTTCAAAAGGCAACCATGAATTAAAAATGGAAAGCTCTTGTTGAGAATTCTCACTGCAACTGAAGTGAATGTGAATCTGAGCATTCACATCTAGGGTAGGTGATCTAGGTGGGCTCCTGAGATCAAGTTTTAGTAGACTCTAGTGGATTTCTAGTAGCCGAAGTTATCTTTCTTTATTCTGTTTGTCTTTCTTAACATCTTCCCTAGCTTGTCGGACTTCTTTTTAGTTCAGAATTGTTTTTCCTCAATTCCTTGAGCCCTGCCTCTGTATACCAACTTTAGTTCTACCTTCCTGCATTCCTAAGGTCCTATGCAACTTGAGTTAATCTGGTTTTCCTCCAGAATCAATACCGTGAGAGTTTCCTCCCATTCTACATCAAGAATGACAAACAGATAGTTCTGTAAACGCACTAACAATTGGAAGAGAATAGTAAACAGAAGCTAATAGGATTGACTACAGCTGTCACAGATAATCGCCTAATGAAAACGTTATTTTTTCATTCACAAGAACTGAGTTGAAAATTCTCTAAGTTAATGCATTCACTTTTTATTTCTGGTACACAACTTTGTGTCAGCATTATACTACGGTGATGGCTGATGTGGTACCTCTGGAATACTTTTGAAATAGTCTCATCTCATTAACTTGTATTTATATTCTTAAATGAGCACAGGATTGCAGACAAATCTCAAATCTATACCCAACATGCCTATATGAGACCTCTTGGAGTAGGTATGCCTTCTTTGTGGTGTGAGGATATAATGGAACTATGTTTTTTTTTATAGTTTTGTCTACTAATATTTCCCATTCCTTTATCATTTACTTGTGAAGCTGCTATGGTTTTGGGTATTGATGAAGAAATTGGGCCTCAACTTTTCAAGTGCGACCCAGCGGGTCATTTCTTTGGTCACAAGGTATCTTGGAAGTCTTATGTTTAACTGTTTAACTTGAGAATTGAGATTCAGTTATACTCATCGTATGTTTGGTTCTTGGCAAACATTTACTGGATAACCTATGGGGGATAATTTCCATCCATTTGATGACTTCTACTTGTTTGGTCTTTTCAGGTGCTTACTTTAGTTTGTTGTTCCTTTTTGGATGTCATATGCAGTTACATCTATGTAATATATGGTGGAAGATTTATAGTGTCATTAATTTTTTGGGAAGGGGCCATGCTACCCTAAATGATTCTGCACTTAGGGTTTAGGGTGTTGTGAAAAAATTGAAATGGTAAAACACGCTGTTAAGCAGTAATTAATCTTAACCTTGATTGTATATACTATCACTTGCTTATATTCTTTTCATTTTTTGTAAAATTACAGTTCCTCCTTGCTTTTTATATACCATATAAAGAAGGGGTTATTCACATTTATCAATGCTTGTTTTCTTTTTTGCATGTTTTGGCTTGACCTCTTCACATCAAGTTTTGCTTCATGCAATTAACAGTATCTTTGGACTTTATCCAAGTTTAATCAAATTAATTAGCATTATGTCTTCACAAAAAAGGAGTACTGATTTTTATTTGCTTTTTTTGCCCCAGGCCACAAGTGCTGGCTTGAAGGAACAGGAGGCAATCAACTTCTTGGAGAAGAAAATGAAAAATGATCCAGCATTCTCTTATGAAGAAACAGTACAGGTAAAATTACCTTGGCCTCTGTCTTAATTGTGTGATGCCCTAAAGGCCACGAAGAAGAGGAAGATTCCTTGCCCGACTGTACTGCATGGTGTGCATGGTGCTACAATGCATATGCTTAACTCTTATGCCATGTCCAGAAACAAGGAATTGCCACAGTGGGTTGCTTGTGTTATTTCTTGGGGCTTCGGTTGCGAAATTTAGCTGAACAAGAAATGGTAGAGAATCATTATTAATTGAGAACTTTGACAAAAATAAAGGAAATTAATAAATAATGAAAGTTTTGGCTTGTTCAAGTTGATGAATTGATTCTCTCCCCCCCCCCCCCTCTTTCCTCAGGTACTTTGGACGAGGGGACTTTTTGTTCTCACTGTCTAGAGTATTACTTGTGTTTATTGATATTTTCTAAATTTTTGTCATTTTTGCTTTAATAATGTAGCTACACAGTTGGGCATGACAGGATAATATCTGATTATCTCATTAATCATTATTACAACTAACTCCATGAAATGTGCGCACCTGGTCTAGTGTGTGAATTTACCCTTCCACTGAGGCTGAAGTTTATAGTCTCTACTACTGTTATGCCGCCTTGCAAATATTCCAACTAGAGTTTTCTCTTCTTCCTAGAATGAGCATGTCGCCAACTGCCAACTCTACAATAGGTCAAGTGTATTGTGACTTGTAAGATATTCCTGTGCCATCTCAAGATTCTGTACCCCTTTCTTTTTGTTCAAAGTAAGTTCAGCTGAAAAATACTATGGTACATTGGACGGAACGATATGACTGGGAAGATGGGGAAAATTGTCATGTCCTAGAAATTCCCCAACTGATTTTCCTCTCAGATTGGCCAGGCCAACCCTTTTAACACCCGGCTTTTTATATGCTATCATATATATTTGATAAATTATATCAGTTTCAGGGTTTCCCCCCCCCCCCTTTTTTAATTTTTTTATTTTTTTGGGGAGGGGGGTTGGGGAAGGTGCTGTTTGTTGGGGTCTTGAGCTATAAGCTTCTTATCACTATGGTTGGTTTTGGTTGGTTGGTTGGTCTAAATTTCCTTGAGGTGGAAACAGCTTTCTATGCATCCCACTCGAGATCAAATGCTGGAATTTATGCCTTGAAAATGCGTATATATGAATGATTGGTAACTCATGTTTCTAACCTAACATTTTCATTCTTTCTATATTGTGTAGACCGCAATTTCTGCTCTGCAGTCAGTTTTGCAAGAGGATTTCAAAGCCAATGAAATAGAGGTATGGCTTTTTCATTCGGTTATTAGCAGCATAAGTAACAATTATGGGGAGTTGTTTAGACTGGAAGAGTTTTCTTTCACTGCCATGTTTTATTTTATATAGAACCGTACATGAGGTTTTCACCTCATACAGCTCCTTCAATTCTTTCGAAGTCATTGGATAATTTTCCTAGTTCAATAATCTCCTCCCTTCTTCCACTCTGTTTCAAAGAGTAACTAGGACCAATTCAGTCACATTTTCATGTTCCAATTGAACACTTTCGGTTTTTGATTATTCTCGAAGGAGAAGATTATTCTTTTTACCAGATCCACTCACGATCTTATAATAAGAACAAGATATCTTTCTCAATCAATCCCTTTGCCTTAAGGGTAATCTTTGACGGCCATGTTCTATTTTATACCTGGATGGAGAATTCTGATAATCCAAGTTATCAGCAATGGATCAGGACCCTACTAGATAGTGAGAACTCTAGGCCTTGTTCCTTGCGGCTAGTTTTACTATTGATTTCAGGTTACAGAAACTGAGGTGTTCTTAGGTTGTGATAACCCCAGACCTTGTCCCGACTGATCTAGCTCTATAGCTTTTTCTCTTTTTTTCCTCATGCTTGACCGGTGTGAGGGTCCCACCTCATATGTTAATTTATTAACATACACCAGCAGCTGGATTATTTTAGCATATGGCCTGTTGGTTTATATGGGCCAGTAGGTCAATTCTCTTAACGGTCTCAATTTCATCATCAGAATTAGGTGTATCCGATATACCATTAGAAACAATGTTATCCTACTTGTGTTCATCACTCTTTTAATTGAACAGGGCGCATTTTCTTTTGTACTATTTATTTTATGTTGCATAAAGAGATTAGTCTCCAATTACTAACCACAATGACAATTCATATTTTGGTAGGTAGGAGTGGTCAAAAAAGACAATCCAGTTTTTAGAGTGTTGTCGACCGACGAGATCGACGAGCACTTAACAGCCATAAGTGAGCGTGATTAAACCAAACACAAGGAATTGCGTATGCTGCACAGTGGAAAATCATCTGGATATGATCAGGAAGGAAGGCGTGGTCAGTTTGGCAATTCTTTCGTCCTGTTCCGTTGGGTATGGCTTTCTCCATGATACTGTTTTGCTAGCAGAAACTGGGACAAGTGAGGACTCCAACTATTTATCTAAGGTTCTGAACAATGATCTGGATTTTTTTGGCTTGTGGCTAGACTATATGTAGTGAAACAATCTTTGGGTGCATTCGAATTCCATCGAAATTTCCATTTCTACCAATCACGACCAATTCTCAGAATTATAGAATTCCGTTTCTCTGCCTCTTGTTTTAAATTTGTCTAATTGAAATTTGCACAATCTGCTTAATCGCACGGAGAACCGGAATTGCATTTAGGTGACCAGAAAAGAAAATTTTGGCAGGTATGCTATTGTTATGATAATGGTGCAGAATGGGTGTGTTGTATGAGCTTTGTAACCCAAGTGGGTCTTCAAGCAAGTTTTTTTTTTGGTAGAAGTCTTAAAGCGAGTTACCCAGTGGAAATTGAATTGAATTGGTATCATGGATATATGTACCGATATTTATTTATTTATTTTTTTTTTTTTGGGTATGAAGAAATTTTATTTATTAAAATTAAAGGGTAAAAAACAACAAAAAAAAGAAAAAGAATACTAAAAGATAAATGGATAAAAACACAAGGTTTGAATATAAACATCTGAAATTAAGGAGAGGAATTTGATCAATTTGTCATACATGCATTAGACAGGATCATCTAGGTTAAGGTACAGGCTCATCTAGGTTAAGGTACGAGTTAATATAGAATAAATGTTATATTTAGAACAATTAATAAATTTAAAATGCACTTTGCATTATAAGTGCCCAAATGGGCGAAAACACGCTACAAGGGTGGAGACTAACACGCCACAAGGGCAGATATATGTACCAAATCAACATTCAGGAAATTGAATTGGTATTATATATATGTATCAAATCATAACATTCCAATAATGGCCATAGCCATCCAAACATATCTGTGGAATACACAAGCTTCAGCTTTATTCAATCTATTATAGGATGCAGAGGATTGCCTGCCGTCTACTACGACACTTTCAAGAGTACTCTTCACCATTACTCATACTGAAATTCAAAGAAATGCAATAACTTTCAATAGAAAAATTGAGATTTTGATTGAAAATAGAGACCGTCTATACCAAGTAAAGAAAAAAGGTTTTTTGTGCCAAGCAAAAGAGAAGTTTGATGAGATGAGAACAAACTAGACAGATTTCAATGGGCATTCACATTACAAATATATTATTTGCAACTGCAAATTGTAAGCAAAAGAAACTTGTAACAGCTCATTCGCAGCTCAAACACGTCAATTTAGCACAAAAAGGATCGGAGAATAACCAGTTGTGCACTTTCGCTGCTAAAACATCCAGGGGCAGCTATTTGCCAAGACTCTGCATTGGTAATTCAATGATTAAATGAAGAACCTAAAGCAATATACCAATTCTCCAACATGATCAAGAAATCTCGTCGGATGCTCCCAAGATTTTCACCACCCATTTTCCGTATGGATTGTTTTGACATCCAAACAGCATACAGTAGAAGGTAATCAAGCTGCAAACGCAGTAGTCACAAGGCAAAGAATATTTCTGGTTCATGTGTATGGATGATGTCTGTGTCGATCCTTCTCGCGGGATGAATAAGAGGAGCTATGGTAGTCGCCACGATCTAAAACAACAAATAAACAGCCTCAGATGGAACGATCCTCCTTCGAGAAAATTCTATGCATCATAAAAACAATGGCAGAACATATACATACCTCGTGCTGAATGGTGCCTTGATTTGTCTGAATGCCCCCCTGAAATGCATAAACAGCTTAAGAATTAAGCATGTAAGGAATTCAAAAAACAATAAAGCCTGAGAAATAAAGGTAGCTTGTAACCTGGATCTTTTCCCTTGTCCTTTGAACGATGACTTCTATCCTTGAATTTCTCCCGTTCTCTTTCCAACTCTTTCTCCCGTTCCCTTTCCCTGTCAGAATCCCTTCCATCTCTTACCCTCTCGCGCTCCCGAGCTTTTGATCTCTCCCTGTCTTTCTCTCTGTTCCGTTCTCCACTAACCTCCTGTCTGTGCTCAGCCTTGGACTTCGATGGAGGTTCTTCTCTCATCACTTCATCAGTTGAGATATTCTTATTGTCTTCATCACTTTTCTTGGACTCCTTTAATTTTTCAATGGCTGCTTTTAGAATTGCACCCTTCGAAGCACTGGTGTCTTGATTGGAAACAGCAGGTACAACCTTGGGACTAGATGTGTCGTTATTAGCTACAGGTCCATTTGGTGTTCCTTCCTAAGCAAAGGATAAAAATCACTGATATTGAAGTTTTACCAATAAAATGTTGTAGAAAAAACTTAAATTTCATTATCCTGCAGAGGATGAGAATGAAGCATAAGATCGTAATTCACCTCAGAATTTTGCTGCCCTTGTGCATCTGTTGTCTGTCTTGATATAGTGAATGAATCCCCATCCTTACACACAGGTAAGTATACTGCTTTAGGAAGGCTGTACAAATGTGCTAAGACCCTACAGACTTCATCAATCCCCGACTTCTCTGCATCAAAAACCTTCCACCATGGAGGGTCCTCAGGAAGTGGTACCTGGAATCTTCGAGCAGCCGCATATACAACACCACAAGCCACAACTTCACTCTTGAATCTAACACACAAGGTTGTCCGCAGGCTGCTCAAAATAATCCATGGAAGGAAAATTTCAGGCAGGAAAGCTTGAAGCAAAGCAAGTTTGGCAAAAGTAGGGGAAAAAAATTAGACAACCCTACAGAAAATCAATTATACACTGCTACACTAAAAATATAGGGAACCACATTAAAATGCACATAGTCATGATATAACTATCATGATGAACTAAACAAGGATAGACAAAAAGGGAGTAAAACCAATAGTTCAAGCTAGGGGTGCTAGAAATACAAGCACAGGCTTTTCCATAGGAAGAGCTGTGGGCCTCCACAGGTGAAAGAAAAGTCCCCAGAATCTCTTATCTCTTTCTCATTCTTCAGAACAGTGTTCCAAACAACACAATATTTTGGGTGTCTGGAACACTAACGGTTATTTGTCACTAGAAACTAGAGCATCTGTTGGTCATTCATATGGGCAAGGAATTCCTCAGATAGGCCAAATGTCAAAATAAAGAGTCTTATCTCAATCATATGTCCCATCATTTGTGGAGCAATTCTACTTTTCCAACAATCCGTGCCTAATGCACAGTGAGCATGTACAACTTCACATATGGTACTCCACAGCTTTGATAATCAATGGACGCACTTTTACACTTCTAACCTCTACCTTTCTCCGCATTCTCAGTTAAGTATTTATCTATTTTTTGCCTGTGACCCATCTTGCTTGAATCCTAGGCCAGGTTTTAATATCTTTCATGGAAAATAATTCTTTTAGGGTGCATATCCTAAACTTCATAATGATAAATAAGAGCTTAATACATGTAACTTATCGTTCTTTTTGTTTGCCCATTAAGAACTTGGAAACTCCTAAAAAGCACAGAGTAAGGCCAAGGTTTGAAATCTTGGTGTTGAGGCAGGTTTTGGCCACCTTAAAACCAAGCTATGGCCGAAATTTTGCGTGATGGGCAAAAATCAGGGAATTTCCCTGAAATTTGAATCTCTAGTTTTGGCCTATTTTGGCTTTTTCTTTTCGGTACCTGAGGAGGGGAGTGGCTTGTCCTTCCCGATGTTTGAGTTGCCATCTGTGTTCATGACAGTATTGCTTCTAACATTTGGGTCTTTCCTATAAAGCTGATTGTTTGATACATGAAGTGCATTGAGACTAGGCAGAGTTGTCAACTCTTCTGGAGTGGTACCTGTGGGCTTAGATCAGTTTTTGCAATGGTTGAAGTTTAGAGAAGTCGGGAGAAATCGTATCAGTAACATTCATTTTCTAACAATTAATTAAAGAAATGTTACTACTGATGCATGAGATCAACATCTGCAATCTGCATGAGATCAACATCTGCAATGCGTACAGATTGTTCCCTTCCCAATTTTGAGCAAATTATTTTACAATGGAGAGTAACAAATTCACAAGTGAATCACAAACAGCTCCTGGAAGCACAAGCTGTTCCAAGCAACAGTATCCACCTAAACAGAACTAGGAACCTTTGGTTTAGACCATTGAAGAAGATTATTTGACAAATTCACTCTTCAGCGGCTAAGAAGACGCCAAAGAATCTGGAACAGGACCTGTTAACTGGTCTCTGAGGTTTTCAACCCAGAACTAAAAGCGTTTTAAGATAGAAGGACACAGGAAACAAAATTACCGAAATGAGGAGCTAAGTAAAGAAGATGACAGTTTGACTGACATGGACTGAAAGAGTTGGTTTCGGACAGATGTTCTTCCCCACCCCCAAACAACTTTCACCAAAGTCTCAGTGAAACTCCCTTGGGCAATGCTGCGTACATTTGCCCCTCCCCGAACCTGCAATTTTGGTAACCTCATGCACTGCAACGCTACTGCATTTCACTTCATTCTTCTTTTAAGTAGCTTCCATCTGAAACCCAAAGGGGACAGTGGAGTTGGCATGGGCACTGGTCTGAACCAACAGGCGACCTATCTTCGAATCCTCTTACCAGCATTGGCAAATTACCTTGGATTAAGTGACTTAACTTCTTAAATGACCAGTCCCGTGACGGGCTCCAATCAACCCCGACAAATTGTCAAGTGAAGGGCCTAGAAACCCCATCAGCAGAGGGGGCGCGGGGGGGGGGGGGAGAAGAAAAAACAGAAAAAGAAAAAAGAATAAGAATAGCTTTCGACTTTTCCAGACTCTAACTACATTAATCTTTGTTTATACAAAGTCCAATAGGTAATTACATAGGAATCAACAATACAAAATCTACTTCAAAATATCAAATCTAAATAAGCAGAAGACAAAAGATGGAAGTTTCTAAAGTGGATCCAGCAGACAAAAACATGTTGCCAAGCATTGAGAAAAATATACATGGATAAAAGGCCACTAAATTTTGCAAGTCCACTCTTGCAGGGTCCAAGAGGTGTGAACTAGGAATTGCCCTATCCATTTTAATTTTGTTCAGTTTGCTGTTAGGTTTCTGGTTTATTCTAGGTGGCTGACTCCTAAAGTCAATGTTAAAAGCATTGAGTAGTGTAAGACTCTAACTGTAGGATATCCCTTAACAAGTATGCACGTCATTCACATGCTAATAAAGAAGTCTTGCATCATTGTCCCTATTTGATGTTGTAACGAGTGATATGAACAAAGGCCCTCCCCCTGGTTAAAACCCTGGTTTGGACCCCAAGGCCTGACCAAGATGGAACACCTAGGGTTGGTCGAATCCATGCAGGGGCAATTTGATCATTTTCCAGCCCTAATTAGTCGATTATTTTATTTTCAGAATTTTGGTTTTAATTTTCTGAGTCCATTTATGTTTTGAAGTCCTAATTTAAGTTCATCATTTGAGTTTTGAGTGACATAAGGAGTCATTCTTCTAAGTAGGACTCTTTATGGATAATTGGGACTTTTATTTCAAGTCAAGTTCTTTTATGTGGCCTTCATTTAATTGTAAACGGCATCCTAACTTATAAAGGAAGCCTAGTAGAGTTAGCTTCTAATTCCTAGTTGAGTCCCCAGTTAGAGTTGGATTCATTCTTTCTTGATGTCAGGCTATAAGCCATTCTCTTCTTTGTAAAAACAGTCTGCATTGAATAAAGAATTGAAGAAATCTCGTGGGAAATTAGGTCGTGGCCTTCCTGGGAGGGCCATGGCAGATTCTTAAAGTTTCTTGCGTTCAATTGCAGCATTCAACTTCAACAATCAGCGACCTTCACATTCAACATCAGTTCCATCAAGTATGTCCAACACCCCCCAGCCCCCATTGCAGCCCTCCCCCTCCCCTTCCTCTCTTGTGCCGCCAAGGAATCCCCACCCCCTCCCATTGCAGTGCTCTAATTCCCTTCCCCACCCCTGCCAACCCCTAAGATTCCCCCTCCTACCCCCTGTGACACCCAGGCCCCTCCCCCACCTCCCCTCTACCTTGCAGAACCCCCTTTCCCCCCTTTTTTCCCTCTCAGCTCCCTCTCTCTCTCTTTTCTGACCAGTGGCAATCTGAGAAACAGAAAAGAAGAGGAAAGAAAGAAAGAAAAGAAAAGAAAAGAAAAGAAGAGCAAAGAAAGAAAGAAAGAAAAGAAAGACTATCAATTGTGTCATCCAAGAATTATCCACTCTTTATCAATTATTTCATCCAAGAATTATCCCCACTATCTTCCCTAAACCTTACCAAGTCAATCCAAATTATCTCATTTCTCTTTCTATCAATCCTAGGGTATCTTTTGTCTTTCAAGATCATGCCACAGGAATTTAGTAAAGCCCTAACTTTTCCCTAGCAACCCATATTTCTTTCCATTAGTATTTCCCGCTACTTTAGACCAACCCATTAGAATTTTGGTGAATATTTGCTGGAAGATTCTGTGCTAATCCTAAACTTTAGGGAATTACTTCAAAGAATCCTAACCCTACAGTGGGGTTACATCACTGGGACTCCTTCAAAATCAGATTTCTTTTCCCTGTTCTACGAGGCATTCTCTACTAGAATTTATTCCAGTGTTGAGATTAGGAATATAGATAGAGAGAACAGCGGAGGTTTCAGGTTTCGTGATGGAAGGCCATTATGGTTAGGTTACCAATGTGGATCCTAGCTCTAATACCATTTTAATCTTAGGAATAATGGCTTATATACTCAAAACACCAGCCACCTATATTTACGATAAATGAGGGAAGATCAGTTACAAGGAGATAAGTAACCTCCAGATTCAAAGGTTAAAACACCATTGAACCCAAGAATGCGACCACTTCAAGCAATTATCTCATCCAATTTGATGGAGCCAGGGGTAAAACATAGTAAAGTCACACTGACTAACTCCTCCTGATCCAGTTGATGTGGTAGCTAGTTTAGACATTATTGCTGATAAAATCAGGTTCATAAAAATAACATCAACACTACAAGAAGGATCCCAGAGAGATCATCAACTAATTCAACTGAAAGAGGGATTCATTTCATTGCAAGGTAAAAGGCCCTAGGTGATATAACTCAACAACACGGGTGAAAAGAGAGGAGTAACGATGTACAGTGCAGTCACTAGAAGTTAAAGGCCAGCAGTGGTGCCTGCCAGCGCTAAAATCCAGATTGGGACAGAGACGAAGCTGTCATAACTAGCAGTGCTGAAAAGACAAGACAGAGACAGAGATGACAGAGCTGTGTTGATGGCTTGCAGACCCCCCCCCCCAAAAAAAAAAAAAAAAACACTAGAAAGAGAGAGAGTGTGTGGTGGAGGTTCTAGCATTTCGTGAGAGGAAGGCATCAGGGTTAGAATAATATGATCCACACCTCTGATACCATAGAGATCAGGAATAACAGCATGTGTCCATACACACCAGCCTACCTATATTTATAATAAATAGATAGAACATTCTAGAATAGGTACAAGGACACAAATACCATCAAAGACTCAAAGGCTAAACTACCCTTGAGCCCATACAACATCTAGTAAGTTATTTCCATCTCTATTCATACACAATTTTTTTCTAAATATCAGTGATGGTTTTCTTTTGATCTCACAATCCACCCAACTCATTTCATCAATCAAACCCCATATAGGACAGACCACCTGAAACTTATACTCTGCTTAATTCTATTAAACCTCCAATGCCCAATGCATATCGCCTTGAACAATGAAACTTCTTATTGGGACTTGATCCTTCTCACATACAGAAATTGATAGTTTTTATAACTAGGTAAGTACCATACCTAGGAGAACATCACATGTCACAGGGTGATGGCTGCCATCAGGCATACAGTTTCATAAAGGTAACAGGGCGACAGGGAAAGAACAAAGACAATCCTCCAAATCAATTGAAGTTCCAAGGTTCACTTGATCTCCAAAACAGAACAATATCATAATCCATTGCAACAATTTTAACAGTCTAAGTCGAAGCAGTGGTTACTCAGACACTCTGCTTTAGGGTTGAATGATGAAAGAATTGACGCTCAAATTTAAATAGCACATAAAGGAAAAAGTCACTACACTAAGTTATCAGTTCAAGCAGCATAAGAAGGAAGGGAAGAAGGTGAGTATGATGTAATCAACAAAAATACTCAGAAGACATTCATCCAGATAAGTACCTATCATTCGCAAGATTCCAAGCTTCCTGCCTCAGTTCTGGAGGTGTTTCAAGAGCTTTAAGGTAGTTCGATATGAACTTATGAGGATGTTCAACATGACAGATGAAACCCATCTCTTTCAATAAGTGTCTCTCTGATCTGTTCAAGTCCATCTTCAGCTCTGAATATTTCTGTAAGACAAATAAAAGAAAATTCGAGACACAACAACTTAGTTTAAAACGAAGACACATCATAAATGAGCAAGTGCTACTTGCAGTAGCAACCCCAGCTAACTTCAGCATAAAACAAAAATATCTGAACCTTGTCCTTGATACTGGATGAACAAGAGGAAGAAAATCCCAACATAATCTCTAAAATTCACTCAATGATACCATATAAAAAAATTATAAAAAAAAATTTAGAAGGTTGGGATTAAGGAAATAACAAGCAAAAGATATATGTGAATGTTTTCAGTTAACCTTAGAAAAGACGTCCAAATGCTCTATCGGTAAATTTTCTCTTCGACACTCCATCCTATGGAATACCATAAGCACATGCTTCGCTTTTCTTGGGCTTTCCTCCAGCTTTGAGGCAAGCCAAACACAGCTAGCAGCTACCCTCTGCAATGAAACCAGACCATCATAAACAAAGTCATGGGTGATAATAGATTTTCAAAACCAGTAATGATTGCAATCACTTACAAGTTATTATTAAGGAAAGTCATAATTTGGTAAGGGGGAAGAGTTGTAAGGAAAGCAACCTTCACATTAAAGCGAGCAAATGACTTCTTGCAGTAGAAACGATGGAATAGAACTTGGCCTGTTGCCATTACTGCCTGAGGTCTAGCATTATAAGATTTAAGAAAACAAAATATAATAATAAGGAATCAAAATCTCCTCTCTTTTTTTCCAAAGAAAAAAGGACCTGGTTCACCAAGTAAATAACTATATAATTTATTACTATCTTTAAAGGATACAATCTGAGCAAAATGCCGCTTTCCTGAATGAGATCACATCCATAAATTCTAAGTGTTGTTTCTGTAGCTTCATCTATTCCATCTTTCCTTGATGGTGAATTTATTAATTGCTCATCCGTCAGGTAGAATGTATCAAGTGCTGTGTAAATCATTATGGACAACTGCAAAATAAAAAGAAGCTTTAAGCATAAGGATAAACCCATGAAGGCAGACATTTAGAGGGTATCTACAATCAGACCAACTAGCTTATGACCATGCTTCTAACTAAGTGCAATTTTTATCTTTAGATTATTTTTTTGTCTTTCTTCTTTTTTCTTAGATTTCTTGATAGCTTTTCCAACAATACTCCTCCCTACTGAAATTGAAACACAGAAATTTTAAAAAGAAATGCAGTTCATACTATCTCAAACAAGGAGAAATCAACTAACAAGTGCTTACAGATCAAACCCTAACTGAACCTATTATAAATTTTGAAAAAAATTGAAACCTTGAAACCAGCAGATGAATATTGCTATAGAAAAATAAAAGAAGCGGTATCAAGAGACATTTGCAGCTTTGCTACTATGAACGCCAATGACTGTCCTTGGTGCTGTGAAAGAACGGAGATGTGAAGGGCCCAAAGCCACAAAGAGGACTCCAAAATTAGATGCGTCAACTATATTTAGTCCCCGCCAAGGTCTCAAGTATATCTGGGAAATTTATCAGGGACCATCCATTTCCTTCCAGATGTGTGACAAGTGTCCCAGTATCACATTAAATGTTGGAAATCTATTCACAGATCACATCAATCAACTACCTGTAAATAGATTTCCACCATTTGATGTGATGCTGGGACATTTGTCACACATCTACCCATTTCCTTGTAAGAAATGGACCTAATTTTGGTCCAGTATATCAGTCGGGTGATCTTAAAAGACGTTTCAATTTGTACCCTACCCTATCGCAGATACGTACCAATGGGCATAGAATTGAATAGAAATGATCAAAATACATCCGAGAATGGTTTAAATTAAATATTGTTTTTGTATTCAACAGAACAGATGTAAAACACATGAAAGAGGGGTAAGCAACAGCAAATAACATCGGAGGAAAGAAAGACAACTCAATGTGGATATTTATGCAACATTTTGACATATATTAGAAAATATTTTACATAAATCATAATTAGTACCACATCTCTCATCTGGCGAAGCACCAAAAGATTATCTCACACCAGATTATCTCCTACCTCTACCACACACAAAATTACCATTAACTTGTTGGTATGACTTCTCCCTTGAGTTGAACATACTCTCTAAATAAATTGCAAGTGATGGTTTGGTTCTCATAAGTGAGTACTAAAGAGCATTAAAGATTAACATGCCAAAAAGAAGAAAGAAAAAAATATATAATAAATAGTTTTGGAATGTAGCCAAACAACAATCTCATGTGCTATTAGTTGTATAAAATAAATGTAACCAAGCATAAAACAGAATGGTGGAATCTTTGGAATCTTTTTCTTTACCAATCACCCCCCCCCCCCCACACCCAAGAGGAGGGGGAAAGGAAGCTTAATCATCCAATTTGGCAAGCTTAGACACCCAAAGCAACATCACTCTTTTGACTTGCATTCAAGGACAATTTAAAATAGCTTAACCAACAAATTGTGCAAGCTTAGATACCCAAAGCAGCATTTAGTGGCTATAAAAATATCATTTGTTAGCAAAACACAATATTCTGTTTGATGAGCTATCAACATTTGTAGTCTATACAACAAGTTATTTAACGCCAAAAGGGTGCACTATCCTAATTGGAAAAATCAATAACAGGCACTTCAACAATCACCTAAACCAAGTTTCTTCCTACAGTAGCTTTGTTCCTCACAACACCATTGGAACAAAGCCTAAGTTTTGTTCATCATAAGCCCTGAGAAGACCTCTTAGCCTTACACTTATGGACACTTATGGATGGGTTGAGGAATCCCAGATTTCTGGTTTGAGTGACAGTAAAAATCCAGTGTAGTGGTCAGTTGCATCATAAGATTTCAAAAGGGAGAACCATGTACTACTTATGGCCTGGTTCCTTTCATCCTTCAATAGAGATTTAAAAATCTATCTACATCAAGAACTCATGTAGATTGGAGAAACAAACAAGAATCTAACGTTAAATGCATTATTATCGGCCATCTTCCTCTAAATTTTGCGAACAAATCATTCTTTGTCTTCAAAACTTACCTGGAAAATTGATATCACAAATTTTTCTCTAAAAATGTCTTCAGTGGTTAAACAGTGCAAGAAACGAACCCTCGTTGAAATGTGTGTTCACTAATAACTCATCATTGAACATGGAGAACATGAAACCTAGGAACAAACAAATTTAACGCTATAATTTCCCTAAACTGACAAACATATTTGTTTAAATTGACTGATCCACACCAGTTTAAAGGAGTGAAAGTTTAGCAAGCATGTAATTTCACTTCCTTTTTGTCAAAAGAGGTATCGCAGGCAGACCCTATTATGTTTCTGATATAATAGAAAATAATAATCGAAAATCCAGTAAAAATTCTAGAACGACACAGGGAAAAAATTGTACCTTGAATGACCCGTTAATCTCTGAATTACAAAAGATTTTGCAGGATTACACACAGAAGCAAAACGGCAATAACAGAAAATAAAATAAGCACCAGACAGGCAGACAAAAACCCAACCAAACTAATCGGAAAGGAACAGCGAGAAGCAAAGGAGAGAGGATTCAGACCTGGCCTTGACCTTGATATTGATATGATCTTGGAACCAACGTTTAAGTGCGAAAACAGTGGAAGAGGACTGAGCAACAAATGTGAAAACGGAAACCCTTTCTTCCCCACTTCTGCAACTCGTCAAGAGACATGAGAATACCCCTCCCCCACCTTTGTTGAAGCGGTTCGATACGTATCTACCGTGTCCAAGGTTTAAAGTATCGTATCGATCATGTGATTTTAAGAAATGTATCGTTCAATATCGAGTATTGTATCGTTCTAGCAAATGTATTTTAGTACAATTCAATAGAGAAACGTATCAACATGTATCGTATCGGTTTTGTCAAATATAGAACGTATCGGCTAGTATTGTATGGTATCGTGGGATACTTTAAACCTTCACTGTATCAAGATGTATCGGTGCTCACCTCATTTTTTTTCCGTGTGTATTACCACTCAAAGTCAGAAGGAGGAAGATCGTTCTTATACGGGTTTAAAGTATCCCTATTGACACTAATCGATTCATACCCATATTTGACCAAATCGATTCTTTCCATTGAATTACTCTAAAATATATTAGTCAGAACGATACGATACTCGATACCGATACTTTAAACATTGCCTATAGTTCCCTGTTAGATCGTAGATTGACGAAAATCCAAAATGTCATGCATTCATGTCTACGATTTAATTTCTTCATCTGATGGTATATTAGACAACAAAATATTTTCCTTGCGTATCGGTTTTCAATACATATAAGGATTAGGATTTCTCATAAACCTTTTAGTTTTTTAAAGGGTAAATATCACTTACTTCCCCTCTTAGCTGGACAAATAGCACTTACACCCCCTCTTAGTTGGATAATATCACTTACCTCCCCTCTTACCTGGCAAATATATCAAACACCTCCCCTCTGTTAACTTTCTCGGTTAAATTTAACTCTTATCGTTAAATATTTATCTAAAACTCCAAATTGTCCTTGGCTAAAAATATATTTTTTATTTTAATCCTAAATTACCGTAATCACCCTAGCAGTTAAAATACTAAATTACCCCCAATTAAAATAATTGTTAAAAACCCAAACACCATAGTTAAAACCCAAATTATCTTTAATTATTAAAAGCCCAACATACCCTTTTTTTTTTAATTATTAAACAATAAAAAATTTGTATTTTATCAACATACCTTTTTTTTTTTTTAATTGCATTTTTAATTTTACTTGATAGTAGTACGTTTTTTTTTTAATTGTTTGATAAAATTAAAAAAAACAAAGTGCATGTTGGGCTTTTAATAATTAAAAATAATTTGGGTTTTAACTATGGTGTTTTGGTTTTTAATAATTATTTTAATTGAAGGTAATTTAGTATTTTAACTATTACGGTGATTACGGTAATTTAGGATTTTAAAATAAAAAATATTTTTAGCTAAGGGTAGTTTGGAGTTTTAGAAAAATATTTAAAGGTAAAAGTTAAATTTAACCGATAAAGTTAACAGAGGGGAGGTGTTTGATATATTTGCCAGGTAAGAGGGGAGGTAAGTGATATTTACCCTTTTTTAAATAAAGCATAAAAGGGATAATTACTATCGATCTCCAGTATTTGATTTTATTATTATTTTATTTCTTGTACTTTTTAAATTACTAATACAACTTTTAATTTTATCCATAATTAGTAATGCCCTACCATTAAATTCCATTAGTTTACTGATAACGCATTTATATATTTTCTCAAAATCTCTAAGGGCCTGTTTGGTTACTTGAGTCTGTAGATTTCAAAAATTTAGAGATTTCAAATCTACAGACTTCAAATCTCTAGAGTCATGGTTCGTAAAATTAACTGTTTGGTTAGTTTGAATTTTTGGAATGAAATTTCTAGATTTATCCTAAAAAAATATTTATTGAATTATGGTTCAAATCTTTAACGCTTTGACAGTATGGGTGAAATCTCTGGATTTCACCTCATACCCATAAATCTACAGATTCACATTTTTAGTGTAAAAATGTGAATCTCTAGATTTCATGAATCTAGGGATTCACACAACCAAACAGGTAAAAATCTCTCATTTGTGAATCCAGAGATTTGAAATCTCTGGATTCGCTTAACCAAACAGGCCCTAAAATAACCTTAGAGTTATCTCTTTACTTATTTATCCTTTTGTCAAATTATAATACTATCACTAATTAATTATGAAAAAAACATTATCCTTAAATCCATTTTCTTCTTTAAAAAGAAACTACCAAATAAAGGAAATATGTGGTTTTTCTTCTCTAAATTTCCTATCAATTAACATCTAATACGCTAATTTATCGGTAAAACTTCCATCATTATGATTGTGGAAAATTTAAGTCAAGCTTGAAAGTTTCAACAACCATTAGCGTGTGGTTCCACCAATCCTAAAATTAAATTCCCATATTTACCAAAAAATAAAAATAAAAAAAAATCCCACAATAAAGCAAAAAGGAAAATAATTTTAGGACATCGTTTCCGTTAAAAATAAACCTTACCTGAAAATCCATGTGAGTTATATTTTTTAGTGCAACAATAAGACATTCATTAACAAATATCACGTTGCAGCAGAGATCATTGTTGTTTTGTTATTTTTTGTAAATTCCAAGAATTACAACACATGCATGCATAGATTAGTTTCGTTTCTCTCGGATCATTGCTCTTATTGTCTGAACTTAAATTTATACTGCAAAACGGTTCGTCTTTACCACGATTCACATTTTGATGGAGTTAGGGATGAAGAAGCAAGATCTCAAGATGTAATTCATTCACAAACTTTCTTGATCTAGGTCTTCATCACATTTTAAATGGAGATGACTGGTACTTTTTCAAAATCAAAATTGATTTTAAAATATAATATTTTAATGATATAACTGGCATTCAATATGATTTCTATAAATGAAGGTAATGTCATCTTTTTTACTTCTTAATTTTAATGAATGACAAAATATACATTGCATAGTCAATGTTATCAGTCACGTAACACCATTAGAAGTGAGGGGGCAATAGTAATTCCATAAAGAATTGGGTTTGATTAGTAATAAAACCAAAATATAAGGGGACAATAGTAATTATCCCAGCATAAAAACTATTAATATGCCAATTAAAATGGTAATTAATAAGTAAATCAATTACATGTTGATTTCAAAGTCAGTTACGGCAACAAGTGTATGCTTAATATAAGGGAAGTATTCGTTTTTTCAATTATACGTTTGGACACACATATTAAAGCAACGATTAATACACGTTTTGACTAACTATGGCTACGAATGGTTGATGATGACAAAAAAAAAAAAAAAAAAAGAGTGGCATCCTCTTGAATGGAGTATGATTCATTACCCATCAAGGATGGAAGTGACTAATACTCACCATATATGGCATCCTCTTGAATGGCGGTGGATTTTTTTTTGGGGGGGGGGGGGGGGCGGAATATTTCAAAAATGGAACACCCAGCACAGAGGTGAACATGACATACATTTGGCTAATCCTTAAGAGCCTAATCCAGAAACTGCAGATTGCCCATAAGGCTTTGCAGAGTAGTGGTCAAGGTCATCACAAAAATCATGGTAATACGGTTGAAGTCTCTCTTCTCAAAGGTACAATATCCCCTAACCAAATATGCTTTTGTTACCGAACGCTCAATTTCGGATAATATCTTCGTGGCCCATGAATTATTTCATTATATAATGCATAGAAAAAAAGGGCAAAAAGAAGCTCCTAGCCGTGTAGATTGATATGCATGAGGCATATGACCGGTTAGAATGGGGGAGAGGGGATTTATTAGGGCAACATTTTTGAAGTTAAGATTCTCTACCAAGTGGATAGAACTTGGTATGCTGCATTACGTTTCTATACCTTATTGGTAAATGGGTTGGATAGGAGATCCTCACAGCATCTAACATAATCCACCAAGGCGACCCATTATCACCTTATATTTTTATCATGTGTCCCAAATGCTCTCTTATATTATGGCACAGATAGAGGCCCATAATTTGGTTAGAGGAATTAGGGTTAAAGGTAGAACTAACTCCGTTACCCACTTGCTATTTGCCGATGATTGCATGCTTTTTCTAGAAATAAAGCTTGATGCTATTAGCATGCTTAAGGAGTGTCTAAAGATCTATTGTAAGGCGAAGGCGATTGGGCAAGCAATTAATACGCAAAAAAAAGAAGCCAATGCAGGGTTGGTGGAGTGGTAAAGATCCATACTTCTCAGTGGAGAGGTATTGGGTTCGACCCTTACACAAACGGCATTACATTTCCAATATTAAAAAAGCACCAGTACCAAAAAAAAATAAATTTAATACGCAAAAAAATCATGCTTGACTTTTAATCCTAATGCACCAAGGATGTTTATGAGCTAGTTTACAAGAGTATTGGGCAATGTGCTGGGGAAATATCTTAGACTACTCACGGTGTTTGGGGTGTCCAAAGTTGAGATGTTTAAAGAACTAACACAGAAGACTTGCAATTGGTTAAGGGGTGGAAAATTTGTCTCCCATCAGCCGAAGGAAGGGTTACCCTAGCTAAAACGGTGGCAAGGATACTCTCAACCTATGCTGGATCTACTTTAATTTGTCAGGTTTGCATCACAGGGAAGTTAGGAAGGTGATATCTAACTGTATATTAAGGCAACAACAAGATGAGCATAAAATTCACTAGTTGTCTTGGTCATTCATTGAGAGGATGGAGTGTGGGTTGGTTTCGTCTGAAAGAGTGTCTTATGCTCGATGGTGCTTTGTTTTGAAAGGGTGCATTCACTGGGAGAAGGAAATGTTGGCTTGAAGGAAGGGTAACTCAGTATAGTAAAAGATTTGTCATAACTGAATTGAAATTTTACTTTTATATAGTTAGTATCAATATTAATATTAGTATTAGTATTAATATAGTATGATTTGGAGTATGTAAACTCATCAGGTTGATCATAGTCACTCCCTGGCCGTACGAATGTCAATCAATAACCCACTTTACCAAATGATAAATATCATACTAAACGGATAATGCCGAATTAATTTTGATAATAATACGTGATGACATATATAATATTTCCGTCTAGTAAATATTACACGTGGTGATTCCCGTATAATTCATTGATACTAATACTCATCGAGAGATTAGATAGATCGATTCAAACTCAAACTCAAACTAAAACTCAAACTCCTGACACCTTTTGTCTCTATGGTTAGAGAAAGTCGAAAGTCGAAAATCGTCTGGCATCTCCTATTCCTTCTCGAATTCTCCCACAATTAAGCTTATTTATTTCTTCTGTTGAAGTTGGATACAAAGATAGTTAAAAGTTGGGATTTTGCTGTTCCGTCTTTACTTCCTTTGATCTTCGCTACTTGTTGCTAAATCAGTAAAACTGATCAGCTCAGACGGTTATACAACTGCATTCTCTCCCTGTCTTCCCTGGCTTCTCTAGATTTAGTGGTTTCTACAACAAAGTTTGGCAAAGATGATGGTGATCAGAGTTCGTAGCAGAGACGGCTTAGAGCGAGTGACAGTTAATAGCCCTCACACCACAGTAGCCGAGCTCAAAGCCCTAATCGAGAATCAGTTGAGAGTACCTATGTTGAATCAAATCCTTTCCATAAATCAGAACTTGCTTCTTGCCAAAACCCTAGACGACATGCTTCGTTTTACGGACATGTCGAATCCCCATACTCTCGTCTATTCATTGGGAATTTCCCATGGTTCGGTTATTTATCTGGCTTATGAAGGTGAAAGAACAGTCGCTGGACCACCAGTCAACCCCGCTGGATCGTTCGGAAGGAGGATGACCATGGACGATCTCATTGCTAAGCAGATGAGGGTTAGTCGTCAGGAGAATCCGCACTGTGAATCGGTGTCATTTGATCGAGATACAGCCAATGCGTTCCAGCATTACGTGAATGAGACGCTAGCCTTTGCTGTAAAGCGCGGTGGTTTCATGTATGGAACGGTGTCAGAGGACGGCAAGGTTCAGGTGAATTTCATATACGAGCCTCCACAGCAGGGTACGGAAGAGCATTTAATCCTGTTGAGGAACCCTGAGGAGGAAAATCTTGTGGAGGCAATTGCATTGGGGTTGGGGATGAGGAAGGTTGGTTTTATATTTACGCAGACGGTCGGGCAGAATAAGAATGACTATACGTTGTCCAATTCGGAAATTCTCCAGGCTGCTGAACTTCATGGCCAGAGTGACCTCAAGGAGTGGGTCACGGCGATGGTTAAATTGGAAGTCAGCGAGGATGGTAGTGCAGATGTTCACTTTGAAGCTTTTCAGATGAGTGATATTTGTGTGAGATTGTTTAAGGAAGGTTGGTTCGAGACAGAAATTGCAGCGGATGCAGACCCAAAGCTATCTCTGATGAAGAAAAATGTGGTTATCGGTTTAAAAGATACCAAGGAAGTCGACAATGATTACTTCTTGGTGGTGGTTAAGATAATGGATCACCAGGTATGTTTCAATTGCTTATTTGGTTCCTTTTTTCCATGCAATCTTTTGCTCTACTTGATGATCAATGAGAGATACGCATCAAGTTAAAAACTAAACAAGTTCAAGTATTCTTTGTTCTACAGCCAACTCCATGTTAAGTATTAATCTTCAGAATTCTTATGAAACTTCTGCCCCTTTTGTGGGTCTGACGTAGAAAATATAGATAGACAACAATGTCTATGTATTAATTGTTGGTTGACGTAATGCAGAGAAAACCATCTTCAGTAGATACCAGAGGAAAACCCAGGATAAGTAACTATGTAGTTGGACCAATTTTCAGCTGAGCCCTATAACTAACAAAAAAACAGAAAAGAAATTAAAAAATAATAAAAAAGGGGTCGTGGGGGTGTTACGGGTGTTTTGTTGGGGAGCAGAATACTCATTGCCTGATTAATTGTATTTTGTAGAACGACTTGAACTATGTAGCCACCATTACACAAGTTATGCCCTTTTGTATTATGCTTGGCTATTTGTGAAACTTTTTCCACATTGATGATGTTGTCATTGTTACTTGTAAATGCTGAAGTAAATGATGCGTCTGATATTCTTGGTGTGTGATGTCTATTCCTTTATGTACTTCTGTTTTGTTCACCTACGATAACAGACTGCATTTGTTGGTTCCCTCTCTAATCCATCCAAGTCGCACCTCTGATTGTGTCATCATTTTCAGATTCCGAATCTGATGCTTATGGCATCTTCCTGGGAACTAAAATGATAGACACATATGCTATGCCTTTATTTCTTGTCCTTGGGGGGGGGGTGTCAAGGATTGGCACACGAATCATGTGAAATTAATGTCAGGCTATTGTTCTGTCTCTTGAATTTGTAGGGTAAGAAATTTATTAATCAACGAGGTTGATTATGGTGATTGCATGATGAGTTCCCTTGGAAAACATTGCCTCACAAGCTAGATTTGGAAAAACTAGAAAACTTGGTTGCGTGACTCAAAACATTATCATATTAATGGTGTGTCAAAGAATAAAAACTACCCAATCATCAATAATTTTAATATATGCTATAAAAGTTAACTGGCGAAAGACTTCATCTCTTTAGTCAGTTGATGCCTGCCAGAATAGGAATTAAGTAATCAAGATGTTTAACTTATCTGTTCAGAAAAGTTAAAGTTGATAAGTTAAAGTTGATGAAATATGGATTGAAAACTCAACATGTGGTTGTGCTACTTGTTTTTGCCATTCCCTTAATGTAGACATGAGAAGCAGGGGTCTGGGATGACCTTTGGAGTTTACCATACTGCCACGTATTCTGACCAGCTGAATGGTTACTCTGTATGTTCCTCTCACATGCTAAATCTTACTTATTAACTCATTTCTGTCCATAGTAAAACGTCATGTGGATTTATGCATTAAGACAGTATATTTGATGCAGCTACGCGTTCGATTAATTGGGCATTGTATGTAAT